>NC_056039.1:4955000-6307500 GCF_004379255.2 Salvia splendens
TCGCTTAGGGAAGCACCTAAATCGCAAACTTGTTCCCGAAATATCATGAGGCCAGGTAGGTGTGATATAACTTACATTTTCAGAGAGACCACAGTCAGCTGTGTGAATAGTTTCTATAGTAAGAATAAACCTCGTGAAATACAGACACTGAAATACGTCAAAAACCCAAAAAAAAAACTATTATTAGAACTCCGGAAGATCACCCGTAGACAGAAAATCAAACACGTCATAATTTTATTTACCTTTATAACTGCTCGAGTTGTTGAAATCGCAGCCATGAACATGAATAATAATGAAAACATATTAGATGAAGACAACTCAAACAGATTCAGAATATAACATGAATCAAAAGAGATAACAAACCTGATTTACATCTTGGATATGCATTCCAAGCTTCCTCTTGCATCACAAGAGCATCGGCAGGGGCAAATGCAGTTAACCAAGAAGGAGCTTTGCTGAAAAGCATAAATAAATAAACCCATGGTCCATGATCAAAGTAGAATTTCGTGCAAGATCGAAACAAGAAGTACTAACAACACTACCAAAATAAACAACTCTTAACAAAAAAAACAACAAAAATAGTAAATGCAGGGGAAGAGGGTGTAATGATGAACATCAACCGTAAAAATAAACAATATTTTGATAGAAGAAGAATACTCCAAAAACTATGCCAAAAGCAACAAAAAACTACCTTTGCAGCCTATAAATCTTCAAAGTGTATTGGCCTTTTCCTATTTCATCATCTTCGAAAGGTCTGTTCTCCAACACCTCCACCCCTTCCGTCGAATTGGTGTTCTGTTGCTGCATTTTCATTACCATGTACATCTGAGCTACTTGAAACTGCCAAATAAAAAAATAATCAAACAGGGATATCTTTAGTGCAAATGAGCATTACATCAGAAACATCAAATCTCTATCCCCTTCCCTTAAAAGTAAGAACTATTTCCATTTTTGTACGTCCCTTAGAATTATGCACTCTTCTCTGCTAAGAATACTTCAATCGTTTTTTGTATTTTATCTCTCTTACTCTACCAATTGCCCGTAAACCTTCAAAAGTTCTTATTTTTAAGGCTCAGAAGGAGTATATTTTTCTTGAAACATCAATTGCAATTACCTCTTCCACTGATAACGGCATAACAATCCGACTGCACCACAAACCCAGTTAAGAAAAACAAATTTTCGGAAACAGCACAGAAATGAACAAAAATTGCGTCATGATCCACAACAATATGAACAAATAAACAGAAAGATGCAGCCATAATTAAGAAAACAGAATTCCCAGAATAAATGCCAAAAAGGATACAACTCTTTAATCTGAACCATTTTCAAATATGTGCAGCCCCTCCGTTCCTTGAAAAAATGTTCAACCGCAAAAGAAAAGGAAAAGAATTTTGTTGCAGAAGAATTAAAGAACGGGAGCGGCGAGGATTTGGTTTGATATGGTCAGAAAAACAGAAGAAGGAAAATGAAATAAAACGGTGGCATGTGTTATTGTGTTAAGACGGTGAAGGAGAAGGAACGCGTGTCGATAACCATATTTTTCCGCGATTCTATTTTTTGTTGGGAAGTCAAAATGGGAGGTTTCAACGTTGGAGACGGCCCGACCACAACCATTCGGCCCGGCCGTCTCTCCCTCCATGTATTTTCTACACACTTTCCTTTCTTGGATGCTAAAATCTTTGTATCCCAACCATTTTAATGGATTTTTGTATCGAATTTTCAAATGTTTGGACTATTCTATTGAATTTTCAAATGTCAAATGTTTGGACTTTTCTATTGACTTTTCAAATTTTTATACTTTTAACACGCAATATTTGATCTAATGTCATAGTTCGAATTTTGGATTCAGATTTTTTCGAACAATTCAAATCGAAACAAATTCATTTCTCAGAAAATTTCAGATTTTAGATCTAGTTGAGTAAAAATATACTCCCTCCATCCATAATAATAGAGTTATTTTGCCATTTTTTTACGTTCCATAGTAATAGAGTCATTTCCCTTTTTAGTAAAAGTCAATACATTTTTCAACACCTACTTTACTCTCTCTTACTTTTTTCTCTCTACCTTTTCCATTTTCCACTTTATTCTCCATTTACTTAACCCATCTAACACAATTTTTCTTAATCTCTGTGTCAAAAATAAACGCCTCCGTTACTATGGAACGAAGGAAGTAGTATCTGAAATGCGAATGCTCATCCAAGTCTAATGCTATATTTTTTAACATTATTTATTTAATTTATATATGTAATTTAATTTTAATATCTTAAGAATTATTATTGGCAATTATTAATCTTATATATTTACATAAAAAGAGAAATGATATGTTGCATACCTCATGTGAGCTCCTTATATGAGCATCATTCTCGTTTGACACATGTGTAGCGTTGTTCGTTTCGATTTATATATTTAGTTTGATTCTAATACGTTAAAAAGTGTTATTGAAATTTTTAATTTCACAAAAATTTAAAAAATCAAAGCTCAATTTGCTCGTTTTCTCTATAATTTCTTGTAAATTAATAAAATAACAAATCAAGCTTTGATTTTTATGAATTTTGTGAAATTAAAAATTTCAATAGCACTTTTTAACGTATTAGAATCAAACTAAATATATAAATTGAAACGAACAACGCTAAAAGTGTGTCAAACGGGAGTGGTACTCATATAAGGAGCCCACATAAGGTATGTAGTCTATCATTACTCTACATAAAAAATCAACATTTGATTGTTAATTTTAGCAAAAAATATTGTGACAAAAAATACTCCTGTGTTTCCGAATGGATTTAATTGTAAGTATATCTTCGATTATGAGAAATTATTTAAAGAAATTCATCAAACTTGAATACGAGTACTAAACTAGAAGCCAAGCATATCCACATTCCCAAAATGTGCAGCACAATTACACAAAAATTGCGCAGGAAACAAAACCAAAACATATGGATGAGTATGTTGTATCCATCAGATTCTCATCTAGCAAAAAAGAAAGTCAGCCTCCCAAAAAGTGATCTTTACCAAGGAACAAGGAGCGTAGAAGCACCGCACATCACACTCAATCTTGCTTCTCCTTCTCAATCTTAGTTTTCATATTCGATGTTGCGCTCGTCCCAGATAGGACAATGACATGTAGCTTTCTTGTTTCGCCATTCTGCTCCACATGTATAGCAAAACTCATGCCCACACCTGCATATTCGAGTTTGGATATCTTGATTCTTCAAAGTGCAAAACAGAGTAAAATCTCACGATAAACAAGAGCTATATTGATAGTTCCTACAGTTGCTACAAAAAACTTGCATGATAGTTTGCTATCACTCTCATTGCCAGCAATACTTTGATCATTGCATACACCAGCATTGGCCGTATAAACAGAAAATCAATGCAAAACCAATACAAGAGGCAAATTGTATTCGTACTAGGATTTCAAACCATATTTAAAAATATAGAAGCATGTTTTTCTTCAAAAGAGAAGGGGGAAATAAACTTGAGGCATGGTTGACAGATAAGAATGATAAACATCAACGAGAGGAGCAAACTTTTGCAGTCAGATGCTACCAGCAGTAATAGGAAGATTTGCTAGTGTCAGTGCATTTGAAAAACACATGAATTAGTAATCTGAGTTTCAATGTATGAAGTGTATACCTGCAGTGAATGTGGTAGCATCCTACAGAAAGTGAAACCATATGGCTGCACTTGGGACATTGACGCCAGAGATTCTCAGTAGCCAATGACTTCAGTTTCTTTTCATTACTGGAGCTGGGATTACCGGTTTTAAAATCAGAGCAGCTCATATTACTATGCCAAGGGACTTTGCAGTTGATGCAGAAAAGGCCACCACAATGAGGGCACTTCCTACAACCCAATACTTCAATAGCCTCACCACCACTCTTGGAACCTTGAAGCTCTGTTTTTTATAGTAAAGTAGAACATCTTGAGTAGGGGCAGTAAATTTTCTCCGCTGGTGGGATTGATGCTTCCTTCACACGCTGGCACATCATGTCGAACAATTCCGGAGTCAAGAACTTTCTGCAACTATCAAGTGGCAACAGATATTTGCAGTTCTCATCGGGGCATTTAGGTAGAATTCCCTGTAGCAACTTATAGTGGACATGTTTTGACATACATGACAAGCAGTAGCTATGCAGACATTCTGCAATTAAGAGCATCTGATCCACATCTGTATCTTCCAAACATATTGTGCATGTCTTCATCAGATTCTTTGTGCCACTGCTTCCTGCTGATCGATTGACCTCAAATGCAATTGCCTTCCTAGCAAGTTCAACAGCGAATGCATTATCATGGCAAGTTACAAAAGATGCACCAGGATTGCCTAATTTCCGCATAAGAAGATCTATCTGGTTAGATAGCACAGCAAAAGTTTCTCTGATCTCCCGGGATTTTCCAGTGATCTACATTCAGAAAAACAGGATGAACATTAAGTCTTTGTAATGTAACAGCGCATGAAATCATACTATGAGCGTGACAATCGAAAGGAGACCAGAGTGCTAGCCATCTTAAATCCTAATTGTGATGAATAAGCCCTAACTGGAATTAATGAGATCTAATTGAGATGGATGCACCGCATTAGGAATTTAGGATGTACACAAGTATTGCTATTCATTCACATGGACAGCAAACCAAGAATCCCAACAACTCAAATCAATTAGACCACAAATTTTCATAAATCAGTAATCAGTTATAAGTTCATCCTAAAATAAGGAATGTTAATCAATGATAAACAATATTGTTAACAATCTTCATGAAATAGAGAAGGATAATAATGAATCACTGTTAATAAATAGCCATGGCAATCGCTACTAACATGCAAGTAAAGCAACCGATTATCAGTAACAATAGTGACCCTCTTTAACTCCAGCATCACGGCGGCTTCAAGCCCTTCAATCAGAGCTTTCAACTCTACCATAGCTCCAACCATAATCTGATCTTTTCTGCTCAAACCCTTGCTCAATTCAAACACCGATCCGCCATTGTCGTCACGTATCACAACCGCAACGCCGCCCGCGATCCCCTGTACCAAACCCTTGACGTAAACCCTAAATCCCCAACATTTCCCATTCGATGAGGAGGAGGAGCCCTCTCCGTAAGGCTTCTGCAGCTCATCGCCGATTTTCCTCCACTCCTCCTCCGGTATGTTGGAAATCTCGCAGGCGAAGGCGCGGTCGTGGACCTGGCGGCACAAGTCGAGGCGCAGGAGCTTCTCCGCGGCCTTCGTACTGTACTGGTCGAGGAGCTCGCACTCGTACTTGTAGAGATCGTCGTCGCGCTGGAGGGCAGCCGACAGAGCGGGGCCGAAAACAGCGTCGTAGGTGACTCCGTCGGCATTGGGGGAAGAAATGGCACCGTCGAGGAGGGAGGCGGTCAGTGCTTCTTCCAACTGGAGATTGAAAGCGAAATCGGAGTCGTCGGCCATCGTAGTGTTGCCGTCGATTTTCGCGCCAATTATTAGGGAAGCCGTTACAGATTTTCAACCCTTTTAGGTTTTTACAGAGGTGATCATTATTACTGCTTCACCACGACTATTCATATTTCGACTTCTGGAGTCGAAGGACTTTTTTTTTTCTTTTTGAGAATTTATAAATTGCTGAAATTTAGCTTTATAGCATCCACTACATTGTTTGAGATTATTTTACTACTAACTTGTGAACTATTTTAAGGAAATTATATCTCAATCACATAAATTCCAAAAACTTATACTATCTGTGCTCAGAAAATAGTCTCATTTGATCATTAATAACGAATTTAATTATTGATGTTTTTTTGCCAATCAACTGACCGTCTAAATTCCCAAGCAATTCCAGTGCAGAAAATATTTAAATTTAGAAATTTATAACCCGAATATATAAACAATCAAATAGGAAAAAAAACAAATAAAAAAGTAGTGATTTTCGAGTTTCAACCTCAGGTGGAAAACAATAACAAATAAAAAAATCAGTCCTTAGAATTGTGCAGCTAAATACTAGTTAAACTAATCACAGAAATTAATTACTAGTATTAAACTTAATATGAAATTTTGTTATGTACTACTACATGTTCTAGAAGAGTAGAACATGACGCATGTCGTATGTCCAAGTTAACAACATAATTACACATCGATTAAGAACATAATTACACATAAAATACCTATGAAACAAGAAGGATTTTTAAAAATGAAATCTTGATCAGGCAAAATCATTCAATCCTTGAACTTCCATAAATACTTGTACTACTATAACCAGACTTATAGAAAATGGTTAAGCTATTAAAAAGAGAACACAGGTTACTGAAGTTCCCCTCCATCTAAAAACTGTGAGCATACAAGCTCTGAACCACAATGCAATCATCTACCTTGCTGTCTATTTTGCTCGTATATGAGATTGCGCTCGTCCCAGATCGGACACTTGCAGGTGGCCTTCTTGTTTTTCCATTCAGCTCCACAAGTATAGCAGAACTCATGTCCACATCTACAGAAACATCGCCGATAGTTATCAGAGGCTTGGAGTTGGTCAAATCATCCGCTAGTTGGGGAAATGACGAAATGGAGAGGAACCAACAAAATCTTCTCATTTCAACTCAGCATAGAAATGAGAAGTAGTATATTGTAAACTTGTAATAACTGAGTGTTGAAGAAATGCATTATAGTACCAAGAAATATAGAAAACACAATTCAGTCGGGAAGAATATCAAGTTGGGCTTCTATAACTAGGTGGAGGTAATGGGCTAACAAGAGGCACATTCGTAGCATATCACACAGCGAATACTGAAGGTGAGAAAACTAATAAATACCACTTCATCCTTAAATTTCTCAGTACAGGAGGCACTATATAACCTTGGTTACTTAGAAAAGATCTTCATCGTAGAAGCATAATATTTGATGACATATTAAACAAACATCAGCTAAGATTGAAGCATGTGTAGGCCGGAGAGAAGAATAGACATTTAGTAATAAGTAGGGAGTATGTTTCAACTAGAAGCAACTGTAGTCGTAAGTTTCAACATCCCTATATGGTCACAACAAGTTAAACAGACCAAATGAAAGCAATACCTGCAATAAATGTGGTAGCATCCGGAAGCAAGTGAAACCATATGGCTGCATTTTGGACACTGACGCCAGAGGTTCCGAGAAGCCAAAGACTCTAGTACCTTGTCTTCATTACATGGGTTGGGGTTTCGCCTTTTAAACTCAGAGCATTGCATGTCTTTATGCCAGGGAACTTGGCAATCAATGCAAAAATTGCCACTGCATTTGGGGCACTTTCTGCATTTGAGTAATCCATCGTAAGTGGATCCTCGAAGCTCTTTTTTTGATAACAAATTAGAACACCTCGGATAAGGGCAATAAATTTTATCATCTGCTGGAATGGATGCTTCCTTCACTCGTTGGCTCATTATTTCAAGTAATTCCGGAGTTAAAAACTCTTTGCAGCTTTCAAGTTTCAGCTCGGTCTCGCATTTCTCGTGAGGGCATTTAGGCAGCCTCCCTTGAAGCAACTTAAACTGAACATGTTTCGACAAGCATAAAAAGCAGTAGCTATGTCGACAACTTGAAATTAAGAACATTCGATCCACATAAGTATCCTCCAAACAAATAGTACATTGCTCAGTCAGATTCTTGCCGTTGCTACTACCTGCTGAACGATTAACCTGAAATGCAATTGCGTTCCTAGCAAGTTTGACAGACTTATTGACATTAGAGGCAACAAGTGATGGTTGACACTTTGTAAATTTTCTTAGGAGGAGTTGTATCTGGTTAGATAATGCGACAGCAGTTTTTATCATTTGAGTGTTTTCTCCAGTAATCTGCATTTAGAAACACTAAATCACATAAGAACCAAAGTTTCTTTAAATGCTGTTAATGAAAATACGGATGAAACCGTTACACCTACTTAACAAATTAAGAAAAATACACCTGAGATACAATTAAAGAAATCGACAAACAGAAAACTCTAGACTCCTCTAAGCAGCAAAAACACCCAAGACAGCTTCTTAAAAAGGATAACAAAAATAAACAATTCCTGTGTTTACTATCTGCATATGGATGATTCACATACAAGTGACAGATAAGGGCATATAACTCAAAAGCAAGAATCTGTATCAAGAGAATGATTTCAATGTTAAGCAGCAGAAAATCAAGTCCGAGACAGACAGTGTAACTAACAAGGCTTACTTTCATTTTCACACAAGGAGCCTGACTAATACTTATGGAAACAAAGTATATCACATGCTACTATTCTTGCTATTAATTAATGATAAAACAAAGCTTTAAAACGCAATCTTTGAGTGTGTGTGTGTGTGTGTGTGCTTGAAGATTAAACAGTTAATGAAGTAAGTTAGAATACAGGGAAAAACGAAGAAATCAATAGCCTAAAGGTTCAATTATCATAACAAAGGCGTTTGTAGTGACTATCGAAATCAATTAATCAATAAAGATTGAAGAGTGTATGTATACCGACATGTTGATAGAGCAGAGGATTATCGGTAACAACAGTAATCCTCTTCAAATCAAGCATCACAGCAGCATCAAGGCCTTCAATCAGCGCTTTGAAATCAACCAATTTCGTATCCTGATCTTTGCCGCTCAAACCCTTACTCAACTCGAACAGCAAACCATCATTCCCGTCGCAAATAGCCACGCCGATTCCGCCCGCCCCCCGCTCCACCAAACCCTTGACATAAACCTTGAATTGGAAGTTTTGCCCATTCGAAGACGACGACGAGGAGGAGCCCTCTCCGAACGGCCTGTGCAAATTGTTGCCGGTTTGGAGCCACTCCTCGTCCGGTACGCTCATGATCTCGCAGGCCAGGGCGCGGTCGTGGACCTGCCGGAGGAGGTCGAGGCGGAGACGCTCGGCCTCCACCTCGTCGTCGAAGGCGTCCTGTTCCCATCCAATGAGGGCGTCGTAGGCGGCAGTGGCTGGAGGAGGTGCGGCGGCGCCGTCGAGGAGGGAAGCGGCGATGGCTTCTTCGAGTTGGAGGTTGTACGCCATCTCTGAGTCGTCCGCCATTGGTGCTTTTCGTCAATTGTTTCCGGCCAGCTTAATACAGTCTCCGCTGCTCTTCTCTGCTTCGTCTTTTCCTCTTCTTTTTTCCTTCTCTTTTCTGTTGAACACTTGCAGATGTATTTGAACTTTTGTAAGACTTTGTCGTATACTTATCTTATTTTACAGAGACTTTTTCGTTAGTATTTTTAATTCCAAATTCCCATAATTCTCATAATAACCTAGCTACAAACTCCTCCCGCCACATCATCAGCACTAAAACTCCTCCATAGCTCAGCCACAATAAATAAAATTATTAAAAACAAATAATTAACAATCACACAAAATACAGAATTAAATTTACGACCCATATACGGGAAAATTCAATAATAATATTAAAATTTTAAAAAGTACATTAATTAAAAAAAAGTACATTAACAAAAAAAAATTACATTAATTTTAAAAAAACTCCTACTCCACGCACGAGCCTCCGCCTCCGCCTCACACCTCGCCGTCGTCGCCGTTGTCGCCGCTATCCGGGACCCCCAAATCTGCGGCATCTGAGCCCGCGTCTGAGCCCCCCACCTGTGCCGCGGCGGCAGTCAAATCGGCTCGCATACTCACGAGCAGTGCGTGAAAAAAACTCTTCTCCTCGGGGTCAGTGGCATTCTTCCAATCAGATCTGGTCTTGTACATCTGAACTCGCGTTTGTTGACGCGCCAAGAAGACGAGGTCGGTTGTCGGGCTGCCAACAGTGGGGGATGGCGACTAGACCTCTTCGGACCTCTGGCGAGCCTGTTGCGCCCGCCTTTGACCAACCGGGCGAGTGCGGCGAGTAAACGCGGGAGGGGACGGGGTCTCCTGAGCATCTTTGGGGAGGTCGTGGGAACCGCCGCTGCTGCCGCCGTCATAATCACCGGTATAGTTCAGGCGCTGCTTCTTCAGCCAGCTAGCATCGACTCCTGCCCGAAACTTCTCAGAGTCCATTAGCACCAGGTAGCAGTTCCAATAGGTGAACTCCTTGTAAAGCCCGGGCACGGGGAACTCTTTCTCCTCCATCCTCCTGTAGTCCTCGTCAGTTTGGCCACTGGACTGCATTCGGAGGGCGTTGGTGTACAAGCCCGAAAATCGGGAGACCCCTTGCCGGATTCGGTCTCACCCCTTCCGGCACTCCTCCCCGCTGCGTGGCCTCCCCTCCGGGCAAAATGCCTTGTAGGCTGCTTAGCCCACAAGTTGACGATCCTCTGATTGTTCGAGGCGAGGGGATCATCACAAACACTCACTCATGCCTTGGACAGCTAGACGTTCTCCGCGTCCGTCCACTTCCCCTGTGCCAAGTTGTCGTCACCAACTGGCTGCGATGACTCGCCGACCATCCTATTCTCCTTCTTCTTCTTGGGCGCGCCCCGACCCCGCCCTACTCCCCCCGTTTGAACGGGAGTGTCCGCATCCCCAAGATCTAGTCCCAACTCCTCTAAGGAGAAGGTCTCAAACCCAGTGAACTGAGTCTCCGCTGGGGTCGATGTGTGCGAAGCAGCAGTAGCAAAATCAAGACTGGGGCAATAGACGATGTCCCCCCCCCCAGCGTCCCCTGCATCCCCGGGTACCCTGGCATCATCTGCATCCCGGGTGTCCACCCCGGCATCATCGGCACAGGGGGTTGCATCCCCGGTCCCCTCTGCTCGCCCGGAACCGCCGCCCGCCCTGCATCGCCGGACCCCCCGGCATCCTCTGCCATCCCGGCATACCACCCTCGGATACCAGCCCGGGCATCGGACCCCATCCACCTCCAGCGGGTACCGTCGGAGTTTGAGACCCGCTCGTCCCTGGAGTAGGCTAGTTGTTGTGCTCCATTTCGCGTTGTTGATCCTGTACAGAAATTAAGATGAGAAAACTCGTTAAAACTAGTGGTGCAAATGAAAATGACGTGCAGATCGCGTATATATAGTGTTTCGAAAATTAAATAAAAAAAATCTCGCTCGCCGATCTGGAGCCTACAATGGCGGCCAGGAGATCGTCGAGCGCTCGAGAATCGGCGCGCGCTCGTCGTTTTTCTCGCCGATTTGGCTCTCACCGGCTGCAATGGTTCGGCGAGCGCCAAGAATCGGCTAGCCGGTACGCTCGCCGCTATTGGAGATGCTCTAACTCCGTTTGAATTTGAATCTTACGATTTCAAATCTAATCACAAAAGATTTAGATTTGTAAAAGCATCTCCTAACGAGTAAAATAATAACAAAATTGATCATATCCTCTATTTACCTTTTAAAAATAAAAATATACACTTTCAAAAATAACAAATTTCAAAAGAAAAAGTATATAAAAAAGGTAAATTATTTTCTGAAATATAAAAAAATATACAAGATGCATTCCAAAACATAAATGCACAATACATTTCTCTTAGAGAATGATTTTTCATAAGAAAAAAGACAAATATGATAGTTATCTAGTACTAATATTTTACTTCTCCCAATCATTTGAGAGGTAAAGATATCTAGAAAAGATATAATATATTCTCAAATATTTTTTTCGAATAATATTTTTTATGAAAATAGTGCAAACATAATAGTTATAAGACTTTACCTCTCCCCCTTATAGATGCTCTAATTGAATTACAATTCCACATTTTCAATTCCTCTCGATTCCACAATTTAAATTCTATATCAAAAATAAATAATTAGAATTCCAAATAATTATAAAATTGAGCATCTTACTACACATACAACACACACTGCACACACACTATATAATTTCTTCAAATTCAATTTCATGGAGTACTTGCTATCAGTTAATATATCCTTTTATCAAATAGTAATAGACTTGGAATTGAATCATAATACAATTTTTTCAAATTTTAGAATTACAATTCAAATTCAATTCGACCCTAAACATTTTGGTCATCCAAATTCCAAATCATACCCTTACAAATACAATACCCGCACCACGCCCTCAGCCTAATCTGTTGTCATCGGCTGCATCGTTCATGCAAATCTGCACCATGCCCTTGGCCATAATCTGCAGCCGCGACGCCTCCATTGCATCTGTGAACGTGGATGTGTTGCAAATACTCTTGAATAAATCATTTTGTTATATATGCAAGAGATTATGGAAGATTAAATAAAAAAAATTTACTACAGTAATACCATTCTTTGTGATTGAAAATGAAGTTGCAAATATAATTGAATTTGAAGCGACTTGAAACCGAAGAGCCTAAATGTGAAGTTATTTTTTTTAGGATGCACTTAAAGGGTAAATTAATTTGAAATTGAAGAATTTGCAATGTTACAATTTTATGCAAGATGTAACTATGTTTACACTAATAGAGTGAAAATGGGGCTAATTAAATGTTATGATTTTGATGCAACTTAATGCAGTATGTGCTAATTTTCTACATGTATATTAATTAATTGATTGTCATACCTTCCCCAGTGAGAATGCATAATCAAACATATTTCCTACACACACCTTTATCCTATTATATATCCACTCATTCTTCAAGCATTTTTGTGCTTAAGTTGGAGCTGCTTCTTTTTTAAATCTGGTGAGGTGTTTAGGTTTTAGTCCCACACCAGAGGATGGCAAATGAGGTGTGAAAATAAGTTACAAAATACTTTTGATTAAGTTTGTTATCTAATTTCGATTACGAAATTTCTAAGAAGAAAGTTCTTTTGTTAATTTTAAACAATATAAGTAAATCGTGTGCAGAATCAAACTCTCTAAGTATCCTACTCACAGCTGTGCCCCCAAATTATGTAGTTAATTTCAAAAAGCATTACTAATTACATATAATTTCGTAATTGTATTAATTCTCAATTTGAGTCTGCCGTTTGATTCACGAGGTCCAAAACTTAGTTAAATGGGCTTACCCATAACTTGGCCCAATCTTACCATACACTTAAAAATGAATTCAAAATATGGTAAGTTAATTTTAAGTTGAGAGGAATGTCCAAATAATTTTATTAGAATGCCTTATGCTAAAACAGTACAGTATATATTAAGTGCTCATAAATGTTATGTCAAAATAAAAGGTTTAAATTTCAATTTCGTGGACGTCTCTCTATATATCCTCCCTTCTGTGTTTTTCTTGCTTGTATTTTTCTTAAATTCTCTGGGAAATGCAGTATAAGAACGCCTGACCGATTCAGTTTGTGTTTATTGTGATTTTTTGTGACTAATAAAAAATATTTTGTGACCAATATTTTCATTTATGATTCTCGATTTTAAACACCTCATAACAGTTTTTTATATACTACTCCTATGAATATCCAATTGTTAATTATTTGTCACATTTAAAATCAATAATTGATAATTCATCTTATTAATTAACACCTAGTTAATTAATCCCTTAGTCTTTTCACATAACTCATTTATAGCTTTATTGTGACCAACTTTAATATATTATTTCTCACTCAGCGGGAATCGGATTTGAGAAAATGAATATACTACGGTCATCTACTCGGAACGTAGATCGACGTTATTGCATTTAATTTCACAAAATTAAATGTCTTGTAACATTTATTATTATTCAAAAATCATTTGACCAAGCACGGTTCCAACAGTTGGGACTCCACATTTTCTCTTCCCAACATACTTGGGACACTGAGTTATCTTTCCTACAGCTAACTGGACCATCATGAGTATGATAAAATACAAAATCTTATACATCCACCTTTTAATCAACTCGTTCTTTTCTGGAACATTTTCTACTGCGTGATTATTACTCAGAATAAGTCAATGCCCACTCCCACTTTCCAAGTTGTGTTTGAAATATTTGAGCCTTTTTTTTGAGATCGACAACTAACAAATTCGCCAATTATTATACGAGTAAAATAATTTGTCTGAAACCATTTAAAAATTAAGATCCATAGGTAGTGTTCACTGTACATGAATCATTAAATTTTTTTGTGAAACTGTTACTGCCGTAATTATTGACACACTCATTTATTAAAATTACTAGATATACTTGAATCTTTAGAAAATTGTGACTAAAACAATTGTGGCCTAAATTCTATGTAACGATGTTGAAACTTGTCAATTGTTATTCTACAATGACTCCATTTTTCCTATTACTTCAAGAATCTTCAAAAGTATTCAAATCACATAATATATTAATTCTTTTATTTATGAAAAGTATAAACTATTTTCTTTATAATTCATCTTTGAATAGTATAAATTATCTAAAATTGAAAATTCAACTACAATATCAATAATATAGACCCTCTTTTTTACTAACACTATTTTACTATTTATTATTTTCATCTCTTTATTTTTATTAATTATTTATAAAAATCTATACCCAGCCAAAAATTTGTAGGAGTACTTTTCAGGGAGTATTAAAATGAAGGGTAGTGATTTAGAGACATAATGTCTCTATGCCATAATACCATTATGTTTTTCTTCCATAACTATAATTTATATTTTGCCTATTAGGCCTTTAAATACACCATATCCCATCGTGTACCTCAATTATACCATATTTATGTACTGCACAATTTTAGGCTCCAATGTATCCGACAACAACTCCACTCCTTATTAGATAGCTAATATTTTTTTTATCTTCATTACTAATATATTTAATATTTTGGTATATATATGAAAATTCAATTTGCCATTTATCTTTAATTTATTAGATATTAGTATATATTTTGAAAAGTAAATAATTTAAATTAAAATTATGAAATATTTAAAATTAAAGCTTTAGATTCAATTAGTATTATATCATATATCAAATATAATTTGTTTATTAATCTAAAATTTTTATTACAAAAAATAAAAATTACTATTAGTTACATAGTTTTAAACTACTCATTCCGTCCACTCAAGATATCCACATTCTTGAGTAGCACGAGATTTAGGAAGAGTTGTTGTTAGGTGGAGTAAGTAAAAATAGTTGAATATTTTAATAAGGAGAGAAGAGAGATTAATTTATTTTAAAATACAGAAATGTGAACTATATAACTTGGAATATTAAATAGATGAGTTAATAATATGTGATTAATTTGTTTCACTGAGGTAACGTTCTAAAAATTAAGAATCAAGAAATTATAATTTTGATTTGTAGTTTAATGTATATAGGTTTTTGTGTAATTTTTTTTTATCAATGTTCGACGTAGCGTTCCAAAAACTTGAATCTTAAAAAATTAAATTTTGGGAAAAAAGAAATTAAAATTAAAGTTAAATTTAAAAATTCTAATATTTTATAAATATAAAAGGAAAATATTAAATATACTCCTAATACATCAAATTTTTATTTTTTGAAATTATGAGTATTTTGAAATATAAAGAATGAAAATTAAAATTGTGAAAATTGTTAAATGAATATGTTAAACTCATTTAATTTTAGTATATCATACACATCAAATTTTTTATTTTTTGCGTGTTATGGTGAATTGAGCTCAGTACACTAATATTTAGAAAGAATAAGAGAAAGCATTAACTTTATAGCTTTAAAATAATAAATAAACGGGTTAAAATCATGTGATCATATTATTATTTTTATCGATATTCAATGTAATTTTTCAAAAATTAAAGGATAAATTTATGAAAGAGAAAGAGAAAAAAATTATAAACAAATTTCCATAAATAAAAATGATACTACTAATTTCAGTTAATAGAACAAAATGAACGTGACCAGATGAGATGTATTTTTATAAAATTATTAAAGCATTTTAATTTTTAATATTTTAAAAAATTATATTTTATATTTAAACAAAAAATAGGTGAAAGTGATAAAATTTTTCTTATATTTTACCTTTTATCTTTCGAACACGTTACTGAAATATTAAGTGAATTATTTTGAAAAGGTTATAAAGGTGTGGGACAAAATGTGGGTCCCACTTTTCTGATTTTCTAACTTCTGTAGGTATATATTTGAATTTTAACTCATACGATTGTATTCAATGTCGAACTAATTTTAAAGACCGAACCAGAGACCAAATCTCATCCACACATTGTTGTAATCTAACAGTTGTATAAAATCAACCAAATATCATTTTTTTTTAAATTCAATTAATAGGCTGCAGGGTCTTTTAGGAACTACCAAATTACTGCAGTTATGTTGTTTCCTTAAATCACGCGACACCAATACGGAATAAAACTTCAACAATTATTTTTTTGATTCACTATTAACCTACATAATCTGCTACTGAAGAAATCGTGATATACAAAGATTGTATCACAATTTTTGTAGTATTTTACCAAGATACATACTTTTAATTCTGAATTCCATATAGCCAATTTTGCTTATGAATTCCATCGTTTTCCATGGAGGATTTAACCACCCCACACATGTAGTTGCTTTTCCTTCAATGGGTGATAGGAACAACCCAACTCCCACAACTGAAGCTTCTCGATGAGCAGCAACTGAAGGTGCACCAACTTCTGTGGCCAACCATGTCGGACATCATGGAGCAATAAGGATGAGTTACAAACTCCAGTCGGATAGGAACCAATGTAGTGTGCCACCGCTGCCGCTGCTACACTATCCTCGTTCAATCACTTCATCTTATAATGAAATAACTTCACCCCGAGAAATAGAAACATTTCGGTTAAAACCTCCCTCCTCCGTCTTCTACATCTCGCTCACTGCATCTCTCTCCAGTGCCTCTGCCTTCGCCGACGAGTGGCGGCACGCCACCCGTCATTCCCCCTCTCACTCACGTCTGACCTCTCTCTCTCTCTCTCTCTCACTCTCTCACTCTCTGACTGTCTGCTCTTGCTCAAACTCGTTCACTCTCATCCCCATCACCAATTTCGAACCCTAGCCATCCGAAAAATCTTCTTCATCAATCTCCCCTCTCAGCAACTTATAGCCACCCTTGATTCGTGACATTCGGTGTCGGTAACCGCCATAACTCGACTCCTAACGACGTGCCTCGGCTCTCCCTACTCGAGGTACATCGTTGTTGTTCAGGCACTGACTCGAGGTCAGTCTCGGGTTGAATTTCACCTGCAACTCGGCCCCGATGTAGTGTGACACCACCGCCGCTACTACACTACCGTCGTTCAATCACTTCATCTTATAATCATTGTACTTCATCTTATAATGAAATAACTTCACACGAGAAATGAAAACATTTCGGTTAAAATGAGCCAAAATTTGAACAGTCCAAAATAAATAACTTCATCTTATGATATAATTTCTCCATCTTATATTTACATTACTTCATCTTATAATCAAATAACTTCACCCGAAAAATGAAAATAACTTATAATAATGTATTATGACTAAATAGTCCCTGGTATGAAGTAGATTGCTCATAGGATGAATGACGGAAATTATCTGTACAATATCTCATCTCATCCATCAAAAATTAGATCCAATGGCTAATATTTGGTCTCTAGTTCTACACTAAGGAGGTGTTGTGCATATAAGGGGACCCTTAACTCATATCTTCCATCTATATATATATATATATATATATATATATATATATATATATGCATAAATTAAGCCATTCTTATTTAAGATCAAAATTTAATACAGACAGTCGATTTTTCAGATGCAGGGGCAAAAATGTACAAATATAAAATATAAATTTAATAAAAAAATATAATATAATACTCCCCCGTCCCGGGCTACTCGCCCCTTTCCTTTTCGGCACGGAGATTAAGGAATAAGTGTATAGGAAAGTCAAAAATTACGGTTGTATGTGAAAATTTTTACTAAAAATGGAAAGAGTGCAAGTAACTTGGGACGCCCAAAAAGGAAATAAGTGCGAGTAGTGCGGGACGGAGGGAGTATAATATAGGGATAACTGCCTTAAAAGTCACCAACTTTGCTCAAATTCCGGTTTTTCCCACGACCTATAAAATTGGCGTATAAAGTCACCAACTTTGCATTTAGTCGCCGATTTCCCATGATGTTTTTTCCGGCGAAAGAGAGAGTTGACGTGTCGTTTTTAATTGACGTGGCGGCTGACATGGTCAACAATTATTGACTGTGCAATAAAAAAAATTAGTGACTTCTCCGGCAGCGCCAGCTGCAGCTCCTCCTTCAAGCCCCTGATGTGGCTCTGTGACGCCGACGACGAGCTCTTCGCCGTCCTCGGCTACAGCGTCAAGCCCCCCGACATGGCCGACGTCGCGCAAAAGATCAAGCACCTGGAGCAGGTCATGTGCAGCGTTGAAAACGACGGCCTCTCTCAGCTCGCCTCCGACACCACTCACTACAACCCCTCCGATCTCTCCTCCTGGCTCGAATCCATGATTTCCAGCCTCAATCCTACTCTGGATTTCGATTCCGCCGTTAATAGAATGGTTGTGGACTCTGATTTCGGGTCAGATCTCACTGCCATACCGGGAAAATCGGTCTACCCTAACCCTAGGGCGAAACCCCCATCTCCGGCCAAGAAATTGAAGCTTTCGCCGCAGGAGACTGAGTCGAGCGAGTCGATTGTGATGGTTGACTTGCATGAAAACGGAATCAGGCTTGTTCACTCGCTGATGGAGTGCGCGGAGGCTGTGCAGAAGGAGGCTTTCAAATTGGCGGAAGCGCTGGTGAAGAACATCGGTTTTCTAACGGTGTCGCAAGCCGGTGCGATGCGGAAGGTCGCGACCTATTTCGCTGAAGCTTTGGCGAGGCGAATTTACAGATTGTATCCGGCGAATTCGGACTCCGCCTTCACCAATCTGCTCCATATGCATTTCTACCAGACGCGCCCCTATATGAAATTCGCGCATTTCACTGCGAATCAAGCGATTTTGGAATCCTTCGCCGTTAGAGATTTAGTCCACGCTGTTGATTTCAGTATGAAGTAGGGGATGCAGTGGTCGCCGCTGCTCCAGGCGTTGGCGCTGAGGCCGGGGGGGCCTCTGAGATTCCGGTTGACGGCGGTGGGGTCGCCGTCAACCGATAACACCGATCAATTTAAGGAAATCGGACGAAAATTAGCTAGTATCTCCCAAATCGGATGAAGTGTTCGAAGCTCGGGTTTTGGAGAAAGTACAGAAAGAAATTTTTCCGATGAATCCATGTCAACTTTCAAGCCTGTCACATAGGCCACTTACTTACCCGAAAACACAGGATCGGGTCAATTTGGGAGATACCAGCAACTCGACAAAGTGGTGACTTTATACGCCGATTTTATAGGTCGTGGGAAAAAATTGAATTTGGGCAAATTTGATGATAGGCAGTTATCCCTATAATATAAGATTACTATTTTAACCGCATTGCCATTATGTCTTAAAATAATTTTCCTAAAATTAAATAGACTGGAAAGGGGCCTCAATTGCCAACTGTTTCGAAATAGACTGGAAAGGGGCATGAATTGCCAATGTTTCAAAATCAGAGTACCAAGACAATGTCCTCTTCAATAATTCAAAAAATTCAAATTTCGACGCATTACTTAATTAAAATAAGAAAATAAAACAAAGTGAGAATGAAGAACAACTATTATAATTACTAGTTCTCTAATTAAAAAGCCCGCACGGGCTTAACTCAGTTGGTTCCTGGGTGGTAGATTGTCCCTAAGCAGACAGGATCGAATGCTGGCAGCCGCAGTGTGGGAGTTTCACCACTGTGGTGGCTCCTTGTGTGCTGGTTACCAGTGTAAGTTCCTCCCACCTAATGGGCCGCTGAGGTACCGTGTTTGAACCCCTCCATAGCGATGTCGGGCCGGGTTATGGGGGCGCCTGGGGTGAGCGAATCACCTTTTGTCCCTAAACTAGTTCTCTAATTAATAAAACAAAATTAACGGAAAAGGGCGGTTAAACGGCCGTTACAGTGCCACCTCTCCGCGGGCCCCGCCACTACGCAACCACCATCGTCGGCGCAGCGGGCCCCACATGGACGCCACGCCTTCTGACATGGCGGAATTCAGCACCACGTCTCACCTAACGCCGCGACCCCTGCATTTTGAAAATTTTGCATTCGGGCCCCTCCGCCCCACGCCGTCCATTAATAGCACACCCACAACTCAAGCTCAGGTTATTAGCATCAAATTAATGATTTTTTTAATTCATCATTATTGATTCATAACACTCTCTGTAAGCTGCCAAAACACCCCACATTAACCGAGTACAGCGACACCAGCTCCTTGTCTACTTCGATTGTCATTTTCCGACTGCGATTGATTCGATGCGATTATAAGACTTAAATCTGATAAAAGATTGAACCTTGTGCCCTTCTGGAATCTGGGTTTTCGAGCTCTGGAAATGGGTCGGGATTGTTGAAGGGATCTTTTTGGGGGAAATTTTATAGTACTAGAAATTCTGCTGATGTCAGAAGTCAACAACGACTTCGAAGATCTTCTCGATGAGGGAGCTAGCGGGATCAGGTACAGCGCCTCCTCTTCTTCCCCCTCCGTGGCTGGGGATTGGAGGTTTCAGGCGGCGGAGTTTGCGAAGGGGGCGGCGGAGATGAGCGTGGAGTTTGGGAAGGGGGTGAGGGATGTGGTGAAGCAGACGGTGCTGAGAGAGGATTCTCTGATTATGAAGAAGTTTAAGGGCCCTTGTCAGAAATTGTTTCAGAGATTGAGGTTTTTGAATGAGTATTTGCCTGAGGATCGCGATCCCCTTCACGCTTGGACCGTCATTGCCTTCGTCTCTGTTCTTGCTCTTGCAGGTTTGGTGATTTTATGCTTATTGTTTCTTATTTTAGTTTCGATTGTGGATTTCAAGAATTGGCTCATCAAAATTGAATCTATGCTTGCCTGTTTGATTAGATGGAGCATTTAATTCAGTACGATGATGGAATAGTCTTTATCTCTATGTGTATGTGTTTGTTGGAGGATCTTTACTAACAGAGTGAAGGAATTTGTACAGTTTTAACTTTTAACATGTGTGGAACTAGTCGAATTCCATTGGTTAACAAGATGAAGGTGCACCCTTCTAGTGCTTCCATCATACTGCTTCCGGATGGGAGGCGCTTGGCCTATCAAGAGCAGGGAGTCCCGGCTGATAGAGCTCGACATTCAATGATTGTACCCCATTCGTTTCTTTCGTCCCGACTAGCAGGTTTTGCATATTCGTCATTTGATATATTGAATTATGAACTGATGAAACTGTGTGGTTGCTAAAGGTTGTGACTTGTGGTGTTTGTTGGCAAGTAGGAGTTCCTAGGGTCAAGGGTGCCTTACTTGAAGAGTTTGGCATCCGTCTCGTGACTTATGATCTACCGGGATTTGGGGAAAGTGATCCTGATCCTAAGAGGAACCTTGAGTCATCAGCTATGGATATACTACACTTAGCGTATGCTGTCAATGTTACCGAGAAGCTGTGGGTTTTGGGATATTCTGATGGAAGCAAGCATGCTTGGGCTGCTCTTAATTACATTCCTGATCGCATTGCAGGTAAGCGCTGAAACTCGTATTTTGTAAAATAATATTAGAATTCTTTGCTTGGTGAGGACGATGATATAACAATGTGCATCTAAGGTCAGGTTAGGGGATTGTATCAACGTAAATTTGACAAAACATACATTACTTCTTGCAAAACATAAGTGTTAAGTTGTAAAGGATTCTGTATTTGTGTCGTGATTCTTCTTTTACGAACTCCAGGTGCTATAATACTTGCTCCAATGGTTAACCCATACGATCCAAGACTAAGCAAAGCAGAGATTCGGAGAATTTGGGGGAAATGGACATTAAAGAGAAGGCTGATGTACACTTTAGCCCGAAAATTTCCTAGATTGCTTCCATATTTCTATCGAAGAAGTTTCCTTTCTGGAAACCACGGTGAATTGGACACATTGCTATCAGTCTCATTAGGGAAAAGGGTGAGGGCCTTTTAACTCAAAACTATCCTTTTGTATTCAATCTTATAGCAGTTTATTCTAAAACTACGAAGAACTTGTTTCTCATCATAAGCTACAATTGTCTAGGATAGAGCTGTGGTTGAAGACAGAACCTTCCGAGACGTCTGGCACAGAAACATTGAGGAGTCCGTTAGGCAAGGGAATGTAAGGCCATTCGTTGAGGAAGCTATCTTGCAGGTTTCAAATTGGGGTTTCAGCATAGGTGACCTCAACGGGCGCAACAAATATAAGGGTGGAGGTGTCCTTGATTGGATCAAGTCACTATTCAATCCTGCAGAGAAGAGATTGAGCGGCTTTTTTGGCCCGATACACATATGGCACGTAAGTCACATTTCTTGTTCTTGATGAAATCTTGTGTGCAAAACTCATAGGCGTTTTATCTTAAAACGCGATCACTCCCGCTTACATGCATCCCCTTTTTTTTTCTTTGTATTGGATTAGCCTATCTTCTTCTAAACTAGCAACCAAAGTAAATGCCCTTCATATGGAACAGGGAGACGAAGATACAATCGTGCCTCCATCAATGAGCGACTTTGTGCAACGGGATCTGCCTGATGCCATCCTGCACAAGCTCCCCTACGAGGGCCATTTCAGCTACTTCTACATGTGTGATGAGTGCCATCGGCAGATCTTCACTACGGTTTTTGGACATGCTCAAGGCCCTCTGATTGTGAATGATAGTCGAGGTCCAGTTGAAGAAGTGAAAGAAAATGGCGAAGCGATCTGCAGCAGCGCAGCAGCAAACGAAGAGAATCTGCCTGCATTTGCAGAAGAAGATGATAAATAAACTCAGGTAAAACTAAGATTATGATTCTTAATAGAGAGAAAGAAAGCTTTTTTTACAGGATAGAGTATATATTGAAAAGCAGATTAATTAATTGAAATGACATATTTTTGGATAGTGTTACATTAAAAAGGTCTTATATACGACGGATGTTTTTTCACAGTGTGATTAGTCTACATATTTAATTTTTAAGCCTTTTCTTTGTTCTATTCTTGAATTTGATTTGCAGCTTTATTTCAACCTAATAATTTACTTCTATAAGGTATATTAGTCAATTTTTTTTACCAAAAATTAAGTGTTTTTTTAATTAGGGCAAGTATCATATTCCAATCTGATTTCTGGTACATGACCAATTAAATTCATATTAATCATACTGTCTAAAAAATTAGTATTAAGTTTGTATATAAATATAGCCGTACAAATTTGATTCATGTTCTAATAGGCTACTATTCGAATTTCAACTTAAGTGCACCTAAAACTAGAGGAATTCAATTCTTATTAACAACAAGAATTAGGAGACCAGTTGGAAAATAAATTGAATACTCGTCTTTGTAGATAATTCTTTTATTGTTTTCCGTTGAAATTGATTCTGTATAATAATGATATGTAGAAATCAGAAGAGAAGATGAGTGGTGGTGCAAAGTTTTGTACTACTGTATTTCTGTTCTTATTTGCCGTTGGTGATTTTTTTTAGCAATTCTGACGGAGACGGCGTTGGATTACTCATGTTATTTTAGTATAAAAAGAAATAAAATACGACATCTTGATTATAAAATTTATTAAAATAAACATATAATGGTGTAAGTGTAATCATGATAATTATATTGATAAGGATTTATAATTATAGAAAAATTGTTTTATTTATGAACTCATTATGCTAATAAAGATTTATAATTATAATAGATTTACTATGTTTTGTTGAGTATTTTAAATTGAAGTAAAATTTGTACTTGCTGTGTAGTTGGGTCATTTTTTTATTCATTTTGAAAAAAAAATAGTTAAAATGAAGAGAAAGAGAATAATGTAGAGAAGTCTTTTCTATTTGTTAGTATCATTTTCTTAAAACGAGTGTACCAAAAAAATGCATCTACTACATAGGAACGGACGAAATACTTAATCTGCTAATATTTTTATTGTATATTGATTATGATTATGATTATGATTATGATTATGATTATATAATTTTTATATGTAGTTTTATTTAGTGTATCAAATACATATACTATTAAATTGTTATATCGTCAATTAGTTACTGTATTTGAGTTGTGTGACGAGGATATTGTTTTATTTTTATAAATGTGAATTAATATAAATAAAATAAAATCAAATCTGTGCATCAAACCAGTGTTAATTAATAGAGTATAAATTAAATATCTGTGCATCACATAAGTGTTACACTGCTTTTAATTAAATTTAAAACATCGAGTAACAGGATTTATACATGTTTTACCGATTGAGGCAATTATAACAATGTATAGAATCAAACTAAGTCCCATTTTAGAAGGTGAAAATAGAAATAAATCAGCATCAGAAGACAGGTCAGATGATGCACACATTGGAAGCAGCTATACAAGCTGCAAAATTATTCATATTTCTCTCGAGAAATGCTGGTATCAATTGTAAATTGGTAATGCATAAAATGCAAAACTAGTCCAGCCAGAATCCAAAATGCTTTCGCCAAAGCAAATTATATCCACAAAACCGATTCACAAAAACAAAACTGTGAACCTAGGTGTATTTGAACATCTTTAACAACTGAGGCTTCATTTGGCGCCCTTCTTGGCAGCAGCCTTGGTCACCTTAGCCCCGGACGGGTCTTTCTTCTCCACACTCTTGATAACGCCAACAGCTACAGTCTGCCGCATATCACGAACCGCAAAACGGCCGAGAGGCGGGTACTCGGAGAACGTCTCCACCACCATGGGCTTGGTCGGAAGCATCTTCACAAATCCGGCGTCACCGTTCTTCAAGAACTTGGGCTCCTTCTCAATCTCCTTGCCCGACCGTCTGTCAATCTTGGTGACGAGCTCAGCAAACTTCACAGCAATGTGGGAGGTGTGGCAGTCCAGCACCGGTGCGTAGCCATTACCAATCTGGCCGGGGTGGTTCATGATGATAACTTGAGACGTGAAGTTCGCAGCTTCCTTAGCAGGGTCGTCCTTCGAGTTGGAGGCCACAAAACCACGCTTCAGATCCTTCACAGCAACGTTCTTTACGTTGAAGCCGACATTGTCCCCGGGGACAGCTTCTGGCATTGACTCATGATGCATCTCGACAGACTTGACTTCAGTGGTCAGACCAGAGGGGCCGAAGGTGACAACCATACCGGGCTTGAGCACACCGGTCTCCACACGACCCACGGGAACAGTACCAATACCACCAATCTTGTACACATCCTGAAGTGGGAGACGAAGGGGCTTGTCTGTGGGTCTCTTGGGCTCGTTGATCTGGTCAAGGGCCTCAAGAAGGGTCGGGCCTTTGTACCAATCAAGGTTGGTGGATCTCTCGATCATGTTGTCTCCCTCAAAACCAGAGATGGGGACGAATGGGATTTTGTCAGGGTTGTAACCAACCTTCTTGAGGTAGGACGAGACTTCCTTAACAATTTCATCAAATCTGGCCTTAGAGTATTTCGGTGTGGTGGCATCCATCTGCACACAAGAAGAAGATATAAGTATCTTACACATTACAATACCAAATGAGAGATGTTAATATCACTAGTTAGCAAACCTTGTTGCAGCAACAGATCATTTGCTTGACACCAAGAGTGAAAGCGAGCAAAGCATGCTCACGAGTCTGACCATCCTTGGAGATACCGGCTTCAAAACCACCAGTGGTGGAGTCAATGATCAGGACAGCACAATCGGCCTGTGAGGTACCGGTGATCATGTTCTTGATGAAGTCACGATGACCGGGTGCATCAATGACAGTGCAGTAGTACTTGGTGGTCTCAAACTTCCACAAGGCGATATCAATTGTGATACCACGCTCCCGCTCAGCCTTGAGTTTGTCAAGCACCCAGGCATACTTGAACGACCTCTTGTTCATCTCAGCAGCCTCCTTCTCAAACCTCTCAATCACACGCTTGTCAATGCCACCAAGCTTGTAGATCAAGTGGCCAGTGGTGGTTGACTTTCCAGAGTCGACATGGCCGATAACCACAATGTTAATGTGAACCTTCTCTTTACCCATCCCAAATTCTCAACAATACACTGCCATAGCAAAAGATGAAGTAGTAAGAAGGAATGATCCCGGTATAGAGTTACTGTAAACAGATTAGTCTTTAAGAACATTAAAATTTTCCTCCGAAATTTATCAAAATCGTCAACGGGTGCTAATTTTACAAAGGCATATTACACCAAGAACAATCGGCAAATTAGTCATATGATTCATACACATCAAGTTTGATCATGAATTATGCATTAATCTCTAAGACAATTCAAAGCACATAGGTGATCGGATCCACGATATAAAGTAGTATTCGGCCACAATATATCCTACAAATGCAAACTCGTTGAATATTACTTCCAATTTGACATGAGGTCGGAATTGAGCTTATATATTTAACAAAGAAGAAGCAGATCCACCTACATCTGACAAATCCATAAAAAAATGACCAAAAAAATACAGACAGACGATAGCTTGAGTGAATAAACAATACACTGATACAGCATAATCTAGAAAGCATACGAGTATATCAGCTAAAAACAGAGAGAGAGTGGTAGAGAAAGATAATCAAGGAAATAGCAGTTAGACAAAGCGATAGATATACCTAAGGATGCTAGTAGCTGATGCGGTAGCTCTCTCGCCGCCGATTGCAGTGAGAGAGTTTTGCAATGAGAGTAGTCAGTGAAAGAGCTCTACCAAATGCGTATATACTTATTTGCTCATCTAGTTGGAGGTTAGGGTTTTTGCTGACCGTCGGATTTTGATGAGCATATATTTGCTCATCTTTTTTTTCTCAATCTTTATCACTTTTGCCCTAAAAAATGTTTTGGTCTCATGCATTTACTTTCTAACCTTTTAGTCCCGAATATATTATTTTAATATTTTTAAATCTCAAACATATTGTTTTAGTTCAAAATAACTATTTCTTATTAAAATTAACCGTAAAAGTGTTTGACCAATTTAATAATTTAATTATAATCTTATTAATTTAATACTCCTTTCGTTCCCTCAATGCCAAGACAACTTTTCGTCACAGAATCTAAGAAAATAATGTTTAGAGTATTAAATGAATCTAAGTGGAGTAAATTTAATGTTTTAAATTTAAATTTAATTTGTATAAAAATTGAATTTTTACATGAAAAATTCGTTGATTTTTTAAACTACTCATTTATAGTTAATTAATCCTAAAACTCTTATTTCCTAAAACATAATTTTTCATAGCTCTCTACTACAAACTTAAATTTTGGTCAAACATTTTGACTACTAACTTTAACAATAAAAAGGTTATTTTGGACCAAGACAATATGCTTGGGACAAAAAAAGTACCAAAATGGAGTAATATGTTACGGACCAAAAGGTCACAAACTTAATGTATGAGACCAAAAAGAATTTTAG
This sequence comes from Salvia splendens, assembly GCF_004379255.2. Taxonomy (NCBI): domain Eukaryota; kingdom Viridiplantae; phylum Streptophyta; class Magnoliopsida; order Lamiales; family Lamiaceae; genus Salvia; species Salvia splendens. Next base: position 4,982,065 of record NC_056039.1, read on the forward strand.
GACAAGTGTAAGGGACCAAAATTGGTAATCTTGATTTTACTCCAACCATTCACTTCAAACTTAAACCTAAAAGAATATTTCATGTTCATCTATTTTTTTGAATTTTTTTAATCTTACGCTCATATTTACTTAAATTACACATTAACCTGTAACATTTTATCAATGATTATAAATTTCATACTTCATTATTTATTTTATTTACTTATAGTATTAAATAGTATTACTATGTTATATGAAGTACATTCACAAGTTATACAAAAAAATAATCAATACTAATAATATATATAAAATATAATATTATCATCCCGATTAATTACTACCCATTTGACGCCTTGGGAAAGCTATGTGTTGATTGTTGAGTTGTTGGCTATATACGATGGCTTAAAGCTTGCATAGGGATACAATTTGCAAAATGTTGTTATGGAATGTGACAATGTCAAAGGTTGCAATTACGGCATTGTTAGACACATTTGTTCTCTGATAGATAAACAGTGACATGTAGAGATTAAGAATGCCTATCTCAAAGCAAATCGGGTGGCAAACTTTATAGCTAACTGGGGTCTGAAGATGCATGAGATCTTTCGACTGCTAAACGATCCTCCGAGAAGCGTTGGCCATCTACGTCAGCTAGATAAGATAGGTGAGTTTCGCCATTTGTTGTTGCCTCTGTGTCCTAGAGCTTTGACACAATGGATCACCTATCACAATTCATACTTCATTTCCTAATACACACACAAGCATGATAAGTGATGGTGGGGTCCATCACTCATGCTTGTGTATGTGTATTAGTCGATGGAGTTGGAATTGTGGTAGGTAATCCTTACCGGAGCCCTGGCTCTCCTCTTGTAACCCAAAAAATAAAATTAGAGCCCATTTAGAGCATGCGCAATAGCGGACTTCCCGGCGGACGTCCGCTATTGCGTCGTCGGAGGCGGATGTTCCTTGCGGACGAGAGGTCGTCATCGGGTTTCATCGGACGTCCGTCGTGATGTCCGCTATTGCGGTGACATGACGGACGTCCCAAATTTTGTTTTGTTTTGTTTTTTTTATAAAAATTCTATATATACGGCTCGTTGCAAACTCTACACCCCTTGTTCGGCTAGCGGCAAACTATACAGATTTAAGGCATAACATGTACTTTGTTTGAATCGTTTTTCGGTTTGAGATATTTTTTTTATTGATGTATTTTTTTTAATTTAAATATGTATTTTTTAAAAATAAAATGGTTGCATTTTTCTCGTACTCATGTCGAAATTTTAATTTCGTAAAATTTCATATTTGTGAATTTTGATTATCGTGGATGTCCGCTATTGTGGAGTGAGATGTACTTATGACGTGGCAGTGCTATGAGATGTCCTTATGACGTGGCAGTGCTATGAGATGTCCTTATGACGTGACATAAGATGTTTTTGGGATGTCCGTCGGGACATCCGTTCTACTTTGGATGCTCTTATAACTACAAATAATTAGATTAAATCATAGAATAACGCCGTACACTTCATCTTCTTCCTTTCTCTTTTTCGTTCTTCTTTTCTGCGACGGCAAGTTCCTTCCAGTTTCTCTGTCTCCGTCGATTTCTCCATAAATCAGGTAAGTTTCATTGCTCTATTCGAAATAGATAGACAAGAAAGGATTTACATTGCAATTTCAGAAATTGGAAAAGGGAATTTGCGATTGCTACAGTCTACCCCATTTTTGGGTAGCACTACTCAAAAACGCAAAACAAGGACGATTTGGGATGAGTTTTGGTGTATGGTTGGAGGTATTTTCACTGCAAAATTGGGTTTTAGGGTATGGTTGGAGATGCTGGAAAAAATCGGAATCGAAATTTATTTCTGAATTCCTCATCGTCTACAAGTATTTCTCTTTCTCATATAATTTTTATTTCAGTTCTTTGATTACATTCGTGATCAGTTCGATTTCGTGTTTTGTGTTGTTCAGTTGTTCGATTGCTTCTGTTTGGAGTGTTTCATAAAGGCAATTTCTTCTAGAAGTTGCTTTTATTATATGGGGAAATTTGTTTATGTTGTGAGATAATTGGCACATCGCCATTCTATTTGTTTATGTTGTGCCATGAATGCGATTTCAAGCTCCTATTCTTATGCTCGAACAGTTATCCATGTGGTGATTTAAGTATATAATCCAAAACAAGTTAGATAAATAATTTGGTCAATCATGGTTTTTGATACTTCCTACTAAAATTACTGAAATTCATCTTCTTATTTCATGAATGCTGATTATTTTGTTAGTCATTGCTTTCGCTTTTCCGCTGTATCTCTTATGTGTTCTGTTTTCAATGTATAAGCAATCTAAGAGATGCTGTCATTGCGGTACTGAATGTTTTGTAGGTTATAACCTTCAATGGCAACTGAAAAGACTTCAACCGAGAACCCCCCATCCATAGCTTCTACGCCAGCTGGAGCTTCATGTCGGAAGAAGAAGAGTGAAAGTGCAACATTCCTAGAGGATGTGAAAGATCACATTGATGAATTTATCCATGCTTCTATGGACGAACACAAAACTTGTTTCCAAAAGACAATCAAGAAGATAGCTTAACGTCTTGGTCTAGCATTTAGATTCAGGGAATTTTGGTTTCTCTTCTCGTTATAATATCTGTTTGGCACTCTTGATGGTCTTTTAGATGTTCGGGATGTCAAAAGCTGTTGCAGAGAAGAACTCTGAGGCCAAGGAAATTGAAAGTTCTTTGCCTCTTCGAACAACTGTTGCTGAGTAAGGTGTATTCTGCCCTGCCTTGACATGAACTTAATAGAATAGTATATTTAGTTGTTGTCACCAGTTTTAGATATGTGGATTAAGTCATCTTTGAGACTGTTACTTGGGAGTTATTAACTTGATGTGAATCTTGTACTACTTGGCAACCTTGGGCCCAGACAATTCAACAATATTCACAGCATCTTGTTAGTATTTTCATTTTTCCCATTTGTTTGCAATACATGAATCTGGCTGCCTTTGAAATAATACAGACAAAACTCCAGTAGAGGGGAGGGGATTAGAAGCTCCGTGCTTAAGTGTAGTCATTTCTACTGGTTCCATGTGTAGCATTCTAATTTTTAACTCATCCTACTATGCTTTCACTCACGACCGGTATAGTGTAGCACCACTGGTGATTCATAGAACAATTTTGTAGTAATAGAGAATCCACATTAGTAGAAAATAGAAATACTCAACCATTGCTGCCTTTCCTTCAATATTTTTGACATCATAGTAATTTTAAATTAGGTGTATAAATAATCATCCGAACCTAATCATATTATTGTAAGCTCAATACTTGGCTCATTTGCAATTGTTAGGGCTAAAAATTTAACACTGTTGTAATACTCGTATGTTTTACTCTCCATAACGTCCGGCCTCTCTGTTCTCTTTCTTAATTACCACAAAAGCAGTAAAGTAGAAGATATCTAGAGCAACCATATTCGAATGTAGAATTTCCCATCTCATAAGATTCATATTGAAAAGCAACAATAGAAGAAAAACTGAAGCTTAGAACATAGTGACCAACTTATGCAGCTTTTGCAGTACTGGGTAGGGAAATGCGGGGATAAAACTCAGTTTTAATAACACTAACACCTCCTCCATGGTTGTCGCTTCCATGGCCCGAAGCCTCTCTAGTAATCATCTCATGAAACTGCAAAAGTTCTTGAAATTTCCTGTTTTTCATGCTCTCCCTCCTCCTTTCATGATCCTCCAGCCTGAAATATGTCTGCCAACAACATTAAACAAACCACTCCTTGCTTTCTTGAGAGAGAGAGAGATATATACTCTTGGGAGAAAGGAAGAGGACGAGAAGTCCCAGTTAGACAGATTGGAAGGCCACAGCTGCTCGAGATTGATAGCATTTCTTTTGTTTTTTTGAGTCTTTGTTGGGAGAGAATGCTGTGGATATGTAGGCAGATTAAGTTTGCTTTTTGGATGTGGAGTTTGGGATTTGAGCATGGAAGGGAGGGATGCATATAAAAAGTGATACAACTGGGGGTGGTGCTGCTTTGATCGTAATAAACAAGGTTGCATTCGGAAAAAGACACTTAAAGCATTCAGGGGGCATAGTTGACCGGTCAGAGAGAAGAAGAAGATATTACTGTCTTTAATTTATTTACCCTCTTTATTACTTCTGGATTAGGGTGGATAAAGATGTGATTATTAGTCAGATCTTTTTCAAACACGAATTTGAACTACAGATGTAGCTTGGGATCCGGGAGCAAAATGAGAGTCAAATGCCAATTTGATAAAATAAAGTTAACTCTGACCGCAAAACATATAATATGACCAGGCCATGCATACTCTAATTAGTAATTACCCTTTTGTTAACTAGTCGTACAAGTACTAATGTGGAGTACTACTGTAATTAATCGTACATCAAACATTTACAGTGATTAATTTAATACTTACTGATCTTAAATTTAACTTTTAGTGACCAACGGTGGCGGTACAGGAGGGCCGACGGCGGTGGCGGCTGGACTCGTACGCCGACAAGCCCAATACCTCAGAGTTACGAGAGAGAGAGGGGTTGGTGACCGGCGATGGCAGTTGGGTGGCGTGGAGGAGTCCTCAAGCCGGTGGCCGAGAGGTGGAACCGCGAGAAGGAGAGAAAGAAGAACGATAGGCGGCCGGCGCCGCTCACCGGCGCCGCCATTGCCAGCCGAGAACAGTGAGACCGATAGTGACAAAGGCGCCGCTACCCTATCTAATATCTGAAACATGATTTTGAAATAGTAAGGTTTCACTTCTATTTAGTTGTTGGGCTCATTGTTTGGGCTAAAAATTATTTAATTGTTTTACTTCTAATTAGATGATGGGCTCTTTGTTTGTGCCATATTTAGAGTATAGGAAGCATAGGGTTTAGGAGCGTAATCATACGAATTTGTTTTGCATGTCTAAGTACAAATACTAAATAATTTATATTGTATATTTTGCATTAAATTAAAGATGAATAGCTAAGAAAAATATATTGCAAAAGGTTAGATAAAAAAATGATAATGTGCCTCACTTCAAAGAACTCCATGAATATCTATTGAAGATTTGTGATCTAAAAATATTGTAAAAGGTTACTTTACATAAAAAATCTTCCATAAGAAAGATTAGTTTATGACCAAAACTTTCGGATTTGTTTTCATGATTCATAAACTACTATTAACCATATTTAACCACACTAATTCACACCATTATAAATGACAATATAAATAATAAAATTATCACTTGAAAATTTAGGAACTAGAATTAAATTGAAGATGCGTAGATGTTATCATGTGATGAAGAACTATGAAGTAATATTAGTAATAGCAATAATATGCAAGTTGCAATCTGCAAATAGATACTCAAAACCACAAACTCAAAAAAGAATGAGCAACCCATTAAGTTTTACCTCCATCCCAACTAAGATGACATGTTTCTTTTTCGGACGTGTTTTAAAAAAATAATATAAGTAATAAATAGTTAGAGTGGAAAGAAAGTAAGGTAAGCGAGTGATTAATATAGAGGGGAATCCCCTTCAACATTATTTTGTACTCTCTTTACTTTCTCTCTACTTAAGTACTCTTACATCCTCCGTCCATGAAAAATAGTCTTATTTTACCATTTTGGATTGTCCACGAAAAATAGTCCCATAAATTAATTATGGTAGAGACGACATTATTTCTCCATTTCAAAACTATTCTTGCATTCCATTATTGGATTTGTAATGGCACTCAATTGACAATTACACTTTTAGGAAGGATAAATCTTACGTGTCATGATATTGGGCATAAAGTATTTTATATTAGTGATTTTTTTTATTACATGTTTGTGATTTTTATGTTTTTATTTAAAAATTAAAAATATTATAATTACCATTTGGTTTTTTTAATTCTTGAAACATGTTTTTAAATCTACAAGTGTTAATTCTTGAAATATTATAAAAATATTATAATGCATTTTCTATTTTTTATTTTTTTACTCTAACTAATGGAAACATCATTATCTTTACTTTATTATGTGTTATTTTATTCTTCTACACTCAACCCACAAAATAAAAATGTATAAAGTTCTGCATCGAATAGGAAATGCTTTACTTGGATTGAGACCTTACATTACTTTTTTTCTTTAAGTGTACATAATGATATTATTTCTTATTTCTACTTAATTATCTTATTTTAATTAACTCATACTCTTTAATCCTTAGTCGTTTCTTTGTCATTTGTTTTATTTTATTTTACTCCACTCATGTCAGAGAAGTACATTTCTCTTTTTGTTATTGTTTATAATGTTTTTAACTGTTTATAATATTTTAAATTTTTCTTAGTATTATTAATACTTATTGGTAGTAACACATATTCTTAACTTCATACATCATTATAGTATTCTTACGAAACCCAGTCTTTAGTCATGGACAATTGTATGTTGCTATATCTAGAGTTACGAGTCGTGCAGGTCTGAAGATTTTGGTTTGTAAGCATGAGGATGATGATAGTAGGGGTGATTCGAGTGCTAATGTTGTTTACAAAGAGTTTTTTCAAAACTTATGAACTATTGGTGTTTTGTAGATCCTATTTTGTTGAGCTGTTTATTTTGTTCCATTTATTCGGTTGTTACTTTTTTGTCTTTATTTGCACATGTTTTATTTTCTTTCTCTTTCGATTATGTATTTATTTTTACTACTAATCTTTTATTTTAACTAACTCATACTCTTTTATCTTTATTTACACATAATTTAAAAATTTTATGTCCCGTGCATAGTACGAGTGTTGACACTAGTGTACCAAACATGTCAATTATTTAAAAAAAAAGCTGCATAGTGACATAATGAAATGAAAGAGAAACTGAAAAGAGATTAGAAAAATCAAATTTAAAATGAAGAAAAGGGGGTGGAAGATAGAAAAAGAAGTAAAGAAAAACAAGAGGGATAATATGAGAACGCTCTCGACAAACATTTGCATTGACTTCAATGTATGCTCCGGACGAATATTTACTCTAAAAAAAATGAAGGTAAATATCATTTAATTCATGATGTTGCACTGGATTACGGTTATTTTCTTAAAAAAATTTAAGTGAGCTTAAAAGCATATTAATATAAAGTTTCATTTTTTTGCAATTATCCTACAATGCCCAATTTTGGAAATCGGTGGCAATTGACAATTTTTTCGTGATGGTTAAAGAAATTGACGTAATCTCAGGGGCAATTCCTAATTTTGGTGAAATCGGTGACAATTGACAAATCTTATGTGACAGGTTAAAAAATGACATAATCTATGGGACAATTTATTATTTTGGGGAAATAAGTGATGATGCGACAATTGACAAATCTTATGTGTCAGTTAAAGTAAAATAAAATGGCGTAATTTATGGGACAATTCATAATATTGGTGAAATCGATGATATGCCGCAATTAACAAATTTTATACGACGGTTAACATGACGTCATTTTTTTGGACATTTTCTAATCTGGGTGAAATCGATGATAATGCTACCATTTACAAATCTCATGTGACAATTAACAAATTGAAATGACGTCATTTGTATGCATGTTGCTTGTACCATTTAGGCAGAAAATTTAGATTTTAGCCGAGGTACGAGTTTGGGCTTAGTGGACTAATCTCCTCATACAATGATCATCTTATTTCACTTAAACTTAATTTATATTAACACATGAAATAATACTGCACACTTTTTCCTTTTCTATAAACAGTGTAATACTAGTAGTATTAATTTTATATTAACAATAGCAACTATTGTAATCTGTGGATGCCTATTGTTTCGCTATTTGCAACCGAATTCCATGTATTGTAACCATTTAAATTTCACAGGAGGGATGAAAATGGACAATTGATGATTGAATGTTAGATTCTTAAAGTGCAATTTTCGTCCGTTTAAAGATGGCAAATGCTACACCAATTTAAATTTTTTCACATGATATTTCAAATAAAAATAAGCACATTTGATTGACTAATTTGTATAGCAATCACCATAGTGTAATTATTCAATTATAATACTCCAAGCTGATAATAGAAAATAGATCATAAGATTGTGCGATAATAGGCAAGGATTACATTATTAGATGAACATCAAATGATACACGATTTTCCCTTTTATTTCAGTTTAACATAATACAGTATCTGATATCATAAAATTATATCCTAAATTTATACTAATACACTAGAATTAACGCAAATTTTAATAAATATTTCTAAAATAATGTTAAAATTGAGAAATATGTGAAAATTGTATTTTCCTAGTCCTAGTCTTAAGCACTTTTAAAATGCAATGAAATTAGTTAAGAAAATACTCCTAAAAAATACTGGTGGCTTGGACCGAGAAATAGCGAAGCAGAACCCGGACGTATTCGCAGTAATAAACCGAATTGAATACACCGATGATACGTCCGGAAATTTGGTAGGTTGTTTTTCTCTTTTCCGGCTGCTTTTTTGGGGCAAAATCAAACACACACAACACCTTGCAGTGTGTGGATTATAGCGAGAGATTTGGGCAGACACGACGAGCCGCTGTTTAGTACCCTCGCAACCCTTAATCACTTTCCGCCCTAATTGCGCCGCTGGTTTTGGTGCATTTTCTTGTATCCAATTCATAACTTTTTTTTGTAAGTTTTTGTCCTCTTCCAATTTAATACCGTGTGCTGATTTGTGCCTGCGTATTTATATTATTGTTTTGATGAAGCGAATTGGCTGATGACGTGAGGGGGTCTGGATTCCGATGGCTAATTGAAGAAGGCGCGTGGCTCCGCAGCTTTATCTGATCATTTGGTGTTGTTTCTGTGAGTTCGGCTGTGGGGCGGAGTGAGTTTGGGGAGTAAAGAGGATGGACGTGGTGGCTAGCTGCAAGGTAATGTTAGCCTGATTATTTATTTGCTTGTAGAATTGTTTTCAACATTCGGTTTCTTTACTTGTTGTTTCAATTATCAGTCTGGCGGCTGTGTTTTCAGTTTTGATGACTACTCTGAAGATGTCATGCAAGTCATTGTTGACCTAGGCCATTTTGTTTGAGGCTTATAGTGGAAATTAGAAAATTGCACTATCTGGGTTGTGTCTTTCCGATATTGTACCTGTGTGCCACAGACTTGTGCAATCTGGAAACTAGTAGTAGCAATTAAGTGCTTAATGTGATCAGTGTTATTTGAATGTGCCGCGTGATACAGAAGCTGGTAAAGGCATAGGATTGGGTTAAGATTGAAGCTTTGCCTTTATGAGGCAAGGTACATGAGAGTTAGAATTTTGGTGATTAAGAAATGAACTGTCGTGATATCCTTGCGGTTATGTTTGCTAAAATTGCATTCAGATCCTTATCCTCATTGCATATTTCATTTTTTCATTCCATTGCTGTAATGCTGGAGAGTGGGAGCTGTTTAGGAGATAAATTCTTCTGGTAAGAGGAAATAATTAATTTTGTTGAGAAGTGATTTTGAGGTTTTATCCCCCTTACTTTTTTTTCCTCGAAGGGGGAGAATGGGATATTGTACCATGTGATGGCTGTTTCCAGATTTGGATATGTAGGATATATTTCTTTATTCTTTGTGGCAGCATTAAGAAATTTGTAAGTTCATGATTCCATAGCTTATCACTTAGAGAAACGTGACGTAGAGAAATTTGTTTGGTATTCAGGATTTAGTCTCTGTTTGGAAGCTAGTCTCATAAATTAAAAGCCAATATATCTGTATATAAATTAATTGGCTACCTTTTTTGAGAGATCACATAAGCAATCTGAAATTTGTCGGTATCCATATCATATTTCTGTCCTTATGCGAATTGGTTTATTCACGAAGCCTTTACTAGAGTTTTTTTCCTGCAGTTTCTTTTGGTTTCAAAATAACAAACAAATGAGTATATGTTCAAAGGTAAATAAGAAGTCATTTGAATTCCAATTAAAGGTCGAATAAATGTGACATCTCCGGTCTATCTTGATTCCTTTGATTGTATAATTATTTTGTTTCATTTTGTCTCTCACCTGCTCTGTTGTCCTCCACTTACCCTTTACCCTCAATCCTTTACCCTATGCTCATTCTTGGAGAAATATCCCTAGTTCATGCATACTTTCTTTCTGGTTCACATTTACTCCTAGAAAGGGCAACTTTATCAGTTGATTTTATTAGGGTTTGTTACTGTTTTCTAGCTAAGAGGGGCGGAAGCCTCGAGTGAAGCTATGTATGACAACCCCACATTTTTCTTTTTGCAAATGTGAGGCATTTTTCTCCTAGTTTTTGGAAGTCCATTTCTTATTTTAATTCAATACATTTAAGAAGAAGGTCAATGAGCATATGCATGTAGACACATCATAAGTGTATGAGGTGCTAGTGACACACACATGAATATGCTGTTCTTGATGAGTGACAAGGAGGGAATGTTAAGTTTTAAGAACTAATATGCTCTGACAAGGAGACCAAAAGCAAGGATGCATCATCACAAAAGCTTGGAGTTAGAATAAAAAATTAATGCATGTGTTTGATTAGATTAGATCGTGGTAATATTCATTGAATTAATTTTGCTTGATAATTGTGAATTATTTAATTAATGAAGGACAAATTTGGTCGAGATTGATATGTAAAAAGTTGTTTTATGGTGTGTGCTTAATATCTCATCATAACAACAAGTATAGTAGGTCACTTGTAATGTATAATACCCCCTTAGCTGGGAATATTTTATATGCATCATAACGGTGTGTTGATACCGTATTTGAATTAAAATTTTTGTTGTGTTTCTAACTTACTGTTCTTTTTAAGAGGGAATTCTCATGTTTCTTTGTAAACTTTTCTGTTTGCTTGTGTTGGTCCTGTTTTGCTTGTGTTGGTCCTGTTTTGCTAACCCCTGGGTTTAAGAAATGGTTTCTTTATGTTTCTCAGCTAGTGCGTACTATTATTTTGAGAAAAAACTCAACAATCGTGTTTCACAGGACAAATTAGCATATTTTCGGATTAAGGAGCTTAAGGATGTCCTTACACAACTCGGACTTTCTAAGCAGGGAAAGAAACAGGTAAGATGTTTATATATTGCTATTGACTGGCATTTCTACAATAAGGAGACTTCCACTCAGTCCTAGACTCCTAGTCTCCTCTTTCTTTTGTGTACTTGCTGGCTCGAGCCTGGGAGCACTTAGTTGGAAATTAAGACTGTAAAATATCTATGTTCACAAATGGCAACCTACTTGTATAATTGGGTTGTTATCCTGCATGTTTTAGTTTCCAATAACTCAGAGGCTTGATGACTCATATGTTAAATTTGCTCTTTAGCAGGAGTATTATGGAGTACTATTACTTTCTATTATCCCGTAAATGTTTTATTTTCATGCTTCTGAATATTGAAGTAAACAACATTTTGAATCTTTTTTTGTATTCAATTGGCACAGGACCTTGTTGACCGAATAATTGCCATCCTCTCCGATGATCGAGGTAATTGGCTATGCGATCTCTCTGTTACTTTAACAAATCTGTGAATGAGGACAACTGTTCACTTTCTTTCAGAATGTCTTACAAAATGTAAGCAAACTCAATTTGCATTGGTCCAATGAAAATTATGCGTCAAAGGACTTGAGAAAGTACTACGAAAGTCCTTGACAAAGTTTTTGTGCTCTGACAAAAAATGATTTGATATGAAGCTCTAATCTCATTGTTGCTAAGTAATAAAGTAAATATGGTGATAATTGGATTAAATGAATAATCCGTCTACAGACAAATATGTGACGGCATGTCAAATAGTACTTATGAAGAAACGTGAGGAATACTACTAGACTTGTAAACCTCATTTTTCTGACATAACATCTGATGACTACAATGCGTTGGAGAAATGAATTATATTATTTATTTGTAACAGTTTCTGGAACCTGGGCCAAGAAGAATGCTGTTGGAAAGGATGAAGTGGCAAAGCTCGTTGATGACACTTACAGGTATTATATAAAATTTAAATCATGGCCTTACTGCATTTTTGTCTTAGATAGCTTTTATTATCTGCTACTTACTATGTCCTTTTTTCTCATGCTGTCTGTTTATGTTGTCAAGGAGCAGACTGTTGTTCGGTTTTTCTTCATTCGCTCTTACAAATTTATGTCCCATTTAGGTTTCAGAGCTATAATACTTAATCCTATAGCAAAAAACATTTAAAGACAGTAGAAGAAACTTACTTGAGGTGGTGGGTTAAAAATTGTAAAGTGACAACATGAGGAAAAAACTGCAACTGATAGAATATTTCTTTAAAAGTAGGGAGGAGTACTCATTGGTTGGACCTGATTTTATGCCCATTATCCTCTTTATATATTCAGAAAAATGCAAATATCTGGGGCACCTGACCTGGCATCAAAATCACAAGGCATTTCAGATGGTGCAAAGGTAAAACCTAAAGAGGAGATAGTAGATTCACATCACATGGACAAGATACGCTGTATCTGTGGAAGCACATTGCCTACTGATTCAATGATTAAGGTATGTACAGTTTACTGAAGTTTGATGTTCATGAACTCTTACACTCTCATCTTGATATAGTAGGAATAAGGTAGGATAGTTGTTAAAGGTGTACCAGAGGGCACAAAGTTTACCAAGTGCATTTGACTTGGTCCTCCTTAAGCAAGTTGGTATTCATAATGTTTGTTATACTCCCTCTGTCCGTAATTATTTGTCACCATTTGACCCGGCACGGTTTTAAGCAAGTTGGTATTCATAATGTTTGTTTTACTTTTGGTTTGAAAAAGTATGTTAAAACTTGAACCATTGATTATAAAATGACCAAAGTTCATGATATTCCTAAAGAAGCTATGAAAAATTTAAATGTTGCTTATATTCTGACCTGTTAATATTTAGTACTCCAGTTATTAAGTTTCAGGATCTTACTTGCTTTTACTTGCTAGTGAACATTCTAAATAATTTTATGGTGTACATATTGGTGCAGTGTGAGGATCCAAGGTGTAATGTATGGCAACATATAGCATGTGTGTTGATTCCCGAGAAACCAATGGATGGTGTTCTACCTAGTCCTCCAGAGACATTTTACTGTGAACTATGTAGGCTGAGTCGAGCTGACCCGTGAGTAAAAAAGGCCACCTTTATTGCTCTTGTTGGAGCTTGTTGATTCTCATAGTCATTATATTCACCATTTGATTACCTTATTATTCGTTAACCTATTTTACCTTTTGCCTATATTTTGTTTGAGATATCGATACATATTGTGTCATTTCCAGAAGTAAACCTTTCTTATCTACTTCCTTCACAATCTGCCTTTTTTCTATTCTTTTTATTGCCTGCTGTAATTTGTAAATAAATATGTAGTTGCTTGTCACAATCTCTGGTTGAAGTAGGCTCCACAGTCTCACTCTTTTGGGTACTTTTTAATGAACTGAACATAAAAAAGGCAGATACTTGAAGAATTCCTGAGATGCTTTGGTTGTATGTTTATCCTTGCTTGGAATTTCTATCTCGTGCATATTAACACTGCCACAACTCACAAGCAGTTGCTTGTCTTATAACTTGTGATCTGGTATGGTTCAAGCTTCCAACTTTTCTCCCATTTCCAGAATTTTCTACTGTCATGCCAATGTATTTACAATCAGCTGAAAGTATATGCCAATTTATTTTCATGTAACTTTAATTTGTGAAGATCTCTCATTATATAACTAAGAGCTTGCCCGATGTTGGACACTTGTTGGGTTATTATCAGATATGCTAAACTCAAATATATGTATGGTTCTATGTACTTCTGGGCCCTTAAATTATTTTTCAGTGTTTTAATTTATGTTTAACACCGTACCCAATTGACATGCTCCAACGTGTTATACTTGATATGAAATGATTGGTTTCTTTTGTACTTGGAATCCATTTAGAAGAATGCTTGATGCCTGATAGTAATCGTTGTGCTGAAATATGCAGCTTCTTGGTGTCAATGGCTCATCCTCTGCTTCCTGGGAAATTGAATGTCACAAATGTTCAAGCAGATGGGTATGTCGATCGGATATCCTTCTATTATTAACATTCTGTAAGGTTCACATGTATGAGAGCAATATGTCACACTCTACTAGCTGAACCTGAGCATTTGTGCGATTAAGTGCTTTACAAGTGATATAATTTACTTTAAAGATGATATTCAGCAATCTAGTATGTTAGATGTGCAACTATATTCTTTGTTCTAGCTTTTCAATGTCTTCTGATCTTTGTTTGTTGCGGTGCATGTACCAGTATGATATAAATACAGTGTACCATGGAATGGCTGATTGTGTCTTCTGTTGCATATAATACTTTTAATTTTAGTTCAAATTCAAGATTTGGCGTATTGTGTTGCAGCCTAGTTAAACTTTTCCTGAATCACAGTTGCACTCTCTCGATTTTGAGAAGTGGTCAAGTGGGATTATAAATGCTGGCAATTAAATTTGTGGTCTGTCAAGATGCTTACCATGCCCATTTCCTATTTATTTGTTTCTGAGGTTTTGTTGTTTATGTATGTTTGTTCCATTGAGTTATTTTAAATATCTGCACATTTGTGGCCTGCAGCTCTAATCCTGCTATGAGCATCGAGAAAACGTTTCAACTAACTAGGGCAGACAAGGACTTGTTTTTGAAACACGAATTTGATCTTCAGGTAGGTGATCACTTAATGTAATAGGAAAATTGTTTGCGTTGTAACTGTTGTTCTTTTGGTATATGCTAATCTTTACATGATTATGATTATTTCCTCCTAGGCATGGTGCATGCTACTCAATGACCAGGTCACATATAGGATGCAGTGGCCACGATATGCAGATCTGCAAGTGAACGGTATGATATCCTCTTACAATACTCAATTTTGTGAGTCTATTAGATTAGAAGCTAACTTCTTCTTCAACTTTTCCGAAACTGTTTCTAAGTGCTCTTTCGTTGCAGCTAAGTATAGAGATGCTCATCTTATTTCTAATTTGTTGTTGTGCTTTAGTACATTTCAAAATCAGGACTTTCCTATTCATCCATGTCCAAAGTATGATATTATTATAACCTTCTTGTTTGGGAGGAGATGCATTTTGATTTTTCTGTAGGCATTCCATTTCTCTTTTGTTCACTTTGATGTGAACGATAAAGGACATAGTAATGCACTTGCTCACAAAGAGAACAATTTTGTTTTATTAACCTTATAGGTATACCAGTACGGGCAATAAACAGACCCGGTTCCCAACTTCTCGGAGCAAATGGTCGAGATGATGGACCTCTTGTGAGTTTTCTCTTCACATTGCCATCTTTTTTATGGTGTACCATGTATATATGAACTGTCAAATTAGAAAACCATTCATTGTTAAGGAGTTATGTTTATTTTATGTGGAAGCTGGGGTTTTGTGGGGGGAAATCAGTAGCCCAGTTATGTCGTTCATTCATGTTTGACTAGATATTCTGTATAGTTGTTTACATATCCCTTACTGTATATCTTGTTGTTTTGTCAGATTACAACATGCACCAGAGATGGAATTAATAAAATTTCGTTAACAGGATGTGATGCTCGCATTTTCTGTGTGGGAGTTAGAATTGTAAAGCGAAGGACTTTGCATCAGGTTGAACGATTCTCCTAAAAATTTTATTTTGGTGTATATTTTGAAATGTCTCTTGCTATATGCTCATGTGGTTTGGTAAACTTGAATATATTAGTTAGCTTAAAATAATGCACCAGTAATATGTTTCCGAATCGTGCTGTATGCATATGATTTCACCCTGTTTCATAGGACCAGACTTTCTAATGTACTCATGGCCCTTTTTGTAAATCTCTTAGGCCTTAGCAGTACCTCTTTATGTTGAAGTATATAGCACGGTGTCATTCTAAATTCTAATTGTGTCATTAAACATCATTCTTCTGTGTGTCTGTGTTTGGGGTACTGTACTCATTATTGATGTTTAGTTTGTATTGTCTCAGTTTCTTTGCTTGCCAGAATTTTCATTTTCGTTCTGATAATTAGGTCATCTTCTTGAGTTTGCCATCTAAAGATATGAGTGACTTGATCTTGGTTTCTATTGTACCGTGAATCAGAAGTTTGTGGAACTTATTGGCAGTGTACATTTGTTTCAGTTTTTATTAACCTGGACTTAATAGTTAACTTTTGCCGTCTTTTCTCTAGATTCTTAACTTGATCCCAAAAGAGGACGAAGGTGAGCGTTTTGAGGATGCACTAGTTCGTGTTTGTAAGTGTGTTGGTGGGGGAGCTGCCACAGAAAACGCTGATAGTGACAGTGACAGTGACATTGAAGTTGTTTCTGATTTTGTTCCTGTCAATCTCCGCTGTCCTGTGAGTAATGTTATCATAAATACTTGATCTGATTGGCATAATTTTATTGAGAATAAGATATCTCTGTCGTCTGCTTCCCATGAGCAGATCTAAGAAGTCTGATGTTGATGCATTTTTTTTTATCATAGTGTACTTCTCTACTTCTATGGAATTTTGGGTTTTTTACAACTACATACTTAGTTGCAAACCATTTACTTCCGAAACATCTCAGTGTATGCTTTCCCAAAGATTTAGTTTATCACTGAAACTCATCAAAAAAATTATCTTCTTGTAGCACAGTATGCAGCCTTGTTTCTTTGTTAGAGGTTACTCCAATTATATTGAATCTGAATAGCCTCTAATCTGATGATTGAATTATTCAGATGAGTGGCATGAGAATGAAGATCGCTGGAAGGTTTAAGCCTTGTGCTCACATGGGCTGTTTTGATCTGGAAGTATTCGTGGAGATGAACCAACGCTCCAGGAAGGTAAATTAGTTTGTATATTTCCTAAATGCCTGTTCTTGCTGTGTACTGAATGGACAAGAACAAGTTTTCTCCATCATAAGTTAATTACACTTAGAACTTAATTTTAAGTCCTTCCTTGACTCTGTTACTTATGTTCTTCACTGCTGTCTGGAAATGCAGTGGCAATGTCCCATTTGTCTGAAGAACTATTCTTGGGAGAAAATCATCATAGATCCTTATTTCAATCGGATATCACACACGGTACTGTTCTGTACATTGACATATTATATCTTCTGCTTTTTTGGATTTATATTATGCCCCCTTCATTATGTATTACAGATGCGGGATGCTGGAGAAGATGTGGCTGATATTGAGGTAAAGCCTGACGGCTCTTGGCGTGCTAAGGCAGAGGGAGATCGTAGAAGTTTTGGGGAGCTTGGGCTGTGGCATTTGCCTGATGGCACCATCTGTTCGTCAACTGAAGCAGAATCAAAGCCAAAAGTAGAACTTAAATCAGTTAAACAGGAGAACGGTTCTGATTGTCATGGTGCTCTAAAAATAGGAATTAGAAGGAACCGGAATGGTTGCTGGGAAGTTAACAAAACTGATCATGCGCGAGGTGTCTCGCCTGCAAATATACTTCAACAGAACTCCAAGAATAATGGTGAAATTATAATTCCTATGAGCAGTAGTGCCACCGGTAGTGACAGAGATGGTGAAGATGGCAGTGTTAATCAGGATGATGAGGGAAACCTTGACTTCACTGCAGTTAATGTTACTGAATATGAGTCCATGCCCCCAAGTGTTGAATCTCCACATGTATTTAATGATCCATTCACAGCTACTCCAGGTGGAGATGCTGAAGTAATCGTCCTTAGTGATTCTGATGAAGAAACTGAACCACTAATGCCCTCAAAGGTTGTTTACGAGAGCAATGGGGCAGCTACTAGTGGCATTCAGTTTCCAGCTTCACAGCATGGGATTCCTGATTCTTTTTATGAAAATCCTGCTGTTAGTAATGGTGTAAATTCATGCCTCGATCCTTACAATACAAATGATGACGAGTTTGAGAGTAATATTTGGTCATTGCCACCTGGAGGCCGGAATTTTCAATTATTTGGCTCTGATGTTGGCATTTCTGGACCTTTAGCTGACATGGAAGACGTCACTCTTAATTGCGAGTCTTCTATTAGTGGCTATAATTTGCCTCCGGAGACTTCTATGGGATTTGCTGCACCCATGCCTGATTCTGATGCTCAACTTACTGATATTGATGGTGGTTTAGTAGGCAATGATTTGGCGCATAATGGCAAGGACCGCCGCTCACTTCAAATATTTCTTTCTGCAAGGCATTCTGATGCTCCAGCTGTGCAGACTGATTTGAGAGATCATCCTGATGCATCAAATGGCATTCGTACTGAGGACTGGATTTCTCTCAGGCTTGGTGATGGTGGTGGAGGGGGTCGGGGTCAACCTACAGCAGCAAATGGCTTGAGTTCAGCCAATCAATTACCACCAAAAGATGGTAACTTGGATGTGTTAGCAGATCATGGTAACACTACTGCTATCTTATTTCTAAATGCCCCTTTACCATCCCTTAAAAAATTGATAAAAGACGAGTACCTTTAGGTTAGTTCTATTCTTTAATCATCAGAAAAACTCATCTTCATTTAAGAGATGAGTTGTTTCAACCGTGTGTAACTTCCTCAAGGGAGAATGATTGTGAAACAGACTCACCAGATTGCTACTACTAAAATTGCATCTCAGTTGAATGTAATATTTGATGAGTTGTTATTGATATAATCCTTCTGTATATTTACTTGTTTCCATTTCTTGGTTGACAGCAACTTTTATGCTTGGTATGAATGGCAACAGGACCGGTAAGATGAGTAGGGAAGGAACAGATAGTCCCTTTTCATTTCCTCGCCAACGGCGATCTGTAAGACCAAGACTATATCTGTCTATTGATTCAGACTCCGAGTAGAGCAGATGGAGAGTAGGAATTGCCTTCTTTTCGATTAGATGTCGATAGGACTTCTGTCAGATGCCTTGTTTTTCTGTGAAGAGTCTCATTCATGCTTTCTAGTAGATCATCTGTACATTTTAGCAGATAGAAGAAGAAGAAGAAGCTGACCACATTACCTGCTGCATTGGGAAATGAACCCCCCAAAAAACCCTCTTATGCTTCTTCGATAGAATTTGGTGAGCCATTTATTCTCTTCTATTTTGAACCTCAATTCCTGTTGTGCTCTGCTTTCTGATTGCTTTTGTTTAATACTTCTATTTTTCACCTTGGTTGTTTGTAGGTGCAGCGCTGCTAGATTGCTCATTTTGTAGTTTCAGAAAGATGGTAAAGTTGGAGTTCAGCTAATTTTGCTTGAGGGAAATATGAAATACTATTACATTTAGGTTAGAAAAAATAACCTGTAAATTGCACAGCATGGCATAAAATACGGTGTTTCTTTTTCTTAAATGATTAATTATTAAAGTTTTTTTTAATCATATCTCCATCGTAATTCTCCCTTGATGATTTCGCCACTAATTAAGGACATTATGTATAGTGCTACCGTTTGCCTTACAACTAAATAAATACATCTCGAATTTGATTTATTATTATTATTATTATTATTATTATTATTATTATTATTATTATTATTATTATTATTATTATTATTATTATTATTATTATTATTATTATTATTATTATTATTATTATTATTATTATTATTATTATTAATTTACAAGATAACAAGACGAAAGCTCAACCATTGATTGGCATGATAGTTTCTGTTATTATTAGTTGGTAGGTTTCATTAAGAAACTAAGTTTACAATGTGGTGAGATTGAGTACTATGATAATTAATATAGTGAAATTACAATCGATCCTTAAAATAGTATATTTGTAGTTGCTTCTAGGCACTTATAAATTATCATTCGTGAGTCAATTTTCATAATAATGCTCAATTGCTAAAGCATATGAATGAAAGCGATTTTTTGGGAGAAAGGAAAAAACAGAGAAAATTGGACTCTTACTCCTTGAACTTGAGCAATCAATAATATATCAATGGTGTGTGCAAACAAAACCACAAGCACTCCACTAATTTATGCATTAACTGTTACTTGAAAAATGAAGTCCTAATTTTCAGAATTTCTGAATTCACTGTTATTTGAAGGTTTCCAAACAAGATAAACGAAATATGGAATCACAACTAAGGCATCGATCATAGTATAATTGTTTCAGCCTTACAGGTCTCTCATGTACACTATTTTTGTTTGGAATAGTAATATACTTACTTTTTTTTAGCTCTTATACCCGTCACTCGTTCAAATACTCTGTAGATATATTCTTACAAAAACTTTCCGTAAATATATCTCAAAATTTAAATTCAAATTTACATCAATAAATGATAGCTCCATTAACAACATTTAAGAAATTACTAGAAAACAAACATTAGTAAAAGTCAAGCAATACTTCAGGAAATTGTTTGGGATTTGAGTTTCAGTAGTTTTAAGAGCATCAGCAATGGCGGACGTCCACGCGAAATTCCCACCGGCGTGCGGGAATTCCGTGGCTGACGTCCGTCATTGCGTTGACGCCCGCGGAATTCCCGTTTAATGCATTAAATGTTTTTTTCCAGTTCCTATATATACATCTCGTTGAAATGTATTTTTTAATTTGGTGAAATGTACCTTTCTTTTTTATTAATGGAATATTTTTCCCTATTTGTGTAGACTATTTAATTCCGTAAATTTCTTACTTCCGGAAATTGTTTAATTTGTGAATTTGTGAATTTTTTTTAATTGTGGGAATTCCGCCACTGTGCAGTGGGAATTCCGTATGACGTGACAGTGCAGTGGGAAGTCCGTATGACGTGGCAGGAGGTGTTTTTGGGAATTCCGCACCACTATTGATGCTCTAGGTTTTCAACTATTGCATCCGCTGCAAAAAATTTAAACGATTCAAGAGGGAGAAGTCAGCATTAAATCTTTATGGCGTCAGTTGAAATAGTAGAAAGAACAAATCTTTCCAACAAAATTTTATCCAATGAATCGTTAAAATTAGGCTCCCTGAAATGTAGTACTTAATAGTTTATGATTTGTGAACCAATTATGAAGGTCACTCTAAATAATTAAAATGGTGAGTTGAATACAATACAAGATGGTAAGAAGGTGTCTCTGTGACGGCATCCTCTGTAAATCTGGATACAACTTTTTTGTGCGACACAGCGGCAAAATTGACTCAATTGCCATTCATAAACCCGTACTTTGCTCAGTCATCACTTTCCTGGTCAAGGACTGGTAGAATGGCTAACGCTGATGAATCGAGGTGCATGCCTCTAACAATACCACCATTACTGATCTTTATTTTATAGCACAGGAGCAATATGGCATCCCATAGTGCAGTTCTTCCCTGCTATCAAGGATACAGATGGTGTGTTAACAAGTACCGATCATGCCTACAAATCGACTACAAAAATGAATGTACGCAGACTCAAATGACATTAAATTGGGAAAGAGGGAGAGCATATAGCACGAAGAGAGAGGAAATGATGTTACATGTTTTGCAAGTCCTGATGGGATTAGGGGTTAGACAAAATGAATTAAATTATGTCATTTGAAACTGTATACAAATTTCTAGTTGCACAAGTAATTCCAGTTATCATGTAGAAGCAAAAGCATATGACTAGCATCGTGTATTATAAATTACCTGGAAAGAGAATTGAGGCTTCTTGTCCCAGTACAAGGCAAAAACTGGGGGACTTTGCTTCCCAACAGCCAAAATACAAGCCCCCGGATGTAGCACTGAGGGAACACCAGATATAACAGCTACGTACTTCTCAGGAAACCTATCTTTAGGGGGCAGAACACCCAAAAACAAGGGGTTTTTGCTTGCCTGAGCCCCACCATATGTTGTAGGATCAACATGCAACATCCATTTCGGGTGTTCCAGGAAAGCGCAAAACAGATAAAGAAGCAAATGAGAATCACTAGGAAGATCAAGACTCCATTTCTTATTCTTTTTATCATAGACCTCGCCATTACCCAGATACTCATAATTCTTCAAACATGTTCCATCAGCAAGTTCTACAAGATAATTGATATATATCAAATGATGAAAACCACACTACAGGAAATCTATTAATTGATTATTTCAATTTGTTTAGAACCAAGCAATTAGGAAAGCACATACCTCGAATCCTTTGTACAGTATAATCTGCTCTTACACTACTTTGAGGAAGTAAACCTTTACCCCATTCCCCTTTCATCAAAGCATGGAGTCTCTGATGCTCCGTAATGGCATCCATACCCTCTCGCAAAATAGAGATTGCTGCGGCATGCTGCTGGGATTGCTGGAAATTAATGCCTTGAGCTTTTGCTAGAAATGAAAAAGGACCACTAAGCTGTTAAACAAACTTCTCCTTCAAATTCAGGATTGTATATTAAAATCATAATTTCCATAAGTGTGACATACAAGTATCAAAAACTTGAACTAGAGTTGCACGAAGCTGATGAAGAAGTCCATCCTCGTCAACTGCAAATGCTGGCTTCCAGTCATTACTTCTATCAATTGGAGATACATTAGCAGTACCAGGCGCATTTGGTGCATCACTTCCAATTTGGCTAATGTTAATTGAAATATTAAGTTTTGCAGCTGCTTCAATAACCTAAAAACTTCCAAGAGGTAAGTGGTGTTTCTTCTAGTAGCAAAACAAGATCTGAGAACTACGATTGAATATGCATGCATTATAAAATAGGTCATTTATGTAAGTACATCCAAACAAGTATGCAGCAAATTAGATCTGTGCAAACAACAAACTACACCCATCGATGAGAATCCTAGGTGAATGATTACACTAGTTTGAGTCAAAACAAGGGCAGGCCTTATTTCATTGTTCCATGGGAAGAATGCTTAAAATCTTAATTTAATCATCAGATTTACAGTGTCTCCTAAATAGAGTATTAAGGGAGTAGGAAAAGAGGTAAAACTAAGAGTCTTACAGTCATAGCTATATCAAGAGTCTCTGAAAACATCATACTACTATAAACTAAAAGTGAACTGAAATAAAATGCCAGAAACTAACAGGTGATGCTACAGTGTAAGGTTTCAGTTATCCAAAGAGAACTTCTAGTGCAATGTTAGAAATTCAAGATCCATATAATAATAATACAAAGGAGTCCCTTTTTCTGTCATCAAAAGAAGTGAAGCAGAATATTTTTAGTTAAATCCTGACTGCCAGAGAGATTGCCAAAAACTCGTAACTAGATATAGTAATCCATACATACTCACTGTATGTATGGATTACAGGGGAAAATTAATTTCACCTTTATGTGGCTGGTATCAATCTTTCCAAGAAGAGGATTGAATACAACAGCAGAAAACCACTGCCTGAGACGGTCACGCCATTTCTCTATATGTGGATGAATGCCCAGCCTTTCAAAAGCTTCAATCGATTCTTCCATAGACATTGGAGGGGGAAGCTCTACCTCTCCTTTCTTAGGTGGAGTTGTGAACTTCTGGGAACCAGGGGACATCCTAACTTGCCTTAAAGGCGTACTTCTTGTAGCACCAGAAGTACTAACTGAACCAGTTAGGGTGTTTGGACTGGTCATCCCAAATGCATTTATGCTGGGGGGAGGAGTTGCCAATTTACTAGCTGTTTCAGATATCTTCTCATCTATATCAGCCAGAAAACTTTCAAGATCTTTCTCTGTTGCTAAATCTTTCTGAAAGGCACGACGCTTATTTGACCAAGGAGTGCCAGTCAACTGATCTACTCCAGGTGAAGACTGCAGTGATGGTGACGGTATTGATGACCGTGTAGAGGCTGCAGGTACAAGATACATAGAAGGAGAAGCAGGTGACTTGGACGGTGTACTATAAGCATGCATTTTTCGCCCACCACTAGAGCTTGATTTCCCACCACTCACTTCATGATTCAAACTTGATGGATGAAGTGGGACAAGCAAACTTGATGGGTAAGGCGAGCTAACTTTTGATTTAGGAGGTCTCTTTGATGACTCCTCAGAATCCTTTTCAATTTTTGACCTTAACCCCAAAAGGCCAAGCTGTCGATCGGTAAGGCGTGTTAGCTCTTTTGTGCCTTTGGAAGGAGATACTACAAAAACCTCTCTAAGATTTCTTATTCTCCAAACTGAAAGGGCTTTGACAAAAGCAAACACAGCTGCAAGCAGTATGCAACTTGCCATTGCTGCTATAACTTTGGAACATATACCTGTATTGAAATCGTATCAAAACATCGATTGCTAGAACTAGTCACATCATTGCCTTCAGAAACGGCAATGAAAATCAAAACACTACTTACTTGCAACATCTTGAGAGACAAAGCCAAGTCCAAAATCAGTAGCAGCCGTATTTCCCCTGCATCGATCACATTCACATTAGCACAAAATATTTCACAGCTCATGTCAATGTACAGGTTTTATCAAACATCTAAGGTTCGAAATCACGTTCAGTGCAGAAGATTTCCCAATTCATTCAAGAGTACTAAATATTTCAATTCCCATGTCATAACTCCTATCACTAGTAGAATTGGAAAAAGACAAGATCAAGGGAAAAAACATATTACTTGTGTTCAATATATATAATTAATTTCAAAGTTTCAAGATTAAGCTCAAATTAAGTATCTCACTCACAGTGGGAACTAATGGCACCCTCTTTTTTAATAATTTAACCGGAATGCAAAGCATATACCTTGAAACAACCCCGAATTACCTGTACAAAGAGATAGCGAGGGCGACGGCAGAGGCGCAGAAAAGAGAGAGGATGAAGAAGACTGTGGAGGCGGAGGGGCGAAGGCTGTTGGAGGTGAGGGCGGCAGAGAGTGCTGGGTTCTGGTACACCGCAAACACCGAGGGCTTCGATGCGCCCGTCATCTGCTGCTGTCCTCCACCACGATCCATCGCTGGTAGCGGTCGGCTGATTTCTGCCAATTAGCTGTTTAGGGTTTAACAATGTGAATTTCTGCCATTGTTGGGGTTTTTGGAGCTCGATGAGGAAGCCGGAATTTTCGAAATTTCAGCGCTTGTGGATTTCTCTTTTATAAGCCTTAATACGGGTCGGTTTTGATCCGTATTAATTATTAAATTTAACCGACTTTTTATTTTTAGAATTTCCATATAGAAATAATTACCATATTTACTTATTCTTTATAAAAAAATTCTTCTTCAAAGTGCTTATTCTTTATAAAAAAATTCTTCTTCAAAGTGCATTTGAGAAGGTATTATACATTTTTCAATTTGAAATAGGTATATTTAACTGATAGCTATTTTTGTAAACCTTTTTCAACTTACCTTTTCTGTAGTGAAATTTACATTTTTTTTAAAAAGGTATATTACCTTAATTGAAGTGATCAATAAAAAATACAGTATTTCTCAATTTATTTCTTTCCTTAGGAGATATTCTAAGCCGGATTAGGGCTAAATAGAGACGAACCTCTCAAACTCAATGGAATTAATTGTTTAACACAATTTAATTTTTATTAATAATGAATTATTAAGCCTTATTCATATTACAAATATGACTGATTTTTAACTAAATCATTTATCATATTTAAGATTTAATATCCATGAATTATTTTATGATTAGTGTAAGCTTTGATTAATTAACTCTTCTACCAACTCCGGTACGTTGAGTCATGTTTCTCACAAGAATACTATAATCTCACGATTAATTACACCCAATATACTAAGGTTTGGTATACTACTAGTAAAATGATCTCTTTTAAAGTTGATTTGTAAATCTATTTTATAACTAACTTCAAACTTTAACAAATCTATTTTAACATACTATTAATATCAAATAAAATGTCATGTCAAATTGTCCAATTTTCAGGAAAAAAAAGAAGAAAAACAAAACAATAGGAATATTATTCTCTCTGTGTCTCCATTGTGCAACAGCATAACAACATTACATTAGACAAAGCACCAACACAAACCAACTCATGTTTATAGAGAGGAATAAATTGCATTCATACATAATAATAACCAAATCCACCTACTTCAACTACATCGTTTCCTTCGTAACACGAACACGAACACAAACACGACCACACTTTATTTAATAACATACACGAACCTCGTCCTCACATCCTTATCACAGTCGGGGAAGAATCGGGCTCCCCTACTGACGACGACTTGGACACATCAGGCGCTGATGGCGCTTCTTCTAGGCAGCTCTTGGTGTCGTCGCTGTTCATTCCAATGGTCAGCTTCTCCACCTCCTCTTGTGTGTATATGTGGATCTTCATCGCCACCTCAACAAACTCGCTGCATTCATCAAACACAGAGCAAGAATTTGGCTAAAATTCAGGAATTTACATGCTATTATCCCACCAAAAAAAAAACAAAGCATTGTTACGAGAGGGACTTACTGCCAAGGGTCGTCGCCAACTACCATCATGTCGTTCTCACTATCGGTGTACAGTATGCGCCATCCGTGATTTGGATCGTGCAAGAGGCCCTCCATGTTGAACAGCCTCTCGAGTTCAGTCAGCAAATCATCATAGCCATTCAATCTTGAAAGATCAATGGCTCTCCCCACCAAGCTACCTTGTTTGTGAACCTACAAACAAAAATGGTAATCAACCTTTCGAGTCTTGTGACAAAAGAGTATTAATCAGCCATCGCTGCTCAACTTGCTCGAAACATACCTTTGTACAGCTCCTCTTGCTAGGACCCTGTAGATTGATGGCAGCCGGATCTTCTGTCAAGGAGAAACCGAATATCTTGCAGCTCGGAACACTCTCCTTCAAGTTGCTTTCAGTGTTCACATTTTTAAGAACAGACGTCCTCTCCAGCGCCCTTGGTTCGTTTGTCAGATGTGGCATTCGATCTACATCGGCTTTAGTCCCACTCAGAATAGAAGTAGGGCTCAGAACATGATTTCCTGTCTGGAAATTGGAGAAGTTGGACAGCAAGGGTCCTCCTGTATGGATGCTCTTGTGCGGAATCGACATGCTTCTAGAACCTTCTGAAGCCAGGGGATAGAAGCTGGGCATCGGCCTCTGATTGTGAATGTTGTAACCATGCTGAGGTTTTGACCAAACACCGAGATCCGAGCTACTTCTCCCCGTGAGAGATTTGAATGAGCAAATTTCTTGACCTTGCAAGACCTTAGGAAACCAAGTGGATTCCAGAAAGCCTGTGAAGTTGGCGGGCGCATGGTTTCTCATAAACTCGCCATAGTTCATTTTATCCATCCCGTTTGGCACAGGATTAAGTGTGGTAGGTTGCACACCAAAATCGAGCTGGCGGTTCACACGATCACCTCTGTAAAAAGGTGAAACTAGACCTACATTTTCTTGACCTTGCAAGACCTTGGAGGATCGTACCGACTCCTCAAAGTCCAAAACAGCATCCCCACCTGCATATAAAATGAGATTTTAAGGTCAGACAAGAGCAAAGAATGTAGAGAAGAACAATTGAAATCCGAATGGAAAGATGTGCACCAGCAATCGGGCTACCATGCGGGGCAACGTGCAGATTCGACCTCAGTTTCTTCATCCTAGGCGAGGACTGGATACTCAGAGGTGCATAGCTACCTGATAAATCAATGTCCCATGGAGAAACTCGTTCTTGGTGGTTACTCATGATGTCCTCGTCCCAACGCACCTATAGCATTTGCCGGTAACAAGGGTGTTAGTGACGTTGCAAGAAATGATTGGATAAATGTAATCACAATGACATTAGAATAAGCTATGCTGATCTATCTTTGCTACTAACACTAACTCAATTTATGATTCGACTCCAAGGGGCTCGAACCTATGTCTACAATCGTTTTTTTCTTATATAAACTCCAAAGCAATTAAGCAACAATCTCAATTCCACCTGTTGACCAAAATCTCGCAGAAAGGCACTACAACATCATGAAAACAGAACAGGGAAAATGAAAAAATCGATAGCTCCTTCACATCCATTATAAGCTATTAGTTGAGAACATGTGCCATTTCGGTCATTTATAAGGGCATACAACGGAATGACAACGATAAACTGACGTCCTAGAATAGCAAAAATGCAAAATCACAGAAAGGTTGCCTGGCTATGAAGTTGTACTCTACCATCAGGCATCTCCATTTCGAGTTCTGCCATCGATAGGGATCCATATCACCGACTCCAGTCACCACTCCACTGAACCTGCAAACATAAAACAATACAATCAGCATCCATTGCAGAATGCAGAGACTAAAACGGTAAAATTTGAAATTAACTGTCTGGAACCTTCTTTCAGGAGTATCATCAAAATCGAATCGCATTCTGAATCTTGTCCCAACAGGTACCCGGCTAGAGGTACACTTCACATATTTCTTGGCGGGGATAATAAAATCAGCATGGCTCGCCCTGCAAAATATTATAAAGTTCTAAGCAGACGTGTCACGTGATGTCAGCGGCTAATAGTACATCACCATGTATTCTAAACATGCCAGTGATTTCTTCCTCATTCAGTAAGAATTACCCATCTTCTACATTTGTATTATCCATCAAATTTTAGCTACAAGCATACTTCATTTGCCCAATCAAGTTAGGATTTTATTGCCCAAGCACTCAAGACTCGATGCTTTTTAAAACGACCAAGACAGCTAACAGCTCCTCGAATAATATATCACACAGTCAACAACTCCAAGACATCTTAAATCAATCACATTTGTGAACTTATCTTACTTTATGACCAAAGTAATAGAGCTATAGCCTATAGTCACTGGTATCATTTTTGAGACTATAAATTTTAACCATTGTATCATTAAAATATGGTTGAAAGGCTAAAATGTTAATTTGGATTAGAACGATATTCTATTAAATAGAATATTATGCTAATTCTTAACAGGTTGTAAGGGAATGCATTTTCTAAAAGTAGCAACGCTTTTCTGATACTGCTATTTTCTACAAGCATACTTCATTTGCCCAATCAAGTTAGGATTTTATTGCCCAAGCACTCAAGACTCGATGCTTTTTAAAACGACCAAGACAGCTAACAGCTCCTCGAATAATATATCACACAGTCAACAACTCCAAGACATCTTAAATCAATCACATTTGTGAACTTATCTTACTTTATGACCAAAGTAATAGAGCTATAGCCTATAGTCACTGGTATCATTTTTGAGACTATAAATTTTAACCATTGTATCATTAAAATATGGTTGAAAGGCTAAAATGTTAATTTGGATTAGAACGATATTCTATTAAATAGAATATTATGCTAATTCTTAACAGGTTGTAAGGGAATGCATTTTCTAAAAGTAGCAACGCTTTTCTGATACTGCTATTTACACAGACATAATATCAAGAAAACTACAAACAAATAGCATAAGATAAGCTGGAGAGTCGGTGAGTATTCAAACATGGATAAATGACAAGCAATGCTATTCATTCAATTGTTGGTGAGAAAAGCAAACTTATGGAAGTTTCTACGACTAAGGGGTCACATAAAAACAAGATTGTAGATCAAGGAATTGATGCTCTCTAGAGGTAAAATTAGAGAGGGTTTCATCTATAGACTTGCAGTTACCGCTATGACCTTCGCATCTCCAATGTACACACATGTTTCGAGGCAACAATCTCTAAGCAAGTTATGTTATTTTCACTAGAAAGTGTTCAGCAACACTGTTGAATTTCCATGGCATTGTGGACACAATAACGTGCTATAGGCAAAAACAGCTACAGATTTACTACTAGGTAATTTCCAAGCTTTTCTCTTCAAACGTGTTCTTTCTATATTATCAGGCAAGAATAACAAGGTTTAAGAGCGTAAAAGTATAAAATTTCACGATGTAACCAAATCTTCCAGATAACAAAGAGTGTGTGAAACAGTACCTTGGGCTGTAGAAAACATGAAATGAGTTGTTGCTTGATATAGCATTTGCAACTGGAGAGAGGACATTGGGATAAGAGCTCTGATTCTTAATGATCGAATCAGGCAAGCCATTCCTAGGTCGAGCAGCTCGTCTAATCCCTAACCGTAGTTCTCCAGCTTCTCCTCTGCAGTATGGTAAAAACACCTTATAAGGCAAGGAACACTTTAAACAACAATGCTGCAGAGAAAAGCTCAGTTCCAATATCAGTCTCTTTTTCCTTGCAACAGATCATTAATCCCACATTTTACTTACACCAGTATGTGCCTTCAAATCAACTTATGTTAACATAAATTAATCTTCTCAATTAAAAGTGTGTTTAGATTTTACACAATTCATTTCCAAGCATCTTGCATATGTATTGCTCAAATGCAGAACTTCGAGTAGGTATACCTCAGAAAGAGGACAGCATCCCCCGAAACAAGATTTTTCTGACTAACAAATATACTCCAACCAGTAGTGAGCAAATGCCGCCTTGGCTGGCCTGCAATATCATAATCGAACACTCAGAATCTCCACAAGAGAATGAGTGATACACGAACCTTATACCTCTATAAATGTGTCTGAACTTCCACTCCACTCCATGCAGGTCTTTGGCTATGAGTTCCTGGGAGGGCCTCTGCTCTTTATAATCCTACAACCAAACATGATTCCTCAGCAAGACAAACACTACTCAAGCTACTAGAGAATTCACGTGTTATTAGCCAAACCAGAGGGGGGAAACAGTCTTCAGCGGCTCTACGAGGAACAGAGAATCCACCATGGGTACTGGTATCCGAAGCAGTCAGCGTCTTGCAGAACATGTGGGAAGTCGACTTTGCAGGCATGACACCATACCCATCCTCGCCAGTACCCGCATTTTCACTCTCTTCGCCGTTTAGTTTCACCCCTTCGACCTGCATCAGCACGACAACATTACAAATGCTGAAAGTGGACACTTACCAATTTTTCTCTGGCACTAATCCAAGGCCTGATGACCGACCTATAACTAATTCTAACTGAAGATGAAACATAAAACAATATGAATTTACAATAATCATCATAAAAACCCAATTCTTTCACTAATCAAGAATTTCAAAAGGTAGAAATCAAGAACCAATCTTCTCACCACCAATGAATTCACAATCAAGAATTTCAAAAATCAAACATCCAATCCAACTAAAAAACCAATACATATAGCTGTAATTACCAACCTCTGGTAGAGGAAGCAGATTCAGCTGAGTGTAAACCTCATCATTCTCCTTGTTTGCCTGTTACAAAAATATTAACCAAAATTCAAAACTAGAAAACAACAAGGCCCAAGTGTTGAAACCACAGTCTAAAACAAAACCAGCAAGGGCATTGGGCACAAAACATGAGCTCAACAAAGCACTCACAAGAAGCTGAACATCGACAACCCGGCAAAAGATCTGTGGAGGAAGATCAAAAGTGGGGACATCCATATGAGGAAAGGGGGAGGCAGAGGCAGCCTGCTCCATGTGGCCTTGAGGGAAATAGACCACCACATTTCCCTTCTTGGGCAAGCTGGTGAGAGGTCCAGCACAAGCATGCCAGAGCTCCATATATATCGATGGTGGAGCAGATTCTGAACAAGGGGAAAAAGAAGATGAGTGAGAGGCAGCATTCGGTGATAAAATTGAAGTTTGCAGAAACTCATAATCACCACTACCATCTTCGCATTCTCCATTCACACATGCATTATTCTTCTCCACTTCACTCACAGCATGATTCAGATCGAATTCCATGAATTCCCAGATGAAAAAGTTTCCAACTTTATGCTTTTCTTGAACCAAACTTGAGTCACTCTAGCATTAGACAACCACAAAAACAAACGCAACTAGCACAACAAAACAAAGGGGCAAAGAACATTGATCAAGAAATAGGCTGAAATGAGCAATTGAGAATGTTTCTATATGCTCTATGGAAGTTCCTAGATAATTGCCAGACGAATTATCCTAAAAAGCAATCAATTTTGAGTAAGAAATCCATAAAGGGCAAAGGGGTTTCACAAAATAGCAAAGAGACAAAGAAGTCATTTTTTTGGTGAGGATAGGATAGCATAGCAAGAGAGTTTGTAGTGTGAAAAAGCAGTTGGCTAATCTAAAAGATGAGAAGGAAAGAGAGAGGGGCATCAAATAATAACAAGAAATTCAGAGTATGATTCCTCCCCCATTTGCAGCTCTGTGAAGGGGGAGCAGAAGCAACAGACATAGACAATTGCTTGGCAAGCACAGAACCAAAAGGCAAAGGAAGCCAATGTAGTAGTGCCCCATTTGGACTTAGACTGTTTTTGTGTGTGTATGTGTGTGAGAGATAAAAGAGAAAGAGAGAACTGCATTTAGTGGAGGGGACAAGCTAAGACAGTACAGAACCCACAGCCAAAGCCTTAACCCCACTCCTTTCTTGCTTCACTTTGCATTTGCTTTTGTGGTTTTTCAGTGTGAAAAAAGGTAAAATTAATAACATTAAGATGTTTTTTTTGGTGATTATGAAATTTTGTGGGATATTGTTCCATAAAATCATGAACTTTGCTCATATTTTGGTATTTTCCATGAACTTTAAAATTGATCTAAAAAATTACAAACTTTACATTTTGTTTGTTATTTCTCATGGCATCCTAAATAAGAAATCTTCGGCAAAAATCTTATTATACGTGGTAATCGTGAAATGTTTATAATATTTTAGATTACTTTTTAAGTTCGTTATAAGTAAGATAAAAAGCTACGTAGAAAATTACGTTGATTTAGTAGTGACAAGTAGGATAAAAAAAAATGCACGGAAGTTGGTTGGATATGGCGATTGAGCCGCCATGAGAAATAACAAACAAAATGTAAAGTTTATGATTTTTTAGGCCAAATTTAAAATTCACGAGAAATACTAAATTTTGAGCAAAGTTCATAATTTTAGATACCAAATATTCTAAATTTCTTTATTACTTTCAAGTTGATGCCCCCTTCCTCTGGTCACCACCACCACCACCAGCAGAAAAAGGAGGGGTTCCATTGAATGCAAACAAAAATGTGTTTTCCCATCCTAATAAAGAAGATATTTTTATTCAAGAATTTGAAAACATCCATTGCAATGTACCACTACCATTTGGATTTTACTTTGACTAAATTCATCGAGGTAGTAATAAGAAAAAAAGGGGGGGGGGGGGGGGGGGGGTTGATCACCAAGTACATGCCACCGTTTTTTGAGTTGAGTTTTCAGATTTTATTTTACATTCTTTATTTTACCTTGCATTTTTATCTCAATTTTGTTTGCGCTATGGTTGTATGTTTATATTCGTACATAATTATATATAGTGTGGTCGTCAATAGAAATATTAATAGCCGTGAGTAATTGAATACTGATTTTTAGTAATTAAACTATGTATTAGAAGTCCAAATTCTAGATGTTTACATCTTAGTCAAGCTCTAGCGTACCTAGCTAATCATAACCTATTTTATTTATTCTTTTAAAAAATTAATTTGTTTTCTATTATTTATTCATATACTAAAATTAATCCATATCTACTTATAGTATAAAATTTATATAATAAAAGAATCTCATTTCTTAATCAATGATTAGTCAATCATTTTCTCTTCATTTCATTTATTTTATCTAACAAAAGAATCTTATTTTTTAATCATTAATTCAATTATTTTTTCTATATATATTTCATTTTATAATTTTGAACTAAAATTCATATCATCTACGATCAAAACTACGATATGGAGGAGCATTTTAAAAGTTTACAAGAGTTGAAAAACGTTTAATTAAATATTAATGTGTTTTACATTCGGTATTTATGTCTGTCAAATCACAATACGTATTTTACCTGTGTACACTACCCTTTTAGTGTATATACTTATAAATAAATCGTAAATATAAGTTAGTGCACCGGTATATTTCACCAACAAAATTTGGACGTCCACCCACTAATCTTGATTAGCCTTATCCATTTTATTATAATGCTCGTAATTATTCATCATAATAATCATATCAACATAAAGTAATGGGATAAATATTAGAATAATTATGTGTTAGCATACATTACCCATCCATTAAGATTTACAAGGTGGAGCTCTAATTATGCCATTGACAATGGCAATAGGATTTCTCTTTTTTTTAGGACCTACAAATGCATAATATATTGGAAAAGTCCATATTGATTGTAACTTAAACACTTCCCTATTTTATTTTTATACTCCTTGTTTTGATGCTACTTATTATCAATAAATATTACCTCCTCCAATACATGCACGGTATCATCAAAAATTAAATACAAGCTAGCCATTTTTATATATATGCTCTCTTAGTTTACTACTCCTATCAATTTTTCATTTTTTTAACTGACGTGAATTTTAATGTTTCAATTAACTTAACTAGTGGAAAAACTTGAGAGTGGAATAAAGATTTGTGGCAAGACTAAAATTTTTATGATAAGTACTAAGTTGTTAAAGGAGGGATTATAATAAATACGTATACAAAATAGATTTAGAATCTATACATTATAAAATAAATCAATTGATGTAATAATATTTTTTAAATTGTCTACACATGTCAGAAAATTTCTTTTCCAACGTACCTATATATATTTATAAGAGTAGACTACGCAAATAGTTCATGAACTATGCGTTTTGCACGCAAATGGTACCTAAAGTTTCAAAATATCGTGGGTAGTCCCTGAACTAAGGTGTAATCACATTTTTGATACTTTTCACTATTCATCACAATTTTGCACAAAAAATGCCCCAAAGGCATGAAGGACATTTTAGAACTTTCATATCTAGGTATTGAATTTGATATTTTCTTTATCTTTCTCTCTAGTACTAAATATGATATTTTCTTATAGTTTGAGTACCTAAAATGATATTATTCACTTTACTTTTTCAATCACTTTATGTCATATCTTCTTTCTCCTTTTCTCTAAATTTTTTAGGAAGTAAAAAATTAAAATAAAAAATAGTACTATGAAATTCTTAAATATATTAATTATAAAAATCAAAATTATAAATTTAATTATAAAAATAATTTGGCACAAGATTTAATTGTGATTGTGATATAAAAGTCCAAAAATCCAAAAATGTGTACCCCTTCATGCATTGGGGGCATTTTTGGTACAAAATCGTGATGAATAGTGAAAAATTATCAAAAATGTGATTACACCTTAGTTCATGGACTATCCACGATAATTTTATAGTTTATGTACCATTTTTAGAGACCATTTGCGTAGTTCACTCTGTTTATAAAATGCCCATGATGAAACTTCAGCACACATAAATCACTGTACAGGTACGATTATTAAATCCAAGTACATTATCGGATCATTTTTCTTAGGGGTCGCAACCTAACGTAAAAGAAGACGATATAAACAATTAACTCATTTATTTCTTTGTGTAAATTGATGTTTCTTTTTCAAAAACAATAAAACCGAGATATAAGCAAATACTCCTATTGGGCTATGAGAATTAATAAGTTTAATGTTAAAATTACTTACTCACTCATGTGTTCCACAATGATTGTCACTCTTATTATGAGCACCTGTTTTAAGAAAGGTAAAGAAAAGTTAGTTAAAAAGTTAGTGGAAGGTGAGACTCATTTTTAATATTGGTTTTATAATAAAATATGAGTGAAGTAAGTTAATAAAATGAGAGACCTAGTTACCATTTATGATAAAAATGAAGTATAAGACGGGTCGAAATGGAAAAAAAGTGACAATTATTGCTGGAACTAGTAAATTGCGGATTTACTGAAAAAGAAATTATAGGAAAAAGATGATGTAATAAATGGATGTACGTATAGAGAAAGAGGTCGAAACTCGAAAGAGAGATGTGAAAGAAGAGGTGGGTGGGGCCAAGCTAAAATGTTTGGCAGCAAGTATAGTGGGAGTGCTCTGGTGATAGTAGTTTGGGCTTCTTTATTCATAATCTCTCAAGTCATATCAGATTAATTGTCTTTTCCTACCCCCCACTCTCCTGCCCCCGCGTGCTCTACTTTCTCTCTCTCTCTCTACATTTTCATTTTTTAATTAATCCTCCCTCTAATTCATACAGATATTAAAGATAAATATTTAGTGAATTAAATAAAAATAGTAGTATATAATAAATAAGATAATATAGATAAATAAAATGAGTAAAATAAAAAATATAATATTATACTCCATCCGTCCGCGAATATGAGTCTTGTTTTTTCATTTTAGTCCGTCGACGAATAGGAGTTCCGATTCACTTTTACCATAAATGTTAATAGGGTCCCACCTTTAATTAACTCATTTCACTCACATTTCATTTAAAACTAATATATACAAGTGAGACCTCATTCCACTAACATTTCTTAAAACCCGTGCCGCCGAGAAATGAGACTCTTAATGGCGGACGGGGTGAGTAACATTCAAATGTAGTCACAACCTTGGTTTCGGAGTGACCGAATGTGCCAAATCATTCACATTATGAGTCCTTTGATATATGAGATGCACAACTAAATTAATACTCCTAAAAATTGTAAGAACAATTACAGTTACACCTTTGGCATGGACATATATCGGCTAAGACTAGGACTTTGCTCAGGAATGGACTTCCCAAAAAGTAATATTCTTTCATAAAATGTCAATTTTTTGCATTTCAATTATAAAACAGATGAAATAAATTTTAAAAAAATCAATGTTCAAGAAATGTCGTATTTTATATATATATATTCATTCCAAGAAGCCTATATCTATCACACCCCAAATGTGATGCAACAAGATAAAAGTGAAATTAATTATTGTAGTTCGAATAATAATCAATGGTTAATTTAATATACTTAAATGAATATACTGATTATTGGTTATATTATAATGTGAGAGAGTAAACGAAAGGTGAAGCGTGGGGTGGAGGGAAAGGAATAGAGGTTGAGGTGCGGCTTTGGCGCTGGTGGAAGGGGCCCACACCTGAATGTTTGCTTTAAATAACGGCTATGCCATTCCCCCACCTTTCACGCTCGCCCTTTTAGGCCATCCACAATAGGCGCCCAGCGACCGCCCAGCCGAGCGTCGGCGCTGGGCGGTTCGCTGGGCGATCTATTGCAACCGCCCAGCGGGCGATTGGAGAGAGAAATCGCGCAGCGCTGGGCGGTCGCGTGGCGCTGGGCGGTCCGTTCGGCGCTATTGCAGCGCCCGGATCGCCCAGCGCACCGCCTAGCGCGAAAAAATAAATTTTTTTTTTCGAAACACTATATATACGCGCTTTGTTCGTCATTTTCATTCGCACCACTTGTTTTAACGAGTATTCTCTCTATCTTTTTTTCTGTTCAAGATCAACAACGGTAAATGGATCTCAACAACGAGCCTAGTTCCGGAAGTAGCGGGTCACAAACTCCGGCGATCCCTGTGGGAAGTGGATGGGGACAGGTGTCCAGGTACTACAACATGTACCCGTGGCGGCGACGACGGAGACGAGAAGTGAATTGTCACTCTTTTTTATTATTGTATTTTTTTAAAAAATTATGTACTTTTTTTTATTATTGTATTTTTTTAAATTAATGTACTTTTTAAATTATTGTACTTTTTTAAATTTTAATAGTATTATTAAACTTTTTCCGTATATGTCTCGTAAATTAAATTTTGCATATTGTGTGATTGTTAATTATTTCATTTTGTATATATTTGTTAATAGTGATGTGGATATTAGTGGCTAGGCTATGGCTGGGCTATTGCTGGGCTATTTGCTTGTTTTGATGATGTGGCAGGAGGATTTTTAGTGCTGCTGATGTGCCAGTGGCTGGACTATGGCTGGGCTATTGCTGGGCTATTCCTATTGTGGATGGCCTTAATACCTTACTTATTTACCTTTTCACCCCACCACTAATTTTTATGGACTATATATAAAAGAATATTGGTTAGGAGTATTTTAATTAGAAAAGCAGACTCAAATAGTGATCAAATTGTGTGCAATTCACCAACCAGAATACGTGAGTCTTATTTATATAAAAGCGAAGACCAAACGCAACTTTGTTATTTCATCTTCATTTTGTAGATAGACGCACGTACGTTTAAAGAATTTAAGTAGATTGTGAGTTCCAACTTCTGGGTTTATTAATACTCACTATGGTCTCGAATATGAGTTTCATTTCTTTCCGATATGAGTTTTAAGAAATACTTTCTATGTCCCATAATAATTATCAATCTTATTGTGAGCACGTGTTTTAATAAATGTAAAGAAAAATTGGTTGAAAAAGTTAGTAAAATGTGTGACCCACTTTTTTATATTATTTTTATAATAAAATGTGAGTGAAGTGGGTTAGTGGAATGTGAGACTACTTACCATGCGGAGGTATATGAGTATCATTTCTTTTCGATGTGAGTTTTAAGAAATATTAAGAAAAAAATGGAAAAAACTTAGTGGTATATGAGTCTCATTTGTTTATATTAGTTTTAAATGAAATACGAGTGTAATGTGAAATCCTAATACTCCTTCCGTCCCCAAAGAGTATGAACTTTGGGTTCGGCACGAGTTTTAATGCATTATTGATAAAGTAAGAGAGAGATAGAGAAAGTTTTTTAAGTATTGTTAGTGGAGAATTAGTCCCACCACATTAGAGAGAAGAAAGTTTCTAAAATTGAAAGTTCATACTCTTTGGGACGGACGAAAAAAGAAATAGTGCATACTCTTCAGAGATGAAGGGAGTACAATTTATAATAAAATGAATCGAGACTCTTATTTGCAGACGAATCAAAATAGAAAAATGAGATTCCAATTCGCGGATGGATGGATTGGATTATCAACCAAACTACCCCAAGGCCCCAACCCCAGCCCAAAGAAAGGAAAAGCAAAAAGGATAAAAATGTTTATAAATTTTATATGAAAAATAGAGCATGTGATTAGTTATTGAACAATTAAGTGGGTATAGATATATTATGAAGTACTCATATTTCTAGTTACAACCGAACTTGATCAACCAATATGCCCAACGTGATCTTAGAATAAAATATTGTATCTATAAACCTTTTATTTGAACAAGTATCTATAATCATCAAATTACCGAAAGATCCACACGGAAGCACAATAACAAATCATAGAGTATTTTATTTTAGTTTTTGTTTAGTCGTTTTAATTTGTTGTGCTGTGTCATCTAATTATTCATTACTAGTATTGTTTCTTGTCTATGTTTTGTCTTAAAATGCATGTGAGTTTGTTTCAGATACAAACTATTGAAGGACGAATCGAAATGGAAAAGAGTGACAATTAATCAGGGACGGAGTGAGTATTAAATATGGATGGGAGCCAGTAATATGATACTCTAGTCCTTGGACACAATATTCCCATTAAATGAGAGAAGAATTGGAAGATGGTTGAGTGAGTAGTAGTAGTAGTATATGGAGTACGTACGTATGAGATGTCACACCCATTATTTTGTCTATCTTCCATAATTACACAGCTGCACTTGCATTCACTTTATTAAAGTCGAGCGCAACGCAACGCAACGCAACGCAACGCAACTGAATCCCCACCCCACCCCCCTTGTATTTCTCTCACTCATTGTATATTAAATATTTGCATATTTGTAATTGTAGAGGCAGTGGTTTGAAAGGGAGAGATGAGGATGAAAGAGAGAGATGATACTTATGTGATTTGTGAGTGTGAAGAAAAAATAAATAAAAAAGAGGAGAGGAGAGGAGAGGAGAGGAGAGGAGAGGAGAGTGATGTGTGTGAATGTGCAGTGAGTGGGTGAGTATGTGTTTTATCTGCTTTAATCGAACCATGTTTGTCAGGTGGGCCCCTACCCCGGGAGGCCGCCCGCGTTCATCGTACCCTATCTCTATGTGTATCACCTGTCCTTTTCTGTCTCTCTTCTTTCACTATAACCAAATTACTACTATTTGGAACTTCAAATATTACCTTCATTATATACGTATTAATTTGTCTGAATTTGTCAACCACTTTTCATATTTGTTTGATTGGATTTTCAGTTTTTGCTTTTATGCAACTACTACTAGTAAAAACCTAAGTTCAGAACATTTTTTATTCTATTAAAAACATTAATTTGTGTTTCTAAATACTCACTATGCACTTCAAAAACCGTTCTCATTTTTTTGTCCCAACTCCCAACTAAAGGCATCTGTAATGGGCGGACGATGGCACGCCCGATGGCGCGCATCGTCCGCACCATCCATCGTCCGCACCCATTGCGGGTGCGCGCCATAGGGCGCGGACGATAGTCGTGCCTTATACTTCGGTCGCGGAGGATAGTGCGGACGATGGCCATCGTCCGCCCAATTGTGGAGGTCGCGGACGATCAACCGCGAACGATGGCACGCGGTTTCGTTTTTTTATAAATACCGTTCATTTGTAACATTTCATTTCACTCGATTTCATTTTCGAAACTTACAATTACATAATTACTACGAAATGGATTCAAGCCCCAATAGTCCTACGTTTAGCGCAGGGGCGCATTGGCTGGGTACAGAACCCGGCGATTATCGTTCGTTCGACACCAACACCCATTACGATCCCGATTTCAGTATGGAATCGTATGGGTTGTCTGACATGGAGCCGTCTCCGCACCGCCCAACCGCAGCGGCCGATCCCGACCCCGCCGCGACCGCTTCCGCCCCAGCCAGAAAGAAGCGGAACCGGCAGCGGGCGCAGAAGTTGCCGCCTCCCGGTGATTGCGATGAGTACGCCCTCGGTCGTACGAACAACAACGACGACGAAACTCTCACCTTGGCCCGGTGTTGGTCCGACTTAGTTTTTTTTTATTAGTTCAATTATGTAACTTTTTTTATT
Source organism: Salvia splendens (assembly GCF_004379255.2). Classification (NCBI taxonomy): domain Eukaryota; kingdom Viridiplantae; phylum Streptophyta; class Magnoliopsida; order Lamiales; family Lamiaceae; genus Salvia; species Salvia splendens. The sequence continues at coordinate 5,022,346 of NC_056039.1, forward strand.
AAAACTTCGCCGTTTGTTATTTAGACCGTTTTTTATTTACTCGTTACTTGTTATTTGAAAACAGTTAAATTAATTAAACAAAACAATAAAATGATGATGTGGCGCGCCATAGGACGCACCTTAGGGCGCGCCTTAGGGCGCCCCACTGCAGGTGGGGAGGTATGAGGATAAAACTGCTGACGTGGCGCGCCATAGGGCGCGTCTTAGGGCGCCCCATTGCTAATGCTCTAATACTCTCTCCGTCTGTCAATAGATACGTAATTTTTTACCAGACTCAAATTTTAAGAAATTGGTTGATTTTGTAAGAGAATGTTTTAGAAAAAATTAGTAGAAAATGGATCCTACTTTTTATAATAAGAGGGAACATCATTTTTGGTCCACGAACTTTGCCAAAGTATCATTTTAGGTCCGTGAACTTTGAAAATATCATTTTAGGTCCGTGAACTTTGAGTTAGTATCATTTGAGGTACTTTTTACTATTTCCAAGTTTTTTTGGACGAAAATACCCTCAATACCTTAAAGTGTATATATTTTTAATAAATTTATCATATACTCATAATTTTTTATAAATATCTTTACAATATATTTTTGACAAATTTTCTAAATATAATTTGACCTTAAATATTATCACTTAATTTTGTGACATGCAAGTAAAATTGCTTCTTCAATTTTTTATATTAAATTTTTTAAAAATTGAATAAAGAACTTTTCTTTAATAATAAAATATTGAATAAAGATCTTTTCTTGCATGTCACAAAATTAAATGATAATATTGAAGGTCAAATTATATTTAGAAAATTTGTCAAAAATATATTGTAAAGATATTTATAAAAAGATCTTTATTCAATTTTTATTATTAAAGAAAGTTCTTTATTCAATTTTTTTAAAAAAATAATATAAAAATTGAAGAAGCAATTTTACTTGCATGTCACAAAATTAAGTGATAATATTTAAAGTCAAATTATATTTAGAAAATTTGTCAAAAATATATTGTAAAGATATTTATAAAAAAATATTAGTATATGATAAATTTATTAAAATATATACACTTTAAGGTATTGAGGGTATTTTCGTCCAAAAAAACTTGGAAATAGTAAAAAGTACCTCAAATGATACTAACTCAAAGTTCACTGACCTAAAATGATACTTTAGCAAAGTTCGTGAACCAAAAATGATGTTCCCTCTTATAATAAAATGTAAGTAGAGTGAGTTAGTGAAAATAGGTAAAAGTAAAATGAAACATTTATTGGTAGACGGACGAAAAAAGAAAAATGTGACATTTAAGGCATACATATAAAGTACTATAAAGGGATGTAAATGGTAGTAACGTATTTGAAAAACAAAAGATTAAAATGTACTGAACTACTAGTTGATAAATTTTAGTCATTTTTCAAAAACTCCAATGAAATTGCATCTCCAATTTTATTTTATAAGTATAAGATGAATTTATTAATGAGTTACAGGTCCATTAAAAAAAGCTCAATTAACAAGAAAAAGAACTAAGAAAACATTTATTGAAGTATCTCAATTTCAAATGGTTTGGTAAGTTGAAAGTAGTAGCTTCATTCGTTCTGTAATTATTGGCTTACACGAATTGAGGGTATAAAAAATTATTTGTATAAAGTGTAGGATTTATACTAAAGTTAACAAACTTTTTGTAAATTAATTTATTTCATTTTTAATTAGAGACATCATAAAAAGATATAACACCACTTGTAGCGGTAGTAGATTATATCTTTATTAATTAGAGATCATTTTTTAAAAATCATTTGAACGTGGGGGGACAAATATAATGGGAAAATATAAATGTACTATATTGAGATAGTGTACCAATATCTTGAACCATCTAATCAAGTCAAAAGTAGTCTTACAACATCTATTTATTGGCTGTAATCTAAGCACAACCTATTTTATTCTCTTTTGAACAACTGTTTTACCCAAAAGAGAACATTTTGATACTTATATATATGCATATTGCTTGGGGTCAGAACTTTATAATTGTGTAACTCAATCAATAAAGCAGAAGTTATCATGTGTATTTAATTTGTTGAAATCCATGTAAAAACAAGATTAACTTTTTGCTAAAATTCTTAATTTTGTTTCCCACTTGTTGGTTCCTCTTTTCAGACAAATTGATACCCAAATTATTACGTTACCAACAATTTGAAATTCTTATTTAAAACACAATTCTGTTTTATTTTTTTACATTATTAATGCAAATTAGACGCATCTCAAACAGAAGTCCTCAATGAAAAATAAAAATAGAAGAATCATTTAAACTCTAAAAATGTATTTTATCATGAGCTAGCATCGTGCCCAAAATGATTTTAAGACACGAAAATATAAGTAGGACCTTTATGATCACATTATTATTGCGACATTTCTTATTACAATTGGTTATTTATATGTTTGTTTAATTATTTAACTACTTTTTTGGTCAATGTACCAAACCGAACTTCAAAATACACAAAATCATTCAGAAAAGACATTATGCAAATCTATATAATCCAAGACATATGGTGGTTATAATCTCTTGTACATGAAATGTATATTATATACATATATTCTTATCATTTCCCAACATACCACAGGCATCGCAATATGGTAATGTCTAGATCATTCAGCTCTCAACTTTATTCTATTTGCAAGTACTAATTTATAATCAATTCTTTCATAACAATCTTTTATTATGAACACGATAATCTGTTTTGAGTTTAAGTTAAAGTAACACAATTTATACTCGGATTTGTTAACCATTATAATAAAATACGAAAAATATCTGGAAACTAATAATAATATTATGAATTATTGACAAGTACAAAATTATAAGTACATCTTAAAACATGCAAAATATTTTTGGTAGTTTTCATAAGAGATTGATGAGTCGCTAGTCGTGTCGTGTCATACCGAAATTGATTAGCAAAGTATTTTTTGGTAGTTTTCACTTTTCATATAAGGATGCATTTTATTATAAATATTAATAGTTTAAGTGTTTTTTTGTTAAATAACGAATAGTTTGAGAATTTTCATTGTACTTTAATATTATGTCAACGTCTTAAAAATTATATATATAGACATTACAATAAAAAGAAGAAAAATATGATTTTGCATAGAAATCGTGAGTTTGTGTTGTTTCAATCAAATAACAATCCAAATAAATGAAAAGAAAAAAGACAGCGATGGTTGAAGAATTACTTTCAATTGGTCTATCTTCTTTCCAACAATTTGTACGAATTGACAAAACTTGAAGCAATCTCGCTATCTGCCTTTTTTTAAAAAAATAAAATAAATTATTATTATAAATTATTTCCATCTCTTTTTAGATTTCCCCTCTAGTAAAATTACCAAAAAAGACCTCATATAAGGTGTATTAATATGGATGTCAGTGACATGGTTATGAACTAATGATAAAATAATGAAAAACTACTATGTAAAATGGTAGTTGGTGGAGCCATTAATGGGCCGACAAGTGGTGTACAATGGCAATTAATTGGTGGGCCTTCCACTTGGAAATGTCTTGTTGTCAACCTCTCATTTCCTAATAGTTTATTTGGGCCTAACCTTTTAATTATTTGTGGGCCTTATATTTTAATGACAAATACCTTACACCTCTCCTCTCATTGTCCCCATCTGTAGTCTTGGTCTCACCAATTCATGTTTCTTTGTCTCTATCAATCTCCTTCGCAATCCTACCGCATGGGATGTGTGTGTGTGTGTGTGTGAGACAGAGAGAGCTTGATCAGTCTTTTCTCTTGATTTTGGTTGGGTGGAGGGTTTTCCTCATATTTTACTGTTTAGATTTTAACAATAAAAGGATACTAATTAGAAATAAATAATCATAAAACTGTTTGACTCCATCAACCTCTTAGGAATTATGTTTTCTATTTCAATATCGTAAATATAAAAGGGGCCAAAAATTGCATTTCATCCAACTAAATTATACTACTGGGCCATAGATTGGACCTTAATTTTGGGCCTAGAACAAATTACTTGTTATTAAACAGCGCGAAAGCTTTTAGATTGGGCCTCAATAGTCACAAGGAAGACAATTAGTCCGTAAAAGTATTTAACTGGATTAACAAACAATTGTGAAAGCAAAATCAACAACTAGAAAAAAAATTATTCCGTAAAACAAACAAAAATTGTCCACAATCTAAAAAATTGATCTGTACATACTGTGAAGAAATGGATTATACGCATTTCTATTATTGATCAACCACTACTCCTGATTATATGTACCTATGTATATATGTGTAACTATTTATGATAAGTTAAAATTGAATCCATCATCCATGTATTTTTAATCCTATTAACTACCAAAATTAAAGTTTAATTGGCTAAACTATTTGAACCAATTCATGTTGATTTTGGATGTGACTAGTGTTAGTTTCCTGCGTTTGGACTTCAACGATCTCATCATCTTCATCACTAGAAACAAATTCCGTAAAAGTAGGCGATGGTCGATGGAACGTCGAGGCATCCGTTGTTCCGCTATTGCCCCCATTTATCACCGTAGTGGACGCGGAGTCGTCCGGTGATGAGTGGTGCAGACGATCATTAATCTTTCTCTTGTGCTTCACATTTGCATGCCATTGTTTTAATGCATGAATTGTGTGCTCTTCAAGTATTGCACTCTTATATTTGGACCCCATCTGCAGATTAAAGACTTATTAGATAAAGATTTGTATTAATTATAATACTTTTGTTGTATAAGTTAAAAAAAAGGAGGTGATTGCAAAATTAACCTGAGTAACAAGGGCATAGAGAGGAAGAGTGATGTAGCTACAAAGGACTTGTACGGCCACCCTGCATTAAATTAATTTCAACGTCACTTAATTTGAAATATAAAATATTAACACAAAAAAAAGTTGAATCAACTAAGCAAATATATGTGTTAAAAAAGTTTTGGGAAATGTAAAAATTCTAACAAATATAAAAAAAATCCTTATATACTCACGCTAGCACAATCCTGATAACAAAGATCCCGACATGTTCATGGTAGCAAGACTTGATCCCAAATTGCCACTGCAAAAATATGGAATATTATTATTTCATTTAAATAATATTTCATGAGAAAAGATAAAAATAGTGAATTAGGATAGGAAACGTACTGTGACCCATATGAAGAAAGACAATTCAAATGCATTCTGTAGTAAAACAAGAATCAAAATTAATTACAGGATAAGTAAATTCAGTTTGTGTTGATCAACCATAATTAACATTAATCATGAAACTTCAAAGCAAGTTTTCATTACCATAAAGAGGATGAAATGAAGAAGAGTCAAGACGAGTTGGGGGCGTTTAAACCAGAAGAGACCGCTGTCCGGTTGCACCAATGGAGTTCCCTTAATTACTGTGTTATTATTTGCTAATTGCATTGCCATTTTTGCCACTACTATTTCCAATTTTGTTCCCACAAACAGAACTATCTGCATTATTATAAATATAATAGTAGTAGTATGAGTATTTGTCATCGTTTCTATTCCAAAAATAGTAAAATGATTTTTAGAAAATAAACAATATACTCACAAGCAGAGGTAGAAATGAGACCCACAAGTAGACGTTCCATCCTATAACAATTAATTAATTAATTAGTGCAAATGCTAATGACATAATATATAGAAGAGATCAAGAGAAATAGATAAAATTAAATGGTATAATTACCATTTAAATCACTAAATTTAATCAAATTCAGGCAGGCAGCCATATGAAAACCAAATATGGATAAAACCAAATATGGAATGTAATATTAATGCTCTTACCATGTACATCAACTAACAAGAATATAACCACCACCATCCACATGACTGGGCTGTCCAAAAAAAATATTTTGTGAAAAAATGGAAATCATGTCCATATATATTTTCCAATGGTGATTAATTATGTTGTACTCGTTAGTTTACAAAACTGGTACAATAATATTTAATACTTATGTTATAAGTCAAATCCAACACAAATTGGTAGATATGATGAAGGTATGAGTAGTTACTTTATGCCGACGACAGCTTTGAAGTCGTCTTCCAATGATCGTTGAATATACTTTCGAAAATTGAATGAATTATTTGTTGATAGATGAGCCTGCATTACCACAATCAAATTTGGGTAAAGTAAACCATATGAATTTATAACATAATTACGAAAAGACACTCGTATCGTTGGCATAATTAAAGTAACGCGTTCTTGGTAAATATTGCATTTTTTTGAACAGGCTGAATCTTAAGTAGTTAGAATGTATCAGTCTAATTCATGTTCACACTAGTTCTCTAGTCCACCCACACAGGTGTCTAATTGAACATCTTGGTATACAATATCATTAGATATAAGTAAACAAAAAAAATAAAAAAAAACAAAAAAAAAATAAAAACAATAGAAATAAAATAAAATAAAATAAAATAAAATAAAATAAAATAAAACTAACCGAAATAAATCCATGGCGTAGAGTGAAGTAGTCGACTTTTGCCACAGACTTGAAGAATTGTCGAAAAAAACATTTCTGCCATAAACCAAATTTAAAATGAGAAATTTGAACATAGAAAATTGACTTAAATTTAAAATCAAAACATGCTTACAATCCAGAGGTGAGCAGAATTTGTAGCAAAGCTACTCATATGTCGACGCCCGAATGTCGTCTGTCTTGTATATCGAAATCTCTCTGGATCTATTTTCGATACATATATACTTAATTTACGCCCAAATTGGAATGACTAATGTATATGAAATGAAGCCTACCGTTTGCTGTTATGTACTCTATAGTTTGAGTCTCCTTTTCCCAACTTTTCCACCTCTTCATCTTTACATATTAGGCCAAAAATAACTAAATAAGTAATCACATTTATCAATGATTTAGTTGTGTTTAAGTAAGAAATTAATTACCTTAGCCCTTCCTAAGCCCATGGTAGCCAAACTATACACAATCTGCATAGCTGCTAGCACAAATATGAAGATATTCAGCTGATTCATACCCTCTACCGACATCAATGAAGTCTTCCCCTATTGTTCCAAACAAAATAAAATTTGAGAAAAAAAAATGAAAATTTCAAGATAACAATAATTTAAAGAGGTAATTAAACCTTAGATCCGCAATAATCAGATGAATTTGAAGGTGAATCTGCTAGCAATATTCTGTGGTGATGAGGTTGGAATTGTGGTTTATTCAAATTTGAGAATAATAGATGTTGTGTTGTCTTGGTCTGTGATTGGCTGCGGCATGGGAGCATATAATCTGCAGCTGAATTTGTTATGCATATTTTGGAAATAGATCCTTGTGTCACTGTTAATATGAGTGACATGAACCCCAATTGCATCAACACTGCACCAAATTGCAACATTAGAGATACAAAGAGAGAGAGAGAGAGAGGGAATTCATGAATTAGGACATTAATTACCTGACTTAAGCTTCTCTATAGCTTCATAAAGAGCAGTCTTCTTATGCTTCTTGAGCCACTAGAATTCCAAAAGCAGAGTTTATGTATGTGAAAATTAAATCATTATAACTTTGATCAACAAATTATGAAGTAGTACTATGAAATAGTTTCTTACATGGCCGGCAAGATGAATAAGATGTTCGACAAAAATGCCAAGGAAGATGAAGATGAAACAAACTGTTGCAAGAGCCCAAGTGGGGGTTTCTTGCAGAGATCGGTTCGCGCCACCGTCGCCTCCTCCTCCTCCTCCGGCCATTATTTGTGAGAAAACAGAGTGTGATGCTTCAAATGTTGAGAAAAATAACACAAGTACATATATTTCCAATAATGCAGACTTGAGTCTTTTATAGTTTATGAGAAAAAAAAAAGGTATAGCCAAAATCCAAAGTCTCCAAAGTGGGCAAGTCTAGTGAAGGTCACACCTACACGTTACTTTTGACTTGGTAATAATTAATGTATCTTTTTTCTTTTTCACACAAATTTATTAATATATGCTTTTTGTCAATTCACGCTTACTAGATGAAATTGGCATAATTTACTTTTTAGTTAATGAAGGGAAAATTTAGGCCATAATTTTTATGCCATACTTCATTTCAAAATTGAATTGGATTAGGTTTGTTTAGGTAGAAAAAAAAGGTTAAAAAACAAGGTAACAATCATATAAACGAGGTAAGAAGTTTCAGTAAGGGTACTTTTGTTAGGTAAGTAGCCATTTAATTTCTTTGTAAGAAAAATAGTACTACTAATAGTAAATCAAATTGTCTGTAATCATGAATGATTGATGCCCATATATTAATGTTTAATAATGGTTACCCGTTTTTGAATGGAGCATATACAATACATGGTCAATTTTCATTTAATACATGCCATGTGACATCTATTGATCAAGGTTGCAACTTATTTGAAATTTGGCCTAGAAAATGGTCGAACTAATTACGTAAGAATGAAACATCCACGACTTTTGGAAAGAGTCATAAAATTGAAAGTTTAATTTGCCCATGAATTTGTCTAGAACAATTGACTTCATAGAGGTCGGTTCGTCGTAAAATATTTTTTCAATTTTATTTACTTAATTAGTTAAGTATAGTAAACATACAATATGAACTATTGGTGTTCACATTGTTAAAATCCGAGAAAACATGTGGGAACACCCCATGACGCGTGGCTTCTTTTTTTTGTGTGTGTAAAGTACTTTTATACTTGGGTATTGGGTTGGCTTTTTTGATTTGAGAGAATCATAGGAGAGCAAATTTCATAAGAAAATAGTCCGAATTTCCACAGAGAATAAAAAAATTAAATGTCACACAATGCTGACTTATTTGACATTATTTGCCTTTAATATCCTATCTGGTCTCTGGAGTTCAAATTTCAAAAAGCAATACGAAATCAATGGTTTAGCCTAGGGTAGAAAAATTCCAAAATCAAGTCGTTATACCAACAAGTTATGGCCCTGTTCTTATTAACCTTCATTTTTTTGGAAAACGACTTTGAAAGAGTCCATTTCTTAACAGGAAAAAAATTTAAACTTTTATATATTTAGACGGACTTACGTATATGTCTTAAGGGAAAATACTAAATAAAATTTAAGTTAAAATTTTTAGCTCTTTGATCAAATTCATATTCATATACAGTATAACTTAAAATAGCTAATTTTTTTTATGAAATTTAGATTTCTTTGTAATATCTCATAACAAAGATTTCGAGTTAGATTTCGGTGGTATTAAGCCGTGATGTTTCTATAACTTTTATCGTTGATTTGAAAGGTCTATACCTTCAAGAATGAGGATTTCTCCTATTTGAGGTGTCTTATAAAGCTTTGTCTACTATTGATTTCGTGATTTAAGTATCGAAGGCAGCAATGGTTCGAAGGTGTTGTAGAATTACTTAACACCAATGCTATGTATATTCATCTGATTATTTGTCATTATGTTATTTTCTTTGTCCAAGGTCAATTTAAGACTTTGAATCCGACGAGATTAAGACTTTTCCTACTAAAATTACCACTGTAGAATTGTAGTTAGCAAATGGGATTAGCTTTGACATAAGTTCCAATACATAACATGCTATGATAGGCTTTTCGAAGCTCGTTTTATACATGTATGTTTTAGTCCAATTGACAAGCATCAAAGGAATATGTCTCTGTAAATGATGTGTGTGAAAACTCGAGTAATATATTGGCGATTTTGTTATTTGACAGACGTCGAAGGAGTGTTTAGAAAAGCAGATGGCTGAGATTGAGAACAACCTAAGGCTAAGGGAGCTTCTGCAACAAGGTCCTGTTCTTGCTCGTCAGATAATGGTATATGCAGTACTATTTTTGTTGGGAATCAAGCGCGATAGAAATCACCGATCAACGGAGAATGCAAGAATGAACAACACACACAGATTTACGTGGTTCAGTATAAACCTACGCCCACGGGAAAGGTTCGGATCTTGATTGTATTTCACACTCACTTGCTTACGATTACAAAGATGAACAACGAAGAATCAAAACATGACTAAGACTACAATCTACTCAAGATAGCTAGCAGCCGCGTACTTGTGCACCCATGCACCCGTGTGAACCCTACGTCGCACCCATGCACCCGTGTGAACCCTACGTCGCACCCATGCACCCGTGTGAACCCTACGTCGCATGACCACTACAACTTACAATTTTAAAACAAAAACTAGATTAGATTAAGTAGTAGGTAGCTTCTTTGGTATAATCTCATTAGCTGACAGTCTAAAAAATATTTTTTGTTCTAGGGATACACAAACAAATATATATATCAAATTCAATTAAAACACTCATTTGTTTGTTAAATAATATTTCTTCGTTGACTGGAATGGATTATTGTTGGGATTCGAGATTATGTGGGGAAAAATCATCTGGAGGTTTATCATATTAATGAAATGGATTCTAAGACGAACCTTCTTTATCGTTTGTCTTTTGTCTTTAAGTTTTTAATTCCAGCCTACCACATTAATAATTGAAAATTAGTTGCAGTATTAATTAATTGGACACGCAATAAATACAACTTTCTACTCATAGAACCTACTCAATCCTGTAGATGATTTGATTATTGAAAGGTTACTAGTTCAAAACTTTACAATATTTTTTGGGTTAAGTAATACAAAGTCAATACTATATGAATAGCAATTGTAATTTGTAGGTAATTTTAGTTAAAGATAGGGACCCATTTTTATCTAAAGCATATAAAAAGTTAAAAGAAAGAAATAAAAAGAATTAGATTTAAAGTATGTCTAACATTCAATGAAGTTGAAATAAATAAAGTGCTACTTGTAAATAATGAAGCACTTCCACTTTTGAAGGTGACAACGTCGAAGAATTTCTATGAATATTAAATAAAAAGTGTGTTGATTCGATAAAATTGTGTGAATTGGGTCCCCGACTCTAGTCAAGGAAACAGTAGTAGTGGAGGTCGAGATAATTGGGCCAATTAATTAATTAGACATGATTGATGATTCCAGGAAAATTACGTTGCAAAAAAAAACAAGAATATATGATTTTAGTGAATTAGGAGAAAAGGATTTGAATTACTCATGTAGTAGGAGTATAATATACTCCTTCCACAATCAATATTCATGTTTTACTAATATTTTTTTAGTAATATGATCTATTATTGTTTTTTTTCTCCTCCTATTTATTCATCTTTAGTTAACAATACTTTACACTTATTTTTCCACTCTATTCTGTTATATAAAATTTATAATATTAAAATCTATATCAAGCAATATTATTAATAATGAAACTGAGAGAATACAAAACAATGGTATAGATAGTAACCGCAGTCTTAAAAAAAACCATCAAAAGTTGAGAAATACTATGATTATGCACATTAAATTTTGCAGACTACAAGACCGAAATTAGGATTGACATGGCTGATGCAACTGCAGCCAATTCCGGCCTTCACCGCGAAATAATTTCTATAAACTTACAATTCAATTTTATCTCATTTTTTAGCACCACAATGCTATGTGACGTGACGATGCATCAAATATGGATACTACTAGTAAACTAATTCCATTTAATAAATAAAATCTAGAAATTTCAACATTTATTCGGGATAAAGAATAAAAGAGAATTAGCAATTAGGCAGTTTTACGCAGTGTTTTGTTTAGGTATTGTTCTAATCTCTCTCCTAATTGCTAACCAATATTACCCCTCTCAATCCCACGATCATCAACAACTATCTAGCCTCCTCAAACTGGCGTAGCTACTTTCTAATTTTCTTCAATCTTTTTTATATTCATTTGAAACAGTGAACCTTTTTTATTGTCTTGTATTTTTATTGTACTACTGTTATTGTTAGATTTTGATGAAATGGATGAGAAATAAAATAAGATGTTGATAAAGAGTGTGCCTTATCTTTATCTCCATTATTGTGCATCATGTCATGATTGGGGTTGGATTGTGACTTTGTGAGGCTATATATGGAGACAGCTGCCTTAAACCCCTCCACATTTTGAGACATTGTATAAAAATCGAACAAATCTTAATTTTAAATACACTAACCTTTTAAATTAGTGAAAGTTAATCTCACTTTAAAATAATACTGTACTGTACTTTATTTTTTTTGTTTCATCTCATTACAACCATATCCACTCATTCTAGGCTCTTTTCCTTGGGCCTAGCCCAATTTGAACATCTCCAGTTTAATTGTTAAATGTAACTTGGTATCAAAACCTTGAAAAGCCCATTACTGAATTTCTGTATAAAAGTTTGAAATACATACTATTTCAAAATTCAAGCCTGACTATGGCCCACTATTGCGTAGTCTAGGCCGAAAATGTTAATTCAAATTATGAGTTTGAAAAATCAAGCCTAATTGTAGTGGGATATGAATCATATGATAGTAATATATATTTTTCGCACTTCTCTCCATGAATCATAAAAACAAAGAAAGTAAAAAAATATGTGGGTTGTTTTAAAGGTAGAAGCGTCAATACCCAAGACAAATATCTGGCTTTCAGATACACTGTAAATATCCTTTAAACTATAGTACTAGTATTTATTTATCCATAAAAAAGAAAGTAAACAAATGGATTTAAGAAAAAAAGATTATAACATTTTCAATTCAAAATAAAGATAGAAAAGAAAGTATTACTAATTTTTATAATTTTGAACTGAATAGTAGTGTAATCGGAAGTGGTAAAAACCACCATTGACACCAAAATATACCAACCATGCATATATAGACAAACATATATTCTGAATTTAATCACTATAAGACAAGAAAAAGGAAAAAATATCTCTCTCACACACAGTACCCACACGAAAAATGGCCTCAAAAGTAAAAACAATCATGGCGTAATCATTTTTCACTTTCCCCTCGTAAACTTTTCATAAACTTTTTGTGGAGCTCCCCAAATTCCCATATCTCTCAGATAATAATAAGAGAGGGTTTTTCTATTGCCGAAAAACTGAGTTTTCCCAAGGTTTTTGGTTCCGGCGGTTAACCGCGGAATCGTAACCACTGGTTCCGGTTCCGAACCGGAACCGTGACTTTTTTCTTGAACCGGAACCTCCATATTTTAAACCGCGGGGCCATTTCCGGTTCCAAATTTTACGAATCGAAACCGTGCAGGAACCACCGGTTTCAAACCGAAACCGTGAAAACCATGAAATCTAGCTGGAATCGCGAAAAATCGTCGGAAACCGGAGGTTCAGAACCATGAAAAACCGTAAAAAAACCCACCGGAAAACCGACGGTTCAGAACCGGAACCGCCGGTTTTCGAACCGAAACCGGAACCGTGAAATAGCCTCACGGTTCGGTTCCGGTTCCACATTTCTCGAAACCGGAACTGGCGGTTCTGAACCGTGGCTCGGAACCGCCGGTTTACGAACAGTAGGCATGTCTAATAATAATTCTCCAATTCTCTCAAATCAAAATATTACTACTCGTTTTCTTTTCAAATTTCAAGCAATAATATTCAACTATTAGCTCACACTACAGAAATTGTTGCAGCAGTTTCATTTTTTTAACTCACACTTTTTTTAGAGAATTTCTCACTTTATTGGGGTTCAACTCTGAGACTGGTTACGTTACTTTCACCTAATCCTCTACCTTATTATATTTAATTTCACATACATATTATCACCCGTATAAATCTTAAGTATTGACAAAAAATCAAATATACGACGAGTTTCAAATATATATTTTCCCCCCTTCCTGAAAAGTAGGTAAACTATTCCATTTTAGTCCGTCCAAAAAAGTATGAATTTTTTTAATTTTGAATATTAATAAACTACTAATAAGTGGACCCCACTCCCACAAACACTAATTTCATTATACTTTAACATCCTCTCTCTTATTTTACAATTTGTGCATTAAAAGTCGTGTTCAAATAAAAAATAAAAGTTTATAGTATTTCTCAAGGATAGACGTAGTATAAGAAAAAATTTTACTAACTAATTGTACTACCTCCGTCTTCGAAAATTCGTCACAGTTTTCCATTTTCGTCCGTCCCTCAAAATTGTCTCATTTCACTTTTACCGTTTTTGGTACCAACTCATTCCTACTCACATTTTATTATAAAATTAATATATAAAAGTAGGTCCCACAATCCACTAACTTTTTCAACTCACTTTTCATTATATTTCTTAAAACCCGTGTCCAGTCAAACTGGGACGAATTTTGGGGGACGGAGGTAGTAGTAATTATCCGAGCAAATTTGCCACTTCCATTCTTCTACTACTAGAAGAGCATAGGTATGCATACATACACGAATATATACATTCAATAATTACTAATCATTGTTAGTAAAATTTCAATTTTCCTGGTAATCAGTGCCCTTTCAAATATATATACACATAGATATAGATATATACACATAAAGAGAGAGGGGGTGGGGTGGGTGTGGTCCAAGGAGAGTCCATCCTGACCGACTCTTAGCATCAGCAGCCATATACGATAAGGAGAGAGAAACATACACCAAAAATATTCTATCCTCTCTCCTCATCACCTCTCCTCAGCTCACCTAGGTTTTCATGGCAAATTGCTTTCCTTCGTCTTATTTTGAGCTAAATATGCAATAATAAGTAAAAGCGTTTGCCTCCACTTTGCCTTGACCCAACTCATATACTCTTTTTATCCATTTCCACCCAAATCCTTGCTTCCTCACACACACACACATAACAAAAGTAGAAATTTGAGAGAGAATGATGTCGATTAACGACGAACTATCTTCGGTGAATCCACCCCCCCTGAGAGGGCTCATTCAAGAGCAATTCACCATCAACCCTACCAATCCAAACCCTAGCAATACTAATCCATCGAAACGGAAGCGGAACCTCCCCGGAACACCAGGCAAGAGCAAACAGATAGTTATATTATTTATGTTTATTGATGAATTTGATGATGGTGATATATATATGCAGATCCGGATGCGGAAGTGATAGCGATGTCGCCCAAGTCTCTGATGGCGACGAACAGATTCGTGTGTGAGATCTGCAACAAGGGTTTCCAGAGGGACCAGAACCTGCAGCTGCACCGGCGAGGCCACAACCTGCCGTGGAAGCTGAAGCAGCGGAACAAGGAGGAGGTGGTCAGGAAGAAGGTGTACATCTGTCCCGAGAAGACATGCGCCCACCACCACCCCTCCAGGGCCCTCGGCGATCTCACCGGGATCAAGAAGCACTACAGCAGGAAGCACGGCGAGAAGAAGTGGAAGTGCGACAAATGCTCCAAGAAATACGCTGTCATGTCCGATTGGAAAGCTCACAACAAGATTTGCGGCACCAGAGAATACAAGTGTGATTGCGGAACCCTCTTTTCTAGGTCTACTATTTTCACTTCCTCTTCCTCATCTTCTTCGTTTGTTTCTAAGGCTAATACTAACAATAAAACGCAGAAAGGATAGCTTCATCACGCACAGAGCCTTCTGCGATGCGCTGGTGGAAGAGAGCGCGAGGTTCAACAACAGGAACGGGCTAGTCATGGATTCTTTCCAGAGCAGTACTAACAATAATGTGGATTTTTCTGGGGTTTTCGAATCGGGGAGTCAGATTAACCGGTTCCCCTTGTGGCTGGAGTCTGCAAATTATCCGAATTCGTCTAACGAAAACACTTTCTTGAATACTGATGCGAGCAGATTGCAAGAGGAAATCATCCACCAACAGCTGGATTCGCAGAGCCAGTGGTTGAGCCGGGGGCACGAGGAGGAATCTTTCCTCCTCAAAGAGGAAGACAACAAATCAAGTTTGTCCCAAACTCCCTCATCACTTTATTACACTCAACAAACAGCAGCAGCTCCCATGTCCGCAACTGCATTGCTGCACAAGGCGGCTCAGATGGGCTCCACAAGAAGCGCGGCTGGGTTCGGCTTCATGAGCCCTTCCTCCTTCTCGAGCTCGGGCCGTGGGAAAGATGGTCAGGGAAGCAAGAATCGGAGGGTGATGGAAGGGGAGAGCAGCCTGACTCGGGATTTTCTCGGAGTCGGAGGGAAGGAGTTGAAGTCCAACTTCTTTGCTTCTACGATGGAGATGGGCCATTATAACAGAAATCACTGAGGTGAAAAAAGAATGGTGGATTCGATTTTGAGGTGAAAAGTGAGTAGACAAAAAAGCTTCCAAACAAGACATGCAAAACAGAATAGATCGATCTTGTGAACTGTCAGAAGAGAGGAGGGTCCTCTTCTTATTTCAAATTTGTGTTGCATTTGTAGAAAGGTTATTTGCTTCATTTTTTTTGTTTTGTTTTTTATTTTAGTGGAATTTTAGGGTTTCATTTCTTGGACCACGGATGTTTGTAACGTGTGTGTCGACTTCTGTTAAAGGGATTATTCCATGTGCCTTCAAATTTAACAATTTTTCTGTCCTTGGTAATTTTAATTGACTGTGTGTGTGATTGCTGGCGTTACATCTTATCACTGTGTGTGTTTTGTTTGTGAAGCAATAGTGAAATTATGCGACTTGTGCTTTATTTGAATAGTGATGGAAGCGTCATGTGCATTGGTTTTATTTATTTATTGTGTACTAGTAGTATATCTTGAATAGTGATGATATTAGTATGGCTTGATTTTCCTTGTGTTTTTATTGTATTGTCTTTGTCCTTTTCCTTGTGGATTGTTAGAACGGTGTTGCATCTTATGCTTTATCTTGTGGACTATGTGCAACAATAAAATAAAGTTGGAATAAACTAAGAAAACGTAACCACCCTTCTGAAAATTTGATACTATATGGCAATCTTCTTTAGGTTTTGTTTATATGGGGAATTTATAGTCTTTAAATATCAAGATGCGGTTAGGTTGGCAAAACGTTTCTCTTCATCCATTAGATCTAGGGTTAAGTCATTATAGGGGTTATATGGAGAACTATTAATTAATGATCATCTTTTAATGAAGAATGAAAAAAAAAAACTTTGGATCGAGTGCGGGTGATAGTTTTTTTCCATTTCACAATTATGAGTATTATAAGGATCAGATTCGCTAAGATTCACTTCAACTGACCTCTTTTTACACAAGTGTGAGATTGTCAATCTCACGATCAACATGTTAGTTACATCTTAGAAACACAACATAATATCAAATATTCTAAAAGAAAAATATCAAAACTTCAGGTCTATAAAAGATAAGACTACATCTAAATTATTACCAAAACAAAACAAAAATGTAAAGAAGTACTCCCTACGTCCTGACACACTTTCATTTTTAGTTTGTCCCAACTAAGATGACACATTTCTATTTTTGGTAACTTTCTCTATCCAATTAATACACCTAACCACTTTTTCTCATCTCCAATAAAATACTCAACCCTCTTTCTCTCTTCATTTAATACCTACATCTCCTCTTTATCTCTCCAATTAACCACATTAACCAACAACTCCCAATGAAGACTTTGACACAACACAACCACAGATTAACAAAAGACTGCTATCTTTTACTGAACAATCACAATTGAGAAAGAAGAAGATACAAACCATCGTCACAAACCACCACAAACCCTAACCCAGCCGTCGAACGCCTACACACATAGAAAAGTTGACTAACGGACACGAAGTTTGCCTAAACATATTTCACACACTGGAAACTATAGATATCTCAACATTCAGTTATTCGAATCCTCAAGAACAATAACCATAGTCTAGGTTTATACACGATTTCAATAACCAGAAGGTCATGATCACCATAAGTACTTAGCTTGCCACACATACACATGATGGAAGTGAGGAAGAAGAGGAAGAAAAAGAAGAAAGACGAAGAACTATCACCAGAAGACAGAGGAGAGCAGATTGTAGTGAGATATGATGATAATGAATAACTCGAATGAGTTCTCACCCGAATAAGGTCGGGTACAAGCTCCTCGATTGCCATGTGATAGAAACGAAGCATCGCTGGTCAAGGATGCAGACCTTTTCCAGGTCAGGGTGGGTATCCGACAGTCGATCGAACATCAAGAGTCTGGGTTTTGGGTAATGGGCTTATCAAGGACTTGGACCACCATAGTATTGGACCAAGTAAAAAAGTGTAGAGTGAATATACAACAAAATATTTTTGAAAACCAATTCTTTTGAAAACTATGTTTTCAGGCTAAGTATTTGATAATAATACAATAATGTCCCGTGTAAAAACATAGTAGCAATTGTAACCTCCTCTTGTCTTTATTAGCATATTTAGAATCAACATAGCCACATTTTAGTTTCATATTTGCACTTCGAAAAACATAAAAATCATAGTGGACTGCAGTATGGTTAAGGTAGTTAAGTAACCAGCAGGGTAGATGATGAAGAAAAAACACGAGGGTACTGGCACTAATCTGAGGGGAATCCGGCGATGAACAAGTTCGGTAGAACTAAGGTTCTTACGAGATCAAAAAGAGAATGAGGGGTGAATGAGGTGAGGTAATGACGTAAATGTGAATCATTTGAGGGAAATGAGATATAGGTGTGTATAATCAACGTGTAGGGAAAGAAGGGATTTAGTTTGGATTTTCTTCTTAATTTAATGTTAAATGAGTCATTACTAGTAATTCTTAACCATATATAAAATCTCTTAATTTTTATTTTTAAATTGTTTCACTTTAAAATGGGATGTCCCAAAAAGAAAATCGTAAGAGTGTTTAAGATAATAAAGCATTACTCCTTTGTAGATTGAGCTTACATAGATGAAGGCATGAAGCTGATCGGAACCTAACTTATATAGTACTACAAACTAATTTTTATATTTAAAATTAGAAAAACTAGAATGGAAAATACTACCCAGATTTATGATTTCTACCAGGAGGAAGCTTGCATTTTTTCAATAAAGTTAACAATAATATAGCCGTAAGCTCATATAGGTTAGAAAAAGAAAAAAATGAATTACTCAAAAAAAAAGCTTATCCTCCACAAATTCTTCAATAGAATTTGCCACTTAGAAAATGCAGGCAAGAAAGAGACTGGTGAAAGATTTGTACTCTCAATCCAGATTATTTCTCCTTAGCCTTCGTCATCTCAGCCTCTTCCCCTAGTGCTAAAGCATCCTTCGCCTTCGTCTTCTCAGGAACAAAATCTAAGAGCACAAACAATGGCGATGTGAGTGAACTCTTGAGCAAGAATTAGACAAACACCAAAACACAAGATCAGTGTACTGAAAGGAAGAAAAGTACCGGAGATAAACTGAAATCGCTTCCGTTTGGAAACTACTGAAGCTGTACACAGGATTAAAAGCAAGTCAGGTATAAATTTAGTTAAATACAAATATATATCGATTGTAATGCACTATTCATCTCAAACAAATACTATTAACTTCAATAATATTTATACCAAACAATCTACAACGAACTCATCTTCAGTTAACACTAACAAATTACTTATTCCTTTGCACTGGTTCATCCGCTGTCATCCTGTGAGGATCTCTTCCCAGTCACCATACCAATAATAGCCACACGCAATTTACTAGTGAAATAGCAAAATGAATGACGAGTTCCAATGGTGGGTGATATAATTTATGTGAGATACCAATTTTAAAATCATTTAAATTACAATCTTGAGGTGGTAGAGCAAACTAAAGATTGTAATATAAATGATTTTAAAACGGTAGCAGCCTCAGTTGTTACAACCATAAATGGATTTTCAAAGTGATGTATGTATTGTGCACTTTGAACCCCAAAAAAGGAATAACAGACGGCAACACCATGTTAATTCTTAGCATTTCAAAATGCATATGAAGGCATAGTAACATGTATCATGGATGAATGATGCTTCACTTTAAAATTAAAGGAACAAAGTAATAGAAAGAAGAAGCATTACACAAATGATTGTAAGCGATCTGTTTTTTCTTTTCAAGAAATGCGCAAGCATATGCCTCCTTGCAGAAAACTTGGAGAAACTTCTCCTGCAACCACAAGACCAGTAACACATGAAAAATTGCCCAGGCAGTGCAGTTTCAATACCTCAGTAAAGTTCTGATATTTAAAGGTCCATGATACTTTATCCAATAATTGAACATTTCCTCAATTAATATGAAACTCTTGTCATATTAGAGAAATTTAAATTCCTTCTCAAAACACCATTCATATATGATGACACCTGATGTTATATACAATGAAATATTTCTATCCTTTAGCCCATATTGGGAAGGGGGCAGAAGTACACATATGCGCACATAAACAGAGGACAGAGTGCTTCACTCTTTTCTCTTTCTATTTTCCCCGGTTATCAGAGTTAGAGATTCGGGCATTAGTTATACATCACACAACTAAAATTACATAATTTTTTTAATATTGAATAAAAATGACCTCAAAACCAAAAAATGCAGAAAAAATATCAACTAATGTATTCAAGTTAGCATGTATAGGAGCTTCATCTCTACTAAAACTTAATTGTCTAGGTTCTCCACGTGCATCATGAATGTGTCGTCTGATTGAATGTATTCACTAAAGGTTAAGAGTCTATGCCGAATTAGACAACACGTGTCAAGAACTCAGATGACCTGTAGCAAATTTAACTTCTTCTTTCTCAAAATGAGATCTGTAGCAATTAATGACAATAACACGACACTAGAAACAGCAATAACACGAGCATTTTGTTCCTTCACTAAAGTCTTAACTACAATGCTCATATACACTGCACCAATCACAAAACGACAAACCACATCAAAGACATAACGGAGCAATATCTGCATCTTTATCCACATTTCATATTCGGGAATGCCAACCTCACATGGTATTCATTCATCGTCTTTCACGATAAGCAGCATTCATGTATTTTCCCCCTCGTATCCCCAGACTATAGATTGGTTTTAAAATAACACATACTCTCACCTTGCCATACCTCACTAGAGACTATCAAATTCAGCAAAGAGAGATACATAGATTTTCAGCTCATGGAACAGAATTCTACCATAATTTAATCTGATACATAAAATCTAAATTCATGAGTTATGATAAGCAGTTCGAATTGCTCAGCCTCAAAATTTCTAAAAATGTCAATTGAATAGCACAACACGTATTTGCATATTTTTTGCAAGCAAACCCTAACTCCTCGAAATCGGAATTCAATCAAAAATAGAATTCAATAAAAATCCATACCGAAGCTCTATTGATGACGAATACCGCCTCCTGGAAAAACTTACGATCAGGATTCTCGACCTTAGCAATCCGATTGATCCGCTTCATCGGAAACACATACTGCGCATTCTCGCCCTTCTCCTCCGCCTCCGATTCGTCTTCCTCCTTTCTACTTCTCTTTTTCCCCTTACTCTTCGCATTGTCCCTTTTGCCTTTCCTATTAACGCTATTTGGCTTCTTTTCTTCGTTTTCCTCCTCCTCTTCCTCTTCCCCTTCTTCTTCCTCCTCTTCTACCTCCTTTTCCTCTTCCTCCTCTTCTTCGTTGCTCGAGCTCCTCTGTTCTACTCCGTCGTCCTCCGCCTCACTGGACTCCGTGGCCAGTGAATCGATGTGGCGGCGGTGAATCGAAGCTCTAGAATCGTTTTCCGATTCCACACTCGAGGACGGAACAACGGATACTTCCGTATCTTCGCTGGAAGCATCGCCATTGGCGGCTTCCGTGATTCTGTTTCGGCTTCCGTTGCTGCTCTTCGCGATGGTTTTAGGTGAATTCTTTGTTTTGGCTTTGGTTGTGGCAGGGCTCGTGGAATTGTTGTTGGGATTTGTGTTCCTCCCCGGAGGCAATTCATTTCTCGCCATTGTTGAAGATCGAAGTGTTTGGATTTGGAGTCGGAAATATATTTATGTTCGGAATTTCAGAATTATGTACACTGCCACATGCGTGCGGCCCCACTAAACATGGGCCGGGTCTCACTAATTTGAGCTTTATTTGAATGATAATTGGGTTTTTATTTGAATTGAGTTTCTAAATGTCAAGACGTGTAATAATGGAATATAGAGTAAAGGAAAAAAAGTGTCTAAAATATTATTTTTTGAATTTTTATTATCTTTTGAATTTTTGCAATTCGGATCATAGTTGGTCCTAAACTAACAATTCCATCAATTTTTAAACGTGAACGTTTTTAATTTGATTTTGACCAATTAAAACTGTTAAATAAATTACTTACTCCCTAATTATATTCTTAATTATTTTAATAAATTATCATTTAAAATATAAGACAATTACTATACTTAACAGCTTTAACACCCATTTGTTTTATATTCTATCCAAACACAATTCCACCAAGATCAAAGCTCAATCATAAACACAAGTACAATGAATTATAAGTGGAATTAAAATTGTCCACTATATCATGATTCGAAATTGAAAATTGGACCTGTTAGAAAGGAAAATATGTAAGTAAGGAAAATAGGTAAGCTAGGAAAAAAAATTAATTAGGGAATGAGTATTATGACAAATCTTGCCAATTTTATGTAACCCTTGGCCTATTTAAAGGAGCTGTGGGAGAGCCTACAAACTACATTCGAAAGTACTGCAGATCCATATCTGTTGTGCGATCTAGAGGAAACGGCAGGCCGAATCGTGCAAGGGGAACATGGGCTAGAAACATATTGGCGACATCTCCACGGAATCTGGGTCGAAATTGACCGATGCCAACATCAACCTGTGGATTGCTGCGACAAGGGGATTAGCCAACTTCGAACGTATGTAGCAACAAGACGGCTGTTCAAATTCCTAACAGTCTTGAATGCAAGATATGACGGGATCCGAAGGGATATTCTCAAGGAAACCCCGTTGCCCTCAGCCGAGACCGCATACGGTCTGGTAAAACGAGAAGCTACGCGGTTGAAAATCATGCCGACAGCAGACATCGATCTCCAGACCGGCGCAATCAACGATGGATCATCATCGGGCCAAGTCGGACACGGGTTCGCCGTTAGAAACCAGCCACCACCGCGACCAAAACAGCCACCACCACGAACCGCCGCGCAACAGCCCAATCGCCAAGGCAGTTTCAAACCTGACAAATCAAAATTTTGGTACTCTCATTGCGAAAAACAAAGACATACTCGAGATACATGTTTCCTCCTCGTTGGATTTCCGGAATGGTGGGATGAAAATCAAAAGGCTAAAGCTCGATTTGCCATCGGAGTCGAAGATGGAGGCGGATTATTTCTGCAAGGAGCAGGGAATAGGGAGATGACTAACACCCGTGGGAGAGCAGGAGATACCGGTCCTCAACCGGGTGGAGGCGGCAGGCCCGGCGAGGCAGCCTTCGCGGAGAAGAAAGGAGGCGGGTCATATGGAGGTAACGGATTGGGGTTGAGAAACCCCGATCCCCAATTTGATTTTCAGAATAAACCCCAAAGCATGAGTAATTTAATTTCTGGTCCTTATAGTTCAGAATATATGCAATATGACCCGCGAAAATTACAGTTAGGACCCCAGAAAAACTATATTCCACGTTTGACCCCAAAACTGTCTGAAAGTTCCGTCTTAAGCCCAAATCGTTTTGCACCCTTGGAAAATATACCTATTGCATGCATTGCCCAAAGTAAAATTGACCCTAAGGAGAGTGAGTGGATTTTTGATTGTGGGGCAACTGATACTATGACCTACGCTCTGAAAGATTTTTATGAATTTAATGGGGCAACTAAAAGCCAAATTCAAACTGCCGATGGAGAGTTGACCGCTGTGGGTGGGAGTGGAACCATTGAAATATCCCCAACCCTGAAGCTTACAAATTGCCTCTATGTGCCCAAATTATCTCATAAACTTATGTCTATCAGCCACGTGACGAAAGAATTAAACTGTACGTTACTAATGCATCCAAATTTCTGTGTATTACAGGATATCAGGACGAGGAGGATAATTGGGCGTGGCACTGAGCGTCAAGGTCTTTATTATGTGGATGAGATTACTCAACAAGGTGGCACCGCGATGCTTGCTCACGGATCTGCAAATCGGGAAGCTTGGTTGTGGCACCGCAGATTGGGGCATCCATCCTCGGGGTATTTAAAATTGCTTTTTCCAAAGTTTTCTCATTTTAAGGATATTACTTGCGAATCTTGTGTTTTGGCAAAAAACCACAGACAATCCTTTAGATCAAGTGATACTCGTGTTAAGACTATTTTTTCTCTAGTGCATGCCGATGTTTGGGTCCAACTCCTATTGTTGGTGATCATGGTTTTAAATATTTTCTCATTTTTGTGGATGACTGCACTAGATTGACTTGGGTATATTTTTTGAAGCATAAATCTGACGTTTTTGAAAAATTTACCCGTTTCTTTACAATGATCCAGACACAATTCCAAACCACGATCAAAATTCTTAGATCCGATAATGGTAGGGAATTTGTTAACAAAGACATGACTGATTTTTTTAAAGAAAAG
Source organism: Salvia splendens (assembly GCF_004379255.2). NCBI lineage: Eukaryota > Viridiplantae > Streptophyta > Magnoliopsida > Lamiales > Lamiaceae > Salvia > Salvia splendens. The sequence continues at coordinate 5,046,497 of NC_056039.1, forward strand.
GGGTTAGTTCATCAAACTACTTGTCCTTACACTCCTGAACAAAATGGTGTAGCTGAACGAAAGAATAGGATAATCCTAGAGGTCACGAGAGCCCTGTTTTTTTGACTCAAATGTTCCTAAATTTTTATGGCCTGAAGCTGTTGCCACTGCTGTCTACCTGATTAATCGTTTGCCTACAAAAATTTTGGGTATGAAAACTCCTTTGCAGACTCTCGCATCCCTAACTGATATTCCCCCACCTCTCATACTTCCGCTCAAAATCTTTGGTTGTTCCGTTTTATGTGCATGTACCGAAACACGAAAGAGGAAAATTTTCTGCATGTGCAATAAAATGTGTTTTTTTGGGTATGGGGTAAATCAGAAGGGCTATCGATGCTATCACCCGGGGTCTAGGAAGGTTATAACAACCATGAATTGTAATTTTCTAGAAAGTGAATACTTCTATCACACCCAACCTCGGGGTCAGGGGGAGTGCTGTTCAGGGGGAGTGTGATAAAATTGGACCCCTCAGTTTTCCGATGTCACATCCAAGTATCTCGAACGTGGAACCAACAGAACAAGCTAGTGTCACTGTCGAGTCAGTCACATCTGCTGTAGAGCCTCCTCAACCGCCTACGCCTGAATCGAGTCCTCCTCCAGTGATATCCGAGGTAATTCCTGAAACTAGCTCAGATAATACAGTTATTACTCCTGACACTTTTGGTGTAGACGAGAATGAGAATGCAGCAATTGATGGTGATACCGGCCGCTATATACTCCCCAACAGAACTACTCGTGGGGTCCCGGCTAAGAGATACAGTCCTGAGAGGATTAGTAGAAGCCGATATTCTATGGCGAATCTGGCTAAAGCAAATCTAACAGAGATGGCTAGGGTGTTTGAAGCAGCACTTTACGAAGAAGAAGAAATCCCATATACGGCCGAGGAGGCTATGAAAATTGCTCACTGGCGAGAAGCAATGCTAGTAGAAATGCGGGCTCTGATGAAGAACAATACATGGGAAGTATGTCTTAAACCTGATGGAGTTCGAACTGTGGGATGCAGATGGGTCTTCACTATCAAACGGAGGCCAGATGGGGCGATTGAAAGGTATAAGGCGAGACTTGTAGCCAAAGGATACACTCAGACTTATGGAGTTGATTATGCTGAAACATTCTCACCGGTAGCAAAAATGAGTACTATTCGAGTGCTCTTCTCAATAGCGGCAGTCAGGGAATGGCCACTACATCAGTTCGACGTGACAAACGCATTCTTACATGGGGAACTGAAGAAGCCCATTTACATGGAGCCACCACCTGGATTTGTTGGAGATTTCGAAGGAGGAAAGATTTGCAAACTAAAACGAACACTATATGGGCTAAAGCAGTCACCTAGAGCTTGGTTTGGGAGATTCTCTGAGGCAATGAAGAAGTATGGGTATGAACAAAGCAACTCTGATCATACATTATTCTTGAAGAAAAGAGAAGGAAAGATTACATGCCTCATCATCTATGTAGATGACATGATTCTCACAGGAGATGATGAAGAGGAAATAAGCAAGCTAAGGAAGAATTTGTTTGCAGAGTTTGAAATGAAGGACTTGGGATTACTAAAGTACTTTCTGGGTATAGAAGTGCTAAGGTCAAAGAAGGGGATCTTCATCAGTCAGAGGAAATATGTACTTGACTTGTTAACCGAGACAGGACTACTAGACTGTAAGCCAGCAGATACTCCTATGGTTCAGAATCATGGTCTGCGGATAGTTGAAGGAGCTGAAGCCACTCACCGCACGAGATATCAACGTTTAGTTGGGAAATTGATATACCTATCCCACACTAGACCCGACATAGCTTATGCAGTTGGAGTAGTTAGTCAGTTTATGCATGCACCTCAAGTAGCTCACTGGGAAGCAACACTGAGGATTGTTCGATATCTGAAAGGGACAGCGAACCATGGGATTCTATTCGAGAATCATGGACATTTAGAGATTCATGGATTCACGGATGCTGATTGGGCAGGGAACCAAAATGACAGAAAATCAACTGCTGGATATTTTACCTTTGTGGGAGGAAATCTTGTCACGTGGAGAAGCAAAAAACAGAAAGTGGTAGCCTTGTCAAGTGCAGAAGCTGAATTTTGAGGGATTAAGAGTGGGTTGACTGAGATTCTGTGGCTGAGGAAATTGATGACTGAGTTGAACTTAAACTCACAGAAGTCATGTAAGTTGTTCTGTGATAATAAGGCGACAATCAGTATATCTGAAAATCCAGTTCAGCATGATCGAACAAAACATGTCGAGGTGGATCGACATTTCATCAAGGACAATATAGAGGCCAAGACGGTAGAACTTCCTTTTGTGAGATCTGAAGATCAGTTGGCGGATATACTCACGAAAGCTGTCGATGCAAGAAGCTTCCATGAGGTATTGGGCAAGGTAAGTATCGGTAATCCCATTACTTAACTTGAGGGGGAGTGTTAGAAAGGAAAATATGTAAGTAAGGAAAATAGGTAAGCTAGGAAAAAAAATTAATTAGGGAATGAGTATTATGGCAAATCTTGCCAATTTTATGTAACCCTTGGCCTATTTAAAGGAGGCATACCTATTATAATTCTCTGAACAAGTTGAATGAATAATACTCATATCTTTCAACAGGACCAAGGGAAAGAGAATATAATTTGAATTTTGAAGTTACTGTACAAGAACAAGCCTACCCCGATTCCCCAAATCCCAGTCGTCGTCGTCCTCATCCGCCCCTTCGAGTACAGTCACCACCAGGTCGCCGTCCTCGTAGGCGGCGGATACGAGCTCTGGCCGCGTTTTCAGCGGCAAGCGGAACCGCCAAAGATCAAGCTCGAATTCAGGGTAGACAATCTTAGTGACGCCGGTGTGCGAAGCTTCTATAGCCGGCAGATGTGGCGGCAGTGAATCGAAGCTCTAGAATCTTCGCGAAGATGTGTGCCAGCCAGCGAAGCTTCTTCTGCCGGCAGCCATTGGCCTGAGCGAGGAGAGAAGTGACGTCGTAGCGGAGCGTGATGTTGCTTTTCCTCGGCGCCGGGTGAACCTTCATTGGCAGCGAGAATCGTTGTATATTATTAAAATCTACCAAATTCAATTGGGAGAAAGATTTACTAAGGTTCTTCAATTTGGAGAAAGATGTACTAGGGCTCTTCAAAAAGATGAACCGAAGAAGAATTAAGAATAATTATTTTAACACCCATTTATTTTATATTTTAAATAATAATTTATTAAAATAATTAAGAATATAATTAGATAGTAAGTAATTATACTTAATAGCTTTAATTGGTCAAAATCGGGTTAAAAACATTGACCGTTTAAAAATTGACGGAACTGTTAGTTTAGGACCAACAGTGATCCGAGTTGAAATGTTCGGGATACAAAAATTCAAAATATAATGTCTATGACCAAAATCGTAAAATAAACATATGTTCATGACCAATTTTAGGGATAATTACACCAAACATACAAAATGTTTCACCAATGTTTCAAATTAGTACAAAAAGTTTTAAGTTAGCACATATCATACAAAATGTTTAACTAGTGATCCACATTAGTACAATCCATCCAAAACACTAACACCGTTACTTTTCTATTCAACTTCATGAAACATATTGCACTCATAATTTTTTCTATTCAACTTCATCAAACATATTGCACTCATAAATTTTTTAGAGAGAACTCATTCTCACTCATTAATCATTCCAATATATTGAAGTCCATAATTCGTAGTTAGGCTCTCCCTCAGCACTCCACCCAACTTCACCCACCTCATCTCTCCACAGCTACCACCCTCCCCCACCTCAAGCAAATCCTCTGTAACTCCCTCTACTGCCACAACCTCCTCCAACTCCTCCTCTCGAGCCTCCCCTTCCCTTCCTAAGCCCTCTCATTACTCTCCTTCATCCCCGTTGATCGCTTGCCACCGCGCCAGCTCACCAACAAGATCGACAGCCACCTCTCCCGCTGAGACAATCCTTACAAGGCGCTCGTGTTTTTCGAGCGATGCATAACAAATTCTTCTCCATTGACAGGTTCAGTTTCCACCTTCCTGCCATTGCTCAAAGCGGCGTCGAGGCTCTATCTCTCCGTGAAGGGAAGATAATGCACTGGCTGGCTGCGAAGCTTGGGTACCAATCTGACCCTTTTGTGCAAACTGCGTTGTTGAGAACGTACGCTGCTTATGGGCTAATCTCAGAGAAAGGGGTGGGAAGGATGAAAAGTAGCGGCGTTAGACTGATTTGTATGGAATGTACTAATTTGGATCACTAGTTAAATTTTTTGTATGATATATGCTAAGTTAAAACTTTTTTTACTAATTTGAAACAGTGGTGAAACATTTTGTATGTACGGTACAATTACCCCCTAATTTTGGCTAGTTGGACCATAGTGATAATATTGTCTTGGAAATTTAGCACGTTATATTTCCATTTTTGCCCCGACGATCTCTCCATTACGGTTTTTTTTCTTTTATTGTTCTAAAATAAAACTTAGATTCCGTGAGTGTACTGGATTTTTTTTGTTCCGATTTTGGGAGAAACGCATGACGGAGATGCGTCTTTAAGGGAGACGCATAAGGGTCATGCGTCTTTCTAACGACGCACAACCATCATGCGTCTTAGGGAGAGACACATCTCCCTCATGCGTCTCTTAACCCATATATATGAAACCATTCTTGGTTGTTTCTCTTTTATAGAAACATCCTTGAATGTTTTATGTTTCACTTTATATGTGGGATAAAATCATTCTTGGTTGCTTCTCTTTTATAGAGACATCCTTGAATGTTTTATGTTTCACTTTCGATGTGGGACAAAATCATTCTTGATTGTTTCTCTTTTGTAGAGACATCCTTGAATGTTTTATGTTTCACTTTCGATGTGGGAAAAAAATCATTCTTGGTTATTTTTCTTTTATAGAGACATCCTTGAATATTTTACGTTTCACTTTCGATTTGGGACTAAATCTTTCTTGGAGAAATGCATCTTCTTTAATTTGTTGGCGTCCATCTTATAAGAATTCTAAAGTTAAGCATGTTTGGCTTGGAGAAATTGTGAAATGGATTACCCTATGGAAATGTTCAAATTCCACATGTTGTCTTGATATCGACTTTGATTTTGATATTGGGTTGGCTTCTGATTTTGACAGTTTGGCAAATGAGATTAGTCCTTCAGACAGAGATATTATTTCATAATTAATTAACCACTAGTTAATTAATCTAACGATCACAACCTTATTGATTAATCAACCTTAGAAAAGCATATACTTTCTCCATCCTATTAATTTAGAAATATTTGTTTTTTGGCATAGAATTCATATATATTTATTTAAATTAAGTGAAAAGAGAATAAAGTAAAAAAAAGGAAAAATAAAGACGATGATATTTTACATTTTAAGAAATGTTCATTTCTAATAGAATAGATAAAGTATAATTCATAGAAAAAGCATAGAGGAGTTCATTTGTGATTAAAAAATTATTGAAAATAGATTAATTCAAGAGAAATTAGTAATTTATTTTTGGCACCTTTATAAAAAAATCCCATAAAAATCAACTAATTTTTCGTCCTTGATTACAAATAAACTCACACCGCGTGCGATTGCTAAATTGTTTTATTAAAAACCATCCAATATTTTTAATTAAAAAATATATTTGTTGGTAAGAATTTTGAGGCTGTTAGAAAATAAAATAATATTCTATAAAATAAGAGTGTTTGACGTGATAAATGATGATCCTAAGAAAGGCAAGAGTGTTGGATGTATCTATAAAACATAAAACAACCGAAGATGATTTTGTCCCACATCGAAAGTGTAACATAAAACATTCAATGATGTCTCTATAAAAAAGAAACAACCAAGAATGATTTTGTCACACATCGAAAGTGAAACATAAAACATTCATGGATATCTCTATAAAAGAGAAATAACCAAGAATGATTTTGTCTCACATCGAAAGTGAAACATAAAACTTTCATGGATGTCTCTATAAAAGAGAAACAACCAAGAATGATTTTGTCCCACATCGAAAGTGAAACATAAAACATTAAAGGATGTTTCTATAAAAGAGAAACAACCAAGAATGGTTTCATATATATGGGTTAAGAGACGCATTAGGGAGATCTCTCCCTAAGACGCATGATGGTCGTGCGTCGTTAGAAAGACGCATGACCCTTATGCGTCTCTCTTAAAGACGCATCTCCGTCATGCGTCTCTCCCAAAATCGGAACAAAAAAAAAAGTCATATCCGTCATGCGTTTCATTAAAAAGAGACGCATGAGGGTCATGCGTCTCTCCCAAAATCGAAAAAAAAAGTCCAGTACACTCACGGAATCTAAGATTTATTTTAGAACAATAAAAGAAAAAACCCCTCAATTACAAATTCCCACCGTCGCTTCCTGGCTTCACCCCAAATCCTCCCATCTTTCCGTTAATTTGGACGAAACCAGAACGAATCCATCTCAATAATCGGATCCGGCCGTCAAATTTCCACAAAGTTGCAGAGAAACTCTAATAATTCGAAATTATAAATATGCCTCTCCCGTTTTATACGTTTCCAAGTATTGAATTGAGTCAATGAGAATCAGCTCGCTGTTCGCTCTATTAGCTAGGGCTAATAGCAACCGTTGTTGATACAATCTCCACTACGCTGGTAAGAGACGCTACTTTTTTTCTTTTGAGCTTTTCAGTCTATTGATTTCACTGTCAACTGTTGAATTTGAGTTTTGGTTGATGTCAAATTACCTATATTCTGGATGCAAAGCCTTTTTTTTCTCCCTTTTATTCTGAAATTAACTTCATTTTTAAGGGGTCGGCGTCCATTGCGTTTTGTCTCTTTTGTTAATTGGAGCACTAATTGAAGTGAAGTTTAAGCGATGTCGGCCTTGAATCGCATATGGATCAATTTTGTCAATTCCTTATTTCATTTTTCTGAATGGTATCCTCTGGAATAACGTTGCTGACTGGGCGTCTGAAGCCCACTTGGCCAATTTCTCTGGACAAGGTGAGAACTTTATTGGCTATATTTGAATTTACTTCAATTAGCACAACAAATTGGAGTCCTGGAACTTGAATATGAAAAAGTTATAGTATTTCCTATTCATGGTCAACATTATTCAAAGATTTGTCCATGTGTCTTTTAGCTGCTTGCTAGGTGAGCTTATTGTTTTAAAGTTTGATGTCTATTTTTCCAGGTTTTGCAGTTGAGTATTATCTTAGAGTGTGTAAATTCCTGGGCCAGAGTTTTGGTACTGGGATGTTCGCTAAGAGGAATTCAATTGAGAAAGTGACCGAAATGGGCTGCTGTGGGTGTTTTGGTTTCTCATTTCTGAAAAGTCCCAAGAAGGTGACAAAACCCTCTAAGGCAACTAGCAAGAATATGAGTGAGGAGTTATTGTTGCATGATGATCCCGAAGATGAGCAGGGTAGTAGTTTCCATAATGATGATACGGATGGGTCTGGGAATGCAGATGACCTTGACTTTCAAAGCCCAGCAAAACGATCTCACGAGATTCTCACGAACTTGATTCAACACGAGCTGATATGTAGGGAGTTCCCTGTTAAGGAAACCCACAGTGTCTTTCGTTCGGAGGTAAGTTGCAGAGCAAGTTTTTATTTCTGCCCTTTTCTCAAGCATATGTGGATCTTGTGCCGCTATAACATCTCTGGATGTGAGGATATGAACTGAATAATCAACATGATACAATTTTAACTAGCTAGACTACCCCTCCTTACAGAAAAAATTAAGTTACTTAGAATAAGTAGAAGAAGAAAAAGACGAAAGTGTGAACCCTTCCCATTGAGTGTAACTAAGCAATCACTGGAATGTTTGGTTATCGACTTAACATGATGGTCTTATGCTTAGTGCTGAAATAATTTTACCCGATATTTCAAATATTACTAAAGTAGTAAATCAGAGAAGCCTAAATGTAAGCAAATTGTCTGCAGAAACATTCCCAACATGCAGGGCAGTAAAATTTCTGGCGTATATTTATTTTGGTAGAGTGGTTGGCCATGTGATTTTTGTTCTGATGTCATTCAAGGAGCTCTCCTTTATTAATGCAGTGTTTTAGCCTGCATTATCATCATTGATGCAAAGCTCATATTAACTGGTTTACGTCCAGGATGAAAATGGAAACAAGACCATCAATGAATATGTCCGGGTGCGGAAGATTGGCGCTGGTAGCTATGGGAAAGTGGTGAGCATATAGTTAGGAGATTATAGCTTCTAGATATGAAGTTCTGAATTAAACATGTTATTGTGCAGGTTCTCTACCAAAGCCGTTTACATGGAACATATTACGCAATAAAGGTAGTGTCTTCTCTCATGTTTGCTCAAGTATTTTGCACTATTTAATTCTAGGTGTTTATGAATGATAATAAAAACCTCTAATACAAATAACCATCTATTCTATATTTTTGGGTACCAGATCTTTCACAAGTCTCATTTATCAAAGCTGAGAGTTTCACCCTCAGAAACTGCATTGAGTGATGTTCGTCGTGAGGTATTGATGATTTATTACTATGCGATCTGGAATTAATATTTCAGGGTCAAAAGCAGGTTGAGTGTACACTTATTAAGCTATGTGTTGGTGAAATGGAAATCTAATCTTGAAACTTTAGCTAATAGGGATCAGCATCATTTGAATATTAGCTTGGTCCCTTGCGTTGATGCAACTGAATTTCCATTGAAGCTATCATGAATGTGTTTTTAGTAGAACTCTGCAATGTGAATATAATAGATAACATTTCGTTTGCCCCTATTCTAGTACCAAATTAATTGACCACCTCATCTTAAAGCTTAAGTTGGAGTATAGCGTGTGGGCCCGGCTCAGTTTGTTAGTTTATCAATCTTGGTAATGATTCACTAGCTATTACTATTGTTAAAATACAAGGTAATACTTATTTTCACGTTCTTCATTATTGCTAGTTTGTCCTTTAGCAGGTAGATTGCTGACCCTCTTAAATATTTGTTCTTGATGATTAGCTCTCAGTTTGCAGAAACTACTCTGGTCTTACTTTTGTAACCTTCTTTTGATAATCCTGCTTATAATATTATCTAATTCTCTCTGGTCTACATGATAATGAGTTTTTGTGTTATTAGGTTTTAATCATGAAAGTGCTGAGTCATCCCAATATAGTCAATCTTGTCGAGGTTATCGATGACCCAACGGACGATAACTTGTATATGGGTATCATATGCTTTTCCTTGTTATGCCCTCTCCCTAAGTCAATATTTGTTGTTGCTCAACCATTTTCCTACTTTTGTGCAGTCCTTGAATATGTGGAGGGCAAGTGGGTCTTTGATGGCGCTGGTCCACCTAGTTGTCTTGGAGAAGAAACTGCACGGAAGTACATACGTGATGTAGTTTCTGGTTTGATTTACCTCCATGCTCATGTATGAACCTACCTTACCTAATAAGTATATTTCTTGAAATCTTATATCAGTGAAAATCATAGTCAATTGTGCTTGGTGTATAGTATGCATGCCATTTATCTTCCACTTCACTATATGCTAATATGCAACCATGAAATAAAGTTCCAGGTTCTTGTACAAATTACAGACCTGATGTTAACTTGTGTGAGGAATTAGCAAAATCTCGCTTATAATAAATTTTCTCATCTATAATTTACAGACCTCTCCAGGGTCTTCTAATCAGTTTAGCTAATTCTTAATTTCTTCAACTAGGATACTTCACTACATTATGCTTTAGTTGTTCTCACAGTTTCTTAAAAATGATATTTTTCTGTTGATGATTCGATGTATAGTTCTTTTGCTTGGTAAGATGATTGTGTTGTTTGTACTTACTGCTTACAACTTTTTTTATTTCAGTGTTTTAGTTAAGAATCTTAAGATGAGATTGGATATTATATAAGCCGATGCTCTGCTATTGCCAGAGTTGTGCTAAATTATGGTTGATAAGTTTAACCTAATGTACAATCGTTACTCTTTTTGCCACTTTAGTTTTTCTGTTTAGCTTTTTGCTGCTCACCTCAAATTCTCAAGCGCTTTCACATTGCGTATGATTTATTTCCTGCAATCAACAGAATATAGTGCATGGAGATATCAAACCTGATAACTTACTAGTCACAAGTTCTGGCACAGTCAAGATAGGTGATTTTGGCGTCAGCCAGATTTTTGAGGTAAATGATATTTCCTTGTATATATTTCTATGTTTTCAGCATTGTGTTCATATGTTTGCTGTGGAACCTGGAGAGCCTCAGTAGAGATTTTGTTTCTCCTGAACTTCTGACCCCCCTGGACAACTAACAGGGGGCACAACATGATAGTTTATGTCTTGAGCTGTTATTCGGCCATCTATGAATTTTGTCAGTGAAAATTTTGAAGTTGTGAGGCTTAAATTAATGTTAATAGTACTTCTATAGAAGTCTAGCACCTTGGGCAAAATTTTAGTCTTTTGATTTCTCCTGCTCAAGGACATGGATCTTGTCCCCTTCCTATTTGATTACTTAATAATGCTATGCTCGAAATATTAGCAGATCTCTTATGAAGAATCTCTGTCAAACAAAACCGTGCTCAGGTGTAGTAGTAATGGTGCTTTGTCATATATCTGAAATTAAATTTCAACTTATGAAAAGGTTAAACATTTCATATAACTGAAGCAAGCGAACTGTGGGGCTTCAGTCTGAACTATGCCCATCCTGTTGCTGCTCGCTTGATTAATAGGCAAATCATTTGCCGTCATGCTGAGAGTGTTCTTCTTGCCATGTTTAAACTTTCTGTGACGGCGATTATTACTCTCTTTGCAAAAAGCATTGCCCTATTGGCATCAGCTACTGTTCTACTCTCACATGCTCCGCTCCCTTTTATATATAGGAAGATAATGACGATCTTCGACGCTCTCCAGGAACTCCGGTGTTCACTGCCCCTGAGTGCTGTTTAGGTTTGTGCTCTCTCTGTCTGTGATGGGTCTAGTATGAACTACATATTCTAGTTGTCTTATCATCCAACCCATGCCATATGTAGGCCTAACCTATCATGGAAAAGCTGCTGACACCTGGGCGGTTGGCATTACGTTGTACTGTATGGTTCTGGGGAAGTATCCATTTCTAGGGGAGACGCTTCAGGACACTTATGATAAGGTATGGTTTGTGATGCACATATCTTTTGGATGCCATTTAGGTAAATTATGTTGGCATGTTATGTGATTACAAATTATGCACCGCACCCTCAGATTGTAAATAGCCCGCTGTTGCTCCCTGATGAGATGAATCCTCTCTTAAAGAACCTAATCGAGGGCCTTCTCTGCAAAGGTCTGTCTCTGATTTTAACCATGTTACTGTTTTCTAGGACAGTTCAACCTTGTTATTCCCTGATTCACCTATGATCTTTTTATGCAGATCCAGAAAAAAGAATGACGCTAGAGAATGTCTCACAGCATGCATGGGTCATTGGAGAAGATGGACTCATCCCTCAGTTCTTGTGCTGGTGCAAGTGCAAGAGACTGCAGAGAAACGCATCTGATGGAAATGGAACAGAAACTCAGAGTTAATGACACTAACTGGGAGTATCGTGCTCATAACAGTTACTCACTTGGGTAATGATCTCCAGTTACATATGTGGTTTACAAAACACGAAGATATAAGTAATGGGCCTGTTAAGGACTTGGCGTGTAGGTTGCCAAGAAGTAAGTACATCTGAGGCTTCTTTGTTAACACTTTTCCGATTTCTCACTGCACGGGGAATTTTCCCTATAATGTTAAAGAGGGTATTTATCTTCTCCGTTTAGCTGGTTTTCCTGATCTATATAGACATGTTTAGCTGGTTTTCCTGATCTATATAGACATGTACACATATTTCGGAAAAATACTAGACTGCACTACTGAATTTTACCTTTGTATTTAAGTAGTTTTTGTGCATTCTATACTTCATAGTATTTCCGAATTCGTTTGGTTGATTATGCCCTATTTTTTAAGGGAACTTTGTTATGCATTTGAGGTTTCTCGCTGCAGGCACACGACTCTCACTTTATATGGTTATTTAGTGTTTGGAATCACATGAAATCCAAGATTGACTAGTATTACTACTATCAATCTTTAGTTTTCATCTTCCAAGAATCATACTCCCTCGTCTAATAAAAATATGTGCATTTTTCATTTTCTTTCTATCCACAAAAATATGGATATTTCCATTTATGGAAAATTTTCACAATTTCTTATCTCTATATATCAAGTCATTTAAAACTTATACTACCATCAAAATACTATTAATAATGTAAGTTTCACTGTTTACTAACACTAAACTGCGCTGCCCCTGCTGACATCATATTATATGCCCATATTTTTTTGGGACGGAGGAAGTAGTATAAAGTTTTTTATATAAAGTTAAATTATTTGTACCAGACAGAGAAAAGAGACATGAGCTTCTCTATCCCTTCTTCTATTCCTATTAATCATTTAAAGTATGTATAAACTATGATTAAATGATAGTAGATCATAGGAAGATCATCGTCTTTAATTAGGGAGAGGCATAAATTACAAAGCAAACCATAACATAATAGTATTTCCTCCAGTAACGACAAGAGGGAATTACACATTCAACACATTACATCATAGGTGAGGAGATGGGTGGATTTCTACTCAATCCGCCATCTTTCCACACTTTATTCATAAACACAAACACAAACACGAACACGAACCAGCTCAGACAAACAATCACTCTCCAAACCACTGATGGGCATAGACGCCACTCTTCCTCAGACTTGCAAAAAGGGAGGAGCAGTTTCCCATCATCGTCGTCTTGGACTCTGCAGTGTCTTCGCATCGCAGGAAGACTTCATCAACGCGACATATTGCTCCACTCTTAAACATGTCTATGAGTATGTTGAGCTCCACAGACTTGGCATTCATCATGAGGACTACAAAGTCTCCAGCGCCTACTGTTCCATCGAACCAGCTAATAAAGTCGAAGGCTTCATCGTGCAAAGGCGCAACCAGATGCTCGTCCGAGCTCAACTCTGTGACAGTAGCAGCAGCATCTCCACCAAGAGCAGGATAGTACACGAAGTTGGTACCAGGGTCCGTTACGTAAGATGATAGGACCGAGGTTTTATGATCGACAACGAACTTCTGCAGAGGTGCAAGGTGGTTGGAGTTCGACTTGTAGTTTTTAGATATTTTTGCAATGCTCTTCTTTGCAAACTCCCCCGCCCCAATGTTGATGAAGACCAATTTGTTCCTCGAGGAAATGTTCATCAAGTCTGGTAGGTACGAAAGCTCTGGTTTGACTAGCCCGGATCTAAGGGGCTCGATGTACTTCATGAAGGGCTTGTTCGTTGCAACCGACGGACAATCAGCAGGGAGTCGAAACTCCTCAAAAGAAGCAGATTTTTCAAGTCTCTTCTTGAATACCACCACAGAGAAAGAACCAAAACCACATAACTGGACCACATCAGAGCTCTTCAAGAACGATGCAACAGTAGCAGCAGACCTAACCAGGCCGCCTGAGTAAATCCTCCGGCCTCCCACGAGCATAGCACCAGTCCCACCCGGACGCAATACTCTCTCGATCTCCAGCACTAGGAGAGCCGGGACAGAGACCCTATCAAGATCTCTCGAGAATGCAAAGTCGAAACTGCTATCCTCAAAGCCGAGCTCATACACGAATCTCCTCTTGAAAAGGGAGAAAAAGGGGTGCTTGTCAACACCGAAGGCGTGGGTCAATCCCAGACCACGCAACGCCACGACAGCCGAGGAAGATCCCTCCCCAACACACAATGCTCTTGCACTCGATTGCAAGAGCTTCTTCCCCATCAACTCCTCAAACACAGCTCTAACCATATTCTCACTTTCTACGCAAGCTGCTGCGGCAGGAGCCACGAACACAGGAAATGGGAAACCCGACGACATATGAGTTCGATTGAGACCGGGGTTCGGGCCCACATTCAAAGGGCATTCGTCTATGTTCGACAAATTCGGCTCGATTAATCGAACATCACGGGCAATTTGCATCATAGAGATAACAATCAGTGCTAAAACAAGCATAAAGGCCCTCAACAACACACGCCTCACAATCGGGCCACGAAGCAGTTGCCATTTCAAGAGATTCAAGTCCATTTCCTCAGAATCAGATCCAATTTCCCAAATATTTCAAAGATGCAGATCGATTACGGTAAAATTGAAGAATAGGGGCAAGCAAAAAACAGGAAAAACACAAACTTTAGCGAGTGCAAAACCTGGAGGAGGTGTGATTTCCACCCACCAGTAATACGATTGACATTTGGAACCCTAACCAGACCCTTCTCGGAACCCTTTTCGCCGCGGGGAGAAACCGATTCGGACCCATAGTGGAGTAAATTTGAGGCTCAATTCATGGTTGAGATAGAATTTACATAGTTAGAGATGAAGGTGGGAGTGAAATTGCTGTAGATTTGGATCTGGAAAAAGGGAGAGAAATGGAGTGGAGAAGAGGAGAGGTGGAGCCGCCGATTGCTGCCAATAAATGCGATAATGTGAGTGTGTTGGGGTTTGGACCTTTTTGTTATCCATGATTACAACTGATGAGTATCAAGACAGTGTTTGATTGTAGGAACCTTCTTTCATCTTCGATGGTTTGTCGGTGACTAATTTAATTGAGTTTAGGGCTGAGTTGATCATAAATAATTAGTATAATAATGAATGCCATGCCTTGATATCTTTTTGTCATGTAGCTGATAAAGTGATAATCATAAGTTATTTATTAACTAGTAAAATTATATGGAGTTAGTGAATTTGAAAGAATTGCGACTTTATTGAGCTAGCATGTGTGTTTTTAAGATGGGAAAATATATTACTCCAGTATATGTTCATTTTTGTCCGTCAGCATATAAAAAATTGTTTTAAATATTAGTGACAAATACTGTTCGATATCGATAAGAAATTTATGTACCTGCCCTCCACTTAACTAGTTAATTATTAATTAATTATAGTGTAATGTAAAAAACTTTATGAATTTTATTCATTTAAAATATTTGGTAGTCGTAACATTCACATTATGAATTTAAAAAGCATTTTACGATAGCGTCGAATGCGGTTGACAATCTCACAAGTCACAATCCTGTCAAAAATCATGTTATGTGACTCCATTGGGCTGATTTGCGAGTTTTTTATTTGGGCCTGTTAAGCGAACCAAAATTGATCATGTTACTTTTAGCATATTTAATTATAGTCAATTGGAGGACTATTTATTGCATTCATACATGATACAATGACTAATAAAATAGAGAACAAGAGATGCTGAGATTGGGAGCAATCAACATAATCAGATCTCAAATTAATTCTAGTCCGGATTTCTTAATTTTATTCTAGAAAAGTTACAATACAAAAAAATGGTCAAATAAATCATAAACCCTTAGTTCAGATTATTGTATATATTTTTAAAGTCAAGAGACTATTAATAAGATAAACTCATAATTCAGAAATCATATTTGTAGTTGTAGTTCACTCCGGAATCATAGATGAGGAGGACAACCATTACAGCATAGTAACGTGAGTAAAACCTCTGCCAAAACATTGAGATAGTATCAAACACGTACAAATCAGAAAAGAAACATGCATTTGCGTGGTCAAAGTGTTGATTGTTTACCTCCAACACATCTTCTTGCCCGTGACACTACTAGACAAGGGTGGCATATATTGAAGTAAATCGTATACTGCAGCCAAGCCAATCTTCATGCATTAATTTTTTCTATATCAAATAAATTTTAAAAGATAGATAAATTCTAAAATTATGTAATTTGGGCCCACCAAAATCAATAGATTGTTGGGTGTTAACTAAAAGAGCTAGATTTAATATGCAGAATCTCTATGTTTTATATCATATCTTGGTTGATCTGGAACATAAAAAATAAAATGATTTTTCAAAAGTTTGAGCTAAACTGGATGGCCGAAAAGAGAAGCTCATTTTGGCAGTTTACATTATGGAATAAAGTGGCTTCCCAAACCTCCCCTACAACGCAGTTGTCGATCGATCAAGTGCAACACTTCAGGTTTTGGAGTGAAGATTGATACCAGGTTTGTGTTGTTGCTCTTGATGTTTCGTTGGCTCTTTGGGTTTTATGCGAATAGCCTATCTGTTGGTGTTTGACTGAGACGTCATTATACTCTTCTATTTTCGATTTTGCGACTTGGCATTGGGCTGCTTGTCTTGAACCTTTGCCCGCTGCCAATGGCGGATCCAGGAATTTATAATCGTGGGGTCGAACTAAACAAACAATATAATATTTAAATAGTTATTTTTAATAAAATATTAAAATATAAATAATCGCGCTTGAAAAGAAAATACCGAAAGCAATATTCTTTTTTCATACCATATTCAAGTCAAACATAGTCTTTATACAAACATCTTAAAACTTCTCATATCTTTTGAGTTTCTAGTGGTTATTTTGGAAATCATGGTCTTTTGATTGACAAGGACCTTTATTCTTTACGAATATGATCTCGAATGTTCACATAAAAACTATCAATAGAATCTCGTAATCTAGGATCAACCTTAATTTCTCTTTTATCAATTTTAATCTCTTCAGGATTGTTATCAACTACTCCATAATTCTTCAATTGTTGCGGTTTTTGTTCAACATTATAAGAATCGATATCAACATGAGGTTTTTTTCGATTTTTTCCATTAACCTAGAAGTAAAGTAACAAAATCAATACTTAAATAGATTTAAAACAAATCATTTAAGTCTGTAGTAAAATACAAGGATAATTATGATATCTATTTAAGTTAGGGTAAATAAATCAGTTAATAAAAGAAATTTTAAACAAATAAAAATTTGATTATTACTAAAAAATCAGAAAAAAAGTAATACGTACTTGTAATACATACTACAATTATTTTCTACAAATGCTCAGCAAGAATTGGTTACTTCAAAATTACTGCCATCGTCTATCAGAAGCAGGAATAATATTAAAAAAGAGGTATATTGGGCTGTAAACCTAATAAAAGGCCCACTTGTAAGACAACCTACTTTTAATCCTAATTTAGGTTCAGTTTGAATTTAGATATCTATCAATTAAAATATAAAATATTATATTTATGAAATCTAAACGAGCCTCATCTAGGCCGACACAACCACAAGCCCAACAACCTTGATGCTTCCTTGAAGCCCAAACCTATTGCCAATCCCAACAGATAAAATACTGAAAGATTATGTTTAGATAAGGAATAACTTATGCAATCCTTTATTAGGGTTAAAGGCTCAGTTTTAGATTTTCTTTATTGAGTTTCATTTAAGCAGTCGAACAACATACATAGGATATAGATTTCTTATAAATATCGCCTTATTTAGGAAATTAATTATTGGAAAATAGTAGTATAACATAATTCTCACCCTTTATTTTTCTTTTCTGTCACAAGTTTCGTTCTTTTCCCAGCAAGTAAGGATTTTGGGATATTTTTGCATATTTTCGAGTTCTTTGTCGAAAATACACTAACTACTAGTATCAATTAATTTGGGTCGTGGAAAAACAAACAAACATGTTTTTCTACTATCAAGTATTTTGATAAACTTAAATCTTACACAATGTATGCAACAGTGACTTTAAATAACGCGGATGTGACATGCCAAAATCAGTGTTGAAGTAGCAAATCAACACATCAAAGAATATCATTTTTGTTATGAATAGATGGGCTAAGGAAGCAATGCAAGTGCATGGAATCGAAGTATGGAATGCATCTCACTTAAGCAAGAAGATTCAAGATTCAAAAAGTAGTTAACTAACGGCTACTAGCCGTTGGAGCTCAAAAAGCGAAAGCGGCGGTTGTAACTAATTCTTGAGTGAAGACTTATTAACTCTTTTAGATCTTGATGTATATAAATAGAGTAGCCAGTTGCAATGTGAAGTAACTTCTTGATTCCAGCTTAATAAAGTTTACAACACACTTTTCTCTTAATACAAGTTAGATTGTTCTTGATCGATTGCGGTGCTTCCTCCTTTCATTAATTTTGAATTATTTTTTTATATTACAATCCATTTTTATCATAAAAATTGAAAACGGTTTGAGGAAAAAGCTTGACTCATTGTAGTTGTCCTTCTAGAAGAAAAAGTTCCTAGTGAGGAACCACAAGAGAATGGAAAGAACATAAAATAAGTTTTAAGTTTCTTATTATGAAAAGTCATCGTTTTGATTAGTTAGATTTTCTGGCATGTCAATAAAGACTAAACGACATTGTTTTCGATATTCTAGCATGTCATTTTGGATTCAATTTGAGCAAAATTTGATTTTAAGAGAAATTTAATATATGTAAAAGGTTGTCGGTGGTAAATACCTGAATTGACATTATTTATCAGCAGTTGCTTTTTTGTTAAAATTGAAATCTCTATTCGTCACATTAATTCTAAATGCATTCAGACAGATCTCATTAATTTATACTTGCATAACATTTTTGTTGATTGATTATGATTAATTTTGAACACGTTTTTGACGATATAATGGATCATTATGTAATGGATATCATTATATAATGATATGTATAATAATCTATCTTTTATCAATCTCTGTAAAATCATCAACCACCTCTCCCTTTTTTAAGAAACAAACCTCATATGATCCTTCACAGAATCATTCACGGGTCTTTCTTCTTGTAATGAACATTCAAGAATTGAAAATGAGAGAATATAAAGAAAAGTGCATAAAATTAAAAGAAAAACAAACAAGATGAAGGAGCATCACTTGGACGAGGAATGAACGGAATGTGTGCGTTGTGGATACTCTTATTGAAAATCTTAAGCTATAGAATAAGCTAACCATGACTGGTTCTCACTATCATAATATATCGGCTAAAGTGACAATTGTAAAATCAAAAACCTAAACTATATCTATCTCACGTAAATCTATTCATAGATTTGGCTTTTATTCCCTATTTTTCTTGCTTATAACAGACTTGATAATGATATACGAGTGCTCTCCCATTCAAATTAATTATAAGTTTGAATCTTGCACTATATATTTTGTAACATTTGAACAATTATACTAGGACCAATCCGAAAAATAAGTATTTCTTGTACTTGATCATGAAAGGAGCAATGTATTTTTATCTACACCTCTTTATTACAAATATTAAAAATGAAAAAAAAAATGTTAGTGAATGTGTATAATTATGTAGATTATTAATTTTATGATAAAATAGGAGTGAAATGTGATGCCTATTTATCAAAATTAGTAAAAGATAAATGAATACGTGTTAGTAGAAAGACAAAAAATGAAATATGAGACGAATAATTATGGAAAAAAATTTATTGAAATGAATAAATTGATTAATACAATATATCATTATACAAATAAAATATTAAAACTTTAAATAGTACTATTTGATTCTTAAAACATTTTTAAAGATTGAAGAACATATTAATATATTCCTAAACTAATATTATTAGTGACTTAAACGCACTCAATCATGATAAATTAAGTCAAAGTACTCCTGTTTATTAGTACTACTCATTTTTCCACCATTAAATTATACCTTTCGATTGAATTTGATTTAACCAATTGAAAGAATTGAATTTAATTTATCTAATTGAAAATTTGGTGCTTAAATGCCAATGTAGAATTTTAAATATTACTACTATTTTCCTAATCCCACAAAACAATAAAGGAAGATAAACGTGAACTTTATTCCCAAGGTCAATCATATTTCTCTCTCCCCTCTCTTTCTCTTCATCTTCTTCCTTCAATTCCTTACATCTCTGTAAAAAAAACCTAAAAACACTATAAGAAAATCTACGAGGGCGGCACCGGCCAAGCCCCCGCTGAAGCGACGGCTTGGCCTAAGCTATCTCCGTCCCTGGCTATAATTCAGGTACCAACATGTGGATTTATAAAAGGAATTTTCTTAATTTATTTCTCTTACCTCATTTTACATGTGCAACTACAGCACAGAACTATAAGTAGTATTGATATGCGAGTAATATTTATTTTGACAATTCATAATCAGAGATAGCCTAGCTACTGGCTAGGGATTATTTATGAAGTTTGGATATTTTTATACAGCAACAAGTGATCGATATTTTCTTGAATAATATTGCTCTCTATGACTATTGATATAATTGAATTAATATATGCTCAAGAATCTTGTGACCATTGCCTATAACTTGTGAAACTTACCCACCAATTACTTTTGCTGTCCGAGATTAATTTTTATGGTGACTCTCTCTCTCTCTCTCTCTCTCTCACACACACACACACACACACACACACACACACACACACACACAAACACAAACACACACAAAACACAAAACACAAAACACAGACACAAAACACACATGATATCTTGGCTTGGGCGTGGAAGATGGCATTGATTTGTGGCATAGCATGCGTTAGCAACTTTTGCATAAATAATAATTGTGAGAATACACTTTGCTTTAAAAATGGTGCAGCAGTCACCTCTTATAATTGCACTCAATACTACATCCATTTTGCAAAACTTTGCTCATCCTTTAATTAAGCTACGAGAACAACTAAATAATATAATGTTTATTTAAAAAAGAATCTTAATGACCCTCAACTTTAAGAAATTGCTTTCCTAGCTATTTATTGATCGAGACCAACTTTAATCAAGTATCAATTAATCGAATATCATTATGGAGACGAGAAAAACAATACATTGCACCCCTTAATTATCTTAGTACAATAAATATTGTACGTAAGTAGTACTACTAAACATTTTCACGAGTGGGTTACAGCAAAATTATTTGTTTCATCTCTTATTTTACTTTTATAAATAAATGTATTGTATATGTGATGCATTCGTGTAGACCAATGTTTTAAAAATCGGACCGGCAAGCGAACCGACGTCGTTACTGGTTCACTGGTTCAACCAGTTTACTGGTCGAACCATTGGTTGAACCGGAATACTGTTTATATATATATTTATTTATTTAGTAGTAAATAATAAAATTTAATTAAATGTTTTATCAATAAATATTATAGTATTATACATTTAGTAGTATTATTATAGAAAACAAGTCTTGTACTAGTATATTAGAATATTTAATGACGTTAAGTTTAAATACAATAATAAATTATAATACACAATATTAAAAACTAGTATTAAACTCTATGTATAATTATAAACTCCTATATTATAAAACATTAGTGATTGTAAAAGTATAATTAAAGTATAAGAAATATATTATAATTAACAATTTCTTAAAAGAATATAAAATTAAAATGAATTATTAGTTTCGGTGGAAAAAGAATTTCAGATTTAATGTATAAGGATTATTAATTTTCATAATATTTCAAAATGACCATGTGGTAGAGTGGTAAAGGAGTAGGTATTTAGAGATGAGGTCATGTGTTCAATTCCTAGCAACAACAAATCTTAAAAAAATATTTTGAAAAAGTGAAAAACCGGTTCCCTGTCGGACTGGCCGGTTCCACCGGTTCGCGGCGATTTAATGTGCTAATGGTTTTTAGGGGTGAACCGGACCGGACTGCCTGCCGGTTCGCTGTTGAACAGGTCGAACCGGCCGGTCCGGTTTTTAAAACACTAGTGTAGACTGTGTAGTAATACACACAAGTAAAGATGAAACAGAACATAAAATTGCCATTCTATGATTGATAATCCTTTTTCTTGACAATTAGTAAACAGATTACAAATTTGGGGACAACGATTTTCAGGACTCTTCAGGCGGAAGATTAATGATAAATAATGATATGGGTTTTTAACTTTACATCTACTCCCTATTTATTCATATGGGTACAATAGGCTCTGATTAACCTACTTAAGTAGCATTTTAATTGGCAATGTGAGTTGTTGAACCAAATATAATGTCAATGATATACCTACTTGAGTATCACATTTATACTAATACCTTAAAAATAATTGTGATTTGTTGCACCAAATATAAATCCCCCCCTATATATAACACCACAACTCCACATCAACAAACACCTTAGTCATAACCAAAACTAGCCCAAAAAAACACCCAATGGCTCCATTGTTGGCCTTAGCGCTCATTTCATTCCTATCT
The DNA here is from genome assembly GCF_004379255.2 of Salvia splendens. Classification (NCBI taxonomy): domain Eukaryota; kingdom Viridiplantae; phylum Streptophyta; class Magnoliopsida; order Lamiales; family Lamiaceae; genus Salvia; species Salvia splendens. Next base: position 5,068,459 of record NC_056039.1, read on the forward strand.
CTTTTCACAAACGCTGAAGATCGGGCTCACGGCCTAAGTAGTGAGCCCCCGGTTGCAATCTCCCCCAGAGGCATTCGCATTTTTCCACCCGGATGCTATGCAGCATCCGGGTGGAACTAACCCGTGTGACTCATCACACTGTACCAAATTACCTCTAGCAGCCACCGAGAAGTCGGCCCCAGCCCATGAGAGCCAGAGCCCGACCAGCGGGGGGCACGGGCTGGGAGCTGGTGGCATTGCCGGAATTTCCCTAAGTGTCCTGTTTGTGGCCCTCGTCGGAATGGGAGTTTACGACGTGATGAACAAGCGGAAAGCTAACATCGACAGAGCCAAACCAGAGCAACTAGGAGAAGTTTGACACAACATGCCTTGGGATTCTATCATAATCATAATCAGAATCATAATCATATATATGTAGTTTGTGTATTTGATCTCTTCATAATTTAGTTTGTCAGTGTTGACTGGTGGATTTGTTAAGTAACATGCTCTTCTATTTTGTCACATGTATGTGGAATGTTTGAGAACCACCACATTTTACTTATTTCCACGTACATTAGTTAGGAATTGCATCTGATTACTACTTTAAATTATTTAATAACAATAAGTTTTTATAGTAATAATTTATGATCAGGATCAATTATTTCATAATCACGATAAAGCATTCACGAGTAAGATGGGCATAACTAGAAAATGAAGTCGAGAAAATAAAGCATTGCATTTGAAGATGAAGGAATATTTGATGATTAAGGTAGGGAAACACAAAATAGAGAGCAGTAATGATTTAGTGCCTAAAAAGGGAACTAACTGACTTTACATATATAGAACCCACCCAACTCAACAACTTACGACCACATCATATCATAGGGCCAAATGGCCAATGAAGAAGGAACAAAGAAAATGGATATTTATAATGATATACGTTTAGTCTCACTAGCATAGCATGTGGAGACGGATGGATGGAGTTGAGATCCCGCGGGGTTGACCGACCCCACTGAGTACCGAAAAATTCAATTAAATTCAATCAGAAATGCGACAAACCCAAATATCTTTACCTTACATGCGATTCAAATAATTATTGAATATTATTCATCTTTATCTTCTACTTCTCTATTGTTAGTTTCCGATAGCTTTGGAGATCTTTCATTTAGTCTGTTGCATATTAATAGTGATAGATAGTTGTTCCTCTCAACTCTTTCAGGAGTTCGTTTTGGGAAAGTAACTTTTAATACCTCCAACCTTCAGTTTTAAAAAGAAAATTTTAGAACCTGCAAATGCCGAAAAAATTGAGATAAATAAACTGTCAAATTTGCTTGGAATTGTTTACCGTTATGAATTGAAGGCTACAAATAATGAAGAACATGGCTTGGGGGAAAGACAATGGGGTCAATGACAATCGAACATCAAAACAAACACGTACTCCTGTGTTCGAAGAAAATGTAGATATGCTAGACGATACATCCATACTCCTCGCCCACACAGTAAAGAAATTTCCAGGAAGATTCAGAAAGGACAGTTGCTAGCTTGGATAAGCATTGAGGAAATCAATAGCATGGGAGAATGCCTACCATCGACCTGAGCTTAGATACTCAATCATCGCTCCAAATGTGTTATCCACAGATTTATTCCACACATGAGCAAACTCTTGCTGTGATTTCCGCCCAAAAATAGGCTCTGCTGGCTGAAATGCAGATGAAACACAAGTTCAAGTAACATAAAGTGATAAAACCATTCTAATAACTCCGGGATGTCGAATAGCTGTGTCTATAATTCCCAACTAGCACTTACCCGAGCACATTGGATTCTTTACATAGCTATGCACACATGCACATAGAAAATTGCAATTCAGACAAGTCCAAAAACAAATGGCTTGGTGTACATTAAAAAGGGGTAGCACGTCCAAAATCATAAAAGAAAATTACTAAAAATAAAATAGGCAAATGTCAGCATGTGTAAAATATCTCACTTAACATTTATATTTACACTCTAGTAAGTTGGTCAAATTTAAATTCTAAATCACATAGTTAACTGATACTCCTAATATCAACCGATTGGGAACCTGTGCCCAAAATCTGTAATTAAAGATGAATTCTGCAGATACGAAAATGATTACCAAAAATTTTGTGACAGTTCACACTAACCAAATAAAGTAGGGGGCAGAGATCAAGCATCTTAAATGTTGAATCATCATAAATGGAAAGAATCCGCAGCCAACAACCATAAAAAAGGTTCCTTAAGCCATTTCAAATTTTAAAGTGACAAGTTAGAAATGAAGTCAAGGGTTAGAAGTAAAGTCATCTAGCGACGTGATTCTCATCACCAAGATCATCAAGGAAGAAGTCATGTTCAATCTGAAATTAAAGTGCAAAGCCCCACAATTAATGTTACATTAGCCATGTGTGCAAGATAGATTACTGTCGGATCCATCTTTGAAGTTAGAAGCCAAAGTCATGCTCGAAAGATATTTAACTATCAAAGTAACAATTTCAGAAACATTCTCCACCAAAATCATCAAAAATATCATTTAATGGAACAAGGGCTTTATGTCCCCGGATGAACTCCATCAAATTCAAGAATCAAGTTTGAAAAGAATCAGAATATCAATTCACCACTCAAATTCATATCCCATAAAATAAATTTTCTTGGAGAGAAGAACAAGAGAAAAATAGAAGTGAAACCAATAAATTTCTTGGTGAGAAGAACAAGATAAAAGCAGAAGTGAAATTAATAAATTGCCAAGTACTTGTGTTTTAACAAGAAGTTTCGTGCACATGTTGTACTGTCAACTTATTATAGATCCTTTTCCTGCACTCAAAAAAGGTAGTTTCAGTAGCAAATACTCACCTTCAGGAACAACCATTGGTTTCCCTCAAAAAAAAGAAAATGGAATAACCATCGGTTTGTTTTTCAAAGATGATAGACTAGCATGCCATATTTCCTAATCATAACTAAAGTCTCACTGATTGAGAACATAGGGACCTAGTTTTACATGCAACAAACCAGTTAATGAACAAAATAAATATTGTATAGGATACATCAACAACTTATCTAGTATGGAACCTCTCTTTCCTAATCCATCTATATTCCTTTTTCCAAAATTGGTAAGTCTGTGAAATTTCTTTTTTTTAATACTCTCCCCTCCTCTTCCCCTTTTTAATTTGAAGTGATGCAAGAAGATGTCACATGCAGTCAGCCTTGTCTATATAAACCTAGGACCTCCTTTTAACAGCATTTCCACTTTAGCCACCCACACAATATGCATTTTAATGCCATAAAACAGTTAAAACCCCTGCACTGATCTAAGTCATAACTAATCTTAAGAGACCATACATAAACATATTTATGTGATAAAAAACATCATTAACAAAGCCATTTCACTTGTAATAAAATTTCCTAATCTTCAGTCAGATGGCCACTTGTATTGAATATGATTTACTTGATACATTATAACAAATTAAAATCTTGAATCCTGAATGTTACCAATCAAAGGCAAGGATATATGTTTGTAGAAAAGATTGATAGCAGTAAAAAACTGTAAAATTGATATCTTAAAAGAATATCTAAATTAAAAGGCTGCCTCTCTGTGTGGATAACTATAGGCAGTTATGCTTATTTTGTGGAGACTCTTAACGAAATTCAATGCAGCATGGTGGAACTCATACAATTGTAAAACATTGGTAGTTCCGACCTCGTTACGGACCACAGAGCACTCAGGCAGTATTATAGGTTGATCACGTTAGAACTATTTCTTTCACGTAGCTGAAATCAGACTTTGTTATCTTATTTTCTAGATGATGGAGTTTCTCACAACCTTGATATTCCATGAAAACATACAGACACAGCTGCTCTCTTTTTTAAGAAAAGAAGTAGCTGCTTTCCAAGGACTGTGCATAATTACTGAAAGAACAATGTCTAGTACTAACAACACTAACACAAAACTCAGGTTTTACTCCAATAGCCAACCATTAGTCAAGCCAAAGAGGCAGCATAGTCAACAACCTTCGATCCGGTACGAACTACCTCTGATCTTGCTCTTGCGCTCCCCAGTACCCACCCCCTACATATGTGTGCGGGTATAACTTATAAGGCTTGGATTAGTAGAATTATGGTTGCATCTCCCATTTATAGTTTTTTAAAGAAGAGCATAAATGAAAATTCAACAGTCATATGTAAGTTTGTAGCTTCAATTTTCTCAAAACTAAAGCCAATCCACTTAAGAAATGAAAACAATTAGGGCACCGATCAAGCAATCAATGAATAAAGCTACATTCCACTACCGAAATAATCTTATGCTCAACCGAAATTGGCACAATTAACCAAATGTATAATTCCAGCAACTCATAGTTGAAACAAAACAAAGAAATGGAAATTCATTGCAGAAATCAAATTTTCCTGAGGTTCATATTGATTAATGGATTTATAGATGCTTCGGCGCAGCTCAAAAACCACGCCCCCGGTTAAGAGGCTCCCTAGCGCGGCGCCCAATAGACGCTCCTGCACATATATACAAACACAAATCAAATGCGGCAACAATATACAAAAATTGGCGATAGAGGTGGGATAATTTTGATGAATATAAAAATAAAGAGAAACAAAAAGAAAAACCTGAGCTAGAACGCTGATCATCGTTACAAGAAATTGAGATTATGAGAGTAGGAAGAGGAGACCTTGTTTTGGATTTTGATTGAGGATGATTGTTGACCTTATAATGGGCTTTTGGTTAAACTGTCTTGGCCCAACCCCCTTCTTTTTTTGCACCTCTTATTAACATATTTGATGTCTTTGGGATGGTCGTCTAATTAATTATGAAGAAATTGTAGTATAATGACCAAATTCTAGATTAAAATTGTTAGTTTTTGTTCTAGTGAAATTGAGTTGAAAAATGGAAGAATTGAGAATCTTACTACACTGATTCCTCGCTTTTACTGAAAGAGAAAGATTGGTATGGTGGTAGTAAATCATTATTAAGTTGGGAGTTTTATCCTAGATTGCTAATTTAATAGTGCTACAATTCTTATTAAATTAGAGGTTCAAATTTGGAATTCATTTTACTTACTTAGAAGACGCGTAAGTTAGTTGGAGAGTGAAGTTGCAAAACGTAAAATGGGAGAAAATGGCAGCTAATGCTGTGCTATCTGTTCACACGTGTCATTCGGACATTCTACTTCTACTAATCCATCAATTTTTAAAGATTTCTTTATTTCTATTTATTAGTAATAATTATCAACTTAATACTAAGCATAAACGAAATTATGCCTTGTTAGGGGAAAAAAAAAGGAATTGGGATTTTGATCCTTAGCTTGGATAAAAACATTAACAAAACTTAGCTCCGCTTCCCACGCCTCCATCTCCAATTCTATCTCTCATCACACATATACAGCTCCATTTTCTGCAGATCTTCCATTTTCACGGATCTCACATCTCACTCTCCCATCTAGTCAATTACTATTCCACACACTTTCAAGTTTACTCCCAATCCAAGTTTCCAGATCTCAATCATGGCCTCCATTTCCCCAATTCTCCTCTTCTCACTTCTCCTCTTCGCTTACCCCGTCCTCTCCGATCAATCCCCGTCCCATTCACCTTCTCTACCTCCGCATCCATCCTCCGACGAAATCTCGCCGCCTCCTGCCTCCCCTTCCCCCTCCCCCGCTCACCTCTCCTCACCCCCTGCGCCGCCGCCGTCAGATCTCGACTCACCATCGCCTTCTCCTGCGCCGAATGCAGACGACAGCTCTCCCGCTCCCGCTCCCGCGCCGGAAGCGGACGCCGGAGACATCAAGCCCGAGAGCAAGCCCAATGCGGCTGATTTGGATAGCAAGGAAGACTCAACAGGCGGAATGAGCGTAGGACAGAAAGCCGGCGTTGCAGTCGGAGTGATCACCGGAGCTTTCGTAGTCGGCGCCGGCGTAGTGGTGTATAAGAAGCGGCAGCAGAATATCCAGCGGTCGCAGTACGGGTACGCCGCCAGGAGAGAGATTCTGTAGAATCACAATTTCAGATTTGTATCTTGATCACTCGTTCATCTATATATATATATATATACATATACCAATTCAACTGCTTGTTTTTGTTACTCAATAAATTTGTTACTCCTGTACTTCATTTCATTGGTTCAATGATTTGTTAATTCATTACTGCTTATTTACAAGGATTTGTTGCTAAGTTTTTGTAGTAATGTGTTAATCTGATAGTACAATTCTTGCATTTTATTTCATTTATATATACGGAGTATTTCATAGTCTTTGTTACCGTTTCTTGTTTACTTGTGCATTTGATATTATAGCCAGGGGTAAAATGATTCGATAGTAGTAGTAGTAGTACATTCTTCCGTGCCCTACAAATAATTTCACTTATTTTCAAAATATAATTTTTACTACTCATACTAGTTACCTCTAATTAGCTATATATAGATCACAAAAAGTTGAAAATTTGATAATCATACTACTAGTAAAGATGATTCAAAGAAGTGGGCATCAAACATTTGATCAGGATTACAATTCTGAGACAATAAATAAGAGTCCTAAAATTAGAGATAAATATGTAAGATGCGCGATGCGTCTACTCAACAGCATGGACGAGCATATGCATGTCGTCGCTGCCTCGTTGCACAAACTCACAGATGCAGGTGTCGTGGGCGCTTATGTTGTTAGCCGTGCACATCCTTTTCCATCCACCGGTGCACCAGAGGCGCCCGTCGTTCCACTTCTTGATCTTGCTACCCCATTTCCTCCCACTCACGTCCACCACCAACATTTTCGACTTAAGCTTGAGCTTCCACCTTTGTATCACCTCGTTCGGGATGTGCTACAACATCACCACTTATCAATCATATATCATAATACTACCATATAGAGTTTTTAAGATGGGAAATTCGTGTATATTTTACCAGCACATTCTTGCGCAGTTTCCTTGACGTCGACACAAAATAAGGATTTTGGGGTCGGACTGCCAGTCCTGATCTGAAGATGTAGCGCCCGTAGTCATCTTCTTTATCGTGCTTCTTCTGTCTCACTGCATATATAAACACACTAAATAATTATCTATACACATAGAAATGTAGGAAATTTGGAAAGAAAAGGCTCACAAGAAGATGAAGATGGTGATCTCTTCAATAGCACCTCAATTTCATCATCCTCATCGCTCTCATCTTCAATCTCTACTTCCTTCAACTTCTTCCACTGCTCTACCACATAATCTTCATCTTCATCTTCATCATCATCATCATCATCATCATCATCATCATCATCATCATCATCATCATCATCATCATCATCATCATCATCATCATCATCATCATCATCAGTGAGCTCATACACCTCCTCTACCTCCACTTTCACACTACATCTTGGACAGCCGGCACCTTTCTTTACACAAGCATAGCCTCCAAGCAATATGAAGTCGAACAAACCGCCGTGCTTGTAGTCGAATGACACATAATCACCAGGCTCCAAATGATTTTCTTGATGAAATTGAGACCACCCCTTGTCAAAATAGAAGTCATCCCCATCTCTTGCCACCTCTACTGTCCACAAATTTTTGTTGACGTCTCTGAGGGTAACTTTGCGACCTACAAGTCCTTGCACCCGTGGAATATTTCCACGGGGAAATCTCTGCATCGAAACAAGGATCTTTGAACTAAACAGATACCAAATATTTGCTCAATTAACACTTCGAGCAGCCTTCAAACTAAGCAGATACCAAATTATTTAACCAAATGTTTTGTCCATTCATAATAAGAGGGATCTTGTTGATTCAGGAAAAAATTCATAAACTTTTTCTACTTAATTTTACCACAAGAAACAAGCTCAGTTAAGCAAGCAATTATACAAATTTTGGTGCAAATGCTTATTGATTGGGTATCAAAGACCAATACAAACAAGCCCATGGATAATCTAAAAAATTTTAGTTGCAAAATTAAATATCGATCTAATCCTAAAGAAAGTAAATTATACATCAAACATGAAGACAGTAATACTCAAGATAAGAAACATGTAACCTAAAAAACAAAGGGAAAGAAGAGAAGCGTGTTGAAAAAAGAAATGGACTTAATTATACCATTCTTTTATCATCTGAAATGACCTTGAAGAAGCTCAATTCCTCTTTTCTTGCTACAGATGCCCTCTTCATTTGAAAACTAGAAACCAAAAAACTAGAGTTCAATAAATTGAATCCACAAGCAAAAAAGAAAAGAGAAGAGAGCAAAGAAGGAAAAAGAACAAGTACCGCGGAAAAGTAGAATCCCAGCTCAATTTGAGATGATATATATATCAGAAAATGCTCTGTGAACAAGAAAAATAAATAGGTAAAAGTAAAGTTTGAAATTCAAGAAGAATTAATAGAGTGAATTGTGTATGAAAATGGAAGGCAAGTGAGCAAAGCATAGAGAGAGAAAGGCATGCAGATAAAGGAAATATGAAAAATAATTGACTGAGTTGTCTATGAAAATGGAAGGCAAGTGGTGAGCAAGCATAGTGAGAGAAATGCATGCATAAAAAGGCAATATGAATTTCTCCTTCTTTTCAATATTTGTGTGTAATATTAGTTAATACAACCCTATACTGTTTCATTGTATCATTTAGCAGATGAATTTCCATATTTCGCATTCCATGTGTCTAAGATGGGTGGACTACTGAATATTGAGTACAAAATCATAAGTTTAATTAGATTTATTTTCAAGTAAAAGATGAATTTTTGTTCTTTTCAAATAAGAATTTATCAAATTTGCGAAATAATTAATTAGAGTGTCAGTTCTTTACTGATTTGCTTAAAATTCGTTATACCCCTAAAAAGAAAAAGTAAAATAGAAATAAAAATAAGAGAAAAAGATAAACGTACATAATACCCTTTATTTTTTAATTGAACTGAAACGGTTTTATTTAAACCAGTTTATTATTAATGTACTCCATTATTTACTTACTAAAATACCCTTTAATATATTTTAAATCTTAAAAAAACTTTAACCGTAATCATTAAATATTTCATCAAATTAAATTCCATATCTAATACTCCATCGCACAGTTGAAATGCCTCCACATAAAAATCTTATCAAAATCTTTTCTTTTCTTTAATTTTCTTTTCTTTAATTTTCTTTTCTTCTTCCTTCTCTATCCTAGCTATTTTTCATTGACAATATATATCCAGTTTTATCACACTATCGTTTACTCCCTCCCCCCCCCCCCAAATATTCTCTTCAAACTTTTTTGCGGCCATCTCTCCCGATTCAACTCTTTGATTTTATTTTTTTGCTTGCGGTCTATAATTAGAGAGAGCAAGAATTTGAGCAACGCCCATGACTATATTAATGATATTATCATGTAATCTACAAATACATCCATAAACTCATGTATTTATAACTAATTAAACTTTTACTAGATACAAATACAATATTAACTAATTAAACTTTTACTAGATACAAATACAATATTTTATTTCCTTTTACTTCTAAATGAGGTTTCTTTTAATAATACTATCATTTTAAATAAATTTGATTGTTTTTAATACATACGACTCTAATTGCATTGTAAGTTTTTTTCTAAAATAAATAAGACAGTTCAATACAACAACATAAGGCTTTTTAATTAGCGAAAACTAGTATGCATGTGCCATTTAAGTCTTATTTTTGAAACAAAAATCTTATTTGATTTTCACAAAGAATATTTATATTTAATCAAAGTCCCATTTACAAATTAAGTTTATTGTCGTATTTTATTTTAAGAAAAATTTATTTAATTTTAAAATTATAAATTTATTATGAATCGAGAAAGTCTTATTTGTTCTAAATCTTTAAATCAAAATGACAGAGTCTAAGTTTATTGTCGTATTTTATTTTAATAAAATTTTATTTAATTTTAAAAATATATATTTTTTGAATCAAGAAAGTCTTATTTGTTCTAAACTTTTAAATCAAAATGACAGTCTATTCGTCGAACACTTTGCATACAGGTAGAAGATTTACATAGTACCCTTAAATTATTATTAAATCTCGAAATAAAAATTTTCCTACACAAAATTAGAATATTCATTGCATAAAAAACAATAAATTTGAAAAACAAAATCAAATACCTAATCTTTAGCAAGTTTTGAACCCGCCTAATTCTAATTTGTGTAGAGAATACCAAGAGACTAATCATATGAATTGGTTGGAGGTTGGTTTACATATATTATGACGTTATTTTTAGGAGTTCAGTTGTACTGTTAGGCTCACAACAAACAATTGATTAAAATTGATAAAAAAAATGTCACATGACAAGCTGAAACTCACTATAATTTATAGAATTAGCTTTGAATCATATTTCCTTCGTCTTTTATAAATAGATTCGATTTTCATTTTGGTTCGTCACTTGAAAATAGAAACTTTTCACTTTGGGAATTTTTCTCCATTCGAACGAGGTGAGACCTGTTCTTCATTATCACTTTTTTCTTTTTATCTCTCTCTCACTTTATAAATTGTGCATTTAAATCTATACCGTTTCAGGAATTTCTATTTTAAAAAGTCGAAGGGAGTAATTAATTTATCCACTTAATTTTGCAATTAATAATTTAAATTATATATAATTAAGAAACAGTATAAAAATATGACTGAAATTAAGAAATAGGAATTTCATTTCGACGATATAAACTTTTGCATAAAAATTACCATAAAAATCAATTCATTTATATCTTGTAGTTAACGTAATTAATTAAAATTAAACAGGCTATTATATTGTTACATATATTATTTTGTTATAGTTATTTCTTAGATAATAATATATTTTTATTTTATGTCTTATATGTCTTATTATTTTTATGATCTATATTGCATCTTAATCTATGTGTACCAAAATAAACATAGAATATTTATGAAATCTAACCATTTTATTCCTTTGCTAATATAACGTATGTGCTTTCATTTTTCAATAAAAATAAATTTATTTGATTTTTTTATGTTCTATTTATTTTAAAAAAGCTTTATAGCAAAAAAAAATAGATGAAATAATTATTATTTAAATTTTTATACAAGTATAATTTTTAGATGAATAATGTGTATGGGCAACCTAATACATGTTTACATTTTATTTAAGGTACGTGCTACCTAATTACGTATTTGTGTCAAACTAGTTTAGTTCACTTTATACTTTAATACATTATAATAATATGTTTAAATATCTTATTCTTAGAGCATCCGCAATGGTGCGGATATCCCGGCGACATTCCAACGGACTTCCCAGAAACACATTCTGCCACGTCATAAGGACATCCCACTGCACAATGATAATTTCGACACGAATACGGACATCCCCTAGGACATCCCGGCGGACATCCACAATAAAAAAAAATCACAAATTCACCAAATTAAACAATTTACGGAAATAAAATTTCGACACAAATACGGCCGGAGAAAGTGCAATGATAATTTCATTAAATTAAAAAATGAAAAAAGTACAGTTCAACAAAAAAAATTTAAACAAATTACATTATAAAATATCAACGTGCACCCCTCCGCGTCCATAGCTCTTCAATTATATCGTTCTGGAGTCGAATATGAGCTTGTTGTTGGCGCATGTCGGCAAATGCACGGACCCGATCGGCAGCTCCATGGGGTATCCCCATACGCATATTGGCGGTGGCCACGTCGTGGCTTAGACTCGCAGCATAGACATCATCATTGGCCCAATCAGTCAGTGTTGGACCTTATTCTTCGACAATCATGTTGTGCATGATAATACATGCGTACATGACATTAGCGATGCTGTCAATATACCACAGTCGTGATGGACCCTTCACTGCCGCCCATCGAGCCTAGAGCACACCAAATGCCCGCTCCACATCCTTGTGCGCTGCCTCTTGACGTCTCGCAAAATAGATCTTCTTTTCATCTGATGGACATCTGATCGTCTTCACAAAGACGAGCCACATAGGGTATATCCCATCCGCCAAATAGTATCCCATATTGTGCTGGTTGTCGTTGGCAACGAAATTGACGGCCGGACCAATGCCCATGCACTACTCGTTGAAAAGGGGCGACGACTGGAGGATGTTGATATCGTTGTTCGACCCAGCTACTCCAAAATAAGCATGCGAAATCAACATCCGGTAGTCAGCTACCGCTTCAACGACAATCGTTGGATGCTTTCCTTTGAAGCCGGTAGTGTACACCCCTTTCCAGGCGGCGGGGCAGTTCTTCCACTCCCAATGTATACAATCTATGCTACCCAACATTCCCGGAAACCCGTGCTGACTCCCGTGCATATCCATCAGAGCCTGACAATCTTCGGGGGTAGGCTTCCGAAGATACCTATCCCCGAATATCTCCCTAACGCACTCACAAAAATACTGCAAACATTCACGGGTAGTCGACTCACCGATGTGGAGGTACTCGTCGAACATGTCTGCCGAGACTCCGTACGTCAGCTGTCTGATTGCGGTAGTGCACTTCTGTATGAGCGTGTGACCGGGTTTACCCACTGCATCCTCCCTGAACCTGAAATACTCGTATCGACGCTCTAAAGCACTCACGATACGCATAAATAGCGGACGATGCATCCTAAAACGTCGCCGGAATAAATTATCCCCAAACTGTGGCTCTGAAGCAAAGTAGTCCTCATACAACCGATGGTGTGCAACGATGTGGTCCCGGGGTACTATAGTTAGATGATGGATGGGGCGAGGTACTGCCGGCTGCTGCTGCTGTTGCTGCAAGCCCGCTTGTATCAGGCGATTTATCTCCCGGGACGTATAGGCCTGCACCTCTTCGTTAATTCGTCGGCGTATGTCATTAGCACCCCCATCACTACCACTAGCCATTTTAGATATACTGATAGAAACGTAGAGAGAGAAACTCGTTAAAACAAGTGGTGCGAATGAAATGAAGTTCAACGAGCCTTATATATAGAGTTTTTTTTAATTAAAAAATCGGAACGTCCGCGCGGGACGTCCGTCGTGGCATCGCAATGGCGGACGTCCCGCGCGGACGTCGCCTGAAGTCCGCCAATATGCGGAGTCCGCAGCGGACGTCCGCATCCTCCCCTCTCACGTTTAATGGCGGATGTCCCGCGCGGACACCCGGCACCCCGGTCGGACGTCTGCCGGGAAATCCGCGATTGTGGATGCTCTTATTGCATTTCGTTGACATAATTTAAATATATTTGATTTTTAATATTATCTATATGGTAGTTAAATTCTAATTATTGTGGCCAATAGACATTAGTGCTACTTGAATTTAATATACTCCATTATCTATTTTATAATATAAAATTATATTAAATTTATATATACCCTTAGAAGAATACATAATTAAAAGTAGATATACATGTAATTATTTTTATTAGATGATAAAGAATTAAATCAAACAATCATTTTTTGAAAAAATAAAGAATATAATTTTAAAATAAAATTATTTATATTTTATGACACTCTAAGACATTTAACTTTATTAAATTCTACAAACATTTATTTGATGAATTTTGCATATATTTGGGATAGAAAGTCTCAAAATAAACTATGATTAAAAGCTCATTAAATCTATGAATTTAATCAGAACTATTATTTGGTACTGCATTTATAACAGTTAATGAAACGCAGAATTGTTATTTTTTTTATCTTTTAGTTATATTAATACTCTTTCTATCTTACTTAAAATGACACGTTTTCCTTTTTTAGTTTGTTCCAAATAAAATGACATTTTTTTAGAAACTTTATCTCTCCAATTAATACACTAAACATTTTGTTCTCACTCTTATTAAATTATTCATCTTTCTTTCTCTCTATATTTAATATTACATCTACTTTTTCTCTTTCCAATTAATCATATTAACCAATAACTCCTAAAATGCCGCGTCAGCTAAAAAATGTGTCATTTTAGCTGGAACGGATGGAGTATAACATTATAAGATTTTATAATTAGACTTTATAAGTAAAGGAAACATACAAAACAATATCCATAACATAGTAACTAGAATTTTGAAATTTTCAGTATTAAATTTATAAGTTGAATTGAATTTAATACAGTAATATATTTCAATTTATAAATTTAATTTAATTTGTATAGTGTACGACAAATAAAAAGACCAATATATAATATCACAATTATAATTTGTACTATTTTAAGTTACAAGTTTAAATATAGTATTTCATAACATTAATATCATAAAACTGCATGGAAGATAATATATCAGATTGAAATTCAACGACAAATCCGATACTAAATATTATGCATGTATTGCAATCGAATTGATTCTGTAAAAAAATTGAATAGTAGAATACATGAAGAGAAGAGTAATACTGTGAATGCGGTCATGAGAGACATTTTTCTTCTACTAGAGCATATCTCTCAAGGATTGCAATTGTCTCCTCCTTCGCACTGCCAAGATGAAATTTTTTGTCGATCATTAAAAATATTTACCTATCAAATGTTAGGATCCAAACCAATATCCAATTTGTAATCCAAAAAGGGGCATACTATAATATTAGGATGCTTACCTTCCCGGTCTCAGAATCTTGAATTCCCCTGGCCTAGTAAGATCGACCACTGTTGATCCTGCACGTCCCGAAGGAAGCACCCCGCCGTTGTAAATGCACGCACAATGCTGCCAAAGGTTCTCAAAATCTTTCACATCTACGCTACTAGACTGCCCACTAAGGTTAGCACTAGTGAGGGCCAGGGCGCTCTGTGAACCACGAGCAATTAACCGAATGAAATCAGAGTCCGGCACTCTCACACCTATGCTGTCCAGCCCAGGGTTTAAAGACTTTTCAAGGATGCTTGAATCCCCTAACACATATATTAGCAAAGACACAGAAATGCATCAACTACAAGTAATAAGGTGGAAAAGTAGCATGAAATTCAAAAGTTGAGATGAGAATTCAAACATCAAGAAGAACGACCAAGCCGGTTCAACAAACTACTAATTAACGGAAACTTTTTCTCTCAACTACCTCGTCTTAATACCACTGTTACAGGTCCAGGAAGCAGTGAATCAAGCAACCCGAGAGGTAAATGGTGAGTAGTGGCGTAACGTTGTATATCTTGAACATCCCCAACACAGATAGCTAGGGGGCTAGTATGCTTTCGGCCTTTGATCTCATATATCCTGTGCACAGCTTCCATTGAGCTGCAGCATCCAGCAATCAAAGATAAACATCAAGCCACCAATCTAAGATAAAACTTATGCAAACAGTCACAAAGTACAAACACATCAATCTTCTAACCCTTTTTATCACATTTCAGACCAGAAATTCTCATCATTCTTAAGCATAAAATTACATAAACGAATAAATCAAGTATACTTTTCCACAAAAACAGCAGTAACTGAATAAAGATTAAAAGTTGAAAACAACCTGAAAGCTTAGAAATTCAAGCAGTGTTAACACCAGACAGACATCAAAGAGAGCACAATATGATAAATTAATGGGTGAAAAAGAATTTGATAAATGAAAAGAATATGATAATAGGGATAATACCAAGCATCACAAGCAAAGCCATAGAGGGTGTCAGTTGGCACAGCGATTACTTTTCCGGTCTTGACCGCTTGAATCGCCTCTCCTGCATAATCTGCAGTTGCCGGCCGCACTAATCCCGCTGTCGAATGCTCCACAGTCTTCTCATCACATTTCTCCGAACCCCAAGCCATCCTATTCGCAGTCACGATAGGCCTTCTACTTAGCCAATTAGGCACCCCTTTTGCCAAAACAAATTACTTAGGCATTTAATCAAACATATGCAAGGCAAATGAAAACATAACAGAGGTTTGAAAGATATAGTCGAGAGAGAGACAGAGAGAGACTACGTGTGGAGCGTTGAAAGAGGGAGGCGAAGAGAAGGGGCGGGGATTGAGGCTGAGCAAATTTAGTGGGAACAGTTAATCTCATCAGATTGCCGGCTTGTGGCTGCTTGACTGACAAGAAAATCGAAAATTAGGTCAATCAATTTTGCATTTTGGTCCTTATAAATTTAAAACATTGGTCGAATGGTTCGTAAGATTTATAAATTTGTGAAAACCGTAATAGGTTTGAAATTATTTAACCATTGTCATGTATGCCACACGTCATATGTGCATATAGAATGACATTATAAATATATGAGTGACATACATGTATTGATGAAATGAAACAAATGCAATGAATAAAAAGACTATTCACACAAATAATCAACTGTCCAAAACACAATTCAAAGACTGTTGCAACAGCAAGAAACAGCCAGCCATGATCAAACTCTCAATCTACACTACTCATACAAAATTCTTCATTTCCACATTCTTCAAACCCAGCATATCAAAAATCATCTCTAACTTGGACCAAAACCTCATATCCTACTAAAGCCGTTTCTGGATTCTCTGCCTCGCCTCCACGCTGGCGACGGCGCTGACTTGGATGCACCATCATCTCATCACCTACATTATTCCGCAACTTCTCCTCTCCTTTTCCATCTCATCACCTCAACGATGATCGAACTGCCACTCATCGCCCCACCAAATCCAGCAAACGTGGACAGTAGAATTGCCATAACTGCTTGCACATGAACCTGCAAACCATTGGACTAATCAAACTTGTATTCTTCAACTAAAATTTGTGTTTATGAACTCTGTTTCGTACAGGTTAAAAACAAAGTATCTTAATACAAGACATGTATTTTTACCAAGTTGTAGAAAACAAGAGCGAAGAGAACCACGAGGGAGAACTGCATCGATGCATATACCCAAACGAATCTCCTCTTCACTAGAAAAAGCACATCGTGTTAGCGGCTACTGTGTGAAGTGGAAGTTCTATAAATTGTTGCAGCCTCTAAGATCAATACAATAAGTTTGATGCAAAAGGCATTAGGCATATATATGAAATGTGGTTTGATCACGAACCCATAGTTGAAGACGTCATGGATGCAAGGAGGCCGAGTACACACGAAAATGGAAGTGATATGGCGATTGCACTGCTACCCATTTTGCCAACCTGAAGGGGACACAGATTTATGACAACAGAATCATCTCAAATCTATGGTTAAACTTAAACAGAATGAAAGTAGGCCTTACCAAAAGCTGCTCAAGAAAACAGAAGTAGGCCAACATGCTCACAATTACGAGAACTGGCACTTCATGCCAAACCCTGTAATAAAACAAACTAACTAATAAATAAAGACACTTAATATTGTTAAGAGATGAAGATGTACCGCCAGTACCCGTTGATCTCCAAATCCGAATAGCTATTGAGGGGTGCAGTGCGATTTATACAGCTTTGGATACGAAGAAGTGTGACAGGTAGGTTTGTAACTTCATTCTTGCAAACTTCACAGGTCTTGTTCCCTTTGAGGGCAAACCATTTAACTGCACATTCTTGATGGGCCAGAGCTAGTTCGCCTTTGCAGCCGCATTCCATTTTAAGGGTCTCTCCACCTTCACGTAATTCAACCAAGCAAATCCTACAAACAGCCTCCACTTCTGGTATATCTTCACCACTGTTACCATCATCTGCACTTGGTAGTTGAGGTTGGCCATCCTTGCTTAGCCTAGGTGTGGATGGGATAATACGAAAGAATGAATCCATTTTCCGTGTGACCTTTTCTTTTCTCATCACCGGGACAGAAAGTGACCTCGACATGCGCCTAACTCCTTTTGCCTACAACCATAGCTGTTCCAATTCAACAAAGTTGTTTTTCTTTGAGATTGAAAAAAAAGAAGAAGAAATTCTTACATCATCAGGTGCAGCAGGGCAAGAGGCAGGATTTGAATTTGCTACCGAGGTTACTGGCAACGAGCATGCCCTCTTCGCCCTAGGAGTAAACATTGTTGAAAATGACCATGATCTTGACATTGATGGCTTATCTTGTGAACCACCTGTGACATTTGAAGAGACTGGATCATTGTTGGCTGCCTTATCAGTCTCTGAAGTGGAAGCTCGTTGCTTGAAGCCCTTTGGCAGGAGGCTCCGGATGGAAGGCAGGCCTCGGGCAGAGGAAGGTTGGGGTGATCCATATGGTCTTGAATCACAAGGACTAGGTGTTAGGAGGAAGTTCACTCTCTTGGGAGTGGGAGTTGGTGTGGATGATGGCATCGTTATTTGAACGAATTCTTGACGAGATACTTCCAATGATCTGCTTGGTATTTCCAAGAACAGGTTTGATTTTCTCCACTGTTTGGTGTTTGATGTATTTTCAGCCATTTCCAACTGTGGAAAGGAACACAAGTTTGATTGCTTATTCAAATGAAGCACCACATGTTATCACTCTGATTTCTCAATCAGTCCTTTTTCTTGCAAATTTGAAATTGTTGAAAAATGAAAGAAACACATGAGGCTTCATGATCATTGATGGCGACAACGTAATGCTCTCTACTAACAAAACAAAGATTCTAGTTCTTGGATACACTATTTAATAAAAACAAAAGTTGTTAGAACAGTTGGCATGTACAAATGAAGGTATAAATATATATATATATATATATATTGATGGTGATGATGATAGAACAGGTTGTCTGAGAAAAAAGTAAGATGCTCTTATTATACACATAAAGAAAAGGACTTAAGCAGGATTGCAAAGATGATATCATGATTAATTATACCTTGTGCATTGGCTTAGTAAGCTGGGGAGGTTTGGATGGAGTAGTAATTGCATCATTAACAGCCCAGTTATTGTCTTGAGCATTCATGATTTGATCAACTCAAAATTAATGCTGCTCCCTTCCAATTCTATATATTTATATACAAATATATTTTTCCATAAAGAAGAAATTTGGAGGTAGGGGATGTGGTTGATTTAGGGGGATTCCAAAAAGTCTAATTAAACCATAAAATACTATGATCGTACCTTGAGTATAAAATGTACTCCTCTTTGTTTCGATATATCTCATATCATAATCAGTAGCCCAATCGTTAAAGGTTTATTATTCAACTCTTAACGAAAATATATATTTTTTTAATTATTTCATATTACTAGCTCTTAAAATATTATAAGATCCAAACTTGTAATCTACAGTATATAATTATATTTTGTACTATAGTATATTAGAGTATCATTAAACCAAAATAATTGAAATAATAGTACTCCTAGTTAGGTCCGTGATGTGCGCCAACTAGTCAAACTCTTTAGTTGCTTTCGTTGACTTTGGTCAACCATTGGTGGACTTTTTTTTGGTGCTAGATCTAATTTTACATCTTTATTTTATTTAATTTATAAAGTTTGAACAGTTTTATAAAATTTAAAGGTGAAATATTAAATTATACTTAACATTTAATTTGTCTCAATTAAATCTGTATAACTACCCTATTTTGTAAAATCTTTTTAACATATAAAGCGAATTGGGGAAATAAGATTGTAGTTGAAATGATATAATGCGAGATATCATATTGTATTTGAATATAAAACAGTAGTTGAAATTGAGATTGTATAAAAATTAAATATAAATAGAGAATGAAGCAAAGAGTAGGTTACCTCCAACAATGAAGCTTAAGATGGAAAGGTAGATGGCACAAGTTAATTTGAGATGGCCTACTTTTGATTACCACTCAACATTTCAATTGTTGGGGGAAAAGATGATAATTATATATCATGTCAATATCAGATCACCATATTCTACTTTCTCTCTCAATGCTTAATTAGAATAAGGAAAATGAAATGGTAACAAATTTGGGTTTCTATTCAATTCGTAGTATTTGTGGTGCATTTGAGATATTTCGAAATAAGGTAATGTTTCAACTTTCAAGAATTTAAATTTGAGAAACAAGTATTTATGAGTTGGAAACAAGCTGTATGATATCATTGAACTTCTAGACTTGGAAAATGTTGTTAGGAGGAGTAATGTACTGTATCAATCAACAGAAACTTTTTAATTCACCAAAGAAGCGATTAATTAATTTATTGACTATAATTACAAATAAAATTGAGATTTTATAAAACCAATGAGTTCAATGAATTTAACCATCAATTGATGATGATATAATAATATGTATAAGATTTATGCGATGTGGTAAGGAACCCACATCCCATGCTTTATCCCAACCAAGGAAAAGACAGTGGCACAAAATCCACCTCTTGATTTTCTTTAACTTAGTTAAGATTTTTATACTATCGATCTAGTGATTATGAGTTAGATCCATCTCCTAATTTCCTAGTTAAAGTAGTATGAAATAGTCAATCTCATGTTAATTTCCTCATTCTAAAATGACCTCATTTATATATTAAAATAACCTCTGTATTTTTGGTCCAGTGTTTGCAATAAGATAGAGTTTTGTATAGATCACAATCACATATATCTACTAAATATAAAATTATGAACTATTATTCATACAACTTTGATCTATGCAAAACTAGATTTAAATACAGAAACACGGAATAAAATCATACCCAATTAAATAATGATAATAACAATAAAAGGGATGATTGAATTAAAAAACATCATCCCTATCTCTGTATGTCCGTCCCAAAAATAGGCCAAAATCAAACAGATTATAATCCAGTCCATACATTAAACAAGACAAGGAAAGCCCAACTATCTACATACTCAACAAGCCCTTAGATTTCAATTTCTCTGTATTAAATATATAGAGATGTTTGATTAACTGATGACATTCATGCCTTAATACATTGGTGCTATTCCAACTAGTTTAACTCTAATCCTTTCAAACTCTTATAAGAAACATCTTTTGAAGCTGTCATATTTTTGCGTATTTGCAAAAAGAGGTAGTTTCATGAATAAGGATCAGTCCATTAATCATTGCTTAAGACGAACATGACGATTCACGACTAATTGTTCTCCCATTTTAAGAAGACGATGGATAAGATTAAGGTGGTAAAGGCAAGGCGTCACACATTACATTAATTGGGTCCAAATTAATTTGGCCGTTATTAAAATATAATTCAGCATAAGCAAGAAAAAAAGTCATATCAGATTCACTTTTTTTTATTCCTCATTGTTACAGTGTGTCAAAAGAAAATCAACTTCAGATCATGTGTAACATTTATTATGATTCATAATATGTTTGTTTTTTATTGTTTAATTTAGTTTTTGTAACTTTATTTAATAAGAAGGAGAACTCTTGATGAAGCTTATAGAGATATTTGAAATCCACATGTTTAGAGACATTAGACTGAATTGCCTGTGAAAGGAGATTCTATCATTGGAGAGCA
Organism: Salvia splendens; assembly: GCF_004379255.2. Classification (NCBI taxonomy): domain Eukaryota; kingdom Viridiplantae; phylum Streptophyta; class Magnoliopsida; order Lamiales; family Lamiaceae; genus Salvia; species Salvia splendens. The sequence goes on from NC_056039.1 coordinate 5,089,547, forward strand.
CTATGGTGACACCATATTTAACACGGAAATGTAGACAAACAATATGTGACACGTAGACAGGCCATCTATGATTAGCAAAGAGTAATTTAATATATTATTAAAGTAATTTAATGGCACATCATTGCCACCCTAGAATAATTACTTGGACTACTAAAGTGGGTCCTGGCAATATGCCCAAATTTGTTTCGCTACATACATTCCAACGTCGGGATTTACATTGCAAAATTTTGTGCAAATTTCTACAACATCTTTAGCCATCACATCAAAACAGTCACCACTTAAATTTTGTGTGTTAAAATATATCCAACATTCTTCAACTATACTTTTATATGGACCATATCTTCCCTGACATATGGCATCACGAACCCTATCAATGCAAATTTGTGGCACTTGTTTGTAGCAGTCAGGCCCTAGTGAAGGAGTATCTGACATAGATTCATCTAATATTGTTGCAAAGATTACAACTAGTGTCACCATCTTTACTATTGGTATTACTTTTGTCATGTTTCTTTCGTTTGTTCAGATATAACTTTTTATCACTCTTTATAACTTTTTATCAGTCTTTATATACACCTTTTTAGGTAGGTTTCATATGAAATTAATGCTAAAATTCAAACATGTCTTAAATTAAATTCATTATTAATTGCATTGTTAAAATATAACTGTTTGAGTTCTAACTCAAACTAGGAATGTTTTGTTAAGTTTCAAATTCACCATAAACTAATGCTAAAATTCTAACATGTCTTAAATTAAATTCATTATTAATTGCATTGTCAAAATATAATGTTTGAGTTCTAACTCAAATTAGGAATGTTTTGTTAAGTTACAAATTCACCATAAACTGGTTCATTGTTTTGTGTCTTTTGTTTCCTATTCTATCCCATAATGTACCAAATCGACCTAATAATGTAACACGGACTATCACATCTCCTACAAATCTAATCTATCCAACATCTTAATCAAATGGTAGATATTAAGTGTAAACTTAACACTAAGGGGGCAATAGGACCTTAATGCTATTTTGTTCTTAGATAGTCTTATTATTATAGGAGTACCATATATAATTAAGGACATAACAAGAAATTATTATATGAAGATAACTTAATTAGAATATGAAAGAAAGATTACACGAAAATGACAATCACAATTAAAATGACAATGTACCAACAATGAGAATCCCTAGATTTAAGAGTATATTAAACCTTAGCCAGTCACGTGGCAGGTTTCTTGCATATGTATCACAGATTGTTTGATTATATCTGATTTCTTGGAACCATATGCCGAGTTGTTTGTCTATGTATCGCAGATTACTTGCCTAGTTTGTCATTTTAACTATGGTATCACCATTGTGCTTTGATTTCGTATCGCAGATTGTACGGAACCCTATGTCAAGTTGTTTGCCTATGTATCACAGATTGTTTGCCTATGTGTCGCAAATTGTTTGACTAAGTTGTCGTTTTAACTATGATGTCACCATAGTGCTTCTCCTATGATAGAACCTCTTTTCACAAACGATTCAGTCTGATGTCTCTAATCACGTGGATTTTAAAGTTCTCTATAAACTCCATCAAGAGTTCTCCTTCTGATTAATTAAAGTTAAAAAACTAAATTGAACAATAAAAAACAAATATATTATGAATCACAATAAATGTTGCACTTGATCTGAAGTTGATTTTCTTTTGACACACTGTTAATGAGGAATTAAAAAAAAAGTGAATTTGATCTTAACTTTAACATCTTTTTCTTGCTTATGCTGAAGTATATTTTAATAACGGAAAAATCAATTTCGACCCAATTAATGTAATGTGTGACGCCTTGCCTTTACCGCCTTAATCTTATCCATCGTATTCTAAAAATGGGAGAATAATTAGTCGTGAATCGTCATGTTCATCTTAAGCAATGATTAATCCTTCCAAGAATATGCACTTTGGGGTCGGCACGGAGTAATAGACAGTGACAAAGTCAGAAATTTTTTGTTGGGGTCCAAAGCTTAGATATGTTTTTAGTGTCGGCATCGCCGAAATTTTTTGTAGCATAAGCAATAGGGAATTGCAAAAGATATAGATGAATAATGAGAGGGGAAAAAAAATAGAGAATGAATAATAGAAATTAGAAATATAATCTCTATTATAGTTAGAATGTAAGGTACAAATAAATTACTTCATAATATAAGACTAAAGGTTAGATATATGCAAATAAAATAGCAATGGGAGTAAACTATTGGACATAAAAGTGTAAGAAAATAATATAAGATTTTTTTGGATTTATAGGCCGAAAGATTTGAACTTAGAAACATAGAAATATAAGAAATTAAAACAATTCTTGGAAGTAAAAGTGTTTGAAAAAAAGAATTGATTTGTAGGCTGAATGGATTGAACTTTGGGAACTTAAAACAAACTCCTATAAGTTTAAGAAAATAAAGCAAAGGAAAAAAATGTTGGATTTTTAGGCTCAAGGGGAGTCGAACTTAATATAAGGGAGCATAAAAATGTAAGAAAATTAAACAAATGACAAAAATGATGGATTTGGAGACTGTAAGATTCGAACTCAGGTGAATAACCACAGTGACTTGAGCTAATACCAACTGCACTATTCGCAAACTTTGTATATATAATAGCATATACTCTATACTAATAATTTCTTTAGCTGGGGGCCCAGTGGCCCCCCAGGCCCCATAGTGGCTTCGTCCCTGGTAATAGAGATGTAGAGAGCAAAAGTAAATAAAGTATTGTTAATGAAGAATGAGTCTCACCTCATTAGAAAGAAAAGACTTTTCAAAATTAGAAAGTGTATATTCTTGTGGGACGGACTAAAAATGAATGATGCATATTCTTGAGGTACGGATGGAGTAATAAATAGTTAAAGTGGACATAAAATAAAGTATAATATGAAATGATGTAAATCGGAGTCCATCCCTTACTGTACTATTAATTTTTATATTCTAATTCTTTTTTTCTATTATTATAATATATACACGCTAAATATGACCAAAACCCCTTTACAAACCAACAAAGAGATGAATAAGGGGGTTGATGGCTAAATCTAAGACTATTTATTAGTTGAAGAATTTTGCAAGGATCATCAAAATTAAACATAGGGTGGTCATAGATAATATCATTAAAAATAGGGGGTTAGCTTGCTATTGGCTCGACCAATAGAATAGGTGTACTACTTATAAAACAAAAGAGGGAAGAGAAGGCATGCCTTCACTTTGTCTAGTGCTATTAGGGTTGATTTGGACTACCTTTAGAGAATTGTCAGTTATTGTAATTTTTTAAAGTGCATGATAGACTTGTCAAAGTGAATATTAAAATCAACATCCCTATCTCGGTATGTCCGTCCCAAAAATAGACCCAAATGAAACAGATTATAATCCAGTCCATACATTAAACAAGACAAGGAAAGCCCAACTATCTACATACTCAACAAGCCCTTAGATTTCAATTTCTCTGTATTAAATATATAGAGATGTTTGATTAACTGATGACACTCATGCCTTAATACATTGGTGCTATTCCAACTAGTTTAACTCTAATCCTTTCAAACTCTTATAAGAAACATCTTTTGAAGCTGTCATATTTTTGCGTATTTGCAAAAAGAGGTAGTTTCATGAATAAGGATCAGTCCATTAATCATTGCTTAAGACGAACATGACGATTCACGACTAATTATTCTCCCATTTTTAGACTACGATGGATAAGATTAAGGTGGTAAAGGCAAGGCATCACACAATACATTAATTGGGTCCAAATTAATTTGGCCGCTATTAAAATATAATTCAGCATAAGCAAGAAAAAAAGTTAGAACATATTCACTTTTTTTTATTCCTCATTGTTACAATGTGTCAAAAGAAAATCAGCTTCAGATCATGTGTAACATTTATTATGATTCATAATATGTTTGTTTTTTTATTGTTTAATTTAGTTTTTGTAACTTTATTTAATAAGGAGAACTCTTGATGAAGCTTATAGAGATCTTTGAAATCCACGTGTTTAGAGACATTAGACTGAATTGCATGTGAAAGGAGGTTCTATCATTGGAGAGCACTATGGTGACATCATATTTAAAACGAAAATTTAGACAAACAATCTGCGACACGGCAAGCAATCTATGATTAGCAAAGAGTAATTTAATATATTATTAAAGTAATTTAATGGCACTTCATTGCCACCCTAGAATAATTTCTTGGACTACTAAAGTGGGTCCTGGGAATATGCCCAAATTTTGTTCGTTACATACATTGCAACGTCGGGCTTTGCATTGCAAAATTTTATGCAAATTTCTGTAACATCTTTAGCCATCACATCATAACAGTCACCACTTAAATTTTGTGTGTTAAAATATATCCAACATTCTCCAACTATATTTTTATATGGACCATATCTTCCCTGACATATGGCATCACGAACCCTATCAAGGCAAATTTGTGGCACTTGTTTGTAGCAGTCAGGCCCTAGTGGAGGAGTATCAGACATAGATTCATCTAATATTGTTGCAAAGATTACAACTAGTGTCACCATTTTTACTATTGGTATGACTTTTGTCATGTTTCTTTCGTTTGTTCAGATATAACTTTTCATCAGTCTTTATATACACAAACCTTTTTAGGGAGGTTTGATATGAAATTAATGCTAAAATTCTAACATGTCTTAAATTAAATTCATTATTAATTGCATTGTTTAAATATAACGTTTGAGTTCTAACTCAAACCAGGAATGTTTTATTAAGTTACAAATTCACCATAAACTAATGCTAAAATTCTAACATGTCTTAAATTAAATTCATTATTAATTGCATTGTCAAAATATAACGTTTGAGTTCTAACTCAAACTAGGAATGTTTTGTTAAGTTACAAATTCCCCATAAATTGGTTCATTGTTTTGTGTCTTTTGTTTCCTATTCTACCCCATAATGTACCAAATCGACCTAATAATGTAACACGGACTATCACATCTCCTACTAATCTAATCCATCCAACATCTTAATCCAATGGTAGATATTAAGTGTAAACTTAACACTAAGGAGGCAATAGGACCTTAATGCTATTTTGTTCTTAGATAGTGTTATTATTATAGGAGTACCATATATAATTAAGGACATAACAAGAAATTATTATATCAAGATAACTTAATTAGAATATGAAAGAAGGATTACACGAAAATGACTACCACAATTAAAATGACAATGTAACAACAATGAGAATCCCTATATTTAGTATTCCCTCCGTCCCATTAAATATGCAACATTTGCTTTTCGGCACGGGATTTTATGTAGTGTTATTTTGTGAGTTAATGAAGAGAGAGTAAAGTAAGAGAGAAGAAAAAGTAGAGAGAGTATTGTTTCCATTTTTAGAAACGTGTCATTTTTAATGGGACAGACAAAAAAGGAAAACGTTTCATTTCTAATGGGACAGAGGGAGTAATATATTAAACCTTAGCCAGCCACGTGGCAGGTTTCTTGCCTATTTATCACAAATTGTTTGATTATATCTGATTCCATATCTCTGATTTCTTGGAACCATATGCCGAGTTATTTGTCTATGTATAGCAGATTGCTTGTCTGGGTTGTCATTTTAACTATGGTATCACCATTGGGCTTTGATTTCGTATCGCAGATTGCTCGGAACCATATGTCGAGTTGTTTGCCTATGTATCACAGATTGTTTGCCTATGTGTCGCAAATTATTTGACTAAGTTGTCGTTTTAACTATGGTGTCACCATAGTGCTTCTCCTATGATAGAACCTCTTTTCACAGACAATTCAATATGATGTCTCTAAACACGTGGATTTCAAAGTTCTCTATAAAATCCATCAAAAGTTTTCCTTCTGATTAATTAAAGTTATAAAAACTAAATTAAACAAAAAACAAACATATTATGAATCACAATAAATGTTGCACTTGATCTTAAGTTGATTTTCTTTTGACACACTGTTAATGAGGAATTAAAAAAAAAGTGAATTTGACCTTAACTTTAACATCTTTTTGTTGCTTATGTTGAAGTATATTTTAATAACGGAAAAATCAATTTCGACCCAATAAATGTAATGCGTGACGCCTTGCCTTTACCACCTTAATCTTATCCACCGTTTTCTAAAAATGGGAGAATAATTAGTCGTGAATTGTCATGTTCGTCTTAAGCAATGATTAATGGACTGATCCTTATTCATGAAACTACCTCTTTTTGCAAATACGCAAAAAATATGGGGTATTATAATCCGTTTCATTTGGGCCTATTTTTGAGACGGACATACATAGATTGGGATGATGTTTTTTAATTCAATCATCCATTTTTATGCATTTTTTATTGTTATTAACATTATTTAATTGGGTAAATTTCAAGTTTTGGTATCATTAGTATTTAGTTGGGTACGAGTCAAGTTTGTCCTTTTTCTAAAGGATGACAAATACCACTCATCTATAATTTTACTCTCTCTGTCCCATTATAAGCAGTGGATTTCTTTTATGTTGTTGTTTAGTGAAGATAATAAATTAATATTCCCTCCGTCCCCAAAGAATATGCACTTTGGGGTCGGCACAGATTTTAATGTAAAATTAGTAAAGTAACAGAGATGTAGAGAGAAAAAGTAAATAAAGTATTGTTAGTGAAGAATGAGTCTCACCTCATTAGAACGAAAAGACTTTCCAAAATTAGAAAGTGTATATTCTTGTGGGACGGACTAAAAAGGAATGATGCATATTCTTGAGGTACGGATGAAGTAATAAATAGTTAAAATGGACAGAAAATAAAGTATAATATGAAATGAGGTCAATCGGAGTCCATCCCTTACTGTACGATTAATTTTTATATTCTAATTCTTTTTTTCTGTTATTATAATATATAGACTCTAAATAGGACCAAAACCCCCTTACAAACCAACAAAGAGATTAATAAGGGGGTTGATGGTTAAATCTAAGACTATTTATTAGTTGAAGAATTTTGCAAGGATCATCAAAATTAAACATAGGGTGATCATAGATAATATCATTAAAAATAGGGGGTTAGCTTGCTATTGGCTCGACCAATAGAATAGGTGTACTACTTACGGAGTATAAAACAAAAGAGGGAAGAGAAGGCATGCCTTCACTTTGTCTAGTGCCATTAGTGTTGATTTGGACTACCTTTAGAGAATTGTCAGTTATTGTAATTTTTTAAAGTGCATAATATACTTGTCAAAATAAATATAAAACAATTATGCTTCATTAATACTTTACTTGTATAAGTTATATTTTTCGGATTGACCAAGTCGTATTGATGAGGAACAAAATAGGCTACAACAATTAAAAACACGTACTGTGATGAAGATCGCGATGAAGATCAAACTGTGAAGCACACCTGCTCGGACAATTTATCGAACACTTGTTGTGCAGCAACCACACAATCAAGAACATAGCACACGAAGGTTTACGTGGTTCGGCTCATTGAGCCTACATCCAAGAGAGAAGATGGAGGTTATATTGATCACGGTTTTGGAACAGATACAAGGCATCACTCAAGCTCAAGAACGAGCTGCACACTCACCAACACTGGCTAATCCTCAAGCAATCTATTCTATGAAAACTCAATCAAGAAATATGCAATTTCAGCTAGATGATACAAGTGTTTCTCTCAACTCTCTCAATTCACTCAAAGAAGAAAACTCGACTTCTCTTGATGAATCCTTCTCTTGAATTCTCTTTGTGTGTTATTTATCCGATGTGTAGCTCTTTTATATCTAAGCTTCTCAACTCCAATTCAGCTCTTGTAACTGAAATAACGGATAGCTCCTCATAACTAATTCCCCTTAACCGTTTCTGCTATAAGGACTTGAAGCTTCATTGAGTGTGGCTGATTCTTGGTCATCAAAACCAGCCTCATTTCCAACACGTACGAGCCGTTACATGATATGCCAATTTCCTACATCTTAAAATATCTAGACATATAGAGATAACAATGTGAAATAAAATTAACAAGAGTATATATTAGTTCGGAGGAGCAAGACATATTTTGTTGTCATCTATGGGTCCGAATGAGGACAAACTTGCGGTGAAGCATTATTATCTATTTCTTGGAATGGACTTCGATCAAAATACCAATCAGCAATAGCTTGTTCCATCGTCTGCATTACATAGTACAACAAATAATTATATTTCACAAATATTTTTTAAAAATTAGAGTGTAATTTAGCACCTAATATATATAATAAACAAGTAGCATATTAAAGCGTCAAAACAATTATAGAACAAAAAAACGAAATTAGTAATATATCTTACAGTATTACGAACTAGAGGTGAGCGCGTCCAAGTTGATCTTCTAGCAATGTGGCCATGAAGGTAGCATGAATCAACAAACACCCCTCTACTACAAGACTTATCAAGTTTCATCAATGTTTTGAGAACAATAGGTCGAAACTCTGAAATTAAACGTATCAATTATCAGAAATTTTTGGTTTCAGTTTAACTGCTTGTTCAAAATTTAAAACTTGAAACAAAGTTAAAGTTACCTTCTATGATTCTTATTTGTTGGGAATTACATTGTTCCAAGCTCAACTCGCAAAGACCCCATTGTATCGACTTTGGCTTGAAGCTGTATTTAATCTGCAACATATTAAATTGTATACCTATGAGTAATAGTTGATAATTTCATATTTAATGAATATATATATAGGGTTGTGATCAATTGAGATTTTTTAGCCTAATTGAGAATTGAGATGCATTATAAGCCACTCATTTTTATTAAATGAGTGGTCCAGAATTTGCCACATGGAAAATATTTTTACATTAATTAATTGTGAAAGGGCATATTTGTAATTTCATCATATATTTTATTTAATAAATATTTTTTTTATTTTTTTTTAAAAAATTATTTTTTTTTCGATTTTTTATTTTTTTATTTATTTTATTTATTTATTTATTTTTTGTCAACTACATATACAATTCATGTCAACTACACACATGTAATGTCAACTACATATACAATTCATGTCAACTACACACATATAATGTCAACTACATATACAATTCATGTCAACTACACATATATAATGTCAATTATAAGCTGTTGACATTTGATGTGCAGAGCTATTGACATTTGATGTGCAGACTACACATCGTAGTTGACATAATGTCTCAGTAGTTGACATCGCGCGAAAATTTAAAAAAAAATTAAAAAAAATTAAAAAAATTAAAAAAATTAAATTTTTTTTAGTTGTTGACATTTTAATACGAGTTGTTGACATTTGATATTCTGGCTATTGAAATGAAATGACGATAATACCCCTTAGTTGACATAATCTACTTGCAGTTGACATTTCAAAATGAGTGGCTGAAAATACATCTCAATTTTCAATTAAGCTAAAAAAACTCAACCTAACAAGACCCTATATATATATATATATAGTTGTGATCTATGCAAAACTCAATCTTATGCAAACAATGGACCAAAAATACAGAGGTCGTTTTAAGATATAACTGAGGTCATTGTAAGTTTATTTTTAGGTCATTTTAGAAAGAGGACTTTAAATGATAAAAAATGACCTCAATTCTGATTTTTATAAAATGACCTAAAAACTAACTAATAATGACATCCGTATAAGATGCATAATTATTTACCATTAGATTGGAAAATCTCATGATCATGATTTGGCATGTATGTTGTATTATAATGTTATTATTTCGCATTATATATGTCATTTGTCAGTAATTTAAGTTTTTTTGAAGTAGTCTCATGCATATATATATATATATATGGATGTATTGAGTATTGTCTTGTTACTTACCTGGAAGGAATCAAAAGCGGTTTCGACTAAAAAGAGTGGCGTGGAAACATCTTCAATCAAATACTCTGGGAAGAGGCACTGAAATTAATTTCAATAAAATATTATTGTTGTTGTCTTGTTTGGATAAAAGGTATATGATTTAAATATGTTATATTTATAGTGAGTTATCTCACCAAATTGGGGTCTCTTTTAGACGTGCATGATTTAGGCAATAACGCACCAAGTTCCTGTGTGACACAAAAAACACGCATGTTACAATTCTACTCTATATCTCAATAAGGCCATCATAAATTATGGTATATAAAAGTCGGATACTTAGTAAAGAGTAGAATAATACATGTGTTTCAATCACATGAGCAAAATGTGGTCCAGATTTGTTTGCCAATGCACCTTCCCTGTTGGCAAAGTAAGGAAACTTTTTATTTTCAACACAAATACACATGCGACAGAACTAACTAAGGGTGTGTGCTTGAAATAAAAGCACAAATTATCAATAATAATTACCCGTGGATGAAAAAACCAGAATCGGATATGCACTTTACTCTAGTAGTATTCGGAAAGAGGTATCTAAATCTATCACAGTGTAGAATTGTACTCAATCCACCTGCTGACCCACCTGATAGGATAGCCTACAAATAATCAAAATTATATACTTATATATTACCTTTATAATTAATAGCAATATGAATATAGGCTAATGATAGAAGTGAAGCATATATATACATTGTGCGCATTCCCCATTCCTTTGTGAAGCATCTCCTCCATCATAGCGTGATATATCCTCGCACCTCGAAATGTGAGGTTGTTACTCTGAAACGATTTTAATTAAACTATCATATTCTAATTAATTACACTAAACATGCTATGAATATTACTATATGTTTGATGACTTACCGGATCTACTTTCTTGATGTCCGACATATACACTGAGCCATCACAGTAATGAATAAAGACTTTATTCCAATTGTAGAAATCTAAAAATAACAAAGAAAGAAAGTTAATTTGCTATTAAGTGAATACAATAAAAAAATCATTGGTTGAGTAAATTTACATTGGTTCAATTGAGAGTCTGAGTCTAGTATTCCAACAAAGTTGGTGTCATTTTCATATTTACTGCTTCCATGATACTTTTTTGATCTATTTATACAGTCCATTAGTGATTCACACCATCCACCGCCCTAACATGAGTAAACCAGATTTCCTTTAAAATATGAGTACACATGATATAAATATTTTTGGAAACAAATTAATGATTTAGTTAGGTATACATTATAGGTTTAATTCAAATACCTACCTCCATGTAAACAATCCAGTTTGAAGATCCACTACCGTAGCCCTCAACATAAGCATATGCTGGTGGACTTCCGTCCAAACAAACTAGTAGTATTATACAAAAACAACGGCTTAATTCAGTCAGTTATACTAGGATAAAATATAATAAAATAAAATAAAATAAAAGATAACCTGCTCCCTTTGCAACAGCAGACTCGAGCAAAGTGAAGTTTTGGATATAATCGGGGACTTGAGCATTCATGGTCACAAAAGAAAGCCACGAAAGTAGGATCAAAGCAGCTGTGAATCTATCCATTCTGTCTATATTCAAAACAAATTATATAAACTTCTTGGGCCATATTCAAAATGAATTAACACTTAACACCAAAAATCCCCATTTTGAAAACCCTAGAAAGCTCTCCCTATCTTTTCTTCTTCCCTAGCTTCCACTCCCAGCCGCAGCCGTGAATCAACCCTCTCTCAAAACCTTTTCAAATACTCTCATATAAAAAGTAGTAAGTATTTCAATTATTAAAGAACATCATGATCTAGGATTGGCCTGATAAAACCTACATTTTGATGCTTACTCTATTTCTACAATGCTTTTTGAGCTTCTATACTGTGAGTTAAAGAATGGTCGTGCGTGATTACCTGAGCACTTCCTTTGGGTTTGGGATGTAGTAGTATTTGCTACTATGAGACGAGAATGAGAAAGAAGGGACGTGTAAGGAATAAGCTTTATAGGTAGATTGGAATTGAATCTTTGCACACCAGAATGTGGTGAAAAAGGGCAGAGGCCAATCCTGAAATGTCCTAACTTTTTAAATGGGGCCTGATTTTGATGATTCGCATCACATTTATTTCTTTGAAATTTGGTGCTATCCGTTTGATCACCATTGCCATTTTTGGAGGTTTTAGTTCTATTGCTGCCACTTTTCATTAAAAGTAGGCTGATGTAATGCCTACTTTACTTTCAGAGACCTCTGTTTAATTGGAAAGGAATTGAATGATTGATGTGAGTGTGAGTGGGAGTGGGAGTATGTCAATTCTTGTGGAAAGGAATTGAATGATTAAATAATTTGCTTCATAAGTTTCAATTGTCTCGTGATTTTGGATTTGGAAGGAAATTAATGCTAGTTGGGTATAAAAACTTGCAAAAAATATGGATTCCAGCTTTCACGCGATGCAATATTTCATCCAAGATACAAATATATGGGATAATTGAGTAAAATTCAAAGTTTATGTGATAATTGCTTTTTTTTTATTTCCTTCCGCCCTATAATCCGCCCTAAACATTTTATTTATTTGAATATTTAAAACACCACAAAAATTGGAAAAAAAAAAACATCATTTCATTGAAAGTTCAAAGGTTACAGTGCGAAATAAAAAAAACTACAAATTCTCAATGGCGGTTACGGTTCCAAACTTCTTCAATCATGTCGTTCATGAGCTGAGCATGGTCTTGTTGGTTACGCATTGAGGCCTATCTAGATAGAATCTCATTGAAGTCCATCGGTAATCCTCGAACGTGGGGCGGGGTCGTCGTGCTGGAGCTAGATCCATCTTCATCATCCCCCAATCGGTGACTCTTCCACCTTCGTGTTCGACTATCATGTTATGCAAGATGATGCACGCATACATGACATCGGCGATGACTTCCTTGAACTAGAAACGCATCGGACCTTTCACTATTGCCCACCGAGCTTGGAGCAGACCAAATGCCCGCTCCACATCCTTCCGCGCAACCTCCTGCTTTTGCGCAAATAAAACTCTCATGTTACCCATTGGGCAGCTGATCGTCTTCACAAAAACAGGTCACCTTGGGTATATGCCATCGGCCAAGTAGTACCTCATATGATATTGGCGTCCGTTGGCAGTAAACTCGATGGTCGGGCCGTTGCCATTGTATTGCTCGGTGAAGAGGTTGGATGAGTTGAGGACGTTGATGTCGTTGTTCGACCCCGCTACACCGAAGTAAGCATGCCAGATCCAGAGCCGATGGTCAGCGACGGCTTCGAGGACTGACTGCCCTTGTATCAACTAGTAAATTGGCCTCTCCACACCGTCGGGCAATTCTTCCACTCCCATTGCATACAATCGATGCTCCCTAACATTCCAGAAAAGTCGTGCACCGTCTCGTGCATCATCATCAGGGCCGGGCAATCCTCAACCGTCGGCTTTCGCAAATATGTGTTGCTATAAGCCTCCACAACTCCTCTACAAAAATTCTTCAGGCACTCGCGGCCAGTTGTCTCCTCGACGTGAAGGTACTCGTCGAACATGTCCCCGTGGTGCAGTAGGCCAATTGCCGGAGCGCAACCGTGCACTTCTGCAAAGGCGTAAGTCCAGGTCTACCGATGTCATCTTCCTGATACTGGAAGTATTCATCACGTGCCTCCAACGTTTGGACAATGCTGAGAAAAAAATCTCGCCGCATTCTAAAACGGCGGTGAAAAACCGTCGGGCCCCACCGTGGTTGCTCGGAAAAATAGTCTGCGAACAGACGTTGGTGAGCTACGTCGTGCTCGTAGAGGACAAACGTCTGACGTCGAATCAGCCTCGGGATCTGCGCCGCCGCCTGGGCCTGCTCCACCGTTTCACGCTCGCTCTCCATTTCGGCCAAGCATTCCGCCGCAGCCTCATGAACGCAATCGAATAAGGCCTGAGTAATGCCCTCCGATGTACACCAGTTGTCGCCGGGTCTATTTTTTCAGTGAGAAAGATTGTGAGAGAAATAATGGTGTGTGGGGAAAGTGAGAGATGAGAGAGAATTATTGGTATGGAAAATGGAAGTGAAATGGGGTTTAAATAGATAAAAAAAAAATTGAAAAAAAGAAGAAAATGTGTTGCATCGTCCGCGTCGCCCACGGTGGGACGGACGATACCGCGAACGATGCATGGTCGAAGGCCTATCGTCCACGGACGAAGCATAGGGCGCGGACGATGGATGTGTCATCGTCCACCCCACTGTGGATGCTCTAAAACCCGTGCCTCGTGACAAAATTTGGGGGACGGAGGAAATATCCACATCTTCGCGGAGCTGGAATGCCACGTGGTCTCTGAATTTGGTGTACTTAATTACACCCATTTTTTTCTCTTCTTTTTTGCACAGATTTCTTATTTTGATAGTACTTTTCTTCTTTGGCACAGATATCCAATTTGCTCTTATCAAATACCCATTGCCATTTTACAGATAATTTGGCCCATCTTGCTGTACCACCTATTCTTTACCAAACAAAGCACAGCACACTTTTTTCACATAACTTGCCAAATTACTTTTACTTTCACTGATGCAATTATTATTTTTCATAAAATTATTCTTTTTCGAAAATTCTAATTAATTTATTTATAATATTAATCATTATTTTTTGCTAGTTTTAATTATTTGGAAAATAAATATATTGTACTATTAATTGAATATTTATTACTCCCTCCGTCCCACTTTAGGAGTTCCGATTTACCATTTTTGGGTGTCCCACTTTAGGACTCCCTGTTGAAATATTCCATAACTGGTAATAGGCCCCATATTCCACTAATTTTTTTTTCACTCACATTTTATTACAAACTAATACTATAAATGTACGACGCACATTCTATTATATTTTTTTCACCAACTTTCTTTTACATCTGTTAAAACTCATGCTAAAATCAAATGATACTCCTAAAGTGGGGCGGAGAGAGTAATAAACTTTGATAATATGAAAATATATCATAAAACATAAGTAATTCAATATTAACACTATTGATATCTATTCTAAACAAATATTCTCTCACTTTGACCCGACACGGGTTTTTAAGAAATTTAATGAAAAGTGAGTTGAAAAAGTTAGTGAAATGTGAGTCTTATTTTTATATATTAGTTTTATAATAAAATGTGAGTAAGAATGAATTAGTGGAATATGAGGTCTACAACCAAAAAATAGTAAAAAGTGAAATGGGGTAAATTTTGTGGGAAGGACGGAAATGGAAAAATGAGACAAACTTTTAGAGACGGAGGGAGTATTTGATTATTGCTTAATCTTCTACACTGAAGGTAATAGTAAAGTTCTAATTAAAGATATTTAGCAAAATTATTGAAAGAATACTAGTATAAGATTTCGAATGACAATATGCGGAAATGTAATACTATAGTTTAATTTCTTGTTACAATGTTTAGTCGTCAAGAAAAAAACGTTATTAACGTGATAGTGCCACTGTTGCTTTTCCGACATTATCGGTTATTTCAATGTCAAACTTTAACGAAAGTCGTCATATATATGGTCTTGTTTATATCATTCATTCTCTAATTTTTCTCTCACTAACATCTCTATTTCTCCATGTCCTTCTGAGGACACTCATGTCAATGCCAAAAATTATACTATTACAATGGTAAATAGTAATATGGACACAACATAAAATCCTATATTATAGATCAAAATGTAGTTTAAATATGCACATTATGTATCCCACATAGTGAAGCGTTGTACTTAATTAGTAACTAAAATTTTTAATGTGATATGAAACACTTATGATCAAATGAAAGATATAAAATTGAAGCAAGGCAGTGAAGTCCTCGATTTGGTATGAGCATTGTGGTGAAATTGCACCAAATTAATTTAGAACCTAACAAGGTTTTGTGATAAAAGTTTGAAACGTGAGGTAAAACAACACACAAGTGAGTGTATATGTTGAATGTACCCCCATGTGATATGACCCCTCGCATCATTATATTTCCCTCTAAATATATTTTATTTAATTTATTTTGCATCACATCATATAAAGATTTATTCATGATTTTATTTATATGAGAGAGAATTTTCTAAATCCTACACTGGAAATATTTGTAAAGCAGTCTAAATCCTCTGGCATATGAAACTATTAGTGATGGGTTAAAATCTAGTATGTGTACATCCTCTTATCACGTGTCGTGCAATGACATCATAATTTGAACAGGAAATGGATAAAGTTGCAAATACATGGAAGTGTTAGGTTTTGTGTCATACTAATTTCCAGAAATGAATCTCTGAAGAAAGCACAGATCAGACCTAAATTTGTTCAATAAATTCAATACTCCTATATTATTGCAAGTCATACATAGTCACCATCGACCGATCAAAATCGCGTTTAAAGACGTGAGGGAGTATGTAGGAGTAGGATAAGTAAGCTTGATTTTTAGTTTCAAGATAAGAAAAGAATGTCAATTCATATTTCATACATATCACATCATATCAAAAAAAAAAAAAAAAAGTGGTGAACGTGATGAAGGAGAATGCTGAATGTGACATATTATAGCCCTGAATATGACATTTTATAGCCCTGACATTTTATGGTCCCTGAATTCTAATTTTATAGCCCAATTTTATTTCGTTAAAACGAGAGCCTATAGTACCCCACCCAATAAAGAAAAGCAAAATAAAAATAAAGTTAAAGAATAAAAATCTGTAAGCCTTAATAGACAACATATGCTTTAGCATATTCCTAGATTATGTAATACAACGATGACATCTTTAGTTACACAAGAAAGTAAAGAAAAATATGCAAAATATCACAGAGAAATAAGTTTTTACTCAAAATTCAAAGAAAATAGTACTTACTAGTAATTATACCTTGTTTTCACTCTGGCAAAATTCCTTCTTATACCAATATTATTTTCCCTTGTTGCCTGTACATACGTAAAACATTTATGATTAGAGGTAGATCGGTACGGTATATTGTATCAAGAACGTCATAATGCATAGTGTACCGAAAATTTCGATATGACAAAATATTATCTCACCGAAAATTTGGTATGGTTAATTTTTTATATTTTTATCTTACCATTATTGCGGTATACCAAAATACGATATGGTATACCGTAATATCGTCAATACCGAAAAAAATCTATTTTATACCAAAAATATTTAAAAGTAAGGTTTCATAGGATTTTTTTCTTTTTAATTCTATTTTGTACTATATAAATTAAATATAATATTATATAATGTAATATAATATATAGTAGTATAATATTTCAATATATACCGGTTTCTTTAAGTATTATGGATTCGGTATATACTGAATATTCGATATGCCACAGTATACATCGGTATAGGAAAATTGATAATGTTACCATACCGAAAAACCGATATTTTTGGTATTTTTATGTACTTTAAGTGCAGAATTTTGATATTTCGGTATTTATTCCCACCGCTATTTATGATTTGCAGAAAATGTTAAAACAATCATTTTGTATCTAACGCTGGTTACCAGATAGAAAAGATAATTCGAAGTTGGTCCATACTAAAAACAAAAGCAACTTGCTTGTTGAAAATGTGTCCGAAAATAAAGGAAAATGATGGGCAAGAGACTTGATATTCTAGAAAGGAATTTTGATAAATCATTTTGGTACGTCTTTCTGAAATATTTAAACAATGCGGTTATGTGTAACGCCCGCACAACAAAAAATTAAACTCACCAAGAAATTAATTTTTAATCAGATATTGTGTGTCAATTTCTAATTAAAAGTAAATACATTTTTGAATAAACGCTCTAAGTGATGGTACAATATCAATTATTTACCCAAATTAAGGTGAAAAAACTTAAAGATGCGCATTACTCCTCTACTTTTGTTAACCTGTCACGTTTCCATAGAACTCACAATAATTTTGGATCAAAGCCTCAAGTAACAAATAAACTAAAATGTAAGCTATATTTAGTGCGCGTATAAAGTTGCTTTTTCGGAGCATTAACTTTAATCAATTGCAAAAACTTTGATTAACTAATTTAAATTCCATTCCCTACCTATCCAAGAAGGGAGTATTACTATAGCAACTAAATAAGAGAGTTAAGGCTTGGGATTCAAGTGGTAGGCCCAAATAAATTTAAGAAAGGCTTTCAATTGTTTTCATTTAAAAGGGAAAGATATTGAGCATTATTTGGTTATGTACCTCTTGAAGCATTTGTAAACGCCTTGAAATGATGTTAATCTGAAAGGGATCAAAATATAGTGGAATGGGTTAAATTTCGAGCAAGGGAGTGGATTCATTTTTTTCACTATATAATCATGCATGTGTAATACTCCCTCCATCCCCAAAGAATATACACTTTGATTCGGTACAAGTTTTAATGCAAATTTGGTAAAATAAGAGAGAGTTGTAGAGAAAAAGTAATTAAAGTATTGTTAGCAGAGAATGAGTCTCACCTTATTAGAGAGAAAAGAGTTTCAAGATTGGAAAGTGCATATTCTTGTGGGACAGACTAAAAAGAAAGAGTGCATATTCTTGTGAGACGGATGGAGTACTATATATTCACTCTGGCTCATCACAAGTGATGGATTTCTTTTGGGCATGAGATTTAAGAAAATGATATATATTGAGTTAAAGTTGAGAGAAAAAAGTACGAGAGGGGAAAAAGTAAGAGAGTATAAAATAAGAAAGATAGAATAAGATAAGAGAGGTTGAATAAAATAGGGAGAGTTAAGTTTTGTCTTTTGTTAAAAAAGAAATTAATCACTTATGTGAGAAAACTAAAAATAAAAAAGTTGATCACCGGTGATGGGATGGGAAAGTAGTATACTCCATTGTCTTTACCCAATAGATAGTGATTTGCTTTCATCACCTGTTCAACTTTTGATCTCTCAGCTTATAAATGAATCAAAATATGATACTCGAAATTGATGAGCCAGTCATTATTCTGAAATAAAATACACTCAAGTAAATTTAGATATACATACATACATATATATAGTAGGAGTATATCTCAATTAATAAAAAGCAAAATATCTATTATTCTTATTTTATTCCATCATTTATTATACTTTTTCTTTTTTTTTTCTTACTTCATTTATTTTTTTTAATTTTTTCAGCATGATTTCAGTACATAAAAGTTTGAGTTTACATAATTATTTGGATTTTAATTTTGTATATTGAATTTTATAATAAACCGATAAGTGAGCGTATTTATGTAAACCAGTTTTTTTGTGGTTTAACGAGAAGCTTCCACTATTTTCGCGAGTGTGCACCTGGTCCAGCTCCACATAAATACTATGCGACACGTGTACAATCGTGGTGGTTGCCACGGCCCACGCCTCATCAAACTCAGTGTCAGTGTTATTCTATATGTAGCCAGCCAACCTCTCCTTTGTAGCAATCAATTGCGACAAACGGAGTACAGGTGAGTACTCGCCGCATTCTATCATTACTCAATGAGATTGAATTTTTTTGGTCAAAAAGCATGCTCTACTCATTCAACTCCATTTACTCTAAATTCTAAAATTGCATCACATTACCTCTTTAACCATCAAAACATATATTTATTTTTTATTAGAAAATGGATATAAATTTATTGTTTTTTTATATAGGAGTGCTTTTATATTTATCCAAAAATTATATTCCCTCTGTCTCATAATATATTATACATTTAGGGATTGACACGAGAGTTTATATGGTGTTATTTTGTGTGATTGGTGAAGAGAGAAAATAGTGGAATATATTTGTATGGACAAGTTAGAGTTTCTTCCAAGTGTCCATCTATAGAATTGTCAATAGTTATTTTCGGTACGAATTACTATCATCACAAAAAAAAATGTAAACTCGAAAACAAATAATCATACTGAATTGCAAGTTTTTAAATATTCATATAATGGGCCATTTATCCATCTTAAAAAGCTAATGGACTAATGGTCCTTTTTATTTATGAACTGATAAATGACTTAAATGGGGGCTTTGATTGAACAACTACTTTATTAAAATATTAAGTATTTACCTAAAAGGTATTAGGCCAGCCAGGTAATAATGAGATTCAAGTTTTACGCTATTTACATACTGAACTAAGTTGTTATTTGTGGGAAAATTTGTAATTAATTGTACGCATAACCTCTTGACTAAAACAAAATGTTTAATTTACTGAACGAGATATGAACAAGGATACAAATTGATTTTAATATTTTTACTTTTATTATTTTTTATATTCAGTTGGAGAATGAAAGGATTGATATTTAATCTATGATCTCTTCCTCTGACAGAGAAGAAAAAACTATGCTACAAAACTTTATTCGAATTGTCACATTTGAGCTCCAAATATCGAGAATTCTCCGTTTTTGTTTGTCCTCGTAATTAGAGATTTATAACATTATTTTGTTACACGTAGAAAATACTCCGAAGATACGTGGTTCAAAGTACTAGGAGTAAGTTTTTACAAATGACACAATATTAGTCTGAAATGTGCCTAATAGTAGCATTTAATATGACGATCTATCAATATTAGTTTTATAAGTATCAAATACACTAATTAAATGGATAAAATTTGTGCCCGGTTTCACTAACTAGGTACACCTATTTTATCTAACTTGGATTCTACTTGTAATGTGCCACAAACCATCTAATAAAATTTGTGGGAAGGTGCAAAATTCTACTACTAGCATTTACAAAAAGTAATAATCACCAATTTGTCCGTGTTTAAAAGGTCTTGTCTATCAAAGAGTCAGGATCATCAATTTGTCGATGCGTGACAAGAAGGAGTTTTCAATACACTCCCGCAATGTATGAGCCGAAATGATAATCAGACTTCTACACATTCAACAAAGAAACACATTACTGACTTAGGCTCGCTTTGATTCTACATTAGAAACAGACCACTTATCCTTTTAAAAAACCTTATAAGTAGAAAAAGTTATCAACTCATTTACAGTAGAGTCTGAATCATCACTTTATCAATATGAAAAAGAAATAATATAAACTTGGTGATTATTTTCAAAATCTGAATTTTATAAAGATCTTTAAAGATTTAGCTATTTAAGTTGTTGATTTTGTCAACGAAAGTAATCCGCAAAAATGATTTTCTTTAGCAATTTTTCATATTTTATTTCTTTATGATTGGGACGATGATTGATGGATGAATGGGCCATTTTTGGAAGAATAAAGATAGCCGTGAAGATGAAACCATTGATTTCATCCTTCATAGATAGAAGTCTTGTTCGGATGATACCGAATACAAACACAATAATGAGAAATCATTTACTATATATATATATATATATATATATATATATATATATATATATATATATATATATATATATATATATTTGAGAAATCATGTTAATTTTAAATTTAGTTAGAATCTCAAAAAATGTCAATGATAATTGCTAGATTAAATCAACTTAATTATAAGCACCATCTACACATTATGAGATAAATTAAACCAATCCCAATAGCTTTTTATTTTTTCTTTGGAGTAGAACTCCAGAAGCATCCAAACTAAAATTTAATCACTAATGTAAGATTGAATATGATGGTGTGGCGAATTTTTGATGGGAATAAATGCAAGTAATAAACGATCACAACACGGAAAATTACGTGGTTCGATTTACTGAGGTAAATCTACGTCCACGGGAAGAAAAGAGGGCAAATTTGTATTGCTTGGTTTCGCTTACAGATTACAATACTGATTTGCTATAAGATTCAGGATCTAGAGAGCTTAACCTCTGTCTATCTGATCTAGGTTCTATTTATACATTGAACTAAGATCGTGGTTTGCAGCACCACTCACTAGATCGTGGATGGTTGATAACTGCTTAACACCACTAAATAGATCGTGGGTGTAATGGAGGTCGTGGAGATCCTGCATGGGTCCACTATCTCCTTGTTCGGTCGAACACTGAGACCGAACTGCTGAACTTTGCCGATTAGCTTTTGCCGATCTGAGAGTAGAGCTTGATTGGTTCTTTTGCCGATCTGAGAGTAGAGCTTGATTGGTTGGCTTTTACCGAGCTGTAGGCTGCGACCGAACTCTTTGGTTGTGCCGAACCGAACTCTTTGGTCATGCCGAACTGATACTCTTTCTTGGGTTTTGAGAGTAGAGCTTGATTGGTTGGCTTTTACCGAGCTGTAGGCTGCGACCGAACTCTTTGGTTGTGCCGAACCGAACTCTTTGGTCATGCCGAACTGATACTCTTTCTTGGGTTTTGGGCTGATGGGCCGTCACTGTTATTGGGCTCGCAACTAGGGTTTAGTTGTTTAGTTCGTACCCCATCACCACCCCCCCGAAAAGCGAAGTGAATCACTTCGGCATTTTGGATAAATGTAAGGGGGAGGCTGACGTCAGGGGACGTGCCATGCGCGTGTCTGCATTAAATGTGACAGTAAATCCGGCCGTTGAATCCAGAAAAAGTGGGATTTGAAACGGTGCGACGAATTTGAAATGCCTTTGCGAATCCGATAAATATTTCCTTTCTTCATCATTGGAAACACTTTTGCGATTATTTCTTCTGTATTCTCTCCCTTTTTCGAAAAATTTTCTTCCGCTTCTTCAAGACTTTCTTCAGACTTTCGACCATCAGAGAGTAAGAATCATGTCTTCTTCTTCTGAATCTGTTTCTGAATCAGGTAGCGGTAGGAAGGGGGGTAAGGGGTCTCTTGGCCGGAAGAAGTCCGGGGAGAAGACGGTAGAATATTTTCCGAGCATTTTGAGTAAGGATACTGTGATATCCTTACACGGAAAATATTTTCTACCTGGGGGTTTAGTGGTAATTCCCTACGACCTTCATAGGGCTGATTCGCCGCCGGAGGGTTACGCCACCGTTTACGAAGCCTGCTTGGAATGCGGGCTTCGTTTCCCTCTTCCCCCTGCCTTTGTAGAGCTTCTTGATTTTTTTCAACTCCCTTTAGGTCAAGTGACTCCGAATTCTTGGAGGCACTTATCGGCCTTTGCTGCCGAACTGCGTAGATTAGGAAAGGATCTGTCTCTGAGGGCAATCCTTAATTTCTTTCAGTTTAAGATGAAGGGATCCTGGTTTTACTTGATCCCTTTACAGCCCTTTAGAGCCTTTTGTAAAACCAAATGGCCGAAATGGCAAAATCGTTTCTTTTTTTACAATAGGACAGCGGCTCCGGGCTTTCCCTGGAGAGGGCCGAAGTCCGTAATTCCTCATCCTCGGTTAGAACCGTTGAACGAGCTCGAGGGCGAGCTCAATAAGATTCCTATGATTAGGAAACAGTACTCGGAATCTGAGCTCGTCAAGGGTGACTTCGTGTTCGATATCTCGTCTTCGGACGAAGAGACTGAGGGTGAGGATTTCTTTTTTATGCTTTACTGCTTTAACGACGAAGACTAACCTTGTTTTCTTGCTTTTTGGCAGTGAACATGCTAAACAAGCTCGGTCGCAAATCCTCCGAATCTAATGAGCCGGAGAGACAGAAAGCCACCGGCTCGGCGTCTGATGCCGAGAAGAATCCGAAAAGGCAGAAGACCTCTTCTTCGGATCCAAAAAAGCCGGAGTCGACTTCGGCAAAGGGGAAGGGGAAGATTCAGAAACCCCCAAGAGCGCCGGAGAAAGACATTGTCTTGGCGGCCCCTTCGGAACATGTCTGTGAGCCTTTTGCATGGCCAACGGACTTTGTAGAGGTGAATTCTCTTCTTGATTTTCTGGCCTTGCTTTTTTCCTATATTTTTTGTGGCCCCTCTGTTGACTTTTTCCTTTTTCCATTTTCAGAGGAACAATATGCTCTCCAAGCTCGTCGCCGTTGAACTCTCCAAAGCGTCCAACGATTATGCTGAGATGCAGAGGAAGTTGAATGCTGCTCGTCACCAGGCCGAACAGGCTCGGGCAGACTTTGAGAAGGCAAGGGCCGCTAGGATCTCGGCTCAGGATGAAGCTCAGCGTGCCAAAAACCAGCTCATCATCCAGAGAGAGCAATCTAAACAGAGGGAGGCTGCCGCCGTGGTTGCTCAGGGGGAGGCTCTCCGTGTTTTCGCGGAGAAACTCTTTTTGAGCAATCAATTTTCGGCCTTTATCGGTGATCTGCTGAAATTGATGACCGATAACGCTGAGCAGGGACCCGAAGTCGTCCTGCCGCTGTATGGCCGAGAGATTTCAGCTCGTCTCCAGAGTCTGCCGCTCCTTGAGGAGCTTGCTTCTTCCTCGGTCCTGCTCTCTGCTGAAAGAGTCCGTAACTGCCGCGCTGACCGGGACGAGAACATGGAGGCCATCTTTGCCTCCTTGGGACCTGTTTCACCCGCTTCAATCTTTAACGAAGAGGGTGGGCAGGAAAACGAGGCCGGCAAGGAGACCGAGCAGACGGATCAGCAGGCCGGCGACGGGCATGCCGAGCAGGAGGTGCAGCAGATCGGCGATGGGGGCACCGAGCAGGCTGGAGGGAGTAGGGAGGCCGAGGCTGAAGCCGAAGTAGGCAAGGAGAAGGAGGCTGAAACCCACAGAGGAGCCGGAGACGAAACTGGCGGAGTATGATTTCGTCTCCCTTCTCTTAGTTTAGTTTCTTTCTCTCCTTGTAAAATGGCCTTGAAGCCCTCCTTGTGTAAAAAATTTTTCTTGTGAATGAAGAAAATCTTCTTTCTACACTCGTGTCTTCTTTATAGCTTTTCGTAATCTCTTTTACTCCTGTTGTGGTTTACTGCCTGCTCGGTAAACTGAAATGCCGAACTGACATAGCTGCTTTGTATTCTTAACTCTAAGGAGCTGGAGGTACTTCACTGGAAGCGGCTATACTCTTCGGCTTTAAACGAAGCTGAGAAAAAAGCCATAGATGACCAGGTGAAGTATGACGAACTCTTGGCTCGGTTAGTGGAGCTGGAGTCCAACAATAAGGACTTAAAGTCCATAAAGAAAGATCTGGAGGCCGAGCTGAACACTGTCATCGCTGAGAGGACTGCATATGAGGATTTCATCTGCGGGCGCGGGGGAATGACCATATCTGAAGTTCAGAATCAAGTTGATGAACTGTGGGAGGAGCTTCATGTACTCCGGAAGAACAATGCGCTGGAGAGCTCGGCTTGCCAACAAGTTGTGAAGTCATTGCGGCGCTTGGCTTCTCGGTACGACATCATTCTTTCCCGGCGTCCCTCAATCGAGAGATTCCTTAGGCGTTTCCCGCCAACAGATGCTCACACTCCAACTCAAACCTCTAATCCACTTGCTCAAGATTCTACTCCAAACCAACAACGGACTCAGGATGAACCGGAAACGTCAAGACGAGAACGTACTCCAAGTCAGCAACGGACTCCGGAACAACCGGAAATGTCAAGACGAGAACGCCCTGAAGTTCGTAGAGGAGTTGTGATTATGAGTGAGCAAGATCAGCGGATGCTTCGTGAAGAGACTCTTCGCCGCCGAGGTGCTAGAACTTCCCGGACTCAGGGAAGGGGCGGTAGGTCGATCAGAGCATCTCGTCGACCTACTTATTCTTCAACTGTTCGGAACACCCGAACTCAGCATCATGAGGATTTTTTGGATAGGTGGCTCAACTTTAGCAACCGTGGACAGTAGAATAGTCCTTTGTAATGGTGTAACGCCTTCTCGTAGGGCAGCGAAATTGTATGCCGAACAAGACTTAATAAATGAAATTTTTTCATTTCGCTTCTATCACTGCGTATTTACAGTTCAGCGATTTTTCATTTCATTTATTGTACTCGTCCGCGGTCTTATGAAGAAAACTCTTCTTTGGCCGGACTCGTCCTCAGTCTTATGAAGAAAACTCTTCTTTGACCGGACTTAGTTTGTGTCCTTATTTGGCGAGTTTTATCGCTTGGATTGGACTTTCCCTTTGTGTCCTAATTTGGCGAGTTTTATCGCTTGGATTGGACTTTCCTTTTGTGTCCTAATTTGGCGAGTTTTATCGCTTGGATTGGACTTTCCCTTTGTGTCCTAATTTGGCGAGTTTTATCGCTTGGATTGGACTTTCCCTGGTTGACCGAATTGGTTTTCGGCTTATTGCAGTCCGTTTCAGACGAACTGCTTGTTTCTTAAGCTGAATTGTGGTCTTGTATCTTCCTTAGAAGCTTGGACTCACAATTGTCTTTAATACATGATCTAAAAAGGGGATCAGCCTTTAAAGATCAATATACCTCAGTAATATTTATAAGAGACAAAACGCACATAGAGACTAAACGCACATAAAGACAAATAAAAAAGACGAAAAAGATTTTAAACTTTTATAAAACGACCAGCATAAAGGACAAATAGAAACATGAAAGCACATATCCCTAGGACCGAACTAGATACAAGACTGACCGGACCTTGTCTCTTACAAATGGAACTTCTTGAGGTTGGAAATATGCCATGTTCGGGGTACTTGTTCTCCTGACATGTGAGTCAATTTATAAGACCCTTTTCCCAGGACTTCTGACACCCGATACGGACCTTCCCATGTGGGTTCAAGTTTGCCCAGCTTTTCTGCTCGGCTTACTTCATTGTTTCTCAATACGAGATCTCCCACTTGAAACTGCAGCTTTTTCACCCTTTGGTTATAATACCGGGTTACTTGCTCCTTGTACTTGGCTGCTTTTATGCAGGCCAGTTCTCTTCTTTCTTCGGCAAGATCTAGTTCGGCTCTCAGTCCGTCATCATTCAGTTCTGTTGAGAAATTGAGTGTTCGGGGGCTGGGTATGCCGATCTCAACCGGAATTACGGCTTCAGTGCCGTACACTAGACTGTACGGAGTTTCACCGTTGGAGGTTTTTGGTGTAGTTCGGTAAGACCATAGGACTTGAGGAAGATTTTCTACCCATTGTCCTTTGGCTTGTTCTAACCGAGCTTTTAATCCTTTCACCAAAATACGGTTTGTTACTTCCGTTTGTCCGTTTGCTTGTGGGTGAGAGACCGAAGTGAACCGCTGTTGAATATTCAACTCTTGGCACCAATTCTTGAATGTCTTGTCGGTGAACTGAGTCCCATTATCCGAAATGAGGATATGGGGTATGCCAAATCGGCAAACTATGTTCTTCCAAACAAAATCCAATGCCTTCGAGCTCGTTATCGTAGCTAATGGTTCAGCCTCCACCCACTTTGTGAAGTAGTCCAAGGCAACGATCAAGAATTTCATTTGCCGAGGAGCTTGTGGTAGTGGTCCTACTATGTCTATGCCCCATTGCATAAAAGGCCAAGGGCTTTGCATAGCACATAGATCGGTCTGCGGCATCCTTGGGATATTTGCATGGATTTGGCACTTCGTACATTTCTTAACGAGCTGTACTGCTTCTTGTACCATAGTTGGCCAATAATATCCCCATCTCAGAACTTTTTTAGCTAAAGCTCTAGCTCCGATGTGGCTGTCGCACGATCCTTCATGAACTTCTCTAAGGATGTAGTCCGTCTCTTCTGGTCCTACACATCGCAATAACGGTTGAAGGTAGGACTTTCTATATAGGACTCCTTCATGAAGTTCATACCGAAGTGCTCGGCATGTGATTTTCCGAGCTTCTCTCTTATCCTCGGGCAGTTGTCCTTGATCTAGATACTTTGATATTGGCGTCATCCAGTTCGGCGAGCTGGTTACTGAAAGTACCTCAGCATCATCAATGCTTCTGTGCGGTAATTCCTCCACTTTTGAGCTCGGATATGAGGCCAACTTGCTTAAAGTATCTGCTCGGCCATTTTCCGCTCTGGGAATGCGGATTATCCGAAAATAAGAGAAACTTCGGCTAATGCTTTGCGCTTTGTCCAAGTATTTTTTCATCCTTTCATCTCGGGCTTCACTTGTACCCAACATGTGATTCACTATGACTTGTGAATCACAATGGATTTTGAGAGATTTGATAAATAGACTTTGCGCTAACCGAAGTCCGGCAAGAAGGGCTTCGTATTCGGCTTCGTTATTAGTGGTTGGGAATAAGAACCGAAGTGAATAAGTTACCTCGTGTCCGTCGGGAGCGATAAGTAGAATACCAGCTCCACTTCCCGTCTTATTCGAAGCTCCATCTACGAATCCAATCCAACAGTCCGGCGGCTCTACATCGGGTTCCTGGGGCTGTGTTGGTTCATCATTGGTAGGGCTTTTCTGTTCGGCAATAATAGGGATTGCTTGATCGAACTTTGCCTCTACCAGAAAATCTGCCAAGGCTTGTCCCTTGATGGCTTTCCGAGGTAGATATTCTATTGAATGTTCTCCCAACTCTATGGCCCACTTGGCAATTCTGCCTGACGCTTCAGGCTTAGTCAAAACTTGCCGAAGTGGAAGATCGGTTAAGACGCATACCTTGTGAGCATAGAAATATGGCCGCAGTCTCCTTGCTGCATTTACTAATGCCAGAGCAATTTTTTCCAGAGGTTGATACCTTGTTTCGGGACCTCTTAATGCTCGGCTTGTAAAGTAGATAGGACGCTGCTTTAGGCCTTCTTCTCGTACAAGTACCGCGCTAATGGTTTGATCTGATGCCGCTAAATATAAGAATATCACTTCGGCATCTGTTGGAGCAGAGAGAATAGGGAGTTCGGCTAAATAACTTTTGAGTTCGTCAAAAGCCTTTTTCTGTTCGGCTCCCCACTCAAACTTTGGTGCCTTCTTCAAAACATTGAAGAACGGCAGTTGCTTTTCGGCTGCTTGGGAAAGGAATCTATTCAGTGCGGCTAGACATCCAGTTAGCCTTTGCACATCATGTATGGACTTCGGCATTGCCATGTTCTGAACAACTTGAACCTTTAGGGGATTTGCCTTGAGTCCGTCCTTTGAAACCCAACAACCCAGAAACTTTCCTGAATCTACCAAAAAGGTACATTTTTGGGGATTGAGTTTGAGGTTGGCTTTTTTGAGCACGTCGAGGGTTGATTTGAGATTGTCTTCGTAATCCGAAGTGCTTCTACTTTTAACAACTATGTCGTCAACATAGACTTCAACCTCTTTTCCGATCAGGTGCCGAAATAGCTTGTCTACCATCCTTTGATATGTGGCTCCGGCATTCTTTAAACCGAATGGCATCTTTTTATAAGCAAAAATGCCGAAGTCAGTAATGAAAGCCGTTTTTGAAGCATCATTCTCATCCATTAAAACTTGGTGGTATCCTTTATACAAATCAAGAAAACAGAAAATTTCGAAGCCTATCAAAGCTTCTACTTTTTTATCTATGTTCGGAAGGGGGTAGCAATCTTTAGGACAGTGCTTATTTAGATCGGTAAAATCTATGCACATCCGCCATCCTCCTTCTTTTTTCTTGATCATCACAGGATTGGCCACCCAAGAAGGATATTTTACTTCGAATAATACATCCGCTTTCAGTAATTGGCGGACTTCGTCATGGATGACTTGATTTCTTTCTGCCGCAAAGAGTCTTTGCTTCTGTTTTATAGGCCGGACTGAAGGATCAATATTTAACCGATGTGTAATTACCTCGGAAGACACTCCGGTCATGTCCAACGGAGACCACGCAAAGACATCTTTGTACTCTTTGAGGAGCTGGAGGGTCTTTTCCCGGAGCAGAGGTGTTCCCGCGAAACCGATCTTGACCGTTCTGGATGGATCATCTTCGTATAACTGAACTGTCATCGAGTTCGGCTCCGGTGTGACTTCGGTCATTTCGCCTGCCCCTGACTCCGGCTGCTGTGATTGCTATGCTTGATGGTGCCGATCTGATTGCTCGGCACTTTTAAGCGCAATCTGCAAACATTCTTTTGCTCTCTTTTGATCACCTCGGATGACTGCAATCCCTCCTTTAGTGGGGATCTTGATTGTGAGGTGATAAGTAGAGCAAATGGCCCGAACTGTGTTGAGCCAGTCTCTTCCCAGGATGATGTTATACGGGGACCGAGCTTTTACCACAAAAAACTCGATCATCGTACTGGAGCTAGTAGGCGCTCTTCCCACCGTAATCGGAAGGCTGATAGTACCTTCAGGGCGGGTGTCTTCCTGGGCGAAACTTTTCAGAGGAAGTGGGGCCGGACTGAGCCGAGCTGGATCCACTTCCAGTTTATCAAAACATTCTTTAAAAAGAATGCTAACCGACGCTCCTGTATCCACAAACACTCTGTGGATCAGTTTGTTTGCCACTCCGGCTTGAATGACAATCGCGTCTTGATGAGGAGAAATGGCCGGGACGGGATCTGCATCTGAAAACGTGATTACTTCCTCCTTCTTCAGCCTTTTATGCATAGGCTCCTCTCGATTGACGCCTCTGCGTTCTGCTTTTAGAGACGACTTAGTCTTCCCGGCTGGGAGAGCGTCAATAGTCTGGATTACTCCGTCATATTGCGGCTCGTCATCGTCTTCGGGATCCTGTTGCCTTTTAGGATCCTGAGGAGCGCAGTTCGCACCTCTCTGTTTCTTATTCTTCTTCGGCAGCTTGCTTTGGTATTTTTTTAACGTCCCTGCTTTCACAAGAACATCAATACCTGCTGCCAAATTTCGGCACTCCTCGGTATCGTGACCGTGGTCTTGATGGTAGGAGCAGTACGTATCCTGACTTCGGCGCGTGGCTGATTTCGTCATCCGCTTTGGTTTTTCGAACATATCAGAATGCAGTTCGAAAATTTCCGCTCTCGACTTGTTCAATGGTACGAACTGAGCGGGCGGTTTCTCAAGATCGAGACGTGGTCCCAATCTGCCTTGTACCGGTGCCCTTTGAATTCTTTCAAAAGGAGTTCGGCGAGGAAGCCCCTGATCGCTATGATCGGGCTTCTTTTTGTCTCCTCTGGATGAGCTGTCTAAAGACCGTTTTCGACGGTCTGCCTCATCGGCACGAGAAAACTGGTCCGCAATGTCCCACATCTCTTGAGCTGTTTGCGGACTGCACTCAACGAGCTTTCTGTAGAGAGCTCCGGGCAGAATTCCATTTTGGAATGCCGAAATGACAAGTAGATCATTGAGATCATCTACTTGTAGGCATTCCTTGTGGAATCTCGTCATGAAGTCGCTAATTTTTTCATCGCGACCTTGACGTATAGAAAGCAGCTGAGCCGAAGTGATTCGGGCTTCCGCTTTCTGGAAGAATCTCCTGTGAAAAGCATCCATTAGATCTCTGTAAGATCTAATGCTCCCTTGAGGGAGGCTGTCAAACCACCTTCTTGCGTTCCCGATAAGCAGCTCGGGAAACAGCTTACACATGTGAACCTCATTGAGACCTTGGTTCGCCATATTATACTGATAGCGTCCCAGGAAATCATGAGGATCCACTAACCCGTCATAAGTCATTGACGGAGTTCGGTAATTCTGTGGCAATGGAGTTCGGGTGATATCATCCGAAAATGGAGTCTTCAGCGCTCCATACATGGCGAATCCGACATCTCTTCGGTATGGTGGAGATGGAGTTCTCCTGTGATTTCGGTACCGAGGAGGAACAGGAACATGTCGGTGGTGAGGATTCTTTCTCCTGGAAGGTGCGACACTACTGCGGTAGTGGCTTTCATGTCTGGAGGGGGAGGGAGAATCCGCCGTTTTCTTCTCCGGCTCCTGGCTCTTTTGCAGGAATGTTAAGAACTCATCCTGCTTCTCAGCCAAGAACAACTTGACAGCCTCATTCAAAGCGAGCTGCTGGGGAGGCTCGGTGCGATGACTTTTTGAGTGGTTTGTTCCTTCACCGTGAGAACTGGAGGCAGATTTCTCCCGAGGCTGTTTTCCAGACCTATGGGCTGGACTAGCTTCCTCACCTTCGTCACGGACGGAAGTATGGGTATTATGTGATCTGGTACGCATTTTTTTTTGGTAGAAAATGATCAAAAACTCGCTTTTATCACAGTTTTGGTTCTCTGTTTCCCACAGACGGCGCCAGTGATGGTGTGGCGAATTTTTGATGGGAATAAATGCAAGTAATAAACGATCACAACACGGAAAATTACGTGGTTCGATTTACTGAGGTAAATCTACGTCCACGGGAAGAAAAGAGGGCAAATTTGTATTGCTTGGTTTCGCTTACAGATTACAATACTGATTTGCTATAAGATTCAGGATCTAGAGAGCTTAACCTCTGTCTATCTGATCTAGGTTCTATTTATACATTGAACTAAGATCGTGGTTTGCAGCACCACTCACTAGATCGTGGATGGTTGATAACTGCTTAACACCACTAAATAGATCGTGGGTGTAATGGAGGTCGTGGAGATCCTGCATGGGTCCACTATCTCCTTGTTCGGTCGAACACTGAGACCGAACTGCTGAACTTTGCCGATTAGCTTTTGCCGATCTGAGAGTAGAGCTTGATTGGTTCTTTTGCCGATCTGAGAGTAGAGCTTGATTGGTTGGCTTTTACCGAGCTGTAGGCTGCGACCGAACTCTTTGGTTGTGCCGAACCGAACTCTTTGGTCATGCCGAACTGATACTCTTTCTTGGGTTTTGAGAGTAGAGCTTGATTGGTTGGCTTTTACCGAGCTGTAGGCTGCGACCGAACTCTTTGGTTGTGCCGAACCGAACTCTTTGGTCATGCCGAACTGATACTCTTTCTTGGGTTTTGAGAGTAGAGCTTGATTGGTTGGCTTTTACCGAGCTGTAGGCTGCGACCGAACTCTTTGGTTGTGCCGAACCGAACTCTTTGGTCATGCCGAACTGATACTCTTTCTTGGGTTTTGAGAGTAGAGCTTGATTGGTTGGCTTTTACCGAGCTGTAGGCTGCGACCGAACTCTTTGGTTGTGCCGAACCGAACTCTTTGGTCATGCCGAACTGATACTCTTTCTTGGGTTTTGGGCTGATGGGCCGTCACTGTTATTGGGCTCGCAACTAGGGTTTAGTTGTTTAGTTCGTACCCCATCAGAATACAATAAGTAAAATTAATTAATTATATATTCTGGCCCTGATCTTAGTTTAAGTATAATTTCCGAGAAGTTACAGTGGCAAACAGCAGCGTCAATAAAAGTGGATAAAAGTAAAAAATAACGTGGCATCTTTTAGGAAATATACGAAAAAATACCAGCAAAGGGCAGTTCGAAGAGAGAGAAAGAGAGATCATTTTAAACCTTATCCATTTCGCCCTTTATAAAAGCATATCAAAACTTCAGTTTTCTTATCAAATTAACCTAACAAAATCCCCATTTTTCTCCACAAGGGAAGACAGCGGAGGCAAAATTGCTCCAATTAAAAATCTCTGACCGATTCAATGGCTGCGACGAAAAGCTACTTCCCCAGAGCAAACCACAGATTTCTCCCGACTGATCGAGAAACCACTAACAACTCGATGATCTTCGAGCTCGACGAATCGGAGGTCTGGAACTCCGACGGCCGCTCGCTGTCGCCGGATTGCCGCAAGCAGAGTTCCAGAATATCCAGGAAGCCGACAGCGGTGGCGGAGCGGGGATCGGCGACCGGACCTGCTTCCCTGCCGGTCAACATTCCTGACTGGTCGAAGATCCTGAAGGACGAGTACAGAGACAATCGCCGGAGAGACAGCGACGACGACGACTTCGACTTCGAAGAGGACGAGGCGGCGGAGAACGGCGGTCGTGTTCCGCCGCATGAGTTTCTGGCGAGGACTAGAATCGCTTCCTCGGTGCAGGAAGGGATCGGGAGGACGCTCAAGGGCAGGGATCTGAATAGGGTTAGGAACGCGATCTGGCTGAAAGTCGGGTTTCAAGATTGATCGATTCAATCTCAATTTTGTTTTTGATTAATTAATAACTGCAATTTTTGGTTTAGTTTTTTGTTTTTTCTTCTTTGAAATTGAGGGAATACTTTTCTTATTATATGAAAAGCCCTATTTAACCATGAGCGATTGGTAATCAAAACTTTGTGTTTGATTTCACTTTTCTGAGAGTATATGTATACATATCGGATTTATCAAATTTTATTATTACTTAATTTCTCTTTGATCGGATTTATCAAACTTTATTATTACTTAATTTCTCTTTGCCATTTTCATTCTTCGTAGTCATACACTCTCTGTTCCACTGCAACTCTGCAACTGATTAATTTCAAAATGGAATTTTCATTTACGTCTGCATAAACAATATTGTTACGTCGAATAAAAATAAAGAATGTGTGATTTTATTTTACAGTAAGACATTTGAAATTTGAAATCTTTGAAATTAATTGAAGAAGTGAAGAATTGGTATTGGAGATGGTGGTATTGATTGAATGAAGGCGAATAATAATGGAAATAGGTGAATAAATTAGGTGGCTGGAAAAGAGAATAAGGCAATTTTTTTTTTTATGAATAAATAAACTAAGTAAAACTGAAACCATCGTTTACATCAGACACTCGGGCATACAAGAGAAAAGCCACAATTCGGCTAGAATGAAAAAGCACCCCTATAAAATATGCTATAGCCTTTCTCTGTATAATTTCTTAACCGAATTTTAATACAATTTGGCTCATAGAAAAATATTCTTAAATGTGTGATTAATTAATAGTTAGTCGTATAATCCATCAAAGGGATTCTATCACATAATGATTTTGATATGTTGGATTTTTCCTTGTATATCTAATGAGAGATTAATGTAGAAAGAGAATATAATTGGAATGAAGTGCCTAATTCTGGAATTAGGAGGCATGGTGTTGAATATGGCCTTAGTTACGGGTCAGGTTCATCCGACGCCGTTAAAACAAGCATACGTGTAATACTATCGCGTATAATGATTCAATTTATGGTTTGAAAATAGGATTGGCATCGATTTGGAATAAAAGAAAAAAATATATGTTGATTAAGATTTAGGAGTAATCTTTGTATTGGAAACATTTCTTTTACTCCTTATATTAATAGTCCTTGTATTTTTGGTAAATTAATTGCCATTCAACATAATTGACATGTATTTTTGTCTTACCAAAGTGAAAAATAATTTACTATTTAATATTGTAAATGGTATACTTAATTTTGTGGAGTCTAAGTTCATAATGTTAGTTTCGTAGATGAAGATATATGGAGCAATGTGTATTTATTGGCGTGACAAATGCGTAGTTGTGTATGGGGCTACATACATTGTCGCAATGCACCCACTTTAGCTGGAATTGAAAAGATTGGTCATGATATTTATTATTGTTTGGGATAAAATTGGGACTTTGATATTGAAATTGCATAGATTGTATGTATATGCACACACGACTACACATTTGTGATCCATAATTATTTGATAGTCATACTCGAAAAAGGAAAATGATGTAAACCTGTGTCTGTGTGTGTATATTCAACTGGTGATCAGTTGAGTTCATATATGAAAATATTATAATATGCTTATTCTTAAAAAATAAAATTTTCAGCGGAAACGAGAAGGCAACAAAATTTCTGATTAATTTATAAGCAGACAAGTTATAATAAACTCAAAACAAAGACTTATTAAGGAGCAAGTTTTCCGAATTAGTTTTTAATTAGTTGCATAATAAAAGGCATAAATTAAAAAATGCTAGGAAAATAGGATAACGATGAATGGCCTCATGGTATGTTATGTCATACCACATTTATCTAGAGAGGTTTTTGACTTTGGGACGTAACCTATTTTTTTGATAATTAATCAAGATTAGATAATCCCACTTATTGATGCCGACTGATGTAGTGGAGTAGTTTTTATTTATTTGTTTGTTATTTTAACTATTAAGGCTTTTATTTTGATTTGTCTTTCGATAGTAGGATGTATAATTTACGAGTTTGGCCTCCCTAGTAAATTTAAGATGAGTGATGGTGTCTTCTCTCAGTTGAGAGGCTCCATCGATGATAGTGAATAGGCTCACCCATTTTCAAATGATATTACAAAGGGTCATTAAAAATCGATGTTGCATTTTTTCCTTAAATAGCTTGTGATTTGGTCTCCATGTTTTCTTAAGATAGATGAGTGATTTCTAGTTAAGTTGTTTGTGGGGATGTGGTTTGCTATAATACTAGTAATTCACTGAGGTTATGTGTAAGAAACTTTAAAATGGATAAACGAAAGAGAAAATAAAATGACATAAATTATAATGTTGACTTTTGCTAAAAGAGATTAACTTAAAACGTCTCGGAAAAAGAATATGAAACAATGAATTTGGGACATACTGTGTACAAATCAACAACTAACATGTTTAATTAATTAACTGATACTCCTTTCATCTATGATTATGAATCTCAATTATGTTCGACATAAACCTTAAAAAAATGTAAAATTATATGAATTGAGAAAGATACTGTAATGTGAATACTTTATATCTATATTTGTTTTCACGGATATATAGTTGTAGAAAAAAATAGTTGAATGCTTGTACATATTTTAGTTCATTTATTTTAGATAGATCCAAAAAATAGGAAAAAATAATTAAATCTATTTAAATCCCGAGCAAAAAGAAGGAATTGAGCAATGCCATTTTTTTTATCCACTGCAACATCTTTCTTTGATTTTGGTCTATCCATTTTGAATAACTTTATTGTAGCTTGCGTGCAAATGTATTTAAGATATTGGACGAAATGTAGCTTGCGTGCAAATGTATTTAATATATTGGACGAAATGGAGTGTAGTTATTGGGCATTAAAGAGTTACGTGTTGTTCACATATAATTAATGGAGTACAAGTTTAAAGTAACGGCACCCGCAACGCGTCTCGCGGGTATCCCTTATCTCGTCCCTCCGAGACGAGACGGGCGCGGGACGCGTTGCAGCGTCCCGTCTCGTCCCCAGCCCACCGAGACGCTCGTCCCTCCGAGACGGCACGCGAGCTGTCTCGCCACGCGCTTGCGCGACGTGGCGCGCTCCTGCGCCATGCGTGACGCCCACTCGCCGACCTGCGACTGGGCTTCGTCACGCTGACGCAATAAATCATTTTTAAAAAAAAAATCAAATTTAATAAAAAATTAAAATTATAAACGGTCATATGACCGTTCAACGGTCATTTTCCTTTTTTTCTCTATAAATACTCTTATTTCATCCTCATTACACACAAGCACACATCTATTCTTCTCAAATTACCTCCATTTCCTCTCCAATTTTCATCTCAAATCATCTCTTTCATTCTTCTACCAAAGTTAATACATTCATGGATCCATTTGAGTAAATGTGTCGAATAATGGAAGAATCACTTGAAGAAGATCGACGTAGGGAGGCGGAGGAAGCCGCGCCGCCCCAAAGACGATCCCGGACTTACATCCATCGTAATCGGGAGGAAGCCACCGCAAGGTTAGTACGCGACTACTTCTGTGATAACCCGGTATGGGGAGATACCTACTTCCGTCGCCGTTTCCGCATGCGGCGACCGCTATTTCTCCACATCTCAAATACATTGGCAGCCCGGGAAGAGTTCTTCCAAGAAGGGTTCGACGTCGTTGGCCGTCTCAGCCACACGACGCTGCAGAAATGTACTGCAGCAATCCGTCAGCTTGCGACTAGACAAACAGCGGATTTGTTCGACGAATACCTCCGCATTGGAGAAAGCACTGAGAGAATGTGCTTGATGCAATTCTGCAAAGGCGTCCGTGCAGCCTTCACCGATGAATTTCTCTGGAAGCCAAGCACGGCAGATTGTAAGTTTCTGCTCCACCTTCACGAAGAAGTGCACGGATTCCCCGGGATGCTTGGCAGCGTCGCTTGCATGCATTGGCAATGGAAGAATTGCCCTGTGGCGTGGAGGGGGTCATACACGAGCGGCCACAAAGGCACCCACCCCACCGTTATACTCGAGGTCGTTGCCGACTACCGGCTATGGATTTGACATGCGTACTTCGGGGTCCCTGGATCGAACAACGACGTCAACGTGCTCAACCAATCCGACCTCTTTGCCGAAGTTTTGGGTGGTAAAGCGCCAGCCATCAACTTCATCGCTAACAACCGACGGTATAAAATGGCGTACTATCTTGCCGATGGCATCTACCCAAAGTGGCCAACCTTCGTAAAGACGTTCAACAGGCCGGTGAACGAAAAACAGGCTCTATTTGCGCAGAAGTAGGAGGCTGCTTGCAAGGATGTGGAGAGGGCGTTCGGGGTTCTCTAAACGCACTTCAACATTATCAAAGCCCCGTCTCGTACGTGGTTCATGGAGAGTATGGTCGACATCATGTATACGTGCATAATCTTGCACAACATGATTGTTGCCGACGAAGGACATGAGGCGGGAAATTAGTTCGACCCTGAAACCCCCGGAAGCTCTACCGCAAGTAGTCCGCCTCGCAGTGGAGTGCATCCGTCTTTGCAAGATCGGTTGTCTATTCGGGCAAGGACACAAGATTCTACCGACCACGCCCAACTCCAAGATGATCTAATGGAGCACATTTGGGTAAAATTTGGCGGAAGAAATTAAATTGTGTATTTTTCATTTTTTAAAGATTTTTAGTTATGTTTTTTTTATTTTTTAATAATTTTAAATTGTAATTTTATTTTATTTAATGAAATGTGTTTTTATTAATTGAATTTGTTGGAAATAAAAATAAAAAATGAAATTGAATGAATAGTAAGTTAAGAGATGGTTAAGAGACGGATAAGAGATGGAGGGTTGCAGGTTCTGTCTCTTAGTTAAGGGGCCCATGAATAGTTAATGGATGAGACGGATAAGAGACAGCATTGCGGATGGCCTTAAGGGATGAGATGATTAAGAGATGGAAGGTTGCAGGTGTTGTCTCTTAGTTAAGAGATGTGATGAAAAATATAGGGGAACCCATAAATAGTGAAGAGATGAGACGGTTAAGTGACGGATAAGAGACAGCTTTGCGGATGAGATAATAGCCTCGTACTATTTTTTATTGTAAAACAGTGAATCTACGAAAAAAAAATTATAAAGAATTTGATTATCTATATAAACTAATCACTATTGATAATATTATTTATATATGAAACTCATTCTCCATTTATATTAATCCCATATTTTTTATGAAAACACACGTTACATCCATTTCAGTCTATTTTTATTGATGATTGGTGTATTATGAATTCTTATAAATTTTGATATATTTATAATTACATTCTAGCCAATTTTAATTATTGTGATAGCTTTGTGATTTAAAGACAAAATTGTACAACTGATGTTGAAAGCATGAAACCGATCAACCCAAACCAGATCTAGTAGAACTTTGAGGATTTTGGAATAATATTCATTAAATTACATTTTCCATTTATGTGTGAAATTTTATCAATATTGTGACTGAATTGTGTCATAATTGAGATTCTTTTATGTATAATTTTATTGGAGGATAATTTGATACAAATCACGAAGTTGAGAAAATTAATTAATTTCAAAAGTCTGAGTAAAATAAAATTGCTATGTTTTTTTTTGAAGGGGATCGTAGACCCTATACTTTAAATGTCAAAATAAAACCGAAACATTTTAGTTATATATCAATTCGTCCAATATCTTAATCCAAACAAGTTCCAAAGATGGTTGGTCCATTCTTAGATATATTATTGGTTACTTTGAGAATCATATTTTTGGACAAAGTATATCCATTTTTCCATAAAAGTTGGGAATTATCCAACTCTTGGCCACTACCAAGGGCAATTTCACATAATGCCCTTGATTTATGATATTTTTTAAAATATGTTCTATTTTTAAAAATATATTACAAACAAATGAAAATATATAATATTAGAAATATATACTAATTTATGTTTCTGACGTTAGGCGATCCAATCTTAGAAAGGATCAACACTAAATTAAGATCAAAGAAAGATGACGACATTTTTTTTATTCGAGAATGATGTCTTTATTTTGTGTTGTTAAAAAATTTGTATGTGAATTATTAGGCTGATGACAATAATCTCAAATTAAGATATTATTTGATGCCAATGATTTTGCCTAACTTATCTTTACCTTATCTTAATTATTATGATGTGTCGATTATACAATTTATACTACTATTTGATATGCGATAGCTTCAATCGAGAAGTTGATGCACTAGTCACATTTTAAATTTATAAATCTTCAATGGAATTTTCTAAACTCATGAAAACATGTAGTATAAGGTAGTTACACGAATCAAATATTTGAATCCAAATATATATATTTATTAACGTTCAATTGGATTAAATTCCAAATATTTACCCGCCAAAGAATTTTGAAGCACATTAAAATCCAACTTTCAATAATCTTACTGGAACTTTATTTGGGCTCAGATCCATTAAATCAAACATAATGTTTTATTGTCCTTAATTTTGGGCCAAACTTTTTAAATGATATGAGTTTTTATTAAAGTCTGCTTTCATCGTATTATCAAATACTCCCTCCATCCCATAGAAATAGGCCATTTAGGGTTGGCACGTGTTTTAATGTGTAATTGGTAAAATAAGATAGAAGGAGAAAAA
Organism: Salvia splendens; assembly: GCF_004379255.2. NCBI lineage: Eukaryota > Viridiplantae > Streptophyta > Magnoliopsida > Lamiales > Lamiaceae > Salvia > Salvia splendens. Next base: position 5,129,422 of record NC_056039.1, read on the forward strand.
GTAGTTAAAATTGTGTAGTGGGTGGTGGGACCATAAATGGTAAAGTAAAAGAGAAGAAGAAAAAATGTTACCATAAATAGATATGGACTATTTCTATGGGACTGGCGGAAAGGGAAATATGGCCTATTTATATGGGACGGAGGGAGTATTTTTCTTCTATTTCAATTTCTTTTATTTTAGGTTTCATTATATCTAGTCTGATTTATAGCTACTTTTGACAAATCTACGTGGTCTGTACAAATTTGGGCCCAGTATCAAGAAAATAGGTTTCCATTTCTCTCTCAATTTCAATTTCTTTTTTCTTCGTCTTTTCGTTCCACATTAGCATAATGGGTATTTCGGTGTGGGCTGAAAATTGGGCCCAATATGAAGAAATATAAAACATGTGAAATTACAATTCTTACAGTCATATACTTCAATGATTAGTACTATGTATTCTTCAAAATTCATGTCTATAGTATTGAGACATATGAACATAGTTAGGCATGTTTATGATGACAAATTGATGAAGAGAGAGTAGAAATTGCTGGGCCATCAAGCAATAAATAAATTGTACATAGGTACTAGGCTAGGCCTGCCCAATATCTCATCCTTTATCCATATTTGAGTTCATGCTTTATAGTCAAAAGAATGAGAGCACAAAAATAGGAAAACATGTGAATACACCACCATGTGAATAAAGACTTCAGACCCTCTCCATCTCTCTCTACCTTTGCTTGTTTATCACACATGACTTATTTGTATGTGAGGGAGAGAGAGAGAGAGGTTACTTACTTATTTTGTCTAAATGTGTGTGACTCATTCAGGTTGAGAAAATGGTAGTATGAGGTGGTGGGCCAAATCTTCCACTCAAAAGACACCAAGCCATCAAAGCAAATGTCCACCTCATCATCTCTTTGATTGATCCAACCAAACAAATATTAGGGTGGGCCAGGGCCCACTCCAGCCTGCACACCTTTGGCCCACTTTGGATTATGGAAGCACAAAAGCATTGGCTCAAATAAAAGAACCCTACTACAACCACTAAAGGAGAGAGAGAGGGGGACAAAGTGAAGGAATGTTAATCCCATCAAACATAGATTTGGAAAGGAAAATGAAATGAAAATATGGTAATGGGAAGCATTTGACCTTTGTTTAATTCATCATGCACCTTTGATTGCACCTATGAACAAGGAACTTATGTTGTCTCTCTTATGCCTACTCAATCTTTGTTCTCTTCATTCTATGCTTTACTTTCCTTCCCCTTTTCTTCTTTCTGCTACCAACCCAATACTACTTGTACTATATTGGACTACTGTATTTCATTTCATATTTTCGAACACAATCTACACATTTTTAACATAGACATGTCAAAATATATTCACACTAAAACATACGCCCCCTCGTGCATAGGAGTTTTCGTCCTAATACAAGTATTTTTATCCCGTTGGTTCGATTCATGCGAAAATAGTATTAGACATATATTAAGTTATTTTGGTGTTACCGAATTTAAATGTTAATTATAATAATTTGTAATGTGTGCATAATGAAAGTTGGTCAATTGAGATTATTGTGCATAATTTTTACTTATTACCACTAATGCACTCACTATCTTTTTCTTGCATGTTTGCATCAATTGCCTTTGAATTTTTTTGTAATATGTTTCGAAATCAATTATATACGTAGATGTCGCCACAATCACAAGCATGCATGTAAGGTAAATTTTGTGTCGACTATAATTCATACAAGATGTTAAATCCGACAACCTACCTTTGATGGGAGCATGAAATTTTATAAGGCAAAAGAAAGTGTAAACTTTTTTTACTTTCACTATTTGAGACTTGAGTATAATTCCCCATTTCCACTTTAACCAATGGCGGTGGGGTTGAGTCATGAAGAAGCCCATAATTTTTTTTCAGCGTTGATAATACTTTATTAACTAAATAGTAAATACAATTAGCATGTGAAATAAGACGTGTAACGTATTAAACTAAAAGTCTAAAAATAAAAGAGAACTTAAACTTTAGATAATGATAAACTCTCTCTAACGAAACTTAGGGATTAAACACTAGAATATAACAAATGAAAAAATTGGACATATTAATTGTTGCAAAAAAAGTTTTAATGGTTATCAATATATGAGATAATAAAAATCGTGAAAATCATGTGATTTCGTTGAAAAAAAAAACCTCAAAATCGTGGGATTTCACAAGCTATATTTTTACTTTAACAGATGATTTTTACTATCCGATTCGCTGTCTATTTTCCACATAAAATTTGTCCAGATAATATAAAATTCAAGAGATATAAATTATTTGATATCACTTTATTTCCTTACCTAACCTAATCTCTGCTTTTACATAAGTGGTGTGATTGCGAGATTGGATGTAAAAATTAAACAAATCTCATATAGTCAATAAACTAAACAATTATTGCTCCTCAAAGGTGCATTTTAACTCGACGTTCTTGAAAGGCTTCTTTTTAGTTTATTTTATCATTATTATTTCCTTCTGTTTTGGCTTTTCCTTTGTTGCATCCGACTCATATAACCTTATAGAAAGATAAATAACCTCGTTTTATATTAAACTATTCAAAAGCATAAAATTGCATTATGTTTTATTAGTTCTTGATTAATATTTTAATTATGTAGTTGGGCCTTCTTTTGTGGAAAGGTTTTACTTTATTGTTGAATTTGGGTGATCGCTTATCATCAAGTAATAATTTAGTGGTTTTACGAGATTCTATTCACTTTATTAAAGTATAGATATATAATTAAATATGTATGATTGATCCTAGATTTTTAAGCATTTCCAGCGTTTTCCAAGTAAGGATAAGTAAAAATTGTTTATGGACTTTACTGATTTTTATATAATCGCAAACGATACCAAAAATCTCAGATTTATTCCATCCTTAATTAAGAGTTAGTAGGAGTATCGTATTTGTGAGTGTTGCAAAATCATCTTTATAAAATTTGGTTAAATATTTTGTAAGCAAGTAATTTCAACCTTTTGTGGCCATGAAACATCCAAGCTGTGAAAATCTTATTTATAAATAAAGAGGTCACGAAATCCATATAAAATAAATAAATAAATAATTATATAGTATTATCTTACATAACCAATCTATGCAAACAAGATCATAGGAATATTATTATCAATAATGGAATGACTTATTACTATTAACGTCACATAATTATATCTCAAAAAATAAAACATCTTGATCTTAAAAACTACTATAAATTTTGAGAGAATTCTTGCATTTCACGAACTTTGAAAGTCGTTTTAAAATTATAAACTTTAAAATTGATACTATTAATTTCTCACGATGAGTCATTCTTCAAACTGCGGGTCTACTAAATACTAGTAGTATATTTTATCCAATTAGACTCATATTGTTCAATGTCGAAAGGACATCGTTTAATGTATAATTCACACTAAGCCTACGCCGACTAGATCAAAATCTGCCAAAATTGTTATATTTAAGTCCGGTTGATAAAATTGTACAGTTTCTAAAAGTTTGTAATAATTTTTAAGACCAATTATAATGTTTACAAAAAAGACTACCAAAGTTTTAATAGTATATCTCAAAAATAAAATAGATATAGTTAGTGAGAGCACGTGATCTTTTCGCGCGTGCGAAAAAGGCTATGGGGATGCAATTCCATTATATACGATTCCTCTAAATTATACACTCACCACCTGTGTGTATCATCACATTCTTTGACTACCCACCCGCTACTTTGCGCCGCTATGTGTGAGAGCGCGGAGCCTTGCTTGTCCACTAACATGCGCAGTTCCCACATTGCCACTGGGCCCCACCAAATTTCATCTTAGCATCTCTTTTCTACTTCTCAATTTTTAGTATAGTAAGCATATCATTTTCTTACAAATTTTGGTGCATGTATTTGTGTTATATTCATTGACCAACTCAATCACTATCTTCTATTACTCATGCTTGAAAGAATTTAAAATTGTTTAACACCCAAAGACAAGAGATTGATTTATTGTCCGTTTAATTAAAAATAAACTAATCTCATACCACTCAACTTCACACCCTAAATTAGTAAGTATCAATTTGTCAAGAATATGAATATATGACTATTCTCCAGCAATTAAACATGAAAATTACTTGGATAGTTGTACACTGATTAATTTGGTAAAAAAACGTCAGGCTTCATTTAATTCCATTTCGACACATATCCATCATAACAATATCAAATTTCCTCTCGTATTTCTTTGTCATCAATTTTCGCACGTATCCCTCATTTTTGCTTCATTAAATACATGGCGTAGGATGTTGCATAACTTCTTTTCTTTTTCAGTTTTAGATGCTACATTTAATTCAATATTAAAGTAATCATTGTATGTTACATCAACGATGTGTAGTACTAGTAGACATTACAACGTCGTTTCGAACTAAATTTTAACTGAGGTGGTGAAATTTATAGAAAGTCAAAATGTGTAGTTACATTGAAACGCTCAAACTATGATGGTGAAACAACATAATAAGTCAAAAATGATGGATTTATCTCTCAATTAACCTATTCATAAACGACAATTCAAATAGAAATACATCTAATTAGAAATCAATAGAGCAAAAATAGGGTGTTGGTTTAGCATCTTTCATGATGAGGAGACAGGACAAGGGCAATAAATGACTTTACCATGAAAAGAAAATTACAAATTTAATTAGTTAACAACCAAACAAGTAGTGAAAGGTAATAGACATAGGAATAACCAATCAAAAAAATCGTTATAATTGGTACAGCAAATGTCCTAATTATGATCCCTTAACCCTTGAAAATTATCTTCAGACCATAAACTGTTCTCTCCATCTTTAATGTGATTACGACTTCACATTGATTTAACACTAAAATCAGGCGCCAAACAGATCCTTACTATTTCCTGCATCTGTTTTTTTTACAAATATTGCAAAAATTTAAAGTGAAGTTAGTTTGATCAGTCTTGTCATGAAATGGGTAATTAATTATGGGATTAGGACACCGGCACGTGATTTTAATTAAGAGATGAATATGAAATGTTGGCATTTAAGCGCAATCCAAAAATATGTTGGTCGAATTTGGTTACATCTAATTTGTCGTGTGTATCTACTCAGTTCTATCAATTTGATGTAATTACGAATAATTCCATCAAATTTTATTTCTTCATCAATTCGTGTTGATTTGCTATTAAACAAAAGGAGACGCATCAGGTTTTAGTTTATGCTTAACAATCAAGTTTTACTAAAATTCTAGTTCCAATTAGTATGGAGTATTAATTACTACTACTACTAACCAATTTCATTTAATTTAATTTAACATTTCGATCATGCGCAGATCGAGCTGGATGGTATGACTTTATGTATTTAGAATTAAAAAGCCACTAATTTTAATGAAATAGTGACCTTATCAAAAGTCGTTAACACAAACTAAAAGATTTTTAGCCTCAAAAAAACTAAAAAGGATTAGAGATTCAATAAATCAGCTATAAGGAGGGACCGACTCTAGGTTTCAAAATTCGTAGTACTATATTATTTCAGTAATGTAAATAATTAGTAGAATAGAATGTGTTTAGGTCTTGAAAGTAAAAAGTTACTCCTTTAGTTCCTAAAACCATCTCATTTTACTATTTTTATTCAGGTTTTATAAATTACTCTCTCCGTTCGCAAATAGGAATCTCATTTTATTCTAGCAAGAGTTTTAAGAAATGTAAGAAAAATAGGTGAAAAGAAGTTAGTAGAATATAGTTGTATATATTAATTTTAAATGATATGTGAGTGTAATGAATTAGTGGAATGTGAAATCTCTTTACCATTTATAGTAACAATGAACCGGGACTCCTATTCACAGATGAATCAAAATTGAAAAACGTGACTACTATTCACGGACGGAGGAAGTATCTCATTTAATTTTGTTATTTTAATAAATATACTTGCATCCTTTTAAAAATTTTACTTTTATTTTTAAAATAAATCAGTTTTTTTTTAAATCTACACCGATCAATTCTAGAATACTTAATTAATAAGGAAAGAAAGAAATACTACCTCCGTCTCACAATAAGAGTCACATTTTGTCATTTTTGTCCGTCTCACAATAAGAGTCACATTGCATTTTTACCATAAATAGTAAGTAGGCCTCTCGTTCCAATAACTCACTTCACTCACATTCTATTATAAAATCAATATAAAAAAGTAGACTTCATATTCCACTAATTTTTCAAATTCATTATTTTTTACATTTCTTAAAATTCGTGTTAATACCAAATGTGACTCTTATTGTGAGACAGAGGTAGTACTATATTTAAGAAAATGTGGTGGTGAACTCTGGGGGTTGCTACTACAAGCCTACAAGGTTATTTCTGTTTATGTAGAAGATTGTATTGTAGAGAGTAATTGGATAGTAGGGAAGTGGAGTAGTAAATTTTTTATGATTTTGTTGGAGTATTTATAAGGCCATTGCTTGGGGCGCCCTAAGGCGCGCCACGTCATCAGTTTTATCCTCCTACCCCCCACCTGCAATGGGGCGCCCTAAGACGCGCCCTATATGTTATTAATTTAAATGTTATTAATTTAAATGTTATATTATTATTTTGTTATTAATTTAAATGTTATATTATTATTTTTGTTAATTTAAATGCTGAATTCGGGATCGTACTGCGTATTGTTGTCGAACGGTCGATATTCATCCGGTTCTGTACCCGGCCAACGAGCCTCCCAAACATCGGACTCTTGGGACTTGAATCCATTTCGTAGTAACAATAAAAATTCAAGTTTCGAGAGTGAAATCGTGAAATGAAACGTTAGAAATGAAGGTGGGGTAGGGGTATTTATACAAAAAATCGAAAACACTTGCCATCGTCCGCCGATCCCGCAATAGGGCGCCCGATGGCGCGGACGATGGCCTATCGTCCGCCGATCCCACAATGGCGCGGACGATGGCGCGGACGATTGGCCATCGTCCGCGACATAGGGCACACCCTATGGATCGGCCGCGGACGAATGGGACGGACGATGGCGGGCACCCACAATGGGGGCACCGTCCGCGCCCGAGGACGATGGACGCCGGCGCGCCATCGGGCGCCCCATTGCGGGTGCCCTAAGAGCATCTCCAATGGTTCTAGACATGCAATAGCCCTCCCATAGCCTTACCACTGCCACATCATCTGTACTAAAATCCTCATGCCACGTCATCTGGACATGCAACTGGACATGCAATAGCCCTCCCATAGCCCTCTCATAGCCTATCCACATCACTAAAAATAATTATATTATTTAATTTACAATCGTAGCAACATACGGAATTTAATTTACGAGACAAATACAGCAAAATTGAATAATAATATTAAAATTTATAAAAAAGTACAATAATTTATAAAAAAATACATTAATTTAAAAAAATACAAAAATTAAAAAGTACAAAAAAATACATAAAAAATCACTCCTCGCCTCCGTCCTCGCCCAACCCTTCGTCGTCGACGCCGCCGCCGCCGCCTCACGTCGGTATCCCTCTGAAACCCCTCCAATTCTTCACGCATGCTCCGGAGCAATACACGAAGATAAGTCTTCTCCTCGGGGTCCACCGCCGTCCGGAAGTCAGCTAAGGTCTTCACCATTTGAGCGCGCGTTTGTTGGCGCGTGAAGAATTTGAGCTCATCGATGGACCTGCCGAGGGGGGATGCCGACTGGACCTCCTGGGAACTCGGAGTGCCCCCCCTCGCTTCCCGTTGCGCCCTCCTTTGGCCAACCGGGCGAGGTCGACGACCGAACGAACGAGGGGTCGGGAGCTCCTGGGCCGTCTCGGGGAGGTCGTGGGAACCACCGCTGCTGCCGCTATACTCACCGGTATAGTTCAGTTTCTGCTTCTTCGGCCAGCCAACCTCGACACCTGCCCGGAATTTCTCCGACTCGTGGAGCACAAGGTAGGAGGTCCAGTAGGTGAAGTCGTAGTACTTCCCGGGATCCGGGTAGGCTCTCTCCGCAATCCTCCTGCAGTCCTTCTCTGTTTGGCCACTAGTCCGCATGCGGAGGGCGTTGTCGTACAAACTCGAAAATTGAGAGACGGCAGACCTGATTCGGTCCCAGCATTTCCGGCACTCCTCCCCGGTGCGCGGTCTCCCTTCAGGGCAAAATGCTCTGTAGGCTACGGCTACCTTGGCCAACAAGTTGACGATCCTCTGGTTGTTCGAAACGAGAGGATCATCGCAGACATTCACCCACGCCTTGGCCAGCGCAACGTTCTCCGCGTCCGTCCACCTCCTTCGGACCACGCTATCCTCAACCGGCTGCGACGACTCACCGACCTTCTTGGCCTTGCCCTTCTTTTTAGGGGCGCTCCGACCCCGCCCTACTCCCCGGCTTGGAATGGGGGTTTTCGGAACCTCGTTAATATCAAAACCCAACTCCTCTAAGGAGAATCTCTCAAACAGCGTATACTGTGCATCCGTTGGGGTCGATGTGTGCGAAGACCCGGTGGAAAAATCAAAAGCCGGCCGATAGACGTTTTCCCCCTCGGGCGTCCCCTGCGGCGGTGGTATCATCTGCTGCGCCGGTGGCTGCATCCCGGGTGCCCACCCCGGCATCATCTGCATAGGGGGTTGCATCGGCGGTACCCCCTGCCAAGCCAGCAAACTTCCCCCGGCGACCATCGGTGGCATCATCTGCTGCCACGGGTACATGTTGTAGTACCCGGTCATCGGAGGCCAACCACCTCCCACGGGAGCCGGGGGAGTCTGAGACCCTCCCCCGGGACTCGGGGGAGTCTGAGACCCGGTCGTCACTGGAGTACCTTCGTAGTTGTTCTCCATTTCTCGTTGTTGATCTTATACAAAAATTAATATAGAGAGAGTACTCGTTAATACAAGTGGTGCAAATGAAAATGACGTCCAAAGTGCGTATATATAGTGTTTCGAAAAATTAAAAAAAAATAAAATTCTGACGCCGGTCTAACGCCGATTCAGGGCCTACAATGACGCCGTGAGAGTCGGCGTCAGTCTAAGAATCGGCTTAGGCGCGCCGATTTTGACGCCGGTTTCGCTGACGTCGGCTGCAATGGTTCGGCGTCAACACCGGCGTCCGTGAAAAATCGGCGTGCCTACGCTGACGCCGCCATTGGAGATGCTCTAATGGGGAGTTGAGGTGAAAGAAGATAATGTAAAGATGGAGCAGGTGAAATCCCATCAGCAAGATACGATGCTACAGTCTACAGCTATCCTATTCTGTCTCACCATTTCCAACCCCTAAAACCTATGCTAGGCGCTCTTTTTACAGATATAGCAGTAGTATTTAATTTAACATGCAACAACAATCACAATCCCATCTGCTACTTGTACAATGCCTTAGACTGATATTACTGGAAATTTGAGAGTATTAAATTTGAGAGTATTTTGATGCTCAATGGAAATACATACTACTAGCAATTAAAATGTTGTATTGGAAAGACAATAATAAATTAGATTTAGCACTAATTTTTTCATCTTTCAAAAGGCGGTTCTAGGGAGTATGAGAGGAAGGGTTTGCTAAGAAGAAAAACTTGAGCGCATACTGAGTTTGCACTTTGCAGGTATGTAAGTTTTTCTCTTTTCCATTTATTTTTAAATTATATGCACTTCTTTTTTTGGATGGGTAAATAAAATAGTAATTTTAAAGATTACGCCATAAAGGATACGAACCTGAAATTTTTAGCCTAAAATATTACTCTTACCACTTGGTCAACTCACGCACGATTATACTCGTTTGATTTCACAAAATAATGCACAAACTTAGAAGTATCTCGTGTTTAATAGAAGTAAAAGTTAGTGATGTATTTTGTGAGTTTAAGAAAATGACACGTTTTATTTTATTTATATGCCAATCAATATTAATAATGATATGTCCTATTTAAGTTTGATAAAATGTATTGTCAAAATAAAGATAAAGTGATGTTCAAAAAAATTAAGAAATATGCACTTATTTGATGAGACACTTGAAAATGGCAGCGGGCACTATTTTTTTATGGGTGGAGTTGGTTATTAAAAGACAATCTGATATAATAACCCATCTAATCACCTCAATATTAATACGTGTCACTTTATTTATTACCATATGACGCTTAGTCTAGTTATCTAGTTATGGGTTATTCCATTCTTGAATAATTGAACTCGTTATAAATTACTCCACATTTTCGAAAAATTTAACTCGTTATAAAATAAGCTTTCTAGATTAAACAGAGAAACTAGGTGGGCTAAATTCCACGAATATACGTCGTGAGAGATAATATCCGCCTTTTGTACCCGGAAAAAAAACATTTTCAGTGATGGGAAGACGCGTGAGGCTCTCGCGTCTTTGATAAACCAAACACGCGACAGTCTCTTGCGTGTATACAAAACACTCGTTACTCTCATGCGTGTTTTAATTAAACACGCATCAAGCTCATGCGTGTTTGAAAACACCCGATCGGGTGAATTTCCAGTTTCAAAACACCTGGTCGGGTGAAATATTTAAGACAGGAGGAGTCCAGAGAGAACACCCGGTCGGGTGATTTTAACTTTCAAATCACCCGGCCGGGTGAAATTCGTGTTTCAAAACACGCAAGAGGCTCACGCGTCTTTCCCATCACTGAAAATATTTTTTTCCGGGTATAAATGGCGGATATCATCTCCAATGACGTACATTCGTGGAATTTACTCAAACTAGGTGTCTTTGTTTCATTTTGAGATCCATTCTTTTTAGTAGCCAAACTCGTATTTTCAGCATTATATAATTTGAAAGTATGAGTTAATTTAAAAACGAATTTTAAAATTAATACTAACACCGAAATATTTAGTGAAAATAATTTAGAGAGAAATACTCAGAGAAGATAGATATATTTAGAACATATGATTTCTGCAATTTTGGATTTTGGAGCAACCATCCCCAGCATTTCAATTCACACCATTCCTCTCTCTCTGTCACACACACAAAACGTAGCCAGCTCTCTCTCTCTCTCCAACTCAATATAATATGTTTCCTGATTCTTGAATCCCTGAATCAGCTCTGGGTCTCTGGTCACCTTTTCTCTCTCCACTTCACCGCAGCCCAAAAAGAACATTATTATTGACATGTCTTCTTCCTCTCCAATTCTATTCTCTCCTCTTAGATCTTCCACAACTGCTGTTCTGCCTTGAGAACTTCTTCCTCTTTCTACACAAGCATTTTTAGTAATCCCTTCTACTGCGCCACTTGTCCAATTCAATCAAGCTCATCTCTTTTTTTTTTGTAATTTAGGCAGAGCAACCCTCAATTAGGCACCAAAATTTCTGGTTCTCCACGGTATTTCGTTCCCCTCAAATTTAATTATATCCATTCATTTCACTGTAGCGCAGCAAACCCAATAAAAAAAAGATTTTTTTTTCGGTTTTGTTCCAATAGCTCTGAAATTAGCTTGAATAAAAGGGAGAAAATCGTATTGTCGGTCCGCGTGATGATAGTATACGTGCAAGGCTGATTGGCTTTTTTCTTGAGCTGTTACCTTTTTTCATAAGGTAAGTGTGAGAGGTGTCTTCCTTACCCAACCCAAAAGGGCTATAGAATCTTCTGCTTCAATCAAGATCGTTCATCTTATCACCTCCGACTTTTCTCATTATTCAGCAAGAAGCAATCTTGGAGAATCTTTGTCAGCTGCAGAGAGTTTTCAAGAATTGGCTTTTGGGAGAAATTGCTAGGATGGCCATGGTGGCGCAGCATCATAGAGAGAGGGAGAATAGCAGCGGGAGCATAAATAAGCATCTGGATTCCGGCAAGTATGTGAGGTACACGGCGGAGCAGGTGGAGGCGTTGGAGAGGGTCTACTCCGAGTGCCCTAAGCCGAGCTCCTTGCGCCGGCAGCAGCTGATCCGGGAATGCCCGATTCTTTGCAACATTGAGCCTAAACAGATCAAAGTCTGGTTCCAGAACCGCAGGTGAGGGACACAAATCTTGGTCTTTTTTGTTACTTTTTTCAATTAGTCTTCATTTCATTCCTCAATTTGGTGCATTTTGTATGAATTTGATTGAGGGTACTTGGGTTGTGGCGAGTGAATGTAGGTGTCGAGAGAAGCAGCGGAAAGAATCCACGAGGCTTCAGAGTGTCAACAGAAAATTGAGCGCTATGAATAAGTTGTTGATGGAGGAAAACGATCGCCTGCAGAAGCAGGTTTCTCACCTGGTTTGCGAGAATGGTTATATGAGGCAACAGTTGCAAACTGTATGTAATTCATTGTTTCCTCTCCTCTAGATTACTGCTGTTGGACTTGGATCTATTATCTTCTCGCCCCCAAGATGCAATTTTTATCATTCTTTAACGACATATTAGTAGTGCAAAATTGACCATTACTTTCATTGTTTGTGTTTTATTCTTTTCATGCCAATCTTACATCGAATAACTTGCCAAAACGAGATTGCACTGTGTCTAATGTCTATGGTATCAATCACTTGAATTCTCTGAGTATGGAAACATATATCTTACTCTTAAGGGAATTTCTCCAGGCGGCTGTACCGACCGCTGATGCAAGTTCTGAGTCAGCGGTCACGACCCCACAGCATTCTCTTAGAGATGCTAACAATCCTGCTGGGTACTTCATCTGATCCTTTGAATTCTTACATATGCAAAATTGTTGGCCTTCTTACCATTTTAATGCATATTTGCATATATATGATGCTTTTGGCAGACTCCTCTCTATTGCTGAGGAGACCTTGGCAGAGTTCCTCTCAAAGGCTACAGGAACGGCTGTTGATTGGGTCCAGATGCCTGGGATGAAGGTTCAATCTTATTTCTTTAATCTTCCTGTGGCTGTTTGAATTATAGTGAGGAGGCCCTTTCAAATATAAAGATTTGTGATTATGATTTTGCTGTTCAGCCTGGTCCGGATTCGGTTGGAATATTTGCCATCTCACAACGTCGAGGTGGAGTGGCAGCTCGAGCTTGTGGTCTTGTTAGTTTAGAACCTTCTAAGGTAATCAAAGTAATAATTGGATTATATCTTTGTTTGAATAACGTCCATTGTTATTAGATATCTCGACTTGCAAATTTTAGCTTCTTTCCTGAGAGGATTTCATGCTTTACAGATTGCTGAGATCCTTAAAGATCGTCTGTCTTGGTTCCGTGACTGTCGAGGCCAAGAGATTTTCACTATGTTTCCTGCTGGAAATGGAGGAATCATCGAGCTCTTGCATACACAGGTTGATAGGATGATATGTCACTAGTACAGGCTATTATATCAAAAACTTATAACTTGTTATCGCTTTCAGACATATGCACCGACTACTCTGGCTCCGGCTCGCGATTTTTGGACTCTAAGATACACAACCTCATTGGAAAATGGCAGCCTTGTGGTAAGTAATCTTTTAGTATTACCTGCTTATTGTCGGTATATGTGTGATGATTTTGAATAAGATTGTGTATGCTATAAGTACTATTTTCATCATTTATGATGTGCTACACAAGGCCTCTAGCATGATATATGAACTATGAACTATTTAAATATGTCTTAGAGCTTGGTCCAGCATTGTAAAAATGCTTTCTTTTTCTGACTGAATATATATGTGCTCAGTCTCCCATGTCAATGTCGTCTTCACTTAGCTAGCATGGAAAATCTCATTATTGCGTTCAGAGTCTTACAGAAAGAAGAAACTGATGATTTCTGTGTGCTGCTATGTATGTGATTTTTAGTTGTTCTTATAATTGTGAAGGTATGTGAGACATCACTTTCTGGCACTGGAGCTGGTCCATGTGCAACCTCAGCTTCACAGTTTGTTAGAGCTGAAATGCTTCCATCTGGATATTTGATTCGGCCATGTGATGGTGGAGGATCAATTATTCACATCGTGGACCACGTTAATCTCCAGGTACCCCCCTCCCCTCCCCTTTTTAGTTTAATTGGCTCAGCAAATTCTCTATTGATGGATGCAACATAATAAAGCAAGTCTGACTGCACTGTTCCAGGCGTGGAGCGTGCCAGAGGTGCTGCGGCCACTTTATGAATCGTCAAAAGTTGTGGCGCAGAAAATGACAATCTCGGTCTGTACAGCATATAAAAGGCTTTCATGTATTATTTGATATAGCTGTCTTATCTAGTTTTTGTTTCTTATTGAAGTGGAGACAATTGCAAAACAGTGGTTTCTAATTTATTCCTTCTTTTGATGTGGCTAGTTGTTTACTATTTCCCTCTTTACATGTTACTCCTACAGGCACTAAGATATATTCGGCAGATAGCCCAGGAGACAAGTGGGGAAGTAGTATATGGTCTTGGTCGCCAGCCAGCTGTTTTGCGGACCTTCACCCAGAGATTAAGCAGGTAATAGTTGTTCAACCGAACTCCTTTGCAAACTAAATATGGCTGTGTAGGTTTAAATTCTGTCATAGATATTAAGAATTGTTACAATTATGTCTTGTTCCTTGCAGAGGCTTTAATGATGCCATCAACGGGTTCAACGGCGATGGATGGTCGATATTAAACTGTGATGGTGCTGAAGATGTAGTAGTTGCCATTAATTCAGCCAAGAATCTGACTGCTGATGCAAGCGTTGTTCCGCTGCTCGGAGGTGTTCTTTGTGCAAAAGCATCTATGCTGCTTCAGGTTCTCTTCTTTCTTTATCCACCAGGTTACATGTGCCAACTACTTATTGTACTAACCTGAGCCCTATATCTCTTACTAGAACGTCCCTCCAGCAATGTTGGTTCGATTTTTGAGGGAGCATCGATCAGAGTGGGCAGACTTTACTGTTGATGCCTATGCTGCCATGTCATTGAAGTCGAGCACATGCTCATATCCTGTAACAAGGCCTACAAGATTCACCGGAACCCAGATAATCATGCCTCTAGGTCAAACGATTGAACATGAGGAGGTATATGCCTTTTCCTTCTTTTGTAACTTGTGCTATCCCGCGCCACACGGCTTGTTTTTTAAACATGATTTTAGTTTTTCTGCATGGAAGATATCAATTCCTAGTCTCATGATTGTTTTGGTTCTTCGGTGTCACAGATGCTCGAAGTTGTTCGTTTGGAAGGCCATGGGGATGCTTTTTCATCCAGGGACGTTCATCTTCTACAGGTCTTCTAGTCTCTTGCTCGTATAGATGGCTCTCAAGCTTATTACCAGAATTTGCAATTTGAATATTTGAATGCATCTTTCTATAACAGATGTGCAGTGGAGTCGATGAGAATGCTGTGGGAGCCTGCTCGGAACTTATTTTTGCACCCATTGACGAGATGTTTCCAGATGATGCACCGCTGCTACCTTCTGGTTTCCGCATAATTCCACTTGATTCAAAATCAGTTGAGTTTTGTCTGGTTTATCTATATCACATATTCGTGTCTGCATCTACTCCTTTCTTATTCAGCTATTAGCCTATAGCTGAATATTAGTGAATTGTGTTAAACTAATTATCGGTACAAACAGGGTGATGCACAGGATGAATTGACCTTGCACAAGACACTAGATTTGACATCGAGTCTTGAAGTTGGCCCAGCAACCAGCCATGGTGCAGAAAATACAGGGTCGTCTTACAGCGCACGAGCAGTATTGACTATTGCTTTCCAATTCCCATTTGAGAGCAATTTACATGACAACGTTGCTACAATGGCATGTCAATACGTCCGTAGTGTGATCTCCTCGGTACAGAGGGTTGCCACAGCTATATCTCCATCAGGGTTGAGCCCGACAGCAGGTCCAAAGGTGTCTCCAGTCTCTCCTGAAGCTCAAACGCTTGCACATTGGATATGCCAGAGCTATAGGTACTGCTAAAATAAAATCTCACACCACCTTCACACATAGGCTTGTAAACACGAAAATGAGATGCAGTTTGATGGTTTTACATCTTGAGATATATTTTGTATCATTTGCAGCTACCATGTGGGAACCGAGTTGCTAAGATCCGACTCCATAGGTGGTGACTCAGTATTGAAGACGCTTTGGCATCATCAGGATGCCATCTTATGCTGCTCCTTGAAGGTACATCTACATTTCTCAATTATTCTTGCCCTAAGTCGTTTCTCAGAAGTACTTATATACACTGTTTGGGCCATGAATGTGTTTGTAACATTGTATTTCCCTCTCTCCCGTTGTAGCAGGCTCAGCCAGTTTTTATATTCGCGAATCAGGCTGGGCTCGACATGCTGGAGACCACACTGGTTTCTCTGCAAGATATCGCATTGGATAAGATATTTGATGACGCCGGCCGCAAGGCATTGTCCTCGGAATTCTCTAAGATCATGGAAGAGGTGACAACTTGATACATTTAACTTGCATTTCTTCCTATGGTTTTGATTGAACTGGTTTTACCTATTTCAGGGATTTGCTTACTTGCCTGGTGGCATTTGCATGTCGACGATGGGGCGGCACATCTCGTATGAACAAGCCATCGTGTGGAAGGTCTTTGCTGCAGAAGAGAACTCCTCTGTTCACTGCCTCGCGCTCTCTTTCGTCAACTGGTCATTCGTTTAAGTATGTAAATTCCATGATGAAAACTAAAACTGAAAATGGAGGAATCAAAAAGTTTTGTATGTCTGTTTTTGCTAATCTATATTTATAGAGTGTTCCAAAATTGTGATCCTTCAATGTAAATTCTTCTACTCTCTATAGGTGGTATCTTTTTCTTGTTTGCAAGTCCAATTCGTAAACGAAGCAAGTAAACAAAGGCTAAATCACATTGCTAAATCTGATTTGCGTTATTGAATGAGGAAAGTATCTGTTTCCTACATTACTTGACTTGAAAGCCAAACCAATGCTCATACACAAGATAGCATTCAACTAGCACTGTTTATATACAAGAGAGCACTGGTTTTGGAGTTGTACTGTACACATTAATAATCACACACAGCATGACTGATTGATTACATTGAACTGGAGAATGAAGAAGAGAAATATCACTATTACTACACATGATAGAGTTCTTCAACACAAAATTTATGTCTGTGATCACAGGATATTAGTTATTTTCATCTGGATGCCAATGACCAAAAATTTAACAAGAAAGAAGGCAATGCGGCAAACCAACTGAGGAAGGCCATAGCAGTAGCAGTTTCAAATTCTGTGCAATGATTTTTACTACAGGCGGCCAGATCGTTCCCAATCAGAACAGTAATGCCTGCTGATGCACATGCTGCAGCAAACGTTAGGTTAGAAGTAACCTGCAGCAGCCAACAAAAAAAAGTGGTTTAGATTTAATAAACATGAGTCCTGCTTCTGAGTTCATAAACCAACAGTGCATTCTTGATGAAATGGTGCACTGTGCTCAAATTGAGCATGGGATACAGAGTGCCAATGTTATGAGAACTTTTGCAGATTACAGTTGAAAATTATTTAACCCGGGATGAAATCAATAGAAGTCACTTAATAAAATAATTCACAAAGCAAACATCACAATCTATGCAAATAATAATAGATACCTAACATGCCATTTTTTTAATTAACAGATTCTCTTCTAAGAATATGAAATTGTTTCATGCACACCTTTAGTTTGGATTCAATAGTAGCATATCTCAATCTGCCCACCCTTGTCAGTCTGGTTTTACCATGAAGAAAATGTCACAAACAAAGTATATGCAAATGAGGGGCTACAATATCGATTAATGATAGTATAACTTTCTGCAGGACTTTAGCAGCCAACACTTATGGAAGTTGTGAATACAGTGATAAGTATTAGTGCATGATTCCGATAGACTGAAATGAGCATCACCATAGTCAGTTGCAAAACAAATGCCAATAGGGTTGTCAGCAAACAAAGATAGATGTCAAGTGGCAGGGATAAAACTACACATTACTGTTCACATCTATAATCTATAAGTTATAATGCTCAATGCCCTATGCACTACATGCTGAATTCAAAAATTTTACCAGACAGCCAAAGAAATATAATTCAAATATACACAAATTGCTTCGTTTAAAAGATAAAAGGGCAGATACATAGTGAGACCACCAAGACTAAGACAAAGGTGCTTGACTTTTAACTATTTTGCGCACTTATGATCTGTGAGTATATGGTTTCTTAACCTTGGAGACACTTACCCCATCACCAACAGCAAATAACCTAACAGCTTGAGGATTCTGCAAACGGCGTCCCACAAGAAGTGCATAAGCATCAGTAATTCCTAATAAAATGCTCCATATGCTTTGCAAACCAGTAGCAGCAACAAGGTAGCTAAGAGAGAAAAGAATAAGGAAAACTAAGTTAGTTTTGCAGTGGAACATCATCTATACAGAGTCAAGTTCCACATCATCCTTAAAATATATGTTGGTTACTAAGGTGTAAGCTTCAGAGGGTTCTTGGAAACTAGGTGCAGGTACTTACCTTCTTGAAAAAGTTCACAAAGTAAGAAAATAAATACAATTCCATAATCCATATGATAAAGTTGATAAGCCTCATAACACATCAGAAGTCATATTCCGGACGTCAAAGATTTGTAAATCTAAGACAAATGTTCCCAATAAAGGACAAGTACAAACTTATATACTTATTTATGCCATTTTTGTAGTCCTTATAAAGAGCTAAAAAGGTACATGGTCAAGAGAAGGAAAATTGAAACCATGCACTTACTAATTCTCAAAAATATATTTATAATTCTTTATCCACCTGTTAGATTACTTCTTATCATCATTAAAGCCATGGTTAGTGTGTGTGCGTAGGCCTAGCAATAGAGTGTTTAATGACTAAGGCCAAAGATATTAGGTTTGCGTCCACTGGTGCATGGTCTTTAAATTTAATGTTGCATTTACCAAAAAAAGGATGATCCACATGGTCAACAAGTCAGCCTAATACCTAATCCTCTTCTTAATCCAATTCTAAAATTTCCAGATGGACACTTCCTATATCTTCTCAATCATTCTCTATAGATTCAATGTCTTCATCTCTAAGTATATCCGTTGTACTTATACAAATTGTAAGTTAAAGAATGTACTTATACAAATTGTAAGTTAAAGAACCTAATTCCAGCAATCACCCCCTTCTTTTGCCATATTGGTCATGTTGTAAACTTGTAAGGTGCAAACCTTAACTGAGTAGTGTGCCTCCAAGGTGCTAATACATTAAGGTTTTCACTTCATGCCCTAAGTTTGGGGAGAATTATTGACTCTTAAAACTTTGTGTTCTTTTTTACCTTGTGAGCAGTAAGAAAGATGTAGGAGACCAAGCTGCCCAGTTGAAAATATCTCTACTTTGTTGGTTACATGATTCAGTTTTGTAGCTTAAAGTACAGATTCAAGGTCCAACTGTCCAAGGACTGGGTACAGTCAGATGTAAACCATAAGCTTGCAAGATTAGATAAACAATACACCTTGCCAACAGAAAGTGGTACAGAATTGCCGAGCACGGAGAAAGGACATAACATTCTACTACTACTTAACTTTTACGATGGATCATAGATGTATACAGAGGTGGGACATTTTGACTTTTTTTATTGCTGGTGGATATTTACACACTAGTCATTTTTTTCCCTTAAAATTACATAGTATGTGGGAAAATTTCATATTGCCTTATAGGTATTTTCGTGAAGGACTTATTCTCACTGTTAGGACTTAATATCCTGAATAACATTGCTCTGATATATTATCTGAAAGCCTAATCTTATCATGGATGTCCAAAGATTTCATGAAAGAGCGTATACCCTCTAATCGAACTAGCGGCTTCTCACAAGTCACAACCAACAAAAACAAAATATTTTCTCAAGATAAACAAACACATGGACTTTATAAGTCCAGTCAAACTAATACTCTACAGGTACCTTTAATCTAAGGCAGCTAGAGTTATATTCACAAAACTACATAGCGTGCAGAGAGCTGAATCTAATCAGAAATTTTAGAGAATTACATTTAAGTTGTATGATTTGAGTATTTTCTTAATGTTAATACCGATAAAATAAGTAAAGAAATTCAGCGTTATAGCTTTCTCAGAAGCTCAGCAGGCATTAAGAAATTCCTTTAGTTTGCTGGGATGACAACTCTGATCGCATCCATCCTCAAAGCCAAGGTAAGATATAAACATACAGTAGTATAAAAAATTTGATCAAACAACAGTCACTCCATAACCAGTAACCGAATTATAAAAAATCTGGAGTATATGCGAAAGGATTACTAATATACCAGAAGGCGGTGACCGACGGGAAGTCACTGGTGGTTGCCATAACGGCGAGCGCCACCGCCGCGAACAGAAACTGACAGACGCGCAACACCAGACCGCCGACCGTCCCCGGCATGCCTTGGAGATCCTTCATCCGCACGCGCGGCAGCGGCACGTTCCCCGCACCCTCCGTCTGCAGCGGCGGCGCCTCCACTGGATGCACCGCTCCCTGGCTCAGATTCATTTGGCTCGCAATTAATTCAACGGCGCAATTGAATCCACGATTTCGAGGACGACCTATAAAAAAAGAGGAATTACGACGGATGACGCCGTCGATTCCGATCTAGGCCGGCGGCGATGAGATGTCACCTGAACTGAGGTTCGGAATCGGCGGAGCGATTTTCAGGTGAGGTGGGCCACGGCTGCTGAGTGGGGGTCCCACTTGGGTAGTAGGAGTAGATGTTTGGTTTGGTTGATTGCGCTAACTTCTTCTGGTTGTAGTTAAACTATGTCCAAATAAAGTTTGCTTCATGTTCACACTCCTCATATAATAACTACAAATATTCATTCGCTACTCAAAATTGTTTCAAATTATTTTTAATCCCTAAAGTTCTTAGATTTGTGCTTTTAGAGCATAATATAATTTTTTATTTATTAAAAATGATTATCTAATTCGTACACTCTGAATAAAAATCAATTCAGTCAAATGCATAAAAATATGGAGTACTATAAATTACAATTCCTAAATGATCAAATTAAAATCATACGAATACATAGTCTAAAATTTTACACTACTTTATGAGTTTTGTCCCAATGTTGAGTAAGCAAGAGCTTGATAATTGGTATGGGTTGTTGTTCCGTATCATTATCTTCGCAGTAGTTGATATTCATCCCAACACTTAGAGCATCCACTATAGGCTCAAAGGGGGCGGATGGAAAATCGGGGCGAGGAGGGGGCGGTCTATAGTGGACCGGACGCCCGCCCCGGGGCGGACAGAAAAAAAGGGGGCGGGGCTAGGGCGGTAGAGGCTTCGGCGACTAGGGGGCGAGGACGGGGCTGTGGTGGTGGCGGGGGGCGATGGCGGGCGATCCTATAGTGGGGCGATGGGCGTCCGCCCCATTTGAATTTTTTTTTTCTTTTCGAAAATCACTAATAAATACTATTCCTCCACCATCTATTTTTACACACTTTCCCACCCTTCATTTTCACACACTTTCCCTTCATTCACTATCTACACTTTCACTCTAAAAAAATGCACGGTGGAGACGACGAATCCCCTGGCTCGCACGAATCGGGATATGGAGGCAATCCTTCCCAGCCGTCGGGATATTCGGTCTCGATTACCTCATTTTATAATTATTTCAATTCAGCCGATTTAAAAACGAAACGAAAAAATTAAAATGAAAATTGGTTATTAAATTTCGGGGCTATTGAAAGTGTCCGCCTATAGTGGGGCAGTGGAGGAAAAAATTGGGGCTATGAACAAAAAATTGTGGCCGTGGACAAAAAAAGGGGGCGGGGCTATTGGGGAAGGCCACCTATAGTGGATGCTCTTAATACAAATTATTGTGATTTGTGAGGCTCGATTTGGTTTTAAATGCCGAATTTACATACACCATTTAGATAAAAATTGATGCTAAATTATGTCAAAAAAATTATAGATATACCACTGAATATATCTACAATTATTTAATTGTCACTTAAAATTGTGTATGCTTTTTAAGTTTTACCTTAAACATATTTTCTTTTATTTGTTCATCTTATTTTGTGTAAGTATTTACAAAAGATCATGCGATTTGTACAACTCATTAGTATTATTTATAATAATAATAAGCTTAAAAATGAAATAAATTGAAGTCATTTTGACTAATTGTCACTTGCTAATAGTGCTAGTCAGTGTTTTGAAAACCGGACCGGATCGGCCGGACCGATTCGGCCGTAAACCGGTGCTCAGTCCAATCCGGTTTACCACTTTAAACAACCAGAAGGTTGAGCCGTTTTGGATCGGATGAACCGGGCGGTTCGACCGAGAACCGCCAATCGGTTGAACCGTTTTTTCAAAATTTTCAATGATTTCTTCAAAATTTGAGGCCAACTCCATTACCACTCCACCACTTCAATTGTTGTGATATATCAATAACTTTAGTTATTCTTATAATCAATGAATAAATTTCATTCAGTCTATGATTAATTATTATTTTTATAAATTGATTAATTAGTTATGACCAATTGTAAATAAAATAGGTTAGTTATATATTTGTTATTTAATAAACTTTAATAGTAATTTATTACACTAAATATGAATATTGTCATATATATATATATCTAATTAAATATAAATTTTAATATATTAGGTGCATATTTATATAATTATATTTATATTTCACTAAAATTTAGTTATACTTATCCACAATTAAATTTAATAATATTTATTATTCACTAAATTATATATTTACATATATCAATTTGATCAAAGTTACATTTTATTATATAATAAATTTGATATATTTATATAATATATATTGTCTGACCAGTCGAACGGTGAACCAATAGTTTCACCGGTTTGCTTGCCGGACCACAGTTTTCAAAACATTAGTGCTAGTATTAACAGACACGATGAATTGTTTGCTACCCTCATATTTCAGTGCATAATAATAACGGAAAACGAAAAAAGAAAGAAAAGAAGTCAAGTAAGCTTCTTCTCCACATTCAATCTCCCAAAACTAGGGTTTTCCTGCCCCCACCACACTTCTTTCGCTCCAAATTCCCCTAAACCCCTCCTTTCAAATCTCCACACACCATCTCCTTCTCTTCCTATCTTTGCCTTTACTGACTCACAATTACTGGTTTACAGATCTGTTCAGCTTCTTCTGCTTGTCTAGCTGCTCGCCGTCGCCGCTGCTCCGGCTCTTACCTTCAGACGGTCATTTCCCCGCGTGTTTATGCGTAGACAACATGTTTTGGAAGCACGCAGCTCTTTCTACTTCTTCTCCTGTAAGTCAACAGGACGAGTTGTTGCTTTTTTTTGTCAGCTACCTGTCTCGGTTAAGTCGGATTCGCAGTTGTTGGATTCATGATTCATGAAGTGATTTTGGTGTTGAATTACCTTTTCCATGTTGGTTAGTGGAAAATCCAAGCTGGATGGGGAACTTAAAGCTTTTGCTGGCCTAGTTATCAGCTACTTGTTCTTTCACATTTGTGTTTGTTTGACTAGTAGATTAAGTTATTGATTTTCTTTATTTGCCTATGAACCACTTATCATATTACGTCATGTGGTTACATGACCTTAACCACCTCCAGTAGAGGCAGAGAGATGTTTTACCTTCTCGATGGTAGAGACCGCTCCTCTGGTTCTGCTTTGAACCAAAACGGCTTTCTTGGTTTCTTTATATCCAATTAATAATTTACTTTGACTGATTCTCATAGAACTCATGCAAAAACTAAGTCGATGGCAACCTTGTGGAGATCATTAGTTGCAGTTTCTTAATGAGCTAATATGCCTCTGTTGTCCCTGCTTGCTAAATGCTAATAGAACAGTACAAAGGAATGTTAAATAATCTTCTCAAAACCACTCAAGTTGTCATCTGTTCAAGTGGATAGCTGTGGGAACTGGGATGAATGAATCATTTTTCAATTTTACTTACCTGGCTCGTTTGAGGGGAAGCCTGAAATGCAATTCTGATCAACTTATACAATGGGTCTAGAACAGGATGATACAGAAGTTTGCTAGCTTAAAAGGAAAAATATGAAACTGACCTGATTTCCTATTCTGCTATTCATCAATGGGAGTAAAATTCTAGTTCTAATCTCTTAAGGTTGGTCTGGAGGATGGGATTTGTGTCCTGAAAAAGTTGTATGCTAATGCGGAGTGCAGTAAGAATTCTTCTTTATTGTCAAAGGTGCTGAATCTAGTTGGTCTTACTCTTATCTTTGAAATACGTCTAATAAATGGAATTAGCAAAAAAAGGAATTTTAAACACACTATTTATCACAAGGTCAAACAATCAATATAATGGCAAAATAATAAAAATATAACCGTATTTTCTGCTAACCAATAATAGAACTTTGAAATCAGTGAGATGCTTGCCTGTTTGATTGTATGCATAACATCATTTTGATGGGAAATGGTGAGCATGATAAAGAAGAGGTTAGTGACAGTTAGTTGAAATGAAGGCTATACAAAATTTCTAGCACTTGTACAACCTAATTATTTCTGTCAAAATTTTGCCAATATGATTCTTAGTAATCTGACCATAATGTATTAGCTCAAGTTTTCTGTGCGAGAACTAAAGTCCTCTTCTTTTTATGCTGCATATATAAGAATCACGATGATTCTGCTTTGCGCTCATCTATCTAGTATTCTAGTGGCTACTCACTCTATCCTTGTACCTTTGCTTCATTCCAACTTATTGGCTTGAGAGATTGTAATTGAAGCTCAACGTTTAGTTGTAATTGAAGCTCAACGTTTAGTTTAAGTCTCTTTAGGAAAAAGCTTTCACGGCTTGAATTCTTATGTACACTTGGTCCTTCTGTTTGTCTTCATTTACCTGTGTTGACAAAATGCTTCTTGCTTCAGGTTGAGTCTGTGCTCGACAAGGAAAACTTTACACTGGAAGAGCTCTTGGATGAAGAGGAGATAATCCAGGAGTGCAAAGCATTAAACAGCCGCCTCATAAATTTGTATGACCCTGCATGTCTCTCTTACTCATTTACCATAAAATTAATGCACATGTTCACCTTTCGTTGGAAATATTGACCTGTTGATTATGCATTAACTTCTTTGGTTTCAGTTTGAGAGATAGAGCTCAGGTTGAGCAGCTGGTGCGATATATTGTTGAAGAATCCCCAGAGGATGCAGATAGCAAACGGACTTTCAAGTAAGTTCACATACTAACAAATTTTAAATAATTCATAATTTATCTTCTTATTTGGTTCTTCTCTCAGATGTAAATAGAAGTTTGACACACACAGGTGCAATTTTTTTCTAGTACATCAGTTGTTTCATCTGTGACTAAATCCTTTCTCCCCATGCTTTAGGTTCCCTTTTGTTGCGTGTGAAATTTTCACATGTGAAATTGATGTCATCCTGAAGACTTTGGTAGAGGAAGAGGAGGTTAGATAGTCCTTCTGAATATAAGAAAATATATAACTAATTTCCACCTTGGAGTTGATATGTAGATGATAGTTCAATGTAATCTTTTCTTGCAGCTTATGCATTTACTCTTCTCTTTTCTGGAACCAAACCGCCCTCACAGTGCATTGTTGGCTGGATACTTCAGCAAGGTGGGAATTTACGGTTATAAATTTAATTAAAATTTATTAATTACTGTGGATTAACCACACCCAACCAGCTTGTTTAATGTGATATCTGGCCTTGCAGGTTGCAGTATGCCTAATGGTACGGAAGACCATCCCACTAATGAATTATGTTAAGGTAATGGACTGTGCATTTTGAAAGTTATGCATGCTAGTCATACTCACGCATCTGATTTTTGAAAGCAAAATGCCTGATTTTGTTTCTTCTGCAACCTTTCCTCCTTCCAGTTTTATTTGCTTTTCCATTTTCTTTTGACGGGGGCATGAAACATTACAAATTGAATTCTTTATGGTCTGCTACAGACCATATTTCCATAAATATGTTGTCTATTCTTTAATCATTTAGGGCTATTGAGTGAAAAACTGAATTTCCATTAATTGTTGCATAGTTTGTAGGAAGTTCAGTGATATGACCTTAATGTTCACAGCCATTTTATATTTGGTATGATTTTATATTTTACCCAAGTCAGGCATGCACTTTATCTCTATCAAGTTGGTAGTATTTTAGAAATATAACATATAAATGTATAATGATATAAATGAAGTTGCATGCCCGGGGAAGATTCTTTTGAGAGAAGTGGCTTGCCTTTCTGTTGCAGCTTCATTCCTACATTATTCATGTAGGTTTTGATTCGTTAATTCCATGTCCTAAATATTGAAAAGTTACTTATATGGATTATGGACAGAACATGTCTGAGAGATTACTTAAGATCTGTCACTTTGATAGCTGACTTGATATATTCAAGTGATGAAGGCCACAAAAACATTGTATAACCATGTCAAATGGTGAGATTTGAGGAAGAAATCTGCTTTCTTAACTTTAGTTTCGAAGCCCTCTTCTGTAAGTGGGAACATAAAGTTAAATGGTGCTATGCTGATAGAGCAAGAACTATTGAGTATATTGATGACTTTTTGTTTCTACATCAGGATCCCAGTCACTCTTTGATAAAACTGATGTAGCTTATAATGATTTTGAATAGCCTGATGGCAGATGCTCAAATTCAGCACAGCAATACTGATTCTAAGGGCTTCCTTTAGCCAATTCAAGTGGATTTTGGGTGCAATAAAATTCATCATTTAATGCAAAGTATCCTTATAAGTAGATTGCTTAAACAATGTTGCTGTTACATTATGAGACTTGTTCCACCTTGTATTTTTTTGAAAATGAATTGCGGCAAATGTGCTTGCAGGCCCACCAAGAAGTTCTTCAGCAGCTGGTTGATTTGATCGGTATCACATCCATCATGGAGGTAGATTCTCATTTATTTTTTGTCTTCTGCTTAGAACACTGTGGTTGCTAGATACTCTTACCCTTGTGGACAATTTATCTCTTGCTGCTTGTTGGTTATCATCCCGTCTCATCAGCTTCCTTGTTATCAGGTGTTGGTGCGACTTGTAAGTGCAGACGATCATTTATATCCAAGTTCTCTGGATATTGTGCAATGGTTGACAGATAGCAACTTGTTAGAAATGATTGTGGACAAGCTCAATACCTTGGTAAGTTCAAAACTTGCAATCTGCCATAAAAGGAATTGTTTTCTGGTGATGTAGTAAATGATGCCAGTTCGGTGAGTCCCTAGCTATAATTATGACGTCTGGGATCAATATGGAGTAGTTAGTTTGGTATCTGCTGCCCTTCTATTCTCCTGAGCTGTCATGTTTAAATTGATCAATCATCAAAATTTTTTGCTACAGTCTGGAATAAGTAAACAAGGTACACTATGGTCATGTTTCTTTGATTGGGAAATACTTGCTATGTTATGGGCCAATATGCTTATAGAACTTAAATATACTGCTCCACTGGCTTCTGTGATTATTTCTTGTTTAGCTGCACTGCAGTTATAAATTTTCCTCAAGCAAGAATCCCTTCATTTCTAATGGTTATTTTTCTTCATTACGATAAAATACCTGGAGTTGGTTACTTGGTTTTAAGCAAACAAACCAATTTCACATTATTTTCATTTTAACTATCATGTAGATTACTACGTTCTAATGCTCATGTTAGTTATTCCACCTCTCTAAATGTTGGCTAATATCTTGATATCAGGTTCTGCTCATGTTGTTTGTTGCAGCAGATCTTATGCATCATATACATTCTTTTAAGATATTTAATGTTTGGTGATGTTCCATAGACTTAACTGGTCTGATGCCAGCTTGATCCTTGCTTGTTGTACATTTTTTTTGCTTATTGCATAGTTTCTTCTTTGCTTTATGATGCTGTAATATCTGATTATTGTATATATTTTGTCTCCTCCAGAACCCACCCGAAGTACATGCCAATGCAGCTGAAGCATTATGTTCTATAACCAGGAATGCACCATCGCCTCTGGCCACTAAACTATCCAGTCCAAGGTCAGCAGAGCTTAGTCGAATATCTCCAACAATCGGAACAATTACTTAGTCTGATAAAAAAAAGTTCATTAAATAATTTCCTGAACATGCAGTTTTGTGGCAAGGATTTTTGGTCATGCGCTTGAAGATTCACAGTCGAAATCTGCTCTTGTCCATTCACTCTCTGTTTGTATTTCGTTACTGGATCCGAAAAGATCACTTCCTTCACCACTAATGTACTCTTTCAGAGGTCAACATGCATGTGAATCGCCAATAAATGCGGATCCTGATACTGTATGCGCCATGCTACCAAAACTAGGTCAGTTGTAGCATATCTAGGAATATTTAACATTTTTCACATGTTCTCGTGATATCCAGTTGGCATTCTATTTTAACTCATTGGTTTTATTCCTTCTCTATTTTTTGACTGATGTACAATCCTTGAGAGATCGGTGAATCACTAGGATTTCATTAGCCGTGCTCTTCTGGTCGCTATTGTCATGGCTATTAGTCATTCGTCATTGGTCATGACTCATGAGTGTTACAGTTTATCTGGGTCTGTACTTTTATGACAGTTTTGACCAATGTTTCTTTAGAATTTTTGAGATTCAATTATTTTATTGGATTGGACTTTTGTCATCCCAAGTTCTCTAACCTGGAATTTCCAGCATTGTTAGTGTGGATGATTACCATATCTTAGCCAGTTAAACTTTTATTGGCACATGCTTCTAGTTCTGAATTTCCATAATGTAATTATCTGTGTTCAGGTGAGCTGTTGATGCTTCTGAATGTTACATCTGATGAGAATATTTTGCCCACAACATATGGTGAATTGAAGCCGCCTCTTGGAAAACATCGTCTGAAGGTTAATTGACATGCTTTAATGAATATTTGCCTTTGATATATATATTTCCTCCATTTGACCCTAAATTACGCTTGAATATAAGGAGCTTGTTTCATTGTTTGTAATCATTTTCGTAGACGGCACATTATTCTACTCTTGATAGATTTTCAAGAACTTTCTCTGGCTCTACCTTTGTGGTTTTTGTTTGCATAATATCATTCATTTTCATAGAAGGCACGTTAATGTAGTTTTCTTTGACATATAAAGCTACTGCTTTCCCTTCTCTTTTTCACTTACCCCTTTTGTCTCCTTTGCTTGGTCATTTTTCAGATTAACTGATAAATTGTAGTTCCTGCTTTAGATTGTAGAATTTCTTGCGGTGCTGCTAAAAACTGGCAGTGGGGTTGCAGAGAAGGAATTGGTAGTCTCTGGGACTATTCAGAGAGTAATTGATCTGTTTTTTGAGTAAGAATCTTATTTACTGCTATTTGTTTGTACCATATTAGTAGCAAACACTATTTTATGCAACCGTAGTTTCTTTAATCTCATCATTAGCAGAACTAGGTATCAGTAGTTCAACATTAATATTGTTTTCATTGGTGTGTCTTGGTACAGGTATCCATATAATAATGCTTTGCATCATCATGTGGAAAGCATCATATATTCTTGCTTGGAAAACAAAAATGATGTGATTGTTGACCATCTTCTCGTGGACTGTAACTTGGTTGGAAAAATTCTTAATATAGAAAAAACTCCAACACTTTCTGGCACACATAATCAGGTAATCCATAATTATTGAAAGAACCATCCACTTTTTAGGGGTGTTTTGTGCTTATGTAATTATTGAAAGAACCATCCAGTTTCCTGCCATGTTTCAATGCTTTGTTTAGCATAATAAACAGACCGTCCTTTTGAGTGTGGACCTTTTTCATGTTGCCTGTCTTTATTATTTATTTTTATTTTTATGTTGAGTTTGATGTGTGGTTTGCTGTGGTGATGCTATGAGAATGCAGGCAACTTCACACCACCATCAAGTTTCCTGTCATGTTTCGATGCTTTGTTTAGCATGACAAATGGACCGTCCATTTGAGTGTGGACCTTTTTCATGTTGCCTCTGTCGATATTTATTATTTTTATGTTGAGTTTGATGTGTGATTTGCTGTGGTGATGCTATGATAATGCAGCCAACTTCACCAGCACCCGGAAAATGGGCCCCTCGAGCAGGATATTTTGGACATTTGACTCGGATATCAAATAAACTTATTCATCTGGGAAACACCGATGATCGCATTCTTAAGCATCTTCAGGTCAGTAACATATTTAATACTCGTTTTAGATGGATGACCACCAATTCCAACTTCCAAGGCATTGTACATTTGTACTAAATCTGTTCAACACAAATATGCTCGACACACTGTCTCATTTTTCTTATATGCTCTGTGAGTGTTTAATCAATATGTTTTCTATTTGCTTCAGGAAAACAATGAGTGGAGTGAGTGGCAGAGTACTATCTTACACGAGCGTAATGTAGTCGAAAATGTATATCGATGGGCTTGTGGGTAAGCCTCTTTAGTCATGTTTTGCAGTTGCTTTAACTCTGCGACAATGTTACTTTTTGTCTTATCCATTTATTAACCGCATCTTTAGGTCAAACTTATATGACTAAGAGCAATGACAAATTTCTGCTCTCTAATAGTTTGTTAAAGTATTTAATTCTCACTGTTGCGCATCAGTCTAACCCTCGTCTCTTTGAATACCTTCGGTTGCCGTAAGTTACCTGCATGCAGGTTTTAGACATTGCATGCCCTCAAAGACATAATATGATTATTTTCCTTTTTCCTGGAGACTAACTCCCTCTGCTAGGAAAGTGTCTTTAGATTGTTACCCGGAATGAGTTATTCTTTACCTCTTTGCAGGAGACCAACTGCATTGCAGGACAGAACTAGGGATAGTGACGATGAAGATGTTCAGGATAGAGATTATGATGTTGCAGCCATTGCAAACAATTTAAGCCAGGCATTTAGATACAGCATATATGACAATGATGATAATGAGGTATATTTGTAAACAGGGAGTTACTAATATTTTATCTAAAATTCTTATAGAATGTCTTTAAAATCTATTTATGATTTTCGTACTTACAGGGTCATGGATCTTTTGATCGTGATGATGAGGTAATCTGCATTCCGTTTACTTCAGTATTCTCACATTGCATAGCTGGAAAGATGAACCCTTCTATTTCAAGTCTCTAGTTCTATGGAATCAGGCTTGTACTTTATTATTTTTCTTGTGCTTGCCTAAATGATTTTCTCAGTGCTCATATCTCCAAATTTGGACTTGTAGGTTTACTTTGATGATGAATCTGCTGAGGTTGTAATCTCATCCCTAAGGTTGGGTGATGATCAAGGGAGGTTAGTAGTCTTCTAACCTTTTGTCTCGGTAAATTTAGTAGCACTGGCCTGATAAAATCTCTATATACACCTGGGTTGCTCAAATGTGGCAGTTAGTTTTGGAATTTTCTTTTCCACTGGTTGTTGCTTGTCTTAAGTCAATACTCTTAATATTCTGCAATATACAAATTCATGAGGTGTTTGTGAATTGTAACGTATAAGGAATTTAGAATCCATTAATGGTCGGAAAAAGCTTTTCAAACGTATAAGGAATTTAGAATACATTAATGGTCGGAAAAAGCTTTCGACATTATAAGGCCATACCTGGCAGTCAAATTTAAGGAGGGATTGTTAATAAATGAAGTTTTAATTTGCAGCAGCTTGTTCACAAATTCCAACTGGTTCGCCTTCCAAGATGACAGAAATGGTGGTGATGTGCCAATGAATACTTCATCCTCTGACATGATGGATGATATTAATTTGAATGGAATAACAAATGGTGGTAACAGCAGCAGTGATGATGAGGTTATGGTTGGAGAGGATGAGGAAATGACAGAGAGCAGGTCTTCTCCGAATGGATCGTCTAGTTTTCAGGCTAATGGCTTCAATGGATTTGGTGCAAACAACTCCAGGGATGATGGGGACTCGGTTACCATGACTGAGAAAACTGGTGCTTCTAATGACTTGGGTTTCTTTCGCTTTGAGTCACCAGACAACGACGACCCTTTTGGAGACAGACCAATACCTGAGTGGGTAGCATGGGGAGAGGGGTCTGATTTTCAAGTTGGTGGATCTGGTGTTAATCCATTTGATGACCATAAAAACATCACAGAAAATGTTATGAACTCAGTTGAAGATTCTGGTGCTTCTGTCTACCCCACTTCAAGTGGAGAACCTGTACCCAATGGAATCAGTCCTATAAATGTCTGTGATGGTTTGGCTAAAACCACTTCGAGTCAGAAAAGTGTGCCCTCTTTGTTTGAAGAGGATGTTGAATTTGTGGGTGTGGAAATGGAGGGTACTGAGAAGGCTATGGAACAGGCTCTCAAGGAAGGCATTGTCGGTGAAGCTGGGCCGCTGAAAAGGAACACCAGTCCAAAGAAACCAGAAAAGGAGGATGTAGATGACGGTGCTGGAATGAAGGAATTCAATGACGCCAACTATTGGAGAGTTGACCAGGAGGTTGCTGTGTTGGAGTAAGTACAGGATGAGTTACTGTCAATCTTGAACCTGCAGCCACACTACAGTGATCCCATCCATCCTGTACTCAAGTGCTAACGAGGAGAAAGTATGTACAGTATATTTTTGTTAGAGTCGGGATCAAATAGACAGACAGGCTACGACATTGATGTCATTGGTTATTTATTGTCACAGTCAATTCAGTTCTGTAAGTTTGTTTTAGTATTTTTTTCCGGTTCTTCTCCTCTTTCATACTAGTATTCTTGTTTAGTTCCTTCGTTCTCGCAAAAGTAAACATAGTATTCATCCTTGTGTAACATCATACTATATGTCATAGAATTCTTGATCAAGTGGATGATGTCTTCAGGTTATATAATATATGCACGTTTAGTTTCTTAGTACTTAATATCAACACGATACTCGTTTTCAAACAGTATTTCAGGTGTAGAGAAGAAACCACTATCATATTTCAGGTGAAGCTGAATATTTTATGCTGTTTCTTGAGTTTCAGTATCAGGTTTTCGGGTCTTCAGGTTTCAAGATTGTCGTCTGATGATGCCATTCTGATTGGACATATATGTTGTGCTTTTTCTAACAATGCTGTTGAATAATGCCTCTATTCTTTTCAACTGTGGACTTTTCATTTGAATTGTCCTGACTGTTTACGGAAACGTATTATTAAGTTGATTATCTCGTGAATCTTTTGCTTCAACTTTCAGCCTTGTTACTTGTTACAGTTTTTAGCAAATGTGAGTTAGGCAATCAATGAAAATAAACGAATCAATGAAAATAAACTGGTTGTAACAAATATGACATCATACATGTTTATGCACAAAGGCATGTCGATACTATTACACAAATATGTACTCATAATTTTGAGTTGGGATGCCACAATAAGTTAGTAGAAAGATGCAATGTACCAATTCAATTAAAATATTCTCAGTTGGTCACTATGCCCACTCTCAAAAGGTAGTATAACTAAAATAAGGAAGTTAAACTGTAAAACGATAACATAGAAAATATGGAAAACACACTGATTGGCCTCAAGTGGAATCAAATGTAGAATCGTGCAAAATTCGAATTGTCTCAGCTTGCTATATTAAAAATCCACTCCATTATTCATGCATGCTATATATATTAAGCATGCTGTAATTTTGTTTTCTTTAGACAAAAAATCTAATCCCACAATGATGCTACAATGATAATTTAAGTTATCATCACATAAAAAAGATTTCATAATTAGTCAACTAGTTGGAGCACTTGCCGCCGGCCGCCACACACGAGTGAAGTATAACGAACATTAGCAACATGCAATGTCTTGTCAATCTTCCATCTTATGTAATAATAAATCAAATGTATTAGGATTAGCTTTTGAAGTCATCTCACCCTAACGGAACAAAATCTTTTGCCTATAAATTGACACCATTAATCAACACGAAATAAACCAAGATAGGTGGCTTAAACATCATGGGCAAGTCTTACAAACTTAGGGTTGTGGCCCTTTTAATGCTGTGTGTGGTTGTCCGGTCTCAGCTAAGTTCAGATTTTTACTCTAGAAGTTGCCCCAACCTGCTAAACATTGTGCGACGAGAGGTTAGGAATGCGATAAAGAACGAGATGAGAATGGCTGCGTCTTTGCTTCGCCTCCATTTCCACGACTGCTTTGTCAATGTTAGTAAGCGATTGAATTGATCTCATTGTACAAGTGTCTTATTATTTTTGTTAAATGTATATCGATGATGTTGTTTTAGGGGTGCGATGGATCGGTGTTGTTGGATGGAAGTGAGGGAGAGAAGTTTGCTCTCCCTAACTTGAATTCGGCTAGAGGATATGAAGTGATCGACACAATCAAAAGTGCAGTGGAGACTGCATGTCGCGGCGTCGTTTCGTGTGCAGATATTCTCACCATAGCTGCACGAGACTCGGTTGTGTTGGTGAGTAATTGTGCCCAAGTTTTCTAAGTATGATGAAAAGTATTCTACACACAACTATATATAATTTGGTAGTAAACCACCCACCAATCATCTATGAATCAATCAACCAGGATCATCACATGTGATGTCACATCAACTATTATTTAATGTGATTAATTGATAGTATTAAAGTACAATACTACCTCCGATCGACTACCAATAGTTCTAGTACTACTTGATAGTCCAATAACATAATTTTAACGCAAAATTGATAAAAATATAAGACAATTTTAGAAAATTCTTCATTTTCAAAACATGTGAAAATAAAATATTAAATCATGAAATTATATTTCCAGTATTATCCTATCCTCGCATAAAACGTCTTTTGGTGATGCTCAAACAACGTTTTTTCAGTAATGTACTTTTTTTCTTTTTTCTTTTCTTTTTTCCTTTTCTATTTTGTTTATGGGACAATATCGTTTTGAACATCATGTTTTGTACGTACGAATGAGAAAATTGAGACTCCATGTAGAGTGGAGGTCCAACATGGAAGGTACTATTGGGAAGAAGAGACGGAGTATTTGCAAACCAAACAGCAGCCAATGATCTTCCTTCCCCCTTCGAGTCTCTTGATTCAATCATTTCCAAATTCGACGCGCTTGGCCTAAACATCACTGACGTCGTTGCTTTATCAGGTCAAACAATTTCTTACTTTTCGATCTCGTATTTATTTCACTGCGATCTACAATAACGATAAAAAAGATAATGATCTCAGGCGGTCACACGATCGGGTTAACAAAGTGCGCGCTCTTCAGCGACAGATTGTCCAACTTCAGCGGCAGTGGCGCGCCCGACCCCACTCTGGACAGCATCCTGATCCCGGAGCTCCAGTCCGCATGCCCCGCCAACAGCGACGGCAACAACACTGTGGCGCTCGACAACAGATCCAGAGACCTATTCGACAGAAATTACTTCGGGAATTTGTTGAAAGGGAGAGGAATTCTGCAGTCTGATCAAGTGCTGGTTGCCAACGATTCGGCGACCAAAGCCATTGCGCAGCTCTACAGTAACAACTCTGCGGTTTTCTTTTGTGACTTCGCGAACGCGATGATCAAGATGGGAAATATCGCCCCTCTAACCGGAGGGGATGGAGAGATTAGGAGCAACTGTAGGGTTGTCAACTCTTGATTTTAAGTAACTAAACATGTTCTGTGGAGTAATATTATAAAATGC
The DNA here is from genome assembly GCF_004379255.2 of Salvia splendens. Taxonomy (NCBI): domain Eukaryota; kingdom Viridiplantae; phylum Streptophyta; class Magnoliopsida; order Lamiales; family Lamiaceae; genus Salvia; species Salvia splendens. The sequence continues at coordinate 5,164,651 of NC_056039.1, forward strand.
AATGGACTATTGATAATGAAAATACACATAATTAACAAACTTAAGCAGAGTATGAATTAGTTGTTCATAAATTGGTAACAAGAAAGTGAAAGAATCTTAATAAGAAGGAAAATTGGCTTAACTTTTCAAAGAAGACAAATAGTATCATCATAACATAATGAAACTCTCTATTCTTACCACCAGCTTCATCACGACACTAATACAGTGAAAATTATCCTAAGCTAGGCTGGACTCAACTCGACTCGATTTTTTACAAGATTCTACCCAAGTCGCAGCAAGAAAAACAAACCTCGAAACCGGAGGAGAACTAAAACAAAGGCTAGGACTGACTACATTGGTTACCTAACTAAAACAGAGAGAGCACTCTGTTTCAGCAAATTGGATCAAGCAGATAGCTACTCACTGGGATGAACTCGAGCTGTGGAGACATCAAGGGCTGCTCCATTTTCTTACCTTTGTTCCTCATCTCTATCACCTTCTTGTGGGAGTTGGAGTGCAGAGTTGACACGAAAGTTGGACTCGCTGCTGGACGGTACTCTGGGAATAGGCGGCCGGATCGGTAACGGACACCGCATGCATTGCAGAGCGTCTTTGGCCCCAATGGGCCCTCCCTCCATTGTGGGGTTTTCGTTATTTCACAGTGAGTGCATTTTTTGATGGGACGCTGTTGAGCTGCATTTGCTGGCTGTGAATAACCAGATGACTGAGATGAGTCTTCCATCATTTGCTTGGGGGCGACTGGCGGATGAGTTGGTTTCTTTCTCCTCTCCTTTGTTTTCTTTGCATTGCAAGTCTTTCTGGAAGAGGTGGGGAGGATGGGCGATATTACGAGCCATGGACTCATGCCCGTTGGTCTAGCCCGTTTGGATCTTGCTCGCTTGGCTGGATGAGGCTTAAGCAAGCTCTTCCCAGTCGACGAGGAGATGCTGCTTTCAAGCACGGATACTGGGCTTTGTGACTGAAATGTGACAGTCTCTTGCACCTCAACGGATTTGTTCTGTTGAGAAATACACGAGCCAGAGGCATCTTCACTGAACCAGTAGGAATGCTGCTTTTCCTGGGGAGTAGCGTCAATCTTTACGTGATCAGCATTCGGGGAAAAACAAGGATGTAATAACCAAACAAGAAAAAAACCACCAAGTAGAAAAATCAAGGTTATATATTTGTAATATCAGATACAGGGGAAGTAAACAGATCCCATCAACTCTTAGAGCTACTTAGAAAAATAGTGATATCTAATAATTTTTTCCCAAAATTAGTGTGTAGGATGCATACAAACCAAAAACGAGCCCAACGAGATTAGGTAAACCAAATGAATATAACAATGGATATCTCATGCTTTTGACTCATCATCGTATGCATAATTAACTACTATTATATTAATTATACAACGTGCATGCACAAAAACTTGTGTAAGCAATCGAAAACTTCAATCAAACAATTCACCAATTCGTGAAACGAAAGATAGAACTGAATGAAAAGCAACTCACAAGAGCATCTGGTTTATGCATGAAAACTGGGGGCTCCGTCTCGACTTTGGTTTGAGCAACCGCTGGCTGCCCCATTAGCACGTCCATGGGAATAGGCTGCATGAAAACTGGAGGTCCCGTGTCGACTTTGGTTTGAGCAACCGTTGGCTGCCCCAATAGCACGTCCATCGGAATAGGCCCTAGATACTGCGACTTGCTAGCATCCCAATCGGCCCCCTCCAAACCCTCCATCGGAAAATCTGGGAAGTCCAGGATGCTACCAAGCATATTGTCCAACTCATCGTCTCCATCGATAGCTCCATCCCAGCAGCCATGAGGATCAACTTTAGCCATGTTCTGACTATTATTCATAAGCATAATCTATTAAGCCGACGCTCAACACTATAAAAACAAAAGTACACACCCATATATTGTCAATATCAAGAATACAGACACAGAAAATACAGACATGGTAACTATGAAGATTCTATAGTAAAAATATATTTCAAGATTTTATAAGACAAATTTGGGCAAAATTTATCCTTAAAATGGATGAGATTAATTCTGTGGATAATAGAGTGAGACATAAGTCGACAATGTATGACCAAATTATTATTATTATTATTATTATTATTATTTTATTATTATAACATGGATGTGGAGATTATAAAATTAGATAAATAGATGTATATAAGGCGGCACACAAGATTTAAACTTTGTGCTTAAAAGCGCTAAAAATCAATAATAATAGTACTAAAAGAATTATTTTTCTTTCCTTTTACTAAAAACAATACTTTTTTTTTCCTAAAAAAAAGGATTAAAAATACGCCTTACCATCAAAATTAAAAATCCTATAGTCTCAGCTCACGGATTAAAAAAACTTTAAATTCTTATTAACGCTAATCTACAATAAGCCTTCGAAAATAAATGAAAACTAGCCCCATTTGCCTTAGAAAATAAAATGGAAATAAAACAAAATAAAAATGGGAATTTTAGGAGGAAAAGTAAGGACAGTTTACCTAATAGTAATAACAAATGCCTAACATATTTCACGAAAAAACATAAAGAAAACCGCAAAAAGGGAAATAGAATATTCAAATTCAAAAAATATAGTACAATCCAAAAATCCATTTCTCCACTCACAAACACAAAACCTAAAAGCCATTCAGCCGCAGCCTCTGAAATGAAACAGATAACTCGAAATGAAAGAAGATACACAGGCACGAACATGCAGAGGGCACAAAAAAATTTAAAAAAATGTCAACTTTTGCAGAAAAAACACAGAAATGAAGATGAAAAATAGATTGCACCTCAGAAATGGTGGGACGAACGCGTTACCTTAAAAAACTTTTCAAGTCATTGGGGGGTTTTGCAGAGGGAATCAGTTTCAATTTTAGAGAAAAATGAAAAAAAAGGGAAAAAGGGTTTTGAGCAGTGGGGGAGATAGGGTAAAGAAGATAGAATGTGGGCTTTGTGTCTGAACTGTACAATTGGACTTTAATGGAAAAAAAAAGTAAGTACATTTGCATTGTTAACTTTAGTCAAAATGAAAAGGTTTTTTCATGAGGAGTGTTGGTTATCCTCTGCGGTGATGGTGCATGGGACAGACGGTGAACACGGGGCCCACGCTTGGTCATCGCTGTGATCTGCGGCAATTGCAAGACAAATGAGGGAAGTATTTTAATACCAATATTTACAAAATTAATACCCTACTATATATTTTGCGTTATATTGCTAACTGGTATTTACGTTATTAACTCTGTTAACTTATCAATATAGTGTATTAAAAATATTAATACGGTGACATTAAAATGTCAACACATATGTGTTAATATTTTAATGTGATTGTATTGACATTTTTAATACACCGCATTAATGAATTAACAGAGTTAGCAACTTAAATAATTAGTAATTGATCACACTCCATACTACTAGTATACAAAATGTTTTTTTTAAATGATAGAAACATTATCATTAAAAAGAAAATTTCCATACACCAATGGCGTATTTGGTAGTAAATTTTTAACCTTTCGTCAAATTTTGGTTGTGTTTATCAATTTTAAAATCTAATTGTAAATTATTAAGTTTTTATGATTTTGTAACCAATCAAGATTTTAGCATTAACATGAGTTGACATAAAACATAATTCAATAAATAAAATTATTTAATTTAGTATTATAATACTAAATTATTTCATTGGCTAAAATAAAATATCGTTTTAGTTGATGTCTAACATTGTGACTTAAGTAAGTCATCAAACTATGTTAGTTCTAAATCTTGATTGATGGGGAAATCATAACGAATCAACAGTTAATCTATAAAATCAAAGTAAAATTAAAATTTGATAACAGTTTAAAAATTTATAGGTAAGAGCATCCACAACGGTGGCAACACGCCGTCCGTCCGTCCTTGCCGCTGGCAAGGACACACTTGTCCGCCGCTGCGCTCTTGCAGCTGGCACGGACGTGCTCTTAGCTAAGAGCACGTCCGTGCCAGCGAGCAGGGCGACATGGCGCGTTTCTATTGGCCGTTGACATTTTTTTCTTTTTTTTTTCTTTTTTTAAAAAATAAAAAATAATACCAAAAATTAAAAAAAATATTTTCGGAATCCAAAAAATATACAGATTTTATTACCATTTTATTTTATTTTATTTTTATTTTCTTAAAAAAAAATTAATCCCAAAATCATCTATAAATTACACACATTCATCATCCATTTGGGCGAAATTCGGCCACGAGTAGTGGGTTTTTTTAATTTCATGAATTTAATTATGTAAATTTTAATTTTTAGGATTTAAATTATGTAATTTTTAATTTTTAACACTTTAATTATGTAATTTTTAATTTCTAGGATTTTAATTATGTAATTTTTATTTTTTTATAATTTGTAATATTATTTCGGTTATTTTTAATGAATTTTAATTTTGTGGAAATGTTTTTATTTAAATTTAATAATGGAATGGTGGGGCTCTCGTGCTCGTCCTTGCGGAAGAGCACGACTGTGGGTGTTGTGCTCTTGCCTAAGAGCAGACATAAAAAGTGGAGTTGGGCCCACAACCGTGCTCGTTGGCAAGAGCACGGTTGTGGATCCTCTAAATTACATTAAGAAAACATGACTAATTGTTATTGATAGAAGGAATCTATGTGGCGTATAATTGAAATGGGTCAATATCACAACTAAGGTTATTTAAGGATTATTGGATGGTTATTGTAGTGCATATCATAATAATGAATTTTAGTAATATATGTAGAGGAATGAAACTCAGATCCTTGGAAGCATAGTTGCCAATCTTGAAAAAATGTTTTGGGGCTGGCATGGTGCAATAATAATTTTGTAGGTGTGATGGATGACTCATGATATAAGGGTTTGAATTAATCATTACCAAGCAACAATCATCACAACTAACTGATAGCAAATTTGCACTACTATCTTGTGCCTCACTAAATACACTTTTTTTTAACTTTCATTGCAAATCATCCTTAATCTATTAATTTCAACCCAAGCTATCATGTGTTCAAGTGTATTGAAATACACTCAACCATATTACAGACTACATGTTAAAAAGTACGTAGAGAAATATTTATAATATGTGGAAAAGAGAATTATCGTAGAAAAATATCTACAGATAAAATTCACTAGAACTATATTTGATCGGTGTATAATAGAGAGTGGAGTGTTGATATGTGATGTTTTGTGCATAGTAGGAGTACTATTATTGGGCTAGAATTGAATGTAGGGGAGAGACAGCCACACACATATATCTCTGAAAATACGAACAATAATTTATGGGCGAATTAAATAAAATTCCAACATGTCACATGCCAAGTTAGAGGTAGTAGGGTTGGGCATTGGCTCAAAAACCCTATTACTCTCAATTCTGTAAAGGACTACAGATGGCCCTATTACATTATTGCTTCAACAAAAAACGCAATATTTTAAGAGCAAATTTTGAAATTTTAGGTGGCAATCATTTCTAATCACGATCCTTTATTTCTAAGTATTACTGTTCCCTTTTCTTCTATAATGCAATATATCATCCACCAAATTCCATTTTCCCTGTGTAATATAGTTACTTAAGGGAATGACAAAGAATAAAAATTCAAGATCACAACTTTTAAATACACTGTCATTTATTATAATTTGAAAACTTGTTCGACATCTTCTAATTGCCTTGAGCTTGAATTCAAATTTTTTTCAATATTATCGAAGTGGAGATAGCTTGAGAGAAATTGAAAGACCATTTCATGTCCCAGTTCTGTCCTATAGTAGTTACATGATGAAGCAGCAAGTATTTTCACAACAAAAACATAATGCGAATTTGAGTCGGTTGAACGTAAATATCATAGCAATCGTGGTTATCAACATGAATTTTCATGTTTGGTGTATTATAAGAGAATCGCCGTGGGTTGCGTTGTACTAGTAATGATTTAGTGATGTCCAAATGGTTAAGGCGGCAGGTTCCAGTTGGACATTCCGGTAGCTCTTCAGGTGTAGTGGCCTGCATAATATTGTAAGAGTCATTGAGAAAGAGAGAGAGATAGCAAATCAAATTAATAAGCTTGAATGTCATGTGAATGACCATAAAACAATGAGTTTTAGCTGAACTAAGAATGCCATCTCAATGATCAAGTTGCCGAGGTAACCCAGAACAAGGCTGATCACTCGGACTCGCAACAGTTGAGGATCCAATATCAACACACAGCTGTAAATTACTTGAAAGTCCTACTCACAGTAAATTGAGCTCCATCATCACATTCACACAGATATTACTATATCTTCTTAAATAAAAAAGTACATGTCAGTTAAACTCTAGTTTCACAAGCTCATAACTGTTCTGTTTATGCACACTTTGAAGAACATGATGGAGACCAAGTAAAATGCACAGTTAAATTTCTTTCCAACTTGAATGACAGCATACCATAACATAAGACAACTGGAACTACTTGATACTATTATTTATATTTATTATCTTCTCTCAGATACCGAAGTCGCACGGAATTATAAATTTCAAGGACCCCATAGCTCCCAACTTTTCTCTGCTAATGAATGGATAGCGAAAGAAATGAAAGAGAATGTGAAGCAGAAAAGTTAAACCAGTGTCCCATAAGTAAGCTCTTTTATATGATACCTCGAGGTAGTTCTTGACCAACCAGGCATGCCTTTTTCCCAACGCTCTGCTTGATTATCCATATTGTGGCAAGAGATTCATGATATCATCTATCAAGTGTAATTGTTACTCAATATTGGGGGAAAGTTATTTCATTTGGTTCCTCAGAAATGAGCTGGGACCCAATCACCTGAAACTTTGTTATGATATGCCATGTCGAATCTCCTAATCTTGACTGGGTCATAGTCAGATTGCCAACCAGTTTCTGATTGATCATAATCCAGAGGTTCCGAGACACCAAATAATTCATCTGGTGGATCATTCAATCCCACAAGACTTGAGTGTTCAGAAGGTGTTTTAAGTGATTCTTCCTCCATATCCTTACGAATGATTTGATGCACATAACAAAACTTTGATGTGTAGTTATAATACGGAGTATAATAGAAAATATAGGATCATCCCCTGGTTTAATATCGATCGCTGGAACAGAAATATATAGAATGGCACTTGGAATAAGATTCAGGTAAACAATTCTACATACCTGCTCCCAACACGTGCTCTTAAACATCATCTAATTCTAATGGTTATTTTACACTAATCTTAATGTGGGCAATCTACGCCTTGTGAAAAGCTGCATCCCACAGAAAGAATTAGGCTACAAAACAGCACTCGAGAATCCGAGATGATAGAAAAGTAAAGGAAAATGACATGTGATATACACACTATAGGGCAGGGTTGGCTGGCAGTCGCATTATTCTACACCTGGGAGTAAGTATGACTTGTCTGCAGTAGAAAGCCGATCCTGAAAAATCCTCCATTCATTTCTGCATCTCTCTCGTACCTATGATATGATGAAACGAAACAAAAACACTGCAAGATTATAGTGGTACTCAAACCAAGCTATACATAGTTATGGATGTACATACCCCTTGCCATGGAGCTTTTCCATTATCAGACTCTCCCTGCGGATTGTAATAAATTTGAATTTAGTGACACTTCCAACGACAATTCTGAGTAAGTAGTGAAAGAATGGCATATGATATGACACACCAAAGGAAAAGCAAGTGACTATTGCTTATCAACAAGTGGCAAGGGTACAGAGGATAGTTATTGTCATACAAAAGTTTGGAAGGAGCAAAAGCATCCCACACATCCTAAACATTTGAAAGCCTGATTTACTGTTAAATTTTAATCACAAACTGTCACATCCAAACTATTGAGCATTAAATCTGGTCTGTATCCAACTCCCCTACACACAAAATACCCAAAAAGTAATGTCCTTATCAAACTGATCTCTACTGAATATAAATAGTAGTAGTAGTAGTTTCGAACTTTTTATTTTTTTTAGTTGTAGTTTCAAACTTATCTCTACTGAATATAAATAGTAGTTCCAATGTGATGGTAGAATACACCTTAGAGCTAATATACACATTCAAGAAAACTGATTTAGACAAAAAGATCCAGCAAGTAGGTTGGAAGATTAAACTGTTAGGAAGGTATATTTCTAAACCTGATTTCCAAGTGATGGAATCACTTGATGAACAATCCATTGTGAGTCAACGACACCAATTTTTTCATGTGCAGGCTGCAGGGCAAAACAGAAGTGAGAATTAGATTGACCAAGGAGGTGGAAATTGAGAGCCACCCATGTTGAAAACAAATGCAACATAAAACAGGAGTGATTGCCCACACACAGAGATAGAAACTAACATCAACACATCTTCTTAATGCAAAATCCAATCCCCATCCATGTACCAAATCATTCTGCGAGCAAGATTATAAAGAGTTAGGGTTAAATAACAATCTCGACTAATTTTTTTTATGTTAAAAAAAAGGAATCTGGGAAGTTCTGAGATAAACAAGAAAATCATGTGCACAAGACTTGAGAAGCAGAGTGGTATTCCGCAAATTGGGACAAACACCTGAATCATATGCCAAACACATTTCCAAGCTTCACGTGAAAATACTGGAGCCATGATTTCTACGAAGCTGCAAAATGGTAAAATACAAATTATTCTAGTGACACTTACCAGATGAAAATGCCTAGGTCAGGAGTTAAATTAATATATAAAGATATGTAAATATGTCAATCTTTACGCGGCAAGGGAAATTAACAGCTTACAAAATGGTTCAAAGAGAAGTCTAATTTTTAACCCTTCGCAATTTTATGTAGTGAGGGATGTTCTTGAATTAAGAGGCACCCTTTTCTCTCACCATAACAGAATTTCAAAGAAAATTTCCAAACATTATCTATATGAAAAATTATACCTTAAATATCGATTTGGTACAGAATATCACAGTTGATGGTATTACCCAGGAATTCCAGACAGACACGGCTCAATGCATGTACAGATACATGCAGAAACAAAAGAAATATAGAAATGCATATTCACTGAAAGTACTTACGCTGCACATGGAGGCAAGAGTGGATCGCTGCACCACCCTGGTTTCTCCTCGGTATCCCTGTTTATCAATCAACTTGCATTTCACAAATACATATCTCCTCTTTGCTAGGAAAGAGGTTAATGTAGAAAATAAAGGGAAGGGGAGGTTGGGGCTGAACTCTTAATCAGAGTACTTACTTGTGAACTTCTCTGTCACCTCTCCTCTTAGTCATCTGCCATGTAAGTCCGTTGTTGGGTTCAAGCCCTGGTTGGGATATCTCTAACCCATGTTTTTTAACTAACTGAATATACCTACCAAGTCAGGTAAGTAACAGATAAATTGATGGGAAATAGGTTGTCATATACATGACCTGAAATTTTTGGAACAATAGAAAAAGGTTATTACTTATCAGCATTGAAGTGTTCAACTCCAAGATCTTCGTCCCAAATGAAAATGTAATCATAAGCTGATACAACATTTGGGTGTAAAAACCTCTTTGCATACCACCTGTATAAGCCGGAACATGGAAGTTGATAAAAGTGGAGAAATTTAGTCTAACTTTCCAAAAAAAAACAAGAGGTAATCAGATTTTGCTAAATCTCCTCTACTATAATTCTTAATTTTATCAGATGTGTCTAATAATGAATAAACAAGAGCTAATCAGATTATGCTAAATCTCCTCTATCAGGTTACAAAATTGTAATGGAATTAGTCAGAAAGATATTTATAGTGAGTTTAAACATTGACAGGCACCAACAAACTTGCTATTTTAGCATAAAGTGTGATCCCATCAGAACACACCACATAGGTTCTATTCCAAAATGATACAGTAATAGAAAAGGCACAGAATCTTGCAAAAACATGGAGATTATTACCACTTTGTTTGTTTCCTTGCACTGACATGTATGACATGATGTGACCACTCTAACTGATCCCATTCACTGGCTCGACCGTCATAATGAAAAAGCAATATTTGAAAATCCTCAGAGAACTGCAGAGTTATACCAAAACTAAAATTTAAAATAATTGCTCTCAAGGGTAAGAAAAGACATGCTGTAACATGATAACATTCTAAACTAACCTTTTTCACTGCTGCATCAATATGGTACATCTGTTCGAAACCAACTGTAAATGTCACTAGGTACTTTGGCTTTCTTTTCAGATCCTGAGAATTCCAGCATGTAGATGTAAGCAAAATCCTATTGCATGAAATCTAGTGCAAGATATGTTCTACTATATGTTTATCTATACATAATTTTCTCTCCTTTAGAAATTCAAACCCCTGTGCTGACTCATCTAACAAGGAGATGCATCCTACGTCAATTTTCACGATCGAAGGTTGAAAATGGTTCTATGTTCTTATTTTAAATAGGTTCTCGTCTAAACCTCTCCCATTATTAATAGATAGATAGATGGATAAAGTGTTTGAAGTTGTGGATATATGTTGATCCACCTACGAATGAAAATTATATCACAGCAATTTAATAACTACAACCATAAAACTGCATCAATATCAGGACACATAATTAGTGAAGCCATCAGTGATTGTCTACCAGTTCATCCCATGCGGCAAGTACGCAGCAACCAATAAGTTAGTCAACTCAACAAATAATTGAAGCCACCCAAGGCTGAGAGAATCTAAATACTCAGTGTGTTCAGAATGAAACATTTATTATCCAGTAAAAACACAGATTCACAGACTTTTTGGGCTATCATCATTTTCAACTTTTTAATTACCTCTTTAGGGTCACCCCATAATCTCCGTAAATAAAAGTCGGATTCTGGGACAACAATTCCTGGTGGCAAAGACTCTGCACCGCGGGGATTTGTAGGAACATAAATCTGAAATCCAAAAAGATGGTGGTTAAATATCCCCTCGTGAATATTAAACCAATTGCGGAATAAATATGAACATTATCAAACAATTGGTGCAAGCTATGGCAACAGACTCTTGCACCTACAACACCTTAAATTTTCAGAAATAGATTGAACACCAATTTCAGTGATATGGAAAGAGCAAGCTTATGCATGTAATCCCGGTAAATTAGGTGATCGAACATAAGGGTGCAAACGATTTACCTTAGGTTTTAATCAGTGCAAATGAAAATGCAATATTACAATGACAAGCATAGCCACTTCGTGTTGGCTTTTAACTTGTTACAAGCCAGGGAAGCAACACTGTGTGCTGTCCAAAAGATTAGTTGTGTTCATGTAGACTAGTACAGGCAGCTGAAAATAGATCAATGAATACAGCCAATGCTAATCTTCAAATAAACTAGAAATTTAGTGACAAGAGTATGAAGAACATACTACAAAAAAAATCTGACCTTAGGTGTTGAATGACTACTTCTGGTACCATGGTTTTCTGGAAAACTGCTATTAGTAGAACTATGAGGATATTCTGTAAATGCTATGTCTAGAGATGTCATTAAACTTGAAGGTAGATTAATCTGCCAGAAAAAAGACAGACAATAAGGACGGAGTATAATGAACCTAATTGGTGATGGTGACACACATCAAGTTACTTGGTAATTTAGAGCATACCTTACTTAAGTAAAAGGATGGAAACAAAGCACCTATAAAATATCCCAGGACCATTCCCATGATTGTTGTTAATAGAAGTCGCGCAGTGTCATTTGATCTCCTTAAGACCCCACTGCGTAAGCAAAGAAACTAATATGTAAGCTACCCGTTTGCCAGATGTAGCAGTTTATACAACTTCGTATAGCAACATCAACATCCACACAAACCTGCGATGTGAGGTTCCCATTATGATGAAAAGAGTCGCACAACTCAAAGGTAAGGAAAAACCTACGATTCAATAAACTCAAGCAGAATATACTGAAGTTGCCTCTTCAATAACTTGAATTTGCTCCATACAAATTGGATTCCTACATAGTATCAAACTTTTGCATCATGAGTCATTAGACATTCATATATAGTTCTTAAACTCGAGACCTAGAAGAATCATTTCCAATCATTTAGCAGGTGTCACCACAAAACAACAAATCACCAAAAAGCAGGAAAAACAGTAACCTCAAATGTTCATTTACAGCATTTATCAAAACAAAACAACAACAGCATTGCTCAAGTTTCTATTTTCCGGAAACTGCTCCTCCAAAAGCTGCTGCCGCAGTACGTACGGTACCACCGTCCGGCGCTATCAGAAATCAATCGACACAGTGACACAAACACACTCGACACTGATCGGAATGTTGATTTTTTAGACTCGTAGCAGCATTACGAATTACATAAATCTTAAACCCAAGCTTCTTATTCCAAACATACAGTAGAAAACTCAAGTGTCACTAATGAGCCTAGATTATCACGGGAAACACCGAAATACCTTCCGAATTCCGTATCCTTGTGAAGATCGATCACTACAAGCCCCAGATGCATAAGAAACAGAAACAAATTTCAACAGAAAAATACTCCTATGATACGGAAAAAGGAATGGATTATATCATATAGTAGTAGCTCAGAATTTGAAATGCGTGAGAGAAGATAAAATAGAGTTAGGAGATGGCTACGAATGCCGTCGCCATCCGATGGAGAGACACTCAATGATCAAAGAGATTGTATGTTTCATATGGTTAGAGAATGCCGGTGGAAATTAGTTGAGATGAAGGTATAGCATATTAACCCCTGAAAATTACAGAAATTACAACAGGTCCACCAATTTAAGATTAATTATACTTTATGAAAAATCAAACGCACTGTGCGAGAATTATAGAAATGGCTGAATGGTTCTCGAAATTGAATATTGGTAGAAGTAGGGATGTCAATCGGGCCGGCCCTACTCGGGTTGCGGGTCAATCGGGTGCAGACTAATCGGGTTGTGAATTCTTTCGGGTTGTAAAAGTTCAACTCTAACCCTAAAAGGTTCGGTTACGGGCTAGCCCATCGGGTTAATCGGGTCAATCCAATAAATAATGATGAAAATTAGTTATATTCATAAAATGTAAAATATTTAATTATGATAAATTTGAAATATATGGTCAAACTCAATCATAAACATGATCAAATATTAATATTTGAGATATTTCGTGAAATTTTAATGCATGTTTTAGAAATTTAAATATTTTTTTAAGTGAATTTGAAGTTTTTAATTTATTTATCAATTATTATATTAATAAAAATTTAATATATAATTTGTATAATTAATATAAAATTGAAAGTTATTTTGTAGTTATCTATATTATAAAATTAATCAATGAATTGTCGAATTAGAAGTAAAAAATAGAATAATAGAAATTTTATCGGGTTTTCGGGTCTAGCCCTAATGGGTCGCGGGTTAATCGGGTGCGGGCTAATCGAGTTTTAATTTTATCGGGCTAGAAATTTTCAGTGCTAATCCTATAAATTTGACAGCCTATTCGGGCCCGTCCACGAGTTGCGGGCTACTTTGGCATCCCTAGAAGTATCTTCTGGAACATCTCACCTCACTCTCTCTATAAGCCCTAGTTTGTCTGACCTCACTCCCACCAAACCCCTAACAGAACCCTCATTTCTTCTTCAATCTCCTAATTCCGCAAAGCTCTCAATCTGCAGAAATGGCGTCGGCAAATGCAATCTCTACAGCCTCCATCCTCCCTTCCTCCTCTAAGCAGGTGCCGCACTTGCACACTTTTTCTGTTTATTTTAATTGGTTGACCTCTGTTTTTTTTCTATGTATGTTAATTTGTTTATTCATTTCGGTGTTTTAGGATGGATTGAAGAATAGGAAGGTGAACCAGTTATTGCAGCAGGGGCAGAAGCAGTCCAGGAATCGGTTTGTTGTGAGGGCCAATGCAAAGGAGATCGCTTTTGATCAGAAATCGCGGTCTGCAATGCAGTCCGGGATCGATAAGCTCGCCAGCGCTGTCGGCCTTACTCTTGGTCCCAGGGGTAATTTCTGGATAACTTGGTGTTGTTAGCACATCTTTGTTTGCTTCAATATCTGTAAATTTGTCAAATCAATTGACCAATGGCGGTGTTGGTTTTGGTATTTGTTGTTTGACTTTCTTTCCGGCCTTATTATGAGGTGGGGTGAGAGAAAAATCATGTCTTTGATTGATATCTACATGGTTGTTGTTCACCTTGGTGATGATTTGGTAGTTGACTGTAACTATTTTATGTATATGTTTTACGGTTAACTGCATAGCAGACTCTTGTTAGGGTGGTTTGTCTGTGTGGGAATGATAAGAATTGTGAATCGCCTTGTCTTGTGAAGCTTTTGTGGACAGTGTAGGTTCCATTGTGCGATGATGTTAAACAATGCAAATTTAATTGTCCTTTAGTGTAGTTGAAATTAAATATCTAGCAAATGATTTGTGCTGCAGAGTTTACGGAGCTAGACCATATAAGCTACCATTATAATTGTTTGTTTGTGTTCTTGGCTAGTAGTGTTCTGCACTTTCTGGGTGCTGGTTAAGCTGGTGTGTGACTTGGTTCTTTGTGCTGTTACACCCAGTTTAAGTTTGATAACTTCGTGTAGGAAGGAATGTTGTCTTGGATGAGTTTGGGTCCCCAAAGGTGGTCAATGATGGGGTCACAATCGCACGCGCCATTGAGTTGCCTGATGCTATGGAAAATGCTGGCGCTGCTTTGATTAGGGAGGTTAGTTCTTCATCTTTGGTCTTCTCTGTTATTGGAAAATCAGTTTACCATTTTTAGCATTCTGCCATTCTTACACAGGGGATTCAGAGCAAGCCATTTGTTTGGTTGACTTTGACATAAATATCACGACCCTGCTTATGTTATTGAATCTGTTACTGAGTTTGCATTTCATGTCAAGGTTGCTAGCAAGACGAATGATTCTGCCGGTGATGGGACTACTACTGCATCTGTTCTTGCACGTGAAATTGTCAAACTTGGCCTCCTCAGTGTTACATCTGGTGCTAATGCAGTTGCTGTAAAGAAAGGCATTGATAAAACCGTGCAGGGTTTGGTTGATGAGCTCGAAAAGAAGGCTAGGCCTGTCAAGGGCCGGGATGATATTAAAGGTATTGCATTCATGACTCATGAGGTTGCACCTGTCAAGTTCATATGGTGTTCTTCGGATGATGTCACTACATATAAAAACTAGTGGTTCCTATGCTGACTTTTTTCTGCTGTTGTTGCAGCCATTGCCTCCATCTCTGCTGGGAATGATGAGACAATTGGGACAATGATTGCTGATGCAATTGACAAGGTTGGGCCGGATGGTGTTCTGTCCATCGAGTCATCCTCCTCATTTGAGACCACTGTTGATGTAGAAGAAGGAATGGAGGTATGCATCAGGGGGTTTTCATTTTTGTGTGTGAGCATGTGCTGTGTCTTTCTTGTGTTGTGTTTTTTATCTTGTTAAAATTGCTTTACCAATGCTGGTATTTCCTAACCACAGATTGACAGAGGATATATCTCTCCGCAATTTGTCACAAACCCTGAGAAGCTGAGTGTTGAGTTTGAGAATGCTAGGGTATTAGTTACAGACCAGAAGATCTCAGCAATCAAGGACATCATTCCTTTGTTAGAGAAAACTACCCAGTTAAGGGCACCTTTACTCATTATTGCTGAAGATGTCACTGGAGAAGCTTTGGCAACTCTCGTTGTAAACAAGCTCCGAGGTATTGTGAATGTGGCTGCCATCAAAGCCCCCGGATTCGGAGAACGGAGGAAAGCGCTTCTCCAGGATATTGCTATTTTGACTGGTATGTCACATGTAGATGAATATGTTGTGTAGTAAAAAACAAGGGGGTTCCACAGGCAGTCGAGCATGGAACATCATTTCATGTCTCCCCTGAGGATCTTGTGCAAGCTTTTCATTCAGTTTTCCTATGTTGCAGGAGCCGAGTATCAAGCTACTGATTTGGGATTGCGCGTGGAAGACACTGATATCGACCAGCTTGGTGTAGCTAGAAAGATAACCATCACCAAGGACTCCACAACTCTAATCGCAGATGCTGCATCCAAGGATGAGCTGCAATCTAGAATTGCTCAGCTTAAAAGGGAGTTGTCTGAGACTGATTCTGTTTATGACTCTGAGAAACTTGCTGAGAGAATTGCCAAGCTGTCTGGTGGTGTTGCTGTTATCAAAGTTGGTGCTGCAACAGAGACTGAGCTTGAAGACCGCAAGCTCCGCATCGAAGATGCCAAAAATGCAACATTTGCTGCCATTGAGGAAGGCATCGTGCCCGGTGGCGGAGCTGCACTGGTTCATCTCTCGACTTACGTCCCTGCGATCAAGGACAAGCTTGAAGATGCCGATGAGCGGCTTGGTGCTGATATCATACAAAAGGTGACAACTGCTTCACTTTTTAATATATATGACACAGAAAGTTTTTCATATTTGTTAGATGTCATTAAAATGAGAATGTATTGCAATGTAATTGCAGGCTTTAGTAGCGCCAGCAGCTTTGATTGCCCAAAACGCTGGGGTGGAAGGCGAGGTAGTCGTGGAAAAAGTGAGGGCCAATGAATGGGAGTTTGGTTACAACGCGCTGACTGATTCGTACGAGAACTTGGTAGAATCGGGAGTGATCGACCCAGCTAAGGTGACGAGATGTGCGCTGCAAAATGCAGCTTCAGTTGCTGGAATGGTGCTCACCACACAAGCCATTGTCGTCGAGAAAGCGAAGCCTAAAGCGCCAGTCGCTGCCGGGCAGCCACCGGCAGGCAGCTACTCAGTCTAATCTGGGAAATTTTTAGGTGAGGAGAGGGATTGTTTTGGTGTGTTTTTCAAGTGAGCTGAATTTCGTATGTTGTTCCACATCAATCAACCTATTTAGCTGACTTCATATTGTAGTCTTATATACTCCTAATAAAATTCCTTTTTGCATACTCGAGCTGCTAGTTATTGAAATATCTTCTCTTCCCACATCAACAAATTGGTGATTCTAAATCCTATAAATGAGTGGATAATCCTTCCACCAAATGAGGCCTTTTAAGAAGGTGATTACCCCCTCTCTAACATGGTACAAGTGGACCTAAACTAGTGATGAGCCATTTTGTTTCAAGTGTGAAAGTCTCATGATATTTTTTGTTGAATCCAAACTATAATCTTTGGAGTTAGGATACGAATCTACCATTAAACAATTTTAAAAATAAATAATATGCTTCTTTTAGAAGAAAAAAAAAAGCACTGTTTCTTCACAAAACCCAAAGAATGTCATCTTTTATTATTTTCCTCCAACTTTACGACCAGAAAATGATTTCACGTGGAATCTCTTTTGAATCTTTTCTAGTGTGTAATGGAGACATAAATCTAGGAAGTAACTTGTCAACTAATTTTGTTGAAGTGGGAGCCACTCGCATAGTATTATTTGTTTGAATCTTTGGCTTACAATCATTTATTTACCTGTCACTTTCTTTCAATAATCAGTATGGGCGAGCAATAAGTTTTCATTTAAAGCACTGGAATTGACGCCTTGGTGCAAAATTTAATAATTACTACTACCAAAATACAATATCGCATCATACTACCAAAATACAATATCAAGTTTATATTGAGTATTATGTATGTGAAACTTTACCAAATATCCAAAAAAAATCAGTCATATATGTGTGATGTGTCCAATATATTTTTATCCTTTTGTTTTGAATAACGGTCCCTACTTTTATTTAGAATGTTTTTGGCGTGGGAATCATATGGAGAAGCCAACACTTGAAAACTTTAAAGAGTCACGTTTGTGTGAAAGCTACGGCAATTGAATGCCATGTCCCCATTATTTTCAATTCCCATCTTAATGATCCTATCAATTGATCTTTTAAGTATTATTGTAAATCTATCATACCTTGTGTTTGGAGAACAAATATTTTGATTAATTTTTAATTTATCAGTGACACTCCGTCCATTCTGCTATAAAAAAATGTAAAGCTTCATTTTTTTTTCAAATTGAGCATAAATTACTATATGGGAGCTGGATATAGTAATAGTTAGGCTTAAAACAAAGGAGTGTGTATTTTTGTACTATATGCTAGCTACTGAGTATAATAAGAGCTACTAATACTGATAAAAATCACTAACAAAAAATAATATGCAATTAAAGGCCATCAGTAATGTTACTGGTTGGTTTTTTATGTGGGTCCAGAAATGATTTCTTGTGACTCTATACGAATTGATATGGAAATAGATGTCCGGTTGAAAACATAAATTGGTTTGACGCATGCTACATAATTTTCAACTAATTAAATTTGGACAGACAAGGCTACACTACCCACATCCACATGTATAAAAATTAATACTAACATATGCATTACTCCCATCCCTCCGTATAAAATCCCACTTTGCCCCGCACAAATTTAAAAAAAATGTGAAAAAATTTAGATAGAAAAGTTAGTGAAATACTAGTTACACTTTTATTTTAATTTTTTTTTATAAAATATGAATGTAATAATCTAGTGAAATGAAATTTTTAACCGTGAGAGACCATTTAATTATGACAAAATGATACTCTAGCCGTGGCTGTTATTTTAGAGGTTGTTTGGTATGTTTCCTCTAATAACTTCTTTGAGATTAATTTCAATCAATAAAATAAGGTATGTCGATTTCTTTTATTAGAATAATATACTCTTTTTAGATAACAGCCTAATATATTTGCATACATTAAAAGTAATTAAGGTGTTCTTTTTGGCATATCAACCTAATTTTGTCTTTACATTCATTCAACCAAGGCGTTCACATATGTATAATAACCTAATTTTGGCATACAATCATCGTTATGGATAGGTTTTTGTCAACTCCAAAAACATATAAAAATTAAAATTAAGGTTTTTTTGTTGGGCCAATATAGCAAGAAGATTAGCTATAGAGCAGCATATAGATAAGTTAGTACTTTTAGGCAGCTTCATTGCCAAAAATTTGGTGAGCCGAGCCAATAAATTGAATTAAAAAAAATTTAATGGCTAGATTAATTAATTTTCACGCGTATATATATATATATAGAGGGATGTATTCATTTCCTTTTTGTATCTTTTGTTCTTTGTTCTTTTTAATCTCAGTCCCACGATTTTGTCATCCGATGATTAGATTGGTGTCACGTGTAATTTAATAATGCAGATTTTCAGTTGAATAATGCACACCGACTAATAATGCACCATTATAGTGTAATAATGCAGATTTTCAATTAAATAATGCACACCGACTAATAATGCACCATTATAGTGCAATAATAATGCAGATCATCTGGACCGTTGA
Organism: Salvia splendens; assembly: GCF_004379255.2. NCBI lineage: Eukaryota > Viridiplantae > Streptophyta > Magnoliopsida > Lamiales > Lamiaceae > Salvia > Salvia splendens. Next base: position 5,183,769 of record NC_056039.1, read on the forward strand.
TGAATAGGATCTAACGGCCCATATTAAGAAGAATAAAGGATCTAAGGGATGAATAGGAGAATAACGCTCTCATACACACACACACATATATATATATATATATATGGTTGTCTTATATACAAAACAATCTAAAATGTATAACCTAGAACTACATTTCATCCATTGGATGAGGAAAAGGATGGTCAAGATCAAATTTCATACATAATCACAATGCATCGGTTATAACCACCCCACTAACCACCCCACTAATCATGTTTTCAATTCAAATTTGGCCTTGGTTCTACATTTAAGATTGGTTCTACATTTAAGAATGGTTCTATCTTGATCACAACCCTATATATATATATATATATATATATATATGAGTTTTGTAGAATAGTCAGACGGAAAGCATCCGGTGCTGAAAGAGCATGTATTCTGTATTCGTTGTTTGACATTTTTAGAAGAACAAATGCAATTTTCTTATTTTTATACTACTACTGCTATTATTTATTCTAATAACTAAACCAACGGGAATAATTTTATGTGCACTGGACCCATTCATTATTTAGTTAATCTTGGGAGTAGCATTATTGTAAATTTGTAATGACAATTATATTAACTTTTTTTATTTTTAATATGGTATTTATCTATATACATATATTCTTTTTTGGTCAATTTAACATAATCTTTGCTTCAAATTTGAGGATGGGAGTGAAAAAAGCAGCCACAATTTTTTTTGCTTACTTAAGATGTGGCCCAGAACTAATGCGTATACGCATTAATTTATCCATTATTGTGTGGCGTTTAAACTATATGTGTATGGAATAAAACTAAAGAATAAATTTTGTCAGCAACTTTCTGAATAGTTCTGATTCTCATACCAACATCTAATTTGATAGATTTCCACTTCTCCATCAATAATTTTGGAACCGGAATGCAAACAAAAGTTTTAGTTGTTGAGGAAATGAGATACAAATTTACCTGGCGAAAAATTATACGAAAATAAAGGAAAAATTATACGGAAAATAACTGAACAAATTACACGGAAAACTTATGGAAAGTGGTAAGCCGAGTCGATGAGTCCTCTTTCCGCAAGACGAGATACGTCCCGATAGTGCACACGGTTTGGCGTGTCGTCCCCAAAGATAAAACGGCTTCGTCTCTGAAGTAGCAGCAGCTACACGACGGGATACACCATGGACCGTCGGGGGTCCATCGGGGACCTTTTGTCTCCCGTTATGCGTCGGGGTCCAGGGGGACCTTTTGTCTCCCGTTGTGCGTTGGGGTCCAGCGGGAACCTTTTGACCATTCGAGGATAGCGTGGAGTTTGGGGTGATCTAAAAGGAACAAGCGAGGCTCGAACCACGCTCAACGACCAGCTCCAAAGAACAGCCCAAAGACCAAGATCCAAGATCCAAGGCACCCGGTGCACGGGTCACGGGTCGTGGGCGGGCAGCGGCACGCGCGTGTGAGCTCTGTCACCCGTATTATTCAAAGATAATTATTACACATGATAATTCATCTGATTAAATACTTCATCAAAGAAGTTTATCATCCCCGATATAGGATAATTAACACCTAGTTAATTAATCTTTTAGTTTTTTCACATAGCTCATTTCTAGCTTTATTGTAACAACTTTAATATATTATTTCTCACTCACCGGAAATCAGATTTGAGAAAATAAATATACTACGGTCATCTACTCGGAACGTAGATCAACGTTATTGCATTTAATTTCACAAAATTAAATGTCTTATAACATTTATTATTAGTCAAAAATCATTTGATCAAACACGATTCTAACATTAGTTATATAAAAACTAGTTATATAAAAACTAAAAAGTTTCTATTGAGGCAAAATAGATTTCGTAGCTGAGCACAAAATCTAATCGAAAGCATCAAGATTACATTTGATTCTGTGCTTTTTTACTTTTTCCCCTACTTTTTACACTTTTCTTTTCATACGAGCACGCATTGAGCTAGAAATAGTAAGATACCCCTATATTGAGCAAACTCTAGAGAGATACCACTAATTATTTTAATTTGTTTCACATTGTAATAACTTTTCGTTCACAGTTAAACGTTACTCCCTCAGGGACGAATTTTAAGAAATATAATGGAAAGTAAGTTGAAAAAATTAGTAGAATGTTAGTCCTATTTTTAAAGTATTAATTTTATAATAAAATGTGAGTGAAAATAAGTTAGTGGAATGTGTGGTTCACTACCAAAATTGGTATAAAGTGAAATATGATAAATTTTGTGGGACTGACGGAAATGGGAAAATGTGACAAAATTTCAGGGACGGATGGAGTATTAATTTTTTTGGTCCGTGTGCCAATCGTTGTCACACCTACCTTTTACTATTATTTTCGATAATGGACCACACATTCAACTAATTCATTTCTATTCACATTTTATTATAAAAATAATATATAAAAGTAGAATCCAAATTTTATTAAATTTTTAAGTTCATTTTCCATTACATTTTTAAAACTCATGCAAAGCCGTGACATCTAAGAGAATTCACAATAAGAGCCTATCTCTGAAGCTTATCTCAGAGTCTATCTCCATTTTTTCTTGCCACGTCAACAGACTCATCTCAGAGCCCATCTCCCTGCAATGAGAGCCCATCCCAGAGCCTATCTCAGAGTCTATCTCATTTCAACATCATCACTATTTTATTTCACTCTTTTAATTTCTGTTGAAGTAATAATTAAAGACAACGTGAAATATACAACAAAAAACATATTTTATTTTAAAAACTAAATAAAGCATAAATGTCTAAATAATATAAATAAAATTACATAATAAATTCATTCTAGTGACAAAAAAATGTGTTGATTGGGTTGCTCTCGCGATGTCGGAATCAGAATCAGAATCCGATATGGGGCGAAATTAATAGACATTTCTAGTGACAAAAAAATGTGAAATAGAGAAGGATGTGGATGTGTGAAATGAAGAAGAGGAGATTGTGATATTTATAATAGGAGAAGAAAATTAAAAATAATAATAATAAAAAAAATCGGCTCCGCCATCGGCCCGAGCCTCCGCAATGGATGCCCATGCAAGGCAGATGTGGAGCCGATGGGGCCATCGGCTGAGGCCATTGATCGGCGCGGGGGCGGAGGTGAGGGGGAGGGAGAATCGGCCCTCCCTCTGCAATGGTGACCGGTCGGAGGCGGGGGGCGATCAATCGGCCTTGGTGATCGCCCCCAATTGTGAATGCTCTAATGGCCGACAAATGCATGAATTGATGATGCCCTTAATTCATTAAAATTCTAAATTTTGACTAGGTAGAGAAGATTTGTGCTTATATGTGTAAAGCATATTATTTTGATGTATTTGGCGGAAAAGAAAAGAAAATAAGTAAATGTATATATTTGATTAGCAGTCGGTCGAATATTTTTAATAGAGTGTTTTTTTTATAAATGGGTTATATAAGTAAGATTCACTTTTAGCTACAAATCGCCAATCCATTAGTGCTTTTTATTTATAAAAATAGATGGCTCCCCCACCAGATCTTTCGTTGTGCATGTATAAAAAAATGATTTGGACCCATATTAGAATGAATTATACCATTTGAACTTTTCTTTTTAAATTTAAAAGTATTCTACTCCTAATTAACAATAGTATGAAGGAGATGAATGATTATATATAGTATTTATGATAACAAAATGATGAGCTTAGCTTAAAAGCAATAGAAAAATTAAAAATTAAAAATAGGGTTAATCCGGCTCGAATTAATTCAATATATACTACTTTCTGCGTATCTTATCTTATTTGAACGTCCCACTTTAATAGGCTACCATTAAAGTGGATATTCAATAAATTAAAGTGAAAATCTTCTCAAACACCAAGTGTGAATAAACATGAATTCAAATTTTCCTACGGAACCGGCCAACGCGTTCGTGTATAGTTCTATATACATATGGTTGAATAGTATTATAAAAATCAGGTTGTTACTCTCGAATATATAGTTTTCTTTTGATGGAATTTTGACTTGTTCTAGTTAACGTAGTTGTGGGATGTATTTGGTGCGAAAGGATTGTTGTGTTGAGTAGTAATGCTAATGCATGGATGCATTTATTTATCATCGGAAAAAATAGATAAATATATCATTAAAAATACTAAAGGCTATAGATACAAAAGTCTAAGTCAAAATATAGAGGATTTATTAAAATGGAGGTTCCTTAATCTGCGTGCCGTTGAGGTGTGGGTCATCTACAAAATGGTTATAGATTGGACCACCACTTCTATTTTTTGTGCTTAATTTTTTATATTTTTTACGCGTTTGTTGAGCTTTCCACGTGCACTTGATGCCCTCATTTAATTTTATATTATAAGCGTAATATATTCAATTATCATTGAGGCTATGTACTTATCTTAGTTACTAAGGTTTAATATGTAAAATTCGTCAATCATAAAATTCGTCAAACAAATAATATCTTAGTAACAGACACATCTGCTATTATTAATTATTTCTTTATTTAAGAAAATAAAATTACAAAAATAAATAATTTAGTAACGGGTAAAATGTCTGTTACAAATAAATAATTTTATATCTTTCAATATTAGCAATTGATTATTATCTCTCTTTATGAATACGTGTTCTTGTTAACAATTTATTCCAAATAAGTATAACAACACTTCTTTTAAGGGGAAGAATCCATGCGATACTTAATAAACAAACTCAAAACCGGCAAACTTCAAATCCATTGCGTGTTATAAGAGCGTATTGCACTTTTTATATTTTAAAAATATTCTTTTTTTTTTCCAACCATAACATCACCCTAACTTGTAAGTATATTAGAAAAATATGCATAATCTACGCTATAACTTCTATACGATACCCGATTTTGTCATAATCGATAGTATAGAATTGGCCCGATTTTTTCATAAATCAATGTAGAATTACAATTTCTCATAATCAATATAGAATTGCACCGATATTGTCATAATGAATATAAATATAGTAGTAGTAATATTATTGTTAAATAATGTATTGACTTTGGGTACACTTCAATTTCCAACGTGTGACGGTTTTACCTTGGGCAGAACTCCACCCCCATCTTTCCCAGAATTACGACTAATGCCACTACTGCAATCTACCCTTATAAATTGCCCTTTGTTGTAAATGGGCCCCGCATTTAGTCACACCGTATAAAACTAAACCTCAATCTGTCTCTTCTGCACTACGCGCCGGACTACATTCAGCGGAGCGGCAGACGAATTCGGTGGCGCCGTCTTAGCCGTGATGCGTGGCAGCTGCTGGCGGTGCAAATGTCTCGATTGCATCGGGAACCATGCTATTGCTCTTCTTCTTCTCCTTCTCCCTCTCCCTTGATCCTCTACCTTCCTATTTTCCCGTCAGATCGTTACGGCATCCACTTATAGAACCCTAAATCGGGCACCAGAATTTCTCCTCTCAATTCGTACTGTGCAGGTTTGTACCTACATTGGCGATCGTGACTGCTTGTTTATTCTGTTTTGTGGTTTTGATTGTGATGGTTGATTCGATTTTTTTGGCTTGCTGATTTGTAGCTTTAATTTTATTGTGCCTGTCAATTTTAAGGTTTCGAAAATGGCGGCGGCGGAGGGAGTAGCCAAGCTTCTGTACATAGTGGTACTGGAGGATGAAGCGGGAACGGCGGAGGGAGAGAAGAGTGGTCCGCCGTCATTCCGCTACACGCGTTCGGTTCTCCAAAGCACTTTGCAGCTGATGGGTTGTAAGGCTCGTCATGCCTTTAAGGTATCTTTCTGATTGCCTTAAAAGAAATTTTTTGTTTGGAATGCTTTTAATTGTCGGTTTTTTTTTCTCATAAATGAGGGCAATTGTCGTTTTTGCTTACATGCATTCCCGTCAAGATTCAGACTACTCTAGTTTTGTTGTGATTTAGAATTTTAAACTTTAAACCGAGCAATTGCCCCGTTTCTGATTTTATTCTTTCGATGTTCTTGATTTGCTATGCCTTGCTAGTCCTTTAGGGAAGACATCAGCTCTTGCCTCTTGAGGCGGCTGCTGGTCTTTGGTTTTAGGGTATGGTGGGGGAGGTCATTCCGAATTTTTTACTCCCTCATTGCCTAGGCCTCCGCAAAGCGTATGAGACGCCTCTTTGTAATTTACTTTGATAATACTCTTTATTTATGAAAAAACTATAAGGCCACTATCTTAATTAGGGACACTCTCTCCACGTATCAAATTACCTAATACTATTGAAACCAGTCTCTCATCAATGTTGCACTCTTGGTAGACGAGGGAGTATTTGACTTGGGATTCCTTATTTTTCTGTATTTCGTAATATATAAGATCGAATGAAAAGACATTTATGAAAACAATGAAATAGGTGACTGTATTGACTATTGAGTGTATGCATTCCCATGCTGATCTGTAATTATGTTTGATCTCTGACCCTTTTCAACTGAATTGATAATATTTATAGAACTAGAGGAGCTGTGTAGTTTTTTCGCAATTGATTTGATCTGTGTTTGACAAGTTAAAAATTCATATATGTGCTGAATTTCTGCTATTTAGCTAATGGAATGCATCATGTTCTCTCCCACATCACTCATAATACTGAATTTTCTGTTTGTTAAGATTAGCCAAAGGGTACTTGAAATGCTCAGAAGTGAGACATTTGTGGACAAATTGGCTCCAGAATGTATAGAAGTGTCACTAGCACGGGGTGTCAAAGTACATCCTCATGGCGATTCTGAATTTTGTGTTCATGCATGCTCGGACAAAGGAGATGATCATAAAATGATACCTGAGGAAGATAAAAGCAAAAGCAACAACAAGCCATTTGAGTTATACAAAAGACGCACAACAATTGTTGTCAGAAGGAAAGTATTTCTGGATGTTGTTTGTGAAGCTCTAACAGAATACAAGTATATGGGGCCAAACCAGAGGGCTGATCTAGTTTTAGCTTGCAGGTAATGTATTTGATGCTTGACTAAAACCATTCTCCATTAGCAAAAAGGAAATCCAAACCAGAGGACTGATGGTTAATGATGATGCATCTTTCTTGTTCTACAGTTGTATGTTAAATTGCTCATTTTCCATTCATTTTGTCATCTTGTACTGCATCTTCAAATAATGATTGAGGGGGTTCCTTGTGGTAGAACGAACTATCATTTGGGAATTGAGTGTAACAATATCGAATGTAGAGTCCCTTAAATTTAATTTCTCTGTAGTAAAGTTTCCTTTGTTGAAATAAATTGTGCGCATGTCTTTTTTCATTTTGGTCTCAAGGACATTCTTTTGAATGAATATTGTTTCATTTTATTGTTAAAATCTCATTCCCCTTTCAGAATCAGAGAGAGAAAGGAATCTGTGACTGTATTACTCTGTGGCACAAGCGGCTGTGGAAAATCTACATTATCTGCCTTGCTGGTGGGTTTTCCATTCAAGTTTCTTATGCGTGGATTTACTTTCTATAATCCATAGTAGTCTATTCATGATTTAGTTTTCATGATGGTGCCCTGATAGTTTCCTTTGTCTTCGTGTGGCTCAGTCTATTGTTCCTAAGATATTTGCTTATTTTACCGACTTGAGTTCCCAAATTTCATGTTGAAATAGATATTTGATGATGGTTACTATGTAAAGAAAACTCTTATTACTATTTTGACTACCACTTACGTATCTTGGTGGCTTTAATCTTTATTGTGCTGCCTAAATTTTATTCCTCTGAATGATATCTTGGTATATTGGCCTTGAGTTATACTCAGAGAGTGGTTGGTCCTAAATTTTTTTTCACACATTATCACCGTAGGGAAGCAGGCTGGGTATCACAACTGTTTTATCTACGGACTCAATTCGGCATATGATGAGAAGTTTTGTTGATGAAGAACAAAACCCTTTGCTCTGGGCTTCAACTTACCATGCTGGCGAGTATTTAGATCCGGTTGCAGTTGCAGAGGCTAAGGCCAAAAAGAAAGCAAAAAAGACAGCTGGTATTTCTGCTGCCTCACTAGCAAAGGATGAAGTTCCCAGTAATTCTTCAACTGGAAAATCAGATGGAAGTACAACCACTTGTGATTTGATAAGTCCAAAGCGGATGGCAATCGAAGGGTTCAAAGCACAAAGTGAGATGGTTATTGATAGCCTTGACCGGTTGATAACTGCTTGGGAAGAAAGAAAAGAATCTGTTGTGGTTGAAGGGGTTCACCTGAGTCTCAATTTTGTGGTAATTATTCATATTGCTAGATGTTGATTTTATGTTTTTTTTATTAAGCTCCAATTTGCCTTTGACCTTGAGAATACTGGTTTGATTACAGTGGATGATAATTTAATTGTCATGCAGATGGGGCTCATGAAGAAACATCCATCTGTTATACCGTTCATGATTTACATTGCAAATGAAGAGAAGCACTTGGAAAGGTTTGCTGTCCGTGCTAAATACATGACATTAGACCCTGCTAGGAACAAGTATGTTAAATATATCCGGAACATAAGAACAATCCAGGAATACCTCTGCAACCGAGCAGATAAGCACTTGGTCCCAAAGATTAACAACACTAATGTTGATAAAAGCGTGGCATCCATTCACGCAACGGTGTTCAGTTGCTTGAGAAGGCGTGAGGCAGGTGAGCATCTTTATGATCCGATCACAAACAAAGTTGTCGTTATCGATGAGGAGTACAGAAATCAGTGTACTGCCAATTCATTGAGCTCCAAGGGAATGTTTCAGTTGATCCAGAGGCAAGGTTCCACAAGACAGTTGATGGCACTTCTGAATGATGATGGCTCTGTGGCCAAGGCATGGCCAGTTGACATCCCAGTTAATAATGGCATGAAGATTGCAAGCTATCCTGCATGGAATGGAATCGGAACCCCTATGTATGGACCCTTGCAGATTGGTAAATCAGAGCCTGTCAACCTGCAGTTTGGTCACTTTGGTATTAGTGCTTGGCCTGGTGATACTGGGGGCACAAGCCATGCCAGCAGTGTGGATGAGTCCAAGGGTGAGCTCACCGACACTGGTAGCAGATACTTGTCGTCTTGCTGCAGCTCACCTAGAAATTCTGATGGCCCTGCCAAAGAGGTACTTCAGCCTCAGCTTTTGGTTTATATTGTTTAATACTAGACTGCATTTATTCGTTTTTGTGACTGTCCTTTGTTTCTTGTGCAGCTCATGGAAGAACTCTCCGTGCATGGTAGTGATGAAGAGGTCGATGAGCCACCTGAAGTTGACAGTGATGAGGATCTTAGTGATGGAGAGAAGCAACTCCACGAAGAGGTAAGTTATTTGTTTTGATTAGTCAGTTGTAAGAATATGCCTATTTCTGTCAAAGAATCGCACTAGCTAATAACTTGTTTATCTGTGCTATCCACCTGTAACTTCACTCGGTATCTGATGTACCTATTCCAGTTGGAAGGCTCTGTGGACGAAGGATCCACCAAGTCGGATGAGGAGTATGACGACCTTGCGATGCAAGAAAATGGCTATATGTCAGATGATGATGAAGAGCTGAACAATAAAATGAAGTCCAATGATAGTTCGAAAGAGGAAACGCGTGAAACACAAAAAATGGATGTTTTTGAGAGAGCCAAAAGTGAGCCTTTGCCGGATAAATTGATGCGTGCTTTGCCACCTTTTAGAGAGAGAAAATCAGGTAGCGTGAGATTAAGAAAGCGTGGTCAGAGCATAAATCGTTAAGAGAGTCGGTGTCTTTCAGTTTCTATGTTAATCTTCCAGACTCTTCAGAAACTAATACTACTAATGTTGGCATCTGTGTTTTTTGTATATTCTTTTACTAGTCTGTTTCTTCTGCAATCTTCCAACTGTCTTGAATTTTCGATGCAATTGAGATTTGAGAAGACACACATAGTGTACTCTTTTCTTCAATATACATTGGGGTATATCTGTGAAGAAATTCAGAGGTTGATGTATATAATCCCTCTATATTTGATGGTTTTAGATATGTAATTAAAGATTCTAAAACGCATGCGTTTTCACCATTTAAAAAGTTTGACAACGACTATGAACTTTATACTACATGTATAGAGAAATTTATGAAAAAAATCTGTAATATCTTTATTATCCTGATTATCCCTAATATTACAATGAATTAACATAAGTACTTAATGGTATAAAAATTTACTCCCTGTATGTGGAAAAACTAAATTATTAGTGGAATAATGACAGAATGAATAAGAAATTGACAATTAAGCACATAATGTTACTATTGTCGTAACAATTTTTACAAGCCTGGCAGCGATGTCAGGTTCAATAGACTGAAACTAAATTTGAGAGACAAACCACTTTTTTATTTAATGTTCCACTTGAAATTATTATTATTAAATTTACTTTATTTTACAACAATTTTTAGTCGGAATGTCTTGTGCCTTACAAACATACTAAGGTTTTTGATTGACTATATATAGCCAATAAGTCGAGTTTTTACGCCCTTGGGGTGATAAAATTGGACGAGTTCTTGGAGCACTATAATTCGACGAGTTTTTCGTCTTATACAAAGAGTAAAGAAATCAAGATCCAAGCAGCTCAAATATCAGAATACTTTTTTAAACAAGAAGGATTGCTCTTCAATTTGTTCAAAATCCAGTTGCATTGATTCTGTAAATAATACTACTACTAAGTTCAAACATATAGTGTAAAAAAAAAAAAAGTTCAAACATATAGTAATCATTATTAAAAGAACAATGGGTTTGGAGTTAGAAGTCAAATTATGATAGGTATAAACAAGGCCCACAGTTAACAATCAACGAATTTACCCATCATCATCACATGGTCTGATTTTTCTTAAACTCATGGCTAAAACTTTTGTTAAGTTGGACTGATGACTAAGATCTCCACGAACACACAATTAAAATAATATTAATTAAATAAAAAAGCCCATAATTGTTGAGCAACTGGACCTACTGAAAATTCTCTGAGGTGACCAATTAAAATAGAAAAAGTAAAAGCCTACAAATATTGTGTGGAATCAACCACTGATGCTATCTATTATGTCAGCTATTTATATGCTTTAGTACTATATATGGCAATCACCACTGTCCACAGTGATTCAATTATGTTATACAGATATTGATGTGTGTAATTTTACAGACAAATTTAGATGCTATATAGTACTACTACATAAAATCATAAAATAAAGATCTTACCATACCCCTAGCCTCCTTTTTGATTGTTTTAATTCTCGATTATTTGAGATAGATGGACTTAAGGAATGTAAACAAATGCATTTGAATGAGAAAAAAAACGATGGGTAGAGACGATTAAGTTTCTCAGGACTTGTTGATTGAAAAGTGCAGGGATGATCGTTTTCAAAACATTGATGATGGACAAAAATGGTCCTAAAAAGTTGAAGCCAATGTCAGTCCACAAACACAACACATGCAGCTGTTCATGGACCACCAAAATATGTAATAATTCCCATTTTTTTTCTTTACCTATTTCTAAAATCTCAACGTACTACCAACCCTACATTTATATCATTAGTTTCTAAGATATTATGTCTAATTAATTAGTAGTACAACATTTTCAATGATATTTAGTCTAGCAATGGTGCCCAATCACCTGTCAATCAAGCTCCGCTATCATTGTTTGAAAGGCACAAATTTAATACCGCGTGCTAGCAACTACTTTCCTATTTATTAATTAAAAATATATAAATAGGTAAAAAACTACTCCCTAGAGTGGCATTGTATTAATTTCCACTCCATGTAAACATTCATCCACACTTCATTTCTCATTTATTCTTCCGTTTTTTCCTTCAAATTTCTCTTCCAATGGATTCAAGTGAATATATACAACAACTCGAAACTTGCCTTTAAAGTCTTGCTGTCTACCCATAGAAGCTCAACACTAATCCATTCAACTCACACTACTACTCTACCAAAATTGGGTCGTTGCAACTCCCCAAAGGCATCGAGTCCATCCAAGTCGTCATGTCAGCATTTTATCCTCCCACCTTTCCACCTGCAGTGGGGCGCCCTATAAGCCGCCCTAAAGGCCGCTCTATAGGTTTCACTATTGTTTTGTTAATTAATTTAAATGTTTTCAAATATGTCAATGCAAAATAATTAAAAAATATCACGATTAATTAAAAACGGCAAATCCTACATTGATTAAAAAAAAGTTTTACACGAGTTAGAAATGAAAAAAAAGTTGACTACTCTACAAAAGTCCCAACTTGCGGCGCATTGTAGCGCTCGGCGCCCAGTACGCAACCTGCTTTTGGTTCCATGTCAGACAGACCGTACGAATCCGTACTGAATTCGGGATCGTACTGCGTGTTGGAGTCGAACGGTCAATATTCGTCATGGTCTGTACCCGGCCAACGTGCACCACCCCCAAACATCGGACTATTCGGACTTAGGTATTCACCGGAATCCATTTTATAGCGTAATTTGAGTGTGGAAAAGTGAATGGAAAGGTTACAAATGAAGGTGGGGTAGGGGGTATTTATATAAATAAATTTTTCGGAATTAAAAAATAAAAACAAAAATGCGTTGCATCGTCCGCGTCGCCCACAGTGGGCGGACGATGGCGCGGACGATGCCCTATCGTCCGCGAAGCATCGGGCGGCCTATCGTCCGCCCCATTGTGGATGCTCTCAGATTGAGCGTAGGCTCCCAAAAACTTAAGCTTGCATGACATATTCGACGGGAGAATACCAAAAGGATTTTTGAGTGTTACGTCGACATTTGTGAACAACGACGTTCTGTTGAAAGATTGTTGATCGCTACAACGAGGTAGGGGCCGAAGGCACTATTGAAGCACCGGCCATATGATCTAAAACCCAATTGGGCAATCTACAAGATTACAACAATGTTTAGTCCGCATAGAGGAGCAAGTCAAGCAAGAAATTAATACTCCAAGAGACACTAAACATCTTCCGAAAAAAATAAGGAAACCCTTCAAATACTAAATACTGGGGCTTGCTTGAAGGTGCGACACCACCGGTTTATTGCTATACTCTCCGCCCAATTACCCTTTAAAAATTATGTGATCTTGATTTATTATTAATTAAGATATAATATTTTCATAATGTCATATTTAATCAGAATGGTAAGTAATAAAAAATCAAAATCTGAATGATAGTATATAGTACTGATGGATCCGCGAATTTCTGATGTTAGTGAATGCAGGAAAATACAGATCACGACACAAAGAATTTACGTGGTTCGATTTACTGAAGTAAATCTACGTCCACAGGAAGAAAAGAGGGCAGAGTTGTATTGCTTGATCTGTTTTCTACAGCTTACAAATACAAACTTGCTATTTGATATTTTATCTCTAGAGAGCGAGAGAGAGAGTCCCCGTAATCTATCTGATCTAAGTTCTATTTATACATTGAACTAAGATCGTGGCTTGCATCACCACTAATGATGGTTGTGGATGTCGTGGAGGTCATGCGATCCTGCATGGGCCCACTATCCTGCATGAGTTAATGACTGCTTGACACCACTAAATAGATCGTGGGTGTAGTGGAGATCGTGGAGGTTCTGACATGAGTTGACTATCTCCCAGTTCGGTCAAATACTGAGACCGAACTGCTGAACTATTGCCGAGCAGCTTTTGCCGGTCTGAGAGTAGAGCTTGATTGGTCGGCTTTTACCGAGCTGTAGGCTGGGGCCGAACTCTTTGGTAATGCCGATCTGATACTCTTCCTTGGGCTTTGGGCTGATGGGCCGTCACTGCTGTTGGGCTTGTTTAGTCCGTACTCCATCACTACCCCCCCCGAAAAGCGAAGTGAATTACTTCGGCGAAGCGAGTCACTTCGGCATTCTGGATAAAGGGACGGGGTAAGTTGATGTTTGTCTTTGGTCTGATGAAATAAACATCTTTGACCGGACTCGTCTTTGGTCTGATGAAATAAACATCTTTGACCGGACTCGTCTTTGGTCTGATGAAATAAACATCTTTGACCGGACTCGTCTTTGGTCTGATGAAATAAACATCTTTGACCGGACTCGTCTTTGGTCTGATGAAATAAACATCTTTGACCGGACTCGTCTTTGGTCTGATGAAATAAACATCTTTGACCGGACTCGTCTTTGGTCTGATGAAATAAACATCTTTGACCGGACTCGTCTTTGGTCTGATGAAATAAACATCTTTGACCGGACTCGTCTTTGGTCTGATGAAATAAACATCTTTGACCGGACTCGTCTTTGGTCTGATGAAATAAACATCTTTGACCGGACTCGTCTTTGGTCTGATGAAATAAACATCTTTGACCGGACTCGTCTTTGGTCTGATGAAATAAACATCTTTGACCGGACTCGTCTTTGTGTCCTAATTTGGCGAGTTTTGTCGCCGGGATCGAACTTTCCCTTGTCCTAATTCGGCGAGTTTTATCGCGTGGATCGGACTTTCCCAGTTAACCGAAGTGGTCTTATGCAGTAAACCTCTTTGACTAGACATGGTCGTCCTCGGTCTTATGAGGTAAACTTCTTTGACCGAACTTGGTCGTCCTAATTCGGCGAGGTTTATCGCGTGGATCGGACTTTCCCTTATTGCAGTTCGTTTCAGACGAAGTGCTTATTTCTTAAGCCGAATTGTGGTCTTGTATCTTCCTGAGAAACTTGGACTCACAATCGTTGGCTTATTGCAGTTCGTTTCAGACGAAGTGCTTGTTAAGCTGAATTGTGGTCTTGTATCCTCCTTGGAAGCTTGGACTCACAATCGTTGGCTTGTATACGTTCTAAGAAGGGGATCAGCCTTCGAAGAACAAGATACCTCAGTAACATTTGTAAGAGACGACACGCACATAGACAGACAAAACGCACATAGACAAACAAAAACGTAAGTAAAAAACAAAGAAAGCACATACCCCTAGGACCGAACTAGACACAAGACTGACCGGACTGTCTCTTACAAATGGAACTTTTCGAGGTTGGAAACGTACCATGTTCGGGGTGCTTGTTCTCCTGACATGTGAGTCAATTTGTAAGACCCTTTGTCGAGGACTTCTGGCACCCGATATGGACCTTCCCATGTGGGTTCGAGTTCGCCCAGCTTTTCTGCTCGGCTTACTTCGTTGTTTCTCAAGACGAGATCTCCCACTTGAAATTGCAGCTTTTTCACCCTTTGGTTATAATACCGGGCTACTTGCTCCTTGTACTCGGCTGCTTTTATGCAGGCCAATTCTCTTCTTTCTTCGGCAAGATCTAGTTCGGCTCTCAGTCCGTCACCATTCATTTCTGAGGAGAAATTGAGTTCGGGGACTGGGTATGCCGATCTAAACCGGAATCACGGCTTCAGTGCCGTACACCATCGAGTTCGGCTCCGGTGTGACTTCGGTCATTTCGCCTGCCTCTGACTCCGGCTGCTGTGATTGCTATGCTTGATGGTGCCGAGCTGATTGCTCGGCACTTTTAAGCGCAATCTTCAAACTCTTGCTCTTTTTCGATCACCTCGGATGACCGCTATCCCTCTTTTGGTGGGGAAGGTGTTCGGCGAGGAAGCCTCTGATCGCTATGATCGGGCTTCTTTTTGTCTTCTCTAGATGAGCTGTCTAAAGACCGTTTTCGACGGTCTGCCTCATCGGCACGAGAAAACTTGTCCGCAATGTCCCACATCTCTTGAGCTGTTTGCGGACTGCATTCCACGAGCTTTCTGTAGAGAGCTCCGGGCAGGATTCCATTTTGGAATGCCGAAATGACAAGTAGATCGTTGAGATCATCTACTTGTAGGCATTCCTTGTGGAATCTCGTCATGAAGTCGCTGATCTTTTCGTCGCGACCTTGACGTATAGAAAGCAGCTGAGCCGAAGTGATCCGGGCTTCCGCTTTCTGAAAGAACCTCCTGTGGAAAGCATCCATTAGATCTCGGTAAGATCTAATGCCGCCTTGGGGGAGGCTATCGAACCACCTTCTCGCGTTCCCGATAAGCAGCTCGGGGAACAGCTTGCACATATGGACCTCATTGAGACCCTGGTTCGCCATGTTATACTGATAGCGTCCCAGGAAGTCATGAGGATCCACCAACCCGTCATAAGTCATTGACGGAGTTCGGTAGTTCTGTGGCAAGGAAGTTCGGGTGATATCGTCCGAGAACGGAGTCTTCAATGCTCCGTACATGGCGAACCCGACACCTCTTCGGTATGGAGGAGATGGAGTTCTCCTGTGATTCCGGTACCGAGGAGGAACAGGAACATGTCGGGGTTGAGGATTCTTCTTCCTGGAAGACACGGCACTACTGCGGTAGCGACTTTCGTGTCTGGATGAGGAAGGAGAATCCACCGTTTTCGTCTTCGGCTCTTGGCTCTTTTGCAGGAAGGCTAAGAACTCATCCTGCTTCTCAGCCAAGAACAGCTTGACAGCCTCATTCAAATCAGGCTGCTGGGAAGACTCGGTGTGTGGACCTTTTGAGCGGCTTGTTCCTTCATCGTGAAAACTGGAAGTAGATGTCTCCCGAGGCTGTTTTCCGGACCTGCGGGCTGGACTAGCTTCCTCATGGTTTTCACGAACGGTATTACGGGTAGTATGTGATCTGGTATGCATTTTTTTTTTGGGGTGGAAAAAGGGTCAAAAATTCGCTTTATCACAAATTTGGTTCTCTGTTTCCCACAGACGGCGCCAGTGATGGATCCGCGAATTTCTGATGTTAGTGAATGCAGGAAAATACAGATCACGACACAAAGAATTTACGTGGTTCGATTTACTGAAGTAAATCTACGTCCACAGGAAGAAAAGAGGGCAGAGTTGTATTGCTTGATCTGTTTTCTACAGCTTACAAATACAAACTTGCTATTTGATATTTTATCTCTAGAGAGCGAGAGAGAGAGTCCCCGTAATCTATCTGATCTAAGTTCTATTTATACATTGAACTAAGATCGTGGCTTGCATCACCACTAATGATGGTTGTGGATGTCGTGGAGGTCATGCGATCCTGCATGGGCCCACTATCCTGCATGAGTTAATGACTGCTTGACACCACTAAATAGATCGTGGGTGTAGTGGAGATCGTGGAGGTTCTGACATGAGTTGACTATCTCCCAGTTCGGTCAAATACTGAGACCGAACTGCTGAACTATTGCCGAGCAGCTTTTGCCGGTCTGAGAGTAGAGCTTGATTGGTCGGCTTTTACCGAGCTGTAGGCTGGGGCCGAACTCTTTGGTAATGCCGATCTGATACTCTTCCTTGGGCTTTGGGCTGATGGGCCGTCACTGCTGTTGGGCTTGTTTAGTCCGTACTCCATCAAGTACGTAAGAACATATTTTAAAATATACTACTACCATTGAAAGTAGAGCATTTTTTCTAGGTACAAATATTTAGAATATGGTTTTAATACAGTATAAAGTGTATTGGCTACTGGATGACCATGAGAGAAGAGAATGTAAAAGGGAATAAGATACCTAATTACACAATTAAAAGTCATTATTTCTAAAATGAAACGAGACAAGTATCAAATAAGAATAAGACGGAGGGAGTAATGTATATATACATACAAATATAGATTAGGAATTAGGATATTAACGAGCAACGGCTACAAACTCTGATCTTCTTGCATATATTGAGAGATTGAAAGAGGGTGTGCTGATTAATTAGGGTTAGTATTCACATATATATGTTGAACTTTGTTAATTCAATCAATCAATTGGGGCAAACAGTAAGCTCGTATACTAATTGAGAGGATCTCTACCTCGAGAGAAGGAAACAAAAATTTTGGTTCTCACATCCAAATAATAAGAGTGAGACATATAAGTTGTGATCATACATTCTTCCTTCTCCTAACTAGCTTCAATCATGGCAAACTTATCTGATTATCTGTAACAACAAAAGAAGAATTCAGCACAAGTAATTAACCATATTCACTCAGATATTTATGCTGTCTCCTTCAACATATATTCATCTGATATTGTGTAAATTGCATCGATCAAAAGCCAAATGAATTGCCAAGCCATTTCATCTGGTTATGACTAATTGTCTTCCATATTGGTTAAACCCTCAATTACTTGCTGGTTCACAAATTATTGTGATCAGTAGATTTTAGCCTCCTAAAAGTAATAAAAATGGGACGACCCATTTATAGAATGAAATAGGAAGTCGGACTTGACTCTCTATATATCCTAACAAGTCTACAATTCAGGCTATTAATTAACTACCAACCAGCTAGAATAGGGCCAAATTTAAGGGGGAAAGTGAATGGAGAAAAGTGGAAATCCCACCAGCAAGTGTAAAAAAGGATCTTGAATCCAACAACAAAGTTAGCTAGGTCTAACTGAATAACCATGATCTTGTAATAAATGATGATCAAGTAGCTAAGTAGAATCAAGAGGAATTGTACATTTCTTGAAGCAAGTTGCAAAATGCAGATCATGTGTAGGTCCACCTCACAACTGCATATATCTCCTTTCCACTACGTACAATAATATCATCTTTCTATTATTCCTACTACTATTACTACCATTATTCAATTTCCCAAAATTTGCATAAAATGCTCAAACATGGTACTAGTAAAGAGGAGCCAAGATTGATAAACATATACACATAAGCAAGTCAATAACATATTTCAATGTACTATTAACAATTGATAACCAGATCTTCTCACCTCTAATTCCAACCAGAATAGTACTGAAATACAGAAAAATAGATTAAATTTTGGAGGAAAAGGAATACTAGTCCAGTATTATTGTGCTGCATCAAATTAAAGTTTAATCTGGGCGGAGCAGAAGAATAATCACAAATCTATGCAAACGCTTCATCATCTGCAGAGTGAAGTTCAATCGCCAGTCAATCATGTCGAGAGAGAGAGAAAGAGAGTAGGGAGAATAGGAAAAATAAAAATAAAAAAAATAAAAATGAAAAGCAATTGGAAGCGACCATTTGTAGTCGTTTATTGCCGATGCAGCATCATCAAGATTCTCACCTTCCAAAGCAGATAGCATACAACTTACTTGCTTTTGCATGTGAATCTTGATGATGCCACATCAGAAAACAACAACTCTTATCTGTATTTCAGATCCCTGATGAGTACTATTTCAATTTTCAGATTGTGTGTGTGTGGAAAGTGCGTGGATGTGGATGTGGAATTGAGAGATTCAATCATTCAAGCCTCAAATATAATATATAGGCGCTTTACACACATAACAATTACTCCCTACTGTAAACCAGAATCTCCAATTTTCACACAAAACCTTGTTTTCCTTGTTTCATTCAAAACCCCCCAAAAATCAAGAAACGAGTGATTGATATTCTGATGCTGACTTTGAATATATATATATATATATATATAAAATACTACTGTGCAATCGGCATCTTTGAAAGAGGGAATACACCAACTTGGTAATCAAGAACAGGATGTGAAGCAAATGGTCTTTGCTCTATAAAAAATGTAATTTTTTTGGTTTAATAAAAAATAGTAAGAGGAATATCTGAGATGTGAGATCTATCACAATTCAAAAGCATAGTCCTAGTGTTATGAGTTTAAGAAAAGAAGAAAATGGAGCCGGGTTAAATAGTTAGGGAACTCATACCGGTATATATAGCTCTAAAATCCCACCAATCACATTTTTTTAAATTATTGTGCAAATAATTGTGTACATAAATATAAACCCCCGAAATTTACCGAAATCTATAATTTGAAATTTAACACATCAGCCCCACCCATCTCTCAAGTACCTTCAAATTAAAAAATAAGCTTAACCATTTCTGTCTTCTGAACTCATTTGCTTATTGTCAATAGTTGAACCATATAGAATTGTCAAAGGCCTTCGTTTTATAAACTCTAACACAACAATATATTGAAACCGCAGAATATATAACTATGTTTTTGGTAGGAATTGATTAAGTTTTTATTAGTTTTCCCTTTCCGCATCCAAAACATCACATATATATATATATATATATATATATATATATATATACTACTCCTACTACAATCTAATTAAAACTATTTATTAAATCCATATACGTACCCTATATTTCACAATATACTACAAACCCTAGTTCTGTTTATAGAGTGCAGACCCTTACATTAAGTTTATAACTAGGTCGCCATTTATCATTAAATTCAATAAATTATTTTATTTTCAGTTTGAATTCCTTTGAAAATATACAATTTAGTTAGAGCAAAATGTAAGTTTGTCCCAATCTCCGTGCATTTCTCATCACTGCATTATTGATACCCAATATTTTTGTGAATCAACTTCAATATATATAAGATCCGAAGATAACAGAAATGGAATGCACAATACGCAAATATTTACGTGGTTCAGTCGAATGACCTACATCCACGGAGAAGATGATCACAGAATTTTATTCAAACACTCAGAAAGTGATTACAAGAGTCAACACTTGATCAACACGATCAAGAACACTCAAACTCACATTCAAACGTTTTTCCCTCGACAATCACAACCGATAACGATGTGAATCTCACAAAGATAATGTATCTCTTGTAATAATGAATAGTCTCAATCTCGCTATTCAGATCTCGATGTATTTGTTGTTACTCGGTCATTCCTTTGTATAGAGTGTCACGCATAACTGCTGCGCGTCTTGCGACCGTTCCGAACTGATGCAACGCTTGGTCAGTCGTTACCTTCAACCGCTAGGTCAGTTGCTGTTGCTTGATCAAGCCATGTTGTAGCTTGATCAAGCCATTGTTACTTCAACCGTTGCAATGGTTAGTTCCAAACAATACCATTCTTCCATTCATTTAGCTTCACCTCCAACAATTTTAGATGTCAATAATTATGTGTCGAGATACTATCATTGACACCTAAACACTCTTCTAGCACGATTTAAGTTAAGCGAAAAACATGTTTACATTCATCGTTTGATATTTTCCACGTGGGTCCAAAATAACAACGTCCAACAAGATTTTATTAGCCTTTTAGGCATCGAAAATAATCTTCACACACAATTAATGTGAAGATATTGAAAGGCTAACTAGTTATCAAGTTATATCTATCTCATACATGATAGTATTAAAATGCAAACTCTAAATATTATACAAACATCAAACTAAATTATGATCTGGACCGTTAGAAAATATTAACAGATAACAAAATAATAGCAAAAAAAATGTCAATACAACATCAACCGTTGACACTGTGTTGACATTTTTTATTACTGGTATTTTGTCATCTGTTGACATTTTCTAACGGTTCGATCATACTTTGGAGTTTGTACAATATTTAGAGTTTGCATTTGATTACATCACATCTCATACTTCTGTATTTCTCTTATCTTACATCCCAAATTTAATGATCTTAAAACGTTTATTTTACCTGTATTTTTATAGAGAAATGATATGCTGCATACATTATGTGGGCTCCTTATATGAGCACCACTCTCGTTTAACGCACGTTTAGCGTTGTTTGTTTCGATTTATATATTTAGTTTAATTCTAATACATTAAAAAATGTTATTGCAATTTTTAATTTCACAAAATTCATAAAAAACCCCGATTTGCTCGTTTTCTCTTTAATTTCAAATAAATTAATAAAATAACAAAT
The DNA here is from genome assembly GCF_004379255.2 of Salvia splendens. NCBI lineage: Eukaryota > Viridiplantae > Streptophyta > Magnoliopsida > Lamiales > Lamiaceae > Salvia > Salvia splendens. Next base: position 5,205,184 of record NC_056039.1, read on the forward strand.
TGATCTTTGATTTTTATGAATTTTGTGAAATTAAAAATTGCAATAACATTTTTAATGTATTAGAATCAAACTAAATATATAAATCGAAACGAACAACGCTAAACATGCGTTAAACGAGAGTGGTGCTCACATAAGGAGCCCACGTAGCATATCATTTCTCTATTTTTATAATGCCACCATCTCATTAAAAATAAAGTACATTTCTTTTTAATCTATAATAAGTTTCTAGATATGCCCCTGATAGATTATATACATAATGAGGGTGTTCGGTTGGCAAGATTAAATCTCATGATTAAATATGTATCATGTTTGGTTCATAAGATTGAACCCTTCAACTTAATCCTAGATGGATAGTCTCATGATAATTAGTCATAGCCTCCCCCCTCCAACTAAAATAATCCCACAACTTAATCCTAGATGGATAGTTTCATGATATTAGTCATGTCAACCGAACGCCACCAACATATACATTCATTTTAAGAAAACATCAAACAACGGTGTTTTAAGATTTTTTTTAAAGTCGTACTCCAGTCTTGCCACCGCGGATACCTCTCTGGCTCGCCCATCTTGTTCAACGGAGAATTTCCTGATGGTTGGAATTGACAATCATGAATGATGAAGTCAAATTATGTCCTAAGAGCATCCACTACGCGGCGCGCCGGCGTCCCGCGACCCTTGCCGGAGAGACGGGTCCGTCGCGCGCCGCGTTGCAGCATCCGTCCCGTCTCGTCCCGTCCTGCGACCCGTCCCGCATCCCGTGTCGACGAGACAAGCGACGGGCCGTCTCGCCACGCGCCTATGCAACATGGCGCGACCCGGTGTCGTGCGTGACGCCCACTCGCCGGCCCGCGAGTGGGCGTCGTCACGTGCTGACGCAATAAATATTTTTTTAAAAAAATTCGATTTTTTTTTAAAAAAAATAAAAAATAAAATTTGTATTTTAAATTATGTTGTGTTTTAAATTATGTTGTGTGTTTTTTTATGTTGTGTTTTTTTAATAAAGTGTGTTTGTTTTAATTGAATTGAGTTGGAAAAAAAAATAAAAAATTAAATTAAATGAATAGTAATTTAAGGGACGGAATAAGGGACGGTTAAGGGATGGATGGTTGTAGGTTCCGTCCCTTAGTTAAGGAATGGAGGAATAAAGTACAGTGGGGCACTCAAATAGTAGTTTAAGGGATGTGGGGGGACGGTGGAGGGACAACATAGTGGATGCTCTAATTTTGTTGGGATTTATTCCAGTTAATTGAAAATTTCACACGTTATTAATTCAAATTAGCAACTAGTTAAAGTAGTTTTGAGAATCAAAAGTTTAAATTTTAAATGGGGATGGAGACTACTGCTTAGTGGTCTTATTTTCACAAATTTTAATTGTAAAACTTAGAGAGATTATAATGTAGTAGAAGAAAGAAAAAAAAGAATAAAATACTAAGGTCATGTTTGGTTGCCAGGATTCTGTCTGGGAAAGTAATCTGATTCTTTAAATTTTAAATTCTTGTGTTTGTTTCAGTTTTTAATTAAACTAGGAAAGTAATCAGAATCCAAGAACATGGAAAGTTAGTACAATTTTCCAGGATTCTGAATCCTAACTTTTCTTAGGTATTCTTTTTCCATGTTTTAGGATTCTTACATATTTAATGCAATATAAGTATAGTTTTATTATTACAATTGTTTATTATTATTTTTATTATTATCATTACTACAATGTATTAAAAATTACATAAAATTATAAATCATACTTAATTTCGGTATAATAAATAACTATAATTAATATTATCCTAATCATAACTACATTATTACAATATTTATATATATTTGTAATTATCATAATAATAATTAATAATTTAATAAATAATTAAAATATAATTATAAAATAGTACAAATTATATGATAATAATTAATAATAATTATTTTATAAATTAATAATTAATCAAAAAAGTCGTAGTGAAATTTTAAATTATAAAATTTATTCAATTATATTATCCGTAAATATTATAATTATAATTATAATAATCATATTTATTATTATAATCATTTATGATTATAATACTCCACGTAACTATAATTACAATTATGTTATTATATATTAAGATAAATAGTGCATATTTAAACTAATAATAAATATAACAATATAATTATTATGATTTGTAATTAATAATTTATTAAAAAGTTTATGTTATTATTCTTTTTTATAAATAAAAATAGTAATAAGTAGGAGTATATTTTTAGTTTGGTGTTTAAATCAAATAGTATAAAATTTAAAATCTTGATATTTTCCAAACATAGGAAAGTAAAGTTATTATGAATCATATTTTCAGGATTCATTTTCCCAGGAATCATTTTCCTTGTCAAATTTACTTTCCCGTCAACCAAACATGACCTAAGAGATATAATAAAGTAGGGTTGATATTCCTATAACTTTTATTTACTTATAAAACTAAACAGTATTTTTTTAAATGTCTATTCAATTAAATACTACTATGAGATATTTATTGGAAACAGTAAACTAGCTAGAGATAATTTGTTTTGTAAATTTAGGTGCACAAAAGTATGTCTATTTTACTACTCCGTATTTCTATAAACTCATAATACTAGTAGAGTAGTACTCCCTCCGTCTCTTAAATACTGTCATAGTTTGACCGTGCACGAATATTAAGAAAATGTAATAGAAAAATAGTTGAAAAAGTTAGTAGGATTTGAGTCTTACTTTTAAAGTATTGATTTCATAATGTACCGTGGGTGAAAATAAGTTAGTAGAATGTGAAGTCTATTACAAAAATAGTAAAAAGTAAACTGTGTAAAGGACGAAAATGAAAAAATTGTGACAGGGGCGCGGAGGGATTATTATTAATTTCAGTTCTTTGTGGGCCAGGTCTTCATCCTCAACTACGACTCCACCTGAAGGTGGGACCCATTTTCGTACAATATTACATACATGTGGCCCGAATTTATTTGGGAACCTGCGTCGATTATTTGTATGATCCACTTTTTTCTGCTTTCTTTAATAAATAAGTCAAGACTCTTCTTATTCACACACAAATCAAAATAAAAGAATGAAACTCGTATTCCTAGAGATAGAGAGTGGTCTTTAAATTAAAATCCTAAGCCCATTTAGGATTACTCAAATGCAATCAATTGAGTCTTTAAGGTGAAAACAACACAAGCATGGTGAAAGAAAGAGGATGTACGAATTTGGTCCATCCCATGCAGGCCACGTGATGTCCACGTGCCCGGTGTCCCCTTTGAAAAAGTCGGAGTTATTATAATAGCCAAACACGTCATAAACTTGAAAAGGGTGGGCCCACTGTTTCGTCACTGTAGGCCTTTACCTTTTGTTGTTCATTGCTAAAGCCTAAAGTAGGTGATTTAGTGGAACCGTTTTTTGCCTGACCAACGAATTTCCCATTATTAAATTAAATTTATCTTTTTTAAATTAAAGTTCAACATCAAAATCTTTGGAAGAAAAAACTTTTTTAATTATCATGAGTGGTGATAATCTTGTGATAACATGCATAGTGTCACCTAAGGGCATCCGCAATGGGCGGACGATGGCACACCCGATGGCGCGCATCGTCTGCACCCATTGCGGGTGCGCGCCATAGGGCGCGGATGATAGTCGCGCCCTATACTTCGGTCGCGGAGGATAGTGCGGACGACGATGACCATCGTCCGCGCCATCGTCCGCCCCATTGTGGAGGTCGCGGACGATCAACCGCAGACGATGGCACGCGGTTTCGTTTTTTTATAAATACCGTTCATTTGTAACATTTCATTTCACTCGATTTCATTTTCAAAACTTACAATTACATAATTACTACGAAATGGATTCAAGCCCCAATAGTCATACGTTTAGCGCAGGGGCGCATTGGCCGGGTACAGAACCCGACGATTATCGTTCGTTCGACACCAACGCCCATTACGATCCCGATTTCAGTACGGAATCATATGGGTTGTCTGACATGGAGCCGTCTCCGCACCGCCCAACCGCAGCGGCCGATCCCGACCGGCCGCGACCGCTTCCGCCCCAGCCAGAAAGAAGCGGAACCGGCAGCAGGCGCAGAAGTTGCCGCCTCCCGGTGATTGCGATGAGTACGCCCCCGGCCGTACGAACTACAACGACGCCGAAACTCTCACCTTGGCCCGGTGTTGGGTAGATATATGGAAGATCCGATATTCGCGAACAACCAGCGACAGATCGCGTACTCGGAACGCATCGCGGACCTCTACAATTCGGTGAAGCCGCCGACCGCGTACAAGCGCAAGCGTGAGCAACTCCGCAAGCACTAGGATCAAGTCAAGAAGCAAGTGAACTTGTACACGGCGGAGTTCGAGAAGTTCACGCGCTCACAGGGGAGCGGCGAGAGCCCGAGCGACGTGCGCGCTAAAGCGTTGTTGTCGTACCGGTCGATGTACGGCGACTTCAAGCACGAGGTCATCTGGGTGCTCTTGAGGGACAATCAGAAGTTCCATGGTGGAATTCTGCACACTGGTGCGCCGAAGAGGACGAAGACCACTTAAGCTGGTGATTACACGAGCAGCGGCAGCGGCAACCACCCGGTTGACCTCAACCGGACGTGCGTGGATGAAGGGAGTTCCGGCACACCGGTGTCCTTCCGGCGTCCTCCCGGCGTCAAGGCTGCGAAGGCCAAGGGGAAGGCGACCGCGACCTCATCGTCGACCGCTGCAACCCAAACTCCGGTCCCGGTAGAGCTCCCGACCCAGACGGCCACCACGTTTGAGTCGTTAGCAACAGCGTCGATGGCAAGCACGATGTTGCAGACGCACAGGGCCCTCAAGAAGTGTACCGACCCCGACGAAGCCGAATATCTCCGGGCGTTACACGATGAGCTGCGTCGGAAGTTGGGAATTGGTCCGACTTAGTTTTTTTTTTATTAGTTCAATGATGTAACTTTTTTTATTAAAACTTCACCGTTTGTTATTTAGACCGTTTTTTATTTACTCGTTACTTGTTATTTGAAAACAGTTAAATTAATTAAACAAAACAATAAAATGATGATGTGGCGCGTCATATGGCGCACCTTAGGGCGCGCCTTAGGGCGCCCCACTGCAGATGGGGAGGTAGGAGGATAAAACTGCTGACGTGGCGCGACATAGGGCGCGCCTTAGGGCGCCCCATTGCTAATGCTCTAAACTCCGTTTTATCAACATTACTTAGTTTGATTATAAGATCCTATATTATTCAAGTTGAAACGGTTGAGCGTACTCAAATATCTCTAATTAATTTCTATAAAACAATTCTATCAACTAAAGGAACATTAATTAATTATGCATTATAAATTACTGGGCAGAGATCAATAAACTAACTTAATATGATAGTTGACGTACTCCCTCCTCCGTCCCAAATTATTTAAATAGTATCCCTTTTTGAATTGCCCCAAGTTATTTCCTTTTTTAATTAAAAACAAAACATCTAATCTTATATACTTTATTCTTTCTTTTACTTTATCATCTCTTTATTATTTTACTGTATTTTCTCTTCTATTTTATTTGACTCACTAAATACAACTTTTTTAAATCTAATGCTAAAAAGAAAAGCTTCAAGTAATATGAGATGGAAGGAATATATAATATGGAGTACTATAATTAATTTGTTGGAGTAGGAGTGGTCCCAAGGGAATCAATTGATCAAGACTGATCACCATCTACATTACTGGAAATTGTAGGATGACTATAAATATACAAATAAATTAAACACACACATGCATATTCATCTCACCTATATATCTTATAGCGGATGTAGCAGGGGTGTGTTATATAATATTGCTAACTTTTTTAAGTTACTAATTTTATTAACTCATTAATATAGTATATAAAAAATGTCAATATGATAATATTAAAATTTTAACATATAAATTCAATACAATATATTGAAATGTCAACAAAATTATGTGTTGATATTTTAATAAATTGCGTTAATAAGTTAGCAGAGTTATCAACTTAAAAAAATTAGTAATTGATTACACCCATGTCATGGTATTTCTAATTAAAAGCAACTTTTTGTAGTTAGTGAAATCTTACAATTTGAAATAAGTAAACAGTTAGAGAATTGCATTGACATATTGTCAATAATACAATAAAATTGAGTATTAAAAACTATTTTATGTATGATATTAAATTAAACCTATTTCCAAGTACATCCACAATCTTGGTGTGGGACGATCACTATTAATTGATGACCAATAAATCGTCAGGTTTTGATGCACCTACGTTCCATTATTTTTCTCCACACGATATTTCTAAATGAATCATGCTGATTTAAACCCCCACATGTTTATTGCGTCATCAATTTTCAGAGATTTAATAAACTTTTATCAAATCGAGAATGCTAATCGCAACACTTAAAATTGAATTTACATTTATAAGTTTAGCTCAACTTATTTGTAGGATCACCATGGCTGGTTAGTCCAAATGCATAATTGATTTAATTGGATATTAATCATTCATGAACATGACTTATATATATCTTGTCAATGTATGGGAATTAGACATTTAATATTGATTCATCATTGTTTTATGACTATCTTTATCTAAATGCATATACATATACATATAATTGGATATAATCAATCATGATCAACTGCAGAATCTAGTCTATTTCTTTAAAGAATTATTTAAGAGATAAGACAGATATGTGTACAAGAAAAGATGGAGCCGGCCAACTACTGAAGTTTGCCATCATAATCCATTTGATTTTTAATTAATTAGGCTAATTAATACTATACTATCTCCATCAAAAGGCGTTCCACTTAAAATTAATATCGCGTAGACCGCTACTGTAGTGTGATGATTAAGCATTTAATTATCTTAGTGCGGAATATCATTTAAATATCATCAATTTTTTTTAAAGAATTTTATCTCCCCACATTTTATTTCTTTATGCTAATCTATATTATTATCTATTTTGATTATAAATTAGTTCTATGTTTTAGTTTGAGTGTGAATTGTGAAGTGTGTGAACTCTTCACGGTTGTTGGAATAGCAAATTAACCACTCCTACAATTTTATTCATCCTACTAAATAAGTACTTATATATAAAAGCCGGCGTGACATACAGGAGCATCGAAATAAATATATTGAAAAGTTAAAATAGAAAAAAAGTTTATTAAGAAGGAAGCTATTTATTAAAATAATATTCCGTAACAACGAATTAAAAGAATAATTAAAAGGTAGTGTCTGTTAAAACATAGTTAAGAATATATCGATTCCCGCAAATAAAAAATATGGAGTACCTTAGGTCTATATATATCAATATAATTATTAAATTCAGTAGTAGAGAGTCTTTTTTAGGTTTTATCATTTATGACGTATTTTTTGCGAAGAACTTGTAGTACTAGTATTAGATTTTTACAGTAATTTTTATGTGATCTGTTTTCTATATATATAGTACTGTATATAAATTTGGATAATATCGAATTAAGATTTTATTCAGGGTAATGCATTTTTAGTTCATATTAGGTGATTATGAGAGTGGTAGAGACATAAAAAACTTCCAGTCCAAACCAATATGATAAGCATGTGTACCTTTTCTAATCGAAGATGATTATTTTTAGTACCCTTCACATCATCATCCCTTTGTCTTGACTATTAGATGAGATATTGTATTTTTTTTCAAGAAATACTTATTAATTTTATGCTGGACCTGGTTGAACTTGAAAGGATATTTTTTTTACAAATTTAAATTGTTATTAGGGAATGGGCCGAGGTAAAGTCTGCCTAATGGGTTTTCCACATCTAAAATAGAATACGTAATGTGTTATGATATCGAAAAAGAACGAGAATAATATTCATTTTGGGGGACTATGATATGACAGATAACTATACTGTTATAATGAAATTAATTTTGGGATATGAGATGATAAATAAGTACTAATTTTATTAATATATTCTTTTAATAAAAGGCTATAGTGAGTAAAATGATAGCTATGTATAGAAATAACCCTTTTTCTATATTTCAATAGAATATATTGTCCATTTTTCACTAAGATTAATAAATTTAATAAAATCTGTAATTTTAACTTATTTTGTCAATTGTCAATTTTGTTTGGGCTCATATATATACCAGCCCAATCTAATGACCGCTATTCATGTCACCTACTTCTCGGGCCCAAAATGTCGTCTCCGCAACAAAAAATATTTTTTTAATTAATTAAATACAGAAACTTAGAATCAGAGCGCAAAATAAATGGGATTTTTTATCGTAAACGGAAGCGTTCAGATGAATCTTGAGAATCCATTAGAGGATTCCACTTGGTAAGAAGCTTTTAATTGTTGTTTTCTTAATGATTATTGGTTTTTGTTCTTATAGTTGTGATCGCATCCATTTAGAATCTGTTTTATTGGTGAAGAATTATAGAATTTGATTGATTACAGTATTTGGTTTTATCAGATTTTGGTGAGCAATGGAGTGTTATATAACTGATGAGATAATGATAATAAGCATGCTCTGATTTAAAATTGGCATTAGAATTTGAAAACATAGAATTCAGAGTAGAATATTGAAACAAGAAATTTGAAAACATCGATAAGCATCGCTATTGTCTCCTCCTAACCTGATTCATGGCTGCTATTCTTCTTCTTTTATGATGGCTTCTTCTCCTGCTTTGGCGCTCAGATATGTTTGCAAGAACCTCATCTACCTTTTCAAAATACATTTCTCTCAAACATGGGCAAAACACAAGTAGCCACATGGTGCTTCCTAACCCCACAACGTATCCAACCTCTGCAGATATATAATTCTCCTCCATCTTCGACTTTCCGTCTCGCTGCTGGTCTTCATGTTCTAGTGGATCACGGTCACTGCAGCTTATGTCCAGAGGAAAACCGCATAGCCCTGCATTTCCTTCATATGAATAATAATCAAATGTTGCAAACTGAGGACTATATGGTATCCTTCCCACCAGCTTATTGTAGGACACATTGAAGACTGAAAGGTAATTGATACGTCCAAGATCCACCGGGATCATCTCTGTTAGTTGGTTCACAGAGAGATCAAGTGCTTCAAGCTCCTCCATGTTCCCCAACGATTTTGGGATTGTGCCGGTGAGGGAATTGTGGGATAAGTTGAGATAAACAAGCGAGCTCAAATCACCTATTTCTTCTGGTATCTCTGCATGGAAATCATTATCAGAGAAATCAACAGATGTAAACTCTGTCCAAATCTTGGGAAGCTTCAGCTTCGAGCCTTTGATCGTTATTGTCACCTCGTCTTGGTAGTAGAAGTTTTTCAGATTTAGAAAGTCAAAGTGGAGTTGCTCTCGCCTCGACTGCCCATCGCTGCCTAGCACCATTCGGCTCCAGCTCGAGAATCCCACTTGGTAAAGAGAGCCACTGAAGTGGTTGGAAGATATGTCCATGATCTGAAGATCAGGCCAATGCTTGGTGCATGTGATCTCTCCATGGAATTTGTTGGAGCGCAGGACAAGCACGCGCAAGCTAGAGGGAAGCATGCACGGGAATCCATCATCGATGTTGTTGTCTCCAACATTCAACACAGTTAATGAAGTGCAGTATTCAATGGACTTTGGAATTTTTCCTCCTAAGTTGTTGCCATTAAAATCTAAAGTTTCTAGGCCACAATTTTCAGAGAATTCATCTGGAATATCCCCACTGATGTTGTTGCTCCTCAGGCTGAACACCCCAAGATTCTCAGTGTTTTGAAGCAGACAAGGAGGTATATCGCCACTCAAGTTATTAAAAGACAAATCAACAACTTGAAGATACGCAGCTTCGCAGAGGGTCGATGGAATTGTTCCACTCAAACTATTATTCGAAACAGAGAAGAAAATGAGATTTGAGAGGTAGGTTCCAATGTTGATTGGAATGGCCATGTCAAACTTGTTGTTTGAGTAATCTATGTACAGAGCTCTATCTTTAGGCAAGGGCAACTCGCCCCGGAGATGATTCGAGTGCAAATCCAGAACTTGAAGAGAATCAGGAATTCTATAAGGCCTCTGTAGATCCACAAAGTGATTACAAGAAAGATTCAATTGCCAAAACTCTCCACTCCCTATCTCCCATATCCAGTTAGGAATTTCGTCTCCAAGTCTGTTGTTTGATAGGTCCAAAAATCGCAAACTAGACTGGCTGCGAAGATCAGGGAAATCGGAAAGGTTGCAAGAAACTAAGCTCAATTGGTAGAGTTGGGGAAATGAAGAAAAGGTTGAGTTGATGTTGTTTGCATCAACAGATAAGTTATTGTGAGAAAGATTAAGAGTTGTAAGATTCTGAAGCCTTCTGATCTTGTCGAGTCGAAAAGTGCCATGGAAGAAGTTGTTAGCGAGATAGAGAAGCTGAAGGCTAGCCAGGTTAAAGAAAGAGTTGGGAATAGGCCCTTGAAGGCGGTTTCCACTCAAATCTAGCTCTTCCAAGTGAGGGAAACTTGGAGAGTGAAACTCATCAACATGGCCATTAAAATTGTTGTTGGAAAGTTTAAGTTGCTGCAGTGAGGGAAGACTAAAAAGAGATGGTGGGATGGTCCCACTGAGTGAATTGTATGCTAAGTTTAGCTTCTTCAGGTATATAAAGCTTGAAAGCATAGATAGATCCTCAATGGTACCTGAAAGACCCTCGTAGTCGAGCTGCAAAGTGATAACACGACCTGCAGCGTCACATTCCACGCCTTGCCACTTGCAGCAATCTTCTTCCATCTGATCCCACTGCACTAGCTTTCTTGAAACAGAAGAGTCGAAGATTAGGTTGTTTTTCAGCTCAAGTAACAATATTTTCTGCTCATCTAGGCAGTGATTGTATGCAAGAGTGAAATTTGTTATGCTGATAGTAATTAAAGTTAGAGAGATTATGAGAAACTGGGGAAGCAAATAAATTGTCATACTGTAGTTATTGTTGATGAGACTATTATGCAAATGAATTTGTGGCTTTATAGATAGATCTCAAGTCGTCCAAATTAATGTGATACTATTCTTCTTTAAACTACAAAGTTTCCTAGTAGTTGTCGTGAATTTTCTTTTGGCACAATAGATTCTTCCTATCTTCATCAAAATTTTGATTAGTTATATTGGAGTTTTGTGGAATATTTTCAAAGTTATACCTACTTTATTATGTGGACGTATTTCACACTCCATCTAAGACTAGATTGGACGACTAACATATAACTTGACTTTGAATCTTCTTTCTAGATATCATATTAGCATTGTTACAGTAAAAATTATATTGAGTTAAGAGTAATAATCTTATGTTATACCCCATATTTTTGCTGATTGGTGGGTTCCAAATCCCCGTTATTACACCCATAAAAACTGTTCCGGTATCTGTGTTCATTATATAGCATGCTGTAGCGAACTAGCGGAAATCGGAATTTGTTGCATATTCATGTCTGCTATGTCAAGATTCCTCTGTTCCCATATATATTTACTTACTTACAAAGGACATAAATACTAAAGTTATGAATTTAGTTGTTTAGTTGCTTGCTCGAACTTTATTGTCCTTTCTCGTTTGTTTTGCATTGCATAATCAATATAATGATCATAAGTTAAACGTTTGATTTGAATATACTCATTCAATACACCGTTTTCCTTAATGGTATTATATATCCATTATTTACAAGAAATATGCAGACAGTGAAAATGGACTCGGAGAAACTGGGAATTGGAAAAATTGGATACATATATAGTATATTGATCAGTGGAATGGTTGATCATTCATAGGGAAAATGACTATGAAAAAGGAGGTTGCGAGTTGATCAAACATAGTTGGGAGTAGCATTAGGTGGGGTGGGGGCAGAGGCGATGCGGTTGCCACGCTCAGATCGGCTGTTCTCAGCGAACTTGAGGCTGTTGTGGTGCATTCCCTTCTGCACCTCCTCCTCGGTGTACTCGGCGGTGTAGTAGTGCTCTTCGGAGGCCTTCTTGGAGGCAGGGAGGAACATACCTCCCCACTGCGGGAAATGCACTAACATCACCGGCAGAGTGCAGCATATTATCATTATCCCCATATACTCCAATCCCTCCTCTGTCGTGTATTTTGAAGTCGAGAAAAACAGCAGCTGTGTCAATCCCGATCCAAAGTTTCCTCCGGCCCCAGTGAGCCCGGATATGATTCCGAGGGATCTCCGAGATACGAACGGGATGACTCCGAAGGTGGCTCCGCAGGCGGCCTGCGCTCCGATGGAGAAGATGATCATAAAGGCGACAGCGAGAGGAAGAGAATCTGCCCTTCCCAACAGAAGGCAGAAGACGCCACCGAGCGTCTGGAGGATCCAAAGCGTCCACAATCTGCCCCTCATCCCGAAATATCTGGCTGAGTAATCAGAAGCGAAACCACCAAAGGGGCGAGCGAGGAGGTTGGCCATCCCGAATGTGGCAGCGATGATTCCGGCGAGATGGAGCTTTAGATCAAATCTGTCGTAGAAGTATTCAGCGATGACGTTGTCGGTGGAGAGCTCGACTCCCATGGAGTAGCCGTAGAGGAGGACGAAGATCCATGTGCGGTAGTTGGTGACGGCGTACCACAAGACCTTTCCAAATTGGTCCTTTGCAACATCTCCTTTCTTCTGAAGAGCGCTGAGGTTTCCATCAGGTAAGTCTTGCCCTAATGTCATCACCAGAATCCCCATTATGATGTGAAGCCATCCCGGAATGAAGAAGGCGATTCTCCACGCGGTGAACGGAGTCGACCCCGTCTTCTTGATGATGTCGAACAGCACCGGCATGATCAGCTGAGTCGCGCCGCCTCCCATGTTCCCCCATCCGGCCGCGGTCCCGTTAACAGTGCCGATGATCTTGCTGTTGAACATGGTGCTCATCCAGTACTGGCACGACACGAACGTCGCCAGTGAGAATCCGATCATGAATCGCACCGCCACGTACCCTCCCGCCGAAGACACGAACGACATGCAGAACACAGTCGGGGCAGACAGCATCACCAGGAATGCGCACCCGTAGCGCGGTCCCAGGAGATCGCAAACTGCTCCCATCACCAGCCTGGAGAATATACTCCCCGACACAGACGCCACTCCCGCATTTCCGATGTCGCTCTTTGTCAGGTTCAGATTGTCGCGAATGATCGGCACCAGAGGCGCCGCCGCAAACGTTGAAACGAAACAAGTGAAGAAGGAAATCCACGAGAGGTGGAAGGTTCTCATGTGAGGGTTTGCAAATGAAAACAGCTTAAATTTTTTGGCCTTGTGCTCCGAGTCCACGGGAAGGTCGAACTTCGCAGTCGTGTCGGTCGGAACGATTGGGGACGCCACTGAGAAGGCGTGCACCGGCTCTCTGCCGGTAACTCCATGCATAGAGCTGCCAGGAGACCCTTCAATGCCTGCCATTTTTAGGAATTAATTGTTGTAGACTTTGATGAAAATAGGTTAATGTGTAGGGAGGATTTAATAGATAGAAAGCAGAAAGAGTTGACATTGAGATAGATTAACCACTGGAGATTCAAACAGGCAACAGATGTGTAAAAGAAAGATGCATTTCGCCGCATCGGACCCCATCGCATATACCAAAGGTGTACTTGGTCAGATATTTATGAATTAAATATCCTATAATTTAGGGTTAACAGCAATTACAGTATATGTCAACAAGCTGTTGGGCCTCTTGGACTCACCAAGTAATATGTGTGGAAGTATAGTCAAATGTGAGTACTTATTTCAAATTGGAGTTTAAATTTCATTTATATACGTACACACATTGCACTCGCACACAGACTTGCCTGAATTATATACTTTGAAATTAACTGATTCTTTCAAACGATGATTAAGCTTTTTCTATAAACTTCCAGCATAATTATTAGGGGTACTACTACATGATGCTTTCTTCTCTCTGTTTGTGCTCTTCTAATTGATGAATTACATATTCTGTCAATTTTATTCATCATTTTTGCCTTCATTATTATTTTTCAGGAGGAATTACATATTCTATTTCATTTAAAAAAAATCTATGTATATGAATTGATGCGAGTTTTTTTTTCTTTTCTTAGTTATTAATATCAACTAGCTAGTATATACAGCACTTGTTGATTTACAAGTATGGTGAATGAATAGGTCAATCGATGTTTATATACCTATAGGGATGTATTCATTTCTTTTTTGTATCTTTTGTTCTTTGTTCTTTTTAATCTCAGTCCCACGATTTTGTCATCCGACGGTTAGATTGGTGCCACGTGTCATTTAATAATGCAGATTTTCAGTTGAATAATGCACACCGAGTAATAATGCATCATTATTGTGTAATAATGCAGGTTTTCAGTTGAATAATGCACACCGACTAATAATGCACCATTATAGTGTAATAATGCAGATCATCTGGACCGTTGATGAATGAGATCTAACGGCCCATATTAAGAAGAATATATATATATATATATATATATAGAGAGAGAGAGAGTTGCGATCAATGTCGAACCAATTTTAAAGACCGAACTAGAGACCAAATCTGGGCCATTAGATCAAGTTTATTTGATGAGATGTGCTGCTGTGTAAATTTTTCGGTCTTCATTACAAGCTCATTTTACTTCATTGTATAGGTTTATTACTTCATTCCGTACGTAATACCTTGAAACTACAACATGTTTTTACTTTCTTCCAGTAAGTTTTGAAATGATTCAACATATGTTTCATTTGAATTCATTGACCTGAATTTTTACTTTATTTACATTAAAAAATGCAATTTATTCAAGTGCGTTTATTACTTCATTCAGAAACGTTATTACTTCATTGGATAAGGTTTATACTTCATTCCAGTAGGACTTCAAATGCTTCTACACATACTTCATTCTAATAATTTATTACATCATTCCATGTGTTTATTACATCATATCAGCGTTGTGGCGGTGGTGATAGATATTGTAGAGAGAAAGAACGGCACGCGACGGCGAAACCGCATTTACGTACTGGAATGAAGTAATAATCATACTGGAATGAAGTAAAAACCTACAAGAATGAAGTAAAAACCTACTGGAATGGAGTTAAATCTTCGTAACATGTTAGTATAACTTATTTACCTTCGGATGAATTAAAATAGGCTCGTAATGAAGGCGAAAATAATTGATAAATTTGTGTCTCTCATCCATAAAAAATTAGATCTAAAAACCCTAATTTGGTATGGTTCGGTGGTTCGGTCTTTAAGAGTGGATTTGTGAATAATGGAACTATATATATATATATATAGGGGTGCATTATAATGATAACCCCAATTTCCGTAATAACCCTATAACTAAATCTGGACCACACATTTTTAAAATCACGTGGTCTAGATTCAAACTTAGATTTACTTCATAAAAAAAAGCGCGGGGGTAAATATGTCATTTCGCTCATGATAAAATTTACGTATCCAAATTTCGCTCATTTAATTTCTGAATTTCGCTCATTTTATCATTTTACCAGTCAGTCAAAAGTATCATTTCATCAACTCAGAGTATCATTCTATCCGGCAAAACTATCATTCTATGCAATAAACCTAACATATATCATTTTATCATTTTATCAGTCAGTCAAAAGTATCATTTTATCAACTCAGAGTATCATTCTATCCGACAAAACTATCATTCTATGCAATAAACCTAATATAATCGGTACAATACATAATATACAAACCTACAAAGCAGTAAACGTATCATTTTATCAACTCAGAGTATCATTTTTATAAGGTTACTGTCATTTTATCCGCTTAGATTATTATTTTATCAAGTAAAAGTATCATTTTATTAAACAAAAATGTCATTTTATACACCAAAAATATCTATCATTCTATTGGCTGAAAGTATCATTCTACCCGGTAAAACTATCATTCTATCGGCTGAAAGTATAATTCTATCCGGCGAAACTATCATTTTATGCAGTAAACTTAACATTTATAAGCTAAAAGTATCATTTTATCAACTCAGAGTATCATTCTATTCGACAAAACTATCATTCTATGCAATAAGCCTATCATTTTATCATTTTATCATTTTATTAGTCAGTCAAAAGTATCATTTTATCAACTCAGAGTATCATTCTATCCGGAAAAACTATCATTCTATGCAATAAACCTAGTATAATCGGCACAATACATAATATACAAACCTACAAAGCAGTAAACGTATCATTTTATCAACTCGGAGTATCATTTTTATAAGGTTTCTGTCATTTTATCCGCTTAGATTATCATTTTATCAGGTAAAAGTATCATTTTATTAAACAAAAATGTCATTTTATACACCAAAATACCTATCATTCTATTGGCTGAAAGTATCATTCTACCCGGCAAAACTATCATTCTATCGGCTGAAAGTATCATTCTATCCGGCAAAACTATCATTTTATGCAGTAAACCTAACATTTATAAGCTAAAAGTATCATTTTATCAACTCAGAGTATCATTCTATCCGGCAAAACTATCATTCTATGCAATAAACCTATCATTTTATCATTTTATCAGTCAGTCAAAAGTATCATTTTATCAACTCAGAGTATCATTTTATCCGGCAAAACTATCATTCTATGCAATAAACCTATCATTTTATCATTTTATCAGTCAGTCAAAAGTATCATTTTATCAACTCAGAGTATCATTCTATCCGGCAAAACTATCATTCTATGCAATAAACCTATCATTTTATCATTTTATCAGTCAGTCAAAAGTATCATTTTATCAACTCAGAGTATCATTCTATCCGGCAAAACTATCATTCTATCCGGCAAAACTATCATTCTATGCAATAAACCTATCATTTTATCATTTTACGTGATATTTGGCGAAATTCAGAAATTAAATGAGGGAAATGACAGTTTTACCCCCGCGCTTTTTTTTATGAAGTAAATCTAAGTTTGAATCTCAAAACTATCATTCCATGCAATAAACCTATCATTTTACGTGATATTTGGCAAAATTTAGAAATTAAATGAGAGAAATGACAGTTTTACCCCGCGCTTTTTTTTATGAAGTAAATCTAAGTTTGAATCTCAACCGCATGATTAGAAATATGTGTAGTCCAGATTTGGTTATAGGGTTATTACGATATTTAGGGGTTATCATATGATCACGACTCTATATATATATATATACTTTAAGAGATGACATGACAGATTATTATCTTGAAGAAGAATAGGGTTCCAAAATTTGAGATGCATGCAAGTCATCCTGGAAAATAATACACAATCATGAAAAGTAATAAATAACGCTGAAATTGGTTACTCTACTCGTTCCTTCGAGACTATGTCTGTGCGTCCAATGCAAAGCTAAAGATTTTCACTATACAGTTATATGATTTTCGGATAGTGAACACAAGGAAAACATATTTATTTAAATACAATAGCAATCAATCAAGCCCTCCTTAATCCATTAATTAAAATTCTACTTCAGCCAGAAAACGTGGGATTACCAGAATCAGCTGGCTCTAGTGTTCAGTCCTATTCATATTCCACACCTCAACAAAATTTGTATTGAAAAGTTTTACATAATTCTGATATATAATCAGATTATTTAAGGTAACTTTTGGTTATTCACTAGTTCTATTGCAACACATTAAGGTGCATATTTCATTGATCATATTCTTAATTTAACTAGAGAGAAGGGTTCAAAAACATGGTATTAACTTGTCCATTCTACATGGCCATTATAATAATGCAAGAATGTTGTAATTTGATGATGCTTGATTTATAATAAAAAATAAACAGCGAAAAGTCTGCATCCCTTAATACACATTAATGTGTTAATGATTATAATGATTAAGTCAAATGATTGTTAGGCATATATAATCTATTATTGTTATACATAACAAGTTGTCATGTAGATGCAGACAAAATATAGTCAATTGAGTGTTTTATTTCCCACTTAACCCTTCAGGCCACCCGCAACGCGTCACGCGGGTGGCCCGTATTCTATCACGAAGGGACGAGACGGCGGCGTGACGCGTTGCAGTGCCCCGTCTCGTCCCCAGCCCGTTCCGCGTTCTGTCCCGCTGTGACGAATGGCGAGACGTCTCGCCACGCGCCGAGGCGGCGTGGCGCGCTCCGGCGCCATGCGTGACGCCCACTCGCCGGCCCACGAGTGAGCATCGTCACGCTGACACAATAATTCATTTTTTAAAAAAATCGAATTAAATAAAAAAAAAATGAAAAACGGTAATATTACCGTTATATTACCGTTTTTTTTTTAATTTTTTTACTCTATAAATACTCCTAATTCATCCTCATTTCACACACAAATACACATCTATTCTTCTCAAATCATCTCCATTTCCTCTCCAATTTTCATCTAACCTGTCATCACAAAATGTCCGGCGACGGAAACTCTGGCGGTGGCG
Source organism: Salvia splendens (assembly GCF_004379255.2). Taxonomy (NCBI): domain Eukaryota; kingdom Viridiplantae; phylum Streptophyta; class Magnoliopsida; order Lamiales; family Lamiaceae; genus Salvia; species Salvia splendens. The sequence goes on from NC_056039.1 coordinate 5,223,448, forward strand.
GCTCCGGCGGGTTCGACATCAACGCGTTCGGCGACTGGGGGGCATGTACAATGTCCTCGGTGGTGGTTCCGATTCGTCGACGTCGGGCACCCAGGGTTCGTCGACGCCGGGGGTACCAACCACTCCATTTTGATGTGGATGCATACGCACGTCCCTCCGCCACGAGGTATTCGCAGGGATTATCCCAAATTCGAGAGGATTATTCTGTTAATCCCACTCCGAAAGAAGGCCGAGGCGGTGGAGGAGGCCGGGGCGGGGGAGGAGGCCGAGGCGGTGGAAGCTCCAGGGCGGAGGCGGAGGCGGACGAGGAGGAGGAGGATCTAGGCCGGCATCCGTACGGCCCCAAAGAAATGCTGGCGGTGTACAACGCCTGGATCAGCGTCTCGTACGATCCTATCGTCGGGAATCAACAACCCCGGAAGTGCTTCTGGGAAAAGGTCACTGAGGCCTACCACGAGATTAAGCCGAAGGGGTCCCGCCGCCGCACATATAAGATGCTCCGCGCTCACTTTGACCGAGTCGACAGAGAGGTCAAAAGATTCTGCGCCATCCACAAGAATGAAGCGGCTCATTACCAAAGCGGAGCCACTGGAGCCGACATTCTGAGGTCGACTTTGCGAGTTTACTTCGACGACACTGGCAAACAATTCAAATATGTCGATGTTTGGGAGGTCGTCAAAGACGAGGAAAGGTGGGCCGGCGGTGTCCGGTCTAGCTCGGGCTCGACCTCGAAGCGCACGAAGCACGCGGCGGGTGGCCAATACTCGTCTAGTGAGGGCGGTTCGGGCAGCGCCCTACAAGAGTTTGCCTCGCAGGAGGTTGAGGCCCCGACAGACGATGCCGAGAGGTCCTCCCGTGGGCGCCGTCGGCCGCAAGGGAGAAATGCGGCGAAGGCGGCTAGAGGGAGGAGGGGCCGAGCCGAATCAAGCTAGGCGGGCTCGGGCTCGGGGGGACCCTCGAACTCCCTTATGTCCATGTACATGACCGCCACAATGGCGGACACTTCCCGCATGACGCCTCCCCAATACCAAGCATATCTTAACGGAATTGCGTTTATGGCAGCACAACATGGCATTCCGCCTCCTCATGGCTTCAGTGCACCTCCACCGCCTTCATGGGATGATTCGCCGACGGAGTAGTTTTTTTTATTTTCTTTAAAATTGTATTTTAAATTATGTCATTTTTATTTTTTAGGATTTTAATTAAGTGTTTTTTTTTTGTTTTTTTGAATTTTAAGTTGTATTTTTATTTTATGTTGTAATTTTATTTTATTTTTAATGAAGTGTGTTTTTTAATTGAATTTGGTTGGAAATAAAAATAAAAAATGAAATTGAATGAATAGTAATTTAAGGGATGAAGGGTTGCATGTTTCGTCCCTTAGTTAAGAGATGGAGTAAAAAAGTACAGTGGGGCCCATGAATAGTAATTTAAGGGACGATTAAGAGACGGATAAGTGACAGCGTTGCGGATGGCCTAACAATCTCTTAGAGTTCTTTAACACAAGAGACCTTATTAATTTGCTCAAATCTTTTTAATTAACTGCATAAATATCTAAAACCAAATTCTAACCACTGAACTATAGTTGTAAAAAATCTCAGTCATGCATTATTATAGAAAAAATAGTTTTTTTTACGGTGTTACGGGATGAAAATTTTATACCAAAACGTATTCATATATACTCTACTATATAGGATTATAGATTATACAGGTCCAAACTGAACTTTAGGAGTCGAAGATTAAAAAAAATAAGAAAGAGGGTTTTTATTTAATCATCTCTCTCTCTCAAAATATATTGTTATGTGAGAGAAAGGATTTAAGAATGTTGTGATATCGTACCGTACTGGAATTGACTTTCTAAAATTGTGTTGTCATAATACCTCAATAATTTGTCTTAATATAACGCTATGAGACAAAAACAAACTAAGTTTTACTTTGATCACCTCAAAAAGAAATATGAGGAGACAAAGATCCAATATCTTCTAAAACTTGAAATCAGTTGTATGAGAGTTTTTTTCAAGGTGACAAAGAAAAGTATATAATTTCGCTGCTCGATTTATCTCAATGGGAAACTAATTTCGCTGATGATCTGTGCATGAGATTTTTTCTTAAAAAAAGTACTCCATATTTTCAAATTATCATGTATTTCTGCGTCAATACAAAAATTAATTTATTGGAGTAAACTTTGAATAAGCAAGAAAAGACATAATCACCGTAAAACTATATACAATTTGGTCTTAATACGTATCAAAGAGTACATAAGCTCTTTCGCGTTTAATTTAAAAGGTTGGCCTTTATTTTATTGTCACGATTCATGAATTTGGCGATTATTTTCAAAATCTATTTAGAAATCACGAATAATCCATTGACCTGTAGTAATCTCCAAATATGGTATTTTGTAGTATTATCAAATTAAATTCATATATGGATGTTTTATGAAATCAAATTAGACAGTTAAGAAATTGAACAAATTTTCCCTTATTTTCTTGAAGCTATTGTGCCATTTTAATGTTAATACTGTAAAATAAGAAAATAATAAGAACCAACTTGATGTAGTTACAGCCGACGTTACCAAAAATAGAGCACAACCTAGAGTGAATTGAGATTCGCATGAGACTTGCGATTGCGAAACATGCTGATGAATCAATTGCTATGGGTGAAAATGTCATTTTATTGTTTTTCAGATTCTATTTTAATTTATGTAATTTTTAATTTCCTTTTCAATTGCTAGAATTTTTGGACCATTTATAAATAATGGGAATAATTGTTTTGCATACAGTTTTCGATAGTGAATAAAAATTAGGGTTTTAAAAACTAGAATTTCATTGAATTCTTGTATGATTCAATCATTCTTGGAGGTCAATTGACACACAACGTTGCGATACTAGTAATATTAAAGCAAAGAGAAATGAAATATTTCGAGAAATATATCCAACCATTTTCGGCTTATTGCAGAAAAACTAAATTTTCCGCAACACAATATATTCTTTTGAAAAATATCCAAAACAAAAGCAAACAAACCAAGACCCTAAATTAAGATTGTCCTTATCCAGTTGAGCATATACTTATAAGAACAAAATTGTACGGTGCATTCGTGTGCAAAAACAAAGTCAACCATTGCATATACTAATTGATATAGTAGTAGTAGTAGTAGTTTCTAAGCTGGTTAATTACACATACCAAATTTTAATATTTCAGTGGGGCAAGGTTGTACAAATAATTAATGGTCTAGAGGTAATTTTGTCAGCTGTGTAGGATTATCATATTAACAAAGATGATATTAATCCATTTTCGCATGTTAAATATATAATGCAAAAATAATATATATGTATAGTGAAATAGTATTATGTATTAATTGAAGTTGGAGTTTAACTAAATTCAAAATTCTCAAGATGGAGCAATCACAACTTGGTTATGTGATCAATTAAATTCCATTATTGAGGTATAAATAAAAAAAGTTAACTTCCTTAGACAATAAATTATGATAACATTTGCAATAGACCATATATCTATATAGCTAAACACTATGTAATTTACCTATATTGCGCTTTATGAAATCTGCACCGTCCAATATGAGGACTATTTTTAATGGACAGAGAGATGATGCTGATTTCTTTTGGTTTTCTATTTTTCAATGGAGAGATGATATTGTTTTCTTTTGGTACAATAGAAATTTATGATTGCATATCCCAGTTCAATTGTTTATTTTAACCATTAATAAATAAACCGATAATAACTCAATACTTAAAATTTCATAATTAATTAGTACTAACTACTTTAGTTTTTATCTTTGAAATGGTCTCCGTTTGATGATCATCAAACATCCTGCTTATATAAATTTCATCCAACTAATCTGTGAGATCATGCCAACAAGTACTTATCAAATAAGCAAATTAAATATGTACGGACAGTTATTCACAAAAATCTGAAACTATGGGAACATTCCTCTTAAATTAATACACGATGAAGAATATATATGTATATAAGATGAACACGCTCACACACGCAAGTGTATATATTAGTTGACATTGTAGTATTAATTAGACTCTCAAAGCTTTTGAAAGGGTAGAAGGAGCTATTAATCCACATTTATTAAAGTTATTGTCACAATCTTCCTGGAAAGAAAGTCACCAACATATGAAAATAAAATATATCGCAACATTTGACATTAGAACTTTTCAGTATGTTATAATTTAGCTAAATAATTACTACTATATAGTTCATATTTAATCATATGTGATCACTCATCATAATAAGCATGTAAATGTATCAACATCTTTGCATCCTCAGAATTTTATCCACATCGACCCATTGTAATTATATGGTTAAATAATTTTATCTTAACTCTATAATACTATAGGAATGAATATAGTCTCAAGCCTCATGTATTATCAGCGTGTGGGTTGTGTAAATCATACTAATATACAGTAGATATTAATTAAAAGGTTTTAAAAATATTAGCAGTCAATATTTCCAGTGTGGAAGGAAGAAGAATATATAACATCGATGCAACTCAGGCCTTATTGACTTGCAAGTTGTCTAGTTGTTGAAATTTTGTTTAAATAAAAAGAAATACTAGTAATACTCCTTATCACCCTTCAAATTAAACTGGGAAGCGGTGAAGAGACTATCTGTGCAGCTGTGATCTGCTGAAATAATTTTTATTACTATTGCATACTTTTCTGTATCTTCAACAGTAGTCCATGAAAAAATACAAATAAAATAAAAAGAACCATCATGCTGTGAAACCACTACTTAACTATCCCTGTGTCCTATTTTAGCTTTTGGTTTCATTATAAGCAAATATACGAGCTCACATGTAAGAAGAAGCATTCTTAATTAACAACATGGGAAGATTGAAATATTAAGTAGATCTCTAATCTTTAGCTTTATACCTTTAAGGATCGTATTCTTCTACCAATATTATTGGGCAGATAGGTAAGATATTACTATCTTTAACCTCACTCCACACTTACATCATATGAATGAAAACAAAAGTTGAATTCTCCCAATATTCATTAGTGCACGTAACTATGAAACAAGCTAGGATTAAAAAGAGAGAGATATGCAGTAATAAAATATCTACAGAGACAGCTTCTGATTGAGTTTAGTTGCTATAAAATAGTAAGACATCAATTATTCTGATGATTCTAGGGTTGAGAAATTGGAGATTGTGGGGCCCCTCTTGAATTTTACTTGATCCATTGGATATACGATAGGGTTAAGATGCGGCAAATTGGATTCCGAAATATACTATTGGATTCATATGTAGCTATTCCCTAACCCCACGGCTCATTGCATTTGTCAACTCCTCCTCCCTATATAAACTCATTGCATCTCCCCCTCTTCATCACCTTCAACACAAACATTTCCCAACTAAAAATCGCAATGGCAGGCATTGAAGGGTCTCCTGGCAGCTCTATGCATGGAGTTACCGGCAGAGAGCCGGTGCACGCCTTCTCAGTGGCGTCCCCAATCGTTCCGACCGACACGACTGCGAAGTTCGACCTTCCCGTGGACTCGGAGCACAAGGCCAAAAAATTTAAGCTGTTTTCATTTGCAAACCCTCACATGAGAACCTTCCACCTCTCGTGGATTTCCTTCTTCACTTGTTTCGTTTCAACGTTTGCGGCGGCGCCTCTGGTGCCGATCATTCGCGACAATCTGAACCTGACAAAGAGCGACATCGGAAATGCGGGAGTGGCGTCTGTGTCGGGGAGTATATTCTCCAGGCTGGTGATGGGAGCAGTTTGCGATCTCCTGGGACCGCGCTACGGGTGCGCATTCCTGGTGATGCTGTCTGCCCCGACTGTATTCTGCATGTCGTTCGTGTCTTCGGCGGGAGGGTACGTGGCGGTGCGATTCATGATCGGATTCTCACTGGCGACGTTCGTGTCGTGCCAGTACTGGATGAGCACCATGTTCAACAGCAAGATCATCGGCACTGTTAACGGGACCGCGGCCGGATGGGGGAACATGGGAGGCGGCGCGACTCAGCTGATCATGCCGGTGCTGTTCGACATCATCAAGAAGACGGGGTCGACTCCGTTCACCGCGTGGAGAATCGCCTTCTTCATTCCGGGATGGCTTCACATCATAATGGGGATTCTGGTGATGACATTAGGGCAAGACTTACCTGATGGAAACCTCAGCGCTCTTCAGAAGAAAGGAGATGTTGCAAAGGACCAATTTGGAAAGGTCTTGTGGTACGCCGTCACCAACTACCGCACATGGATCTTCGTCCTCCTCTACGGCTACTCCATGGGAGTCGAGCTCTCCACCGACAACGTCATCGCTGAATACTTCTACGACAGATTTGATCTAAAGCTCCATCTCGCCGGAATCATCGCTGCCACATTTGGGATGGCCAACCTCCTCGCTCGCCCCTTTGGTGGTTTCGCTTCTGATTACTCAGCCAGATATTTCGGGATGAGGGGCAGATTGTGGACGCTTTGGATCCTCCAGACGCTCGGTGGCGTCTTCTGCCTTCTGTTGGGAAGGGCAGACTCTCTTCCTCTCGCTGTCGCCTTTATGATCATCTTCTCCATCGGAGCGCAGGCCGCCTGCGGAGCCACCTTCGGAGTCATCCCGTTCGTATCTCGGAGATCCCTCGGAATCATATCCGGGCTCACTGGGGCCGGAGGAAACTTTGGATCGGGATTGACACAGCTGCTGTTTTTCTCGACTTCAAAATACACGACAGAGGAGGGATTGGAGTATATGGGGATAATGATAATATGCTGCACTCTGCCGGTGATGTTAGTGCATTTCCCGCAGTGGGGAGGTATGTTCCTCCCTGCCTCCAAGAAGGCCTCCGAAGAGCACTACTACACCGCCGAGTACACCGAGGAGGAGGTGCAGAAGGGAATGCACCACAACAGCCTCAAGTTCGCTGAGAACAGCCGATCTGAGCGTGGCAACCGCATCGCCTCTGCCCCCACCCCACCTAATGCTACTCCCAACTATGTTTGATCAACTCACAACCTCCTTTTTCATAGTCATTTTCCCTATGAATGATCAACCATTCCACTGATCAATATACTATATATGTATCCAATTTTTCCAATTCCCAGTCTCTCTGAGTCCATTTTCACTGTCTGCATATTTCTTGTAAATAATGGATATATAATTTCAAGGAAAACGGTGTATTGCATTAGCTAGTACTGTAACTTATAAACAAATAAGATCTCTACATATACTATTATGTAATGCAAAGTTAACCAGGAAAGGACAGTAAAGTTCGAGCAAGAAACTACACAACTAAATGTATAACTTAAGCATTTATGTCATTTGTAAGTAAATATAAACATATAGAACACAAATGAATCTCAAAAATATGCACCTTCTACGGATCGAATTCCAACTTTGCTAGTTTCCTACAGCACGCTATAATCAATGCAGATACAGGACTAGTCTTCATGGGTAATTCAAATGCACGCCGCCTTTCTCACCTCCTTGGAACAGGTTTATAGAGCACAACAGTCACAAATTTTGAACGAAGCAATGAGAAACACCCATCACCACCATTGATCTTGGAGCTTCTCTGTTCTCAATATACAAAGGATTTAGAGTGACATTCTGTGGCGATGCACAAGGATCAGGGGATCACTATTCCTGTTATAGTTTAACAAGGTATGCTGCATGTGGGGGTAGCATAGGTGGTTGCCGCTCGTCATCTTTGCTTCCAGGGTAAACATTGTTGTAACTTGCTTCTGGTGAGTTAGGAACATCAAATCCAGCAACTTCTGGTGTGAGAGGAACATAGAATCCAGCAACACTCACTTGATCCTGTAAAAATATTACATTTAACTGAGGCACTATTGATTGTTCATTTTCATTGTAGCTTAGCAGATACCACATAGCCTGCAAGTATCAGAATGGGCATTCATAATTAAATCCCATAGATGTTGATTTCTCAATTGAGTTGCAAGTAAACATCAAATCATTTAGATAAACAAGACACTAAATCCCCTGAATTATACCTCTGTCTGAAGCAACAATTCTTGGCACTGGATGATTCCTCGTTAGAAGCGATTCAAACTCAATCTACCAGTCACAGAGGAAGCATCTTATCAGCTGACGAGGGTTTCGTTATCGATCAAGATAGGATAGTTCTCATCAACTCCTTTATAATAGAGTTCACTAATCAACCACCCCAGAGTAGAATACACAGCCTCTGCTTCAACATGTGATTTATCACCTGATCTAAAACTATGAACTCCACCACCAAACTGTATCCAGCTGCACCCTGCAACCTTCTTCACCTCCTTCCCTCTCATCCTCCTCATCATCCTACCCTTTTCCTCCCACTCCCCACCAGATGCATACAGGCTTGCCAGCTGGAAAAGCCTTGACCCTTCATCCCCTTCGATCTCCACCAACTTCTTCTCTGCCATCCTTGCCAGCTCTATATTCTTGCTCGCTCTGCAACCAGTCAAAAACGCACTCAGCACAACACTGTCGGGCTCAATAGGCATCTCTTCCATGAACTTCACAGCCTTCTCTAGCTGATTAGCCCTTCCATACAAATCAACCATACAAGCATAGTGATTCATCTCAGGCTGTATGCCATAATCCCTACTCATTGACAGAAAATAACTCTCACCCACTTCGACTAATCCACTGTGGCGGCAGGCAGATAGAAGTGCAATGAACGTGATAGCATCAGGGTGAAGCCCCCACCCCACCATATCCTCAAAGAGACGAATAGCTTCGTGTTCAAAGCCGTGATGAGCACAACCAGCGATCATCACATTGTACATGATGGTATCCCTAACCCTTACCCTCTCAAACAATCTCTCAGCATAGAGTAAAACCCCACATTTCGAATACATGTCAATCAAAGCACTCATTGCCTTCTCATCCAGCGTAATCCCAACCCTCAATATGTATCCATGAATTTGTTTCCCAGGATCAACTCCAGCTTGCACAGCACATGCAACAAGCATGCTGACGAGGATCACCCCATCTGGAGTCGTCGCATCCACTGCTGCATACTCACGAAACAAAGCAAAAGCATCCTCACATCTCTGCAGCCTCACATAACCAGAGATAACAGCAGTCCACATCACAAAATTCCTCTCAGTGGCCGAATCAAAAAGGCTCCGTGCCTCCCCCATCTCACCTCTTGCTGCATATCCCACAATCATTGAGGTAACAGCAAACACGTTCCTCATCCCTGTTGCTCTAAGAATACAATCAGCATACCTCATTTCACCACATCTCGAATAGATATCAACGACGCCACTACAAATAAATGGGTTAAAAAACATTCCATCCTTCAAAACCCTAGCATGAACTTCCTTCCCAAGGTTCAAGCTCTTCAATGCAGAGCAAGCCGCCAACAAGCTACCAAAGGTGTGCTCGTTCCAACTGTACCCCTCCCTCGCCATACACCTGAACAGCTCCACTGCCTCCTCCCCGCGCCCGTTTTGAGCACACCCTGTGATCATTGTGTTCCACGACACCTCATCATTCAACTCGGGATCTTTCAAGAAAATCTCCTTAGCTATTTCCAGCTGCCCCTCTCTACAACAAGCAGCTATCAACGCGTTGTTCACGACACAATCCACCACGCCCTCGCCTCCTCGTCCATCAACAACCCTGCAAGCATCCCAGAAGCTCCCACATTTCGAATACATATCTACCAAAGAACTTAAAGCAAAACCACTCCGATCATTCCCGCTCTTCACCATAAATGAATGAACTTGTATGCCATAGCGCAGAACCCGTAGCTTCGCCAATAAATTAAGCATTGTGGTGAGAGTAAACTCATCAATCCGAGCTCCGACTTCATCAAATTGCATCTGAATGAACAATTCAATAGCATTACTTTCGTAACCATCGCTGCGCGCATAGCCCGATATCACCAGATTGTACGTGACGGTATCTTTAAAGGGAGAAGAATCAAAAAGATCCTTTGCTTTGGGGAGGTTTCTGCTTCTGACATAAGCGTTTATTATGGTGTTCCAAGAGTAGACGTTTCGGTCGCAAATTTCATCGAACAGCTTATGGGCGTCTCTGGTAAGATAGTGTTTCGAGTACAGATCGATGATATGATTGGCCGTGATGATTCTTGGTAGAAGACCGAATTTGACGGCATAGGCATGGAACTTCAGCCCCTCCTTGAGTGATCTCATTTATATTTAAAAAAATTAACAGTTTAAGATTAAAATAAATGAAGAGTTCATGAGCAAACGTATCCTTTTTCTTGGCAACGATTTCGCGGGTTATTTATAGGGATAGATTATCTTGTTGGTATATTTAGTTTTTCAATATATCATATATTAAAAGCAATATTTAAAGTTTACACTACAAGGAACAATTCGATACCCAACATTAAAAGAAACGTTTGCTTGACTTTTAGCAAATTTATTAAATCTCATCTTCAAAAATTTTCTATGTATACTAATACCAACTTCATTTTTATAATATATGAGTAATAGTCATGTCAAGTTTGCATATCATATGAACTTTTAAATTAAAATATTAAATCACGAAGTTTCAAATATTTTCAATTGTCACGTCTATACAATTTTTTATTTTCTCATTTCTCTTCTTATCTTGTTGAAATATTGTAAATTATAACAACACAAAAAGATGTTGATTTGTGCATGGATGAGACAATTGAGAAAAATTCAAATTTTATGAATAAATATTCCAATTTCAAAATTTATAGAACAAACCAAAATTTAACCAAATTTAATCAATGGTTATTATCCATTTAATATAATACTAAACCAGAATTTAATCAAATTTAATCAATGGTTATTGTCCATTTAATATAATACTAATTCAATAATTTTATTCATATAGAATATCTAGTCAAATGGATGCTAATACATGTTGGAAAATAGTCATTTCATGGTTTACTATCCAGGCCACAAGGGGTATGATATATTGTGAGAAAATAGCTAAGTAAATCGCAACTAGATTGATATAGGTGTGACAAATAAAGAATAATTTCTCCTGTCTCTACTCAAGTGATGAGTCATAACTTGAAAAATATGTGCAACAAATCGGACACATGTGGTTAGTTCACACGCAATGACTCAGATATATAGATAGAGAGATGCCAATCAGTGGAAACAGACAGAAAATAGTACTAGTAGTAGAGGTAACTAACTCCATAAATCCTCAAAAAGTAAAAAAAAACAAAGGTAATCTAAAGATAAACCATTGCTGGTGTCAGGTGAAGATACTCAAGACTCTGGAAACATAAGTTACAGCAAATTACTAGTATATATCTGGAACTCCAGGAAGCCTAACTATATAAGTCGTCGTCATCAGCAGCTCCACCGGCAGGGGCTGCAAATGGGTCGGATCCAGATGCCCCACCCCCGGTGGCTTCAGGAAACCTGAATTCTGTCCCAAACCCACGAGACTGCTGCAAGGTCTGCGCAAAGGCCTGGTACTTGCGTATATCAGCATCGCTCACACTTCTACGAGCATATTTCATTGACTCCTCAAAATGTGAGGGTGTGATCTCGGACACTTCATCAGTCTCGTCTTCCTCCATTGAGTCAGGATTATCTAATCTCTTCTTCTCTCTTTCTATGTCCTGAATAAGCAAAAACAACATCATCAGAAACCTCACACCCATTACCCCAGGAAGATAGGTTTATGATTATAATTTAAGAAGAATAAGAAGAACGCATACTTTCTCGATGTTCTCTCTTATGGCATATTTGCAAGCCCGCTGACAAATCTCTGTGATGTCTGCCCCACTAAATCCTTGAGTGTACTTGGCCAGAGCTCGTAGATCGACATCTTTGGAAAGGGGCGATTTTCTAAGGCAGGCTTTGAAGATTTGATGACGAGAATCCTCATCTGGCAGAGGGATGTATATCAATTGATCAAGACGACCTGGGCGAAGAAGCGCGGGATCAATTATGTCAGGTCTGTTAGTGGCCCCAATAATGAAAACAGTCTTTTTGGCATTCATGCCATCCATCTCTGTGAGAAGTTGGTTGAGAACTCTATCAGCAGCACCGCCTGCATCACCAACACTGCCTCCTCTCTGCACCACATAACAATATTTAATGACTGTAGGCCATACTTGTAATTTAGCATAATGAATACTAATTTCTGAATTGTAAATCAACTCAAATATTAATTACTTACAAATACAAATTCATAAGTACCTGGGTAGCAATAGAGTCAAGCTCGTCAAAGAAGAGAACACAAGGAGCGGATTGTCTAGCCTTGTCAAATATTTCACGGACATTAGCTTCACTCTCTCCGAACCACATGGTAAGCAGTTCAGGCCCTTTCACACTGATAAAATTGGCCTGACATTCATTTGCGATTGCCTTGGCAAGCAGTGTCTTACCACACCCAGGAGGACCATAGAATAAAACACCCTTTGAAGGCGACATGCCAAATTTCTCAAACTTTTCTGGATGTTCCACAGGATATTGAACAGTCTAGAAGAAGATGAACAGGTTTAGTACATTTAAATATAATAGCTGAATACGAAAATATGACTACATAGTTATTGTACCTCCTGAAGCTCCCTCTTAACATTTTCAAGCCCTCCAATATCTTCCCAAGAGACATTGGGTACTTCAACTACCTGTTCATAAATTCAACAGAATATTGTGAGTAAATATCACAAAACATGAATACCTTGAGGCAAAACATGGATACAACACAAGTTCACTTACTGTCTCTCGCAAAGCAGATGGATTGCTTATCCCAAGAGCAGTATGGAAGTGCTCATTTGTTACGGCCATAGAGTTCAGTATCTCTGCATCAATTGAATCATCTTCCAAGTCGATAACATCCATTTTCTCTCTGATGCACTGTAGTGCAGCTTCTGTGCAGAGAGCTGCAAGATCGGCACCGACATAGCCATGGGTGTCCTTTGAGATTCTTTCTAAATCAACCTGAGAGTTCATTGATATCTGGTCAATATTAATGAATGGTTAATGTATAACTATGTGTAAATTCCAAGTAAGAGGTGTAGGACATACATCTTCAGAAAGCTTCATGTTCTTGGTATGAATCCTAAGAACTTCGAGGCGTCCAACTTCATCAGGAACACCAATATCTATCTCCCTGTCAAACCTACCAAACCTCCTAAGAGCAGGGTCAATGCTGTTTGGTCGGTTAGTCGCGCCCATAACGATAACATGCGCACGAGATTTCAAACCATCCATGAGAGTCAGGAGTTGAGAAACAATCCTCCTCTCAACTTCTCCATGTGTTTTCTCTCTCTTAGGAGCTATTGAGTCAAGTTCATCAATGAAAATAATAGATGGAGCATTCTTCTCAGCCTCCTCAAATGCCTTTCTCAGATTACTCTCACTCTCTCCAGCCAATTTAGACATAATTTCTGGACCATTAATCAAGAAAAAGAAAGCACCAGTTTCATTAGCAACAGCTCGAGCAATCAAAGTCTTTCCAGAACCAGGTGGTCCATAAAGTAGAATTCCTTTTGGAGGCTTCACACCAATAGATTTGAATAGCTGAGGATGTCTCAGTGGCAACTCCACTAATTCACGGATCTGAGCCATCTGTTTCCGAACTCCACCAACATCGTCATAGCCAACTTCATCTAGTCTATCTTCATCCTCTCTCCTGATAGGCTCCCCTTCACAGAAGATCTCGGTATCAGGAGCCACAACACAATATTCCCCAGGATCTGTCTCAACAACCTTAAATTCCACGCTCCTCATCCCACCTCTCACAAGAAGATGGTCTCCTTTCCTCACAGGGCGATATGCTTCAAGAAAGTATGCTGCATGGACAAATATCAAAAATCAAATATGTTTTCAAATACTCTATATCAGGAAAGAGATACAAATCCCTCAAGATTTTAGTGACTTACGTTTGAGATATGCGTCAAAAAGATCCCCAGTGAGACCTTCTATCGTATCATCTATGGGTAGTATGTGCACACGCTTTCCGTATTTAACATCTGGACACTGATGAACAGATACAACATCCCCAAGCCGAACCCTCAAGTTTGACCTGACAACCTTGTTCACCCTAATCTTTGGCTCTTCACATGCATCATCAGCAAGGGCAATGCAGACAGTATCTTTTCTTTTCTTCCCCTGGAAACCAAAATAACAACAGACTCCAAGTTTTAGTGCACCGATGGAATATTTCAAAAGGTGAATACAAGAACACAATAATAACAACCACAACATCAAAAGAACATAAATATTCAACAGCAGATCATGGCACTACCAAATAGACACAGTCGAAAGATTTAAATCTAAGGTCAATAGCAGATCATGCCACCACCAAATAGACAATTAAAAAATCACTCAGCATCTTTAAGTTGTTGAATGATCACTCACATCTGTAATTAATAAAACTAAAATCATCCAATAAATCTTATATGAAGAAATTCTTCGATTCTCAACTCAGAAGTCATAGTTCTCGGGAAAAGCGATGGAGCCTAATAGACAGATTAGCATAGACTCCCATCAAGTTAATACAGGGATATACCAAATTCTTAAGCATAATCACCAAACAATTCCTTTTTAAGAACTCCTAATCCATTCTAATCTCCAGAGATAAAACAGTCATCAACAAAAAACCCTAAACCTTGCTCTCACAAATCCAGAAATTTTGAGAATATTTGCAAATAAAAATTAAACCTTGATCAAAACAGTGTCTCCACGAAAAATCTGGAGCTTCTCCATGGTAGCGGGGTGGAGGGAGACGACGGAGTTGTCGTCGTTGACCGCCTCATCGACGACAAGGCGATTGGCCGCCTTCTTCCTCTCCAAAATCGCGGTTGAGAAGTCCTTCTTCGCACCTTTCCTACTCAGAACAACCAAAGAAGCTTCAGATTTGGGCGGCGATTACTTTAAAAGCAAGAGAAAAGGAAAAACTGCAACCGATCGAAGAAGAGCTGATTCAGAGGCAGTAATAAATTGGGTGAACTTACGAATCGGAGGAGTCAGCTTGGTTGGTCATGATCTGAGAATTGCGGTGTTGGAGAAATTGGAGACGAGTGTTGTAGTTTCTTCGATTGAGGGAAGAATGAGAGCAGTGAGTTGGATAATGAGAGGAAATAGAGATACGAGTTGTGCGTACGTATATCGTTGCGACTTAATTTATTAATTCAACTCACTTGTATAAATTGTATACTTAATTTTGGACTTTCCACCTTATCTTATCTACTCCTACCATATCAAAATAATTGTATTTTGGCAAGTTTCTTGTTAGTATTTTGTATATCTGCAAGTTTGAACTATTTTTTGTAACCTTTTATTTTAAACAAAAGTAGGATTATAGAATCATCATAGGTGATGTACATGAGTATTTCATTGCCCAATATTTCCACTCTCCATTAACATTAAACACGATTTCGATAACATGATGACCCATTATCTACACTGCTGAGAGTGGAATTTTCAAAATATCTAGAAAAATTTTGGCTTTTTCCTTGAAATTGGCGAGTCCAAAAATTCAATTAGTACGTACTACTAGTATGAGATGGCCAGATATTTTTTTCGCATCAAAAAACCGAAAAAGCACTCTTCGCAAACATCAACTAGTCAGCATTGGGGGGCTTTGAAAAAATTGATGATTAAGGATTATATAAGTTAAAAATAATTTAGGTGTGAATAGAACAAACTGTGACTATCATTGAACAGCTAACTAAGGCCTCGTTTGTTTGTCATGTTAGGCATTGATAAGCCCACTTATCCCTCTTATTTCTTCTGTTTGTTTGCCATGTTAAGGAATCTTCATGAGCAGAGAAAATAAAGGTGACTCGGTTCAAATCATATTAGTTAACTACTCTTCTTCAGATAACCCTAACTCAGCAAAAGCCAGTGATAGGCATTATCACAATTTTCCCATCTAGCTTTACCAAGTATTTGTGACCTTATTACCCCTCCACCTTCTTCTATCTACATCCCTATTCCTCACACCAAATTCAATTTTTCTCACAAGGCAGTTATCAGGAACGGCGAATTATATTTTCAGGTATGACCTTGTTTTTTTGTTTTGATTAATTGGGCAATAAAGAGCGACTAAAACGTATGCAAGATTCAAATCGTTAGGGTTTTATTTGAGCGTACGTCTATGAGATTTCTTCTGTTATCTTCTTTCCGGTAATTGATAGGCTTGTGTGTTTGCAATTGATTGAGATGAAAATTAGAAGATGTTCTAAATTGGTTTTTTGTTGTTCCTTTCAATTAATTTGGATGTCATTAGACTTGCTCCATTTGCTGTGTGACAATTTAATTTTTCTGTAATTCAGATTTCAAAATCAATGAAGGCTAGGGAGCGCCTTTAGTTGGATTCATTTATTTCTCAAAAAATTGGAGGTTGTGATGTTTCTCCATGATGAGATGTCAATTACACTATGTTCTAACTCAATTTAAGTTGTTGTCCTTTGAAGCAAATTGGATGTGATTGAGAATAAAGTCTTTGGATGGGATGGGGGGCTGTGCTCGCCACTCTACCGCTGCATCCGGACCGCTTCCAAGATGGATCAATGCTTTTTTTAACTGTTGTACTTCCTCTTGTTTGTTTCATTGTTGTGTATTGTTTGACATGATGGATTTTGTGATTATTGGTTCAAGAAAGATTAGTTGTAGTGTTTGACTGGAATAGAGACGAGGTCCATCATCTCATCAAGTGTTTTTGCTGAGGAAAAGATGTCATGAAAGAGCAAAGAGCACCAAGCAATTGTGCATTAGAAAAATTAATGAGGACATTTTTGTCCATACACATTTATATGTAGAGTTTTTAGTCTCCAAAATAAATAGAAGTTAAACAAACTCATGATATAAATCGGTACAAACAAACATTGAATAAGATAAGAATTCTAGATATCAATCATGCATATTAGGCTAAGACTATCATATTCAATCATATCCTAACATGAGAATCAAACAAGGCCTAAGAAAGTAGCAGTGAGCCAGCGACTAATAAGTGCTACTATTAACAAAACATACGTCCTCCGAATTTTAATTGAAAATTGATAAAGTTAAAGAGAGGTAGAGATAATAAGTAATTAAAGTATTGTAAGTGGAGAATGAGTACAACCTCTTTAGAGAGAAAATACTTTCTAAAATTAGAAAGTGCATATTCTTATGGGACTGATTAAAAAGAAAATAGTGCATATTCTTGTGGGATCGTAGAAAGTATTTAGTTTCCATAATATCCATATAATAAATGCTATAAATATAACATATTTTGTTTCCATAATATCCACAACTATTGTAATGATACACAATCTCAAAATATTTTCTTGGTAAATTTTTAAGCCATCTTTAATCAAAAAACGCAAAACAATCAATGCAGATAAGTAATGAATCCAGCAAACAGATTTCTTTTAGACCATAGAAGAAAGTTTTTAAGATAATTTTTACTGGCATTATATGATATACTATTTACATATTTATGAATCTAAATAATTTTTTGATAATAGCCTAAGACTGACAATTTTGACAATTTGGGTATCCGGTCCAAAAACTATTTGATTTTGGGGGTCCAATATCTATTTTTATTAATTTTCCTCCTTTTCTCATCTTTTTTTTTCACAAAATATAAAAATAAATTTAATTAATTAATTAAAATTAAAAATCGAAAATCAATTAATTAAATTCGACCAATAATTAGAATAATTATAAAAATATAACCAATAAATAGGTGAATCAGCAACTAATTAAATAGCAGTATTTCAATTGATAATTAACATTCAGATTAACTCGATTAAAATACACATTTGTGAAATATAATATAAGAAAAAGAAAACAAAGTAAGCGAAAATTAACTGAAACCAAAATTACACAGAAGGTATCGGATGAATTATTTAATACCCCTATCATTTCCACAATTACACAGAAGGTATCGGACGAATTATTTAATACCCCTATCAATTCAGATAAACTTTGAATGACATATATTACTTAATAGTCAATAGTGGCAAAAAAAGGTGAAATTATCTTCGAATAAGCAAAAATCTTTATTAAAGCATATTTACTTCAAATCTATTTTAGTAAGGTTTTAGTATAAATGTCACAACAAATATTATTTTACACCAACCATTTACATAAAACTCAAACTCAGAATAATATTCTCTACATTAGGCTTTTTTTACTGACAAAATTTGAAAAACTTTTGGATTAAAATTTTGGTGTAAAACTAAAAATATGTAATTTTTTCCAAAAAACCAAAAAATGAGATTGAATTTGGAGTACTATTGAAGCTAATTACCTATCCAATTTTAGGTTTTAGGATAAAATTGGAGATGGTCTAAAGATGAAACCATAAAATGATTAATTGTACAAATAAAATAGTCAATTACTAGAAAACGTTAGATCTTGATTGTCCAAAAACCTAAAATGTAGTTCACTCGACAACTAATAGACGTGTTTTTTCCAATCGTATTGCTTTCCAAAACTATACTGCGTGCATATCATAGGAACTCCAATTCATTGTGGTTTTGAACAGATTGGGGATTATATTTCCTATTGCAAAACTTCACCGTGATTAGAGTTCAATTTTTTAATAAAATAGTCAATTTATGACAAAAGCAGATAATTAAAACAACAGTTGGATATGAAATGGGGTAATATTGAACCTCTCAGACAAATGCCTCGAATTGTCATCAATATTTTTAAGAATGGATATCAGACTCGTCATCTATGGTTCATCATCACTGAGACCAACAAAACCCCTTCGAAACCAACACATAATTTCTAGAATCTAATGAACAAAAACGAAATCTATATGACTTTAAAAAAATAAATTTTGAAATGAAAATTAAAATTGAAAGCATCTTCAGTTCAGGTCTCCATATATCTTCCGCACAAAAAATTCTCAGAAGAACGAAAGTTTATGTTGTAATCATCATCAGATGCCAACACGCAGAAAAAATAATTAGAAAAGTCATCGGAAAATTAACACGATGCAAAAGAAAAAAATTAAAATCATAACAAGAAATGAATCTCTTCAGCCTACATGTATTCAGCACATAAATTTATCTCAGGAGATAAAAGGTCATTAGTTGAATACATCATCAGAGAAAAGAAAAAACACAAATCCAATTGAAGAATGAAGCGTGAGAGGAAAAGGAAATGAGCAAATCAGTAACTTAGAAAGCGAGATTGTTGTGCGATGCTATTTGAAGATGGGAGTGGGCATTTATATAGAGTACTATGTCAAACCCTAGAGCTGAATTTGAAAACTAATTTATTGGGCCGATATTGTTTGGGCTTGTGAAAATATGCCCTCCTAACACCCAACGACTCTAACATACTAGTACTATTTGAAATGATAAGAGTTACTCCCTCCGTCCAATAAATATTGTTCCAGTTCATTTTTTGCACTCGTTTTGCAAAATAATAATAAATAGGTAAGTTGAAAGAGGGTAAAATAAGAGAAAGAATAATGTATGTAAGACTATTTTCTATATTATTCTCTCTTTTTACTTTATTATCTCTCTGCTCTAACTATTTATTATTATTTTTGCAAAACGAATGTAAAAAAGGAAATGAGACAATCTTTCTGGGACGGAGGGAGTAATAGATATTGAAATGTTGTTAATAGAGATTAAAAAATAACTTACTGAAATATAATTTTTTTAAAAAAAGATATACTGGAATAAAGAAGGTGGTTTCTATTTTTAAAGAATGAAATCAATAACATCAAATCATTTATGTTTTGAAAATCGAATACAAAAAACTCGTGGAGTGTGTAGTATAAGTCGAAACATGAAAACGAGGGGATATAAAACTTGTTAGTTGTGATATTGTCTTGCAAACTCTAAATCACAAGCATGGATGTTAAAAAATTGAAATTCGCATCAATTCTATATTGCGAATATAAGACTGCGTGACATTTTAACCATAACATGATTCAATTCCTAATTACTACTCCACTGTTGATGAAGATTCCATATAAACTGAATTAGTGTTAACCTAAGTTTAAGGTAGTGATGCAGTAGATTTACAAGAGTAAAGACGTTTCATTTATTTACTTGTATTAGTTCTCAAAATAATGAATTTTGATCAAATTTTTCATAAACTTAAAATTGGTAGTATAAAATATCACAATTTTTTTTGTTATTTCTCACATTAGATCAATCGCCATATCTAACTAACTGGCATACATAACTTTTTTTATTCTACCCGGCACGATTAAATTAACGTGATTTGTATTTTTTTATCCTACTAATCACAAACATAAAAAAATAATTAAAATATCATAAACGTTCATGACTGCCCACATTGATAAAAGTTTTTGCCAAAAGTATTTTATTTAGGCCGGTTTTAGAAAAAAAAAAAGAATGTAAAGTTTGAAGTATTTTAGACTAAATTTAAGAGCATCCACAACCGTGCTCTTGCCAGCGGCACGGTTGTGGGCCCGGGCGGTACTATTCATGCTTGCTCTCTTGCAAGAGCACAACACCCACAACTGTGCTCTTCCGCAAGGATGAGCACAATTAATTTAATATTCAATTAAACATAAACATTTCCATAATACTAAAATTCATTAAAAAATCACAATAAATATTACAAAATACAAATAAAATAAAAAAGACATAATTAAAATCCTAAAAATTAAAAATTACATAATTAAAATACTAAAAATTAAAAATTACATAATTATTGGCTAATATTACCCGAGGAAGACTACTCATCCGGCGGCAACAACCCCAATTGTTTTTGGAGACCCACTATCATGCCCTCGTGCGTTTGAAGTTGCGTGGGGGTCATAGTTGACCTATCGGCCATATTGAGTTGGGCCAAAAGGGCCCACAACGAGTTGTTCGGGGTGGAGGTGGAACATAGGGTGCAGGTTCGGGGTCGGGGGCCGATGGAGTCGCGGAGCGCCGGCGCTCGGCTGCCGCCTTCTTCCTTCCTTGCGGTCGGCGTTGGGAACCGCTTGGTCCGGCGTCGGGGCTACCCAAGTTAGCTCCGGTGAGTTGGCTAGCCACTTCTTCGGAGCCGGAGTCGGATAGGGATACCGACCTTGACCGCTTGGAGGAGCCGCTAGAGGAGTATGTTACGCCTCCCAGATACCTCGGGTGGAACCGCGTTTCCTGCCAAACGTTGAGGTACTTGAACGACTTACCGTTCATGGATTGGTATGTGCTCAGCGCTGCAGTGATGATGTCGACCTCGCTCCGGCCTCTCCCGGCATTCCGCGACTCCTGGAGGAAATAGCCATTGAACTTGCCAATTTCGTCGTTGGCTCGGCCGATGCAGTTGCGCACCATACTCTCGTTGCGCTCGATCGTTCCCGGCGGCCGGTTTGCATTGTACCGGCGAGATACGCGCCACCAAAAGTGATCGCCCGATTGGTTCGTGCCAACCGCCGCATCTTCGGAGATTTCGAAGTACGCCTTGAACAATTTATCCATCTCCGCCGGCGTGTACGGTGTGCGGACACCGCTGCCGCGAGTAGGAGCTTGCGGAGGTTGGGAGGGGGCGGTCGGCCTAGGCTCCGGTGTCCACCCGTATCGTCCTTCGGAGGCACCTTGGTCGTCGATTGGGTATGGACAGTAGCCACCCGGAACGGCCGAATCTTGGGTTTGAGGAGGGGCCGAATATTCCGTTTCCGGACTAGGAAACGGTTGTGAACCGAACTATTCGGGGTTCCAACCGTGGGAGCCCGTAGGGTTATCGTCTTGGCCAGACATAGTGATGTTGTAGGGTATGAGAGAATGAAGATGAAAATGGATATGAGAGATTGAAGATGAGAATGGAGATGAGAGAATGATGATGAGAATTGTGTAGTTTGATGTGAATTTTTGGGAGTGAAATTGGAGGTATTTATAGATGAAAGTGTGTATTTTTGGGGTAAAATAAATTAAAAAAAATTAAAAAGTGGGAAAAAACGGTTATAAACGGATATAATTTTTTTGGGAAGTGATTTTTTTTTTTATCGGTTTTTTTAATTAAAAACCGATTTTTTTTAAAAAAATTTATTTAAAGCCAGCGGCGCGAGCGCAGTGGCGGCGGGTGGCGTCCGTGCCAGCGGCGCGGACGGCGGTGGCGAGCAGCGCCACCGTTGCGGATGCTCTAAACATCGTGGAAAACACTTGAATTTGGATAACGTTAAGGTTTTGGAGACCAATATCCCAATTTTAAATATAAATGAAATGGAATTTACCATGGTTTAATATAAAATAACTATATTAGTTTATATTGATGAAATAAATTCAACTTTTCTTAATTTTGTAACAACCAACAATATATTTTTCGAAACAACAATCATTATGGAGTAACAATTTTTTTTTCTTCCTACCAACTCCCAACCTAATAAAATTATGTTAATGAACACCGCTGGTATAAATTTATTTATACGAGTATATTCATGAGACGAAGTCGATATTGACCCGACCCGTCACCCGATGACCGTTTTCCAAATTCAGGCATAAAATTCAACGACTGGAACCGCTATATAAACCTGACCGCGTCCGCCCGCGCGTAATTCCATCCCTCGATTTCCTCAAAACCCCCCAAAAATTCATCTGCTTCAACAACAAAATCTCTACCCACTGATCCCACTCTCGGAATTAGCATCTAGTCGGAATATTTCACAGGCGATAATAGTTATGGCGCCGCAGCTGTTGCGGCAGCTCAACGGCGAGAGGGCGGTGGTGTTGCTCTATGTTGTTCGAATTCTTTTCTCCATTCCTTTTGGTCTCCTGCCGGAAGCCTTTTCCCTCTCTCTCCTCTCCCTCCTCGCTCTCTGCGTTGAGATCTCCGTGGACGACGCCTCCAATCCGCTCTCTTTTTTCTTTAGAACCAGGTCAATAATAGTAATTTCGATTTGGGGAATTTTCGGTTTGAGTTAGGATAGAACCTGTTTGGACATTTTGTTGTTGGGTTCGAGTTTACCTTTTGATCGGTGATTGTTGTGTGTCTTGTTGCAGGATTTTATGATATGGTTAGGAATGTAGGATCATGCTCTAGGCTGAAGTTAGGATCAAACTATGTCAAAATTGTTTTTTTTTCAATCTGATGAGTGGTTCTGTGCTTATTTTGGCGTCTCTGAATATGTTATGAACTTTATACTAGGTTGAAGCTGTTGATCTATAAGGCCTGAGATACTTTTGTTGCTTCGTTGTTTAATTTACCCAAAAGCTTATCTTTTCATTTTTTTGGGAGCTGATTTGGAGATGGCTTATGACAGGCCTGGAGCTTCTTCTGGAGTTCTGTTGGGTGCAGTCACGCTGCCCGGTCTCCTAGTCTCCAAGCTGGTACAAACTTCGAGAGCAATTACATTAGAGGAAGTTGGAATTGAAGGTATGATGTGTAATGTTCACTTGAAACACTCTAGCTCTCCCCCTGTTTTTAATTTCTTTTGTATTTGTTGGGGTTCCATTACTGAAGAGGGTTTGGAAGGGGTTTGCAACTAAACATTCCAGCAACTGTAGGGCTGCTGAATCCAAGAAATAAATTATACTACTACAAAATAATAAAGCATGATAGTCGTTCTTTACTTCATAGTGCCTCCTTGTCGCCTCTATTTTCCCCACATTTATATTATACATATATTCTATAGTTTGTTCAGTTTTTCCTTGAGATGCCATAGATACATGATCGTCTAGCTCACTCTGTATATTTCCGTCTACTGCAGAGTTTGAGTATCTGAAGTCACAGTACTGGGCTGCATCATCCAGTTGTGTTGCTGTGCTAATTTTCCTTTCCCTCGTCTGTCTGCGTCAGGGCAAGAGCAAGACTTCCATCTGCTCTCTTTCCAGCAGGAACCAAATATGTAGTTCCATTTGTGTAATATTCTTTGTTGGATCCGGCTTGGTATCCTTATGTGGGAAATTATACGGTGGTAAGTGAGCAAGTTTTTTGTTAACACACTTATTCCAGTATTTGGAACATGTATTTTTGTTCAAGAACTTACTTGATGAACAAATTTGTCATACACGCCTCAATTTCTTTTTGATGCGCTTCTTTTGTAGGCTGGGCTCCAGTCTTGATATCGTTATGGGTGCTTGGCCATGGATGGGCAGCAGTAACACTAATTCAAAAGATCCTTGAAACATTTCCAGCATGCGCTTCTATAGGTACCTTAGCTGTTTGTTTAGGCTACATAAGCACCAATAATAGTAACTCAAAATTAGATAGTCCCGATTTCTTAAACATGTTGTAATTATGCTTTGATGGAAGGTAGAAAATCTTGAGATTGTGCTCTTAGGATTGTTCCATTCTTTTGTGAGTGCATGTGTTAAGAGTGTGTTTGCCCGAGAAACAGCTGGTTATTGTCTTGTAAGCAATTGTATGTGTTCCTCTTGGCAGGAGAATCTCTTCTAGTGACTACAGGACTTGTACTCTATTTTGGAGACATGATGGCATATACTACTTCAAAAGTTGGTTTCACCATCTTCAGTTCTCCTAGTGCATGGTCACCATGTGACCAGTTATTTCTTTTTTGACTGATCAAAGTCTGTTCAAGCAGATTTCTTATCTGGCGTCATCCAATGCAGTATTCATTCAAAATGGAATCAACAGAAGCGAGATAAGCACCATTATTCAGGTATTATTCTCTGACACTGACAATCAAAATAGCAATTGCTGTACTTTGTGCAGGGAATGATTCAATCTTGAAAGTTGTTCAGTGGCAAATTTTTTGCTTCATTATTGCAGGGAATGATTTTTGGCCTCCTTCTCTTTCCTGTGTTCTATAAATATGTTCTTCGGATGGGGGAATACTGTGTCAGCTCAGAAAAGACCACAGAATTGGGAAATCATGAGAAGAGAAGATCCCTTGTTTTTTATGCTTTACTCACTTTCGTGTTGGTAGCGGTAGTTCCGTCATGGATGCAATTTGTGCATGCTTTCCACATGCATCCTCTTTTATGGTGGGTAACCCACAGATTTTGGTTTCAATATGCTGCTGCTTTTTCTTCCATAGTTTTGTTCGTATTGAATGAAAGTATAAAGTATGTCACAAGGACAGAGTGGACAAGTATGTCACAAGGACAGAGTGGACAACTGATATAAAGCCTATGTGTTGGAACCCCAGAATTAGTCTTCAGCAATTTACTGTAATAGCTCTAAATCAATTATTACTTAGGGCATCATAAGAAGAATTGTTGGTATCCTAAAAATTGAGTTGAGATTGGTGAAGAACTGAAGATGATACTCAAACATTCAAGGGGGTAAATTAACTCCCAGTTTGCTTGCCCTTGATTGTTTTAAGGTCGATTTTCATAGTCTTTGACAATGAAAGATGGTCTGCATAGTTAACTTAATTTTCCAATCTAAATATGGGGGCAATTATTTAATTGCAAAAGCATGCGTGTACAGTAGAAACTTGCAATGGAAAGTAGTTAGAATTTTCTGAAAGGATGAAGTTGAATTGCAGACTTAAGATAAGTTGCCAATGGTTCAGTTTTAAAGTGTAAGGAACTTCTTGAGAAAACTCAATCTTTTCTTGTAATGCTCTTCTGAACTTTCTGATAATGGACTTGGCTGTGATATATTTCGTTCGTAGGATAGATTCAATAATGTCTCCAGAAGTTATGATATACTCTGACCTGTGTTCGGACCTGGGCAGTTTAGCAGTTTAGCAAAGATGCTATCTCTATTTGCTCACTAGGAATTATTTTCTCTTATTGGATAATTGCAAGTATTGACTTAATTTACTGAATTAGCTTGGTTATAACACTTGTCCTCAACCTCTTTTTTAATCAGGGTCATTGATTTTGTTTTATCCGAACCGCTAAAGAGACTTACTCTATGTGTCTATTGGCTGGTCATCATATCTGTGTCCGTTAGACGGTTTTACAGCATATCAAAAAACAGTAAAACCGAGAGAATACTTCTTCGCAAATATTATCATCTCATGGCTGTTGCAATTTTTGTTCCTGCCCTTGTATTCCAGGTGCTTTGGGTTCAAACAATGGGTTTATCAGTCATTCTCTGCATCTCTAATTCCCTGTAATTAATCGTTGCTAATGCCTTATTTTGTTTTTCAGCCGAAGTTTCTTGACCTTTCTTTTGGTGCAGCTTTGGCAGTTTTTCTCTTGTTGGAAACTATTCGAGTAAGTCCTGATGAAAGCAGCTCTTGTTTCTTCCAGTTTCTTGGGTTTTATTATTATTCATATGAAATGCTGAATCCTATGGTTGGAGTTCAATAGCTACTGAAATCTGAAATATTTAAGTTAGCCTATATAGAAACTTCTTGTTGTCAGGAACTCATTCATCAAACTACCATTTTCTATATGTTAAGTACACTTATAAAGGAAACTATTACTGGGACGTCTCTCTTGACCTAACATACAATGTATGGCTACATAGTTTCCTTCTAAGTTCTAAGCAGTTTGTAATTTGCATAGGTCTTTGGTTGCATGATGTTTGGTGATGGTGCAAAGAGTAGAAACTTGACTCTTTCACATGTGGATGTGGCGTTGGATTATTTTCTGCATTGTCCCTCTCTATCACATATCTTTTCCTTATATGACATACTAGTAAAGATGGATTCACCTTGGAAACTAGAAATATTCAGCCAAATCTCATGGGAAAGATACTCGGCTATAAATCATAGATGACAGAAATTATCTACATCTCTTAATACACCAATATATAATTGATTGTGGAGTTGTTCGAGCTACCTCTCTATGATTTTCACAACTTAGTTCTTTTCACCTCTGATCCTTTTTCAGCAAAGAGGGAATAGAAGTTGACTACTTGACTCTTGTTTTTTATTATGTGTTGGTCCTCTGGCTTATTTGTAATTAATTCTACTTATGCTTATTATACTCCATCCATCACTCAAAATAGTGCTCACTTCTTCTTTTTGCCATTTTTGCCTACATTTCCATTATTTTTATGCTCACTTTTTCCACTTATTTACAACTTTACCACACATGTCTACCTAATGAAGTGTGGCTCTTTCTCCACTCTGCTCACAACACATTCTTCGTGACATTTACTAAAACCTGTGCCACTTGCACTATTTTGGGGGACATATGGAGTATCATTTATTGACGTACCTTGATTTTTACTAACTTTGATGTTACTGTGCAGATATGGAAAATCTGGCCATTAGGTCATCTAGTTCATCAATTCATGAACGCTTTTACAGATCATCGTGATTCTGATCTTCTTGTTGTCAGGTGCGTGATTATTGCCAACATTGCATATTTGTTATACCAGATGTGTCCCACATTGATCGATTTAATTCCTGCCTTATCTCTCATGCAGCCACTTCTCTCTGTTGTTGGGATGCGCAATTCCTATTTGGTTGGCTTCTGGTTTTACTGATAGACCACTTGCACCATTTGCTGGAATTCTGAGTCTTGGTATTGGAGATACAATGGTAAACTCCTATGGCTTTTTTAGGCTACATTTAATTTATAACTTGATATGGCAATTTGATTACTCAAATGATACAACTAATCAAGTGATAAACTGAACTAGTTCCTCATGCCAACGCCAGTATGAATAAAATTTTAATTTTAGCAACAAAATAAATTTATTTATTTAAATAAATATAGTAAATACTACACTTAATCAGATCAATTTTATAAATAAATACTACTCCTATAATAGTATTTTTATAATTAGTTATTAATAATTATATAATTAAATCATAATAATACTACAAGTAATAAGCCTTTATATATTTTTATATAACTAAAAAAATACAAAAGCAATTGGAGTTTGGGATGAAGGGCATGATTCATGTAAGTGCCAAGACGCTGTGGCCTGTGGGCATAGAAACTCATGCTACACCTTCAAGCAAGCCCATGTTCACCACCACATCTGTAACTGCCGATAAATCTATTGGTGGATTTGCTCCTGAATCTAGAATGTTGTTTTGCATACTATTAAATATTTTCATCTAAAGTAAATTGTAAAAACCAACAAAGAATTAGAGATGAAGATTCATTCAATTACCGAGTTATAGTGTGAATGACTTCTCACCACTCTTTTGCTTATGCTAAATGTTTTGTCTGATGGTTGTATCAGGCATCCATGGTAGGACACAAGTATGGAGTTCTTAGGTGGAGCAAGACTGGAAGTACTTTCTTCATCTCCCTTTCCTATGTTATGTTATATCTTTTCTGCAAAACTAATAACTAATTTTTCTTTACCACCTCATGTGATTTTTTTTTGCCAGAGAAAACAATAGAAGGCACTGCTGCGGGCATTACTTCTGTTCTTGCTGCTTGCTTTGTTATACTTCCACTTTTAGCAGCAACTGGTTACATTTTTACTATGGTCTCTCTCTCTCTCTCTCTCTCTCTCTCTCTCTCTCTCTCTCTCTCACTCACTCATACGTGAGTATATATGTCTTGCTCCCTGTGTTTTCATGCACTCATGGTCGTTTGCACTGTTGGTGCAGCACTGGTTTTCTTTGATCGTAGCGGTGACCACCAGCGGGCTGTTAGAGGCCTACACAGCACAGCTCGATAATGCCTTCATACCTTTGGTTTTCTATAGCATGCTGTGTTTATAAATGCAACAAGAAATTACACTCGGCTTGCAAGAGCTCATACATGACTTCACAGATAAGTCCGCTGCTCATTTTTTCTTGTATATAAGTAACAAAATAGTATCACTGTCATAGATATAGAGAAGTGTTCTTACTTCCCTCCATCTTAGCTATAGATGGGATGAGTATGTTGTACCAATAGTTTATTTAGTATACGAGTCAAAATTAGCACATGACGTCCGAGGATGTAACCTAGTTTAATTTGTATGAACCCAGTTCTATTTTTTTCTTGAATAATGTGATATGAATTCGATTCTTGCTTAAAAAGGGTACAATTCGACCTGAGCTAAAATATGGCATGTGCAATAATCATTGTTGTTTGTTCAGTCATGAAACTACGACAAAGGCATAAAATCATTAGGCCCCATACAATTCTAGTTCAAATGCTGTACATTAGATATGCATGATTCTAGGAAAGGCACGTTGCAAGGACTCATTGGATCACCCTAGAATTAATTGTTATTGTCAAAAAATTTAGGTACATTGAAGTGTAGGGCTCATATTGTAAGCCATAAATAACGATAACCCATCAAGGGATCAAGGGGGCATATATATGTAACACACTGGAATATAAAGTTAGAGCGATTACTCCAACTACATACTATTACATCTGCCCTGAAATATTTTCTTTTTAAACCGTCTCTTAAAATTATGAACTTTCTAAATTAGTCCAACTAAACATTACTAATAATGTGAACCTCACTGCCCACTAACATTATTTTTACTAGTATTTTTTCTCCTTTCAGTTTTTACTTTATCAATTGTTCATTAAAATTCGTATTCCTTCAAAAGTTAGAAAGAAAGGAGAAGAGTTAATGGTTAAACCGCTTGACAAGGCTTAATTTCAAAATAATGCAAATAAAACCGACCCTTCATTCATGCCATGTTATTGAGGCAGACATGCATGTCCAACTTATGTGTTGGAACCATTCTAATTTCCAGTCCATCTACCCAAACAGATATATATAGATTTTATATATAGATTTTTATTTTATTTTATTTTATTTTATTTGTATGAAATGAAATACTGACCTATATAAACTTGCCACAACAAGTTATTCTCATCTAGTTAGTTACCAATGGCTGCTTGATTATATGTGTTCCCATTTAGGAGACTTATGTCTCTCCCGAATTAATTTGGTTTCCAACTTTTGTGATACCTTTTGCCCTTTCCAGCTCATATTAGTCATATATCTGTAGTGTGAGTTCATTGTTAATAAATAATGTTGCACGAGACATTATTTTGGAGCTTTACTTCACTTTTTAAACTCATTTTTGTCTACATACCTGGCCACATGGCCATAGAGTATTTTGTCTCGATATTTATTTCATTTTGGTAAACATGTACCTCCTCTTTCATTTTTTATAATTAAAACTTGCTAAATTTATCGGGACCTAATTAAACTTTAAACTAATTTATTCCAATGCACATTAAACTGAAACTAAGATATTTATTTGAAGCTGTAGTTTGTTGGGTTACAAACCCATCCCACATCGGGTGAGGGAGGGAAGTTGGAAGGTGTATATAATTCCTGTCCAACCCCAATTAGTTTGAGGCCTTTTGGGAGTGACCCAAAAACAAATCCGTGCGGGCTTGACCCAAAGCGGACAATATCAAACTAATGTTGCAGTCGACGATTCTAACAAGTGGTATCAGAGCCCAGGTGGCTATGGGTTGTGCCTGGATGAGCCCCGGTTAGGGTCGGGCCCTGAAGGACTCAGAGTTAGAGTCGGGCCAGGATGACCCAGGGGCCAGGGCTGGAACGACCCATGTTCGTGTCAACTGCGTTCCCGATGTGGTCTCGGTTTGAGAGGAGGTTTGTTGGGTTACAAACCCGTCCCACATCGGATGAGTAAGGGAAGTTGGAAGGTGTATATAATTCCTGTCCAACCCCAATTAGTTTGAGGCCTTTTGGGAGTAACCCAAAAACAAATCCGTGCGGGCTTGACCCAAAGCGGACAATATCAAACTAATGTTGCAGTCGACGATCCTAACAAGTGGTATCAGAGCCCAGGTGGCT
The DNA here is from genome assembly GCF_004379255.2 of Salvia splendens. Classification (NCBI taxonomy): domain Eukaryota; kingdom Viridiplantae; phylum Streptophyta; class Magnoliopsida; order Lamiales; family Lamiaceae; genus Salvia; species Salvia splendens. Next base: position 5,253,912 of record NC_056039.1, read on the forward strand.
ATGGGTTGTGCCTGGATGAGCCCCGGTTAGGGTCGGGCCCTGAAGGACTCGGGTTAGAGTCGGGCACAGGATGACCCAGGGGCCAGGGCTGGAACAACCCATGTTCGTGTCGACTGCGTTCCCGATGTGGTCTCGGTTTGAGGGGAGGTTTGTTGGGTTACAAACTCATCCCACATCGGATGAGGGGGGAAGTTGGAAGGTGTATATAATTCATGTCCAACCCCAATTAGTTTGAGGCCTTTTGGGAGTGACCCAAAAACAAATCCGTGCGGGCTTGACCCAAAGCGGACAATATCAAACTAATATTGCAGTGGACGATCCTAAATAGTTAACTGAAATTAAGATATTAAGAAGAGTCTTTTTGATTCCCAATTAACTGAAATTAACTAATCGCACAAAAATGGAGATTCTCTCGATGCTAATTACTTAAGTTTATAAAATATCTCCTAATCCGTCGTATCAATTGTCTGGCTAATTACTAATTTTCTGTGTTTTGAAATAAATAATTTGTACTACTATGCTTCGAAAAATAATGTCATCTAATCTCATTTTTGGTGTGGTAAACTTTTCCAATTATAATCCAAACCTATTTTTGCGTTTTTTCAATGTAACAACATTAAATATGGGTCTATTGCAAAAATTTTGTGAGACATATACTCATAAATGATGTAAAATTTAAGTTTAATGTAAATGATTAGAGTAAAATTATTTTTGGTGTGAGATATTAAAAAATGATTTGAGTTTGGACCTAATAGTAATTGGTTAAATATAAACCCTCTTGCAATACAGTCGGCGCACAATGAACCGAAAAAATTAGATACGAATTAATTATAAATCTTGTGAAAAGAAATAGAAGGAATAAATGATTCCACATAAATCAGTATGATAGTTAAAAATCTTGTGGGAATGATGCCAAACACGAAGAAGAAAATCGTTGAGGTGCTAAACCTGAAGAAGCTACAAAAGAGTCTACTTTCCGGCAAGAAGGAAATGAGGGTTCCGGAAGGGCACTTTGCGGTGGTGGCAGTGGACGAGCGGATTATTGTGCCCTTGAGTTTCCTGACACACCCCTCATTCTTGCGGCTATTGGAGCAAGCTGCCCAAGAATACGGCTTTCACCGCCCTCAACCTTCCTTGCCGCCCTAACGAGCTCCACCGGTTACTTGCCGACGAAACCCCTTCTAATTAACTACTTCAATCATTTTTACTCTTCATGCCCTACATCTACACTCCTCACTTAACAGTACCCATAACCTGATCAGCTTTATTCATGTATATTTACTTGTGTATGTTGAAATTAATAATACAGTATCAATTCTATTTTAAAATATTTATTGGAATATTTAACATTGTAATCGTCGAGGATGATGGAGGGGTATCAAATCTCTGTCGAGCAACAATAAAAAATTCGTCACGCGGAACATCTGAATTAATTCAATAATCTCGGAACCATTCCTATACCGGATGCTTGATCAATATATGCATATATATATCAAGAATAAAAAGAATCAAAATATTTTTTTAACACGGAGAATCAAAACAAACAAATATAGCATTCCTTATTAGAAATGACATAGGTCTTCCATCATGTGGGTAGGCAATGCAAGAGATAAGAGAACCATCGTCGATGTGGGCGGAAAGAACATAGGTCTTCTACTCGTGAGGTAGATAGATAAGAGATAAAGAGAAATCCATCATCGGCTTGGGCCTACTCTGATATCATATTAGAAATGGGCCGCTCACCCTTAAAAGGCTTTATAAGGGGAAGAGTTATCCACACTTATACTATATTAGATGGGATCTTCACCAAGTGGGACAGAATTTAGAGAATTTAACATTCCTTTTGGTCTTATTACATTAGTGTTTCCCATCACACACAGATTCATCTCTATACTCGATTCTGAATTAGTACTGATCGATAGTCGTGCTCAATGCCTCAATTGATGATTGATCAACCAAACTACATTCGAACAAAGTATTTATCCATTCATGCTCATGAAACTGAATAACTCAATTAAAAAGAAAACATATAGTAATAAAACAATTAACACGAGGCGTGAAATATTCAATATAATAAAAGTTTCTTTGGGTTATTCAATATTTACTATAAGCCGAAATGTTTTTGCTTCACATATGTTGTATGGGTACTTTTTCTTTTGAGGGAGGGGTAGCCCAATAAAAACAAATCGACCCTATAATGGTTTGGGCTACAATACTGGCTGGCCCATTTAATGATTGTTAAAAGGGAGTAAATTTATAGTTCACATTTTATTCACTACAAATTTATACTTTAAAAATACTTATCCACTCTGTTAAAAATGAATCACTGTAGTTCAGCACGAATTTTAAAACGAAGAGACTACCATCTAAATGGGTGTATTTGTATATTTTTTTCACACATAAAAAAAATAACTACCACAATAGGAATATTGTACTAACATCTATATCTATGTAACTAAATGTATTTTATCTAAAACAATCAAATATATTTCTCTCACATCTATATACATGCACACACACATACTGACAAAGATTCTGGTATTATGTTTCTTTTATTATTAATATATTATTTCTCAACAACTAATCATAAATATAATATTGTAATTAAAAATGGTCACATGTACAAAATTGTACACTTAGACATAGCACAAAATTAGTTTCATTTTCAAATGATGCTATATTTTGTGACATGTTTTTATTCTTTGACATTTAAAGATATATGCGCACTATAGTGTATTTAAAAACTCGTAAAATAAAATAAAATGAAATCACTGTGAGCACTGAGCATGTTGATAGTGTCGAACTCACTCACACAAAAGTAGTAAGAGCTGGCAATAGATATTGACTTTTAATTATTTGTTCTTTCCACCATTCATGTCAACATTATTTCATTACTACGTTTCTACGTAGGACCACGAAATATGCACTATCCAATTATATTCATTAATAATAACTAACTTTAATACAACTTGTCCCAATTTCCATGCACTTATATATATTGACTCAGAGTTTGTGTCTGGAAACTTCTTGAGTTGATTGCAAAATCACCAAAAAATCATTCCCCAAATTTGTGTTGTTTTATGGCATTATTTTTATAAAAAATCACTCTTTATTGACCAAATATACCGAGCACAGAAAAATAGGCTCAGAATTCAGAAAATAGCGAGCACCTTCACTTGTGCTCGAAAAAATACCGAGCATATCTAACGGTGCTCGGAAATATCAACAACGGGTGCGTTAACTTGCGAGCAATACGAGCATGGTCAACACGCTCGGCTTGGCAATTTAGTTAGGGAACTATGGCGCACCGAAAGTGCTCGGCCTTGTGAATTTTTTCACCAATATATGCGAGCATCAAATGTAATACCCGAAAATTTGTGGAATTTTATTCTTTTAATTAAGGATGAAATTTTCTTTATGTTTTTGTGTTTAAAATATGGTGTGGAAAATATTTTGTGTTTATTTGATTGTTGTGGATGTGGTATTTTCTACCTAGGCAAATTAAAATGTAATTAAATAATTAATTAAGCCATGTTTTTAAAAATCCTAATTAAAATTAAATCTCTCTCTCTCTCGGTTTCTCTCCCCCTCCCCACTACTTTCTCAACCTCCCCACTCCCTCTTAACCGATACATCATCCCCTTTCCAATCTCTCCCCACATCGGTTTTTCTCTTTTCTCTCTTGCAATTGCTCTCAACACCGGTAAGCTCCCTCTCTCCTTCTCCCTCTCGGTTCTCATCTTTTTCATTCACTCCCTCTCATCATCGTCTTGGATTCCTCAAGGTGATACCCCCCTTCGTCGTGAATCGGAGTCGTAAGAGGAAGTAAAGCTTTTTCACTACGTTGAACTATCCGGGAAAGGTAACACAAGGCCTCAACTCTCGTTTAATTCGAAAAACATGCATGTAGGACGTTTTTGGATGGGTTAGATGTTGAATAGGATTTGTGGCTATGTGCTTGTGTTGAACATGTTTTCGGTGATAACTGACAGTGGGTTCCGACCCCTTTTTGACTGAGCAAACGATCTCCTTTTGGTACGAATTTTTTAGCTGTATAAACTTTGGTGTGTCTTCTGTGTGGTGTGTAAATTTCAGCTTCTTTGGAGGTCGTATGATTTTATTATGATTTCTGCAAGTAAACTGCGCAGTTCTGCGTGTTGTGTGTTTTTGGGAGATGTTTTCATGTGCAATGGTTGGGTTTCTGAGTGTTGTGCTTTTGTGATGTATGTGGGTGTGTTTGGCCAAGAGATGGCTCGGAAAATCAGTGTTTGGTTCGAGGGTTTCGTGTGTGTTGGCCGAGAGTTGTAGGGTTCAGCCTAGGGCAGATTTGTGGAGAGTCTGGAAGGGATGATCCCAGGTGTCTGGGTGTGTTTTGGGACCGAGAATGTGTGGTGTGAATGTTGTATAGGGTTTGAGAATCGGAAGTTGGAGGAAAGTGAGTGTGCACGGAACGAGCCAGGCGGCCGAGGTGCCGAGCCAGCGGCCGAGGTGCCGAGCAGGCGGCCGAGGTGCCGAGCAGGCGGCCGAGATGCCGAGCCAGCGGCCGAGGTGCCGAGCCAGCGGCCGAGGTGCCGAGCAGGCGGCCGAGATGCCGAGCCAGCGGCCGAGGTGCCGAGCAGGCGGCTGAGGTGCCGAGCCAGCGGCCGAGCAGGCGGCCGAGATGCCGAGCCAGCGGCCGAGGTGCCGAGCAGGCGGCCGAGGTGCCGAGCCAGCGGCCGAGGTGCCGAACAGGTGGCCGAGGTGCCGAGCCACCGGCCGAGACACCGAGCCATGTCGAGACGCCGATCCTTTTTCCGAGTTTTTCCGAACCTTTTCCGAGCCAAGTGAGCCGTTTGCATAGTAAGGGTATGCCAGGACTTGGAGTGCTGTGTTCGTGTGTCGTGTGCGCGTTTTGGGTACGTCGTTTGCATGCGGGGTGTGTTTCGAACGTGTGACTTTGTGTGTTTGTTTTGTAACATGTTGTTAAGTGTATGTACGTGTAACGTGCTAGATATTGAAGTCGTCCACGTAGGAATCATGCATTGTCGTTTAAAGTCTCGTCTTTTCTGACTCTAATCATGATACAATTTATCTTTCAAAAGGGTGATCTTTTACGAGGAAAGTGTGGTTGAAGGGAACCTTTTTAAAAGCTAAGCAATCGAGGTGGGCTTTTCTACCCTACTTTTACGTGGGTTGTTTTTAATACGGACTCTGTTCCGGAATTGTTTATGGAGGTGAACTGTTTGTCTTGCCAAATGTTTTGATTTGAAACCTATCTGAAGTGGTTTACCACATATGTTTAATCGAATTCGGGTCTGTTGGGCTGCGAACCCTCAGGCTAGTGTACACGAGACTGGGTGCCATCTGAGAGCAAGTTGGCCGGTCTAGTGACCTGGGGTGTGGCCACGCCCCTTGTCACCGTTGGGATCAGATAGTGTATGATTGAGGGAATAAGGGTGGCAATATCGGAAAATGACTGCGCAGTCGAATTTATGAAAATATATTTTTGTGTACTTGGGTTATTTTCTTACACTTAAAACCCCAAGGTTACACTGTTATGGCATGACAAACTATGATTTTGGCGTGTGTCCACTGAGTGCAATAAGTACTCAGCCCTGCATGTTGTTTTCTTAATGTGCAGGTTGAGCGGCGATGGGGATGACGGATGTTGAGCAGTGAAAGCCAAATGAGTGTTTTACTTGGTCTTTTGGATGGTGTCGTGTCGTCATACCCGGCATCATCTGTCTTTGGGTCTTTTCCGCTGCTTTGTAATCCGATACAATGTTTTATTTAACTCTGTTTACATTAACTCTAGAAATGTCGCTACAGTACCTGGTTTTAAAATGAATTTCCTTTTATCAAATGTCTTTGGGTCAAATATTCCTGTTTTTCCCCTTTCTTCCCCGCTTCTTTATTCCTCCCCTAGTCGCGGTCCACCGTACTTCCTATCCTTAGGAAATGCGGGCGTGACAGAGTGGTATCAGAGCCTAGGTTTTTCTTTCTGCTCTGGACCTAAGAGTCTCTTCTGTCTTGATTTAGTTTGTATCCCTGTGTCAAAATAAATAATTGACTAAGTTTTCAAAAGTGTCATTGGCTCAACATCCGACTCATCGCACTCAACCTGAAATGAGGTAATGAAAATTTCGAAATTTTGGAAAGTATATGGAAGTGGAGGAAATTGTGATTTTGGTGTTGAAAATGTTTTATGTAAAGTTTAAGTAAATGTTGAGACATGTGGAAGGGTACAAAGTGATGTGGAAAAGTTGGAAATTATTTGAGTTGTGAACTGTTATGGTGTTATGAACTGTTGATGTATGATGAATTTATATGAAAGCATGTGGCTGATGTGTGATGATATGATGACGTGAATGTAGATGTGAGCTTTTATGGGAGAATGTGTTGGCCTTTTGAATGTTTGAACTTAGACGTGATAGGATTTCACTAGTGCTTTTTGGACCTATAGTAGATAAGAACGTTTGGCCTTTGAACACCAGCAGGTTTGGAGTTAGAACATCGATACGTCTGTATACACTTATCTCCCTCTCTTCTTCGGTTATGTACTCTGTTTTTATACGCGAGGCGGTTGTTTCTGTTTTTCTATAGATGGCGCGTATGTTCCGAACCCCGCGACGGAGTGATCGCGATAGACTTAGGGCACAGAGGGTGCTCAGAGATTATAGAGTGTACCGGAAGAAGGATCACGTACCGCTGATCGAGTTCGTGGCACACTTCGACACCCTCTGGAGGGCAGCTCAGGAGTTCGGAGTGACAGAGCATGACGGCATTGAGAAGCTAATAGAATTGCTCCCCGACAGCTGGAAAGAGTGGGCCGAAAGAACGGCGAGGAGGTACACGTGGCATGAGCCCGCTACCGATGACATGGTGGGTGACATGGCTGGCTTTCGGAAGGCCGTGTATTGTGCACTGGTAGACTCTCGAGAGGAACAGCCCCCACAGGATGTGGAAGAGAGGGTCGTGTATCAGGACAAGTATGTGAGCATGTACGAGGGTGAGCAAGGGTTTGAAGATGACTACGGGGAAGAACCCGAGGAGGCTCAGCAAGAGAACCCCGAGGAGGACGATGACGAAGACCCAGAGGAAGGACCTATGGATGAGGATGATAGAGTCGTAGTCTAGAATTAGAATAGTTCGTTGTCTTTTCAGTTTTTGCTTTCAGTACGATCTACTCTCGGGAACAATGTTGGCCTTCTTTCTTTTAATGAGAATTTGATTTTGATTTATATCCTATGTGTTGCATCTTATACTACATGAAGATTTTATAAGAAAATTTTGAGAAAGTGGTAATTTTGGATGAGAATTGTAGTAACACTTTTGGATATTGAATCAGAATGCCGCCAAGACGTGCACGCCAACCACGACAAGGACCCAACGTGGAGGCACCACCTCCACCACCACCGCCACCACCACCTCCACCCCCGCCTCAGCAGGAAAGATTCATAGTTACGTTCTCCAGGCAGAATCCCCCAAAATTCGATGGACAAGGAGATCCATCAAAAGCCGAAGAGTGGATACGCAGCCTCGAACGTATTTTCAGGGTTATGGAGTGCACAGATCAGGAGCGCATTGCTTGCGCCACCTTTCAACTATCGGGTGATGCCGATTATTGGTGGGAGACTCGGCAAAGGACTATGAATCCTGCACGCCTGGAAGCGCTAACATGGGAGGAGTTTAAGGTGGAGATTGACAACAAGTATGTCCCAAAGACGTACAGACGGGCCAAGGTGGTAGAATTCCACACGCTAAGCCAAGGCCGAATGACTGTGACCGAGTATGACCGAGCCCTCGCGCAGATGGCACGATATGCGCCCGAGTTGATGGACACCGATGAGAAATGGGCGGTGAAGTTCCGGGCCGGGCTCAGAGATGAGATAAAGGCCGCGTTGGCCTGTCGAGGAGAACTCTCCTACTCGGAGATCTTGACTTGTGCACTGGACGTGGAAGATGCACTCCCTAAACCAAGAGTTGTGGCGACAACAAACGCGACACCTCTACAAGCTCAGCCAGGTCATCAAGAGAAGAGGAGGTGGGATGGTGATCAAACTCAGTATGGTGGCAAGAGGCCACAACACATGAGGAACGCACCCTACAATGGCGGAAGACAGAATACCTTTCAACCGAGGGCAAATTTCCCGCCGAGGAACCCTCAATGTGGGAGATGCTTCAAGTATCACACCGGGGAGTGTCGAGACCCTAGGTGCTTCAACTGTGGTGGGAGTGGCCACTACATCCGAAATTGCCCAAACAAGCACATGGGAACGGGAACGAGACAGAACCAGCTAGGTTTCCGTCCACAATCCCAGGCACTACCTGCACCTCCACCGCAACAACGCCGCCAAGGATTACCATCGCAAGCAAGGGCCTACGCCTTGAGGGGGAAGCAGCCGGCAAACGGGAAAGAAACCTTTGGGCAAGGAAACTTGGCAGGTATGGGCGCACTTCTCAATATGCCTATAGTTGTCTTGTTTGATACGGGTGCGTCGCATTCCTTTATATCAACGTCTTGTGTGGATACTTTGGAATTACCTACTGTTAAGACCGAACCCACTATGAGTGTGACCTCACCGGTAGGCGGGACTATAGATATATCCCGATCTTGTGCATGTGTGAACTTTGGAATAGGTGAACTCAGTTTAGTGGCTTATAATTTGCAAGTAATGACGATGGGTAGCGTAGACATAATCTTGGGTATGGATTGGTTAGCGGAGAACCACGTTACCCTTCATTGTAGAGATAGGGAAATCTCGTTTGAAACCCCCGGAAAAGAGCCGACGAAGTTTCACGGAATCCCAATGAGCCGACGCAAGTCCATTATCTCTGCGCTGCAAGCCACTACAATGATTAGGAAGGGATGTCCAGCGTACCTTGTTTATTTGAATGGGGAGGAGAAGAAAGACAGGAAGATAGAAGATGTGGCGATAGTGAGTGAATATCCCGATGTCTTCCCCGATGCATTGCCGGGACCCCCACCCGACAGGCAGGTAGAATTCACGATCGATCTGGAGCCCGGATCGGCACCAATATCCAAAGCACCTTATAGAATGGCGCCAAAAGAGTTGGAGGAGCTTAAGGTGCAACTGCAAGAGCTACTGGAATTGGGATTCATTAGACCTAGCGTGTCACCATGGGGAGCACCAGTGTTGTTTGTAAAGAAGAAGGATGGAACGATGAGGATGTGCATCGACTATCGGGAGCTAAACAAACTAACGCTAAAGAACAAGTATCCACTACCAAGGATAGACGACTTGTTTGACCAACTTCGAGGGGCAGGAGTCTTCTCTAAGATGGATTTGAGGTCTGGGTACCATCAGTTGAGGGTTCGGCGAGAAGATGTACCCAAGACGGCGTTCCGAACAAGATATGGTCATTATGAGTTCGTTGTAATGCCTTTTGGACTGACGAACGCCCCGGCAGTGTTCATGGACCTTATGAACCGCGTGTTCCATCCATTTCTGGATCGGTTTGTCCTGGTTTTCATCGATGATGTGCTCATTTACTCGAAGAACGAAGAGGAGCACAAAGAGCACTTGAGAACCGTCCTAGCAACTCTAAGGGACGAGAAACTATATGCCAAGTTCAGTAAATGCGAGTTTTGGCTCAAGGAAGTGAATTTTCTGGGACATGTAGTAACTTCAGATGGAATTCGTGTGGACCCGGCCAAGGTGGAAGCGGTGCAGGAGTGGAAGTCACCTTCTACGCAAAACGAAATCCGAAGCTTTTTAGGACTGGCGGGCTATTATCGAAGATTCATCGAGGGATTCTCGAAGATAGCAAGGCCAATGACGCAACAACTGAAAAAGGGAGTCAAGATGATTTGGACGCCAGAATGTGAGGCGAGCTTTCAGTTGTTGAAGGAGAAATTGACCACCGCACCAATCCTAGCTGTGCCGGAGCCAGAGACTGACTATGCGGTATATACGGATGCGTCGAAGGTGGGACTAGGATGTGTGCTTATGCAGAAGGGGAAAGTGATTGCATATGCATCGAGACAATTGAAGCCCCATGAACTGAATTATCCGACGCATGACTTGGAACTGGCAGCTGTGGTGCATGCTTTGAAAATCTGGAGACACCATCTCTATGGAGTCCGTTGTGAGATATACACGGACCATAAGAGTCTAAAGTACTTCTTTGAGCAAAAGGAGCTGAATATGCGCCAACGTAGGTGGCTCGAGTTGGTGAAGGACTACGATTGTGGTATAAATTACCATCCGGGAAAAGCAAACGTAGTGGCCGACGCTCTTAGTAGGAAGTCTCAATCTCAGCTGGCCACCTTTCTTACTATCGAGGAGAGTATAATCCGAGAGTTCAGTAAGATGCGCTTGGAAGTGGTGAGAATGCCCGAGACTGTGGAAGGGATAGTAGCCACGTTGGTGATGGAACCCGACTTAAGAGCCAGAATTGTGGAAGCTCAACGGCGAGATACGCTACTAGAAAGGTTTCGCTCAGAAGTGAGGACGGGTGAACCCGGAAGTTTCCGTGAGGCAGCGGATAACGGTCTCACCTACAAGGGAAGGTTGTGTGTGCCCAAGGATGAAGGCTTGAGGATGGAAATCATGAGAGAAGCACATGAAACCCCATACGCTGCCCATCCTGGGAGCACCAAAATGTATCAAGACTTGAAAAGACAGTTTTGGTGGAACGGTATGAAAAAACATGTTGCGGCATATGTGGAGAGATGCCTGGCATGTCAACAAGTAAAGGCGCTACACCAACGGCCCTATGGGAAATTGCAACCCCTCGAGATTCCGGAATGGAAGTGGGAACATATTGCAATGGACTTTGTGATAGGACTGCCAAAATCCCAGCGAGGGAACACGGTGATTTGGGTGATTATAGATCGTCTCACCAAATCTGCCCATTTTGTGCCGGTTCGTGCCACTTATGGATCCGAGCAGTTGGCTAAGGTATATGTACGGGAAATTATACGCTTGCATGGAGTTCCAGCGACAATCACATCTGATCGTGATGCTAAATTCACTTCTAGATTTTGGACAAGCCTGCAGCGCGAGTTGGGGACTAAGTTGAATTTCAGTACAGCTTTCCACCCACAAACCGACGGGCAGTCGGAGAGAACAATTCAAGCCTTAGAGGATATGCTGCGAGCCGTGGTGCTAGATCGAGGCGTAGGTTGGGAAGAAGTGTTGCCCTTGGTAGAGTTCGCGTACAACAATAGTTACCAGGCGACTATCAAGATGGCCCCATACGAGGCATTGTATGGAAAGAAGTGTAGGTCGCCACTTTATTGGGATGAAGTGGGTGAGAGAAGAATTCTCGGACCAGACTCTGTAGAAGAGATGATAGAGATTGTCCGACAAATCCGTGGGAGGATCAAGGAGGCACAGGATCGACAGAAATCTTATGCGGATGTTCGAAGGACCGATTTACAATTCGAGGTCGGAGAAAAGGTCTTTCTGAAAGTTTCCCCTTCTAAGGGAATAACTCGTTTTGGAGTGAAAGGAAAGCTTAGACCCCGATTCATCGGTCCATACGAGATTTTGGATAGAGTCGGCATGGTGGCATACAGATTGGCCCTACCACCAAGCTTTGGAAATGTGCACAACGTCTTCCATGTGTCACAATTGAGGAAGTACGTGTTTGACCCCACACACATAGTTCACCAAGAAGAGATGATGGTCCTAAATCCCGATCTAAGCTATGAGGAGAAGCCCGAGGCCATTTTGGATCGAAGAGTGCAAGAATTGAGGAATAAGTCAATTGCTTCGGTGAAAGTACGGTGGAGGAATCATGGAACCGAAGAGGCAACATGGGAATCAGAAGATAAGATGAGAGAGAAGTTTCCAGAACTGTTTGAGTAATCTAACAAATTTCGGGACGAAATTTTTGTTAAGGTGGGAGGAATGTAATACCCGAAAATTTGTGGAATTTTATTCTTTTAATTAAGGATGAAATTTTCTTTATGTTTTTGTGTTTAAAATATGGTGTGGAAAATATTTTGTGTTTATTTGATTGTTGTGGATGTGGTATTTTCTACCTAGGCAAATTAAAATGTAATTAAATAATTAATTAAGCCATGTTTTTAAAAATCCTAATTAAAATTAAATCTCTATCTCTCTCGGTTTCTCTCCCCCTCCCCACTACTTTCTCAACCTCCCCACTCCCTCTTAACCGATACATCATCCCCTTTCCAATCTCTCCCCACATCGGTTTTTCTCTTTTCTCTCTTGCAATTGCTCTCAACACCGGTAAGCTCCCTCTCTCCTTCTCCCTCTCGGTTCTCATCTTTTTCATTCACTCCCTCTCATCATCGTCTTGGATTCCTCAAGGTGATACCCCCCTTCGTCGTGAATCGGAGTCGTAAGAGGAAGTAAAGCTTTTTCACTACGTTGAACTATCCGGGAAAGGTAACACAAGGCCTCAACTCTCGTTTAATTCGAAAAACATGCATGTAGGACGTTTTTGGATGGGTTAGATGTTGAATAGGATTTGTGGCTATGTGCTTGTGTTGAACATGTTTTCGGTGATAACTGACAGTGGGTTCCGACCCCTTTTTGACTGAGCAAACGATCTCCTTTTGGTACGAATTTTTTAGCTGTATAAACTTTGGTGTGTCTTCTGTGTGGTGTGTAAATTTCAGCTTCTTTGGAGGTCGTATGATTTTATTATGATTTCTGCAAGTAAACTGCGCAGTTCTGCGTGTTGTGTGTTTTTGGGAGATGTTTTCATGTGCAATGGTTGGGTTTCTGAGTGTTGTGCTTTTGTGATGTATGTGGGTGTGTTTGGCCAAGAGATGGCTCGGAAAATCAGTGTTTGGTTCGAGGGTTTCGTGTGTGTTGGCCGAGAGTTGTAGGGTTCAGCCTAGGGCAGATTTGTGGAGAGTCTGGAAGGGATGATCCCAGGTGTCTGGGTGTGTTTTGGGACCGAGAATGTGTGGTGTGAATGTTGTATAGGGTTTGAGAATCGGAAGTTGGAGGAAAGTGAGTGTGCACGGAACGAGCCAGGCGGCCGAGGTGCCGAGCAGGCGGCCGAGATGCCGAGCCAGCGGCCGAGGTGCCGAGCCAGCGGCCGAGGTGCCGAGCAGGCGGCCGAGATGCCGAGCCAGCGGCCGAGGTGCCGAGCAGGCGGCTGAGGTGCCGAGCCAGCGGCCGAGCAGGCGGCCGAGATGCCGAGCCAGCGGCCGAGGTGCCGAGCAGGCGGCCGAGGTGCCGAGCCAGCGGCCGAGGTGCCGAACAGGTGGCCGAGGTGCCGAGCCACCGGCCGAGACACCGAGCCATGTCGAGACGCCGATCCTTTTTCCGAGTTTTTCCGAACCTTTTCCGAGCCAAGTGAGCCGTTTGCACAGTAAGGGTATGCCAGGACTTGGAGTGCTGTGTTCGTGTGTCGTGTGCGCGTTTTGGGTACGTCGTTTGCATGCGGGGTGTGTTTCGAACGTGTGACTTTGTGTGTTTGTTTTGTAACATGTTGTTAAGTGTATGTACGTGTAACGTGCTAGATATTGAAGTCGTCCACGTAGGAATCATGCATTGTCGTTTAAAGTCTCGTCTTTTCTGACTCTAATCATGATACAATTTATCTTTCAAAAGGGTGATCTTTTACGAGGAAAGTGTGGTTGAAGGGAACCTTTTTAAAAGCTAAGCAATCGAGGTGGGCTTTTCTACCCTACTTTTACGTGGGTTGTTTTTAATACGGACTCTGTTCCGGAATTGTTTATGGAGGTGAACTGTTTGTCTTGCCAAATGTTTTGATTTGAAACCTATCTGAAGTGGTTTACCACATATGTTTAATCGAATTCGGGTCTGTTGGGCTGCGAACCCTCAGGCTAGTGTACACGAGACTGGGTGCCATCTGAGAGCAAGTTGGCCGGTCTAGTGACCTGGGGTGTGGCCACGCCCCTTGTCACCGTTGGGATCAGATAGTGTATGATTGAGGGAATAAGGGTGGCAATATCGGAAAATGACTGCGCAGTCGAATTTATGAAAATATATTTTTGTGTACTTGGGTTATTTTCTTACACTTAAAACCCCAAGGTTACACTGTTATGGCATGACAAACTATGATTTTGGCGTGTGTCCACTGAGTGCAATAAGTACTCAGCCCTGCATGTTGTTTTCTTAATGTGCAGGTTGAGCGGCGATGGGGATGACGGATGTTGAGCAGTGAAAGCCAAATGAGTGTTTTACTTGGTCTTTTGGATGGTGTCGTGTCGTCATACCCGGCATCATCTGTCTTTGGGTCTTTTCCGCTGCTTTGTAATCCGATACAATGTTTTATTTAACTCTGTTTACATTAACTCTAGAAATGTCGCTACAGTACCTGGTTTTAAAATGAATTTCCTTTTATCAAATGTCTTTGGGTCAAATATTCCTGTTTTTCCCCTTTCTTCCCCGCTTCTTTATTCCTCCCCTAGTCGCGGTCCACCGTACTTCCTATCCTTAGGAAATGCGGGCGTGACATCAAATAAGTGCTCGGAAAATAGCGACCACCACAAATGTGCTCGGGACAAAAAAAATACTTGTGCAATTCAACAATGCCCTGAGCTCGGCGTTATGAAACATTTTATTTTTATCGATTTAAGCGAGCACCGAATATGTGCTCAGAATATTCAAAAATTAATACTCCACTATATTTAATAAATTACTTGGCAAAAATAATGTCGTATTTAATAAATACTAAAACCTTTCAGAAATACCGAGCATGTGGAGGTACTTGCCATTTCCGAGCACTTGGAGATGCTTGCTCATCCGTAGGCATGGTTGACCAATTTGCTGAGCACCTACAGTCGCTCGGAAACTAAAAGAAGAAATATGCCGACGAAGCAAATAACGACCACCTAAAGTGCTAGGAAATTGCTCGGTATATCCCGTTTTACCGAGCACATTAAATAGCTTTTTTTAGTGATAAGATGGTTACTTTTCATCGAGGATGGGTTGGATAAGTATTTGTTAATTCATACGCAGATTGTAAAAATTTTCGATGCGGTAAAGACGCTCGAGCCATGGAAGTGCAGAGCAATATTATAGCATTGTAGAAACAATTCAGAACAAAAACAAAAAAACAATATGCATTGCAACAATGCATGGTTTACCTCATCAGTCATCAATACTTTAATGCCAATCAATTTGGGATAAATCCCATAAATTTCGGAAAGTTTATAAAAGACTATGAAAATTACCCTATTACTCCGTATATAAATTTGTCACTGTTTTTCGTATATTAATAGGCCCTCCAATATTGACAACTTTGTACAGAGCTATATCATGAATGGTAAACGTCAAATTATTACTATAATAGATTCATCAGTTGAGGAACAAAACAAACTTTAAGGCACTCCTCTTAGTGATACTGGAATCCAGAAATTCGTTTTGACCACTTTTCCACCAAACTTAGCAAAAACAATTGATGACTCCACATCAACCACAAAGGAACTAAACAATGTAATAATTTTATGAATAAATATTATAAAAACCAATATTGGAAACACAGTTATGATTAAAATAGTTTATTATAACAAAATGAGGTACTCCTAAAATAGCTTAGCAAACTGACCTAATAGCTCTTGAAACATAATCTTATTTACATAAGAGTGCAAGCGTTGGGGTTCTCGTCGCTGAAAATTTGAGGGGCATGGAAGTGGCCCCCATATGGATTTTGTAATTGAAACGGCTCGACAGCGGCGTGACCCAGCCCGGATTCAAACGGATACGGGTTCGTGTGCTGGTGTGGGTGTGGGTGAGGCGGAGCCTGCAGCTCTTTTCCTTGCACATTCTCACCGCCTCCGCTCTTCCCTTTCCCATCGCCACCGCTCTTCTCTTTCTTCGGCGGCACGATCGCCACGTCTCTCTTGAGGTGCTTCTGCAGCTCGCCAGCCAGCGCCTCCACGTCCATGGCGCCGCTCACAGTCACCAGATCTTTCTGTGTGTCGAACTTCACATCCTTATAACCTGCACAAGGCTGGCACAAATTAGTCGCCATCTTTGTAGAAAGTTCTAGAAGCAACCGAATTTACCTTTAGTTTTGGCCACAATTTTGTAAATTTTTTCAATGCAGCCGTCGCAGTGCAGATTCAATTTCAGAACCGCCGTCCTCAATGCTGCCTGCGCATATAACAAAATTACTACTACAATGAAGAAACGTACATACGTTTTACAATATCCAATTATAGCTACGTGAATTGTCGCCTTCAATAACATGAATTTCCGTTTTCACCGGAATAAATTAATCCTTTACTTTTAAAAATAAAATTAAATTTCACATTACTACTACTCAATAAAACAACGGCGACGCAAGAAACTAACGTGCGCTGAAAATTCAGAACAGGATATGATAATCCACTAACGCAGCACGTACGCATAGGCGCACGATACAGTAGCTCCAATTGGTGGAAGGATATTCAGTTAAAGTTAAAAGGGAATAAAGCATATTCACCTCTTTTTCGGCGTTCTCGTCTTTTTTTGGCTGCGGCGAAATCACCTCGACCTTCTGATGCGTTTTCTGCTCGACCTTCTGCCGGAGCTTGACCGCATCCACCTTTCCCGTGACCGTGATCTTCTGGCCGTCGATCGTCACTGCCTTGACCCCTGTTACACAAAATTGAAAATTCAAACTTCCAAGTCAAGTCTTAGAAAAAACACACACAAATTTAAGAGATGTTTGTTGATTTTACCATTAAAAGCGCGAATGCACTTGATTACGTTTGAAGCGCAGCCATCACAGTGGAAGTCGGCTTTCAGCACAACGGTGTCTCTTCCATTGTCTTTCTCTTTCTTCTGCAAAATTACCAAGCGATAAAATTAGAATAGGCGAAAATATATTCGGATACAATAATACATAGAAACATGTGCTACCTCTCCCATTGTGATAAACTGGTGGAAGATTAACGATTTGCTGATTGCTATTTTTTTTTAATTGAGATGAAAGTTTGGTGATTGCTAGTGTGTGAATGATTGTGAGAAAAAGTGTAAAAGCGAGAGAGGGTTTATATAGAAGAGATACAAAAGGGTAAAGTGAGCGTGTGAGTTGTCATGGACATGTGAAATTTTACTTCCATAATAAATTAGGAAAGAGATTAAAAAAAGAAATACTTACTTAAATATATTGAAGGAAAATAGGAACCGCCTACTCATTATAAAGAGAAACTTACTATATTGAAAAACAAGGTAGTAGTAATTTTTTAGATGGAAATAGCATGTGTTGTGTGTAGTATTGCTTGTTTCCATAGAATGATATGATGTTGACTATGATAAATTTTAATCTTATATGATCCCCAGCCCATCCCAGATTTATTATTCATGTATGGGCCTCAGCCCATCTAAGATTTATAAATTATGGGCTCAATCTGGCTAGTCCATTATTCGAATCAAGCCGAACTGTTTGCCAGTATTAGAAATGCCATCCAAACATTGTTGTTATGGGTATGTGCTCATAAAGTTGGTCAACTTTTAATATATCATACTACAATTTTCTTATTTTATTGTTAAATGTTTATTTCATTGATTTCTCATTATCATTATCATTATTTCCCTAAGCTCATTCAGCTCACATCTTATTCGCAACTCACTGTTAATATAGAAGAATTGATACAATAAAGAAGTTCGTATGGAAATACTTCATCACAAGTGGTTTAATTTTGTATTTAAATCATTACACTTCATTTTGGGTATGGTTATTTAATGGGTTGGTTTAATTATGACAATATATATTATTGATGGATCCATGCTATTTGGTAGTATTATATGATTGAATATTTGAACTTTGATTGTTGTGTTGTCCCTTCTCAATTCTCACACAAACATATTCTATATTTGATTAAAACAAATATGTTTAAACAGTTGATCTCTTGAATTTTTTTTTCTATTTTGCCAATATACTATTTTTCGAAAAAAATACTAAACTAACATTAAAAATGCAAAACTACTCGCAACAATTTTACCTATCATTAAAAATGCCAATTATTTTATTTGTATCTATTCTAACTGATTCATTGCTCGGCCGCTGGAATTGGAACCACAGCTCGAACCACTTTGATTTGAATTGCAAAATCCTTAAACTAAATTTTCAATTTATCATTAATTTGGTGCCGGAATTTAGCCTCTAGCACAACTGTAGAATAACCTCATTTTAAAACATTAATTTTCTATAACCCAAATACTTCGCCCGAATTAAAATTGACTATGAAACTGAAACTTGGACGGACAACCTTCAACATGAGTTTGACAATGAAATACTACGATATAAATGACAAGACGCTTTCAATAAATTAATAGATCAAGAATTCATGTCATCAAAATAATGTAATAAATGAAGAACTATATCTTTTTTTCTTATATAATTAAAATAAAAAATAAATCTTATCACACAAAGTTAAATCCCCGAATCAAATTTTAATTTAACCTCTAAATTTTGACTTCAGACCCAACGCCCCCGTCCTGAAAAACACCCGAGCTTAGAGCATCCACAATAGAGCCTAGCGCACTGCCTAGCCGAGCGCCGGCGCTAGGCGGTGCGCTAGGCGATCTATTGCAGCCGCCTAGCGGATTTCGCGAAAAAAACCGCCTAGCGCTCGGCGGTTCCGTGGCGCTAGGCGATCCGCTAGGCGCTATTGCAGCGTCCGGATCGCCTAGCGCACCGCCTAGCGCGAATTTTTAATTTTTTTTTTGTTTCCGAAACACTATATATACGCGACTTGCCCGTCATTTTTATTCGCACCACTTGTATTAACGATTACTCTCTCTATCTTAATTTCTGTACAAGATCAACACCTAGAAATGAGTAACACCGGTGGTAGTGGTGGGGATGCTGAGGAGTACGAGCGTATAATGAACGAAGCGCTAGATGCCTATACGAACCGTGAGATTGATCAATGGATGCAGAGGGCCTTGCAGCCGGCGGTACCTCGACCTCGACCAGTGGTACACCGCCGAGCGGTGATTGATCGTGATCACGTAGCTGCACATCAGCGCCTATACGAAGACTACTTCGCACAGGAGCCGCGGTTCAACGCCAACCTTTTCAGGCGCCGTTTTAGGATGCGCAGGTCCCTGTTTATGCGTATTGTTAACGGATTGGAGCAACGATATCTGTATTTCCGCTTTAGGCACGATGCGGCTGGCAGACCCGGCCACACTCCTATTCAAAAGTGCACTGCGGCAATCCGGCAGTTGGCCTACGGAGGCGCTGCAGACATGTGGGACGAGTACCTCCACATCGGTGAGACGACTGCCCTGGAGTGTATAAAGTATTTCTGTCAGGGCGTGATTGAAATATTCGGTGATCAGTACCTTCGAAGCCCTACCCCCGATGACTGCCGGGATCTGCTGCGGATGCACGGGGAACAGCATGGGTTCCCAGGGATGTTAGGCAGCATAGATTGTATGCATTGGGAGTGGAAGAACTACCCCGCCGCCTGGAAGGGGATGTACACTACCGGCTACAAGGGAAAGAATCCCAAGATGATCCTCGAGGCCGTAGCTGATTACCGGCTATGGATTTGGCATGCGTATTTTGGGATAGCTGGTTCGAACAACGACCTCAACTCGTCGCCACTTTTCAACGAGCAGTGTCAGGGTGTCGGTCCGGCCATCAGTTTTGTCGCCAACGACAACCGACATGATATGGGCTACTACTTGGCGGATGGGATATACCCTAGGTGGCCCGTCTTTGTGAAGACGATCTGATGCCCAGGAGATGAGAAGAAGGCCTACTTTGCGGCACGGCAGGAGTCGGCGCGCAAGGACGTGGAACGCGCATTTGGTGTGCTCCAGGCTCGATGGGCGGCAGTTAAGGGGCAAACGCGTTTGTGGCACGTCGACTGCATTGCTGATATAATGTACGCCTGTATAATCATGCACAACATGATTGTCGAAGATGAAGGTGGACAACTGACTGATTCGGCCAACGACGATAATGAAGCTGGTCCAAGCCACGGCGTTGCCGCCCCTAACGTACGGAGTGGGGTACCCCACGATGAAGACGGCCGCCTCCAAGCACATGCCGACATGCGCCAAACGGAGGCTCATATTCAACTCCAAAAGGATTTAATTGAAGAGTTATGGGCGCGGAGGACTGCACGACGTTAGTTTTTTTTAATTATGTAATTTTTTTAAATTAATGTACTTTTTAAATTTTATTAATATTAGTGAATTTTCTCGTTTTTGTGTCGTAAATTTAATTCCGTATATTGTGTGATTGTTAATTATTTCATTTTGTACATATTTGTTAATAGTGATGTGGATAGTATGTGGCTAGGCTATGGCTGAGCTATTTGCTTGTTTTGATGATGTGGCAGGAGGATTGTTAGTGCTGATGATGTGGCAGTGGCTAGGCTATTGCTGGGCTATTCCTATTGTGGATGGCCTTAGATTTGATGATCAGAATCGCCTTAACTGTGCATGTTGTGAAGTAGATTTATGAATAATGATGCCCAATATAGATATTACTCGATACCCATGAAAAATAATCATAATTTTTCGCTCATCCATAGAAATAAGTCATATTTTTTTTTGTCGGTCATAAAATTAGTGCATATCTATTTGTAACAGTTTTTTTTCCTTCTTTTTTACTTTATTATTTATGGATTTACCATCCATTACATAATTTCAAATACATTTTTTTCATTGCCTCTTATTTTATCAGTTACACGTTAAAATCAGTGCTAATCCTAAATAGTTTATTTAAATGGGACCGCTGGAGTATGACTAAATGCTAGTTAAACTCTATTGTAAATCATTTTATACGATTAGTAAGTTCAGGAAAGTGATCAAATTGTGATGCGAAGTAAGAAAAGCTAAAGCCAGACTGATTATGTTCCCCACGTGCAGTGGCGGATCCAGGATTTTAAAATTGGCGATGCGAAAAATATTACGGTAGATAAAAATATGATAATAAAGACTCTAAATGTGAAAAATCCAATGATAGAAAATGTTAATCCATATGTATCACCCTAAACTGCAAAGCTAGGAATCGAACACTGGGCTGCAACTAAAAACACCAACCCTTCCACCACCAAGTCACTTAAGCTACAGCATTTAGATATCTAAATTGGGGTATATTTGTATCCCCTGTTATATGCTGCATACGCCACTGCCCACGTGGCAGCTCCGCATTAGTTGTGAATGGCAAGCCCACGTGACGCGGGTTTCTTCATCACATGGACTAATATATGGACCACGTGTATTTTGTCATAATCAAATATAACTCCCACTACTATATAAAGATAAAAGCATATCATCAGACATCAATTATGTGCATAACCTCCATAAGACCATAACCACTTACATATTGTGTAAGAAGAAAATATGTGAATATGTGATACGAGTCTTATACTAATATTATTTAGTTTAGATATATTAGGGATTTGCATATCTTTTTCTATATCTTTGTTTTCTTATTCATTAAGTCAGTAGCATTATAAATAGGAGTTATTGTTATCACTTTATTCATTCAATCAATATATGAAATTAGCATTCTTTTGGCTCAATTGAGTAGCAAACAAGAAACATCTCCTAAGGTTGCCGACGAGGCTGATCTCGCGCTCAACCGCCCCTTTTTGCCGTCCAAGTCACGACCCAACGTTGGGTGCTCGACAACGACGACATCTCGTTTCTTGATTTTGTGTGGAAATCGACGTTAAGGATTTAGGTCCTTAACAACATCTGGTCGATGCGGCGTAGGGCGGAAGCTCAATAGTCGATGTTGTACTTGGCTGCTGTAGCTGACGATCTGACCAGAGCGGTGGCTTCTGGTCGAGCACGAGCTGCGGGCGTGTGGGGGTACGAGAGCTTGGGAACGTGGGGCGCTGGTTCCGGTTTTGGGGCTGCTGGCACAACAGGTTTTGGGGAGTCAGCTGTGGCGGATGTTCTGGCAACGGGGGAGCGCGAATCTTTCCAACACGGCGACCGGACGTTTGGGAGGACAGATCCCAGCAAGTCTGGTTTTTCACATGCAGAAACGGCTGCTGGTGCGATTTTGGCGAAGACCAACCCGAGTTCGGGCTTTGGCGAGCGCAATGTGGCTGTCGGAGAGGCCGTTCCTGCTCCGCGAACTGATCCCCAGAGGTGAAGGCGTTGCGCGGAGGCCGGTAGACATTCTGTCGGGCAGAATACCAGCTGGAATTAGAGCGTGCATGCGGCGGCTCGTAGTAGTCGCTGATCTCTCCAGGTGGCCGGTAGGCATTCCGTCCGACGGAATACCGACTAGAATTAGAGCGCTCGTGCAGCGGGTCGTAGTAGTCGCTGAGCACTCCAGGTTGTTCCCAGTCTGAACAAGAATACAGCTGCGGGCCGTACATATCTGGGGTGAAATACGATGACGACCCAGAGGTGTAAGGAGGTGTTCTAGGCCGCGACTGACTGTGGGGCGGATAGCGGCGGGTTCGCTGTGAGTACATCGGGTTTGGCGGCTGATGAGGCGGTGGCTCCGGCCGCGGAGGCGCACGAATCTCTTTGCGGGAATTGTAGCACGCCTGTTGTGCATACGTTGCTTTAGACGCAAGCAAGTTTGTCCTACGCCGTTCGATTTTGTCACAACGTGTTTCCAACCTGGACATAGCGGCATCCAATTGATCGAATAGTTGTTCATAACGCCCCACTTCGGTGTAGTTGCGTAACATGATGACGTTGAATGGCGGCGGTGAAGCTCGACAGTGGGAGGTTATCGGGCAGGTGATGTGACTGAATTTTTTTTTTGATATTGGTGATTTATTTGGGGAATATGGATGACGAAGACGGAGGATGAGCACGGGATGAAAGCACCAGTTGTTAAGGACCTAAATCCTTAACGTCGATTTCTACACAAAATCAAGAAACGAGATGTCGTCGTTGTCGAGCGCCCAACGTTGGGTCGTGACTTGGACGGCAAAAAGGGGCGGTTGAGCGCGAGATCAGCCTCGTCGGCAACCTTAGGAGATGTTTCTTGTTTGCTACTCAATTGAGCCAAAAGAATGATAATTTCATATATTGATTGAATGAATAAAGTGATAACACTAACTCCTATTTATAATGCTACTGACTTAATGAATAAGAAAATAAAGATATAGAAAAAGATATGCAAATCCCTAATATATCTAAACTAAATAATAATAGTATAAGACTCGTATCAATATGTCACACCTCACTCAATATCATCCGCGACAATCTCCACAAATGATTTACACTAGAATTTTACATTGCTTAGAGCTAGAATAATCTGTGAATATTGACCATATGGTAGACAGGCTTTAACTACAGTTATATGATAATTGATCTGTCCACTTGCAGTTAATTGTAGAGCTGATGAAAAATATATGTATTTTCCATTTTTGTTCCTTCCATAAAATATGGCCATTTCCATTTATGAAATGTTATCTTAATTTATTATTCATATACATCGAGTTATTTATAACTTATACTATCATTAAAACACTAATAATGTGGGTCTCACTATCCACTAACACTATTTTAACTACTCTTCCCTCCAATTTTATCTTAATTCCCGTGTTATATCATATGTCCATATTTTTATAGAATGGAGAGAGTATATGACTCAATATACACTCCTCACAAAATAATGCAGCTACTAGAGTATGGATTAATCTGTGTAGAGATGCATGGTTAAACCAAAACCGCCGATTCGATCCAACACTAGAATATGGAGTAAGTTATAATTTTGGAACAATAAGCATCACTCATGAGTTTGTTGGGGAAAACTGGAATTACAAGAGATAAACAATACCGGGCGTAATACAACCCAAGAAGGAAGAACTAAAAACTGAAAAATACAATGAAATCGAAACTGTAAACTGGAAATAAAAGTTAGCCGAGTCGAGGAGGCCTCTTTCTGCAAGACGAGATACGCCCCGGTAGTGCTCTGGGTTTGGCGTGTCGTCCCCAAAGATAAAACGGCTACGTCTCTGGTAAAGCAGCACCGCAATCACAGAGCTCCGGCGAACTGGAAGAGGAGAGGGCAGAGCTTCGGGAAGAAAGACTATGCAGAGAGTATGATGCTTGTGTTCTAATTGTTCTCTTCTCCTAATGCTTGTGTTCTAATTGTTCTCTTCGGGAAGAAGAGTATGATGCTTGTGGTCTTCGTGAAGTGACTTGATCAAGCCATCGCTCAAGGCGCAACAGGCCGAGTTGATCTGGCTGCTGATCAAGGCGCAGCATGTCCAGTTGATCAGGCTGCTGCCTAAAACTGGTCCAAAATATTAAGTCTGGACCCTAAGAACCAAGCCCAAAGACCAATTGCCAAGTCCAAGTCCAAGGGCACGGGCACGGCTCGGCTCGGCGCGCGTGTGCCCGCATGTGGGCTCTTTCACACATCTTAGTCCACGATAATTACTAAGTGTAATTAGTCACTTAATAAATACACATTTAAAGATGTGTCTCATCTCCCATGTGTGATAATTAACACTAGTTAATTACTCCCTTCACTTTCAACTCATAGTTTTATCAAAAGCTACAATGTGACCAACTTTTATTCACTATTTCTCACTCACCAGGAATCGAATTTGAGAAAGTGAATATACTACGGTCATTTACGCGGAACGTAGATCGACACTATATCATTTAATTTTCCAAAATTAAATGTCTCGTCACATTTATTATTGGTCAAACTTCAATGACCGGACATCTTAAAATCAAGATTCCAACAGAGTTTAACCCGAACCAACATAATGGTTTTGATTCCAAATTTTACTGAACCGTAATATGCTATTAACCGCTGATATGGCAACAAAAAATTAGGATAGCAAGAAAATTGCATCGTATCAGGGACTCGAGTGGTATGATATTCCAACATAGTATTATGTATGAAAATTGATTTATAAGAAAATCAGTTACAAAATCAAAGTTCTTCCACTTTTTAATTTATGGAAAAACCCGAGTAAGACTAAAGTTCGTTAACAACCCAAAAGAAAACGATTGTGATATTGTTGGATTCTATGATATCTTGCAAGATTTTATACTTTATAATATACTGATGAGCGAATATTTCTTTCAAGAAAAGTTGCATAATAGCGACAAGGTATGTTTGTCTACATTCTAAGAAAGAGTCCTCTTTTGTCTTGTTAGAAAACGTTTTAGATCATGTATATATTTTGTTAAAATATATTTTGATGATTATTTAAAAAATCTTGTTATTAATTGATATATAGATAGATATACACGTCTACAATACAAGTAAAATCACACGAATTTTATAAATAGTACGTTGACGTTGAACTCATTTTCACAAAAGTCAACTTTAAGAAGATCTATAAGAACTCAAAGATCAATTGTAGCAAATAAATATTTGCAACCTATATATAGCACTGCAATAAAAAAGTTAAGGACATTTCAAATGCAATTAAAGACGCTAATTTATGTTTTAAAATATACCATCAACGCTTCAAAAACGTCCTTATTGTCGGTGCCAAACCAAAATTAGAAGACGTAATTGGAAGCATCTTAAAAAATATAAGATTAAATTAATTTATCTTTAATTTATAAATGCTTTCTTTTGCGTCCTAAATTGTTGTTATTTTTAAAATTTTTCCAACGCAAGTAATTGCGTCTTTTGAAATAAGTTTTTTATAGTGTATGTTTTCTAATTAATTGTTAATATACTGATCAGTCTTTTGCTAAGAATTTAGATGAACACGGATCAATTTAATTTTGTAAAAAGGGAAAATAATGAAGCATCACATTCCTAGCCATTTTAACTGTCCCGTAGATTTCTAGAATCTGAAAAAAAATTATTGCTTTAACAATATTCACTACTAAAAGATGTACCCCTTCATAAAAGAAGGTATTTTCGGAACTTGGAGAAAGTCCTTTCTCATATTCTATAATAGGTCGGTTAATTAAATTAGTACATATTTATGCGATGACTAATGCAACTGCCAATCCAAAAATTTCATATTCTTAAAAATTAAAAATTAAAAGACAAACTATAATCCCGAAATCTATAATTGCTTGTCCAATTTTCTTCGATAAGGTCGTCTTTGAGGCAGACGTGGGCGTGTTCTTCACACATGAAGCTCTTCAATTTAGGACTTTCTGAAATTTTGCGGCGAACATTGAGGTATGGACTTCCAAGCTAGAACCAAAATGTAAAACATGAATAAATGATTTGTGATGGTATTATGTTATATTTATATATAGATGAAAAATAGGAGTAATTAAATGGTGAAGCGAGCTAATTTTATTTTGTAGAAGATTTATTTCACAAATTTTAATTAGGTGACAGAAAAATGAAGTAACTATCGCAGGAGGGGAAATCATGCTTTGTTGCTGATGTCATACCAACTTTGGACGTTTGTAGTGACTAGTTAAATTATTTATATACTCCAAAGTCCACACACTTATACTGTATGCAATTCCAAATTTCCAACTGCAAAATTATTTATATACTCCATAGCCCAACATCTTGAAGGAACCTCACACTCTCACTCTCTCTCTTAAATG
Organism: Salvia splendens; assembly: GCF_004379255.2. Lineage (NCBI taxonomy): Eukaryota > Viridiplantae > Streptophyta > Magnoliopsida > Lamiales > Lamiaceae > Salvia > Salvia splendens. The sequence continues at coordinate 5,280,287 of NC_056039.1, forward strand.
TGCCAAGATGTTAGCCTCTTCCTGCATTTGCACCTGCACCTTCTCGCCCTCTTTGCTAATAACTTTCATGTTTTTCTTTTGTTTTGCTTCATCAATGCTTCGTCTCATTGACCGATACGATAATTATGAGTGAAATTGGAGGAGGTGCAGATGCATATGCATGTATAGGTCATTTTGGGAATATTATTACTCTCACACAGCCACAATTGAATACACACTCAAGGTACGTCTCTCTCTCTCTCCTGTTTAGATCTGCTTGAATTCAAATAATTTGTTTATAGGATTGCCTAATTTTGAATATTTACCTAGGATAAAGCCATAAACCGATATGAAAAACTGTGCCCTAGATCTACATTTTGTTTGGAATTATGAGAGAATGAAAGGTACGAATCCTTTTCCCTTGCATGTAACACGAAATAAATTGGCATCTTCCTCTTTCAACTAACAATTCTTTGACTGATTCTTGATTTTTTGTCGCAGCCAAAGATATATTCCGACTGTTTATAAGAATGAAAAAAAATTTAGTTCCAAAATTAGAGAATCATCACTTTCTGATATGATACTCATTTTTAGGAGTATTTCACTACTTCAAAGATACTGAGATTTTCATGGAGGCATGTCACATGTTGTATCATAAGATAAATTATTCAAACTCTCATACTCTCTTATTCTCAATTTCTCTCGTATAGTAGCTAACTTTCTTTACTGTACATTTTAAATTTAATTTAGTTGATTTTTCATTTATTTTCAATAATATTAAGCTTATTACTAGTACTATTTTTGTTTATGTTTGTACATTTATATGCCAACACTTAAAATAAATGAATAAGTAATGTTTTTTATTTGGAAAATTATTCGAGTTCCTTCTGTCTCTTGGAGGTCTATACTATGCAAACATTTTGAATTACAGGATTTAAGTATGTGATAGGCTTTTACCTATCAAAGGAGTTATTAGAGAGAAAGAGGCGTGAATTGAGAGAGATTAGAGAGAAATCGGTAATAATAATAATAAAAGACTCCACACATATTTATAATATGTGTTGCTACAAAAAGATCTCCTATAAACTGGGAAAGCAAATCAAATCCTAACTACTATGGAAAATAAATAAAATCATAATAACAACTAAATAATACTAAAACATAAATAACTAAATAAATATATGGAGAGAATATCTCACTATGTCAAGAAAGAGAGGGAAGAAATACAAGACAAAGAAAATTTATAAGTTGCATTTCTATATTTTAACTTGGTCGTTTTATACAATAACTGATTTTGGTTCTAATCAATGTTTGAATATTGCTAGTTTGCTACTGAAGTGTCTTACTATGTTTCTTATATATGGAGTATCAATCAAGTATATTTATCCATTACAACAAATCAAATTGAACAACTTAGACCACCCCAGAAAGTAATGGGTTAAAATTTTCAAAACTCTAACTGATAATGGGAGAAGTATGGTAGAAATTATACCACAGTTGTAGTTATTTTAACCTGCATTGGGACTTTTAAAGCTTCTCCTGGTTTTCATGCATCTTGTTTGTGTTCCTTCAATGGATTTCAATCTGTTATTTGACCATTCCTTGATGATTTAGGAAATGTTTTTAGCTCTGAGCAATCCCATTGATCCCTCTGATGGCTCTCTTGCCTGCCACATATTACATGGAACTTTACATTCCTTATCTGGCAAAGGATTATTCGATCGAACAAGCTCAATACTGTTCAATCTATCAGAGTATGTGGTGGATTTGCCTACTTTACTTTTATCTATCTAAGCTATCATCAAAGTAAACACTGCTTTGGATCATACTCCACTTGACACTTGGTATACCTCTGAATGCTTACTCTAATATGCAGTAGAATTTCATATGCTCTGGTGCAAGTAACACTTGGTAGGATATATACTCATGTAGTAACCTTTATGATTGGAAGAAAGTGTGATTTCACGCATAGAATGCGTTCTTAATTATAGTGGTTAAGAGATGTGACCTTGAAGCACTATAATTTCACTCTGTCTCATATTATGTTGTAAGCAATGCTAGCTCATATTAACTGCATTTGGCTCCCTAAGCATGACCTGTTTAACCTTTTGAAGTGAAAAGGTTCCAACTTAGAAGAGGTTTTCTTTGTGTGAGATATTTCTGTTCTTGTATGATTGCAGGGCATATATGTAGGCATTGTGTTTTGTCTGGTTTGTCTATGCTTATGAAGCAAAGAAGGGATTTGAAAGTTCTAAAGTAGAATTTGAAAAAAATTGTATTCATGGTAAATCAATACCTCAGATTTGCAAATATATGTTGTACTTTATTTTTAGTGGCTAACTTGTATTATGCTTGATGCTTCTTATATGATCTTCATGTAAAATCCTTCATTCACACTCACTCTGATGATTTTCTTAATCTGTACAGACAAACATGTTTAACTGTTGGTGAATGTAGTGCTTTTCACCACACATTTGTGGTTTAAAACAATTTATCATCTCTCCGGGGGGAACTGCTAAATAATGGAAAATGAGCTTTAGGTAATTTTATGGTTCAAACTCTATTAATCGGCAAAAATACTAGTATTGCCATAAAAGTTGGAGACAGAGTTGTTTTAATGTAATAACTACTACTAAAACTGTGGAGTTTGCTTCTGAATATCCCTTCAAGATAATACAATATGCATTGTATTAATTAATATGTACATTTGGACTTAAGGGGAGAAATTCTTAGTTTTTATGTTATGACCTTACGCTAAATGCAGAAATCTTGAAATCTGAGTCTCTTATATAGGGATTTATTTTTGTAGATGCTACATTGAAATATCTAAAGACATGTTAGTGAGCCAGTGACCTTCCACAAAGATACAGTATTATTAGGCTTGCATTTGGAAGTACATACTCCTATTTTTTAATTGAGGCTTTGTGTTGATGCACTAGAATACTCCAAAACTAACTGTTAATTTGGGCAACATAATTTCCCCAGTCTAGTACTATATCATTATATGCTGTGTACAGAACCTGATTAAACTGTATACTATTAGATCAGTAGTTAATTTGATGGAGGTCCTATAATTTGTTATCCAGATCTGGATGTTCTCATCTTCCAGTTGCACCGTAAGAGTTTTGTCGGTTCCAATTTCGATGTTCTCAGTTTTTTAATTTCTAGTTTTTTTTTGTTTTTTTGTTTGTAAAAAAGGCCTTTAGAACCGTAACCGGACCTCATAGTTTGCACTTTGCAGTTTCAGTTCCAGTCCGACCTATTGATATGTAGCTGGCCTGGTCCAGTTCCAATTTAAACATGCTTCTATATCTTCATTCAGGAATGATAGTCCTAAAATAGCACTTTTGTGGATTTCACTTGCACATGTGATTTAATTTATTTCTATTTGAGGATGTCATCTCTTTTACTATAGTGCAAACATAGCTAGAGTAATACTATCACCATTTTCACCCTGCTTTATCCGGCGTAGCTTGATTGTGTTAAACCATGATTTCATTTTCAATTTCTCCACAAATTTTGGCTAGCAACCTTTAAAAATGCACCATATTTGATACCATGCTCTATTATTAAGCTTTCACACACAAATTCCAATAATAATAATTTTATTCGCAATTATTTGGTGCGCGTGGAGATATTAGAGTGTCTCATCTCATTGCCAGGGAAAATAGCATTTTGAAACCAAGCATATGAAAATTTTCGCAATTTGATTTTACAAAATAGTGAATGCATGTAATATCTTTGTTATTAACAATTTTACGTACCATATTGGTCATCAGTCGTTGAAATTAAAACCACGCTCGTATCTCACTGAGTTGAGCTACAAAAGTTTCAACACAATTATATCCAATCGGTTGCAGTGTGGCTCCTTCAATTCCACTTAATTCACCTAATCTTAACTGCACAATCAAATCCGAGTTGAAAAATTGGTCTGGGATATATGTATATGTATATGTAGTTCAAGTCAAGAGGGATAAGACATTCACCATCCCTTACAGATATCTGTATTAATTTTAGTTGGATTGCACACCAATTTCCCCACACATCTGATCACGCATCGATTTAATTACACTGATAACTCTATCTTTTAATTTGTCTTAACCGTTACATTACAATAGTTTCCATCTTAATTGGATACATGGTAAATGGCGTGTGTAGTAAATATTGTGTGAAAAAGTAGATAAAATAATACGGCCACCCTAGCCTCTACTATAATGTGATTAAACATACAATATATTACAGCATGTGCTGGAAAAACAATTGGACAGATGAAATCTATGTCTCTCTATATATATATATATATATATAGGGTTTTGATCTATGCAAAACCATATTTAAATACAGAAACGCAGAATAATATCATGTGTAGGGCATTTTTAGGTCATGGTTAGTGTATTTTTAGGTCATACTAACCAAGTATGACCTAAAATGATCTTAACATGACATTAAACTCAAATCTTATAATATGACCTAAAAATGCTTAATTATGACCTTCCGTGTTTTTAGTTAATTATTGACCATTAGATCATCTAATCTTAGGGCTAAGATTTGGGCTGCATTTCTGGATTTAAACACATACTTATTTTGATCATCTCCCTATATATATATATATATATATATACCTATATATAGGGTTTTGATCTATACAAAACCATTCTTAATACAAAAATGCAGAACCAAGCATACAAAAGTCATTTTTAGGTCATTGTAAGCTTATTTTTATGTCATTATAGTAAGGATGACATGAAATGATCTTAACATGACCCCAAACCCAAAGTTTATAATATGACCTAAAACTGCTTTACAATGACTCTCCGTGTTTTTGTTTATTTATTGACCATTGAATTGTCAAATCTCATGGTCAGGATTTGGTCTGGATTTTGTATTGAGATCAAGTTTTGTATTGATCATTTTCCTATATATATATATATATATATATATTGATATTGTACTTTCTTAGTAGTATTATATCATATCGATGATTCAAAGGCTGTCATAGGGAAGCACATAAATTTAATGCTTCTGCCTTCACCAAAGTTGATGTTGTTTTGATCGCTTTCAACCACACACCTTATATGTATTTATTTCGATCCCAAAGATAATGTTTTTTGACATTCGGACCCTCCTGCAAAAGGCCTTCATTCCATGTCATAAAGAAAATGGAAATCAAGCATCGGCCTCCATCAATTTTAACGTATAATTATTTTATACTAAGATTTATCATCTTGGAGGTTGACATTTTTACAAGAGTTCATCATAACAATTAAATTTCCACTTTATTATTAGCCTTTACGTTGAGATTTTTACCTAACTTTCTCACAATTACAAATTAAGGCGAAAAAGTAGTACTAATCCATTCTTCTACATATATCCAATTTCCAGAAATTGGGCCAAATTTACATGAGATAACAATGAAAAAACGCTTCCTCGGTTTATAAAAAAACTAGTGATTTCAGCGAGTTGGTGACCACCTTCTCTAACCGGCTGAATTTCTACCTTATGGATTTCATTTCCTGAATCAATAGTGTGATAGTATTAAAGAAAAAAAAACTTGTCAAAATATCAAAGAACCTTGTTGTAATACAAAACATCTAAACTTTGCTTTGAATATAATTAGCACATCAAATTGAAGTATCGCCCATCTTTAGATTGCAGTTTCCTGCATGAAATTTGAATGTTGTTAATAGGAGTATCCATTACTACTACTATACCGCAGCATTCCCAAAACACATTAGTTAATTTGTGCTACTACATCACTTGAAGTTATAAAGTTCTTAGATTTTGGACAGAAGTAGTCTTTGACAGATCCAAAAATAAGGAGTACAACAAAGATAATGTAAGACATGTGAGTATTGTGGTGAACTCAAATTAAACTATAGTTTAATGTGTGCTGGGTCTGACATACAATCTTGAGATCATATAATTTTCCACCTCGTTGATTGGGGTGTGCTTTCCCAATAAGGATTCTCTGCATATTTGTGTGCAATGAATCTCTTGTTGTTTGTCATCTACTTTCCTCATATAGTCATATGCCTACGTATTACTTGCTCTAAATTTTTAAAACATTTTTACCAACTCCGTCTTCTTTAATTATAGCAGAACTATCCACCGATCAATGCTTCAATTTATGATTTTTGTTTCTATTAGAACAACTCTGTTCTTAATTATAGAATAAATTAATATAGAGTAATTTAACGAGATAGTCATCCTTGAAAATTAGTCACCACCAATAATTTTAATCTATAATTTATAAGAAAATACAGTACAATTTATGTTAAATCCATGCCACCTAGATAACAAAATTTTCATATATATAGTGAAATTTTATGATACTAATTAAAAAAACATGATATTTACCGACGCACAGTGAAAATTATGCTACTAGTAGTACTTTTCATTTTGTACTTAATTTTCCTTATCTGGTCTCAAGTCAAATTAGCATAGTAGGAGTATGATTTAACTGAAGACTTAAATCTAGAAAATGCCAAAGTGTTTATCGTTAATAAATGAATCAAAATAAAGCTAATTAAGATATCCAAACGTTAAGACAAAATCACAATTTAACAAAATTAGAGTACACTCTAATAAATTTTTTTATCAAATAAAAGTAATCACATACTAATTGTACACCCTAACTTTGAATTCCAATTTTTTTAATGCAGGTATATAATTTATTATGAGTACGACAAATTTATTAGTACAATATACATGTAGCGATTTTAATACTTTAGTTATCATGATAAAATGAGTTTTTAGGTTAATTCATCCATATATGCTGAAAATACTACAGACATTTGAATTTCTCCGCGCACCTAAATGTGAGGCGAATATGTTTTAAGTACAATGCAATACACTAATTATTTGGCTAGCATGAACACTGCATGCAATCATTGTAATGAATATACAAAATCTACAACTTAAGTGGTCTAATCTCTTGGATAATTCAAAAATAATTTGACCCCAAAACGTAACGATTCCTAACACCTCACAAAAACGACAAACATTTTGTGCACGAGATAATTACTGTCTTGCAAAAAATACTCCATCCGTCTCATTCAAGATGACGACCTTTTTTTTGTTTGTCCCAATCAAAATGTCTACTTTCAAATTTTAGAAATAACCTTCTCTCTCCTCATTAAAATATTGAACTACCTTTTTTCTCTCTACTTTATTTCACCTAACAACACTTCCTAAAATTCCATGTCACTCAAGAATGTGACCATCTTGAGTGGGACAGAGGGAGTAGTACTAGTAGTATTATGTAAAAGATTACAGCATACATATATATCACCTCATATGATTGAAATGTAGTAACGAAGTTTGACGCATTATTCCTTATCATAAGTTACTTGCTGTCTCAAATAACCCAAAATTTTATGAATATTAATCATCACTATATTTTTGGCTTACCTAAGCTGATAGAGCTAAGCAATAGTCAACTGTAAGTGGGACCGACTCTAATTTTTCTAATTAATACTCACATTGGTTAATCATTAACCAATCAAAACAATGGGGCCATTAGTAGCTGCCGTGAAAGGCGTCCCAACATATAAATTAATGACGTTGTCCAAATTGCTAGTACTCCACTATTTTTCATGCGATTAAAATTTAATTATACGCTGATTAAATAAATTAACACAACATGAACGTACACTAGTTTATATATATGCCTCTGCCTTATTTTTATATCGCCAGTTCCAACATTATTACTAATATAAGACTAAGATTTCGATTTTTTTTCTTGTCCTTTTCTGAGATATATATGGCATCCATTATATAGTTGATCCAATTTTCATATTTGGTTTCGGACCAACTGACCCATTCAATATTAAATGGCTATGCTGCATCATTGAGATATACTGGAACAATTCAAGCAAATAATGCGTATTTTTAACTACTTTGTTAGTACTAGTACATTGTAAGTCTTCTTGAAAGCAATAAAATAAGTAATTTGGGTGTGTGTTCACCATTTTTAGTAGTCTAAAAAAGGCCGACTTAGACCATCTCCAAGGGTACACTAAAACCTAAAGTGTGATAAGTAATTAGCTCTAATAGTACTCAAAAATCAATCCTACTTTTGGTTTTTAAGAACAAAATTACCTATCTTTAGGTTTAAACTAAACTAAAACCAAAAAAGTTTTTCAAATTTTGTGAGTCAAAGAGGCTTGATATAGAGAATAATCTTTGAAGTTTGAATTTAGTGTAAATGATTGGAGAAAAATTATATTTGATGTGACATTTACACTAAAATATATTTGAATTTAGTGTAAATGGTTAGAGATGCTCTTAGGGCATCCGCAACGCGGGCCGTCGGCGTTCCGCGGGCCGTTCCGCCGGAACGAAACCGCGGCGGCACGCGTTGCAGCCTCCGTTCCGATGCCAAACCGTTCCCAAACCGTGCCGGGTGCCGACGGCACGACCCGCGGCACGGTCCGCGCCGCCACGCGCTTCGGCGACGTGGCTTCTCCCCGCGTCGTGCGTGACGCCCACTCGCCGGTCCGCGAGTGGGCGTCGTCACTTGCTGACGCAATAATTCATTTTTTTTAAAAAAATTCGATTTAAAAAAAAAATTTAACTTTAATGTTACCGCTTTTTTAACATTTTTCATTTTTTTAATTTTTATTTTTATTTTTATTTTCTTATTCTATAAATACTCATACTACTTCATCCTCATTTCACACACAACTACACATCTATTCTTCCTAAATCAACTTCATTTCCTCTCCAATTTTCATATTCAATCTCTTCACAAAATGTCCAGCGACGGCAACTACGGCGGTGGCGGCTCCGGTGGGTGGGATCTCAACGCGTTCGGCGATTGGGAGACCATGTACAACACACTTGGTGGTTCCAATTCGTCGACGCCGGGCACCCAGGGGTCGGCGACGCCAGGTGGGTACCAACCACCCACTTTCGATGTGGATGCATACGCTCGACCCTCTGCCTCGCGGCCTTCGCAGGGATTGTCCCAGATTCGGGAGGATATCCCCGTTGCACCCACCCAGGGAGGAGGCCGAGGCGGTGGAAGCTCCAGGGCTGCGTCTGAGGCGGCCGAGGAGGAGGAGGAACAGGAGGATGAACCGGAGGATTTGGGCCGGCATCCGTACAGCAACGAAGAAACAAAGGCGGTGTACAAAATATGTTGATATTTGGCAGCTCGTCAAGGACGAGGAAAGGTGGGCCGGCGGTGTCCGCTCCAGCTCGGGCTCAACCTCAAAGCGCACGAAGCACACGGCGACCGGCAACTACTCGTCTGGTGACACCGGTGAGGCCAGCCAGGGTGAACCGCAGGTGTTTGGGAGTACGGGGTATCCAAAGCCCGACGAATACGGCGGATCCAGCCGTCGGCCGCAAGGGACGAAGGCGGCGAAGGCGGCTAGAGCGAGGAAGGGCCGAGGCGAATCAAGCCAGCCGGCCTCGGGATCGGGCTCGCGGGGACGCTCGGACACACTTATGGTGGCGTACATCACCGCCACAATGGCGGACACTTCCCGCTTCTCGTACGCCCAATTCACGGCCTGGTGGAACGAAATTGTTGCTATGGCAGCACAACTTGACCTTCCGACTCCCCCTAAACCTCGACCGCCTCCGGAGGATGATTTGCCGGCGGAGTAGTTTTTTAATTTTCCCACGTTTAATTATGTGTTTTTTATTGTGTGTTTTTTATTTTTTTAGGATTTTAATTGTGTGGTTTTTATTTTTTTAAGTTTTAGTTGTAATTTTTTTTAATGTTGTGTGTTTTTTAATAAAGTGTGTTTGTTATTTAATAAATCGTGTTTGTTTTAATTGAATTGAGTTGGAAATAAAAATAAAAAATGAAATTGAATGAATAGTAATTTAAGGAACGGTTTAGGAACGGTTAAGGAACAGAGGGTTGCAGGTTCCGTTGCTTAGTTAAGGAATGAAGTAAAATAGTACAGTGGGGCCCTCAAATAGTAGTTTAAGGAACGGTATAGGAACAGCGTTGTGGATGGCCTTAAAACTATATAGGCATCATGCATGGGTTAATCTTCCTTAGAAAACGATGATTTGTAATAGAAAAGTTATGCCAATCATATATTTGAAATATAGACATTAGAATCGTGATTCTATTCCCATCAAATTTAATTTCGCTTATGAACTATGCCAGCATAGAAAAAGTATGAAACTTTCTTTAGATCATAAATTACTCTTCAGAGAATGAGCCTTGAAGTTGATATATTTCAAAGTTAGCTTGCATGAATATTCGAGATATTTGATCTCAATCACTACAATAATAAAACCCATTAATGCCATTTTTTAATGCAATGAAGGACACTAATATATGTTTCTAAATTTATCAAAAACGATTCAAAAATTGTCATTTTTTTGGTGTCCTAAAAAGGTAAAAGATGAAGTTAATTTGTCTTTAATTTAAGAACACTTTCTTTTGCATGCGGCCTTAATTGATGTTAATTTTTTAAAGTTTACAACACAAATAATTGCGTCCTGATTTTCGTGTCCTTAAAAGATAAAGTTTTTATAGTGAATGGTGATTTACTTTTCCGGTTACATAAACTTAACTATGCTAGTAATAAAAATTATTAATTGTTTCTAGTTTACGTCTGTGAGGAGTAGTTTTTAGTGTGAGATAACAACAAAGGCTTAATTGTTTTTTAACAATATAATGTCGATGAAGTTACAGATCATTTGTTTCGTTGACAAGGAGGTGATGAACACAAAAACATAATGATTGTTATGGAACTAAAGAAACGACAAAGGGAAAGAAGATTTTACTATGTACTGTCAACGAAAGAAGTTTTTTTTTTCTTTTCCAACAAATTTTCCATCACAACACAAAACCCCATAAACTCAAAACTCTTTTTTTCTTTTTTCATTCAATAATTAAAATCAGAATCTTCAGTGGGTCTCTGCTCCAACCATGCCCCTTCAAATCTTTCAGATTGTAATTTTCTCACTCTAGCTATAGTAGTACACCATCTCTCTCTTCCCCTCGTCATGATTGAACACCAAACCGCTGCTGTTATCGTTGCTAATGAGCTGTTTAACTAGCTCCATATCACACCCCAAATTAACCGGCTTTTGATCAACAAAGGCTTCATGAAGCATGAATTTCTGATTCCCTTGATCAAATCCGCCGTAAAGCCCTTGAAAACCGCAGGGGATTTCTTCCTGCTTGACATGATCTTTGCTGTCAGATGAAGAGCAGCTCGCTTCGTTGCCTCCAAACATGAGCATGTTGCTGCTTTCCATCCCATTATACAACTCTTGATTTTGCGGAAAATAGGGATACTGAGATGTGGTTAGCGAAAATGTGTCGGAATTATTGCAGTAGAGAGATGGCAATGGCGCTGGTTCAAGTGATTTTGCGGTTTGGAGATAAATCGAGTTGAAATCTCTGTAGAGGTTAGAGAGAGAGTGGGGCTGTGTTTGGAAGGTGTTTGGAAATGAGTATTTAGAAGGAATCAGCCCCATTAGTTTCTTCTTCAGCTTCGTGTTCCAGTAGTTCTTGATGTCGTTGTCGGTTCTCCCCGGTAACTGGGCTGCGATGATCGACCACCTGCAATTTTTGACATAATTGATTGTAATTTGATGAAACAAAATTAGTTAAATTTTAGGATCATTTATGATCACATGTTAAATATAGAGGAGGAATCTATTGAGTTTTCAAAGCAGATTTCGAATTTCCCACAGTTTATGCTTTCCTTTTTCATGCTATTCTTTGGTTTTCGGTTAAAATTTGCAGAAGAAGAATGAACAGTTTTGAATAATTAGGATTTCTTGATAGACCACAAGTCGACAAACGATAATGATTTCATTAATTAATTGAATAATATAATAACACTCTATCCTATTATAAATAGGAGAATACTTAGTTTATGGAATAAGAAAACAATATACGAGAAAGATATCCCTAATATATCTAAACTAAATGAAGGCTAGTGTCATTGAGTCTCCACTTTCCCAAAACAGATACAAAAAAAATTGTGAAGAAAGAGAGAGAGAGGTACCTGCTCCCAATGCTGGCAAAGAGAGTGCAAATAATTCTGTCTTCTTCATCAGAAAATTCACCATGTTTAATGTTAGGTCTGAGATAATTAAGCCATCTCAATCTGCAGCTCTTTCCACATCTTTTCAGACCTGAAATTCCCATCACTAACAACATCAGACAATCTAATTATATTAAGAGATGAATGAGAGAGGAGAGAGAGAGAGAGATGTAGTTTACCAGCTTTTTGAGGAAGAGCAATCCAATTTCCAGCAGTGCCATATTTCTCCATGAACTCCTTAAGCTTTGCATCTTCTTCAGGAGACCAAGGCCCCTTCTTCACATTCGCCTTATCGCAGCAAGGAGCTCTTCCCATCTCTCTATTTAACTTTTTCTCTCTAATTTAGTATTTGGTGCATCTATGTTGATAGGCTGGAATCAAAAGAAGCTATTATGTAATTTAACTTGGTTTGGTGTGGGAGCTTTAGGCTTTTTATTGAGGGAAGATGATTATGAAACAGTGCCAAAGTCATCAATTTATATCACAAGTCAAACTAGATTTGTACGTTGCTGATTAAGTTTATTTGATTAATTGCATGAATTTCATGCCCACTCACTTTCTTGATTTTTAAGATTCGTCCAACAGTTTTTTTTCAAGTCCCAAATTTTAATTAAAATCAGATCGACTAGTCAATGATGTTACTGTTGCAAAACACTGTATAACTATATTAATTTAAGTACGTACATATATCTCGAGTTTTTATTGTATAAATTAATAGCTGAACTTTCCAGCTAATCAAAATTCATGTATTAAAAAAAACATTGGCTGATTAAAGATCTGGTTACATGTCATTGGATTAAAATTTATTCAGTGTACAATATAGCAGTAACATTAGATTGTTATTTAATAACCATAACTGAATCAAATTACACGTGTGAGCACAGTAAAAATCTGTATTTTGGAGTATTATAAAGCAATTACAATCATATATTATCAGTTTAGTAATATGAACACTCAATATGATATAATTCTGCTAAGAGTGTCTAGGCTATCAAAGGTGAACAAATAACATTATTGAAGCATTTAGCTTTTACCATAGTAATTTCCAATGAAGCTGCACAACAACACTCTAGCTAGTAGTATCTACGTTGTATCTCAAAACATAATTGATCGCAGCTGTTTGTTGATGTGTCAACCCAAAATCTTAAATTCAAAATGTAAAAGATGATTATTGGGAAGGCTCTTGAGCACAGAAAACAAGTTTGAATGATGATCGCAACAGTAAAAGGGATGTAAAATTGTAAATTGTTGTTGAAGAATAATTGTGGAGTATAGGCTTTTTCTACTGTTTAATTATAGGTACGTAGATTTTGAGAACAGACTGGTCAGAATATGTGATCAAATTTTTTGATGAAAATGATGACCTATCTTTTAGATTTGTGGCAGCTATATATCTATGACGATGAGGAGTATACATGCATTTATATTTGATATGATCTGGTGCTCTTTTGGATTGACTTATCAATGCTTTTACCCTTCTTTGAATTGTCATAGCACCACCACTGACCACCCTAACAATTTACCCACCTCCAAATTCCATATTATAGTATATACTTTGTCAAATCTGTATACACTATAAAATGTTAGGTTAATCCTCTTTGCTTTGCTAATTACGAGTAGTACATCAAACACACATAAATGGATTGGTGGGTAAATATAATTAGGTTGAGTTACTAATTTGGACAAATTTAATTCAAATAAATTGACTCTATTAGATTCAGTGACACTTTCATTGATCTCTAACTTACAATATACTACGACTTTCTAGTCTGGCGCAATTTGATTTATTTAATGACTTCTTGCTTTTAAATATTTAATCATCAAATGTAAACACAAAAAGTAAAAGGCTACAGAATCAACTCTTTACATTAGGACCGGTTTGTCGTTAATAAAGACCATTTTCTGCTTATGAAGGTTTAAATAATTAATCATTAAAAACAATATTGTAATAAATGACCAATTTCTAGAACAGAGACTGTTTTAAACTTTTAATTAACATTACTTATTTTATTTAATGGCATTCCACAAGAAGGCTTTATTTTTCTCCGAAAACTACAATTCCAGCTTGGAAAAGTTTAGTAGGATGTTGGTGTTCAATGGCAACCTTCAATAGTGCATAAGTGTATCAAATAGACATGCATTTATGAATTTATAAATAGCTTTATGATCATAAAATCAACAAATTATAGTAATTCTTTGTTACCGATCACTTTTTCATATTTACCGATCATTTTCCGGAACAACATCTCACTAAAAAAAATCATTTTCGTGCTCGCTAGATACTCTTATTTTACACTTAAATCATTTAATTTTGATTTCTATATGGTAAGTAAGTTTCTCATATTGCCGTACATATTATTCAAACAAGTATACTCATTATAATGGAAAAGTACTGAATTATCTTATTCGTAATTTATTGAAGATCCTACTGTTCTACCTATAGTAGCTAGACATGCTTTGACGTTTCTTTTATCCCTTTTATTGATTTTTTTACAATCGATAATGACTACTATATCTTAAATATTTTGTTGACACTGCTGCTTAAATTATCTTAATGTTAAGATGTATATTTGCCAAAGCCAAAACAATAACTCTAAATTAATATGTGAATGCGAACACTAATAAAATCTCAAAGAAGGCTGCTATATAACACCATGTAATTGTTATAAGTACAACTCTATTATTTCCTTAAAATTACATATCGTTGACTTTAATCAATTTCCTTGCTTTCATATGTTGCATTACTGTCAATAATTGCTTGAATAATAAATTTTGACTCCATAAATCTATATTCGCTTATAATAACTATTTTGAAGTGACATGCATGACTCGGATTAGTACCAATTCATTTTGTGAACATATAGCCTACATGAAAACATAGAAAATTGAAGACCACGAATTATGAGAAAAACAGACGAATAGGGCTCTTCACGCAACGACTTTTTACTATAAAAGCATTACTTAAATATGCATTTTTTTAAGATATACCCACAATATTTTGTCTTCTCTCGTGAGACAACGAATCTTTTGTTTAAAAAACACATCAAATCAAGAGTGTAAAAAATGCAATTCATAAATTAATTAAGATTGTATGATCTAATAAACTACTTTAGGAAAGGAGACAAGTGTCCTCTCCTCCATTGACTTTGGGACAGCTAAGATTAGTAATGTTTGATTTACTTAAATCAATGGTTGGCAAGCTAAGCTTGAATTTTATTTTTTCAAGCATTATTGTATTATTTTATATTCGGTTTATTACCCCGTGATAACTCAATTTGACCTTCACATAATGCTACTTATAAAGTCATTTAATTTGTTGAAGTGGACCTCAAACCCCTTTTCCTCTTTTTTCCAGAGGGAAACTGATCGGAATATTTCGGGTGCTCAAATTTATTTAATTTTTTCAACATAAATGAATTCAAAGTAAAACATGTCCTTAATAGGATACTCCATTTATATTAGCTAATTCAATATCATTAACTATCATTTAATTCATAAAATTGGAAATTTTCCATTCGCAACAAGCATATTAACGACATTGATACCGATTACTCTACAATCATTGTCCATGGTATTAATAAATGAAGTGTATATAACTATTAGTATTATTGTTTCACATTAATTGCAAGGTTTATTGGTTTATACATGGATGGATGATGTGCGAGTAAAATAATTGCATATTTGTATAATCTCTTTTCTCTTTACCAAATTGCTGAGAAAAACTTACTAACATACTGTTTGGTCAACGTTTTGTTCAAATGGCAATTTTAAAAATCAGCTAAAAATGATCTGATGACAGATTATTTGGTGAAATTGGATGTAAAATAGGAGATTTAAGTTAACATAAAAGAGTATAATTAGGAGTATAGGGATAAAAATGTAGTGGAGAAATCCAGAAGAGAGAGGAGTGGGGTTGCGTGCGTGTGTTGTGTGTCACTATTTCTGCGCTCGAAACGTGTCGCAGTATTGCCAGGGCCCCTATTTGCTAAATTACCAAACAACCCCTTCTGCGAATTCACTGACCTTGGCTTGCCCTCTTTTACCCTTTTTCTGTTTACTTCAACACTGAAATTTGTTTACGGTATATAATTTCCAAATTAGCTATTATCCATTTTACTTTTATTACTTTGTGTAGGGCTTCGTTATTAAAATAAGTATGAAAATGTTAACCACTGGTGGACACGATACGAAGAAATTGAGGTCATCCACTACGCTGTTTCTAAACCGTCTCTTAAATACTATTTGACCACTATTTGAGGGTCTCACTGTCCTTTTTTCCTCCATCCCTTAACTAAGGGACGGAACCTGCAACGCTCTGTCCCTTAACCGTCCCTTATTCCGTCCCTTAATTACTATTCATTCAATTTCATTTTTTATTTTTTTTCTCAACCCAATCCAATTAAAACAAACACACTTTATTAAAAACACACTTTATTAAAAAACACACAACATAATTTAAAATACAAATTTAAAGAAAAATAAAAAAACTACTCCGCCGGCTAATCATCCTCCGGAGGCGGTCGAGGTTGAGGGGGAGTCGGAAGGCCAAGTTGTGCTGCCATATACACAATTCTGTTCCACCAGGCCGTGAATTGGGCGTACCAGAAGCGGGAAGTGTCCGCCATTGTGGTCAAAATTGGGTGGTTGGTACCCCCCTGGCGTCGCCGAACCTTGGGTCCCCGGCGTTGAGGAACCGGAACCGCCCAATGTGTTGATCATGGTCTCCCAATCGCCGAACGCGTTGAGATCCCACCCGCCGGAGCCGGAACCGCCGTAGTTGCCGTCGCCGTCGCCGGACATCTTGAGTTGTTATATGAAAATTTGAGAGAAAATTTAGATGATAGGAAGAATAGATGTGTAGTTGTGTGTGAAATGAAGATGAGTTTAGGAGTATTTATATAGTTAAAAAATTAATTAAAAAAAAATTTAAAAAAAAACAAAAAAAACGGTATTATTTTTTTTCTTTTATTTTATTTTTTTAAATTCGAATTTAAAAAAAAAAAATTTATTGCGTCAGCACGTGACGACGCCCACTCGCGGGCCGGCGAGTGGGCGTCACGCACGACGCCGGGTCGCGCCACGTCGCTTAGGCGCGTGGCGAGATAGCCAGTCTCGTGGCTCGACGGGACGCGATGCGGGACGCGACGCGGGACGGCGCGGGACGGGATGGCGAGCTACAACGCGTCGCGCCGTGGTCCCGTCTCTCCGAGACGGGACGCGAGACGCATAGTGGATGGTCTGATAAGGAGTAATGATGGAAGATCTTGTTTGTAATATCTGTCGCCAATCCTATCAACATCAATCATTTTCGTGAGGGTTGGTTTTGAATTTTAGGCCTTCGTCGCCCTCTTACTTCTTAACATTATCTTACATCCTGAAAAGCCCAACACATATTTTATCATGGCCCAATATCCAAATGAAGAACTTGCTTAATTGACAATGGAAAAGTTGTTCACATAAACCTGGAATCATGTCATAAATACCAGTATAAGATTTACCAAATAATGCTTAAGCGTAGCTTATAATACAACAATAAGTGAGCCTTATCAAATAGATTGTACAAATCCACCATTGTGCAATATTTACTAACCAAGATCCTTCCATACTTTACTGACTCAATAAGACGAAAGAGAGAGAGAGAAAGATAAAAGTTATGACCGAACTCTTGCGAGACGAGCCCTCATCTCTTCTAGCTCTTCCTCGTCGTCCACATTGTCCTGCAAGTTTATAAAACTTAAAAGTTTAAAAGCAGAAAACAGAAGGGGATAAGTGAGGGACAAGTTAAAAGCATACCTCTGCATCTTCACTAGTTGCAGGTTGTTTCAGCTTCTGTTTCCTAATTGCTTCAGGAAGTTGGGCAGCAGTCTCACCAGCAATTGCTGCTAATACCTTGTCGATTTCTTCTTCTGTTTCTTCTTCTATGTCTTCCGAGTCTAGTGCACTGTCCAACGCATCATTCATCATCTCTTCAATTATACCAGCCTACAATTACACAGTACATCACTACCTTAGGATTCAACATATCTTTTCTCTGTCATGAAATTTGTTAATCTCCACCGTGAATGAGCTTGTTCAAGCTCTTGCTAGTTTAGGAGTTTTCATTTTCTTCTAGTCCTTGTTCAATAACTTTATGCGTTTACAGAGTATCAATATCAATATCTAATTTATACCATACCTTTTAACAACAACAAAAAAAAAACACAACACCAAGTCAGGTTTGTTTTTAGAAATAGTAGTAAAACTAGAAATCTGGGGTTTTAAAACTATATAGTATGCCAAGGCCAAAACCTGTAAAAATACTGACAGTCACTACAAAATTCCAATTGTCCATTTTGAAAGAGGCTCAAGTGCCTGCATGCAGCCATAAAATAAGCAGCAACAAGTCAACAACTTACTATTAATCAAGAAACAAATTCTTTTACAAAGGAATACCTAGCCCCCACAGTTTTAGAGGCCGTTGGTCCTCCAGAACCTAAATAACTCAATTTTATCCCATGAACTAGGTGTGCCGATGGATAAGGTCGATCTAAAACTTGAGATAAGGAACAAAAAGATGTCACAGTTCAAACTTAAGACCAAAAACTCCGGGAGTATGACAACAGAGATTATTATTTTGTCACATCACTCTGGTTCCTATGCACACGTCTTCTTAGTATGCACAGTCACATACCCAACCAAATAACCAAGGTCAAATAAAGATATGCAACACAGTTCAAAATAAGGGCTATGAAGAAAGTATATCCATATAACCCAGAAAATGCGATCTCACCTTAGTCATTTCTTTACTGAATTCTTGCATGGTAACAGCAACTTCTGAAGACTTCATAAGATTATTGACAAGTTTCATGACTTCAGCACTTTTTGACAAGTGCCCCACCGTACGAGCAATAGCTGCATATCAAATAGCAAATTGTTGAAGAAAAATCCTAGCTACACGGTCAGGCTAGCAAGAATTTTTCCAATTACAGAAGGAAATGGTATAACCTTAAAAGTTGCTGATCTCTTATAGAAGAGAACAAATTCTCAATCTCTAGATGTATTTTTCCTCATTTATCTTATTCATTTTGACACACACAAATTTAAATAAAACACTATACCAATACAGAAAAAGACCTGTGAGGCCGTGACAAGTCATAGAAATTATACATTGCTTCCCTGTTATTAGTAAATTTTAGCAAAAAGTGGCTGGTTCACAAATAAAGACGCAATGGTAATAAAAGGACACAGGTCTTCAGAGCATTGATTCAGCACGAAGCAATAAGCAACAAGATTTCTCATATCATGCTTGAGCTTGGTGGACTAGACAAAGCACTGAGAGACGTGATGCATCATCACAAAAGACATTAAGCCATTGTTCATGTGAGACTAAGCATATGGCTCTTAAATTAATATTATGGTGGCAGGTGTGTATTGGTATTGTATCTTAACATGCAGCGTGCTGGTGTTCTGAACCTAAGTTTACATTCCTTCTCAGTTTCAAGACACATTTATGCAATCACACTCTGAATTCTGGATAAAGAAGAACTGAAATTCCCATATCTCAAGTAGTCAATGTTCTGAACTTGAATCAAACAATTCAGAAAAAGTATGCCACATTGATGGTCATAATTAGATACTACTATTAGAATTCATGTGCAGTATTAACATGTAAGAGCAAAAATAAAACTGAAATAGTCTGGATCATACCAACACTTTCTCCTAAATGCATTGAAATTGAGTTCATCTGTGCTTTGTTTTCATATAGGCGGTTCACAGTCCTCCTAGATCCCACAATTTCTTTCGCTAGTGCCTGTTAGGAGAAATGATCAAACAGCATATCAGAATAGTAAACCACGTTCTTTTCATGGTTCGTTCAATATAAGAACACAAAATCCAGAACTGGCAATATTTGCACATTGACATAGCAATGTTGTTAAGACATAAATTACCTGGTCAAATTTGAAGTTATTCTGTGGGGAAGGAACCAAAATAATGTAATAATTCTAAATATGTGCAAACCCTGACAAGTGAGAGCATGGCATTCTCTCATGCTTTATTAATTTGAAGTTTCCCTTCTGTTACCTCTCTCCCTCTCTGAGTCATTCACTTGGATTTGTAACATGGACATATTAGTCTTGCCTTAACAACTAAGATCAACCTTCTAAAACACTAATATACAAAATTTTAGTACTCTTTGATAAACTATGTCCCAAAGATCCTTGACGACACAACATTTAAATGACCAAGTTAAGATGCCCACTAAGTGCAGTTGATTTCTATTTCAGGACATAATCCACATACTAATATGTTTTTGAGGCCATTATCTGCAGAATCAGGGTCCTAGATAACTTATTCACTTTTTAGAAGGATATAATACATAAACTATACACGACATTTCGGTAATTTTAGGTTGGCTTACATGAGACATGACCATTATCATCATACTCAAGTAACATACCCATGCCCTCTTAATAGTCAATCTCTCCCTAATCAGGCCTTTGATTTAAGAACAAGCTTGCTGATCCAAAGTTGGTATCTTCCAAACAAGGATATCAGTTTCAGAAATCGCAGAACTAAGAACAAAATCCAAGCATTACCACTAATCAATATAAAATACAAAAAAATAAACAAATTCAGTATAGAACTATAAATTATCTCGAGGAAACCAATTCAGAGCCGATCATGCTTTCATTATCATCAATTACATCAACATATAAGCACAGAAACGATCAGATTAATAAATTAAATTGTAATTACTGTGCCTTAGCAGAACCCATGTCATTTCTCTTTGCAGCCTCTTTAATCGCTTTCTGCACATTTTTCTCTTCTCTCTGTATATCTAATATAATTAAAAACCAAAAACACTAGTCAAAATCCACTATTTGCAAAAACAATCCAGATAAATCAAATCAAATCAAATCAAAAATAAAAATATAAGTAAAGACCTCGGATTTGGCGTTCGATATTGCGGCACTCTTGGCGGAGGCGACGCTGCCAATCTTTGAGTAATTGCTGCGGATTAGGTTTCGGTTTCAATATATTCTTCATCTTCTCCATAATAAATCTGATTGTTTGCAATCAATCAAAGAATAAATTTTGCTTTTTCTGTTCTTTCAAATATGGGAATTTCTTTAGAGTTCTGTTATGTATATGGTTGTGATCCGAATACTTGTTCAGAACACAAGGGAAATTTTAGTGATGAATGTTAGAAAAGATGAAATGGAAGTCGTTATATTCATACGAACAAATCAATCGAAGCTTTTGAGTGGATCAGGAGCTGGGAAGTTTCCTTTGTCACTTTGTACTTCACAATTTTGACCCCTCTATCTATCGCAGTACCTTCGTCGTTTTTTATTTTCTCTAATTTTATTACCTCTACATAATTTGAATATTTAGTCTGGACAGAAAACTAGGGATGAATATTCAAGACTTAATCCAATCTCATACAAAAATATGAAAGTTTATGTCAAATGAATCTCATCCGGTCAGAATTGTTTAAAAACCTGAAATCTAAATAATGAAATTCGATTTTTTTAGAAAAAAATCTAAAATTACATTAAAATATAAAAAATCTGAAATTTTAAAAATCTGCAAAAATCTATCATTAACATTTTCAACATAAATGTTTAATACTTCATCACTCTCATAAAAATATCTCCTTTTTTATATTTTGGTAAATTAGTCCTTTCTATATTTAATAGTAGTACTAATATTTCTTCTTATGAGATATGCTCCGTGTTCCATTACTTTTTCTTTCTATCTCTTATACTTTAATATTAATTTATATTAAAACTTGTGTTATCACTAAAGTTTTTATCTTATGAGACGAATGGAATATTTAATATTATAATAATAGTAATATACCTTCCGTCATATTAAATATGCAACATTTGGAAATCGGCATGAAATTTTACATAGTGTTGTTTTTTTGAGTAAATGAAAATAGATGAAAAAATACAGATAGAGTTGTTACCATTTTAGGCAACATTTCATTTTTAATGGAACAATCTAAAAAAGAAAACGTTGCATTTTTAATGGGACATGGAGTATAAAATACACCATAAATATATTTCAAATTTTGTATTACTTCAAATAAATAATCTGATATGGAGATCCGAACATTAAAAAGAAATAAATAAATCTGAACCAAAAAATCCAAAAAAAAATCCATCAAGCAGCAACCTAGCAACCTAGCAACCTATAAGACATACCCAAACAAGTACAAGTCACAACATTGTAGAATAAATTACGAATAATTGAATAAGTTGGGCCTGGTAACTGCCAACGTAACGTTGAATGTAACAGTATAGGCCATCAATTAGTTGGTAGTACAAAATAAGTAGCACAATGAATAAAACAATGAGGTTTATTGTAGGAGTAGAAGTTAACTCACTACACCATTGTATACCATCATGGTCGCATCCCAAGGGTGATGTTATAACGTATAAAAAATTTTAAAAAAACAAAAAAGTTATGGTTTAGATAAAATTTTCCTAATAAAATTATGATTTTTAGAGATTTGTAAAATTTGTACTATATATTAAGTTTAATTTTTATTTTGATTTCAAAAGAAATATTGTCAAGGGGGATATACTACAGAATCTCCTTTTGGGCCCATCATCATAAAATATCAAACTTTGTCACTTATTATCATCATTATTTTTATACTGTCATCGATTATTATCATTACTTTTTAAAATAATTTTTATCAATATTACAAGATGCTTCTCTCATCAACAATTTAAAAAATTCAATATCCTCCCAATAAAATCATATCAGCCATTGTGAATCGATGTGGAAATCATGATTTAATCAAGTCTCCTAATTGCCAAATAACTACCAACCATACCAAAAGTGCAATTATTCCATAAAATTAGTGGATGCAAATACTTAATCTATCTTATGCATAATTGCTTTCTTAGTGTGTACTATATGTTTAATTAAACATTCCAGCGTATATATAACCATCTCTTATAAACTTTTACATGCAGTTTAATTGGATATTAATTAAGCTAGCATAAAGTATTAATATGTTCATATATCATGCTACTCAATTAATTACTGTTATACTATAAAATGGCACAATCACGATAATGATGAAAAGGAATTCAAATCTATAATTGACGTAAGAAAATTTTGTTCTCCACCAACTGCATTCTCCAAAGTCTTAGCCCAATCAAATTAGCATACTATTTTTAACTTATTATCAAGAGAGATTAGATGAACATTTAATGATTTCTCATAGGGTCATAATATCTCAGTTCTTGTAACAAATAATAATGCATATAAACTTATCACTAAACAGAAGACGTTGGAATTTAGTCATACTATATATACATTTATTCTTGAACACATTTGATGATCAACTGTCGGTAGGGTACTCCTATTAAATTTTGTCCTTGAATTATGCCCTTAAACTAATCAACTTGTAACCGACTAATGACGTCTATTTGAAATTAACAACTTAGCGTGGAAATAATGAATACACATATTGGATTCTGGATGTGTAGATATAGAAAAGTTGGTTTTTTTTGTCCCATATCTAATAGACCGATGTCTTAAAAGGAATGGATAGAGTTAGAAATTCTAAATGTAAGAAGTTGAGAATCGAATTTTCTGTTCTTTGTTTGTCCTAACAAATATATATATGATGAGACTGAAATTAAATTAAATCAAGAAGATCAGAAGTACGTACTTGTGTTTTGGAACTCGGAATTATGAATTCAGAATTCCATAGACATTTTTTTTAAGATTTCGATATGATAATATGAGTTTTTATTTAACGATTCACACAAAATTCAAAAATTTAAGAATTTTTTTTAAAGCATTTGATCGGGGCTTCGAACCAAGAACACAAATTTATAGTGTTTTTTTAGCCGAAGACTTGAACTCAAACTATGAATTAATGATCTTGGAACAGTGAATTTCATCAATATCTAATATATATATATATATATAGGGATGTATTCATTTCCTTTTCCTATATTTCCTCCTTTTTCCTTCTTAATATCAGCCATTAGATTAGAGAAATGGACGGTCAAGATCAACATTGGGTAATTAATCCCGTGTTGCATTATTTGTCATATTTTGTGCATTATAAGGGTACAATAGTAATCTAATAATGGCTGGAAACCGCTACAAATAATGCACCACATGGTCACGAGTAATGCATATAATTGCCTATATAATGCACAATATGTGAACTGCAATGCATACGAACAAGATGTGATGTGTTATGATGTTTGACACACGTTTCTTGTTTCTCCTAAGGGTTTAATAATCTTAGAGGCTAGGGTATAGTACGTAGACACGTATGTAATCTTCACATGGTAACGAGTAATGGATATAATTGACTATATAATGCACAATTTGTGAACTGCAATGCATACGAACAAGATGTGCTGTGTTATGATGTTTGACACACGTTTCTTGTTTCCCCTAAGGGTTTAATAAGCTTAGGGGCTAGGGTATAGTACGTACGCATTAATAACAAATTATAAAACGATACGAATAATTCACCAAATTGTCACGAGTAATGGATGTTATTAACTATATAATGCACAATATGTGAACTGCTATGCATACGAATAAGATGTACCATGTTATGATGTTTGACACACGTTTCTTGTTTCCCCTAAGGGTTTAATAAGCTTAGGGGCTAGGGTATAGTACGTAGACATTACTAAATGCACGTATGTAATCTTCAATCCGTTGATTAACCCATATACACAATACCTCTAATAATGCATAATATATTGAGATAATGACAATTAACAGCTACATAATGCACTACCTAAACCAAATAATGCACATACGTATATTCCAATAACAACAATTTGTTAGTAATGTCTACGTACTATACCCTAGCCCCTAAGCTTATTAAACCCTTAGGGGAAACAAGAAACATGTGTCAAACATCATAACATGGTACATCTTATTCGTATGCATTGCAGTTCACATATTGTGCATTATATAGTTAATAACATCCATTACTCGTGACAATTTGGTGAATTATTCGTATCGTTTTATAATTTGTTATTAATGCGTGCGTACTATACCCTAGCCCCTAAGCTTATTAAACCCTTAGGGGAAACAAGAAACGTGTGTCAAACATCATAACACAGCACATCTTGTTCGTATGCATTGCAGTTCACAAATTGTGCATTATATAGTCAATTATATCCATTACTCGTTACCATGTGAAGATTACATACGTGTCTACGTACTATACCCTAGCCCCTAAGCTTATTAAACCCTTAGGGGAAACAAGAAACGTGTGCCCAAACATCATAACATGGTACATCTTATTCGTATGCATTGCAGTTCACATATTGTGCATTATATAGTCAATTATATGCATTACTCGTGACCATGTGGTGCATTGTTCGCAGATACCAAAATGTGGTAGTTACTTTTCCGTCAAATGTCAATAATAACCCGTAATACATACAACCACCTTCTATAATGCAACACGGAACCAGTTTTATAGAATCAATCTGATCCGTTGATGCCTTAGATCTAACGCGTAATATTAAGAAGGAAAAATGATCTAAGATGTGAAAAGGAGAATAACGCTCCCATATATATATATATATATATATATATATATATATATATATATATGATTGTGATCAAGATAGAACCATTCTTAAACGTAGAACCATTCTTAAACGTAGAACAAATGCCAAACGGAGGTCGTTAGATCTTTTAATCCAATGGTGTTGATTTGCACAACAACTTTCCATTACAACCAAAACTATTATTAATGGGTGAATGCAGATAAGTGAAAAAATAAAGCATGCATGGACTCTTCTTCGTTTCATTCATTCTTCCATCAACATGTGAGTTTTTTCACATGTTGAGTCCGGAATGTCGTGAAAACATAGTCTAATATGTATGATTTTTAATCTTGACCGTCATTTTTTCCTCATCCAATGAATAAAATATGTAGAGTTCTAGGTTCTACACTTAAGAATGGTTCTATCTTGCAACCCTATATATATATATATATATATATATATATATATATAATCTGAAATTATCAAAACATAAAAAATAAGTATTCTTGGTGACATGCTAATAATGCACTTATTTTCCATGTTTATATAATATGATTGATGTGGAAGTATTGTCGAATTATTACGTACAATCTGTCACAATTAATATTGGGCCAAACAAATGAGCTATAACTATTTAAATCTTATAATACGCGTAGGTATATAAATCATATAATTTGTTGAAAAAGATTCGTGTTAATCATTAAAATGGACATAAATAGGAGCATCGATATCATACGAAAATTGTGAAATAGACAATTCGAATTACAAAAATGAATTATTCCCATTTAAATCGTATAATTGACCATCCCAACTAAAACGAAACATGAAATTTAGTAGTAGCAAGTTAATTTACCAAGTTAACATAGAATAAGGCCTGTTTTATGGGTAATTGTCCTGGTCAATCAGCGCATATATAACATTACATCTTATAACATGGGAGTTAATTAATTTTTTTTATGATTTCTTGTATGTTTAATTTATTGCATATTGACTATAAAATCGTGTAAGTATAGGTTTGTGCTCCTTGGCGACATTTAGACCAAAAACAAATGGTTTTGCCCCCCTAAGCTCATATTATGAAGAAGAAGAAGAAGACAAATGATGCCGACAAAAACTATGAAGTTCTAATTTCTCATGACAAAAGAATTATACACTTAAGTATAAGATTAATTACTGATGTCAAAATTGAGCTCAATTAGCTATCAGTATAGAACCTATAGATTAATTTATTGGTTTGGTGTAATTAATTAAACCAGTACCACCCATAAATTAATTTGTTGTATACATTGACATAAAGAATTCAAATGCTACAAAACAAATGAGTATTGATGCCAATGAGCTAGGTTGCTTTTTAATCCGATTTGAAGTGGTGCTAATATAATTATTTTCGATAAGTAATTAAAGTCAAGTCAAAATGAAATAGTGGCATGTATGAAATGGAAATTACTAAAAATAAAAGATGCTAAATCCAATATATACCGACAGTTATAAATTTCATATCGCCGGAGGGCTTAGTGTCGGCAGAGAGGTCCCCATTAAAATAGAAATATATTAGGTCAGTTAGGTAGCGTTCAACCAAAACTATTGAAAATAAAAACATTTTGTCTCAATTAATTTCCACATTTCATAGCTATTGCTTGTGAAAACAAATTTTTGGATTTGAAAGTTATTGCCCACCAAACTAATCATTTCAATTATTTTATGCTATCATCCAAAATTATATGTCCGTACAAACTTTACTGTGCTTCCAGTATGTATCACTATTCTAAATATTATAATCGGAAATTAATTACAATGTACTATTGGTTTTTTAATGCGAGTTAATCAATAGTTAATTCGTCAATTAAGGAATAAATGATAGAAAAAGTTAATAGTTAATCACAGTATGCAAGATTTTAAAACTCGTGTTAATTATCTCAACATACAACACTATTTTATGATATAGGAGCTAGCATTATTTTCCTATGAAATATAATTAATTGACTTTTCAACAAAAAAACCCGGTGCTTGTATTAAGGAGCTAAACAAGTTGAATCATTTGAGTAAACGAGAAAAATAATTATGCGATTATGTATTCTACGTCAACTAATTCAACGCATATTTCAGCACCACTAGTAATGCTTAAAATCAAATGAAGTAATCTATGCAATAATTTATAGTATATGTGTTTTGTGGGGTGCATGCATGCATATAGCACAACAACTAAACTTTCCCATTTAATCACTTCTGCCTAATTATTAGTTTATTTTCATAATAATTGCTTCATGCATGTGTTAAAAACACACCAAAACACAAAATTACCGAGTATTAGTTATAAATAAACCATCCACGATTCCTCGTGACATAAGTGATATGGCACATATTCACGCAATTCAAATTCAATTTTGGGGGTCGATCAAACACATTAATGCTTTTTTGTTATAAATCTGACACGATCGATGAAGATGAATATTGCGAATAAAATTAATTTTATATGTACATATCTGAAAAACTCAGAACTACTAACATGTATCCCATGCTTTTGAAAATGGCGCCGGCCATAACATATAGTAGCAGACAAGAATTCAACATGTCATAAAAGAGATTGAAATAAATAAGTTGGAATTTTGCATTGGTCTATATTTCTCGAATCATAATATATTTAGTCTATATTATACATTTCCGTTGAAAAACTAAATTGATTATTATAGGAAAAAAAGGGTATAGAATTCGACTTAATAATATATAAACGTTTCTCACTGGCTAGTTAAAATCATTGTCACGTTTGGTTAATTGTTTTTTAACATGTTAGAAACGATTTCCCTTTTAAATTATAAATTAAGAATTATACTTATTTTATAAGTATATACTCCCAAAATGTTCAAGTTCCCTTATGAGAAATTTCCTTTTAGAGGTTTTGTTGCCATGTAGTAATTGAATTCAACTGCATGTTTTTAGTAACTAGTTTAATTAGTGGTTGTTAATTTTTTAATAACTTTTACACGCATAAAATACTAGACTAGTAATGTGAGTCTATCTATTAATTAAGGTTAAGATTTAGGTAATGCTTTGGGTTGAAAGAGAATGTCTCATACTAAGTAAAAATAGATAGTCCATATGTTTAAACATTTAAGACCATTTCCATATGTGCAAAGTCAAGTGAACAGGGACTTTAATTGACAAACCTACCACATGAGAGAAAAATATATTGATATGGTTTTAAAAGACAAATTGCAATTCAATGGTAATAAAATGAGAACATGAAAGAATATAGCATTAAAAGCAAGTAACCGAACCATCAAACCACATACCTTCTGAGACTTTTCTTCAAAGAGAAATTTCATGAAAGTAGATAAGTTTCCTTTATGTATGTAATGACTAATGATCCTACAACTTTTAAAATAAATTTTGAGTGTACATTTTAAAGTAAACTAAATTTAAGAATAGACGGCTAACTGTTTTACTATTTCCGACGTTTTCTTGTCCCAGAAGCAGATTATAATATAGGCAAAGTGAAAATAACCGGAATATTAATTTCTTTAATTCTCTTCTCTTTTGGATTAATGGTATGCATAATATTCTTTTTACAGACTGAGCTATTTTTTAATTAAACGGTACATATATATTGTAAAAGGAATTCACGAGTCAATTGGTTCTATATAGTCAATTTTATACATCCATGCATCTCCGTGATTCAAATATTTAGTCTTTGCATAAAGATTGTGTTCCGATCATATATTTGTCTAATTTGTATAACGATATGTCTAATAATCACCATCATCGTGAAGCACTTTAATCTTAATTTTAGTACTAACATAAAGAGTGCTTTAATTAAACTTCATCAAACTATTATTAAGTAGGAGTACTAGTTTTCTATAACTTTTATATATTGACATTCCTAAGGTATTGTTTTTATAAGAAATCCGATAAGTTTGTTATAAAAATAAAATAAAATAAAATAATTCAAATAGAACACCCTACAAATAATTAATTCAGCTCCGTCTCTACAATAATACATATTAATACAAATAATAATAAGATTCTTGTACTGTAGCACCAAATCATTAGAAAAAAAGTAGTGCAACCGAAAAAAAGCAAAAAGATAAGAGAACTTTTCGAAAAATGAGCAATTCTCTATTTCTAACTAACAAGCTACCTAGCTCATAAAAAACACTAAAACAAGCACAAAAACTGCCAAAAAGATACATGCACAATTATTACACACAAAAGTTATTAATTTTTTGTCTCAACTACATCTCCCTTCAATTTCCTTATCAAAAAAATTTCATCATGTGGGACCCAATAATCTTCCTATTTATACTCCTCACTTCCATACACAATTATTACACACAAAAGTTATTACAAACTACAAAGTGTTTTGCAAACTTCTTTCCCTATCATCTCATGGCTCCTCTCCTCTCTCTCCTCGTCCTCTTCATGTTCCCTTTGGGAAACAATGCTCAGGGCCCTCCCTCACCTGGCTACTACCCTAGCTCACGGGTCGGGTCGGTAGGGTTCAACCAAGGGTTCAGGAACCTCTGGGGCTCTCAGCACCAGAGGCTCGACCAAGGTGGGCTCACCATTTGGCTTGATCGAACATCAGGAAGCGGATTCAAGTCGTTAAGTTCTTATTCATCTGGCTATTTTGGGGCTGCTATAAAGCTTCAACCCGGATATACTGCTGGAGTTATTACATCTTTCTATGTAAGAATTCCTTTTTTTGTCTATTAATTGTTATAGAATTAATTATATTCAAGAGGGTTTCTGAATTGAGAATTGTGATCAAAATGGCAGCTCTCAAACAGCGAACAGCACCCAGGGGACCACGATGAGATCGACATCGAGTTCTTGGGCACGACAGAGGGGAAGCCTTACGTTCTTCAAACAAATGTATACGTCAGAGGGAGTGGCGACGGAAATATCATCGGTAGAGAGATGAAATTCCATCTCTGGTTCGATCCTACCAAAGATTTCCACAATTATGCTATCCTTTGGAATCCCTCTGAGATCATGTCAGTCTTCTTAAATATACCTACACTAATCCATTTCATTATCTTTTTTAGTTTGGTAATTTGTTATATAAATTATGTAATTAAGAAACTAATTAAGTTGATAGTCTGCGAATGGTCGTCATGCAGGTAGTCTAGTACTGTGATTCTAACATTCCAATTACTGCACATACTTACTATATATGTCACCAGAAAAATGGTCAATTTTGAAAATAAATGTCTCTAAATACGTGTCATGTTTTAAAAAGTTATGCAAATATGATGTCTAAGTTACCAAATTTATTACTCCACTGTTTAATTTTTCAATACCACTATAGTTTTGCACACATTTCTATTTCTACAAAAGTTAGAGGTAACAGGGGTATATTTGTCCACTTCCTAAACATGCGACATTTGGAAGTGAGTGAGACTCTGAGAGGGTGTAATAATTAATAACATTATTATTTTCTTAAAAAAAAAGACTCTATACATCCCCCATTTAGAGTCTCTCTTTTTTTCCATTTTAAGATAAAATCAGTTGTCTTCATTCAATATTTCAAATTTCAACAACTTTCACTTTTATTTTAACATTAAAATACAAATCTTCAACAAATCCACCATGATTATGGGTGCATTATATAAGTGAACTTATGCAGTGATACAACAGCTGAACAGCATACATGTCCAATTAATTCGTCCTAGTGCTTCTCTATCAACACAATAAGTTGATTTGCTTTTCCGCTACGTGTCTGAAAATGGAATTTTCAATTGACGTGGAATTAAATGCAGATATTTT
This sequence comes from Salvia splendens, assembly GCF_004379255.2. NCBI lineage: Eukaryota > Viridiplantae > Streptophyta > Magnoliopsida > Lamiales > Lamiaceae > Salvia > Salvia splendens. Next base: position 5,311,596 of record NC_056039.1, read on the forward strand.
GTCGACGATGTGCCAATTAGAAGATACGCGAGGAAGAGCGATGCCACATTTCCATTAAGGCCTATGTATGTGTACGGATCGATATGGGATGCCTCCACTTGGGCCACCGAAAATGGCAAATACAAGGCCGACTACAACCACCAGCCCTTTGTTGGTAAATACAACAATTTCAAGATCGGCGGCTGCCAGGCCGGCGCCGCCTCGTGCCGCCCCGCCTCCGCCTCTCCGTCGGGCGGGGCCGGGCTGAGCCGCCAGCAGTTGGCGGCGCTGGCGTGGGTGCAGAGCCGTTACAAGGTTTATGACTATTGTAGGGATTCCCAAAGAGACCATAGGCAAACGCCGGAGTGCTAGGTTCGGAAAGATCTATGCTACGTGTCAACGTTTTGGAGTGTCTTGAGATGGACCCCACTTCTTCAATATGGATTTTACACGTAGTAAAAAAAGTGTGTAGCGTCCAAGCCTCCATAATTTTATGTTTTGGAAGTGGCTGATTGTTCAGTTGTGCGTGTGTGTTATAATTATATTGTGTGATTGTGAGATGCTTGGTTTGAACTTTGAAGGCAGGAAATTTGCCACCAAATGTATACTGTATTTTTTTACATGTGAATTCCAAAATTTGCAATAGATGGTTAATGTTTACACTTTAATTCTGTTTCTTTAGCTAGTTTATAATTTACAAAGTACGGTGTACTATCTTCCATTCCAACTAAGATGACGCACTCTTCTTTTTAGTTTGTCTCAACCAAAATACTAGTACTAACATACTTCTACTTTTAATATCTTTCTTTCTACAATTAATACGCTTGACCATTTTTTATATATCCAATTAAATTTTCAACTATCTTTCTCTCCTCGTTTAATACTTACGTTTATTCTTTCTCTCGCCAATTAACTATATTACCCAACGACTCCTAAAATCTCGTGTTGCCTAAGTAATATGTCATCTTAGCCGGGACGAATGGAGTACTATGTACTTATTTATGAAAGAGTTTCATATTTTTATGCATCTTTTTCGTTATATGCTTAGTACATAATATGTGGCCAAACCCATATCATAATACTTTTCTGCTTACCGATTGTAAGAGAGCACATCCTGCAAGGTCGATTAATTGTAATAATAATTTGACGTTTTAATTGTTGAACTAAAATACTTATTACACTTGTAAATTTATTGATCAAATTAAAATCGATATTCGTAACTGGATCGTGGCGTATGGTGGTTTGGGCCTCATCCACAATCCACTTTCAATACCTTTTTATATTGGCCCACTTTTAATGATTAAGTGAAGGGCAATATTGGCTAAATTAATTGAGTAGATTAAATTAATACATAAATATTCATATTCTAATCCCCAGTTAACTGCTCGTGGAACATATCCAGTTCCCTTCTATGGACGATTGGAGATTAGTGAGGCTAAATCAACAGATTTAATATTCCTATTAAGGACTTGACTATATGAAAGAAATTATTTATTCATTAAAAATTCAAAAGTTGCTCCCTTACTTAGCTTAGTTTTATAAATTGTACAAACGTGGGTTGCAGTACTAATCATTGCTACAACTTTGTTATTTTGATGAATTCTTATTTGGAGGTAGATGAGTGTACCATACAAGGTTGAACATATATGGAAATTAACTATACATTAGTTGACTTTGATCCTTAAAAGAGGAATCGGTGTACGTTCATATTTTGGGAACACTCAAAACTGCGAGTGTACGTTTTTTTAATAAGGCTTGAGATGTTCACACTAAAATTTCATGAAAAGAAGTAAGCAATTCAAGTTGGCACACTAAAATTTCATGAAAAGAAGTAAGCAATTCAAGTTGGTGGAAATGTACTACTACCGCGAAAGGTACATTTATTCTCCCAAATAACGAATCTTAATCAAATTAAAAGAATTTTAAGTATTATTGAATTGCATAACATCCTCCTAGATAAGGTAACAGGTTTGGGTCTCATCATTTCGATACACCATCTAAAGTCTATTCCAATATAAACGATTATTCTAAAATATTTATTCTTTTCCCTTTTATGCAAAATCAATAGATTGTGCGTACTTCTCTGTACAACGTGGTCCGCCCCTACCGCAATATCAACCCAATAAAATCTCGCCACATCACCGCCCATTGCCGGGTCCCACCAGCATATTAATGCCAGAAATTACATCATATTTATCCCCAGCAATCCAATAGATTCCAGCTGTCACATACATCAACCTCGTAAACAAGCATTCCCGCCTCACCCAATAGCCACTAGCCATGTCAGCCTATAACTCATTGCGTAGAAATCCTTGACCTCCTGTGGGACCTACCGAGCCTCACGGAGAGGGACTCCATCACCCGCCACGTGGCGTCGCCCTCCAGAATTGGAACATTGAACAGTAGGGCCCTCCTAACCGCCGGGTCCCACAGGTTCCTTTGAATCGCAGTCAGGTTAGTCGCCGCAACGTGCTCGAGGACCTCCCCGAGCGTGTCCACGTCACCCTCCGCCACGGTCAGAGATATATCCCCCCACGGCACGGTGGCCGGGAAGGGCAGCTGGATGCCGTCGGCGATGATGACCGGAACGCACCCCAGCGCCACCGACTCCACCAGCCTCGGGCTCCACGGGGCCCACCCCAACGGACACAGGCAAAACTTTGACCGCACGATCTCCGACTGGTAGCCGGCGAAACGCTGCCTCCGTAGGTAGAAGCGCCGGTCGCCGCCGTATCTCATCCATATTTCAGTCCGGACTTTCCTGCGATTGAAAATAACTTTTTACTAATTCACAGAAAAATTAACAAATTGCGAATGTGTGAAGAGAATTAATCTTACTTGCTGTAGAAACGGCCGCTGACATTCTTGGGGTTAAGTTCCATTTTACCCCTGAAAAACGCGAAGATGTCGCGGCGACTGGTCAACGGCGACGAGTCCAGCGTTGACCGTACACTTTCCGGTGATATGTACGGTGGAATCACTACATGCTCCACATCCTGACATGGATGCTTATATTTCACTCCAAAAGTCTGCAAAACGATTGAATTTTTCAAGAATTTCGGCACTCCATCCGCAATCGCAACATCCTCCTACAAACATCAACACGATAAATTCGTAATCAATCGATCGATCACAAGCATATTATTATCAGAGATTTCATAATTACCAATGTGTGAAAGCAAGAGCCGAAATCATGAGACGCAACGAAAACATGGTCGGCGCCGCGGCTGCGGTTCCAAAAGGGGAGCTGAAAAGAAACAAGATCAATGGCGGCGGAGATGAGGGAGCGGGCGTGGCCGATGGCGGGGAAGCCATTGACGGTGCTGAAGTTGCAGGAGACGTAGACGGGGACGAAGAAGAAATCGGCCTCCCACGGCTCGAACGTCCGAATGTCACTGCTCAACAAGGCCCGGTGGATGGCCACCTCCGCCGCGAATAAATGGTTGCTGCACCGCTCGTTTGCTAGCCAGTCGGAGTTGAATTTCGGCGGCAGTTCGTAGACGTAGACTTTCATTCCGTTGAGAGGCCATTTACCGTGGGTATTTTTGTTGAATGGTTCTTCGATGAGAGCGCGGGAGGCTTTGTTTTGGGAGACGGTGGTTCTTGAAATGGAGGAAGTGGGCTTGTGGCGGGTGATTAGGAAAGAGGAGAAGAAGTAGAAAGAGATGGAAAACCAGAGAATCCATTTGAAATATCTGTAGCAGAAGCCTTTTTCTTGGTTTCTGCTGCTTCTTGCTCCATGGAAAAGTCTCATCCTCACATACAACTCTTTTTCTTTCTCTCTCTCTTAAAACAATGGTGGAGAGTGTGGATTGACGAAGGAGAAGTGGTTGAAACGGGGCTTTCTGAGTTTGGTTAATGTTTGGGGATTGGAAATCAAGAAACAAGGGATATGTGATGGATGATGGAATAGTTTGTTGGGAGTTCGTTTTTGCTTCAAGAAAAATAGAGCGTGAAAGTGAACTTTATTATAAAAAGGTAAAAGTGTAAAACTCTGATCCATACACTTTTGTAGTACTTGTGCACTACTAGTACACGAATTTTAATATATATGAGGTGTTTTGTAGATCAAAATTTGCTTCGACCTTCAATTCATCCACTTAATTCTCAATTAGGACCGGAAATATGCCGGTGTTTGTTTCGGTCTTTAACAACGTGATTATTTAGCCAAATGTTTGAAAGCGCTAATCCATGTTATAAGAATGAGCTTGATAAGTGTATTTTAACATATTCGCTCTTAATTAACTATTTGCAAGAAAACTATACTCCATTTTTTAATTAATACTAGTTCAGACTTTAGACTCTTGTTTAATTAGGTGAAGTTGCAATCATATAAATTGTCTTCTGGTGTACTTAACCTGACCTAACCTAATTAGATAAAAATAATACTCCTAATTCATTTTTTAATCTAAAAAATTTAAATGGTAGCCTTAGCTTGTTCTTTTCCTTAAAAATTAGGAGTAGTATATTGATCCAAACCTACGTTTCTAACTAGATTAAAAAATTTAAAATGGTAGCCTTAGCTTGTTCTTTTCCTTAGCTCTTGTGATTGTTATGTTCTTGTGCTTTTGTTGTTCTTTTGTTTGGCCAACTTTAGAACTATATCCATTTAACTAAATTAATTGAGAGATAGCTAATTTTATGTGGTAAAAAGAACAAATACAACACACATGTTTATCTGCACTCGAGAGATAACCCTTTATGAGGGCTTCAGTCTAATGAACTTAAAGAGTTAGAATCTAATCTATTGAAAGGCAAGGCAAGGTTCTTTCTTAATAATCCTAGAGACACATAAGGCAAGGTTCTGTGCGATTAATTATCACTAGGTTGTAGTAGTTGGATCATAAAACTCTATATTCTTTAGATTGCTTTGTATTATTTTGTTTTATGCTTTTTATCATTTGTTTATTTATTTCTGTCTCGTTTATAAAATCCAAAATTATGACAATAATTTTAATTAAGTATATTTTCATGATATTAAATAAATAAATAAATTATAAATGTATAACATCACAATAATAATATTAATATCAATTAATAATAATAGAAAAAGAGTGAAGAGAATGAGAGAAGATATTATAATATCACTTTTGGTATGATTTTGTGTATATCCAAAATATCCTTAATGACACAAATAGGTAAATGTATTTGTATCTTTGACTTTTTAAGATATTTGTTTTCGTTAATGGTGATTTTATTTTATTTTCTATTTTCGAACAATAATTTTCAATTGAGAGCAGAGTGATTTTTCAGCCAAATTTAATGAAAGTGAGAGTCTCATGTTTTCGGCCACGTCAGCAAGCTCAATTTCAGCAACACCTCAACAAGAAATTCAACATAATTTATCTTTTTTATTTTGTATTTTAGTTTTAGAATTAAGAAATTAATACCACGAATTGGAGCGGGTTGGCCCTATTGACCTTCATAGTTGTCACCTAATTATCGACATAAATACTGGTATTAAATTTAAAGATTGTGAGAATTCATTGGTGAAACGATAAGCATTATTTAGAAGTAGCACATAAGCAGTGATGATTTTTCAACGAAGTGTTGGAAAGATTGCAGAGGATCTCCTGCACAAATCAAAGAGGAGATTAGATGGAATCAAGGAAGAAATCAGAGAAAATCAATCACAAGCAATTAGGAAGATTATATACACGTTTTACCTTGTTTAGGATATTACCTTGTATAGATTCTTCCTATGTCTACATAAACATGTAAATGCAGTGTGAATAATAACATAAATAAATTCTCTCAATTCTTAATTTCTACATGGCATCCGAGCAGGATATCCGGAAGGGGAAGATTATTGGACGTGGCACTGAGCGTCGTGGGCTCTACTTTGTGGATGAGATTGCTCGACGAGATGGTGCGGCGATGCTTGCTCACGGATCCACTAATCAAGATACTTGGCTCTGGCACCGTCGGATGGGCCATACCTCTCCGGGTTATTTAAAATCCTTATTTCCTAAACTTTTTGTTCCGAAAAACTTCTCGTGTGAAGCATGTGTTTTGGCCAAGAGCCACCGAAACTCGTTTAAACCAAATGATACTCGTGTTGACACTGTTTTTTCCTAATTCATTCTGATGTGTGGGGCCCAGCGCCTATAGGAACTGCTTTTGGTTTTAAATACTTTGTGATATTCGTTGACGATTGCAGTAGAGTTACTTGGGTTTATTTTATGAAACATAAATCTGAAGTGTATAACAAATTTGTGCTGTTTTATAAAATGATTCAAACCCAATTTCGAACGTCTGTTAAAATCCTCAGATCTGACAATGGGGGGAATTCTTAAACAGCTCCATGAATAAGTTCTTTGACGAAAATGGGTTAGTTCACCAGACTTCGTGCTCCCACACACCAGAACAAAACGGGGTAGCGGAACGGAAAAATCGAATCATCCTTGAAATGACCCGAGCCCTCTTGTTTGACTCAAAGGTACCCCCATCTTTTTGGCCTGAAGCCGTAGCCACCTCAGTTTACCTTCTCAACCGACTTCCCACAAAAATACTAAACCAGAGAACACCTCTAGATCACCTTTCCACCTTAACCAAAATTCCCTCCGCCTTATCCTTACCACCAAAAACATTTTGTTGTTCTGTTTATGTCCACGTTCCCAAGCATGAAAGAAATAAATTTTCCCCATGTGCGATCAAATGTGTTTTTATGGGTTACGGGATTAACCAGAAGGGCTATAGATGTTATGACCCCAAAACCAAACGGATTATTACCACCATGCACTGCAACTTTCTTGAAACCGAATTCTTCTACCACCTTGGGACTTAGGGGGAGAGTGTGAGACAGGGGGAGACCCAAGAAAACGACTCCCTTCGGTGGTATGTGCCAAGTAACTTTGATTCGGATCTAACAGAGCAAGCTGGCACCATTTCTGAGCCGATTCCGTCAGCAGAGACGACCCCTACAACGCTTCCGCCGCGCTCCTCTGATCCAACCGTAACGGAATCCGAGGTAACTTCTAGTCCGAATCATGACAGTTCAGATATTGTTCCTGACCCACTTAATACAGAAGAGGAAGAAGATACTACTATTGATCAGGATACAGGACAGTACGTGCTTCCCCCACGAAGTACGAGGGGAATTCCGCCAAAGAGATACTCCCCGGAGCGGATAGGGAGGAAGAACAGATACTCTGTGGCCAACTTCGCCAACGCCAACATATCCAAAATGGCGAAGGCATTTCATGCAGCCCTGTGCGAAGAGGAGATTCCCAGAACCTTTGAAGAAGCCTTCAAAATCAAGGACTGGAGGGAGGCAATGCTCGTCGAGATGAGAGCGCTGAAACGGAACGGCACTTGGGAGGTAGATTCCTTACCCGATGGTAAACATACAGTTGGCTGCAGATGGGTCTTCACAATCAAACGGAGACCTGATGGGAGTATTGAGAGATACAAGGCTCGATTGGTGGCAAAGGGGTATACGCAAACTCAGGGAGTTGACTACTTAGAGACATTCTTCCCAGTTGCAAAAATGAACACGGTAAGAGTCTTACTGTCTATTGCAGCAAATAAAGACTGGCCACTTCATCAATATGACGTCACGAATGCGTTTCTAAATGGAGAATTGAAGGATCCGATCTATATGGAGGCACCACCGGGCTTCACAGAAGAATTTGGAAAAGGCAAGGTGTGCAAGTTGAGGAAAACTCTATATGGGTTGAAGCAGTCCCCAAGAGCTTGGTTCGGGAGATTCACGGAGGTAATGAAGCAATACGGCTATCGGCAGAGTAACTCCGATCACACCTTGTTCATCAAACGAAGAGGAGAAAAGATCACCTGTCTGATAATTTATGTAGATGATATGATAATTACAGGGGATGATACAGATGAAATAAACGATCTCAAGGGACATTTGACTACAGAATTTGAGATGAAGAATCTAGGAGACCTCAAGTATTTCCTTGGGATTGAAGTGCTCAGATCTGGAAGAGGAATCTTCATTAGTCAACGAAAGTATGTCATTGATCTCTTGACGGAATTAGGAATGCTCGAGTGCAAACCAGCGGATACTCCTATGGTGCAGAATCATGGCCTTCAAATAATCAACGGAGCATCATCAACTGATAGGGGAAGATACCAGAGGCTAGTAGGGAAGCTTATATATCTATCCCACACTCGGCCTGATATTGCATATGCAGTTGGGGTACTCAGTCAGTTTATGCATAACCCACAGAACGAACATTGGGAAGCAGCACTTAGAGTAGTGCGCTACCTAAAAGGAACCGCTGGGCATGGAATATTGTTTCGGAAGAATGGACATCTCGACATTCATGGATACACAGATGCAGATTGGGCAGGAAATCCGGTAGATAGACGATCGACTGGAGGATACTTTACGTTTGTTGGTGGAAATTTGGTCACTTGGAGGAGCAAGAAGCAGAAAGTAGTGGCTCTATCGAGTGCAGAAGCGGAATTCCGAGGCATCAAAAGCGGACTCACGGAAATCCTTTGGCTTAGGAGAGTAATGAAGGAACTGAATCTCGAATCACAGAAGACATGCAAATTACTCTGTGACAACAAGGCCGCAATTAGTATTTCAGAGAATCCGGTGCAACATGATAGAACCAAACACGTCGAAATTAACCGACACTTCATAAAGGAGAACCTCGAAGAGAAGATAGTAGAGATCCCATATGTGAAGTCCGAAGACCAACTAGCTGACATCTTAACCAAAGCCGTATCTGCCAAGAACTTTCAAGAAGTTTTGAGCAAGTTAAGCTTCGGAAATCCCGTCGCTTAACTTGAGGGGGAGTGTTGGAAAGATTGCAGAGGATCTCCTGCACAAATCAAAGAGGAGATTAGATGGAATCAAGGAAGAAATCGGAGGAAATCAATCACAAGCAATTAGGAAGATTATATACACGCTTTACCTTGTTTAGGATATTAACTTGTATAGATTCTTCCTATGTCTACATAAACATGTAAATGCAGTGTGAATAATAACATAAAGAAATTCTCCCAATTCTTAATTTCTACACGAAGATGGGGGAAGTGGTTGGCTATGAAGAGGAGCTTGTAACAGCTTCAAACTGAGTCAGCATGCTCATTTTCTGTTATTTTGTTTTAGCGGAGATTAGGTGCATAAATATTTATTGCCACTACAACTGAAAAGACCAGAAACACTAAAAGATGGAGTAATAAGTAATAACAATAAGCAACTCATATCTTCTTCAACTAAAAGAAGACATCAGTCAGAACCTTCTTGCTCTGCATAGAAGCCTTGATCAGCTTCACAGCCTGCCAGATTTGAAAAATTAAAAAAAAAAAAAAAAGAAGAAGAAGAAATACAAGAGAAAGAAAAAGATAGATACCTCATCGAACCCCAAAGTGACATCCTTGTCTTCCACATCGCGAAGATCCTGGCTACCAAGCACAGCGAAGCAGGAACTAGTAGAGGTAGGCATGATCATCAAATCGTCGGTGATCATGTAAGTGACCACACCCTCCACCAAACCGGCTGGAGGAGCCACATAGGTTACAGTCGTGCTAATAAGGTGATTGCATGAAGGACAAGTGGCGCGTGGGTCATCAGAAATATACTTGGAATTGACACAGTTGCGGCATCTGTAAAATTCCTTCCGACGCAGCTCATCAGCAAGCATCAGTAAGGCCCAGAAGTGGAACCGAGAAACTAGAGACGGGTTTCAGGTAGGTATCCTTTTTCTGGTGAGGCAGTATATAGGCGTCGTTGAGGCTTTCTAAGCTTTGGTAGAGATTGGGTAGAGATCCGGCCATTTGATCTTGGGCTTTGAGAAGGCGAATGATGGTGGCCAACGGCAACGAGAGTATGTGGAAGAGGAAGTCCACGCAGTCCTTGCCAGCCTCCGCGAACAGGACTCGCTTCCCTTTAGTGTCGATCAAAAGCTTCATGCTCACCTGCGAACTCGACATTCTTTTTGTTAAATTAATCAAGGTGATACGGAATGAAAATAGAGATTATGGATGTGAGGGAAAGAGAAGTCGATGCACAGATATTGGGAGAAGATTCACATATATATAGCGAGATTTTAGAGAAGCAAGCAGTATTTGTTTTCAAGAATACACCGGTATTTACCCTATTTACGGGCTACACAGATTTGAATAGGTATTCTATAAACAGAAATTAACCAAAATACATAAATACTGTATACGTCATGCAAGTAACTACTGTTAAGTAAAATCTTGCTGAATTTAATATACCATGCGACAAAAAGTTCATTTTTATTCACTTCATTTTATATTTCATTCTAGTATGTGATTCATGCAATATAAATTCCTTTGTCGAACAATAATTTGTAAATTTTCAAAGTTAAAAACGTAAATATCAAGTTTAAACAAGTAATTGATCATTTCTTGTCCCAATATTGTTATATTTTCAAAAAAATATCACATTTGTAAAGTTAAAATACAAAAAACATGTAATTTGTCTCTTACTTGATTTTCTGTATCTTAATTTACATAGATTTTTTCTTTTAATTACCAACTTTGACTATTCTCAAAACATGTAATTTGTCTCTTATTTGATTTTCTGCATCTTAATTTACATAGATTTTTTCTTTTAATTAATGCTACTCCTAATTAAGATCAACTTTGAACGTTGCATGATCTATTTGTTTAAAGTTATTGAATTCCACTCCCGTCCATAAATAGCACTTTTATTTTATTTTATTTTTTTATATGGTCATATTTTTATACTCCATATTTGACTTTTGATACTTATTTGCTATATATCGGTACATGGTACGGATTCCATGGAAAAATTTAATTAGTCGAATTCGACTTAATTTACTTGCCAGCAATTATTTTATTTTGTATATGAATACTATGTTCATAAAAAATTAATAAATGAGACCAAATACTAGTAAAAGAGAAACACTACACCGGCATAGAAAAAACAATCACAGCAAATTAGAATCCAAGCAAAACAAAAACACCACTGGATGTGCCCAAACCATTCACTAGGTAGTGCATCCGACAAGTAGGTTGGTGCTTAAAATTACTATGCAATCCATTATCCAATGGAGTATCATTCAAAACTTCAAATCATTATTCGCAGAATTCATCAGGAACGGAAAATTTAAACATAGATAGCACTTTTTTTTTAGGTAGGATATGTATGTTACACCTCGTTGCAGAAACTTGGTGAGATCTATATTATAATAATAGTTACATGAATCATATTTGCACCCCCTCCTCCCCCAGGGAAATAATAAATTATGAGAAGTTCAAATCTTAAAAGTTTCAGATGAAGAGTTGTAGGTAATGGATGGAGCGACGATGAAAGATAACTTAGGGACTGAATTTTTTAAAGTACTTGGGTTGATATTAACTTGTAGTTAATGGACAATGTATTTTCAAAATTCAGACATAAAATGATAGTTTGACAAAGTTCGTGGACCATAAAAAGATGTTCACTCTTTAATTTAAAATGGAAAAAATAGACTATAATTAAGGGATGGCAGTGGTGGATCTAGGATTTTCGGTCTGGACGTACGATAATATTATACTGATTTGGAGCTTCAGAATCGATCTTTTATCTTCACTTTATTATGTCATTATATTTTTGGTAAGAAGATTCACTATTTAAAAAATGATAATATAAATAAATTAAAAAGAAGTAAAAAAACACTTTAAAATTTTTAATGCATGACAAATAGAAAATATACAAAATTAAATATATCAAAAGAATTAAGCTCTATGAGAAAATAATGAAAAGATAAGAAAAATTTATCATATTAAAAGCATATTTAAATAATTTATATAATAAAAAATTAGAGGCATTATATATTTTAAATGAATAAGCAATGGGTAAAAAGAACTATATTAACATTTATAGAGAATAGAAAATTAGAAAATGCTCGTAGTGAGGCGAGAACTGTTCTCACTGGCCATTCAGGGGCGGAGCTACGGTGAGGCATGAGCCCCCCAGCCATTTGGGTTTTCAGTATAAAATATATATTCAGTGACCTGTGTTATAGAATTTGATAGCGCAGTTGTTAATTGAACTTGGCTTTGGATCATGCTTGCGGTGAGGTGCTGGCTTCGATTCTCACCCACGTCTTATATTTTTTTAATATTTTCCCAATGTTAGTAATTCATTTCTTGTCAAATCATTATAGATGTCATGTGCTATACTTACCAAATGCCTTTTAAAGATTATTTTAAAACTTTTTCCCAATGTTATATTCTAATTTAGTTTTTGTCAAATCATTTTTTAGAGGTGTATTATACTCCCAATTTAATTAATGACTTTTAATGGTGATTATAGTTTGAAAGAATGTTATTTGTTCAATGATTTGTAAACATTGTAATATACTATATTTTAAACTACTTTTTTATTGGTATTGTAATATAATTAATAGTTTCATCAAAATTTTCTAATATGTACAATTGAGCAATTTGCTTTAATTATGAAAAACTTAATTTTATTAGTAGGTGAAATTTTTTAAAGGTAATCACAAAATGCTTATATCAATTATTCTCGATTAGATTAAATTTATTTGATATCAATTTATTTTTTGAGTATTACATATCTGAAAACATACCTTTAATTTTATGATCTTCTAATTATAAATGATGAAAAAAGGCAAAACATATAAGGGTCTTACCACCACTAATTTTAATGACAAAAATATCGAGAGATACCTACAACTATTAACAGTGGCAGAGCTAAAAAATTTTATTTTTTATTTTCGGTACTTTTAACTTCATTGTGAATAGAGTTTGTTTATATAAATTCAAAATTTCTCGTATTCTCATAATAAGATTGTAATAATGGAGTGCTCATTTCAGTTGGAAGAAGCTCGGCTAGAAAGGAGTTCGGTAAGCTCGGCTTACCGAGCTGGAACTAGCCTGGAACTAGCCGAGAAGAAGAAGGCAGAAGAAGGAAGCTCGGCTTTGAGCTGGAACTAGCCGAGAAGGAAGAGTTCGGTTGTGAGCCGAGAAGGAAGAGTTCGGTTGTGAGCCGAGAAGGAGTTCGGTCTTGAGCCGAGGAAGGAGTTCGGTCTTGAGCCGAGGAAGGAGTTCGGTCTTGAACCGAGAAGGAAGAAGCAACCTAGCCGAACTAGCCGTTGGAGCAGCAGTTAGTTAGCTGAGATGTAGCGGTTATTCTTCTTGCTTTCTTGATTCTTCTTGTAGTTAGTTAGTAGCAGTTGCTACTTGATTGTAGAGCTTTAAATAGCTCACCGTGTATGTAGTTTAGAGTAGAGTTCAATCAATAAAGAGTTTTCCAGTTTCTCTCCAAGATTATCATCTTCAATACTCAAAGTGTGAGTGTGTGTGTTTCTGCATTGTGTGATCTCATACAACAGTGAGTGTGTGTGTGATCTTATTGAGTGTGTGAAAGCCTTGTGTGTGCGTAAATCCCAACAAGTGGCGCCGTCTGTGGGAAGGGATATTGAAGCTGATTTGCAGAGGATCAAACGGTTTCAGAGATGGCAGCAAGGCTTGATGCAGAAAAATTCACAGGCAAGAATGATTATAGCCTGTGGAAGATGAAGATGAAGGCGGTTTTGATTCAACAAGGCTTGGCCGCAGTTCTTGCAAAACCAGAGGAGAAAGGAAAGGCTCCAGTGCTTGATGATAAAGCTCAGGCAAAGATGGAGGAGATGCAGCTCAATGAACATTCTGCAGTGATTCTGTGCCTTGGAGATAAGGTCTTGAGGGAAGTTCAAGAAGCCAAGACTGCGGTGGAGATCTTGGACAAGTTAGATGAAGTTTACTTGGCCAAATCCTTGGCTAACCGGCTGTATCTCAAGAAAAGGCTGTATGCCTATAGTTTTTCTGGAGATAGGTCCATCATTGAGCAGCTAGAGGAGTTCAACAAGATCATTGATGACCTGGGATCTGTTGATGTCAAGATTTCAGATGAGGATAAGGCCATTCTCACATTGAATGCCTTGCCTAGCTCGTATGACCAGCTAAGTGATGCAATTATCTATGGAAGAGATAAACCTATCACCTATGCAGAAGTCTATTCAGCCTTGATGGCCAAAGAACTCCAGAAGACAGCCAACAGAGGCTCTGCAAGCTCCAATGTTCAAGCTGCAGAGGCCTTGAATGTGAAGAAGTTCAAGAAGCAGAACTTCAAGAAGAAGTTTGAGGGCCCTAAACCCTCAAGTTCTGATGCTCAGAAGGAAACCAGAGCTTGCTATTGGTGCAAGAAACCTGGACATTTGAAGAAAGATTGTCATTCATGGAAGAGAAAGATAGCCTCTGAGGGACACAACCAATCTGATTGTGTGGAGAGTGCTGATCCCCCGGCTCAACTCATGAATATTAGTGACAGTGGGGTCAGTCACAGGTGGATAATGGACTCGGGGTGCAGCTTCCATATGTGCCCCAATAGAAGCTGGTTTCATGATCTTCAAGAAGCATCGGGTACGGTTGTTCTTGGAAACAATCATATTTGTCAGATCAGAGGAATAGGGAAGGTAAAGCTAAGCCTACAAGATGGCTCTATAAAGATCCTAACTGGGGTGAGGTATATTCCAGAAGTGAAGAGGAATCTCATCTCATTGGGAATGCTGGAGCAGAAAGGGTTCACCATATTGATGAGTCAAGGAAAATTGTTTGTTAAATCTGGAGATGCAGTGATGATGGAGGCTGACAGAGAGCATATTCTCTATTATCTGAAGGCTAAGGCTGTTGATGGAGAAAGCAATGCAGTGTCAGATGATTCCATAATGCTATGGCACAAGAGATTGGGCCACCCAGCTGAAGGAAGCTTGAAAGAACTCATCAAGAAGGGTCTGATCTCTGGAGATTTCAACAAGATGAACCCCTGTGAGCAGTGTATACTTGGAAAGGCTAAGAAGGCACCCTATCCTACAGGTATTCACTCTTCTACAGCCCCTTTAGACTACATACATAGTGATCTTTGGGGGCCTTCACCGGTGTGTTCAATTGGTGGAGGAAAGTATTATCTAGCTATCATTGATGACTATACAAGGAAGTTGTGGGTATATATTCTTAAAGAAAAATCTGAAACACTCACAAAGTTCAAGATATGGTGTAAGGAGGTTGAGCTAGAGAAGGGTAGAAGTGTTAAATGCTTAAGGACAGACAATGGCCTAGAGTTCTTGTCTGCTGAGTTTGATCTGTTTTGTAAAGAGAAGGGTATGAAGAGGCACCGGACTGTTCCTGGTAATCCTCAGCAAAATGGTGTTGTGGAGAGGATGAATAGGACAATCCTAGAGAGGGTGAGGTGCCTACTTCTTGGTTCTGGTTTGAGCAGCAGATTCTGGGGTGAGGCTGTGTATACAGCAGCCTATCTCATCAATAAATGCCCATCTACTGCCCTGAAATCTGAAACTCCTGATTACATGTGGTATGGAGCTCATAGTGACTACTCAAAATACAAGGTGTTTGGGTGTGCAGCCTATGCTCATGCTAGGCAAAGTAAGCTTGAAGCTAGGGCTCTGAAATGTATCTTGTTGGGGTATCAGAGGGGTGTTAAGGGGTATAGGCTCTGGTGTATTGAGCCCGGTAAGCAGAAGGTCTTGGTGAGTAGGGATGTGGTGTTCTTGGAGGATCAGATGCCATACCTGAAAGATAAGCTGGACTCCAGTGAAGATGAGGGTGATTTCTTCAAGGTGGAGCCTGTGGGGGTTGGCCTAGGAGCAGGTGGAGTTACTGACTCAGGGAGTGAGTCTGATTCAGATAAAGAAGAGGCTCCAACTCAGGGCAACCAGGCTGGTGAGTCTATATCAGACTCTATCAGAGACTATCAGCTTGCAAGGGACAGAGTTAGAAGAGAAACAAGGCCACCAACAAAGTTCTCTGATGTTGTGTATTATGCTCTGTGTGCAGCTGAAAGTATTGATGGTGCAGATCCACTCACATATAAAGAAGCTATGCAGAGTAAAGATAGAGAAAGATGGATTGAAGCCATGAATGAGGAAATAGAATCTTTACTCAAGAACAAAACATGGATTTTGGTGGACAAATCCAAGCTGAGTACAGATGGTAAGGAAAGGAGGCTGGTAAGCTATAAGTGGTTGTTTAAAAGAAAGATTGAGACCACTGATAAGGGTAGAGACAAGTTTGATCATTGCAAGAAGTTGATCAATGTTTGTGCAAGAACTGAGATGAGCCCTCAGGTGGAGAATTGTAATAATGGAGTGCTCATTTCAGTTGGAAGAAGCTCGGCTAGAAAGGAGTTCGGTAAGCTCGGCTTACCGAGCTGGAACTAGCCTGGAACTAGCCGAGAAGAAGAAGGCAGAAGAAGGAAGCTCGGCTTTGAGCTGGAACTAGCCGAGAAGGAAGAGTTCGGTTGTGAGCCGAGAAGGAAGAGTTCGGTTGTGAGCCGAGAAGGAGTTCGGTCTTGAGCCGAGGAAGGAGTTCGGTCTTGAGCCGAGGAAGGAGTTCGGTCTTGAACCGAGAAGGAAGAAGCAACCTAGCCGAACTAGCCGTTGGAGCAGCAGTTAGTTAGCTGAGATGTAGCGGTTATTCTTCTTGCTTTCTTGATTCTTCTTGTAGTTAGTTAGTAGCAGTTGCTACTTGATTGTAGAGCTTTAAATAGCTCACCGTGTATGTAGTTTAGAGTAGAGTTCAATCAATAAAGAGTTTTCCAGTTTCTCTCCAAGATTATCATCTTCAATACTCAAAGTGTGAGTGTGTGTGTTTCTGCATTGTGTGATCTCATACAACAGTGAGTGTGTGTGTGATCTTATTGAGTGTGTGAAAGCCTTGTGTGTGCGTAAATCCCAACAAAGATGGTTTGCAGTACAAACTGTACAAGTACAACCAAGCCATATGGACTAGATATTTTGTAATGCACTAGAAATTGGCTAAAAAAACAAAGGAATATTGGCACCTAATATTATGAAATTTTCAAATGAATATTGGCACCTAATATTATGCAACTTTCAAAAAGTTGGGTTTTTCCCATGAACTTTAAAATAAGCAAATAATATCACGAACTTTACCATGAGTTTGTTATTTCCCACCAATGAAAAAATTATGCTATATTAATAGATTGAAGAACAAATTTGGAGGGTGTGCTTCAAGAAAAACTATTCTCAAAGATTGAAAAATTTGAAACTCTCGAAGTTGTCATGGAGAAATTACGAATATTCGTATCATAATATTATTTTTCGGAATATTTTCACTGGTGGGAAATAACAAACTCAAGGTAAAATTCGTGATATTATTTGCCAAATTTAAAGTTCGTGAGAAAAAACTAATTTTTTGAAAGTTCCATGATATAAGGTGTCAATATCCCAAAAACAAATTATCATGAGTATCTTTTTACATTCGTGTTATTTTCATTAGCTTGTTTCTTTTTTCATTAAATATCCAAAAACGTATATGTAAATGTTTATTTTATTTTAATTTATTTTAAGAGATGAGTATTTTTATACGACGAAAATAATATTATAACTTCCTAATTTCTCCAACCAGCAAACTCAAACCAAGTTTTTCGTTTAAAGAGCTTATAAGAAATTCTGTTCATAATTTGCCGCTATGGTTAAGTCTAATATTTTGCCCATTATATATTTTGTTATCTTAATTTTGCAAACTTTGTAGTTTCCATAATAATGATAAATTAGTTAATATGTTTTGTGCAAGTTGTAACTTTAGACTAATTACTTTTAGAGTAGTTGACATAATTATAACATTATGATGAGTATACACTATATATATATATAGGGGTGCGTTATAATGATAACCTCAATTTCCGTAATAACCCTATAACTAAATCTGGACCACACATTTTTAAAATCACGCGGTCTAGATTCAAACTTAGATTTACTTCATAAAAAAGCGCGGGGGTAAATATGTCATTTCTCTCATGATAAAATTTACGTATCCAAATTTCGCTCATTTAATTTCTAAATTTCGCACATTTTATCATTTTATCAGTCAGTCAAAAGTATCATTTTATCAACTCAGAGTATCATTCTATCGGGCAAAACTATCATTCTATGCAATAAACCTAACATATAGTATCATTTTATCAGTCAGTCAAAAGTATCATTTTATCAACTCAGAGTATCATTCTATCCGGCAAAACTACCACTCTATGAAATAAACCCATCATTTTATCACAAAGCAGTAAACGTATCATTTTATCAACTCAGAGTATCATTTTTATAAGCTAACTGTCATTTTATCCGCTTAGATTATCATTTTATAAGGTAAAAGTATCATTTTATTAAACAAAAATGTCATTTTATACACCAAAAATACCTATCATTCTATCAGCTGAAAGTATCATTCTACCCGGAAAAACTATCATTCTATGGGCTGAAAGTATCATTCTATCGGGCAAAAGTATCATTTTATCAGTTTTATGTCATTTTATCAAGTTAAAGTATCATTTTATCAGCTTATATGCAATTTCTCCAGCTAAACTATCATTTTTATAAGCTAACTGTCATTTTATCCGCTTAGATTATCATTTTATAAGGTAAAAGTATCATTTTATTAAACAAAAATGTCATTTTATACACCAAAAATACCTATCATTCTATCGGCTGAAAGTATCATTCTACCCGGCAAAACTATCATTCTATCGGATGAAAGTATCATTCTATCGGGCAAAAGTATCATTTTATCAGTTTTATGTCATTTTGTCACGTTAAAGTATCATTTTATCAGCTTATATGCAATTTCTCCAGCTAAACTATCATTTTTATAAGCTAACTGTCATTTTATCCGCTTAGATTATCATTTTATAAGGTAAAAGTATCATTTTATTAAACAAAAATGTCATTTTATACACCAAAAATACCTATCATTCTATCGGCTGAAAGTATCATTCTACCCGGCAAAACTATCATTCTATCGGCTGAAAGTATCATTTTATCTACTCAGAGTATCATTCTATCAAGCAAAACTATCATTTTATCAACTCAGACTATCATTTTATCGGCAAAAGTATCATTTTATCAACTCAGAGTATCATTCTATGCGGCAATTCTATCATTTTATGCATCAAACCTAACATTTATAAGCCAAAAGTGTCATTTTATCTACTTAGAGTATCATTCGATATGCAAAAGTATCATTTTATCAACTCAGAATATCATTCTATGAAGCAAAACTATCATTTTAAGCAGTAAACCTAAAATGTATAAGCTAAAATTATCATTTTATCAAGTGCAACTATAATTTTATCAAGTCTAACTATCATTTTACCTTGTAAAACTATCATTTTATCCACTCAAACTATCATTTTATACCATGAAACTATCATTTTATCCACTGAAAATGATATTTTATCAAGTGCAACTATTATTTTAGCCCCTGAAACTATATAAGCTGACACTTTAACCTGATAAAATGATATTCTAAGCGGATAAAATGACACTAACCTTATAAAATGATATATAAGCTGAAGAAATGACATATAAGCTGATAAAATGATACTTTAACGTGACAAAATGTATTACAAGTTAGTATTACAACTACAACCCATCTTTACGGGGTTCAAATTCTCTAATCATCTTTTCAACATTGATTTCCCCTCTTTTCCTATCATTCTAAAACTTCTGCTCTATCATTGAAAATGTCTGAAAATGTCTGTATCATTAACTGATTTGTTGCCCAGTTTACGAATGCCAAAACCAACTGAACGGGCATAGTGTTCATAGAAACCAGATGCTTCTACTAATGTATTGAATGTCATACCAATCATTGGCTTCAAAGCATCATCACAAACAGGAATGTACAAACCTACAAATCAGTAAAAGTATCATTTTATCAACTCAGAGTATTATTTTATCAGGAAAATCTATCATCAGAAACTATCATTTTATCATTTTTATGTCATTTTGTCAGTTTTATGTCATTTTGTCACATTAAATAATCATTTTATCAGCTTATATGCAATTTCTCCAGCTAAACTATCATATTTATAAGCTAACTGTCATTTTATCCGCTTAGATTATCATTTTATAAGGTAAAAATATCATTTTATTAAACAAAAATGTCATTTTATGCACCAAAAATACCTATCATTCTATCGGCTGAAAGTATCATTCTACCCGACAAAACTATCATTCTATCGGATGAAAGTATCATTCTATCGGGCAAAAGTATCATTGTATCAGTTTTATGTCATTTTGTCACGTTAAAGTATCATTTTATCAGCTTATATGCAATTTCTCCAGCTAAACTATCATTTTTATAAGCTAACTGTCATTTTATCCGCTTAGATTATCATTTTATAAGGTAAAAGTATCATTTTCTTAAACAAAAATGTCATTTTATACACCAAAAATACCTATCATTTTATCGGCTGAAAGTATCATTCTATCCGGCAAAACTATCATTCTATCGGCTGAAAGTATTATTCTACCCAGCAAAACTATCATTCTATCGGCTGAAAGTATCATTCTACCCGGCAAAACTATCATTCTATCGGCTGAAAGTATCATTCTATCGGGTAAAAGTATCATTTTATCAGTTTTATGTCATTTTGTCACGTTAAAGTATAATTTTATCAGCTTATATGCAATTTCTCCAGCTAAACTATCATTTTTATAAGCTAACTGTCATTTTATCCGCTTAGATTATCATTTTATAAGGTAAAAGTATCATTTTATTAAACAAAAATTTCATTTTATACACCAAAAATACCTATCATTCTATCGGCTGAAAGTATCATTCTACCAGGCAAAACTATCATTCTATCGGCTGAAAGTATCATTCTATCGGACAAAAGTATCATTTTATCAGTTTTATGTCATTTTGTGCTGTTAAAGTATCATTTTATCAGATTATATGCAATTTCTCCAGCTAAACTATCATTTTTATAAGCTAACTGTCATTTTATCCGCTTAGATTATCATTTTATAAGGTAAAAATATCATTTTATTAAACAAAAATGTCATTTTATACACCAAAATACCTATCATTCTGTCGGCTGAAAGTATCATTCTACCCGGCAAAACTATCACTCTATCGGCTGAAAGTATCATTCTATCGGGCAAAAGTATCATTTTATTAGTTTTATGTCATTTTGTGCTGTTAAAGTATCATTTTATCAGCTTATATGCAATTTCTCCAGCTAAACTATCATTTTTATAAGCTAACTGTCATTTTATCCGCTTAGATTATCATTTTATAAGGTAAAAGTATCATTTTATTAAACAAAAATGTCATTTTATACTCAAAAATACTTATCATTCTATCGGCTGAAAGTATCATTCTACCCGGCAAAACTATCAATCTATCGGTTGAAAGTATCATTCTATTGGACAAAAGTATCATTTTATACACCCAAAACTATCAACTCAGAATATCATTGTATCCAGTAAAACTATCATTTTATGATGCAAACCTAAAATTTATAAGCCAAAACTATCATCTTAACACAAAAACGGCAATACATAATTTAATTAAATAAGAATTTCAGTACATCAGAAACATAAACCAATCGACAGCTAATATTCATCAAAAATCAAATTTAATACATGAATCAAAACAATCAATAAAATAAAATAAGAACACAATCAATAAGCTAAATAATAGATAATGATTGTTACCTTCATTATTTGCTACGTTCTCCATCGAAGCAAATTCTGACAGCTATTGAACAGATAATCAATGAAAATCTGGAGATTATTGAATAATGAACCAAATCGTAAGGAAATCTGGAGTCTATTGAAATAATCGGAAGGAAATCTCTATGGAAATAATCGGAAGGAAATCTGGAGTCTATGGAAATAATTGGAAGGAAATCTGGAGATTATGGAAATCTGAAACCAAATCGCGGAGAATAGGAAAGAATCGAACTGAGAAAGAGAGAAAGAATGGACCGAAATTCAGATATTTAAATGAGCGAAATGACGTATTTACCCCCGCGCCTTTTTTTTATGAAGTAAATGTAAGTTTGAATCTAGACCGCGTGATTTTAAAAACGTGTGGTCCAGATTTGGTTATAGGGTTATTACGTGATTTAGGGGTTATCATATGATCACAACTCTCTCTCTCTCTCTCTCTATATATATATATATATATATATATATATATATATGGTCTCATTATTCACAAATCCACTCTTAAAGACCGAACCACCGAACCATACCAAATTAGGGTTTTTAGATCTAGTTTTTTATGGATGAGAGACACAAATTTATCAATTATTTTCGCCTTCATCACGAGCCTATTTTAATTCATCCGAAGGTAAATAAGTCATGCTAACATGTTACGAAGATTTAACTTCATTCCAGTAGGTTTTTACTTCATTCCAGTATGTTTTTACTTCATTCCAGTATGATTATTACTTCATTCCAGTACGTAAATGCGGTTTTGCCGTCGCGTGCCGTTCTTTCTCTCTACAATATCTATCACCACCGCCACAACGCTGATATGGTGTAATAAACACATGGAATGATGTAATAAATTATTGGAATGAAGTATGTGTAGAAGCATTTGAAGTCCTACTGGAATGAAGTAAAAACCTTATACAATGAAGTAATAACGTTTCTGAATGAAGTAATAAATGCACTTGAATAAATTGCATTTTTTAATGTAAATAAAGTAAAAAACTCAGGTCAATGAATTCAAATGAAACATATATTGAATCATTTCAAAACCTACTGAAAGAAAGTAAAAACATGTTATAGTTTCAGGGTATTACGTACTGAATGAAGTAATAAACCTATACAATGAAGTAAAATGGGCTTGTAATGAAGACCGAAAAATTTACACAGCAGCACATCTCATCAAAAAAACTAGATCTAATGGTCCAGATTTGATCTCTAGTTCGGTCTTTAAAATTGGTTCGACATTGATCATAACTCTTGTGATCAATATATATATATATATATATATATATATATATATATATATAGGGTCATGATCTATGGCAAACACCTCTTAACCATATAACTAGAGAACAAATCATAGCCACAAGATCAAGAAAATCAAGGGCTAGTATTAATACATGTAATTTTCTAATTTAAGGAGAAATTAGTTCTCTCAATCACAAATTTACTCCATAATAACAAGGCGGGGGTATTATGGTAATTTTGTAAAAGCTTGATACCAAAATCAGGTTAGGCGCCCAGCAAAGGCTTCGAATCCACTTCCTCTGCATCTTCCGCAACGGCACCGGCGTCTCCAACGGCCGCCCCGTCTACACAGTGGTCTCTGGCACATCGCCGCCAAGGTCTTCTCCAACATCGTCACCGCAGTCGAAATTCAGGTGATGGTGTAAAATCACTGGAGACGATCATCTACAATAGTGACGTGCATAGGAAGGGGATGAGACACTAGCGCAACTTCGTAGTGGACAAATTTTTGTTTCTGTCTTTAATTTTAGAGCACATGATATCCCAGCTCTCACAGAAGATTGTTTCGATCTTTCAGCATGTACAGATGGACACTTTAAACGGATTCGAGGATGGTAACTTCTAAATGCCTGTTTCTGCAACTAAATAGATAAGAAAGCTACCAAATTAGAAAGAAAAATACACTAACAAGCATGCATGTGCCACGACAAACTATTGCAAAGTTCTACCATCCCCCATCAAAATTTGAGAATTTGAGAGAGCTGATGTTCTTTAACCGAGTAGGAATTGTTATATATTAATTATATATAACAATTTTACACCATAAACAATTTTACCACCACCACCGTTATCGATGTGTTTTGTAAACAAGAGTGAAGTAAAATCATGCTAAGAGTGATGTGTTTTGTAAACAAGAGTGAAGTAAAATCATGCTAAGAGTGATGTGTTTTGTAAACAAGAGTGAAGTAAAATCGGAATAAGAGTGATGTGTTTTGTGAACAAGAGTGAAGTAAAATCGGAATAAGAGTGATGTGTTTTGTGAACAAGAGTGAAGTAAAATCAGAGTAAGAGTGATGTGTTTTGTGAACAAGAGTGAAGTAAAATCAGAGTAAGAGTGATGTGTTTTGTGAACAAGAGTGAAGTAAAATCAGAGTAAGAGTGATGTGTTTTGTGAACAAGAGTGAAGTACAATCTGAATAAGAGTGAAGTACAATCAGAGTAAGAGTGATGTGTTTTGTGAACATGAGTGAAGTAAAATCGGAATAAGAGTGATGTGTTTTGTGAACAAGAGTGAAGTAAAATCACAGTAAGAGTGATGTGTTTTGTGAACAAGAGTGAAGTGAAATCATAGTAAGAGTGATGTTTTTTGTGAACAAGAGTGAAGTAAAATCAGAGTAAGAGTGATGTGTTTTGTGAACAAGAGTGAAGTAAAATCAGAGTAAGAGTGATGTGTTTTGTGAACAAGAGTGAAGTAAAATCATAATAAGAGTGATGTGTTTTGTGAACAAGAGTGAAGTAAAATCAGAATAAGAGTGATGTGTTTTGTGAACAAGAGTGAAGTAAAATCATACTAAGAGTGATGTGTTTTGTAAACAACAGTGAAGTAAAATCATTCTTATAGTGATGTGTTTTATTTAAAATGGTACTACTATGAATTGGTGGAACTGATTCCCGCATGTATACAACCAATCTAAGTACATTGATTAGAATTTAGAATTGATTGAATTCGTATCAGACTACCAAACAATTACATATTAATGCATAAAAAACACAAACCAAAAAGAGAAACACAAAAAAGAAAAAGGCACCATTCCAAGCTACAAACAAAACCCTCCCCAAAAGTAAACCTCAATTCCAATTCAACAATCAATCCATGGCGAACTCCTCCGTCGGAGCTCCCCCGCTGCTGGAGCTCTCCAATTTCACGGCGCTGCTGCTCCGCCTCATGAGCAAGCGCCGCACTTGGGCCTGCCTCTTCGTCTCCGTCTATTTCAAATTCAAAAGTGAATGCACCACATGTTTCCTTCTTCCTACGCATTACATCCAACGGCATCTGAGCATCAGAACCTTCGATGTTTACTTTCATGTCACGAGCACACTTTTCAACATCCAATATCATCCAATACAATAACAAATTGCATGTGATAATCCTCCAGTAACTGATTCAATTTTGAGAAATTACAGAGAGATAATTCAAATTGTACTTAATCATCCGCCTGTAATTGTTTGAATTTTAAGAAATTTTAGAGTGCGTGTGTGTGTGAGAGAGAGAGAGAGAGTTACGGAGAGATTCCGAGCACAGAGGGAGCATTGAATAGAAACCCCATTTTTGAAATTGGAGTTGGAAATTTGAAGGAGCCGGATGAAGTTGAATTTAGTTTCCAAAAATACCCTTATTAATTACTTTTTGTATAAAACATGTAAAAATAGCTAAGCCATAGGATTAATTTGGAGTATTAAGATGTGTGACTGAGATTTGTTCTCTAGTTATACACTTAAAATTAGTTATATCTTGATCACTCCCCTATATATATATATATATATATATATATATATATATGATGGATATGCTATAATCTTGTGATAAATAACAGCACTAAGTAAAATCCACTCTATAGGGTAATTTGGTGGATCTTGATGATAAACTTGAAATATTATATATTTATGTATCTTCGATATGTTACTTAATAGCAAGCTAATTATAATAACAGCACTAAGTAAAATCCACTCTATAGGGTAATTTGGTGGATCTTGATGATAAACTTGAAATATTATATATTTACGTATGTATCTTCGATATGTTACTTAATAGCAAGCTAATTATAATTATAATCATATTAAACTGTGAGAAAACTGTAACATTAAGATGGTCAAATTGTATATTAGAGTATTGTTTTTTCAATGCAAACGTACCGTTAAATTTCCCATTTTTCATAATTTTCACTATCTTATTTAATAGTAGTAGTATAAGATTTTGGATTTTATGAGAATTTCAAAAATCTAGTACGATTTTTAAGTAAATTCACCCATCTAAATTTTGATGTATAATAATAATTTCTGTCGATCGCCTTACTTATTAGTGTTCTCTGAATTAATATTGGACTAGATATATTTTTCTACAAGAAGGAGAAAGGAAAAAGAAAAAAGAAAAATGGATTTGTTCGATTATCGTTTCAGTTTTTCAGCAATAACGTTTCGATATAGGCCACATTAACCGTTCAACTAATTCAGTTCTTTCAACAAATTCACCGTTCAACAAATTCAGTTATCTTGCTCATTACAGTTAAAGCACGCGGTTATATTGATAGTGATTAAATTATTATGCTGTTATGTACTTTTGAAATGAAAATACTAGATTTTATTAAAGCTCAGGAAATAGAAGCTTACTCAATCGATATTGGGAGTTAGTTATATTCTTAATTCAAAAATAAAATACAAAATAAAAATTTAGACTATCACTTGCACTGAAAACCACTCCTTAGGTGGATGCTGTCAATTGAAATATGTTGTTTAAATTTCAGTGGGCTTTAAATTTTTAAACATTGTCCTTAGTTTATGTTTTTATCCAAGTCTGCAAAAGTTATAACTCGGCAAAGTAATTTATCTTTTCATTAACCACATGTATAAATGATGAGTTTCATAGATAAAAATGAAAATTCAAAATAAAGGAGGTTGATGTATAATACAAACGTGGCGCTATTTATGTTACAGGGTTTGTTTATGAGGAGTATGGGCTGATATAAAAACGTTTTAATTAAAGTATCCTTAAGACTCTAAGTAATCCAATTTTATTCATGAAAACGTCATAAAAACTCATATGTAAGTTTCCTTATTGCATTGGAGTAATACTCAAGCAAAAAGTCATCAGTTCACAGCCATGTTTATATCTTTGGTGTATTGGCCCTTTTTGTTTATAGATCCCCTTAAATTTAGTGCTCCTTGATTTTTCATTTTCTTATTTGGTACGTACCAACATTCTAAATTCAATTGTGCCGAGAAATTATGAATCGTTTTGCGTGAATTAAATTTTCATAAAATCATTAATGTAGTGGTACAAGTTGATGAGTGGACTTAAAACATTGTGCTTAACTTATGTTATTAACATTAACCACGTGCTCGACTCAAATTCAATAAATAAAAATAAAATTATTGAATACAAGTACATACGTGGCGCTAATTCTGTTAGTTTGTTTTCAAGGAGTAGGGTTACTGTATACTACTTACTATGTAAATGCATAGCCTTTAATGAACACAATCACATCAGAAACCCTAATCAAATATACTACTCCTACTGTACTCGAGAAAGAATGGCGCAAGCTGCTGTGAGCGTGAAGCTAATCATCGACCCTAATCAAGGAAGGCGGATCTTGTATACAGAGGTCGGCAAGGACTGCGTGGACTTCCTGTTCCGCCTACTATCGCTGCCGGTGGCCACCATCATCAGTGTGCTGAAAGGTCAAGGAATGGAGGGATCTTTGCCTAATCTGTACCAGAGCCTGGAGAACCTCAGCATCTCCTACATACTGCCGAACCAGACGAAGGAAAGTTACCTGAAATCGGCTCCGTCAGTCTCTGTTCCGCTGCTGCAGGCGGCTGCCGATCCGCTTCCGAAGGAATTCTACTTCTACATCGGTGGCCAGTGTTCCGGTAACATTTCTGACTGTACACGCGCCACCTGTCCTGATTGCAACGTATTCATCAACAAGAGTGTCACCTACATTGCTCCTCCCGCCGTGGAAAGCGGATTGGTGAAGGCGGTGGTCCCATACATGGTCAAGGACGATCTGACCATCATCCCAATGACTTCTATTGCCGCCATTGATGTACTCAAGAATTCAAACATTAGTGACTTGAATGCCTTGGAGGAGGAGGTTGTGGATTTAGGGATGGATCTGATATTTATTTTTTATTGCTTTCTTATAGTAAATTAGTAATACTCCTACTACATTTTTGTTGATGTTTGAATTGTTTTCTTTATGTTGAAGGCCTTGAAGCTGCTCAAGGCTTCTCGGCGGAGCAAGACCGTCCTCAGCGACGTCTTTTTTAGTTGAAGATGAAGAAGTTGAAGAAGAAGAAGAAATAAGGGGAATGGCAGTCTAGACTTCTAGTTGTTGCTTGTTTGTTGGTACTCATATGTTGCTTCAGTGTTTGCTTGTTTGTTTGTTGGTACTCTATCTTTTAGTGTTTGTTTCTGTTTCGTTTTTTGGTTTGTTATTTCCTTCGGTATAATTCGCTACTTTTACAAGTGGTAGTGAATGTAATGCCGGTTCTTTCTTTTTTTTAGAATGCATATTCTCACAATGCCAATGATGTTTAAACTTTATTGGAGGCGATTGGATGTGACAGTCACAAGACACTTAACTTAAGCATGGCCGCGACCTGACAATTTCATCTGCAAAACTTAATGTCTATATCTATCAAAAAGCACTAAAACTAATTATCTTTTTCTATTGGTAGGAAAATTGCAATATATTTTTTGTCTCTCGAGTATTAAAGTCAAAAAGACTCCAGCGACGTCTTTTTTAGTTGAAGATGAAGAAGTTGAAGAAGAAGAAGAAGAAGAAGAAGAAATGAGGGGAATAGCAGTCTAGACTTCTAGTTGTTGCTTGTTTGTTGGTACTCATATGTTGCTTCAGTGTTTGCTTGTTTGTTTGTTGGTACTCTATCTTTTAGTGTTTGTTTCAGTTTCCTTTTTTGGTTTGTTATTTCCTTCGGTACAATTCGCTACTTTTACAAGTGGTAGTGAATGTAATGCCGGTTCTTTCCTTTTTTTTAGAATGCATATTCTCACAATGCCAATGATGTTTAAACTTTATTGGAGGCGATTGGATGTGACAGTCACAAGACACTTAACTTAAGCATGGCCGCGACCTGACAATTTCATCTGCAAAACTTAATGTCTATATCAATCAGCACTAAAACTAATTATCTTTTTCTATTGGCAGGAAAATTGCAATATATTTTTTGTCTCTCGAATATTAAAGTCAAAAGGACACAATGGAGTCTATACATATTTATATTCCCAAAAAGAAGCTATTGAAATTTGACTAATGAGTAGCATCCATATTCTTAAGTACTAGGAGTAATACTTTTGGTTTAAAATATCTCTATTTTGTATATCTGGTAGGCCTTGAAGCTGCTCAAGGCTTCTCTGCGGAGCAAGACCGTCCTCAGCGACGTCTTTTTTAGTTGAAGAAGAAGAAGAAGAAGAAGAAGAAGAAATGATGGGAATGGCAGTCTAGACTTCTAGTTGTTGCTTGTTTGTTGGTACTCTTATGTTACTTCAGTGTTTGCTTGTTTGTTTGTTGGTACTCTATCTTTTAGTGTTTGTTTCTATTTCGTTTTTTGGTTTGTTATTTCCTTCGGTATAATTCGCTACTTTTACAAGTGGTAGTGAATGTAATGCCGGTTCTTTCCTTTTTTTTGGAATGCATATTCTCACAATGCCAATGATGTTTAAACTTTATTGGAGGCGATTGGATGTGACAGTCACAAGACACTTAACTTAAGCATGGCCGCGACCTGACAATTTCATCTGCAAAACTTAATGTCTATATCTATCAAAAAGCACTAAAACTAATTATCTTTTTCTATTGGCAGGAAAATTGCAATATATTTTTTGTCTCTCAAGTATTAAAGTCAAAAAGACCTCAGCGACATCTTTTTTAGTTGAAGATGAAGAAGTTGAAGAAGAAGAAATGAGGGGAATGGCAGTCTAGACTTCTAGTTGTTGCTTGTTTGTTGGTACTCATATGTTGCTTCAGTGTTTGCTTGTTTGTTTGTTGGTACTCTGTCTTTTAGTGTTTGTTTCAGTTTCCTTTTTTGGTTTGTTATTTCCTTTGGTACAATTCGCTACTTTTACAAGTGGTAGTGAATGTAATGCCGGTTCTTTCCTTTTTTTTTAGAATGCATATTCTCACAATGCCAATGATGTTTAAACTTTATTGGAGGCGATTGGATGTACAGTCATAAGACACTTAACTTAAGCATGGCCGCGACCTGACAATTTCATCTGCAAAACTTAATGTCTATATCAATCAAAAAGCACTAAAACTAATTATCTTTTTCTATTGGCAGGAAAATTGCAATATATTTTTTGTCTCTCGAGTATTAAAGTCAAAAAGACACAATGGAGTCTATATAGATTTATATCCCAAAAAGAAGCTATTGAAATTTGACTAATCAGTAGCATCCATATTCTTAAGTACTAGGAGTAATACTTTTGGTTTAAAATATCTCTATTTTATATATCTGGTTGGCCTTGAAGCTGCTCAAGGCTTCTATGCAGAGCAACAAGGTTTTGACTCATGTCTTCTTTTAATTGGATGAAGAAATGCACCAGAATAGTGTCACTGTAGCATTTGTGCCGTCAAAACTCATTCCCAAATTACTACGCTTCCAATGTGGTTGTGTATGGTGGCAATATTTATTCTCTGTCAATAAATGCCTATTTTCTAACAATAAATTTATATGACCAAATTTTATACAATAAAAATTAGTTTATTTAAATAAAAATAGTTTTATTTATGCATTTAATTAAAATGTATGGATGCATATATATTTATGATTTGTATATAATTTTTTTACCTTTTTAGAACCATAAATATAATTAATGCATGCTTTAATTCAAATTTTAAAAATACTAAAAAGAAAATTCAAATATAAAAAAAATGAGGTTAAAGCTAATAAGTCTTTTTAACTTATCCACCTACTATATTAATTATTTTAATATATAATTAATACATCAAATTATTAATATAACCTTATTTTGATTATACAAAATTTGATTGTTTATCATCACTCATTTTCTAATGTCAGTTGTTTAGCTAGTTCTGAAGCACGTATGCTAAAGATGGCTAATTCTGAAAATATAGGTTTATCATTCAACTGCCCATGAATCTCTCAACTTAAATCTTCGGCTTTGCTAAAACAGAATACTAGTATCAGTTTGAATCTGTTCTCCGAAAACATAATCAAATGATACCAATGTGACACTAATGGCATGCAGCGTAGTAAGTAAGTCAAATCATAATTTATTTGAGAAATAAAATAGATTACCAACTAAACTAATCTCACGTAACGAGACATTTACCTTTTCTGGAAAAAGTAAAAATTAGGAGTAATATATTTGGACTTCATATATACTCAATTACTCATTCATCCTCTTCTAACTAAAACCTCTTCTAACTAAAAGGACACATTTCTTTTTCATACGTGTTTTAGAAAAAGATAATAATAATAAATTAAAATAGAGAAAATAAATTCTCTTTCTTACTTTAATTTTTCTTCGCTTAATCATTAGTAAGACAAAGAGAAAAATATACAGTATATGGAGTACTTAAATGCTTACTGGAAATCTAATAGCTTTAAAGAGAGAATATATGTAAACATATATAGGAGTATAAGAATTACTATTACTAGGGGTGTCGAAACGGGTACCCGCAGGTACCCAAACTCAATTTTGCGGATACCCATACCTGAAAACTTCAATATTATACTACCCAATCCTGACCCGTATAGTTATACGGATAACCCGATATCCGCATCGAGTATCCCAAACCCGCAGGCATAACTTGAATTGATATTCAATGGTATTATTCTTTTAATTTGTTTATCATCAATGCTAGTCATCTAATACAATAATTTTATGTACATGTTTGTAATTCTAGAATGAATTTTGGGATTATTGCCAGTTGCTATACTATGATTTTAGATTTATATTTTTTTTTACTTTGTTGTATTTGCATATTTTCTAACTATTAACTATGCACAAATACGGTGATTTCTCATCTCTTAAATATAATATGACTACGTATGAAATATAATGTAAATCCAAATTTCAAATAAGCAAATATGATAGAAACATCAAGCATGTCTAAAATTAAATCACCATTCAAAAGTTTAATATAAACTAATTATATATAAATTTGAAACTAATTAACTAAAATAAAATATTTTAAAACCCTAACCCTAAAGATAACCGGTATTATCGGGTTTAACGGGTATACCGCGTTTTCCCGATAAGTCGTTTTCCATTGTCGTCGGGTATAACGGGTATGATAGCAAAAATTTAAAACAAACTACCCAATCCCGCCCCGTTTTTTATTGTCGTCGGGTAGCGGGTCATGTTGAGGGTTTCTCGATACCCGCTACCCGTTTTAACACCCGTAACTATTACAGTATGTGTGGTTAAGCTTTATTTTGATACTTCGTATTTTGCAAAATGATTGTAATACGGAGTATCATAAGTCCAAGTTTTGTAAAATTGAGAAAAACTGTACCAAGATTGGAAATTGGTTCAACAAATTATCAATATCTTGGTTAAATTACCAATAATTTTTATATTTTGAAAAAATTTCCTTAATTAACGTTTTTTCAATAAATCCATAACTTCAAAAAATATACTATCTTTTCATAAAATAAAAATGAGGAATTCAATACAAATGAAATTATAGTCGGTGATAGATTGAAAACTATGGGCATATATATATTGATGTTACTGATACAAGACAGGTGAGCAGGGCAGTGACCTGCCAATTAAGTTTACAACTTTTGTAGAATATCAGGTTCCAAAACTGCCTACATAATAAGCAATGTTTATAGCAGATGATAAGTAATTCAGCAAGCTATAGAAAAAGAAATGTCGGATTCGAAGGTGAGCATGAAGCTGTTGATCGACACACAAGGCAAGCGAGTTCTGTTTGCGGAGGCTGGCAAGGACTGTGTGGATTTCCTCTTCCACATACTGTCCTTGCCCGTGGCCACCATCATCGGAATGGTGGGATCTTTGCCCAATCTCTACAAACCCTCAACGAAACCTACATTCTTCCCGACCAGAAAAAGGACACCTATCTGAAACCGATGCCCCCCATCTCTAGTTTCGCTTCTTGCTCTTACTCCTGATCAACTTGAGAAGAAATTTTACAAATGCAGACAATGTGTCGGCTATGTTTCTGATGACCCACGCCACGCGCCACTTGTCCTGCATGCAGCAAGCTCTTTGTAACCTATGCGTCGGAAGAAGGCGGTTTGGTTAAGGGGGTGGTGACCTATATGGTCATGGACGATTTGATGATCAAGCCTATGTCTACTATAGTATCTCCAGCATTGCTATGCTCAATAAGTTTAATGTTAAGGAGGTGGGTGCTTTGGAAGAGAAGCTTGTATATCTTCTTCTTTTTCTTACTCTTTCTCTTATAATACCTTTATTTAAGTTTATGTTTGATCTGATAGGCTGTCAAGTTGCTCAAGACTTCTCTACAGAGTAACAAGGTTCTCTACAGGAGGTTGCCTTTTTTTGTTATCCTTTTGTGTATCCGCTTCGATTGTTTTTGCAACCCCTCTCCAGTTCTAACGCTAGTGTGTGTATGTATGTGTATGGTGGTAATATATGTTAATATCTATGTATCAACTCTCCTTTCCAATCACTGCCTCTCATTTTCTATCAATTCGTCTATAGGTAGAATCTAGATGTCCATGGCAATATTATTTAATTAGTTTTGGTTTTTTTAAGATCTTCAGTTCATGTTGATCTTCGGTTTACAGACACAATTGTTGATTTTTACGAACAATTCATAAATTTAATCTTATTTTAGTTACACATTGCTATTTCAAGTGAGAAAAAATAAATAATTAAAGGCTACTCCTATTAGTTTCCAATAGGCCCTAAAACTACATATTGGGCTTATGGGCATTTAATTAAAGCCCAACTAACGAAGTTTACGAATTAAACGAATCTGCCTCTTGTTTTCTAATTAGTTGGTATACTTAGCAAACGCTTTATATTCCGTCCCAATGAGTTAATTATTGAGGATTGAGACTTGATTTTAAACACATTGTCACAATACTAATGTTAGTATTACTTTTATAGTGAGAGGGACATTATGTTGGGTTGCGTTGCCGCTGATCTCACACACGTAATCGAGAAAATAAAGCACGCAAACGATATAACGTGGTTCGGTGATGAACCACCTACGTCCACGGAGAAGATGACCGGAATCTTATTGATGAACTCTTTACAATTACAATGAACTCACACTCACACTCTACCGCTCACAACCGCTCGCTATCTTGAGAATTAATCTCTCTGGGTGTGTGTGTATATGGTGTAATTCTGCTACTTCACTACTGAGCTCTATCGAGCTATTTATACAAGATGCAATCAAGAAATAAAATCCAACTAACTCTATTTCCCAAAGTTAGTTATAACCGCTACTCGGCTCAAAACCGAACTCTTCCTTCTCGGCTAGTTCCAGCTCAAAGCCGAGCTTCCTTCTTCTGCCTTCTTCTTCTCGGCTAGTTCCAGGCTAGTTCCAGCTCGGTAAGCCGAGCTTACCGAACTCCTTTCACCGAACTCCTTTCTAGCCGAACTCCTTTCTAGCCGAACTCCTTTCTAGCCGAGCTAGCTCAAAGCCGAGCTTCATTTCTTGATCTCTTCTTTGAGCTGCAGCTCGGCTCCAACACTCGATCAAATCAGTAGTTTGCACGGACACACTTTCACAAATCTCCACCTTGTCCTTGCAAAACTCCATCAATATCTAGATTCCCTTCTCAATCCTGTTCCATACTTCAACATTCCACAATTTCCACCAACTTCAAGCAATGCTTGAACTTCAAAGTTGGTAGTGACTTGGTTAACATGTCTGAGGCATTTTCTTCAGTGGGAACCTTCACTACATTGATCTTCCCACTCTGAATTTCGTCTCTGATGAAGTGCCTCCTTACATCGATATGTTTAGATCTCTCATGGAACATTTGGTGCTTGGCTAAGCATATGGCTGAATTGCTGTCACAATTAATCATTACTGCTCACAGCTCTATCCCCAGATCTTGTAAGATTCCTTGTAGCCATTTTCCCTCCTTTGCGGCCTCTGTTAGTGCAATATATTCTGCCTCAGTTGTGGACAATGCGACCACCGGTTGTAGATTCGACTTCCAACTAATGGCTGTACCAAACAAAGTGAATATGTAGCCGCTTTGGGACTTCCTATTATCCAAGTTGGCCGCATAATCAGAATCACAGTAGCCTACAAGAATCTCATCTTTCTCAGACCATGCTTTTCCACCAAATCTCAAACCAATCATAACAGATCCTCCCAAATATTTCAAGATCCATTTCAGAGCCATCCAGTGTTCTCTACCCGGATCAGCCATGTACCTGCTAGCCACGCTTATAGCATGAGCCACATCCGGCCTTGTACATATCATCAAGTACATTATGCTTTCAACTTCCCCAACTTCAACCTTCTTCTTAAATAGCCACTTGCAACTTATGAGTTTCTGAGTCCCTGGGTCATTCACCAAAATCCAAGTCCCATTTCTCAACAAGGACTCTATTTCTTCTTCCATGGCTCTGATCCACTTCTGACTTTCTTTGCATTTTATGGCTTCTTCATAGGTTGAAGGCTCTGAGAACATGAGCACCTCTGCTACACAAAGAGCAAAGAAGCTCATATCATAATCTGAAAACCTGCTGGGCAAGCCTGCATTCCTTCTTGGATTTCTTCTGTTTCCTTGATTTGATGGATCTACACCTCTTGTGTTTTCATCTGACTGAGAACTGGAAGCTCCACCTTCTTCTTGGTGTTCAGAGATTTCAACATCCTCATCAGCATCAGACCAAGCAGATTTCTCATCAAACTCAAACTCTTGAATGCTAGAGCTACTGTCACCACCAGGGGGTGCTCTACTTTTCTTGAATGGCATTTCTCCTTCATCGAACACTACATCTCTACTCACAATGATATTCTGACCCCCTTCATCCATATTCCATAACCTATACCCCTTCACTCCATCTTGGTATCCCAACATCACACATTTTCTTGCTCTTGGTTCCAACTTATTCTGCTTGATATGTGCATAAGCCGCACACCCAAAAATCTTCAAGCCTGAGTAGTCTCCCAAAGTTCCATACCATCTCTGATCAGGAGTCTCATTAGAAATTGATGAAGAGGGGCATTTGTTAATCAGATCAGCTGCAGTAGAAACAGCCTCTGCCCAAAATTTCTTTGGCATTCCAGAGTAGAACAACATGCATCTCACTCTTTCTAGCAACGTCCTGTTCATCCTCTCTGCCAGCCCGTTCTGTTGAGGGTTCCTTGGCACGGTCCTATGCCTTCTTATCCCTTTCATTTTACAGAAGCTATAAAACTCAGTAGATAAGAAC
This sequence comes from Salvia splendens, assembly GCF_004379255.2. Classification (NCBI taxonomy): domain Eukaryota; kingdom Viridiplantae; phylum Streptophyta; class Magnoliopsida; order Lamiales; family Lamiaceae; genus Salvia; species Salvia splendens. Next base: position 5,347,482 of record NC_056039.1, read on the forward strand.
TCCATCCCATTATCAGTTCTTAAGTACTTCAGCACTGACCCTTTCTCATTTTCATATCTAGTATGCCATTCTCTAAACCTCTCAAATGCTTGAGACTTCTCTTTGAGGATGTAAACCCATACCTTTCTTGAATAGTCATCTATAATAGATATGAAATACTTACCTCCACCTATGGATTCTGCTGGAGAAGGCCCCCATAAGTCACTGTGAGCATATACAAAGGGAGCTGTTGTAGTGTGCTTTCCACCAGAGAATGGTAGCCTTTTTGCCTTTCCAAGAATACAAGACTCACATTTGTTGAGCCTCTCTGATGTCCCCAGCCTCATTACACCCAGCTTAGCAAGCTCCTTGATGCCTTTTTCCCCCACATGCCCAAGTCTAGCATGCCACAGATCCAGGCTCTCTGACTGAGTAACATTTGCTGCATTGATCACGGTTTCACCCACCAAGTAATACATGCTATTCTTTCTTTTGGCCTCCATGACTATTCTGGGACCCTTTGTCACCCTGAGCACTCCGTTACTGGACTCAAACCTGTAGCCCTTGGACTCCAGCAGCCCTAAAGAAATCAAGTTTCTCTTGATCTGAGGTATGAACCTCACTTCTGTGAGAGTTTTTACACTACCATCACTCACCTTCAGCTTGATTTCTCCAATCCCTCTAACATCACATGTCTGATCATTCCCCAACATTACTGATCCTGTGTGTGCTGTCAACTTTTGAAACCAGGATCTGTGGGAGCATATATGAAAGGAGCAACCCGAGTCCATGATCCAACATTCTTCAATTCTTGCCCCTGAGAGTATATTCAAGGCCTCATTGGCCTCCACTTCCTGAGCAAGATCTGCAGTATTTGAACCTGCATTGATCGCTTGTTCTTGCTTCCTTTTCCAAGCAAAACATGCCTTCTTCAAGTGACCCGGCTTTCTGCAATAGTAGCAGCTTCTAGTCTCCCTCTCTCCCTCAGCCTTATCTTTGTTTTGTTTCTTCTTGTTGAAAACTTTCTTGTTCTGACCCTTCTTCAAGAAAAGACTCTCAGCCACTGGATCATTTTGTCTAGTAGAAGTGGAATAATCATTCTTATGCGATTCCTTCATTTTCAGAGCAGAATGAATTTCTTCATATGTAACCTTGGACTCTCTTCCAAGTAACACCGCATCCTTGAAGTGTTCAAAACTCTTAGGAAGCGAATTCAGCAGCATCAAGGCTTTATCTTCATCCTTGATCATTTCATCGATATTTTCCAAATCATCTACACACTTACCAAATTCTTCAAGTTGCTCTGTAATTCCTCTCGCATCTGAGAATCTGAATGCAAGGAGCTTCTGCTTCAGGTGTAAACGATTTGTAATGGACTTGGTCATGTACAATGACTCAAGTTTTGTCCATACTCCCGCAGCTGTCTCCTCTTTGGAGACTTCCCTCAGAACCCTATCTGACAAATTCAAGATTAGGGTGCTGTAGGCTCTATACTGCATATCCTGAAGCTTTCCTTTCTCTTTTTCATCGACCTCCGCTTCTTTCTCGGCATCGACTTCATTCTTCAAGATATTCCATAGGCCCTGCTGCATCAAGATGGCCTTTATCTTCAACCTCCACAGCCCAAAGTCATTTTTCCCGGTGAACTTCTCCACCTCAAACTTAGCTGTAGACATTTCTCAAACAGACGGTGGGCAATCACCAAGATCAGCTCAAGTACCGGAATTCTTGGACCCTAACTATCCCAGAAAGCAATCAAGAACTCCTTTGGGAAATTCCCACAGACGGCGCCACCTGTTGGGTTGCGTTGCCGCTGATCTCACACACGTAATCGAGAAAATAAAGCACGCAAACGATATAACGTGGTTCGGTGATGAACCACCTACGTCCACGGAGAAGATGACCGGAATCTTATTGATGAACTCTTTACAATTACAATGAACTCACACTCACACTCTACCGCTCACAACCGCTCGCTATCTTGAGAATTAATCTCTCTGGGTGTGTGTGTATATGGTGTAATTCTGCTACTTCACTACTGAGCTCTATCGAGCTATTTATACAAGATGCAATCAAGAAATAAAATCCAACTAACTCTATTTCCTAAAGTTAGTTATAACCGCTACTCGGCTCAAAACCGAACTCTTCCTTCTCGGCTAGTTCCAGCTCAAAGCCGAGCTTCCTTCTTCTGCCTTCTTCTTCTCGGCTAGTTCCAGGCTAGTTCCAGCTCGGTAAGCCGAGCTTACCGAACTCCTTTCACCGAACTCCTTTCTAGCCGAACTCCTTTCTAGCCGAACTCCTTTCTAGCCGAGCTAGCTCAAAGCCGAGCTTCATTTCTTGATCTCTTCTTTGAGCTGCAGCTCGGCTCCAACACTCGATCAAATCAGTAGTTTGCACGGACACACTTTCACACATTATATGTCAAAAATTATATGCTACTATATACTTACACTACAATTAGGACTAAAAAAACATTTACCTTCAAACTATGCAATTATTTATTTGACTATACGCAAATATTATTATAGTGAGAGGGACATTATATGTCCCATGGTTGGAGACAAAAAAAAAAGGAGAAAAACGCGTTAGATTTGCACATGAATTGAACTCCAAAGTCATAGTTGTTTCCACAAACATCAACTACTTCTATCTATTTTATTAGTCCATTTCTTAGCAGCCTTTTTCTGTGAATTTAAGGACTTGGGATTCCCATTTGGATATAAATATCTTTATATACTAGTAGTTAATAGATAGTAGTAACATATATATTCACCATCACTTTTATAAAGGGGCAAAAGGACTGTAGCGAGCGAAAGTAGGCACCTACTCTTGATGAATAATCACAAGCTTTGTTATATGCTGAGTGTAGTATCTACTTGACAAGATTTTCTCAACTTTATTTTTGATTGAGATTTGAGATGACAAGCCTCTATTTTGTTGAACAATAAAATTGGGATCAAAGGATATTGAGAAAAAAGTGATTACATATAATTTAAGATTAAAGAATAAAAATCTTGCATATGCATGTAAGTTTTTAATGGAAGACTTCCAAAAACAAATGGAAGATTTCAACTTCCTGTTAATTTGGGCCCTGCTCACACAGTCTCACGCACCGGTAAACCCTTCTCTTTTATTTTTACAAACAATGTTACTATTACTAGTTTATAAAAATAAATATCACGTGCTGATAGTAGTAAATTTATGAAGAAAAATAAATTAATTAAGGAAATTTCTTACACAGTAAAAAGTGAGAGACTGAAACGGTACATTAAAGTCTTGACCACAAATTCATTAAAAAAGTCTTAATCACAGTATGTATTAGAGAAAAGAAGCCTATAATGTATACTGTTTGCCGACGTAGAATTTTGCCTGTTGTAACGTTAAGTTGGAATTGAATCGCCTGCCTTTTATGACTCTTTTTTAGAAACACCTCAGTCCACCATTTAAGAGCATCCGCATCGCGTCTCGATACAAGCTCGATCTCGTCTCTCCGAGACGAGACCGCATCGAAACAGCGATGCAAGCTCCCGTCTCGTCCCCATCTCGTCGCGAGTCTCGCCCGGGAGAGGAAGCTGGCGAGCCAGCTCGCCACGCACCTAGGCCATGTGGCGCGCTCCCGTTTATATCTGTTAAAACTGTTTGTTTTTTTTTTATAAAAAAATTCCAGAAAAATTCAAAAATTAAAAAAAATAATAATATTTTTTCCCCAAAAATACTAGCCATTTTTTCCAATATTTTGAATTTTTTTCTATTTTTTAAGCCCCCAATTACTTCTATAAATATTAGGATTTCAATTATGTATTTTTCGTATTTACGGATATTGTAATTTTTGTGATTTTTAATGATTTTATGAATTATTAATATTAATTTAATATTTCAATGAAATATTAATTGAATTTGTTGGAAATAAAAATAAAAAAATGAATTTGAATGAATAGTTAAGGGATGAGATGGTTAAGAGATGGAGAGATGCAGATGTTGTCTCTTAGTTAAGATATGAGGTGAAAATTACAGTGAGACCCATGAATAGTGAAAAGATGAGACAGTATTGAGACGGTTAAGAGACAAAGATGCAGATGGCCTAAATAACCTCTTTTGATTCAACATAAGTTTATGAAATTGTTTGACCTTGTGAGAGAAAATAAATGAAAAAAATTAGATCCATTTTTAGTAGTCAGTCTGTCCTAAAAAAATAAATAAACTTATAAATAGTACTCCCTCCGTCCCAGTTATTCGTGCTTTTCATTTTAGACTATAAATTTAGAATTGAATTTTAGTATAATTAAATTAGAATTTAAATATAATGAGACATAACTTAATAAAGGGGCTCTTAACTTGATTTTTAGTATAATTAAATTAGAGTTTTAAGTATTAGTTAAATACATTAATTCTAACTTAAACTAGAAATAATGTAAGTAGTTTGAGACGAGCCGATATGGAATAGTGCAAGTAATGGGACAGAGGGAGTATTGTTCTAGTGCACACTTGGTAAAGTAAGAAAAAAGATGAGAAAATATGAGAGAAAGAAAGGTAAAAAAGTAGTGGAATAAGTGTTATTTGATTGTGGGATTCACATCATAAATAATATGTAAAATTACTCTCTTCGTTCAATAAATTTTGACACTTTGATCGGGCACGGGTTTGAAGAAACGTAAAAGAAAGTGAGTTGGAAAAGTTAATGGAACGTAGTTCCTACTTTTATATACTAGCTTTATAATAAAAAGTCAGTAAGGATGAGTTAGTGGAATATGAGATCCACTAACAAATATCGTAAAAATTGAGTATGAAAAATTTTGTGGGACATACATGGAAAAATGTGACAAAGTTTTTGGGACGAATGGAGTATTACTTAACTTTCTATATTTAGATTTGGTTTAATTTTTAGTGATGATCAAAAATGGTAAAACTAGTCTATTTTTTTGGTGTGGAAGACATATTAGTTTTATTATGCATGGATTGTGGTCTATAAGTGTAAAAAGTCAATGAAATATGAATTCTACATATCAAATAGAAAAAATTGGGGGTTTTAACTTTTTTTGTTAGAAAGGAAAATTCGAACACCTTTAAAAGCATTACATGGAGAGGAGGTAATATAGACGTAAAGTGATATACCTACTAATACTATATTGATTTCGTTCTTTTCAAAAACTCATTCTCCAATGAAAATGGTATTTGAGAAGATATTATACTTTCTTCAATTTTAAATAGAATAAAGCTATGCGGCCACATTATGGCCAGCCATATATTAATTAAATAACAAAAAAAATAGATTTTTTTTTTCAAATTTTTGGTTTAACACTACTTGATTTTACTTTTATTTCATCTTCATTATATGTTGCTCAACATGTTAGTGTTGCTATTTCGTAGTTTTTGCTCAACTTATTACTAGTGTCATTTCTTGATTGTTGCTCAACGTATACAGTAATTCGTGATATTAATGTGTTTTACGTAATGAAATTCAAATATAAGTATCAACTTACAAGTCCATTCACACACATATAAGTTTATATCAGTAATTCTAATTTTTTATACATGTAAATGGACTAAATTAACTCTTTATGGCCGGCCACATTATGGTCATTTAGCATCACTCTTTTAAATAAGTACTTTACCTCTTCTATACAAAAAGTAAATACTCTCACCATTCCAATTAAGTTGAGTCAAAATTTTTGAACACGGGAATTAAGAAATTGTGTTGAAAAGTAGGAAAGATGAACAAAATAGGAAAGATTGAGAGTAAAGTAAATGATGGAATAAAGTAAGAATGATTTAATTTGTATTTTGTCAAAAAAAGAAAATGACTTAACTCAGTTGAGACATCCCAAAATAAAATATTGACTTAACTTAGTTGGGTCAAATTAAGTATCAAATAGTAGTTATTTTTTGTTACTTTTTTCAGGGTACCTTCACTGATCTCACTACTTTGGTCTTTGTAAGAAAGTACTTGTACCTTTTAAAAAAAATGTAAATAAGAAATATAGTAAATTTTTAATTTATAAATGCTTTAACTATAGATGTCAATCCAACTTGTCCCACTCTATCAACTTTCATGTGGCATAATTATTAGTTTTCTTCAATCCTTATTCTATATTTTTCCACTCGATCCCACACTATCAACTTTCAAGTTTCATCTCGACTCATTATTTCGTAGACCTATCATCTGCCATAACTATTTTACCACCACCAAAGTCAATCAAGACAAAATATGAACTAACCTATCAAAATCTCAATATGTTTATCATTTTTAATAATGATTCTTGTAAGTTATGATTTTTAATTTTCATAAAGAATTAATTATGAACAATGCCAAAATACTAACACGAAAGAAGTTTTAATTTAAATTAATCGATTTATTTTTTATTTCTCTTTGTTTGTGTTGTAGTTGATCGAGATGAAAGGCTCTCTCCTACTATTGTTGAAAAAATTCATTAAAATGCGAACATTTTATATGATTCTAAACTTATAAGAAAAATGTGAACATTTTAGATGAAAGGCTCTCTCCAACTATTTAAAATCATTTTATAGAAAAAAAATTTGATTACAAGAGTGATTCTCAAAAGTTTTTAGGTAGGATGGGGATGAAAAATTATGACCCGAATAGTCCGACAACTCGAATAGGTTGGCCCGATTGACGTCTCTAACTTTAACATATATCATGATCCGTTTGTTCAAAGTTATTGAATCCCACTCCCGTCGATACATAACTGTTTTTCTTATATATATTCATTTTCTTTTCAATTTCATTAAAAGCAAAGGCAATCGTAATCCGTCCACGCATTGGAACTATATATCAATACCTCACTTTGCAATAAATATGTGGGAATTTCTCGAGCCCATTTATGAATGTCTTACTTAATTCGATCTTTTTAAATTTAAATAATAACCAAATGATAATGGAAAATTCCATGTACAGAAAATTCTAAGCATAACGCGGTTGGAGAAAGAAACAATATAATTACCCTAGTGTTATTAATTTCTTAATCAATTAATTAAACAAATGGAAAACTTTCTCGATGTTCTACAAAAAAGTTAAATAACCATACCTAACTCCCACTATTGCTTAATTTAATAATGTGATTTTAGGAATTCTTTTTCCAGTGTCTACTAACATTCTTCCAGCAACTGTTAGGGATAATTTAACCTCATCATTAAGCACTAATAAAGTAAGCCTTCATAGAGTGGCATCTCAAGGTAAAAAGGGTCAATTTAAGTCATATTTTTTCCTTTTACTATTATAAAGCAAATTGTCAAATCAGTCTGACTTTTAGATTAAAATAATAGGTAAAGGAAGAAAAAATGGAGAAAGTAAGCTGAAGGAATGTATGTCTGCATTTCAAGGAGAATTAAATTTGAAGTTCTAATCCACTCCCATTTCCTTAATTTATAAACGAATGGAGTATCTTTTTTTTTTTTAAGTTTGGCTAAAACTATAATAAAAAAATAATTTCTTTATTATTTTCAATGTAATACCAATAAATTGTTACTACTCCCTATTTCTTATTTTAATTTTGTAACGTATATATTTATCATTTTAATTAGTGTATATGCTCGCCATTTTAATTATAGTAGTATATGGTAAACGAATAGAGTTTGCATGTTAATTTAGTTTACTGCTTGTAATAAAGATATATCTCTGCAAATACGAAAGAAGATTTTTTTTAATTCCTACATATACAAAACCAGGATTTTTGAGTACTTTGATAAGACAAGTTGATCTTAACCAAATTGCGATTAAAAAAAAAAAACTTGTTTTTGGTCGTCGATAATTTAGGCGGCCAGAATTTTTTGAACATCTATAGCTTATTCATTTCGCCTAGACATTGTCCACGCTCCACGGTCATAGATCGATTTATATATTTAAGTGAGAATGCATTATTGATAAATAATCCAACTCCAACTAAATAATTTTATTTGTATAAATTAACTCATGATAGATAACTTAACTCCAACCAATTTTATTTATGAAGAAACGTATGTCTGCTTTTTTTGGTTTGAACCTATAACCTCAAGATCACCATAGTTCCGTGCGTGCAGCCAACTATGCTATATTGCTGCTATAACTTGTTGGTTGTAACTTTAATGTTTGATCATAGTTAACCGCATGGTACAACAGAGACCACGTAGAAACGAAAAACTGGAATTGCATGGACAATATAATTTATGTGTAGTAGAATTTGGAAGAAATCCAAAGATTGTTAATGAAAGAGAGAGACATGAGCAGAATATGAGTTGTCTGCATTCCCGCATTTGTCGGATGAAAATGTAAAAATAGCAATAGCAATAGCAATAGGTAGGCAAAAATGGTGTGAGTGAGTGAGTGAGTGATATTTTAGGATTTGATGTATCCTCTTCTCTTTACCCATTAGTCTATTTGGTTTGGCAGTCACTCCCTTGGCCTTTTCTGCTTTAGTCTAACACCTCACCTACCTCACTCCCTCTCCCTCTCCCTCTCCCTCTCCCTCTCCCTCTCCCTCTCCCACCCACATACTCTTTTCTATTTTTCATCCTTTATTTACATAATAATACCCCACTAGTATAACGTCATTGGAGTCATTTGTTTACAATAGTATATGCATTTTTCAAATATAATCTACATTTCCAGTCAATGATCTTCAAAACAAAAAAATCTTGAACACATTTTTACTATTTTCTTTATTTTGATTTTGTTTACACACGTGTATTTTATTAATAGTGTATTTGATAGAAAAAAGGGTGATGCTAAATGGCCATAATATGGCCAGCCACACAAGGTTAATTTAGTCAATTTATAGATATAAAAAATTAAAATTACTTAAATACCCCTATATCATTTTCCGTTGCAATATTCAATAAGTAGAGCAACAATAATAAACTCATTCTGACATTTTATCAAACACATAATGTGCTCATGTCAATATAAGTCTATTCTACTTCATCTTACGCTGAATCTAACCAAAACCAGTAACAAAAATTTACAGAAAATTAAAAATACATTCGTATAAAAACATTTAAGAAATCCATCTAGATTTTATAGATAACCAAAAATATCACACTGAGTCTTTCCTATCGTAGACTCAGTCGCTGATTTGCAAATTGGAAACTTCTCCACCAATTCAAATTTTATCTACAAAATGCAAATCGTTTTCTGCTACGAAACCTATTCATTCTGAGAAATTCTCCACCAATGGTACGAAACCAATTCAAATTGGAGACTTCTCCACCAATTCATATTTTGTCCAAAAAAATGTAAATGGGTGACTGAGAATTGCTGCATATTTCTCTTTCCAGTCTCAGTCGCCAATTTGCAAATTGGAGACGTTTTTTTGCATATTTTTTTGGGAGTGAAACTAAAAATGGGTGAGGGTTACAAGCTTAATCAATTTTTCGTATTTTCATGGAGACGAGAGAGAAAGTAACCATGGCTCCAGATATGGGAGGGAGAAAGTAATACTAGCGGGATATGAAAAGAAAGAAGAGGAAAGAGCGTCAATTTTACCTCCAAATATGAGAAGGATATAAAAGTAAAATCCATTACTAATTGAACCGGAAATTTTAAATTAACCGATTTTTTTTGCAATTAAACCAGTTTATGGCTGGCCATAATGTGGCCACGTAGCATTTCCCGAAGAAATCTAAATGGTTTATTTTTTCCTCGACATTGCAGGGAGTAGACTAGTATATATATTTGTAATAAGATAGCGCGAACAACAACACCCCACGAATAGTAAAGAGAGAAATATCAGTAGCTGGCTGCGTTGTGTCGTCTTCTTCTCTCCACCAATATATGGATCTTCAACGAAGCCTCCTCCTCAATTTCACGTATTTCCCGCAAGATAAGGTAAGAAAACTTCAAAATCATCATCTTCTTCTTCTTCACTTGAAAATGGGTTCAAATTTGTGAATTAATTAAATTAAAAACAGAGCATGGATGAGTCGCTGCTGCTAACGATGGAGCTTGAAGACACGCGCCTTCAAGCCCAGGAGGAGCTCAAAACCAGAGACCAACAAATCTCCCAACTCAAAGAATTGCTATCCGCCGCCATCAGAGACCGCGACGAAGCTCACGACAAATGCCAGAAGCTAATGCTCCTCCTCCAACGCCAGTCCACCACGCCGCATTCCAGCATCGAGGACCGCAATTCCGACTGCGACGAGAGCATTGTCTCCTCGCCGCCGCCGGAGCAGGACCTCGCCATTCTCATAGACCACCGCCCCCTGCCGGAGAAGGGAAAGTTCCTGCAGGCCGTCATGAAAGCGGGCCCTCTGCTGCAGACGCTCCTCCTCGCCGGCCCTCTGCCCCAGTGGCGCCACCCTCCGCCGCCGCTCGACTCCTACCAGATCCCGCCGCCGCCCCTCTCCGCCATCAACCGGAAAAGAGGCGCCTCGGAGATGGAGATTGAGATGGAGATGGAGATGGAGATGTCGCATGACAACGCCCTCAAGTATGAAAGAATTATGCTCCAATGACAACCCTAATTATTGCCACAAAAAGGAAATTTGCCGATTTCTAAAATTTTCTTGAATTATTATTAGTATGATTGAAGATTCAAGATTAGGAAGGTGGGAAATGCAGGTGGAAATGAGTGAAATTTTGTACAGTAGTTTGGTTGAGAGTTGAGATGGGTGAATGGTTAGACAGTCGTTTTCCGTGTCTTACTCCTTTTCTCCAAAACCCTCAACGGATTTGTGACATGCATTCTCATCTCTGCCTTTTTTATGTTTATCAACACTAGCTACACTGCATCAAACTAAATTTTCTTATATCAACTTAATTAGGAATTCATACATCATGGAAACATTATCTTTCCGATAAACTAAAACTTTAAAAAACATGAATGGAACACAATTTTTTATTTTTTTGGAGCACAGACTATTATTGACTTGTCAATTAAAGGCTTAAAGCGAAAACTAAAGATTTGACGACCATCTTCACACAACACGGGTGAGGGAGGGGGGTTAGGGAGTGCACCAACCAGAAGGTGTGGTGTGAAAGGGTCAGCTTGTCGGGTTAGGTGGGTTCCCACAAATCACAATTGGGATCTACTAATTCACCCATCTCCATATATATTTTTTTAACTTTGCTAATTAAATAATTGATCTTCCATTACTTTAAACTAAAAATATCATTGTTATTAGTATAAGCCGCAGCCCAACTTACAAAATCTTTAACTTCATCGAATTGAGGTTTTGGATGGCGACTCACCTTACTTTCCACGTTTGTACCATATTCAACTTAATGCTTATGTACTTCCATATGTTACGATTTTATGATGCATTAAAAGATGGAATGTTGCAACGGTTTCACAAGAAAATGGTCTTCTGATATCATTGAGAAACTCTGATTTGATGCAGTTATACATGCTCATTTGAATCTGGTTTCCATGAACAATCAGAACACTAATAATTAGACCCAGATCAATCATGGATAAAATTGTATATATGCTTCAAATATGATTACTTCGCACTCAAGTTTTTTTCCTTTTTATGTAGGGTGGTGAAATACTAATAATTTACATCAAAGTTAATCATGGCTAATCAATTACTTGGAATTTATTGGTTATGATTCTAATGGAAAAGTTTGTCCAACTGCCCATCCATGTATACATGCCTGTGAATATACATGATCAATCGATCACATAATCATTTTTTTTGTTTGGGTGTCATGATCACAAATGCTGTCAATGCATATAGCAACTCTAACTAAATCTTTAAAATAGAAAAATAAATGTCTTAATAAAAAATGGAAATATAATTTTGACATTCTTCCATTCATTGGTACATACTGTAATGTGGTGTAATTTTTCATGATAATACGCGTTGATTAATTTCTTGATATAGCATTAAAAAGCTGGCACTATCTTTGTGGGAGTGATTTGATTTATAATAAATCAATATCAATATGTATACCAACAAGAAAGAATGAGAGAAGAATTGGGCGTGAGAGACGGTTTGAATAACGCAGACCAAAGGTCGAAAACACAGAAAATATCATCGAATGGTCCACACGGCAAAAGAAATCATTAAAAAACAAAAATCAACAAAGAAACTCAATGCACGAATCACGTTGCTTGCTCCCAAACACAAGTTAATCCCATTTCATTTTCAACAAAATCTCTAAACCCCATTTGCTCACCCACATGCTTCACCCTAAAATGTCTAGATGCCAACCCAAACATTAACAATATGCCATACATTTTTCCATTAAAACTTGCAAGTGCATTCCATGTGTCATTGATATAATATTTTCTTTTGTAAGGCTACCAAACTAATACTTCTAATTCTAGTAACATGGAAATTTGCTAGCTCTCAGGCCCCAGCAGTTCATCATAAAACTGTTTCCTCATTCACACAGTATAAAATTGCCATAGGGGATTAAAGGAAAACATTACAATTGGAAGTCTTACCAATCTAATGCCGAACTCCTGAATCTTGAGCACGAACTATTTCCTATATTATCCGCTCCACCTTCAACGCTTATATCTGTCAGATTAAGCAAATTAAGTCAATGCATAACCATAAAATATGAAAACAATGATATAGGTCAATGGTTTAGGTCAAGAGCTTGCAAATTTACCCTTGCTGCAAAAATGAATCTCATCATGTAATTTTTAATGTTGTTTCTACCCTGTATCAGTTAATTTTAGGAACATTAAAATTCACAAGCTTCAAATGCTGGAGAAGTTTGACATATAGTATGAAAACACGCCTAAGCAGAAGAAGAAAAGGATGGAATAGATGACTATAATGCATGTTCCAGCTTGTTATTATCACTGCTTGACTTTACATCCAGAAATATCACATCTTTGCAAACTAAATGCAAACTGGAGTTTAATTAAAGTGCATCCTAGGTTTCCATATAATTCTTTGGGAGCTAATGAGATTAAAACCACTTTAAAATGAATTATTCTGCAAAAAAGAACCAACCTACTTTTCTCAGCAATGAAAATCCATTTCTTACAAGAGATAACACTTCCAGAATTAATGAAAGCCACTCTTCCACATTTCAAGCATCATCATTTTCATCTTGGTTGTCTTTCTGGGTGTTCTTCTGTGCGTTATACATATCAGCAACCTAGATGTAGCAAAATAAATGGCTCCAATCAACTGTTTAGAACAGTAAACTCACAAGCACAAAAAATAAATGATGATTGAGCGAAAACCGCAATATGCCAGTGAGTAGTTACCATATCAGATGAGGAGGCCTGTTCTGGATTCTTATCTTCTCGCACACGAAGTAAACGTGGAAACCTCAGAGAAATTCCCTAGGTCAAGATAGAATAGACAAGATGAGCGGATGCTCCGTAATTGAAGGTAATAACAAAGAAATCCAGCTTTCACGTATGTGGATGAAAATGAATTGGAATTTGTGGGCAGAAACATACAGCGCTTTTTAGCAAGCAGAGGAGTTTACAAACATGCACAACAATAAATAGCGAACAAAAAACTGGTGAACAAAGTCCGTCTCCAATAATCACCGTACTGTAGCAATAAATATGATTCAATTGACAAATACAAGAGTAACAATTAATCAACTCACTGTCCCACTTTCTTCACTATGGAAGAGTCGCATACATTGGTAAGACATTTAATCTTAATTGTTTACTGAAGGAGCTCTCTAGTTCAACAAAAATTTCTTTTGTTTACTGGAAGTGCATCTATAATTGTGCCCATGCCTGTTTTGGACTCTTAGTTCAGTCTAAGCTTAGAGTTCCAACATTTATAAACACAACAATATCATATTAGATGATAATAATTATGGTTTTATTTTGGAAGAGAAAAGGAGGTACCTTGTCGGGATCTACGGTGCCAACAGCAGCTCGGTGAACGGGGCTAATGGTAAGATCAGCTGCTTTGACCTCCCAAACCTAAAAAGAGTGATATAAATGTCAAACATCCTATATTTGAGACTTTATAAATCATGTACTATCTCTAGCAAACCAACCATTGAGAGATGTTTATAGGTACCTCACTAGGTTCAAACCACACATCCGGACTAAGTGTATCTCCATACCTGTAATATGACTGGACATTTGCGGATGTCAGAACCTTGTGAAGCCTCAAATCCCGTTAAAATAAAGCACACGGCTTCAAAGTTAATTTAAATAAAACTCCAACCTTTGGCTTCTCAATAACTTTTGAGCGAAGACTAGAAGAACGTTCTTCAAGCATAGCTTCAGAAAATCCAGTTCCTAACCAGAAACAAAGGTTTGTATATCAATTAGACATCAAATACAACTTCAAGCCATCAAGCAACAAAAATTATGTATTTTGTTAGGAACATAGAAGAATGTCAGGATGGCATCAAGTAAAGCGTACCAATTTTACATATGCTTTGGAATTCTTCTTTGTCATTATCATAACAAGCAAGGAGAAAGGCACCGTAGACACCTAGAAGCACCAACAACATTACAATGCAGTAATATGTCAGTAACTAAATGATTATTGGTGTCCAATCAAACAAAGCTCATAAACAACTTACCAGTACGTTTCCCCCTGCCATGGAATGCAGCAATGGGGACCAAATCTAATGAATCACCAATACTGCAGAGCAGATAATGCCAATTATACCATGCAATGAGCTTATACATTACAGTTTCAACAAGCTAACGAGATTAAGGGCTTACGTGTCCATGTAGTCTTTCTTCAACTTTAGCCAGTTAAGTGACCTTTTTGAAGGTTCATATGTTGCAGCTTTTTTCAATGTTTTGATGATCAATCCCTCAGAGCTGGAAAGTAAAAATGACGCAACAAAAAGGTAAAGAAGAAAAATTATTTGTACTAATTCATAGCATTGATAAAAATATGTCCACGGATTCTAAGCACGCTTCTTTTCAGTTTCCAGGCGGCAGCAAAAATTCAACCGCATCCCACAATTGGCATTACTCACAGTCCATGCGTCCAAATTAGTAAGACTAACCTTGAATTAACAGCATCATCTAGAAACTTTTGTATTTCCTCAAGATCATCTGATGTTATAGCAGTAGCAAACTGGAAAAAACCAGGTTCCTCTTGAAATGATTTGTAAAGGTGCTGCAAAAATGCCATTAGGAAGTCAACAAACATTATATAAGGCAAGAAAAATATATTGAATCACAGAACAAGTGTCCAAGCATGCAGAAAACAAATACTGAAGTTGATGGTGTTCAGCAGAAGCATTTATCACAAAAAAGATTACATCAGTAAGTAAGTGCCAAACATTATACTGAAGATCACTGTTAAAGAAAGAAGATTGTTTCTGGATGTTATTCGATGACATGATGAATCCTATAGGAAGCTCATACTTATTGTAACAATCTTCGTAACACAGACAAACTCTCAAAGTCAGGGCCAACATCAGGTAAAAGTTTATCCTCTTTAATTTAACCGAAAAAATAGAGGCATGAAAACAACTAAAAGTTCCAGTATGCCTCAGAACTTGTCCAGTTGCTTATGAACAGTTCAAAATAAGAATGATTGGAAACATAAGTATTATCACCAGGTGAAGGGAAAGAAAACGAGGCATCACACCTCTCTACGAACATCCAGTTGCTCCTGCAGGAGTAGTTGGCCATCAAGATAGAGAATGTCGAAAGCATATATGCAAACATTGACTTTGATTTCATTCATGACAACATTTTTCCGAGCACGAGTACTGAGTATCTGACAAAAACAAATTTGGTAAGCAGCACATCTACAACAGTTATGTGTAATGAATAAGACTGCAATATCTTCCATCAAAAAGTAAAAATGCACAAAACAAAAACTAAAAACAGTATACTCAATACATCATTTTTAAAAAATGAAGAGATATACCAGAAAACAGAAGGATCTTCAGATAGTAGTGGAGAGAACAACTCTATTAAGTATTAATAATACGAAAATAATAACCATTATGAAGAGGTATTTAGAACCAACAAGCAACGCTATGAAAGCAGAGTTCAGATAGAAGGAAAATGATAGGAATATCCACAAAAAAATTAGGGTATCTACCAATGCATTGGAACAAACACCCAGTTTAAAAACCCCTCTAAATTTTCAATAAGGCACTTAACCATTTCCATCTGGGAAACAGCACAATAATGGCTAACATTCATATTAGCATGATTTAGATATAGCACCTACAATCCCTACTAAAATGAATTATCAAAAATTGGTCCCAGTTATGTATAAATAATAATAAAAAAAATTGTACCTGGAAAGGTAGGATTTTCTGTTTCTCACGATCGTATGCAACAAGTTCGCAGTCAAGAACAAATGATTTTACAGAAGGCTTTTTTAATCTGCAGTTAGAAGGTAAATGTTAGTAAGCAGTACACAAATAAATGAATGTAATGACTCAGTGTGAACAGCAAGGAAAAAGTTTCATGAGAATGGCCAGAGTGGAAGAGACAAAAAAATGATAATGCCGCCATACAAATGGAATAGAGCTCTTTTATGATTAATTATCAATGCATAAGAGCATTTTTAGTTAGTAGATGGAAAAGCACTCACTGAATCAGATAGGATAAAGTGTCAGTTCTATGATAAAAGTATAAGGCATAGTGTTATTTTTCATTTTCAACTAGGCTGCCTCCTATTTTCCTTTTGTACTCAATGCCATTGAAAAGATGCTTGTATTTTTTTAAATGGAAAAAGATACATGTAAGTTGTACTAGTTAATAAACAAATAAAAATATGTGCCACTAATACCAATAGGATAAAAACATGTCACCGATACAACTAATTACTTTTTCTTAAAAAATTCAAAAATACCCACTCTTGGTATATTCCTGAATCCCACCACAAAAATTTTCCATCTCCACAATATTCTAGGATGCCACAAAGGATACTGAAAAATCATTAAATTTTATTGGGGGAGACTTCTGGCAGTTTTAAAGTAACTAATTGTATTCTTAGATAGATCCAAGTTTCTTCAATCTTCTCCTATTTATTTTGTAATCAAGCGTTCAGCTAAAAGTACTAAAACAAGTGCAAAGGGCACAACTTTGTTGATATTCACTTGGAGAAAGAACATGTTTATCAGATATATACTACTCTTATTAGTTTCAGTTAAACAAAATCAGGCCTGATGTATTAGTATCGATTAGAAATGGGCCACCCACCCCCTTAAAAGGCCTCATAAGGGGGGAGGGTTATCCACACTTATATAGAGGAGATAGGTTCATCACCAAGCCGATGTGGATTTAGAGATTTTAACAGTAACAATTAGAAAGAAGTCTGCAACGAAAATCATTTTCCTTCTAGAAAAGTATTACTACTACTACTACTACTACTACTTTCTACGGCTGACAAGCCATTTCAAACAGCTTGTGGTAGCCTGTTCCCAAAAGCTTTCTGGCTTAGCTACTCCGGAATGGTACTTTTATAAGATCGGGTTATCATGGTAAACTTGTCAAGTAGGTGTCATAACTCAAGTCCTAACACATGAAAATAATCTATAGCTATTCATTAAAGTAAAGATTACCTAGTGATAGCAGCAACAACATCTGGATACTTTCCAGTATTCCTCTCTGCATTTCTACTGTATATCTCTACTGAGCCATTCTCCATATAGTGTATCTACAAGGAAAGTTAACAGTTATAGTAAAAACAAATTCAAGATTTCATAATTCCAGAATTTTGGCATATTAATTTAAGTATTGTCACCTGAGCACGTTCTCCATCATACTTGTATTCGCAGGTGTATTCCATACCTTGAAACTTTTCCACAATTTCAGATACTCCTTTTGTAGGTTTAGCTAACATGGGTCCGACAGGAATACCGGGCGAAAAGCTACATGTCTTGTGAAGATCCCACACACCACCGCAAAGAAGAGCTGGAACGATTTTATCGTAAACTGGAATTACAGAATAAACTTGTTTGATGATTTTTGCAGCCTGGTAGACAGAAGAGAAAATAAATAAATTTATCTAAAAATGTCGTATGATAGGCCGAAAGAATAAGTATGTAGAAAATCATTCAATTCAACAACTTAAATCTGCAATCCAAAGTAACTTCCAAGACTTCAAGCCACTAGCTCTTGATGTCTATCTTTAATCTACATGACATTATAATCCATTGCTCAATTAATTTATTCACATACTCACATAAATAAATAAAAAAAGGGAACACTCTTTTCTAATAATCAGAAGACCATTTTAGCATCATAAGAAGATAAGTAACAGAACATGTGGCCAGTCAACTAGTACATGTACTTAGACTCTTCTGCACATCAGGGTAGATTGTTCTGGAGATATTCTAGTACGTAACAACTTACTTCTTCGAGCGAATGATCAGCTTTCGCAGAAACTGAATGCTTCTCTGAATATGCAGCAGCATGCCCTAATGCAGCCAACAGAGTTTGTTCTGCCAAACCAATACGTAATTTTGTCTGCATAAAAGCCAAGTTTGTGATTTGTTGCATGAATCAAATGTAATACCAAATAGATTATTTTAATTTACCTGGAGCAAACGAATCAAAAATTGAGGTTCGCAATCAGTTGTTGCAACTAGTAATGCCTTTATATGATTCTTTTTCTTCTCTTGGCTATCTTTCCCAGATTCCTATGGCAGCTAGCAAGTTAGACGAGAAATACATTGATCACTTGATTCATCTAACTTTAAAATTAGGGTTCAAAAGTGAATATTCTGATGAGTTAATGAAAAAACATGCATCGGTAATAGAAATATTGAATATACTATAAGAAGCATCATTCTTGATAATATCAGACAAGCTCTTAAGTTGGCATGTCTTATCACTCCATGGTCAATGGAAGGTAAGAGCACTAGAAAAGGATACAGGGTCTATTGCATTAACTGTGATTAAGAAGTCAACAGTGTTAACAAATAGGAGGTCCAGTCTGGACTCTGAAGCCATTAAGTGATTAAACTAAGTTGAACGTCCAATCTGTTACACGTAAAGCTATACACAGTTATTTCTAACCAAAATGCATCAGAACCTTCGCTGGAAAAGAGAGAAATATTTGGAGCCACCTACTTGCTTACTAAAATGCATTTAATTTCTAAATTTTGAAACCAATTAAAGAAAGATGCAACATCTGAATCGAAGAACCTAATTATGCAAACAGAGCATGCAACAAAAACTTCAACAAGGAAAATAAATATAAAGATAATAGTCATATTACCGAAAACATTTCAAAGAAAGAATAATACCTTGGCAATCAGCCTGAATGTGTCAAAGACTTTAACAACAGTTAACGGTTCTGGTTTACGCAACAAAGGCTGCGACGTACGGATGGCTTTTGCTACAAGGCCTAGATCACCAAGTTCCTGCAGTGAAGAAATATTCAAATCAACAGAACAATAACAAAGCAGCAAAGAGTGTGACAGATACTGAAAAGAAGCTCATCACTAGTAAAAATCAAGATAGAATGAAATAGAAACAAGGACTTAATAAGAAAACACAGCCACATAACCATTTCTCCAAAGAAGACATGTCCCAACAAGAAAAAAAAATATGCCCATATTAGTGTCATCTAGGTTCTACCAGTAGAACTACCAGGAAGAAACCATTTTACATAATCTTTATTCACATAATGAACGATTTCTCATTGTGAAACAGATGATTCATATGGTCGGGACAGCAGCAGTTGTTCATCTTAAATGCTGACTAAAATGATGGAATCATAAGATGGTGCATTACAAGGAACAAGGATAGAAGAATGCATAGATATGAAATCATGTAGGTGCGCACATATACACAGAGGTTTATCTTCGGAGCATACTAAACTTAGATTCAGGGAAGCTAATCCATGTTATTCCATCATACTTGATTTCGAAAAGCTCAAAAATAGGCCCAAATTACTCCATCTAATACTCGAGTTCAAATAATTTAGAAAAGCTCAAAACCAAGCAAAATTAAAGGCATGGCGCATAGTCAACTTCAATTGTAAATCGCGCAATCACCTCGTATTGCTTCTTAATATGTGCTTCTTTAGCCCCACAAGCCTCAGCAAGTGCCTTGATAATCGAAGATTCCCCAATACCAAGCTCCAAACCCTCATGAGCAGGCGCGATCCTATTCACCAAAAGGTACATAACTGCCAAGAGATCATCCGGCGCTGTCTCCGTCACTGTCCTCAGCATATTACACACGATGCCTGTGATAACAATCCTGCCTGACTCCTTAGAGACAGCCTCCAACGTCTTTGCTAAAAACATGAAAGGCACCCGTTTTCCTTCACCCCAATACACCGCTTTCTTCGCTTTGAATTCTACAGCCTTTTTCTTCAACTCCGATATACTCTCCTCTGGCGTAATTGACAACTTCGGCTTCTTCGCCGCCACCGAGCCTTTATCCGCATTATTACTAGTCTGAATTTGATTTGAACCTGAATCTTTCAACCCACCGATTTCACATGAGCTCGAATTCTGCACAATATCTTGATTTTCAGTGGGTGCTGGTGTGTCTTCCTTTTGTGGAAGTAAATCAGGGGTTT
The DNA here is from genome assembly GCF_004379255.2 of Salvia splendens. NCBI lineage: Eukaryota > Viridiplantae > Streptophyta > Magnoliopsida > Lamiales > Lamiaceae > Salvia > Salvia splendens. The sequence continues at coordinate 5,367,858 of NC_056039.1, forward strand.
GGGATTGGGGTTTAGATTGGCTTTTACGTTTCCGTGGTGATGATTCTTTTGCCTTGGACGGTTGATTTTTCTTCTTGGAAGCATTGGCCATGAGAACATCAAAAGCTGAGAGGGAAGAGCCGGACATTGTTCGTGCACTAGGGTTTAGTGTGGTGGAATTCAAGAAATGCTTAGAGGAGATAGAGACAGGGGATCAGGAGGTGAGTTTTCTGGTGACGTTAAGAGAGAGAGAGACGAGGAGTGAGGTGTGGCGGCATGAGCAGAACGAGAGCATCAACTGCGCGGGAAATTTGCGCAGTGGATTATGAAGGCTTCAGAGCAAGCTATAAGACTGGCGGGGCGCAGCAAAGGCTAAAACTCAAAACGACATCGTCATCTAAATTTCACCTGCGATTAAAGAAATATAGTAAAATAACGTAAGAGTAACTAGGGACTAAATTTGCTGACTTTCAGAATATTTTTTTGAGACACGCGAACTTTTCGGAATAATTTATTTTTTATATTTATTCTCTTATTTTTTTATTATTTATCTTACAATAATTACAAATTGACCAAACTATCCTTTTAACCCAATTTAAATGTGCTCCCACTTTATTATTTTCACCTTAGCCTACTGCAAACATCAATTATATATCTGCTCCTGCTCCCAATACAAACATCAATTGTTTCTCCCACCGTATGTATGTATGTATGTATGTATGTATGTATGTATGTATGTATGTATGTATGTATATGCTGATAAAATTTCCACTAAGATAGTAGTATGAGATATCAATTATACAGATACACATTTTATCTGATACTTTACAAAATTTGCAAAATAGTTGAACTTCTCTTATAAAGAGAGTTCAGCTGCACATTATGTAAAATAGTTGAACTTTCCTCTCAAAGCAAGCTCAGCTGCATAATTGTTCACCATTAAAAAGGAGAATATAACAACTATTCACTATATAATGTGCACTTTCCCAATTTAACTCTACTAAATGGGCATATAACTTTCCTATGGGATCAATAGACATCTATTGAAATACAGTAAATTAGGGAAGGATTTGTTTTGATATAGTATCAAGTATGAGACCCGTGGACATTTTCAGTCAGTCTTATGATATGGAATCTTCTTTTATGCATTCTAGTTGGAAAAACAGAAAAAGAATCTTCTTACTGAAATGTTGCGATCGAGAGGTCTCTGAAACTTATGAAGAACTTTCTAATTCAATAGCTTCAGAAAGGTGTTTGTTAAATATGGTTACTAAATTGTTCACGTCTAAACAGTTAGTTTTAACATATTTATATACGTTGAGCTAAAAGCAATGCAATGCTGTATAATCTCATATTACTGGCACATTTTTTTCTGGTTTTCTAAAGAGAAGCAGGGATAAAAATCGGATGTCGGAAAGACTTACAGTGGATGCAGAAAGGTAGTTTGAGGACGGAAGATACGGATTTATGTTCATTTGATGGGGAAAGAAGTGATGGAAGTTCAACTTTAGGAGGTTTGTTGAAGGGAAGAAGAAACTTTATGATAGGAGAGACTGAAACTTGTAGGACACCAGCAGGGTCTACCCCTGCTGAAATGGATGCCATTTATCTAACAAATTAGATTCTTCCAGAAATCTGAACGAGAATGTGATCCAAATTGAAGAAAGTTAAATGCCAATTGCAAGACTCTTTTAATATAACATGATTCTCTTCCTCTTCATGTTGGTTGAAGCATTCTTTTCCATTTTCTCCAACGGGCTTACTTCAGGAGCTCGGGTTATAATTCAGTCAAGAGTATGTTCTGACAGTGAGGGTAGCTCATAATGGACATGTATGTGACTTAAGAGATGGAAGACTTATCACACTATTTTCTGAATGAATTGTTCACATCGATGGAGCCATGGTTGAAGCCTTTTGAGGTGACTCTTCATCTCATGCATAAGCAATTTTGTTTTCGTGGAAATATTTTCGATTGAATTATGCTGAATCTTCGACTTTAGTGTCGTTTTTGCTGGTAAGAGTTAAGTTAGGCCGTAGGAGTACCAGACATGCCACTGAACATGATATATTGATATTTATACTAGGATGAGTTCATTAGTACTATTTTTGCACTATTTAAATTTTTCAGGCATAAATTCGTAGATTAACAAATGACAATGTAGTTATTGCCTAACCTTGAGAGGGTCAAGATACTCAAGAATTTGCCTGTTCCTAGACAAGAAGAAATAACACAATCTTGATATTGTACTGTAGCATTAGAACATTAGACAATCAACATAGCTTAACTGAAAGGTTGATATCAGACGAGATACATAGCCTAGGATGCTGCATTTTGTTTTATTCAAAGAATTTCTGTATACTGTTTATTTTGAGCTAAAAGTCTAAGTTTAGATGGTAGTATTTCATGAGGAAGCATGCTTGTGGATACTTGAAATTCTGTATGTACCTTTGGCTGTTAAAAGGGGGAAATATGTTGGAGAATGTGGCGGGATTCATAATTTTTAAAGTTTATAGTTTTTGAGGGGAAGGGTATTTTAGTAAAATGGCTGTGTGTGAGTAAATTATTACGTGGTGACAAAAAATACTAATTTGTTGTCTAAGCTTCCGAATTGTGAAATGGGCCAACCCAGTCTCAGACCCAGCCCACTTATGAAATGAAGCAATTATGGGTTAGATTTATTGATTAAATGTCGAATCGAGTTTTGATAGGGTCTCTTCAAACCTTAGATCCAGTCCAACCCAGATAACATGCATATTTATTAATTTTATATTTTAAAATTACTTATATTCTTATTTTTAATCTAATTTTCTCAAAAATAATTGCAATAAAATTGAATATACGTAATTGTTTAATAAATAACATTTTTTTCATGTAATTCTAAAATCATCCAATAGATATAGTATATAGACTATAATTGAATACTACTATAAAAGGCTAGTAAAGAATTCAATCCTACAAATGAAATATTTTAAAAATGGATGAATCCAAGGCTGGTAATGTGAGGTGAAATTCTGTGCGTACTATATTGACAGCACGCTTAAGATGGTTATTATATGAATAGTGGATAGGTTTATTTTTCTTGGAAAATGTTGGGAAGCAACTTGGTGGTGGCTAAAAGCTTTCCAAACAGAATGGATTGGCTGCTTTTCATTGCCCAACTAAAGCTGGAAACAACCGAAAACCTAAATCTAGTTGAGTTTTGTGGTGGAAAACATAGTTACTCCATTTGGGAGCATGATGTGGAGCCCTTGTTTTCTAGTTTCCAAATATAGCATGAGTCGAAAGAGATGCATTTCTAATTCCCATTGCTCCATACTGCTGCCCAAGCTGTTAAAAATTGCCATGACGACAGTTAGGCATTATATACATGTGAAACTGTGCCATTCGTCTCATCCCGAAACAATAACCTTGGTGCACAACGCGTGCACGTGGTTCGCTTAATTCAGGTATGAGGGCTGAACTTACTGGGGACCATAATGTGCAATTTATTAATGTGAGTCATTTTTAGTTGATGTGAAGAAATAGCAAGAAATTGTAAATCAGTTTGAAAATTGCCAGTGGATTATGTGAAGTCCAAAAGTCATTTTCAATTTCATATTATCTTTTACTATAATGCATGTTGAGTTTGGTTGGTGATTTATTGTCAAATCTGAGGTTTCTTGCTATGAGTCTTGGTAAAAGCAAGTAAAATCAACTCACCTAAAATCTGTCACTGCCTGCATTTTGTAAGCAATCGCTTTCTCATCTTGAGTAAGAATTAGGTAGGATTATTATTTATTACTTATGAGAATGAATATTTACATTTTTTAGTCAATGTCAATCTCTTTAGGGGGAATATAATCATATGATGAGATGAATGAATTGATTATATGTCAAATTTAGGAAAATACTAGTTGAGGAACATGGTGGTGTAAGTAGAGGTAGTTTTTAAGAATTGGTCAGTGATGAGAGGGGTGAGTGAGGTGTGGTTGTAAGTAGTAGAGTTGGCATAAAGTCAACATCAAAGAAAGTAGGGAGTTTAAATGGCCAACTTATCCACCTATTTTGGGCCTTCTTTTGTGTGCATTTGGTTACAACTTCCACTTCACAAGTGGGTCTCTCTCTCTACACATCCATCACTAGATCCACTGTACATACATTATGTGTGTCACACACACACAGTATGTGCTATATCAAGTTGGATCTGTAAAATTATTACTATTAGTGCTCTATTAATCCAAAAGAAGTGTCTTCAGAGATGATTAGAGAGAAGTGAATGCAATTAATTAAAATTGTATCATGTCTTAGTGCAACTAAAAAAGCAAAAAGAGGTGATTTAACGGTGACACACAATTTTAATTAGGTTGGAGCACATGAGTGCCTTGCACATCACCTCATTAACAAAAATCAACACAACATTTAACTTTCTTTGACTGATTTTTTTTAAGGATTATCTGGTGCATCAGATTCTGTATTAGTGCATCAATCCTCTAAATTGTTTCTTTAAAATGATTATAATGTACTCGTATTTACATTAAAAGGGTTTATATTTAGTAAATTAATATGTTTGGCACAGGTGTTTAGTTCCTTACTTGCCTGACACTGCCAACTAAACTTCACTTGAATTTGTTACGCCAAGAATAAAATGGGGTCCCTCTCTACTCTTTCTCCGCCGCTATATTTGTTGATTCCACTAACTCTTTACATTTAAAATGTTGTATCTAATTTTTTCTTAATACTCATCAATACTCCAATATATTTTCGAAATATCACATATTTTCTTGATAGAATAATTGAACATCCCGTAGACAAAGAATTTTAGTTAATTTCTTGGTTTATTTTATTTACTCGAATACATTATATCACCAAGTCGTAATTAATTATACACAATATTATTCTCTTCTTAAAATCTTTTGTTGAGTTGACTTCTAATTTTATTAGCAAACACTTGTAAAATGGTTGATCACAAAGTATAGCTAACACACTCAACAATAATTTGCGTATTAAAGTAAGACTTAGTATAATTGACCTATTTTATTTATGAAATTAACCTCTTCTCGAATTTTTAAAGAATGCAAATTTGTTACTTAATTATTAAGCTATACATACGTGAAAGAAACACCTAAGTTGATTGGCCCTTATATAAATTATAATGATCAAATTATTAACATCTTTCTTTTCATCCGTTTGCTTATCTTTACACTCCTCACTTCCTTCATTTTTTGAAAAAAAATATATACATTGAGAATCAGATTTTTTTTCTTCAAAAATATAGTATGAAGTTGTGTGAGTTGACATCAACCACGCACGATCAATCCGTTTAAGTCAACAAAAGATACATCTACTTGCAAATGATTGAAATAATCCAGTGTCATTGAACTCCACCTTGGGAAACATTTTGTCAAATTTTTAAAAATTCGAGAAAAATGACAACTTGATCCAGTGCCATCTTTTATTTAATTTGTTGAAAATATTAGATGTATCGGATAAAATACAACAAATGTTTGTTTATTTATTGGAAACTAACGAAGACAAGTACCTGGCAACAGGCAGTATTAATTTGTTGTTGATTTCACAAGAGTTCACTCATAATTGATGATTGTCCAACAAAAGGAAGCCTAAAACAGTCATTTCACTCATAAGTAATCTTGGAAGTGTGGATTGCAAGGCCAGTTGATAAAATCAAATATTCTTCAACACTGAGATTAATTATTTTATTTTGTTATAGGGTTCACTTAGTAGTATATCATTACAAAAAGAAATTTGAAGCTGTGAATTAATAGTCACATGTCACAAATTGTCCATAGATAGTTACTCTTATGGCACACACACTCTTCACAATCCTTTCCACTGGCATTTAGTGTCCCTACACAAGTCCTTTTCTTGCAAATGCAACCCTTGGGTATATATATATGGCCCAATTATAGATATATTTAATTTTTAACTCCAATTAATTAATACTTTCTTCTAAAAGCTAAATAAAATTATGAAAATTACCCTAGATCTGATCATTTCTATCATGCACCATACATTTTCACGAATATAACGGTGAATATAATAAAATTATGGTTGTGTCACTGTGTATATTAATTTTGTGGTATATTGGATATATTTCACTATTATAAGAAGGAGTGGATAAAGAGTGAGTGGAGAGCAAGTATATTGAAAAAAAGGAATATAATGTTGTCGAAAAGGGTTGATGGGGTTTGCTTGAAAGCCAGTGGAATCTTGTTTGTATGCTCTCTTCTCTAACTCTAAAGTATACTTTTCTTTAAGTTTAAGAAGAGATGGAGTGAATGAGGTGGAGCATGCCTTTAACGTGCAATCCCCCTTGCTTTAATGCCTCTGCTTATTTCTCACTTTCGCTGGCAAATTGTGTTGTGACGACAAGTGAGATCGTAGTTAGTATCATTAAATACACTTATAAATAATTATTTTATTTGTTATTGTGTACTAAACATCATTTTGTATATAAATCATTTGCGTGTGTTAATAACTCCCTTATTTTCCTGTCCTAATATATTTATATAATTAATTAGAAGCTAGCTACCGTATTATAATATATTCCCATAACAGAAAACCAGTATTATAAAATAAATATTTATCTACCAGCATTAATAAAATTTGGGGGATCATGTTACATTGTTCCACACCATGAACTTTCCCATCATATTGAAGTATTTTATTTTAACGTACATTAAATTAAGCCTCTGACTTAGACTAAACAATAAATTAGCATATTAAATACCTCTCGATTTTGATCTATATTACCATTTTTTACACACAACATAAATATTATAGTTGATATGCATTGAATTGGATAAAAAAAAGGTGAAAAATCAAATAGTAGTAGTTGGTTAAGAAAGTAGGGAAAAAGAAAGACAGAGAAATTCACACAAAGTTTTATAGTTGGAAACCGAAGCAAGAAAGATTGGTTGGCTTAAGCTGAAGTGTTGAGTATTCACGAGGGTTGGCTTTTAACGCCACCCAATATATATAAACATATATTGGTGTTAATTATAAGCCTCACTATTTCATTCTCACTTTCTCTCACACTTAATTCCACTCAATTATAGTGTGTGTTCTTTTCTTCAATTTCTTCTTCACTCTCAAATCAATTTATTTATTGTTTAGGGATGATGAAATTGGAGGAATTTCACGATCAGAATATGATCGTGAAAGGGAAGCGCACGAAGCGGCCACGGCCGTCTTCCTCCACCTCCTCCAACGGCGGCGCCGCCGAGTTATACAATTCATTGGCCTCATCTCCCGCCACCTCAAGCGGGATATCGACGAGCACGGAAGAGGACGAGGACATGGCCAACTGCTTGATCCTCCTCGCGCGTGGAAATTCCCCTCCGCAACCCGAAGAAATCAAGACTAAATTCAGCAGCCGGAAATTCGCCGAGATGGCCACCACCGCCGCCGGAAAAGTAGGCATCTACGTCTACGAGTGCAAGACTTGCAACAGAACCTTCCCGTCGTTCCAAGCGCTGGGCGGCCACCGGGCCAGCCACAAGAAGCCCAAAACCGCCGCCGAAGCTGATCAGAAGAAGTCTCCACCGTCGCCGGAAAATCAAGAATTGGAAGGTGGAAAGGAGTTGAGGAAATTAACTACTGTTTCTCCACCACCAGCCACACAAAATGATCCCAACAAGTCCAAAATGCACGAGTGCTCGATTTGCGGCTCCGAATTCGGATCCGGGCAGGCCCTCGGTGGCCACATGCGGCGGCATAGGTCGGCCGCGCCGCCTAGTGCTATCGGAAGGATTCCCGGTGACCAAACGACGTCGCATGAAGAGAAGGCGAGGAATATGTTGGTATTGGATCTCAACCTACCGGCGCCGCCGGAGGATGAGAAACTACAGCCGCCGCCGCCTGATGTAGTGTTCTCCGCCGCCGCGCTGGTGGATTGCCACTACTAAATAGGAGGGAAATTGGGGTTGACATTTGATCATGTGAATAATTATTTTTCTTGCCCACAATATTTTTTTTACTATATTATAAATTTATGAGTCCCATTATTCATTATTGTTTCGGTTATTAATTCATTGAATACACATTTTGGTTGATTTTCATAATTTATTCTTTGAGTGATGAAGTTTAAGTTGAATTCTTTGAGTGAGTAAGTGGTTACTATTCACGGTTGCCTTTCATTCACGAAAAGTGAGTGATGTGGCATCTTCTCATGTTTTCTTTTTTGTTTTGTTATTTTAATTGGAATGGAAGTAACAAAATGCTACTTTCAAGGTACTTTATTTTCTTTAATGGAATTTCGTTTATTACTATTTTCAATAAGAGTGTATATAACTACCAATTTCACTAATTGATGGATTAGTATTTATGAGAGGGAGGGCGACTCGAGCAAGGCATGAGGAGCACCACAAGCAAAGTGATGGAATAGGTTGTGTTTGCAATATCTATTACAAATAAAAAATAATTAAAAAGATTAAAATAAGAGGTTTTCTTTGAGTGTATATTTCGACTTTCCATTATATGACGAGGAATAAAGGGATAGGAAAGATAGCAAACCAACCCATCACTTATTCATCTTAAAATATTTACATATTTAGGTTAGATAGCCTAGCTTTCAGCATCTCACTTGCGTTTCCATATCACTAATTTCTCAAACGCGCCTAATTAATTACCTTTAACGAACTATTAAGCCTTTATGTAATTTAACTAACTAAAAGTCTAAAACTATTATCCACTAATCCGGTGATTGTAACTAACTAATCGTATTATTTATTAAGGCAAATTAAATGAGACGTCAAATATGAAATATGGAGTAGTAGATATAGCTATTGACTTATAATATGACAAGTCCCAAGAAGACATGTCGTTTTAAATCAACACATATTATATATTGATAGTAGAATCAAAACAAAGAATAACTTCATCTTTTTTCTAAAATATGCCGATATAAGTATGTTAGTTACCTATCATCAATAACAATTATGTTGACATTGTTATATCGCGAATTAAACAAAATGATGTGAATTTTGTTGTTCTGCAAACGTGTTATGTTTTGGGAAATACGATCTAAGTTTAGAAATTTAAAGAAAATACAAATTCTCATTGGATTGAGAGAAAAAAAAATACTTGCAGTATTTTTTTAATAAAAAGGTTAAGGTACAACCAATTAGATTGAGCATGGCCTCACGATCAATCCATAGTATTATGGTTCAACCATCTTATCATGGATTTAATCAAATTAACTAGTCCTAATTTTCACTTAAATATAATACACTTATGAGGTATTCGGTTTGCAAGATTGTATCCCGGATTAAATATGCAGTGTGCTTGACTGCTTGGTTCATGAGATGAAGAGTCACACAACTCAATCATAGATGGATAATCATGGGATAATTAGTCATAGCTAACCCCCTATAACTAAAATAATCTCACAACTCAATCTTAAATTATATCCTGACATTATTTTATCTAGAAACCGAACATCACCTAACTATCCAATATTAATAACATATATGCGGGCAGAGTAGGGTTAAACTTAAGGGAGTAATTAACCCATTCAGTTGTTGGTTGTGTTTGTTATGTGATTATTTCCTAAGCCATGTGCCTACTTAAGAAATTCATCCCCACATGCTAGTGGGCGCTGCCCTGTCTATTAATCATCTACTCTCCCCTCTTAATTGTAATCTTAATATTTCTTTTAATCAAAGTTATCACTCCACTTCTTTCTACGGATGGTGAGATTTGGAGATTTTTCGTTGATTGTATTTCAATTTATGCTTTCCATTTTATTGCATATGCTTGATGTACATAAATATATAATGATGAACTTAATTATGGCCTTAGTTTTGATGTTGTATTTTTGTCAAAGCATTATAAATTAGGTGTGCTGAATTTTTACTTTCGAAAAAATGAATCTAATTGTACTAGAGAGAGAGATGGAAAGTTAGCTTATGCTATGCATGCCTACTTGTGTAACAGGTGTCACAAATGCTGCTGTTAGACAAAATTAGTGGATTGTATTTAAGCTAATTAATCTTTATTTTAACATTTTAAGGTGAGGATATATGATCAAACCAAATGAGCTGTAGACATTTGTCAGCTGTGTGTGTGTGTGTATGAGCTAACTAAATGAGTATAGTGAGTTAGTAACTATCCATGTTATCAAGAAATTCAGAATATCAATGTCAACAATGACACTCCTACTATTTTGAAGTTAATGTTTAGAGCCTTAGAGGGGCGATGGTAAAAACGAGTACATTAAACTAATTAAATAATTATGATAATATTTTCTATATAGCTATACTTTTGGTTTAAAATACTAGTATTACTTTATGAATTATGATTGTTAGATCTATAGCTATGATATACCATTGTATTATACTCCTATATGGAGTATATTATAAATGCATGTGCGTGTGTATGTGGGAGAGATTAAATTAAATTGTGGCAGTATCTACTTTGGAAATATTGATGATAGGGACGCTACAAAGCCCTGCCACTTTTTAGTTAATAATTCGCTATTAAAGTGAACTTATTATACTTCTAAAAAATAAACTTAAATCATAAAAAGGTACTTATAGTATTACAGTTTTTTTAGTTGTATAATATTCTAAAGACTTGCCATCTGTCTCATTTTATAGGTGTATTGTATAGTTGTACATAATATGTGTGTAATATATAGGCTGTTATAAATAATGTTGGCCCACATAACACATGCTATTGGACCCTGCAAAATGGGAGAATAATATGCTCGAATTCAGAAAGAAATGTAACCCCTAGAAGAAAGAATGTGATGTTGTATTAGTTTTTTATACTAAATTTAAATGTTTACTCCGAAATTCAACCATAAGTAGATGAATATTTAAATTTGAGTAGTTTTACATATGAATACAATTGAGAGGAGGAATATAAAATATAATCGAATTTGATTCGACCCGAAAATAAATCTGGTACCTAAATGAAAAGTGAATGTTCTACTTATTAAACCGGACCTATTCCGGCTTTTTGCTAAACTAAATGAAATGAAAGTCTCTTTTTTCACATAAGAATAGTGTGTATGAAGATTGAAAACAAATTGGCCAAACTAATCAATATATACTAACACATAATGACATAAATGTTACCTAAAGTAATGATCCTGTGGAATTTAATGTTCGAATACGATAGAAAATGGAGAAATATATTTTCCAACATCTACCCCTTGATGGTTCATGTCCAACTAAGAATATCTTTTTGATTTATTTATTTTTAAAAATAAAATAAAATTATTAATCAAAATAATTGAATGAGAAAGTGAGGAAGTGGGAACAAGTAAGAGTGATAATCTCCGAAAGATACGGCCGAAGATCAGAGTAAAATTTGTTAATAAGCGATTTAATACTATAAAAATTATGAACATTATTAATATTGTGCACGCAAGCACCTAACAAAGTCCACCTATCCAATAATTTGTAATATATTCCTTCCAAAAATATTCTGATACATTGATAAAAAAAACATATACCTCTATCAACTACTCCATAAAATTAGGTAGAATATAAACATTTGTAATTCTCCGTCTGAACATAAAAATCACTCCCTATATTATTTTGTGATATTGTCAGTCTGTGTATTTTAGAATGTCATGATTAATGGTGAAATGATTGTGTCACTTTAATATATATCTTTAATTGGATGTATCAAATACTCATCCGTCCCTGAAAATTTGTTACATTTCATTTTCTGTACTCGTTTTAGAAAAATGATAATAAATAGCTAAAATGGAGAGACGGTAAAGTAAGAAAGAGAATAAATTAGATGAGAGTCTTCTGTACATTATTCTTTCTCTTATTTTACACTCTCTTCACTTTAACTATTTATTATCATTTTTCCAAAACGAGTATAGAAAAATGAAAGGGGACAAATTTTTAGGGACGGAGGGAGTAGTATATTTGTAATTGTAACTCTTTTGGGAAGGAAACTGTGTTATATTAGAGTGGCTAGATACTTTTATATACAATGTCTATTTTGAAACAATTCCCAAATTTCATGATCCTGCCTGCCAATATTCATGATTAATCTGTCTTCACTAAAACTGGGACGCTATAAAGTTTGAAATTAGAAATATTGTAAATAAAACTATGCAAAATTAGGAACATATAATCCAAATTATTCATGGGACACACATTGATGGCAATATCTCGGTTGTAATATTGACAAAAAGATTTTAAAAAGTCACTAATTAATCGAAACTAGATTGGGCCAAACAATATATAGCCCAACTAACTAATGGGCTAATTTATCTCTTCAAAATCAAGTGAGAGCCTATTCCTCTTGTCATTATCGCGTTTGTATACCCCAAAATTGTGGACAGGACATCGAAATAATTTACAGTATATCTTCAATTAAATTTTAAACGAAAACTAACACCTCGTTACTTCACTCAACCATTTTTTGTATCTCTATTTTCATTTTTACACATTCTAATAGTTTTTTTTTCTTTAACTTGAATGTTGTTTGCTTTAATTAAATTTTGTACTCATTATGAAGAGTTTGCTGCATCAAATGAAGATATATAATTATTTTTAAAAATTTATCATTATTTTCTTTTAGATAAAAAAAATTATTACTATAAGAGTTGATTACAATTTATTAATTACAAAATTTTTATTATATTAAAATTTTCATATAATTTTATTAAATAATTAATTTAGAGAGTAGACAGGTTAAATGAGACAAAGAGTGCGAGCTAGTAGTTTTCCTAAGGAAAAAAAAATTGTGCTCTGCTCAACATAAATGAATTGTTGTGATTAATTGGCTATAGAAGTTCGTCCCATGACTGTACTAGTGAACTATAGGACTGAAACCACACATGATATATAGTTGTTGCGACTTGTGAGTTTATTGTCATAAAATATATAAATATGCATATTTATAGCATGTGTCTCGCCCAAACTTTCACCTAGGATGAGTAATATATTTCAATCAACACAATATTTATATACTATAACCAAAAGGCCGTAAATCTTGGAAGAAACAAAATCGTCAACATAGATTCAAACATCCGTTATAGTGATGGTGAGCATTAATGGAAGCATGAAAAAGATTAAAGTGATTTATGTCAATATAGCCACCACAGTTCAACTCTTTCTCGTGCGTGATGGTTGACGCCATCCACAAACAAAGACCAAAAAAAGTGAGGTTGAAAACATTAAATTAAGCCAAAGAATAAAGTAGAAAACTATAGCTAGTTAATTATTGGTGTTATTAAAACCTATCCTTTTATGATATAAGAATTTGTTAGGTTTTACTTAAGGGAGGTCTCAAGTGGTGAAGAACTTAAGCTCGAAAGTTGACTTAGCTTCATAGAGCTACGATCCCCTACACCCTTGTGTTCCTACACCAAGTGCAAATATGACAATATCAACCCGTTTGTTTGTGATTAAAAGCACATAAGTTTTAAAACCGGACCGGACCAGACCAACAGATTTTACCATTTCGATCGCGAATCAATGCGTTGTTCGGTCTGATTTGGATATAAAAATCACTGACATACTAAATCTTTGTTAGTTCGATAGAGAACCGGCCAGTTGTGGTAATATTTTTATGTTATTTTTATAAATTATTTATTTTCTTACTCCAATTCACTTTTGAAGTTCAATGTTTTTCTCTTACTTGCAAATCCTCATCACACAAATAACCCTTTTTTGATATCATACTTTGATTTAGAACTTTAATTTGTTGTTATGTTTAAAATATTTTGATAATCTTACTATTTATTATTTTATATTGGAACTTATATTATAAACTTGTAGATTTATTCACATTTAATAGTACTAATATAATTTCAGACTTGTGTTCTAGTAATGTTTATCATTCATTACATTTTTTGGCATGAACAAATTCCATCCCTAGATGAGTTATCTATTTTACCAAACTTGTCATAATTATTTAATAGTATGATATAATATCTGGACTTGATCATTGACCAGATCGATTCGATCGGTTGAACCATGAATCGATAGTTTTTCAGTTCATTTGTACAAAACCTTGCAAAGAAGAAGTCATTCAATAAGTCGCAGGCGCATGATAGAACTCAACATCACTAGATTACTCCTTTCTTTTTAGTTATAATTTCATAATGTCAACTTGAACAATAACTGACTTATATATCTTCTTTCCTTAAATACCACTCTCTGACAGAAATTTAAGGTTTCAATAGGGGGAAGAGATTTGAATCATATCTAGCCAAAAAAAAGGTAGAATCCAAGCAAAAATCAAGAAGGCTTACTCTTTATCTCTTTTGTTATTGCATGATGACCGATCCTTGTTACCCTAATGGCCCTCAAAATGTCCCACCAATATATGGAGCTTCTCAACAAGGAATGAACCCCAATTCTTTATCATCTCCATCTACAAATCAAACCTCCTTTCTCTACGATCTCTCCCTTCTCAAAGACAAAGTCCATGAGATGCAATCCCTATCCTCCATCTTCACCCACCACCCCGAGTCAACCCCAATCGTTGCATCAACAATGGGCACCTTAATCCAAGAAATCATCGTCACCGCCTCTTCCATGATGTTCGCCTGCCAGCAGATGTCCGCACCTTCTCCGGCAACCGCCTTCGAGGTGGACCACAAGACTACCACCGCAACGGAAACACTCTTCGTCAATCCACACGGTGACGATAGTTGGTAGTACTCTCTCTGGTTCCTATTAGAAGTCTCATTTCACTTTTACTGTTTCCCCCACATTCCACTAACTTTCATTTATAACATCAAACAATTTTTTAAAACTCGTGCTGCCAGTCAAAAACGGGACTTATAATGAAGATTGGAGTGAGTACTAGAAATCAATATGATTACATATTAAAATCAATTGGTGATAGGAGAAATGGCCTACAAGACTTATACAGTAGTTTCAATTTTTCAAAAACCAACTCATGAGAGTTATATAGTAATTTTACACCAATGTTGGATATTGTATAATTGTTTATCATTTATTTTTCCAACAGGTATGGCGATGTCGCTATGGGCAGAAATGGCGATTACACCACCATTGAATTGCCGGTGAAAACGGAAGGAGAGGCGGCGGAGGGGGAGAGGAGTTATGAGCTGATCGAGGTGGAGGCGGCGGATTTGGTGGCGAAGTACACGCACTACTGCAAGGTGTGCGGCAAAGGGTTCAAACGCGACGCCAACCTGCGGATGCACATGCGCGCGCACGGGGACGAGTACAAGTCGAGCGCGGCGCTGAGCAACCCGGCGAAGAATAAGGGGGAGGAGACGGGGATGGGGACGAGGAAGTACTCGTGCCCGCAGGAAGGGTGCAGGTGGAACAAGAGGCACGCGAGGTTCCAGCCGCTGAAGTCGATGATATGCGTTAAGAATCACTACAAGAGGAGTCATTGCCCCAAGATGTACGTCTGCAAGAGATGCAACGCTAAGTATTTCTCGGTGCTCTCCGATTTGAGGACGCATGAGAAGCACTGTGGCGACCTCAAGTGGCTTTGCTCCTGCGGCACCACCTTCTCGCGAAAGGATAAGCTCATCGGCCATGTTTCCTTGTTTCTCGGCCACACTCCCGCCACCGCCCTCACTTAACCTGCTGAATGCAGTAAGTCATGTAAAACAAGTCTATGTTGCTTGCATTGCATGATGTCTGTGTTACGTTATATACTTACTTGTTCATGTTACATAGTAGCTTGAACATAACATTCACAAAATAAGAGTGGATTTCTTTTCTTTTGTATGATAGCATGAGTTTTTTTGTACTAATGTTATTATCATCGTCTGTATCTAGTGATTAGAGGTGATGATGTAGTTTGATTTCTTTTCTGTAACACTAGAACAAAAGGAAAGTTTATAGTAATCGGCATTCAAATGATGTGTAGCCTATAATCAGACATATCCGATACAGTACCGGTGGTATGGGACTCTGGGTACTTAGAGCACCCGCAACGCGGGCAGCCGGCGTTCCGCGCGCCGTTCCGCCGGAACGAATTCTCAGCGGAACGCGTTGCGGTGCTCGTCGAGGAGCCGTTCCCAAGCCGTGCCGGGTGCCGACGGCACGGTCCGTGCCGCCACGCGCTTCGGTGACGTGGCTCTCCCCGCGTCGTGACGCCCACTCGCCGGCCCGCGAGTGGGCGACGTCACGTGCTGACGCAATAATTATTTTTTTAAAAAAAATCGATTTAATAAAATTTTTTTTACGGTAATATTACAGTTTTTTATTTTTTATTTTTATTTTTATTAAAGTGTGTTTTTTTAATTGAATTGAGTTGAAAATAAAAAAAATGAAATTGAATGAATAGTAATTTAAGGAACGGTTAAGGAACGGAGGGTTGCAGGTTCCGTTCCTTAGTTATGGAATGGAGTAAAAAAGTACAGTGGAGCCCGCAAATAGTAGTTTAAGGAACGGTATAGGAACAGCGTTGTGGATGGCCTTACTGATGAAATTGATGAAATTTTTGATTTAGTGATCGATTAGTAGCCTCTTCATATATAGGTTGTCACGATGTGCGTAGTCGTCTCACAGCCATACATTTTATGTTGAGGCTGAGTTCGAAGAAACATTTCAAATGTCAACATTATTACTGCCTCTGTTCCATAGTAATAGAGTCATTTTGTCATTTTTGTACGTTCTATAGTAATAGAGTCATTTCCCTTTTTAGCAAAAGTCAACAAAATTTTTCACACCTACTTTACTCTCTTTTGCTTTTTTCTCTCTTCATCTCTCTACCTTTTCCATTTTCCACTTTATTCTCCGTTTACTTAACTCACATAACACAATTTTTCTTAATCTTCGTGTCGAAAAGAAATGCTTCCATTACTATACACTCTTTCATTTTTAGTCCGTCCCACAAGAATATGCACTTTCTAATTTTGAAAGGCCATTTCTCTCTAATGAGGTGGGACTCATTCTCCACTAACAATACTTTAATTATCTTTTCTCTCTACCTCTCTCCGAAAATATATATATATTTAAATTTTTTGTATTAATTTCGATTTTTAAAAAATGAAAAAAAATGTCAACTGCCAATAGAAACGCGTCACGTCGCCCTGCTCGCTGGCACGGACGTGCTTTTAGCTAAGAGCAACGCCGTGCCAGCGGTAAGAGCGCAGCAGCGGACAGGGATGTCCTTGCCGCTGGCACGGACGGACGGACGGACAAATCCCACCGCTGCGGATGCTCTAATAAAAAATGTCAAAATTTATTTGCTTAATATGTTCTCATGTTTGCACCATATATATATATATATATATATATATATATATATATAGAATTTTGCATGAAGGTAGGTGACTAGGTGTACTAAAGTTGAAATTATAAGCATGTTGAAAGTGTATCCAGATTCATGACGTCTCAAATTTCTCGTTTTATTATAAGTATAATGTACACTTCTCTGTTTTGGGATGGATATCCACCACCCCTATTATTTCTTTCAAATCTTCTTTTTTTAAAGCACCTACCGAATAATAAATTCAAATTAAGAATAACAGCGAGAAAGATGTAGCAATTGAGAGATGATGACAGACTGACAGCAATAGTGTGAGGTGAGCATACCCAATTTCCTTTTCGTTGGAGTATGGTTTACAAAAATCAGTTTAATGGAATGATTATATAACTATTCTACTGTGCCTTTCAGTTGCTATAACTTATTATCATATGATTATCCATATAGATATAAGTTGTGAAATTCAATTTCATGAACCAAGTATATTACATATTTAAACATGAGATATGATCTTGCACATTGAGCGAGACCTAAGTATACAGTATTTACTCAAATTAATATAATGCAGAAGGAATTTGTAATCTAAACATTACTTCTAAGACCTAAGTGAACAGTATTTACTCAAATTAATATAATGTTGAAGGAATTTGTAATCTAAACATTACTTCTAAGTAGTAAGTATAATCCTAGAGCATGCATTGATAATATTGCTTCAAGTTTCTTATTCGATGAAGGCAAGCAGCAATGGAGGAAGACGACAGGCATGTATGATGGCCTATGGACACTCATACATCCAAGAATATGAGATGCTAAGAGTTACTGTATTTTAAAAGTAGCTGCATGTCAAAGTAACATCCTAATATTTTCAAGGTATAGTGAAGTTTCCATTTATACAAATCCTTGAAATGCAGCAATTGCACCTCTATTGGAATATGGCCAAGATAAGAACCAGCAGAATAAACACGAGCCATATAGCAAAAAGAAGACCATGAATTATGATGAGTAATGACATCCAAGTTGTTGAAAAACAACTTCAGCATGAAATTCTTACATATGTGGAACACTAGACACTCGCAATTCACTTAGAGAAACAAGAGTTTCTGAACCAATTACTCCATAATAGATGGTATAATACTTGCATAGGAAATCAATCATTTTAGCAATCTAAAGATCAAGTGAGAAGTTGAACTGGCAAGCACATAGGGAGAGCCTAATTCTGCTGCTGCTGGTAGTTGAGTGCCCTCCTGAATAGCATTATGTGTGGCTCTGGGCGATGAATAGCATAGTGAACCCACCCTCGGCTCTGCTGAACTCCAATGGCGCGCCACTCATTCTAACCCCCAAAAACAACACCATTAGATATGTACATCACCAAACCATTAATCCACAACATAAAAGTAAATATTGTATATTGCATAGGATATAGGTAAACAGCATTCAAAAACACCAACATGGTATTTCCAGAATATGCACTATTTCATTTTTAGTCTGTGCCACAAAGAAGATGTACTTTCTAATTTTGGAAAGTTTTTTCGCTCTAATGAGGTGTGACCCATTCTCCACTAACAATACTTTATTTACTTTTTTTTCTCTACCTCTCTTACTTCACCAATTTTACATTAAAACTTGTGCCGACCCCAAAGTACATATTCTTTGGGGACGGAGGGAGTATTGCACAATTCCTAAGTAGTTGAATGACAAGAAATAGCAACAATAATTTCAAAACCTTCTCCAACAGAACATATAAATTAAATTAAAACCATGACAGAATCTTCAGAAGAAATTAATTGCAATCTAGAATAAAATATAATTAAGCCAATCGAAAAACTAATGGTATGTTTCTGAGCACTGAACCCTAGATATCATCCCTACTTCCGAATAATCCTAAAATCCAGAACCCTAAATTCTTATCTCTGCTTCCGAATAATCCAAATAACCCACCGTCGCACACAAAAACACACATAACACTTACTTCCGTGAGTAGGCGATTTTTGGGGAGCAATTTGGCAACCTCCGTTGGAAGAACGACATGCCTGAATAATATACAAAATATACAGAATAAAATTTTTAAGGAATGAAGATCCAAAACAAAAATAAGCTAAATCTACCTGTATTCATAGATATCATCGTTATACTTGTCGGAGTACTGAATCTGACCCATGCTTGTTTACCTCCGATAAAAACTCGAAATAACCGCAACTGTGATCTGCGATTAATAAGTATCCGAAACAAATTAGCAATTTCACAAAAGGATACGTCAAACATTATTGGCAGATGACTGTTTACTAGTGTGATAGAGAAGGAGAGAGAAAGAGAGAGGAACAAACATTGAGTAAATGAAGGGCGACTGAGAGAAGAATCGTGTTGATCTTTGGATGAAACGGGAACAGAGTTATAGACCTTTTAAACACGAGGAAATGAATTTATTTAACATAACGGACTTTAATTTGAATTTCAAATCTCAAAAGATTCCCGCTTTCACAACAAATGCAATGATTTTGTTTAATTTATTTATTGAAATTGTATCAATAATAAAAGGAAGCCTTTATTAGTACGTTATGGCTAAGCATGCACAAATCGAACCGGACCGTCAGTTCACAAACCGGAACCGGAACCGACGCGGCGGTTCCGAACTGGCAGACGGTTCGGCGGTTCATGCGGCCCGGTTCAAGTTCGAGAATTTCATAAACCGGAACCGGCGGTTCAAAACCACCGGTTCACCGATTCGAACTACCGGTCAAATAACATTTAAAAAAATATATTTATTATTTATAAAAATCAATTTTTATAAATAAAAATCAATTTTCACATATAAATAGATACAATAATTTCATAATAGCTCATATTTATTTGTTGGGCCTATGATTCTAAGAACCATTCTTTGTTGTTTCTTTTTTATAGAGACATCCTTGAATATTTTGTGTTTCACTTTCAATGTGGGACAAAATATGTTGAAGCATTATCTCTTATAACTACATGTTTAGATCATTCATTCATCTTTTTTCCAATGTGGAATACAAAACTTTCTTTTATTTTCTACTTTTCTTTATTTTTTACTACATTTTATTATTCACTAACTTTATCTTTATTTTTGTTATGATTCATTTTCTAAGACAAATTTATAGATAATAATATAATCAAATAGAATAGTTCAATTAAATTTGAATGTTGCATGTTGCTCACCATTTGTAAATTTATAGAATGTGGATTTGTTCAAATAATAATAATAATTGGATTTAAATGTGCTCAATTTTAAGAATTCTAAGAAACTATACTTGGTTGTTTCTCTATAATAGAGACATCCTTGGATATTTTTTGTTTCACTTTCAATCTGAGACAAAATAAGTTGAAAATTTTCTTTTATAACTACATGTTTAGATCATCCATTCATCTTTTTCCAGTGTGGGATATAAAACTTTCATTTGTTTTCTACTTTTCTTTATTTTTTTACTACATTTTATTATTCACTAACTTTATCTTTATTTTTGTTATGATTCTTTTTCTAAGACAAATTTATAGATAATAATAGCATCAACTAGAATAATTTAATTAAATTTTAATGTTGCATGTTGCTAATAATTTGTATATTTATAGAAGGTGGACGTGTTCAAATAATTGGATTTAAATGTAAGTATGTTGCTAATTTTTCTGAGAATATTGATTAAAATGTGAAAAAAATAACAATTAATATAATTGGTATAATAATGATAAAAATAGATAACTAAAGAATGATTTGTTTAGTGGTATAATAATAGTTTATATATTTACATATTAGTAGTAGACTAATAGTATGATTTTGTATAATAGTTGTTATTCTAATAGATGTAGTATAATTTATATAAATAAAACTATTATTTGTGAATATATTCTTGATAGATAAGAATCAACAATTATTGAGTAATATGAGTTGTATATAGATAAATAATTATTCATATTATAGTTATCGCTAGATTAATACAATTTATATAATAATTAGAGTAAAGGCCAAAATTGGTCCTGAACATATGCTCATTTTATCATTTTTGTCCTAAACATTATATTTTGAATTTTTTGGTCCTAGACATTTCAAATCGGATCACAATTGGTCCTCCGTTAACAATTCCGTTAATATTTAACGGTCAACGATTTTAATCACAATTTTGACCAACTTAAACAATTTTTAATTATTTAATCATCAAAAATATTTTTTAAATAAAATCATAAATAATTTGATTATTTAAAAATTGTTTAAGTTGTAATAAATAATTTATGATTTTTTTATGATAAACACAATTTTGACCAACTTAAACAAATTTTAAGTATTTAATCATCAAAATTATTATTTTTAAATAAAATCATAAATAAATTAATTATTTAAAAATTGTTTAAGTTGTAATCAATAATTTATGATTTTTTTATGATAAACACAATTTTGACCAACTTAAATAATTTTTAATTATTTAATCATCAAAATTATTTTTTTAAATAAAATCATAAATAATTTTGTTATTTAAAAATTGTTTAAGTTGGAATAAATAATTTAATTATTTTAAAATTATTTAATTATTTCTAATAAATAATTTATGATTTTATTTAAAAAATAATTTTGATGATTAAATAATTAAAAATTGTTTAAGTTGGTCAAAATTGTGATTAAAATCGTTGACCGTTAAATATTAACGGAATTGTTGACGGAGGACCAATTGTGGTCCGATTTGAAATGTCCAGGACCAAAAAATTCAAAAGATAAAGTTTAAGACCAAAATGATAAAATGGGCATATGTTCAGGACCAATTTTGGCCTTTACTCTAATAATTATTCTCTTAATGTGTACAATGGTATTTATTAGTTAACATACACATAAACTTATACACAAACAAATCAATAATGATAAATAATTAAAGAATAATACTTTATGTAATTATATTTGTCGTTAAGTTATAATAATAGAAGATCGTCAAAATATAAACTAATATAAACAAAGATGATGGAGATGTATCATGTAGTTATAAATAAGGAGTTTTATGCCACATTGAAAGAAAGAACAACACATCCAATAACATGTAGTTATAAAAGAAAATGTCCAGAGCCTTTGTCCTAGCGTCAAGGAGCTTAGACATTATTGCACGAGGTGCCGAGTTCGAGCCCTCTTGAGATCAGTTGTAATTTCCTCATATCTATAGTATAGGAGTTTATTTGTAATTTTCTCCCTTATATAGGAGTTAAAATCATCCAATACACTCTCTTTCAACCCAAAGACTCAACTCCAACATTAAGTGTAAATTGTAACTTATAAGTTGTGACTTGTGACTTGTAGTCTCCTTGAAATAAACACTAAAACGAGAAGAAAACAAAAAACTGAACCGCCGAACCGGCCCGGAACCGACAGTTTCGGCCAAAAACTGGCTGTTTTGAACCGCTCCATGAACCACTGGTTTTTTGAACTAGAACCGGAACCGGAACCGTTGGAACCCTTGGCGGGCCGGTTCAAGTTCATGAAAATGTTGAACCGTGGACCGCCGGTTCCAAACCGTGGACCGCCGGTTCCAAACCGGAACCGATGATTTTTGAACCGTGTGAATGTCTAGTTCTGACAAAGAGGAGGAAATAGCTTTTATTAATGCATGTAGAATTAAATATATGGAGTAATTGAAATGTATTTTCCCAATTAAACTCAACATAATACCGTTATATTAAATTCTGCACCTCAACATTTACATTGAATCAAATATCTGGGGTAATTGCAATGTATTCTTAATCAAATAAACATAATTTTATATAAAAAAAAAACATTCAGCAACATGCCATTTACATTAAAAAAATTACCATTTAAATATTTCTGATGAAATTAATTCATCAACAGCTTCAACAAATTTGCAAAAAAATAAGGTAATTTAAAAATACTACTATAAAAGAGATTCCGAATATATTAGTAATATTTTTATGTAAAGTCTCAGAAGTCAAGTGATGCTCTAAAAAACTCATCAAATGCTGCTTGAAGAAATAAAAGACATGGTAATTAGAAAAAAATGACTTGTAGTTGGACAAAAATAGATGGAAATTACAAAAGAAGTTGGTACTCGAGCATTCGATAGAAAAGAAAAGAAATGACTTTTACTACCCTGACCACTCACAATTGAGCTGCAGCCTAGCTAGGTATATGTATACCTCTCTATCATTTTCACCTTCTATAAGATGAACAAAACCATCCAAAAATAATTGTAATGCCCTATACTGGGCAAAAACAATCTCTTCAAACAATCACTCCAAAAGAAGTTGATTCTTCGACATCAACTTGTGCAGAACCGAAGTTCCATCGAAGATCATCAGCGGGTAACTCTTCTTGTATTCATCTAGCTGCAATGGAGATATGAGACCACGGATTTAGAAATAAGTCTTTCTTGAATGTTAGCCTTGAACATGTGACATGGTGTACAAGATCAAGATAGTAATTAACAGACCTTTTCCGGATCAAGTTTTTCAAACCCAAATCTATTTTTCCACAGTGATTCTGCTTCATCTGCTGCAGGAAGCACCAGAACCTTGATGTTGAGCGACAATAAAAGATCCTCAATACAGGCGAAGAGCGCCTGAAAGTATCCCTGGAGATGGAAATTATTAATCAATTTCCGATGGAGACGGCAAAAGGATGATAAGAATAAGATTATCCTGTTCGAATCTATCAAATGACCCACCTTTCCTTGGCAATCACTCCTTGTAGCAACTAGAGGTAGTTCTGCTACTTCCTCCCCAAAAACTCGCACTATGGCGGCGGATACTACTGCAGAGCTGTAGCAATGATGGATCATTTCAAAAGGGAAAAAAATAACTAAGGAAAAAAGGGAGCATGAGAAAGTCATAATAATTCTTACCCAACTGTTAATATGGCGCAATACATGCCATAAAATTCCTGGTCTTTGAACTTCCTCCTGCATATAATTAGCAATAATTAATGGTATGTCCAACCAATCAAAAGTATTAACATAGATAAGTCACATGAGAACTATTGAGAGACTCATTTACCCATAAACCATTGTTGGAATAAGGTCAAGACGGCTGGTGCTGGCATCAGCTATAGGATCAAATCGGTCCTGAATAAATTATGGTCATGATAATCAACTCTCAAATAATATACTTAGGCTCAGAACAATGCCACCAGAAGAAAGCAACATTACAAACTGAATGAAGCAATTTTTTAACATGCTTGTCAAAAAAATGCTGTTATGCAGATCCCCCAACATTCATTTACGGCCCAAGAATATTTTTAGTGGTGTTCATGGAACAGATATACAAATAATTACAGTAATAAAAGCATAAATTATCATGTGGACGGTGACGGCAAGAAAATAGAATAAAATACTGAATGCATGCATGTCAAACTTGGGTAGAAACTGATTTCCAGGATCATTAATTGTAACGTTAATGAAGTGGCAACTATGTGTAGGGAAGAAACTCTACCACATGTTGTGTCAATAATTCTACCAAATCAAGTCACCAAATTATAAAGAGGAAGGCCATATTAACGGGGAATGAAAGATAGAATAAGGAGGCCAATAACACTATAAACCATACAAAGACGGATGCAATAGCAAATGACTCAGGTAACTCACGTGAAAAATAGTGACAGCGCCAGAAAGCCAAACCCTGGTGTCCTCAGAAGAGACTTTTCCTCTGAGCAACCTCCATCTCACATCAAGCTTAGGATTCTCCTCTGAACCTTGCCCATCAACTTTCTTCTCCAAGACGTTCAAAACAGCTTCTGGAAGGGTTTGGTCACCATCACCAATCATCTTCTGAAGGATATAATGAATACTGCTACAGCCTTTGCTGCAGAACCATTCAGTTTCTGGAAGTGCCTGCAGTTTTGGTAAAAAGCCTTAGTCCTAAGTAAGCCCCTTATTGCATTTAGGATTTCTGGAACAGTAACAAAGTTAAATAGGTGCAAACCTTCAAATCATCAATCTCTTGCTCCCTTAGACATTTGACATGATATTCTCTCTCACACTACAAAAACCATAAGAATAGTTCAAGATACACCCAATATCAAACACAGCAAGGCATTTTGACATGACTTCTAAACCGTTCTCAATACATGAGAGCAGAGAGCACTACCTGATCACATATCATAACTGTGTGGTCATTAAATCCCGACCTGCTGAACTCATCAACTCTGCAATAACCACATGAATGAAAAACAGATAAAGGAGAGAATGAAACCACAACAGAGAGGTCTTTGGGATAGAATGGATATCATAATAGTAGTTAGGATTAAGTGAAAAACAGATTAAAATTCTACTCCCTCCGTCCCCAAAGAGTATGAACATTTGGTCCGGCACGGGTTTTAATCCACAATTGGTAAAGTAAGAGAGAGATAGAATTAAAGAGTTTTAAGATTATTGTTAGTGGAGAATGGGTCCCACCTCAGCAATGTATACTGAGATACATATGTATTTTCAGCTTTATAAAAGCATTTTTACCTTTAGGGGAATTTCAGGCACAATTATCTCATTAAGAAAACACTAATTGGTTTGACGTAGATTCCAAATATAAGCAGTACAGGATAAAGAAAAGGGAAAGAAGAAAAACAAATGCCAAATATAAACAACCTGCAAATGACACATCCACCCCCAATATATTTTTCAAAATTTGCAACAATGCGAATACACCTCCTGGTGATGTCCTCTAGTGGATCTACACCAGGGACTCTACCAGCTGCGATTGCATTTGCGTTGTTCTCTGCAAATTTTTCCTTTTCATACATATTCTGGCAGTACTTGCAGTACCATATTCCTTGGGGAATATTCGGGAGACCAACGCATTCTGCAGAAATAACCAAGAGACCAAGAAAGCTTTAAGAAGTGTGATGAAGGAATTGAACATTGAAGGATTGCAGGTTTAGTAGCAAGCAGAAAGTTATGAATATCTTTGAGTATGAACATCAGCAGAAAAACAATCATCCAAAAACCAGGTGGAAGTGAGATTGAGAAGGAAAGCTGAACTAAAATAAACACAGCATATAGTGACTAGCATATTTTAGTTTTCCTTGTAGTAGGAGAAATCAACATATAATAACAGATTAAACTTCAAAGAACTGCAGTTTCATTACATTTACACGATCAGATACAATTGCTACAGTGTTGAAATATCCTCACCATAGTGGAATGCTCGTGGACAATTTTCACAGCATAACAAATTTCCTCCATCCTCACAAATTGAACAAAGATCATCACTTTCTTCCGCAGATGATTTACGACTTCTGGATAGTTCAAGGGATAGCTGATGCAGAGAAACCCCATTGGAAGTGTATATACTCATGTACCTGCACACCAAGCAGCCAAGCAGCCCTAAGTCAACAAAAAAGAACCAAAAGTTTAACATTTTTCTTGTTCTTTTGTAGCATTTTACTTGTCCCCTAGGCACCCAACTTATCTTTTTGTTGTCTCAGCTAAGACGACTAGGATTCAAAAATTCTGATATAGGAGTATAAATGACTCACACAACAGCTTAAGAAAATTCGGATATACTATTAAATGACTCAGACAACAGCTTAAGCCTTAAGATCGGGAAGTGTTGAACAATACAGAAGATAAGGTGCGTTAGTAAGAATGTAACCCCATAAAAGTATGAAACAAGAGGAAAAATAATACTCACGGCTTTCGACGCGAAGCAAAACCAGCATGAGCCTCAAACTGCGAGGGACTCACCTGTTCATAAAGAGTGAGGCAGCAACATTACAAGTAAGTGACTTATAGGTAACAAAAAAATGTGTTGCAACTTTCAAATAAAAAGATGAAAAGTAACAAACCACTTTTTTGCAACAGAAGCAGAAGATTAAACCATCTTTCTTGTAACCCTCAAGCCTTATCTGCTCCAGAGTAATAATTGAATATAAATTTAATTATCATTTCAACAAGAAAATCAACAGGTCATTTCCAGAAACACAGAACTACCTAGTACCTGTCAGCAATCTGGAAACAATAAATAAATAAAAAAGACCTATGAAGGAATGTTAATGGTAGTACCAATTCACCTGTCCATGCATAACATATGACAAGGCAGTACCATCAGGAAGCAGATCTTCTGCTAGAACAGATTTATGCATTCTCAGATCCCTGCAAAGTGTAAACACTAGAATCAGCACTATTAAAAGACAGGTTACCCAAAAGACATGCATAATTTGAAGATGAGAGCAATTGCGAATCCAAAGAAATTGCACAGCACAGCACTACAGTAGTAGCACAGAATCAAATGGTACTTACTTCCGTGTCAGCTTTCCCTGACTCTTCACTTGAGGTTGACTATTTGGAGAAATTGGAACACTGTCTACAACTTCAGGCAAGCGAGTAGAAGATGCAGGAGCTGGTGAACCAGCCAAAGGAGACCTAAAATTATCATCATAAAATATCATATCAATAAGCACGGACAACAGGATAAAGTTACTAGCTACACTATGGATCTACCTGACGGTGACATCACCGTTATGTGTTTGACTGGAGCCAGACTCCTTCAGAACAACACAGGAGTCACAAAGAAGCATTGCTCGACCAGCACCAGTTTCAGGAATCAAAGCTGAAAGCATAAAAAATGCATAGGAAAATTAAAAGAGGAAGTGTGAAATAGAAGAAAAAGAAATACATAATAACCTATTCAAGCACATGAGCAAGGTAGGACATATCAAAATAACAAATATGGACCTCACCTCTGCAATTGAGACAGATAGCAGGTATATAATTTGAACGACCAATTGCGTTCCGAATAACACATTCCAGTGGATCTGAAGGATTGGCCTTGCATGCATTAAGCACATCTCTCAAACTTTTTCCATTCTCCAAATATATATACTCCGGTGGCCGCTTATTGCTACTACGTGCATGCAGTTCAAATTGATTAGGAGTAACAACCTAAACCAACAACTAGCAGTTAGTGGAAAGAATCATGCAAATCATCACAAGTCAATGATCTACAAATTTACCTTTTTCCCCTCGCATTCATAACATGAACATAATATCCCAGTTCCTTTAATAACACCCTGAAGTTCAGTTTCTGGTCGCCTCCTCCCCTGAAAATGTCAAAGAAAAGATGACATCAACCATATAGAAAAAGCTAAAATGGAACATTCTAATTGTCAAACGTGATTACCTTTGACCCATTTACATAGCGAACTTGAAGACCCTCAAGCAATCCTGTCCGAAGAAGGTGCTTTAACTTCATGGGAGCTCTATTCAATCCAATCTTTTTTGACATTTTCATTTCAAGCTTTGAAGGACTTGCAGTCATACTCTCCACAGCTCCTGCCTCTGATCCTAACTCTATCGCCCCATCCTGCAGCTTCAAAGCCGAGCGCGTAAACCTCCTTAGTGGCTTTTCCAAAATCATGCCTGTGCACTCTGCAGTACTCTCACATCCCAAATCAGAGGCACTGCTAAGTATTCTATCATCTTCACGATTAGAAACTCTATCGATACCTCCAACCTGATCCACAGGTAAATCTGTGCACAAAGGCTGAATAATGTCTTCCCTAGAATCAGTGCCCACTTTCTCTTCTTCATCGCACACTACCGCAACTAAGTCTACCTCTGTATTTCCTGTGCCCACTTTTTCTTCTGCATCATCTCCCACTACGGTAACTGAGTCAGCCTCTATATTTCTTGAGCCCACTTTCTTTTCGGCTTCACTGCCCACTACAACAACTGAATCAACTTCTGAATTTCTTGCGGCTAATTTTTCTTGTGCTTCATATCCCATTACATTAACTAAGTCAGCCTCTAAGTTTCTTGAACAGTCACCCATATCAGATACAATGTCAACCACAGCCCTCACCACCCCATTATCACCATCCAAAACATTACTTGGCTCCAACTTTACGACATCCTCTGTTTCTGGCTTTTCTTCTTCAGTCACTTTTGATTTCTTAGAAGCAGACCCCTTCATTTTCTTGTTCATCTTACTATCACTTACCACATAGCCTCTACTGGAACTACCACCTCTCTGGGACCTGGTTACTCTCCTGCCTGCTGGA
The DNA here is from genome assembly GCF_004379255.2 of Salvia splendens. Classification (NCBI taxonomy): domain Eukaryota; kingdom Viridiplantae; phylum Streptophyta; class Magnoliopsida; order Lamiales; family Lamiaceae; genus Salvia; species Salvia splendens. Next base: position 5,397,008 of record NC_056039.1, read on the forward strand.
AGCCCCCCCATTTCAGACTGAGCCTTCATCATGAAGGCAAACTCCCTCTTCATCCCAGCACGAATGGATGATACCACTATGTCGCTGGCATCCATATCCTTCAACGTTGAAAGACAAAAGTAACAGAGAGTAATATCAATTGAGGGTACTCCTACAAATAAGCTACGACTGAAAAAATCATATGCATAAATAATGTGAGAACAGCAGAAGACTTTCTCAATTCTTAACTTTCAGATTCGTATATTGATTTAGTAAACTTCATAATGAAAAGAAATGATGCACACATAGATGTGTATGTTTACAATATGTAACGGACCAAAAAAAACAACAGATACAGACACAAGACTACATGGTCACACAAAAAAATAATAATTGTACTTGTTGATACATCTCACTCTTCAGTTACAGGATTGGCAATAAAATGGCTTCAAGTAACTTCATCTGACTTAAGAGTTCTGGCCCAGGGTTGGCAAAAATAAAATGTGTAGTCCTCAAACTGAATCTATTCTAAGCATACACTATATGCCAAAAGCATTTGAGAAGAGAACTACCTTACCATGTTATCTCAACATAACACAGTATATTAGTGATACAATTTCCAATATTCTAATGACAATTAATCATCTCCATCAAAATAAGTAATACAATCAGGAGATTAGTCCAGTACTTACCAGTGAAACAATTTCTAATATTCTAATGACAATCAATCATCTCCATTTAAATATGTAATACTCGGTACAATCAAAGGATTAGTCCAGTACTTAGTCCAACTATAGTACAGTGACTATAAGGCCTTCTGCCATTATATTTCAGGTCCATCCAAAGGTTCTTAATGTGTTAGGTTTCATTTAAGAACTCATATTCAATGAAGATGAATATCATACCTAAGATTTTACCTATTTTCGGCTATGAATATGATAGATATTCTCATAAACCAGAAAGAAGAAAAAAAGCATGAAGATAGACAAGCAGAATAACAGCAACAAATAAAAAAACCCAACTATTAAACAACAGAAATAAAAATATTAGGATATCTTAGAATGCAAAAACCAGGTGATGTGTATGCATGAAATTTAAAATGAGATAACAGAAATTTAAGCCGAGCTCTCTCATATGACAGAGTAGCCTACATTCCCATATAATTACCAGTTCATGCATGCTGAACAATTGGACCTTAAGGTCAACGGGCTCTGTTTCACATGATATAAGTAACACCAACTACCTAATTATCCTAGCAGATATTCGTGAATATACATTGTAAGAGAGGAAGAAACAAAGTAGAACCCCGCATATCATGGTTGACTTAACTAGCAATTTTCATACTTTGCAGCATTTATTAGGGGTGTCAAATAGAGCTAGAGGGGCTGGACAGCTGACAGACTGACAGCCACCATAACGAACTATCTAGCTAGGGGCGAGCCAGCCTGCCATTTCAACAGGTAACTACTCTACAATCTCAACTTAACCTAGCTTTACCCAGGTTGGGAGGTGGGTGAAGACGGCAGCACCTACCGCATGTCCTAATAATTTCCCGTTTTACTTAGTATATTATTGTGCTATAATATTGGTTCAAGTATTTAGCGAGTTTGGACGAATGATACCAAATCAAAAAATACGCAGATTCGAATGAATTAACCTGTTAAGTAAAGTCACAGGCCATGTCCAAAACATACTACAAACTTGCACCGATGAACAAATGAAAGGCTCTTAGGCTTACAGAACAATGTCCACATTAAGATGAGTAGACTATCTACATAATATACTTCGGACATTCTTGTCTGTGTAAAGTATTTAGTCAATAGCCAACAAGTACTAAGCTATATTTACAACTCAATTGACAAAACAAGAAGATGCACAGAAAATATTATAACAGATTACTGTAGACACCCCTGTTTCTAACTTGTCTTAGAAAGTCTTTATTTGCAATTCAACATTTTTGAATTAACTAAACCTTTATGTTGATTTATTTGATTTGAGGCGTTCAATTCATTGATATTTTCTCTTCCAAAACAATTTGTATTCGGATCGAGATTGAAACATACAGACATACCTGAAAATTAATAATTACTTGAAATAATTAGTGAGGGGGGAATACAGAGGTATGGGGAGGACTTTCGGAGTGAAGACGGGGAAGGGGCCAGCGAAAGTGGCGGCACCGCAGTGGGGATGTGAACGGGGAAGGGCCGAAGGCCGAAGGAGGGAAGGGTTTCTGCCTTTCTGCAACGTTTTGCATTCTGGTTTCTCAATCTCCGTTAAATTTTTTTTATTGTTTATTAGATTTGAATTTAATAAAATCTTACCAAATAAATATTAGGAATTAATGCATGCGGACTAACCCGATCCATACCCACGACCCAAATAGGATGGCCCATTTACCCTGCAAACAATCGGCCCTCTAATTATCCATTTCTTATGAAATCTAGTATTAGGATAGGTTTTATATATTTAACAAAACAAAGGACTATGAATTCTAGTACTACAACACTGTTTTATTTTATATTGTTTCTATTTTTGTTTTAATAAATGACATATTTTAAAATTTCGCAACACTTGCATAGGACCATTGTCCTACCCACCCCTAACTGTAACAATTAATGATTAATTTCAAAATTACACATAGGAATCACATTATTCTTACTTGGGAATCATCACTTGACGTCCAATTGAAATCATCCATCACTTTTCTGCAACATAAATACAGTATAATTTAAATAATTAGCAATTTCTGATTTCTCTCATTATTTTCATGACTTCAACAACATTTCAAATGTTGTGTGCAGAAAATAAAAACATTTTTAATTTATGAAACGAAAAAAGTCGCTTCCTAATATTTCATTTTCAATCCCCAACAGTATAGATCTACAAAAAGGCTATTTACATTAACTACATAAATGGTACATGATATTTCACTTTCGCACATAAATGGTACATGATCTTTATTTTATATCGTTTTTGATACCCAGTAACAAAAATAACCTTAGGTACCAAACATGTGATTTTTTTGTTATGGATAATACTTTTGGAAATTTCAATTAAATAGCACTAACAAACATGTAATTTCTTTTTTCTTCATTTCTTTTTTCTTTTTTCTTCATTTTCTTCTTTCTATTTAGCATTTTATCTTCCTTTCTTCTTTCTTTTTTTCTCCTTAATTTATGTTTCCTCTTTTTTCTTTTATCTTCTTTGTCTTCTTTCTTTTTAGTATTTTATACATACATCTAATTGCATTCACAATATAAAATAAACACAAAATACCTAATTAAATTAATTATTTAAACTAATTAAATCAATTGAATATTATTATATTAAATTATATTATACTCATTTTAGGGTTGAAACACCTAACTAAAAATATTCAATTGTTTATATCATTAAGAACACAATTCACAATTTTAAATTGTTATTAAGACTATATTGATTAGTTATTAATTTAATATAAAATAATAATAATAATAATAATAATAATAATACCAATAATAGTTATTATTATATAATGTCATATTATTAAATATTTAAATTATTAGACTATAATTATTTATTAATTAATACTTAGTTTTTAGTATTGTAACAATAATATTATTATAATAATAATTAAATATAATTATGAATATAATTTTAATTAAGTGTATTTGAATGATATTTAAAAAAATTATTAATTTATAGCATCACAATAATAATATTAATATCGATTAATAATAATAGTATAAAGAGCGAAGAGAATGAGAGAAGATACTATAATATCACTTTTGGTACTAATTTTGTGTATACCCAAAATATCTTTAATTACATAAATGGAAAAATGTATTTGTATATAGAGCATTTTGGGGTGAAAATTGCATCAGGTACCAAAAATGTGATTAATAGGTACGAAAAATTATATAAAATAAAGATCATGTACCATTTATATGCAAAAGTGAAAGATCATGTATTATTTGTGTAGTTCACTCTTATAGATAGATTAATAATAATAATATGTTTTTATTTTGAATGCAATCTACATCAAATATAATTTGTAGAAAAAAAATATACTAGTAATTTTTATATCAACAAAAGTCTTGGTTAACGGTAACTATTAGTAAACATACTTAGAAAAATATATGAATTGATCGAAATAAACTTAATAATTAATTAGTACTGTACATAAAAATGTGTTTTGCCCACATAAAAATATTAGAGTTGGGATTTATGAAAATAACATCTATGCATGTCAATTTGTTGAAACCACCTCCCACATCCAACTATACGAAATTAGAGCTTATAACTTTTCTATATTTTGTGACAAAATATTTGGCTACGATTTTGAAAAATCACACGCACATTGTGTTTTTAGCAAAGAAAAAATTACAAATAATCTTATAAATTTTATAAACAGATAATAAAACACGGTATAAATAAAAAAAAGTATTACTTTGTATGTAAAAAAAGGTTAGGATTTCAAGATAGAAACCAAATTAACTGCTCAACCATACTTTTCAACACCAAACCTTCATAATCCTAAAAAGGGTCAACATTTTTGTTTCATAGTAAAATAAATTGATAGGAGAATTTCTTTGAAAAAGTTCATCTTACAAATTCAAAATGAAAAAATAATGTATACATATATTATTTCTATCACTACCCTATATACATACATATAAAATAAAAACATCCATTGGAATTTTTATAGGAAAAATTCTTTAATTCATAAAAAAATAACTTGTATACCTATTTTTAGCAACAAAAAAAATCAAACTTAGTTACAAAAATTACGATTGCGAATGCATAGATACAAAATACTATAAAAAAATAAGAACACGAATATGAAATGAAAGGAAGTTACCTTATAGAAATCGAATTGGTGATATCGATTTTGTATCAAATAATTCAACTTCTTAAGTGTAGCGCAAGCTAGCAACAACTGCTTCAGATTGGGGGTGAGGCCTTTTCCTTCTTTTTTGAAGATTTTTCTTTGGTTTTAATGGTTAGGGCAAGCTCTTCTCGGATTTTTGAAAGTCGGGGAGGACGGGAAATAATGTGAAGGGAGGACGAGAAATGATGTGAAGTCTTGTATAATTGCTTTATATGCAATCACGAATAAAATAAGGTCTTCAAGTTTTTAAATATGACGCGTTTTTGGCAGGTGAGTTGCAACGCTCTCTTCGCTGTCAATATTGTCATTAACTTCTCCTTTTACTCACACATTGAGTTGTAACGCTATATTCGATATAAGTGAATTTGTTTTTTTTGGTTTATATACCAAGCAAATTTCAAAATAAAACCACCATGTCATAAATGCAGTTGTCTCAAAAAAAATTTAAGGACATTTGGTTTTCTATTGAGGCCAATTTTGTAAATCATCTTTTAATTTATTTTGTGTATAGTTGGGGAATCAAATTAATTTTTTTTGTAACTGAAAGTACTTTGGATATTTATTATATGAAGACTTTTCATGACAGTTTTTAAAAATTATTTTCTAAATTTTATTCATTCATTTTTTATATATATTGAAGATAGTTACATTTTATCCACTATCAATTTCATAGTTATCTTCTCTTTTTAGCCGTGAACTGAATTGTAGGTTGTGTAGCATATCGCCTTCATTCAATAATAATCTGTAAGTATTTCTATCTTCTATATTTTGGCCACGATAATTTATTTTAGACTAAAGTCCAACTTTGACACTTTACATTTACTTTAAAAAACTTTTTTAGTCATTAACATTAATAATTTAATAAATTATTTTTTTATTTTCTATTTTTCATGCATAATAATTTTATGGTAGATTTTTGGAGCAAATACAATGGGCGAGACAATAGTGTACTTTAATCAGGACTTTTGAGCCCAATTTTGCGTAGGGCACATTAGCCCACTACTGGGCGGCCCGTTCTGTTTAACAATTATTGTTTTTTCAAAAAAACAAATAGCCTAGAATCATATAAAAATATTAAATTCGATTATTTTGAAATGAAATCATTTTTTGTCAGTTTGGTATATTTTTCCATCGAATTTAATGAATAATTAATATATATACTTATATTATATAAATATTAATCATTTTATATGGATGTGCATATTTCCTAAACAATATTGTTCTTTTGTTAGATTATTGTATTAATTAATTGTTTTTTGGAAAAAAAAATACAGTATTGAATTGTTTATACCAGTTATTTTATTAGATTATTACTATTGGTAGATTTTGAAACTGTCTATATCCAGAATTTTATTAATAATAATGAAATTGTAAAAAATAAGGATATTAAAATATTCATTAATTCGATCCCATTATTTCAAGCCAAAACCAATTAATATTTGGTCACAAATCACTAATTACTAGCGATAGAGGTACAGTCCTCCTATCGATGATGAGGAGAAAACACTATCTCTTATGTAACGAGAAAAAGAAAAACTTTGAGATAAATAACGCTAACAAACATTAATCAACAAGGGAATACACTATATATATCTATGAAAATACCATCAATCTTATTTCCCCATAGTTGACGAGTTCCATCCTTCCTCAAACCGAAAAAAAAATCACACACACTACTTGTCTACGAAAACGAAAATGATGCCAAAGGATTGAAGTTGCCCTGTCCGAGAATTTCAAACATAACAAATATCGTCGTAAGCAGAAGCAATACTACCTCCTCCACCGCGACATCGCAGCTCCATTGGAGACATGGTGGAGCTCAGTGCTAACTAGCCATTAATGCTACATACATAGTATTTTCACAAGGAGTTCTCAACTATTGTGAAGGTGTGTCCTTGCAGTTCACTGATTCAGTCAAGTGACAGAGCCGTTGAAGCTCGGGGCAGGGATCAAGAAGGAAGCTCGGCTTTGAGCTAGAACTAGCCGAGAAGGGAGTTCGGTTTTGAGCCGAGAAGGGAGTGCGGTCTTGAGCTCGGTTTGAGCGCCGAGAAGGGAGTGCGGTCTTGAGCTCGGTTTTGAGCTGCCGAACTGGAACTAGCAGGGAGCTCGGTTTGAGCTGCCGAGCTGAAACTAGCCGTTGGTGTTTAGCGGTTGTAACTGTTTCTAGAAACAAATTAGTTAGTTTGTTTTTCTTCTTGACTCCCATATATACTTACAGCTCGATTGTAATCAGAGAGAGAGAGACGCAGAACACAGATTACGCACACAATTGAAGAGAATTCTTGCACTAGCTAGCGTTTGCTTAGAGTGATAGATTGTGAGTGTGAAGTTCTTGTATTGAGAGTTCCATCAATAAAATTCCGGTCATCTTCTCCGTGGACGTAGGTGATTCATCACCGAACCACGTTATACCTTTGTGTGTTCTATTTTTCGATCGTGTGCGTGTGAGATCGGCGGCAACACGACCCCAACAAGTGGCGCCGTCTGTGGGAAGACTTCCACGATTTGCCGATTGATTGGTTTCTGGGTGAGTTCGTGTCTAGAGGTTCCGTTGTATAAGCTGATCTTGGCGATTGCCCACCGCTCGTTTTGAGAAATGTCTACAGCCAAGTTCGAGGTGGAAAAGTTCACCGGGAGAAACGATTTTGGGCTGTGGAGACTGAAGATGAAGGCCATCTTGATGCAGCAAGGCCTATGGGATATCTTGAAGAATGAAGGTGACGCTAAAGAAGGCAAACCTGATACTGATGACAAGGAGAAGCAAAGGCTTCAAGATATGCAGTATAAGGCTTATAGCACCCTGATCTTGAACCTCACGGACAGGGTGCTAAGGGAAGTTTCCAAGGAGGAGACGGCTGCAGGAGTATGGGGGAAACTTGAGTCATTGTATATGACCAAGTCTCTGGCGAACCGGTTACATTTGAAGCAAAGGCTTCTTGCTTTCAAGTTTTCAGATGGAAAGAGCATTTCTGAACAGCTTGAGGAGTTTGGGAAATGCATAGATGATCTTGAGAATATCGATGAGGTCATTAAAGATGAAGATAAGGCATTGATGTTGCTCAATTCCCTGCCTAAAAGTTATGAGCACTTCAAGGATGCAGTGCTTCTTGGAAGAGAAACCAAGGTCACCTATGAAGAGATTCATTCTGCATTAAAGATGAAGGAATCTCAGAAGGCTGATAACAAACAAACTGATCCAGTAGCTGAGAGTCTGCATGTGAAAAATAATCAGAATAAAAAGGGTTCCAAGAAGAAGTTCCAGAAGAAGGAAGAAGGTGGAGTATGGAAGGAGAAAAGAAGCTGTCACTACTGTAAGAAACCGGGCCATTTAAAGAAGCATTGCTTTGCTTGGAAGAAGAAACAAGAGCGAGAAAAGGCTGGGAACATAGAGACTGCTGATCTGGCTCAGGATGTTGAAGATAATGAAGCTTTGAATATCCACTCAGGGGCCAAGATTGAGGAATGCTGGATCATGGATTCAGGTTGCTCCTTCCACATTTGCTCACACAAATCTTGGTTCCAAGAATTATCAGCTTGGGAAGGATCAGTGATGCTAGGAAATGATCAAGTGTGCAATGTCAAGGGCATTGGGAACATCAGATTGAGGATGAAGGATGGGAGTATGAAGACTCTCACAGAAGTCAGATTCATTCCTCAAATCAAGAGAAATTTAATATCTCTTGGAATGCTAGAGTCAAAAGGGTGCGGATTCAACTCTGGTGATGGGATCCTCACAGTAACAAAAGGCACCAGAATTGTGATGGAGGCTCAGAGAAAGAACAGCCTATACTATTTGCTGGGTGAAACCGTGGTTGATGCTGTGAATCTTGCCCAGACAGAAGACCTGTATCTATGGCATGCCAGGCTTGGACATGTGGGTGAGAAAGACATAAGAGAGCTGGCTAAACGAGGAGTGATGAAGTTAAGTGCATCAGACAGCCTAAAGAAATGTGAACCTTGCATTCTAGGAAAGGCAAAGAAGCTGCCATTTTCTGGTGGGAAACACACTTCATCAGCCCCATTTGTGTATGCCCACAGTGACTTGTGGGGGCCATCCCAAACTGAATCCATAGGTGGAGGCAAGTATTTCATCTCCATCATAGATGATTACTCAAGAAAAGTGTGGATTTACATTCTAAGAGAGAAGTCCCAAGCTTTTGAAAAATTTAGAGAATGGCATGCTAGATATGAGAATGAAAAGGGCTCAGTGCTTAAATATCTAAGGACTGATAATGGCATGGAGTTTCTGTCTGCGGAGTTTGATAGTTTCTGTAAAGTGAAAGGGATAAGAAGGCATAGGACCGTGCCAAGAAATCCTCAACAGAACGGGCTGGCAGAAAGAATGAATAGGACATTGCTAGAAAGGGTGAGGTGCATGCTATTCTACTCTGGAATGCCAAAGAGATTCTGGGCAGAGGCTGTCTCTACTGCAGCTAATCTGATCAATAAGTGTCCATCATCTGCCATATCCAATGAGACCCCAGATCAAAGATGGTATGGAAGCCTAGGTGACTACTCAGCCTTGAAGGTGTTTGGGTGTGCTGCTTATGCACACATTAAACAGAGTAAATTGGAGCCAAGGGCAAAGAAATGTGTGCTGTTGGGATACCAAGATGGGGTGAAAGGATACAGATTGTGGAATTTGGATAGAGAAGGCAGAAATATCATTGTGAGCAGAGATGTGACATTCAATGAAGAGGAGATGCCATTTAAAGATGATGGGAAGCCCTCTGGTGGTGGCAGTAGCTCTGATATGCAAAACCTTGAGTTTGGTGGAGAATCTGCTGGAACAGACACTGATGAGGATGTTGTGATCACAGAAAATCAAGAAGAAGGTGGAGCAACTAGTTCTCAACATACTCAGAACACAGGTGAGCAGGAGTCACCAGTGCAGCAAGCTGCTGCAGCTCAAGGGGCCAGAAGAAATCCAAGAAGAAATGCAGGCCTACCTAGCAGATTCTCAGATTATGACATGAGCTTCTTTGCTCTATGTGTAGCAGAAGTACTCATGTTTTCAGAACCCTCAACCTATGAAGAAGCCATGAGTTGCAAGGAAAGTCAGAAATGGATCAAGGCCATGGAAGAAGAAATAGAGTCCTTGCTGAGAAATGGGACTTGGATTTTGGTGACTGATCCAGGGACTCAGAAGCTGATCAGTTGCAAATGGGTGTTTAAGAAGAAAGTAGAGGTGGGGGAAGTTGAAAGTATACGGTTTAAGGCAAGGCTGGTTGCTAGAGGATTCACACAAGTAGAGGGTATTGACTACACAGAGGTGTTCTCTCCAGTGGTGAAGCACACTTCTATTCGGATCTTATTGGCCATGACTGCTCATTTCAACTGGGAGCTGCATCAACTTGATGTGAAGACAGCATTTTTGCATGGAGATCTAGAGGAAACGATCTATATGATGCAGCCTAAGGGTTTTGAGAAGCCGGGAGAAGAAAAGAAAGTTTGCCTGTTAAAGAAAAGCCTATATGGGCTCAAGCAAAGCAGCCGGCAGTGGAACAAGAAGTTTCATGAGCAGATGGAATTGATGGCATTTGAGAGATCCAGTTTTGATAGCTGCGTGTATGTCAAGAGAAGTGGAAATCTAATACTGGCCTATCTACTGCTGTATGTGGATGATATTCTGCTGGCAGGATCAAGCAAGAGTGAGCTGCTGTCTGTGAAGGATGAGTTGAAGCAGAGATTTGATATGAAAGATCTTGGGGAAGCCAAGAGAATCTTGGGTATGGATATTGTCAGGAACAGAAAAAAGAAAGAACTGAAATTGGTTCAGGCTGATTATATCAGAAAGGTGGTAGAAAAATACCAGGTAAAGAGTGAAAAGTCAGTATCCACTCCATTGGCTAGCTGCTTCAAACTCAGTAAAGAACAGATGCCAAAGACAGCTGAAGATAGAGAAGAGATGAGCAAGATACCCTATGCAAATATAGTGGGAAGTGTGATGTACTTGATGATATGTACAAGGCCGGATGTAGCTCATGCCATAAGCGTTGCAAGCAGATATATGGCTGATCCAGGTAGGGATCACTGGGCAGCACTAAAGTGGATTCTGAAATACCTGAAAGGGTCTGTCATGGTTGGCTTGAAGTTTGGTGGTGGAGTTTGGTCTGAGGAGAGGGAAGTCCTAGAAGGATTCTGTGACTCGGATTATGCGGCTAACTTAGACAACAGAAAGTCTCAGAGTGGTTACATCTTCACACTATATGGCACAGCAATTAGCTGGAAATCAAATTTGCAGTCTGTGGTTGCACTGTCCACAACCGAAGCTGAGTATATTTCTCTGACTGAGGCTGCAAAGGAAGGGAAATGGTTGCAAGGAATCTTGGAAGATTTAGGAATGAAACTGGGAGCAGTGAAGATTAACTGTGACAGCAACTCGGCTATATGTTTAGCAAAACATCAAATGTTCCATGAGAGGTCCAAGCACATTGATGTGAGGAGGAACTTCATTAGAGATGAAATTCAGGATGGAAGGATTGATGTGGTAAAGGTTCCTACTGAAGAAAATGCATCAGATATGTTGACAAAATCTCTACCGGCTTCAAAGTTCAAGCATTGTTTGAAGTTGGTTGAGGTTGTGGAGTGCTGAGGTATGAAACAGGTTTTGAGAAGGGAATTTAGATGTTGATGGAGACTTGCAAGGACAAGGTGGAGATTTGTGAAGGTGTGTCCTTGCAGTTCACTGATTCAGTCAAGTGACAGAGCCGTTGAAGCTCGGGGCAGGGATCAAGAAGGAAGCTCGGCTTTGAGCTAGAACTAGCCGAGAAGGGAGTTCGGTTTTGAGCCGAGAAGGGAGTGCGGTCTTGAGCTCGGTTTGAGCGCCGAGAAGGGAGTGCGGTCTTGAGCTCGGTTTTGAGCTGCCGAACTGGAACTAGCAGGGAGCTCGGTTTGAGCTGCCGAGCTGAAACTAGCCGTTGGTGTTTAGCGGTTGTAACTGTTTCTAGAAACAAATTAGTTAGTTTGTTTTTCTTCTTGACTCCCATATATACTTACAGCTCGATTGTAATCAGAGAGAGAGAGACGCAGAACACAGATTACGCACACAATTGAAGAGAATTCTTGCACTAGCTAGCGTTTGCTTAGAGTGATAGATTGTGAGTGTGAAGTTCTTGTATTGAGAGTTCCATCAATAAAATTCCGGTCATCTTCTCCGTGGACGTAGGTGATTCATCACCGAACCACGTTATACCTTTGTGTGTTCTATTTTTCGATCGTGTGCGTGTGAGATCGGCGGCAACACGACCCCAACAACTATAGCATCCAAGTTGGTCATATATGTGTGTGTGTGTGTGTGTGTGTTTGGGAGAGAGAGATGTAGTGAAAAGGGATTGTGACAGCAAGAATATGCGATTTCTCTCCCATGATATTGTAAAGGATGGGATAATTCCAAGGGATATGCGGCGACCACAATTGATGATCAATTCACTTTTTTCTATTTTTAAATGATAAAAGCTTACTATTTATATGTTTAGATAATTTAGCATGTTAGTTCGTGATTGGTTTGTCATAGGAGCACCAATAGCAGTGATGGGATTCACATTTCTCTGTGCACCTGCACGTGTATATAGTATATAATAAGATTTTCTTGTATATTTATCTACCCCAAAATATTGGCGTATTATAAAATCGGATATTCTTTGAAAGAAATGATTAATGGTTTGATTAAACAAAGAACTAAAGTGATTTGGAAGGATAGATTTTACTATGTTATGTTAAGAGAAAAAGACCCCATTTTAGTTGGAACACACTTGATTTGTGGAAAACCACTAAAAAAGTTGGTGTTGGAGATTAATTAATTATTTTGTGAATTCCGGTAGCACTTAGCCTAACATTTCCATTTGTTCGATCCGACATAGATAGAAGAATATGCTTTATCAATCATTTACATATATTACTACACCTCACCAAGAATTAATTAGATCGTGTCACATTTGATATACTAATAGCAATACAATTTCTCTTATGCTTTATCAATCATTTACAAATTACATCTGTCCAAGAATTTATTAGGTCATGTCACATTTGATATACATATAATAGCAACATAATTTCCCTTTAGTGACAATTATAATTGCCATACTTATTCAAAATTTATGCCTCTATTTTAATCTTTGTTGTAGTGTAACTGTGTAAAATGAAAAAAATGTTGGGTGATATTACATGAGAAATATTACGTCTCGGCTGCCTAATATAAGATACATCCATTTTAGAATGTTCTATTTATAATAGTCTAAATATCTAGAATTTATCTTAATAGCTGAGATTAGTTGAATTTAGCCATAAAAATTAAGTTCATGTGTCATGTGATTTACGACATAACATGTGACTTGACATGAATATAATTGTGAGGCCATGCACAACGCTGTTGTTATACCGTTCTTTAACCGTTCCTTAAACTACTATTAGAATATTACTTGTGCGGATGCCCTGAAGCACTAAAGCATTTTGCAAAATCATCTTTTAATTTGTCCGGCCTCTACGACATGCATGTGCATCGCATTAATATTGGAATATTATTTATTCCGTATTCTAAGTTGAATTGTAATTTATCTAAATCTTAAAATTTAATATCTAGATGAGGTAGTTTTAAGCCTTCCTTTTTTTTCTTTTTTTTTGCAAACTATAATAATTGTCCCACACAAAAAATATAAATAACTGAGTCAGCATCAAAGTGTCCGGCTAAACATAAAAAGTGCTTGCTCAATGCCATTAGCGCCTAACACTGTGGTCTTCACAATTATGTGTATTTACTAAACTTTTGCACACATACGTGGTATATGTGATCACAAAATCTTTGGACTTTCGGTCGCGTAAGTGCAACTGAGTTTACACGTACACTAGCCAGCACATGTGCTCATAAACTTTTGAGAGCCTCCGCGATGGGGAGGACGATAGGCCGCCCGATGCCTCGGGCGCGTCATCGTCCGCCCACTGTGGGTGCGCAGACGATGCATATAGATCGTCCGCGGACGATACGCGGACGATAGGGCATCATCCGCGCCATCGTCCACCTACTATGGACGACGCGGACGATGCAACGCGTTTTTTTAATTCCGAAAAATTTATTTATATAAATACCTCCTACCCCACCTTAATTTGTAACCTTTCCATTCACTTTTCCACACTCAAATTACACTATAAAATGGATTCCGAATATCGGCCGTTCGACTCCAACACGCAGTACGATCCCGAATTCAGTACGGATTCGTACGGTCTGTCTGACATGGAGCCGTCTCCAACTCGCCTCGCCGCCCCTTCCCGCCGCGCGCCGCCCCTGCCAGAAAGAAGCGGAACCGGCACCGGGCGTACAAGGTGCCACCTCCGGAAACGAATGAAGAGTACGCCCTCGGGAGGACGAACTACCAACCGGAAGAAAACCTCGTCTTGGCGAGGTGTTGAGTGGATATTTCGGAGGACCCGGTATTCGCGAACAACCAAAAGCAGGTTGCGTACTTGGAGCGCATCGTCGAGCGCTACAATGAGGCTAAGCCGCCGAACGCGTACAAGCGCCATAGGGAGTAGCTCCGCAAGCACTGGGATCAGGTGAAGAAGCAAGTCAACCTGTTCTCGGCGAAGTGCGAGAAGTGCTCGAGGGAGCATGGAAGCGGCGAGAGCTTGAGCGATGTGCGCGATAGAGCGCTGTTGTCGTACCAGTCAATGTACGGCGACTTCAAGCATTTCAACATCTGGGCGCTCTTGAATGACAAGCAGAAGTTCCAGAGCGGGATTCTGCCATCGGCTGCGCCAAAGAGGACGAGGACCACCGAAGTCGGTGCTTACACAAGCAGCGAAAGCGGCGCATATCCGGTGGACCTCAACCGGACGATGTACGAGGATGAGGAGAGTTCCGGCACACTGGTGTCTTCCCGACGTCCCATTGGCGTCAAGGCTGCGAAGAACAAGGGGAAGGCGAATGCGACATCCTCCTCGCAAGCCGCGGCCGCCCTCATCGCCGACCCCGACCCCGACCCCGACCCCGGCGGCACTTGCCTACGCGGAGTTGGCAGTGGCCGCCAACCGAGGACGTTGTTGGACACGCACAACGCCCTCATGCAATGTCAGGACCCGGCCAAAGCCGAATACCTCCAAGGGATGATCGATTAGCTGCGCCGCAAGTTGGGACTTTTGTAAAGTAGTCAACTTTTTTTTCATTTTTAACTCGTGTAAAACTTTTTTTAATCAATGTAAGATTTGTCGTTTTTAATTAATCGTGGTATTTTTAATTATTTTGCATTGACATATTTGAAAACATTTAAATTAATTAACAAAACAATAGTGAAACCTATAGGGCATCCTTTAGGACGGCTTGTAGGGCGCCCCATTGCAGGTGGGAAGAGTAGGAGGATAAAATGCTGACGTGGCAATGTATAAGGCGGGCTTTAGGGCGTCCCTTAGGGCTCCCCACTGCTAAATACTCTGAATTGGTTAGCATAGTTTGTGCTTGCCGTGTTGAATTTTGGTTTGAATTTGGCAAATATCAGTCATCATGGATTGACATTTGTATTTAATTATTTTTAAAAATATTTGAATGTCGCATACACAAAAGTACCCACTAATGTGGAATTTAATATTTAACAAAACAAGGACGTGATCCATTGCTGACTCCCCATAAATTACTAACTACAACTAATTAGAGATCATAGGATCTTTAGAGATGTAGTGGCCTATAATTTGTCATGTATAAATTCGTTTTATTATTTAAATTTAAAAAATAAAAATATCTATCAAATTTAGGGTTTTAGTAAAAATGTCAATATAGTGTATTAAACATATCAACGTGATGTCTTGAATATATCAACATAATTTTGAATTGACATTTTATATCTATTATGTTGACATATTATTATAGCTATATTGACATAACTCTTTCATGAAAAATACGAAAATTCAAGATTTTTTTTTAAATTTTGACATCGAAATATATGCAAATGAGATCTCGTTAGAATCCTTATCAATTATCTTTAGTTTGATATATGTTGTTTGAAAAAATAATTTAAATTGAGATTGTTATATGCATTTAAAATTGTGAAATATTTTTTAAAAGTTTGTTATAACTAATTTGTTGTTAATTGACATAAATACTCTAATTGATATTTTTTGTTCACTATATTGATACCCGAAATTGAATGATCATAGCCCTTGATTTGAGGATCTAGTGTCTATCATTTAATTGTAGTTAGCAATATAACATACCCCTAGAAAAATATATATATTTACTTTGCGAGCAATGACGTGTTTGCTAAATATTTAGAAATAAATAATACTCCCTCCGTCTACGAAAAATATGACACATTGTGAATGACACGAGTTTTAATGTAAAATTGGTAAAGTAAGAGAGAAGAGAAAAAAAAAGTAAGAGAGAAGTAGTGTTAGTGGAATGTAAGGTCCATATTATTAGTAAGAAAGAGAGGAAAAAATAAGAGAGAAGTAATGTTAGTGGAATGTGGGATTCATATTATTAGTAAGAGAGAGAGAAAAAAAGTAAGGGAGAAGTTATTGAAAACTTTGTTTTCTAAAATGCTCTATTTTTTGTGGATAATAAAAAAATGATAAATATGCTCTATTTTTGGTGGACTGAGTATGTAATTTATGTTAAACCTATGTTTTTTCCTACCAATAGTTTATATGGCCCATTAGCTAAACCTCGTTTAATTGATTTCGATGGGCCGATCCTTAGAAAGATGAACCATATCGTCGGTTGATTAAAAATATTAGGCCCTTAAGGAATTTTACAAAAATCATTTTATGTTCATACATAGGTTGAAATCAATTCAAGGCCATAACATCAAATTAATTTCAGGACCATTAGTGAGAGAGTCACTTTAAAATCAAATTTGTTCATTAGATTCGGTACAATACTCCCTCCGCCCCAAATTGACCAAATTCATGATTCAAAATAAACATTGACCTTTAAATATTTAACCAATGTCTGCGACACAAAATTGATATTGAAATAATTTAACCTAAGTTTGCTTCAGACGAGGCGCGAGATCAAGATTCAGACTTTGCCTCCTTATAATAATGTTATCATGATTTATAGTGTAAAGTGTAAAGTGTAAACTGTAAAATACTATGTAAATTTAAGATAAATAAGGATATAAAAATTGACGACAACATACAGACGCAATTGATAATATGCTGCATAAATGTAACCGTTATTCTGAATTTTTATAATTGTTGGGGCAAATCTATCCCTCCGGAGCCAACTGACCTACACAATGTAGACATAATTTTTATGATCGTAATTTTACAGTATCTTAGCATTTGAAGTAAAATAAAACTCACAAATACTGGATGCTGGAGGTGACAATTACATCAATAAATAACAAAATGATCATTCAGAAAAGGAGAATTTCGTAAAAATGTAGTAGGTTTGTATGGTGCATGGATACCCTAATTAATTATGGTTGCAACGTGTGGGAACTGGGAAAGGAGTAATAGATAATTGATTCACGAATCTGATAGAGATTTGGAATGGGTAGATAAGTCGATACCTAATGCATTCATATTTTACCTCACCAAGTTATGCACCTGTCCTCGTTACAACAAACACATAAATGCGATAAAGATTGAAGCCCACTACCCACCAAAATCAACTACTCACAATCCACGAAATAAAGAATATGATAACATTACCAAACAAATGTAAACATATACAGTAAACAATTCATTGCAATTTAACAAATATTAATAATCTTAACATCTCGTGATCAAATTACAAAAGATCATTCATTTGGGTAGTAAATTGCTACCAATAAATATAATTAAGGCTAAGGGTTATTTGAAATACACTATGATTCCGATTAGTTGCGATAAATAAGGGACCATTATTTCAAACTAATTATTCGAATTTATAATGCTTTAACAGTGCATATTTGAAATTCGAATTAGAATTATACCTAATTAATTTATGAACTTAAACATGCGTGCTTTTAAAAAATAGGGTTATAATAATTATAATTAAAAATGTTATCTTGTTAAAGAAAGGCATAATGATGAGACAACAAGTGACGGCATAATAAACAAAATAATGCGGCTCAAATCATCATTCCTTGTATTTCATATCATGTGATTATCCAAATAATCTAATCATGTGATTATCCAAATAAAAATACTATTATAGACTGTGTTATGATAATCATAGGGAAGTTCAATGTTCAAAGGCAGAAGAACAATTTGGTTATGGGATGCCTGCACGTCGATTAGTTATCAAATAAAATAAAGGGTTGTGTTGGGGAAACTCAGACATTTGCATTACCACCTTATTTATACCCACCAATGGCTTTGACATTTTATATGATTCCCCCCCAAAACATTACATTGTTTTTTGCATTAACGTGTATATGTCCGACTTTAATCATTACCGGATTAACGTTCGCACCATAATTACTACATTTCCTCAACGTATAGATTCTCAAGATGATCATAATTTTTTTTAAATCTTTGTCAATGTTCACAAATATTTATCTTGAACTAGAATCAAGACTCAAGAGTACACACAACTCTTTATATTATAATAATTATATTATTATTATTACTATTATTATCCTAACAAAATAATGCACGCTTTTTAATACAACTTCTTATCATTTATGTACACTTTCTTCACTTATTTTTAATTTTATTATACTGGTACTCATCATTTTTTACTGATAATTAATACACTAAAATGGAATCCCATTCTCTATTCACAATGCATTCTACTTAATATTTATTAAATTTGTGCCATAACCTAGTGTGCACTATTTTGTTCTTATTTATTAATATCATTAATGGATTAGGAAGAAATTCCCCCATCATATAATTACATTAAGTAGAAGTTGTGAACTGAGATTTGAATGTAGTTTGGGCAATGGGCATAGTCAAAATAAATTTTATTGCAGATGAAATATATTTCTCCCGATATCAAGGAGTCAAGGACTCGCTTTATCGTTTCCATCAAATGGCCCCATTATCCCAAAGTATAAATATCTTCTAAAAGAAATGAATCTAATAACAATTTCCATGTTCAAACTTTTTTCTTTATAAAAGCCTTAACTTCCTCAAGCTTATATTGTATTCCATCCACCCCATCCCATAAATGTGTAGTGTCCAGCCATCCATCCATCCCATAGAAATAGAGATTTTGGATACTACTAATATAATGTGTAGTGATTTTTTATTTGTTTTAGATGATGATATCTACAGCCATGATTTTATCTATAACTCAAAACACAAACCAAAAAGCATCGTATTATTATATGATAATACAAAACACCGAATAAAATTCCGACACAAATTCAAACAAACAAAAATCCGAGGTTACATACTATTTTCAATGATATACAAAATGACAAGAAGAAACCACAACCTACAAACCGTGTCCCAACCCCAATTTTTGGTAATTTAATTATATTTGGCTGGGATATGGAATATAAATCGCTATCTAACAGTAATGCCTATAAATTTAATGCCAAAACTAGAATTCAATTTAGAAGTATTGACTGGTGTTTACCGTTAGTTAACCCAAGGCCAACGAAGGGGTAATTCCGTAATTTAGCACAAAGGAGAAAGGAGACGTTAGAGTTACGGCAAAAATTTGAAAACGAAAGAATGTTAATGACTTAATTCTACACTAGTAGTATAGTATGTTAATTAATAAATGGCGCCGCGGCCATGTCCCATCCCATCCCCCTAATTTTTCGCCGTTGCTATTTAATCGCATAAATTCCCCATCTCTCATTTCAACTTATATTCTTTGTCTCGTGCCACATACTATTACATTTGCTGCCAATAACTGGGGTGAGTATTAGTTTGTTTGTATCTGAATCCTTGACCGTATTTTGTTGAGAACTGTATAGTTATTAGTTTGTTTATGCAGTGAACAATTTTGGCATTTCTCAATTTGTTGGTGAGGATTTTGGAATTATGTTTGTTTAAGAATTTAGCAATTGATATTGTTGGGGGTTCGGGATTGAGTTGGTGAGGAGAAGAATAGAAGATGGATCTGCAAGTTACCGACCTTTTAGTTTTTTCTTATTCAATATGTTGATTCTTTACGATTTTGTGAATTTTAGTTTAGGTTTGAAATTTGTATTTGAATGTTAATAATGATATGTTGTCATTTCGCAGATCTTCTGCCGACATTGTTTGATTGTGTAATTGCTGGTGGAATAGCTGAGGATGATTATTGGCTGTGATTATTAGAAGTGGTTCAGAATAGCTACGTGGTTCATTTGAGGAGGTAGGAGATACCACACCAGGTTTTGAAATGGCCGTTGCTGGTTTACGCAATGTTCCGGATTTTGCTCCTCGGTCCTTCCTTGTTGAGGCGCAGAAAAGAGACTCGGGCAGGTGGGATGATGACCGTTGTAGGCGTAGCACAAGGGCATCCACTCTCTTGCAGATGTGGCGGGAGATTGAAGGTGAACACGTATTGAGTGAATCGTACAGGTCAAGGAAACAGAGCAATGGTTCTGATACGGAGTGCAGAAGCATATGCACGTCTGTTGGAGATGGGAGTGAGAATGGTGATGCTTTTTCTCCAGTTTCTTTTGAGTCTGAAAGCCAAGCCTTTAGTGGTTCAGACACCGAGCATGATGATGATAACAGTGTAATATCAGAGCAATCTAGTGAGTTGGGAGAAGTTGAAAGGGAAAGGGTGAGGCAAGTTTTTCGAGGGTGGATGAATAGTTGTCATAGGGGTGATCCATCTTATGGATCCAATCGTAAAAACCATGCACAGCGATGCGTCAGTGAAATAGAATCTGAAAGGGTAAAAATTCTCTGGGAACTGGCAGAAAATACTACTCAGCAGATAAGTGTCTGTGACTGTGCATCATCTGGAGAGGGAGCGGCTGAAATTGGGTCTCAAACTGTGCAGGTGGGTAGTGGATTGGTAGTTAATCATCCAGAGATTGGTGCACGAAGGCCCCTTCGCAGGTTATGTGGGAGACAGACTCTTCATGACCTTCTCTTGAAGGCTCAAAGCGAAAGAAAAAAAGAACTTCTAAGCCTGTTAGAGCGGAAACCTGTGTCTGATTTTGCTCACTGTAATCGCATTCAGGTGATAATATTTGATGTATTATGTTTTAAGCAGTAGGTATTTTCCTGCTGAGTGAAAGCTTTGCCAACTATTTATCTGGCCTTTTGAGATACCCTGCATCCTCGTGTGTTGCAATGGATTATTAATGTTGTAAGTACAGTCATTTGGCTCTTCGAGCTTTACTTGAATTCTTTACCTTGCATGCCACATTCAACTGAAACCTCTAGAAACAAAATTGATTCATTACAAAGAGCAAGATAGATGATTTAGCCTATATGCTAGACCGCTGAGGTTGTTCTTTTGGACATAGAATATTTTTCCATATCCGATTAGGAATGGACTATTTTTAGAATCTGATGTGCTATGACTAATTTCTTGAACCACTTTGCAGGCACATCTCAAAGGTAGGTTCCTAAGAAATGGAGGATTGGTGATGGATGAAAGGCCATCTTCAGTGGCTGCCACCGAACTGGGTTTTCTTAGACAAAGACAAACAGTTTCCGACCTTAGGTATTTTTAACTATTCGTTCAAGATACTGAGATCCAAATTAAGAAGACATCTGCTGCACTATTTTGGCTTGGAACAAGTCACAGAACTTTTGTTATCTAGTTTTTAAAATCAGGTCTGGGGTGTATGCTAACTGAAATTTATACAGGGAAGGATTCCTCTCCAGGTTGGACAATACTGGTTCTGCTGTAGTAAATAATACTGGGTCTGTTTTGTGTTCTAGCGATGGAAATAAGGGTGAAGCTGTGTCTACTTGCATTGAAGGGGTAGTTACTGGAAATCAGATTGCTGCAGACTTGGAAGGTACCACCGTAGATGGGAACAGGAATATGCATCAACTTGAAGTACAAATTGATGAAGCGGATGGACCTGTTTTGGCTAATGAAAGAAGTCAAGATGATGTGTCAGTCTGTGCTAAAAGGGCTAGTAGTGTAAAGGAGTCGGTTTTTGCAACTGAAGCAAGACAGCATGGAGCATGTAGTCATATTGAAGATGAAGATATAAACATAACATGTAGTAATGAGTCTGTGTTAGAATCTGCAGACTTGAATTGCAGTGGGTCCTCTTATGATTCCATACATGTTGAAACTTCTGTTCCTGTAGTAGATGATAGTACCACTGGATTTGAAGGAAACACAAATGAGAGATTTGAATCATATGATGTTTCGGATGAAGAATCACAAAGTATTGGGCAAAATGTAAATCATGTTGCATTTACTGAAAGAGACTCTGATCAATCATTTCCTGGACCATCTGGTGACAATGTTGAAGAGCAAGATCAGATGCAAGAATCTAATGACTGGCCGAGCCATGATTTTCAGGTGGCTATTGATAGTAGGCTAAACACGCCTTATAGTGAGGCAGGAGAATCTGTTAGAGGAGTTGACACAACTTATTTCCCTGATGATGATAATGCTAATAGTATGGAACTACGGGAGCTTTTCAGCTGGTACACTATCTAATCACTTTCTATTCAAAATGATATCCCAAATTTAATGAAGGCATTTGGGCTAACAACTTGTCGTTTTTGCTTCAGGAGACGTGTATCTAGTCTTCTCCGTAGCAGTTTCCGTGAGAGCCTGAATCAGGTGTTACAGTCTCATGTAGAAAGGCTGGAGAATGCATCCTTTTCTCAATCTGAGGAAGACCCTGAACAGCTAGATCATGAGCAATCTCTGGCTCCATCTGAAAGTGCGGAGAGAAACCCATTTATGCAGTCTTCAACACTTTTTGAGGCGTCACAACAACTTTGGAATGATGATTTGGAGGCTACAGATTCGGCACGCCATTACTTAAATCAGCAGTTTGGAACAGTAAGCTAAAAGCACTAGTGTTCATAATTCATTTCCCTTCTGTTATTGCATACACACATTTCAATTCAGTTCTTGTTTGCTCATGCATAGGTATTTCTTGATGGCATTGTGTATGTTTAATAAGAATTTCAACCTTTATCCAGACTTCGTTGGATTTGCTTCTGAAATGCTATAAAATCTTCCTTTCCAACAATGGTCCTTCCTGTTTGTTGAATCATATACTTTTACTCCTGCCACTGACATATCTTTCTGTACATGATTGTCAGGAATGGGAGGTCATCAACGAGTTAAGAATGGACATGGCTAGGCTTCAGCATGGGTTGAACAATATGCAAGGTATGCTGGAAGCTTGCATGGATATGCAATTAGAGTTGCAGCGGTCGTTGCATCAAGAGGTCTCTGCAGCTTTAAATAGGCCAATCTCTTCAGGAGGTTAGTTTATCGCAATATCAGGTTATTTTCTTTCCCTCCTGTCTATGCCCACTTAACCTTTTAATGATAATGTGATGCAGATGTAGCCAAGGACAACCAGGTTCGTGATGAATCTCAGTGGGATCATGTCAAGAGAGGAATTTGCTGCCTATGTCAGCACAGTAAAATTGATTCCTTGCTCTACAGGTATGCAAGATTAACCTGCCTCACATTAGGTATTCTAATCTTGATGATGTCAAATATGATGATTGTGTTGTTATGCAGATGTGGGCACATGTGCACCTGTACAAATTGTGCAGAACATCTGGTCCAGTCTCAGGGAAAGTGTCCTATGTGTTGTGCCCCGGCAGTAGAGGCTGTCCGCGCCTACTTTGCCCGGTAACGAAAAGGACTCAATATGCATGTATAGACTGCTAAGGATTTGAATTGCGCAAATCCTTCCCGCATTAGGTGATTTTGAAGAATTACAAGGTCGGGTCAGGTTGGGTCGGGTCATCCATGAGGCGGTGCAGCTGGTTGTTCCAGCTTCCTTCAGTTGAGGCTCCAAATACATTTCCTCCTATGCATATACATTTGTAAATTATTATATGAAAGCAGTTTAATCATTATTTATCGATGATGATATTGATACTCATTTAACATTGGTTTATTCTCCAATTATACTCATTTTAACAAAAGGTGGAAACGTTATAAATTACTATAGATCTTGATTAAATATAAGGTAGAAGTGTGCTGTTTAAAACCTTTTATTTTTGGAATAAATCCAATTTTGATGGCTCTCCAAAATGACAAGTAGAGGTTTAAAACTTTTTATTTTTAGAATAAATCCAATTTTGATGGCGGTTCAAAATGACAAAACTAGGAGTATAATTTTTAGACAGAACTAGTACTCCTTTTGTCCCATAAAAATATATGCACTTCTCATTTCATCCACAAGCATTTCAATTTATAAAAAATTATCACCAACTCATTATCCATATAAGTAATTTTTAACTCATTGAATACTAGTAATAAATCTTAATAGATTTAACTAATCTTCCTCTCATTTCTCTCACTTTACCAATTGTGTATTATATCATTTGCCATTTCATTTCAATTACCCATATTTTTATGGGTAAATTGCTTCTAATCATGAACTTTACCGGGTTGTGCAAATTTCCCAAACGACCTGACCCGATAGTTTTCCGGCATAAACTTATCCTATGTGGCAGTCGGAACACAAAATGACGTTGTTTTGTGTTTGTTAAAAAAATAAAAATTCGTTGACTATCACAACTGGTGGTGCGCCGGAGCAGGTGGTGCCTCGGAGCGGCTGCAGGCGGTGGCGTTGGGTAGAACATCACCTAAAACTCCTCCAGCGCCGCTGGGGAGAACATCATCATCCGAACAACCACGATTTCACATCCTTTTCAGACTTTGGGATCTTGCCTTTGAATATTTGGAGTGAGAGGTAAGGGAGGGGCGGTCGGCGGTGGTCTCTGGAAGAGAGGGAGGAGCGGTCGGCGGTGGATGGTGATGATGGGGGCGGAGCCAACAAGAGGAAGAGGGACGGAGTGCGACGGAGCCGCCGCTCCCACAGCGGCGGCAGCGGCGGCAGCGGCGCGAAGAGGCCGAGAGTGGGAGAGATAGAGGAGGGGGAAAGAGGGAGAAAGGAGGGAAGGAAAGAAAGAGAAGAAGGGGTGGAGCAGGTGGAGCGGCGGCAGCCGGTGGCGCTGGAGTGAGCAAGGAGAAGATCTTTTTTTTTCCCTTAAATTATGGTTAGGGTAAATAAAGTGGGAGTAGAATGAGAATAAACACACTCAGCATCCAAATCATCTTCTATGTCAGCATCAATGCACACATCATCACTCATCATCTTCTATGTTAGCATCAATGCACACATCATCACACTGCTTAGCCGGAATGCCCGACTCGGGAAATCGACACATGAAGGTAAAGCTCAAACAACTTTTAATGTTCACAGGAAAAACCAAACTATTGTGAAGTTCATGATTTTAGAAACAATTTACCCTATTTTTATTGCCCATATTAAATTTTTAATTTGTGATAAAATACATATATTTATAATTAACAGTTATATATTTTAAAAAAACTGACAATTAAATTTTTTTTGGTAATCCTAAAAAACCTTTTAAAGTTTGTAGTTCATTTGTTGATTATCTTGATGGGATAATTAGGATCAAGTTTGGTGTCTAATTTATGTTGTGATGGTTAGAGATTTTTGCAAGACGCACTTAGGAAAGGCAAAATGTACACGAGCAAGATACACAAGGAAATAAACACTACATATAGAGAAGAACTAGCTGTAGCTACCAAGTTAATGCCCTAAAAGCCTGAAGCTCAAACATCGTGTTAACTAACTAAACAAAGATAACAGACCTACAGTACATAATTAAAATGAAATGAGCTAATGAGCAGTGACATAAGAAATGTAGTTAGTGACAGCCTTGGTGCTCTCAGCAATGGCATGCTTCCCCAACTCCCCCGGCAGCACCAGCTTCACAGCCCCCTGAATCTCCCTCGACGACATCGTCCGCCTCCCCGTGTACTTCTGCAGCCTCGCCGCCTCCTCCGCCAGCCTCTCGAACATGTCCACCATCAAGTTGTTGAGAATCACCATCGCCTTCCCCGATATCCCCAACTCCGGGTGCACCTGCTTCATCACCTTGAATAGGTACGTCTTGTACCCTTCTCCTCCACCCCCGCCGCCTCTCTTCTTCTTCTTCTTCTTCTTCTTCTTCTCCACTTTCTTCGTTCCTTCTTCCGCCTTCCTTTTAGGCCTTACTGTCCTCTCCGCCTGCGGTGTTTCTGGGGGAGTGGGAGCCTTTTTCGGCTCGTATGGCTGCGTTTCGTCCTCGTCTTGAGGCGACGGAGGAGCGGTGGCGGACGTGACGACCTCCACATTCTCGTTGGCTGTTTTGGAAGAGGAGACCAATTTTACTCTCCTCTCATCGCCTTCTGATGATTCCCTTCCCGTGACTACCAATTCCACGGTTTCCTCCACCACTTTCTTGGTTGTCACCACCGCCCTCCCCGGCCGCCTTTTCGGTGCCATTTTGTCGTTTCTGCTGTAAATTAATGAAGTTTTTGGCTTTTAATTTGGTGGTGGTGACGGTTCTACAACGCAGGCACGTGGATAACACGTGTCGGACGGTCAATATATGACTGCTACGTGGTAAAAATGTGCAGTGATGACTAATTACCTTTTTCTCTTAACACTCACAAACCCAAAAGTCTATGTTTTACTCGACTGCATATTACTACTACATTATTCAAATCATCCTCAAGACAAAATGAAGTGTCTAGATTGAAGCTATAGGTTAACGGCTTAACGCCATTTTTCAAACTTAAACGCATCCCTTCACTTCATAATCTTGACAATTTTTCATTTTAAGTATGTTTATCTTCATTTTGTATTCATTTATATTTTTCCAATTTATCTTGACAATTTAATTTATAAAAAAAATATTGCAATTAAATAAATTTAAATTTATACGTCCGTCGGGATTGATTTCTTTTTTATTTTTCTCTACACACATTCTCTCTCTTACTTTACTATTTCTCTACTTTAATTATTTATTATTCCTATTGGTTTTCCCAAACATGTATCGAAAAAAAATCAACCACTTGAACTAAGACAAATACTTCTTTTGTTCCCATTTAGTAGTTAATCAATTTTAGTCCGTCTCCCATTAAAAGTTCTGATTCATTTATTCTTAAATTATACTAATATGTTCTTTCTATCAATCTTATACTTACTAGCTATTTAAGTATAAAATTAAAATATAAAAATAAATTTTATATTTTTTTATTAATTTCTTTTCTTAAATTTGTGCAGGACTTTCTAATAGGAAGGGAGCAATAAATTTGAAATGAACTTAAATAGAAAACTGTAATTATATTTTATAGATAAATAGAGTACAAGCACATCATATCGTACATATTTAATTATTTTTTGCTATAGTTTTCAAAACGTACGGCTATATATCACAATTGACCCACACGACCAAACCTTAGAAAACTTTTTTCAAGAAAACTTATTTACACGTGTGTGCTAGTATTTTCGTATAGTTAAAACATGAAAGAACTAGCTTCTTAATTAATTATTAATATCGCCGACAATTGTTGAAAGATAAATATCATGAAAATAATTTTTTAAAGTTATAGTATATGCATATTCATCGTGTCATGTATAATTGTATTTGTGTATATGCTTATGAAATAAGCTTAGCAATCAAGTGAAATATAAATAGTTCTTAAAAAAAAACCCTATCAAACAAGTAAAGAGTTCTTTTAAAAAAACCCTATCAAACAACTAAGTTAACTAACTGAATGTAGAATCAAGGCAACCTTAGAAATCTCAAATTAGAGTATATTGCAGGAGTTAATCTAATCTAACTTTAAAGTTTAACCAAATTGATAAAACTACAGTTACTTCAAACAGTGTACATGAATTAAGACGATGCTTTCACATACAGGTGTGGTTCCAATCCAATCAGTTTACTTAAAAATATTAGTATTTCTTATATAGCCAGAAACAGAATGGTTTTGGATGTAACACAATAGGAATCCGATGTAACGCGTGGAAGGTAATAATACTACACCAACTAACAACCAATTCCGTTCCTGCATGTGCTTCTGTTTTTTCAAACCTTACCTTCATTTTTCTTCCTTTCTTGCGTAGGCGTTGTTTATGATCACTTATTCTCTCTCCTCTCTCCTCTCTCCTCCGAATAAGATGAAAACTCGGACAATCTTAATTACTGTATAACCATATCCACCCCCTCTAAAATTAATAGTAAAAAATAGAAGAGTACTGCAATCTTAATTAAAGTGCCTTTTTAGATTATTAAAGTTTTCCCTTTCAAAAATCGGTGGTAATTTTGGAAATTTCCCGAGTTTGAAGTTAAACAATGCCTTATCCCTTCCAAAACTCGTATTCAACCATGACCTAAACGGTTCCTAGAATCAGCACATACGGCAACGAAAAATAAAGAAATTACTAACAATATTTAAATGAAAAATATGCTAATTACACAAATTTCTTCATACATAGAGGATGTAGCAAGTAATTGGAGTGTAACTAATCACACCTAATTAATGTCGCCCTCATATATAATTCAGTTCCTAAACATTCACACTTGATGAAATGAAAAGAAAACGAAAAATATGTACCCGTTTCTATAACTAATCACAAAATAAAATAAAATAAATAGATAACTACTAATAATATGCATATATACCTCTAGATCTCTTCTAAAAAAATAATCAATTATCAGAACGTATCTTCTTGGAACCTGAACTGTGGTCTGGCTCCGGCTCGGATACTGGTTCAGGCTCAGGCTCAGAAACCCGTGGTGGCGGTGGCGGTGGCGGAGATTGAAATTGAGAGAAGAATGCATTAATTTCCTTGTCCGGTACAATTTTACCACTTAGCACCACTTTCCCAATGCTAATTCTTCTATACAAGTAACTTCTCTTCCACTTCTTTGGCGCCGGAGGAGGGCGCCTCAAACACACCGGCGGAATCTTGTGCTCCTCCGACGTCGGAGTTTCGTAGCCCTCCTCGGGATTTTCATGTGCTGGATTTGTAGTACTAGAAGTAGAATGTTGTTGGGACATGGCTGGGAATTTTTCAGAGGATTTTGACGAGATGTTTTGTTGCTTTTTTGGGGAAGAATAAGGATGATGGCAGAGCTTGAGAAGTACAGTAATATAGGAGTAGTAATTTTTATCTTACGGAAAAATAGGGAGACGATAAATACCAACACATTTGTATGTATCTATTTCCTCTCATGCAATATATGTATTCGACATTTATTAGAGTCACCGCGCTGTGAGGAGTTTATGTGTCACCGCTTTTTTATTAGTGAGGTGTGTTGTAATTTATGACTTTTTAATTTTATTGTGTTATTATCCTACTTAAATCATTGTATCGCCTAGAGTTATAGTAATAGGCAAATCATAATATACTAATAAATCACGAACAGCTGTCCAAATCAAAATATACTAGTATTCAGAATTTGATATTTGGATTTAAGAAAATCACGGATGGTAATAATTATTGAGTTAATCATTTGAAAAGAAAATCGAATATATAAAGAATCAAAATAATAAATACAATGGAAATTATTTGGATTTAAGAAAATCACGGATGGTAATAATTATTGAGTTAATCATTTGAAAAGAAAATCGAATATATAAAGAATCAAAATAATAAATACAATGGAAATTATCCTATGTGGTCAAATTTTGGTCCGTCCTATAAACTTTGAAATTGGAATATTAAATCATGAAGTTTCAATTTTATTCAATTATATCATGCACAAATCGACATCTTTTTATAATAATAAAATGATATTATTTTAATAAAATAAGAAGAGAATGAGAAAAAGTTGTGGTGCTCCCTCTTTTATGTGACGGCATGGTCCATTTGGTGGCTTAGGAACAAAATTGTTTTCGAGAAGAGTGTCCCAAGTTGGGAAACTGAGAAGAAACTCTTACTGTGGAGGCTAGGTTCGTGTGCTAAAGGATGATGTCCAGAGTTTCCATTTTTACCGGAGCAAATTTGTGAGGATTTGAGTCGGGTTAGAAGATGGACTGACATCAAGCATAAGGCTAAGGTTGCAATCAAATACCACTAATGAGGTTCGTCTGCCCTCGGTTTGTTGTGATGCTTTTTTGGCCTTGCTTGCTTGGTGGCTTTTGCTTGTGGTGTGAGCTTTGGTCTTTGATTGTTTTTACTTTTGGTTTTCGCTGATGCTTAGTTTTTCGTTGGTCTTGGTAGGCTTGTTTTTTTGGGGATTTGTTGTTAACTCTTGCTCACCATCTAGTTTGAGCCTTTTTTTATCAAAAAAATGAGAAAAATAAAGGAATATAAAAGAAAAATACATATTTTAATGAAACACGTTGTTTTGAATATCGTTAAAAGACGACATTTTGTGCATTGATGTGATAATTGAGAAAAATTAAAATTTGGTGATTTAATTTTCTAATTTCAAAATTAATGGAACTGACCAGAATTTGATCAAAAATGACTATTAAAAATCCAAATACAATTTATATTTATCTAGTGCGTTACTTAAGCATATTTTGGCATATAATTGGAATCTAGTTGCGATGATCCTGTCAAATTATTACGAATACTTAATCTTGAGTTGTTATGGTCAATTAGTTGTTGGATTTGTTTTTGTTATGAACCCCTCTTCGTACATATGTGACTGAAAAAATGAAATATTTATCAACTCAATAAATCCTCGTAACTTATTTTTACTACATATATATAATAGGACAAATAAATGAATTGGAGTTGTTATAGAAATTGAAATCTAAAAATGAGAGGATGCATCTTCCGAATATGACGGGAAGTGTGGCACTATCTTCTCTCTCTAGATTTGGTCACGTCACTCTCTCTTGATTGTCCATCCATATACATAAACTTGCATAGGATCCTCTTCAATTTGGAGCATATTTTATGTAGAGACGTGAGAATGTATGTATAATTTGTTAGGCACGGAATTCCTTATCACTAAATAAATTATTCTATATTTTCCATCCCCACACCATCTCGCGATCAATTGCATTCATTCACAAGTATATTCGAAGCATTACCCCAACTTGGTGTGTGTATTACACATTATTTATAATTTTAATACAACGATAATGTTAATAGGAGTATATGAAATAAACGGACTTCAGAGGGAGAGAATATTGTTAAATTTCTTATAATTGTGTGTTCATGTGTATTGTGCTTTGCATTGCACAGAATGTAAATTAATTACTACAAACCAATCATAATAATCTCAATCTTTTAAAGGAGTTAAATCGTCGTCTTGTTTTTTTTTTCATTCTAACATTCCCTATTAGTTGAGTAATATAACTTTTGATAGTACTTGTTAAAAATTTCTAAAAAACTTGTGGAATTGACTTCTTTAGTCAAAATATCGGTTAGTTAATTTTCAAATCAAACAAATTGTAATCACACGACATAAATTAGAAGCAAGGAAGATGCCATACGAAATAAATTAAGGGAAATCGATATCCATCTTTAATTATCAAATTATTTGTTTTAATCATTCAATACTAAGTAGGAGTATCAATTAAATTAGTGGAGGGATTACATCACATAACTTTGATTCACTGGTCAATTCACAACCACATCTATCAAAAACATAACTCTAGTCTCTAGCTATTAATATGGGTTTATATTTTATGTGTACCAGTTTGGAATAGGATCTCACACAAAGAAGAGTTTTAAAACTACGTTACCTTTGCACGATTATTTTCTTGAGTAAACTTTTTTTTTATATTTTTGTGGAATAATAGAAATGGGCAAGATACACCATAGACTTTAATATTAATCCGATCACTAACCGATGAATATATGCTCGTATACATGACTATCCATCAATCAAAATAATATTGTACATAAATTTATTGTTGATGGAGTTTCAAGGTATTATTGTTTTAAAGAGTTAAGTACACTAATGATTTGAATCAATTGAATTATGTCATAGTACTCTATCAAATTCATTTTTAACGCGTCGTATACGACCATATAAAATGATTGAATAAAATAATACTAATAATATTGTTTTGATCTGCCCTTTTCTAATGTAACACCACATAACATAATATTCGAGAACGCCAATTAACTTTGAATGCTTTGGGATCCTGTGTGTTATATGAATTGGGCCTCAAGTGGCCCATATGAATCAACCGATCGGGCCCAGGCCCACTTGTGATACATATAGAATTTTGTCATAAACACTACCACTATATACTTCTGCTGCTATGGTCTATGGATAACTCATCCACGACTCTAAATATTTTGCTGTAAACATTAACTCCAACCATATAATCCACATAGCGATTTATTCTTAATTCTTAATGGATGGAGAGTATTTACTAAGTGAGTAACAAGTAATTAAAATTCTACTAATTAATATGGGAGCCATTGTAATAATATTAACTCTAAAATGGAAGTGAAGACTCAGAGGCAAAAGCCAATCGTTTATATATAGCATAACCACCTTGCAGTAAAAAAGTCAGCTAAACACAAATTCTAAATTACTTCCTTTTTTCAAAAATTGAAAATTTTAAACCGTTTATGATTTATTTAATTTTGTTTCTTTATTATTCTATATTCCACTACTGCAATCAGCATCAGTGTTCAGAAACCATGGTAAGTAGCATAACTATTGTAGACAGATTCTGCACAAGTTCTAGTATTTTTCTTCATCTCATCATCGTATTTCAATCTAATGTTTTGCTATTTTGTGAGTTATGCCGCATGTTTTGGTTGTACTACTTGTAGAATCATGGAATAAAAATATGTCCGGTCAATGGATTTTGACCAAATAATAAATGTGACGAGACATCTAATTTTGTGAAATTAAATGATATAGCGTCGATCTACATTTTACGTAGATAAATGTAGTATATTCAATTTCTCAAATCCGATTTCCGGTGAGTGAGAAATAGTGGATTAAAGTTGGACATAATTAGCTTTTAATTAAAGCTTGTAGTTTGAGCTTAGTGAATAATTAACTAGGGTTAATTATCCCACATAGGAGAAGTGACACATCTTTTAATGTGCTTAAATTAAGTGACTTTATGTTACTTAATAATTATAGTGGACCAAGATGGGTGAAAGAGCCCACATGCGCGCACGCGCGCACCGCCGCCCGCCCGTGCTTGCGGGCCTCGGGCTTCGTCTCGATCTTGGACTTGGATCTTGGTCTTTGGGCTTGGGCTTGGACTCGTAGTAATTTTTTTAGACCACCGTTGAGTCAGCAATCCAAGTGGCTTGACACATCGTCAAACGTGACACAGTCAAAGCTGCCACGTGAGAAATCCACACGCGAAAGGCACACTCCTGCCACAAGCTTGTACCCGTAGTAATCTTTTTAGACCACACGCGAAAGGCTAGCCATTCCACTGCATTTCACACACTGAATATCCAACTTCCTCTCTGCATAGTCTTTTCGAAGCTCTGCCCTCTTTCTCTTCCAGTTCGCCGGAGCTCGTTCCAATTGCGGTGTTGCAATGAACGAGGCGTAGCCGTTTTATCTTTGGGGACGACGCGCCAAAACCGAAAACACTACCGAGACGTATCTCGTCTTGCGGAAAGAGGCCTTCCTCGACTCGGCTAAGTTCATCTTTACAGTTTCGAATTTCAACTGTAATTTTCGTTTCAGTTTTTTCTTTCTTCGATCTTCTCTCGGGTTGTATTACGTCCGGTTAGTGTTTTATAGCTATATCTCCAACACTACTAAACAGCCATAAATACCAATCATGCCCGCACGGGCTTAACTCAGTTGGTTCCTGGGTGGTAGATTGTCCCTAAGCAGACAGGATCGAATGCTGGCAGCCGCAGTGTGGGAGTTTCACCACTGTGGTGGCTCCTTGTGTGCTGGTTACCAGTGTAAGTTCCTCCCACCTAATGGGCCGCTGAGGTACCGTGTTTGAACCCCTCCATAGCGATGTCGGGCCGGGTTATGGGGGCGCCTGGGGTGAGCGAATCACCTTTTGTCCCTAAGCCATAAATACCAATCATTCTTTGGCTGCGGCCTGCGGTGGACCTCTCACCATATATGCTTTGTTTCCACTTTCCACTGGATTTTATTTAACAAATAATTTTGGATTTCTTACTTATTATTCTGTATAATCATAGTATTTATTTATTAACTAGTGTTCGAGTTGGAACTTTTTTTTTATATGTGGCCAAACATATGTTTACGTGTGGTTATTAATTCGACAGCCACCTATTATGCGTTGGTATATTTATTTTGCTAATATTGTTATTATATCTAAGAAAATATGGTTCGATCTTCGATTGTTGTTATAATTTGATGTATGGTCTATTTCTATTATGAGATCATATACGTAATATATTGATGCTTTTTAATTTGAATTCATTTTTGACCCAAACATAATCTGAATTTAGATACCTTCAATTTTCTATTTGAAAATAAATTCTGGAAAAGTAAATTAATTCAGACCAACATCTTCTTCACACTTCTTCAATCAATCAATCATTCAATTCTCATAGTAATAAGCTTAAAATTTCCAAGAATGTGGGCGAAGGAAAACGGAATCGAGGGCGATGACGAGCGAGAAGAGGAATCTGAAGAAGACAACTCCGACGAGGAGGAGGAGGAGGAGCCGCGCCTCAAGTACCAGCGTATGGGCGGCAGCGTCCCCACTCTCCTACAGAGCGACGCCGCCTCGTGCATCGCCGTTTCCGAGCGCATGATCGCTCTCGGCACTCACTCCGGCTCCGTCCACATTCTCGATTTCCTCGGGAATCAAGTGAGTCTCTGCTCGAATTTATGATCCTGTTTTTCGATTGAATTCTGTAATTTCATTGCTTTTATAAGCTTTTCTTCTTTTTGCCTTGAAATTGGGGGCTCTTTATTGAAATTGAGATCTTGGTGTTGACGTGTCCTCTTTTTGTTGTGATGATCAAAGAGTCAATTGAAGTAGTTTATGAAGTTTTTGAGTAGATAAAGATGGATTGTAAAGAAGCTATAGCCACATCTTTGATAGCTATTGTAGAACCTGGTAGTATTTAGCAATTTTTTGAGACACAAGATTTTGATGCGCAAACTTTCAATTAGTTAATCTGTATTAGCTAGACTCCTTGTTTTGTGTTGATATAAATGTCCCACTTCATGCTTTAAATGCCCTGGTTTTGAAATGGTTGGGTAATGTAGCTCAGGACTCTCAATGGAATGCTAATAAATTTGCTTTTTGTTATAAGATTAAGATTCTCTGATAGTTAAATAGATTATCAATAGAATGGATTATTTATCGTTTTAGTTAGCAAGTGTAGTGCAAAAATGCCTCCAGAGTTGCATGTAATATCCAGCTTGTTTCTCGCTGCAATTAATCGAGTGAAACTATGCACATGAATTAGAATGAACAGTTGTATCTTCAGTCTTTACCATTTTGTATATATGTCAACTGTGTTGTCATGAGTAAGTTAGTATTCCTCTTTCAGGTGGATATGGATTTGTTTAATTCCCCCCCGTCATTTATCCTTATATTTCTCAAACCATGAGTTGTTTGCTGCTTTCCTAACTATTTCTTCGTGTCCAGGTTAAAGAATTCATTGCTCATACTGCTGCAGTTAACGATCTGTGCTTCGATATCGAAGGTGAATATATTGGAAGCTGCTCCGATGATGGTTCTGTTGTAATAAATAGTCTTTTTACTGAGGAAAGATTGAAATTTGAGTATCATCGTCCTATGAAGGCAATTGCTTTAGACCCGGATTACGTGAGAAAAGCATCCAGAAGATTTGTTACTGGAGGTTTAGCTGGCCATTTATATTATAACGTGAAGAAATGGATAGGTTATCGAGACCAGGTTTATTTTGCTTCCTGATTTGTTAATTCGCATGCTGTCATGAATAACCCTGGAAAATGTTTAAAACATTAATCTTTCTTGAAATTTTTTCTTTGTCCTAGGTCCTGCACTCTGGTGAAGGCCCAATTCATTCAGTAAAGTGGAGAAATAGTCTCATCGCCTGGGCTAATGATGCTGGTGTAAAAGTTTATGATGCTGCTAATGATCAACGTTTAACTTTCATAGAAAGACCAAGAGGAAGCCCACGTCCTGAGCTGCTGCTTCCCCATTTAGCTTGGCAGGTAAGTGAATACTGGTTATGGAGATAGCCCAAAATTGGCGGATATGGTTTGAAGAAACAAAAATTATAGCCAAGTACTTACACATACTTTGCACTTCATTCAGGATGACAATTTGCTAGTCATTGGATGGGGAACATCTATTAAAATAGTATCAATAAGAAACAATCAGAATATAGCTAATGACACTTGCAAGAATTTACAAATATCTAGCTTGAACAAGGTGGATATTGTGGCGTCTTTTCAAACCAGCTATTTCATTTCTGGGATTGCACCCTTTGGTGATTCTTTGGTTATTCTAGCATATGTCCCTGTGGAAGAAGATGGGGAGAAGGACTTCAGCAGTGCTACTCCTTCACGTCAGGTATTGCCTCAAGTATCCCAATTTAGTTTCCTGGTCGATTTACTTTTCTCTTTTATCATCTTTTATGCCCTTTAGTAATATGGGTTATGCATTAATTTAGAGGGTAACTTCTTCTGGGAAGATGATTTATACTCATCTTTTGGTGGGTGTTCCATTCGCAGGAGAGGGTAGATGATCTTTTCTTTCTCCTTGTTCTATTTTGATTCCATCTTGTTTTAGTAGAAATGATGATTCATATCTTTTCTGGTATCTTTAGTTCCACGCAGTTGCAAATATAAAATTATATTGATAATTTAACTGTGTAGGACTTCAGTTGTGCTTGGAAGTTCTCTCAAAGTATGGCTTTGTAAATATTATAGAGTACATTAATTCCCTACGTGAAATCCTTCTGGTGCATAATTTCTTCTTCTGGTGTTCGAGTCGATTCATAAATAGTTCAAACGCTTTACTTTCTTATCATATCTGATTGCACTTTACTGCCTCCTTTCTTTGGGAACAAAATGCAATGTTTCAGATAGAGCTTTATTTTTATGAGTTTCTCTCCTAACATTGCCATTTTGGAATTGATTGTAGTTAACTGATCTTTGGGAGATTTACTGCATAGTTTTTTATATAAAGGCCGTCTTCATTCTCTGTAGATAAATCCCATTGTGAATGCTTCCTAGTCATTGCCTTGTGAAGTAAATTACTGATTTGTTGCATATATATCTGTATTGATAACAGGGAAATGCTCAGAGACCTGAAGTACGAGTTGTCACTCGGAACAATGATGAACTGTCAACTGATGCACTGCCAATACATGGCTTTGAGCATTACAAGGCCAAAGATTATTCTCTTGCACATTCTCCTTTCTCAGGTAAAGCTATTTGTTACATGCTGTTGCAACTTCCGTAGAGAAATTTTTTATTTTTTTCTATTTCCTTACCAGCTGTAGTCATAATAGTGATGAACGAGATATGTGATGTTGGAGCTGACAACATATGCACTTGATGCAGGTAGCAGTTATTCAGGTGGTCAATGGGCTGCTGGAAGTGAACCCTTGTACTATATTGTTTCCCCCAAGGATGTAGTTATTGCTAAGCCTAGGTCTGCATCTGACTTGAATTGGATATTACCGTCGGTTCTGGTTTTTCATGCGAGTATAAGATTAAGTTTCGAAGGGAACCCTTTTTGCTTCTTTTTTACTCTCTTTTAAATATGGATATGTGCTGAATTTCAGTTAACATGAACTAGAATAATCAAGCGAAGGATGTGATTTGAAGTTAAAGTGAGCAATATAAATGAATGTGTTATTCAACTGTCAGGTTTAGTAGCATGGTATTTCTCCTGCTAGCTTAGCCTTACCAGCTCCTAAAAGCCTAAGTCTGTAAGCAAGTAAGAAACATTTGATGCTTAGTGTTATATTCTCACTTTACTCATTCGTTTCAAAAATAGTTCGCCGGTGCTTGTTCTTGTTGAATCTGCATTTATATTCCTGGGTAGTTGCATGGGACTCTAAGGATGTTGAGCTCTTAGAACCTTATATCTGGTAGGGAGGAGATGCCCAGTAAAGGGAGGTTACTTTCTGACATTATCTCCCTTAGGATACTTTTTTTTTGTGGTTGCATGTTGTTGAGGGATGTATGTTCCTGACCGATTCTCCTTTACTTTCCACTTCTCTTTCTTTTCCCTTCTTCAAAAAGATACTCCCTCCGTTCACCATTAAATATCTCATTTTTCCTTTTTCGTCCATCCGCCAATAAATGTCCCATTTTACTTTTACTATTTTTTGGTAAGTGGACCCTACATTCCACTAACTTATCTATCCACTTTCCTTCATAAAGTCAAACAATTTCTTAAAACCCGAGCTGATCAACTATGGGACATTTATTCATGGACGGAGGGAGTATTTTCTTATAACTTTTTCCCCCCGTTGTAGCTATAATTCTTTCCTAAGTCTACCTCTAAAGAAACATGGACAACATTATACTCCCTCTGTCCCACCATAAGTGATGCGCTTCTTTTTTTGCACTCATTTTGGGAAAATGATAATAAATAGTTAGAGTGGAGAGAGATAATAATGTAGAGAAGCAAAAAAGAAGCGCCTCACTTATGGTGGGACGGAGGGAATATGTTATAAACTCCATACTATTCTTCACATACAATGGTTCCGTTTAGATAAGCTTACTCAAATTTGGGATGCTAGGGATACTGAAGACCATATATCTTGGCTACTCCAGCATGGGTGTCACGAGAAAGCCTTGGCTGCAGTTGAAGCTGGTCAGGGTCGAAGTGAGCTTCATGAGGAGGTAGTATGATTATTCCTGTTTCCCTGGATTTAAAATGTCAAGATTCATATGTTTGTATAATTCCTACATTCAATTCGTGTGATTGGAGATTCCTTGCTTCCTCCATGTTCAGTAAACGATGTTTTGCTACTTTGGCAATTTCTTGTTCTATCCTATATTTGCATTGAATCTTGCCTTTCCCTTTTCATCTCTTTACTGTTTGACTTGTGTATAAGATTTATGCATCAGTAATTTAATAACGAAATATTTATAAGAACTTGGTGTGCAGCAAAAATTATGTTTGTTCATCAGCTATACCATCAAATTTTCTATGTATATCAGAACTGCATCCTCTGCAATGAAAATTTGAGGGTGCTATGTATGCTGATTTGTAAAACCTTGATAGTTTTTTGAGTTGGCTATATTAGAGCTTTGTTCATTCCTTTGAAAAAACTAGTTCCAGATGTATATTACTCCATAATTTGTTTGATTCAAACAGGTAAAATTAAAATATCTTGACAGTCTCATTGTGGAACATAAGTATGCTGAAGCGGCTTCTCACTGTCCCAAACTACTGCGAGGATCAGCTGCATGGGAAAGGTACTATAAAATATTTACATACATTTGCATGAATATACCTTGCAATGGCTCAGTTTAAAATGGGATGATTGCTTGATGTAGGTGGGTTTTCCATTTCGCTCACCTCCGTCAGCTTCCTGTATTGGTTCCATACATACCAACAGAAAATCCAAGGTTACGCGACACTGCTTACGAGGTGTGTAACTCTTTTATTGTTCTTACATTCGATCTCAAATCTGTGTAATTGGTTATGTCAAACAGTTAGTTGCGGCTTGAAACATATGTTTTACTCTAGGTTGCTCTTGTTGCTTTGGCGACGAATCCTTCATTCCACAAAGATCTCCTGTCTATTATCAGAACCTGGCCACATAATATATATTCGGCTTCGCCTGTTATCTCAGCTATAGAACCACAGCTAAATACTTCATCATCAACTGATGCTCTCAGAGAGGTTTTTATCTGGGGTATTTTTTTAATTACTGCAGACATTGGTGTATTTACATCTTATGCAGTGTTGTTCATCTCAGGCTCTGGCTGAGTTGTATGTGATTGATGGACAATATGAGAAGGCGTTCAGCTTGTATGCCGATGTAATTGGTTTGCCCTTATATTTAATGTATAACCAGTTTATTTCATAGACCTTAGTGGATTGGAGTGAATGTAATTGGCAGTTAAAAGAATGGTTTTGCTATAATTTCTGGTTTATTGTCCATAGCACTTCCTTACAATTCTTTTGATTTCTGGTTCAGCTTATGAAGCCGGATTTGTTCGACTTCATTGAAAAGCACAATTTGCATGATGGCATTCGTGAAAAGGTAATTGTACCACGGTGTGATTATGTTTCATGTTAGCTGCATTAGCCAGAAATGCCAAGCTCAGAATGAAAATTGAATCATCTTTGAACTTGTTCATTTTCTTATGAATAAAGATAGAACCCTAAAGTTATGAAAAGTTTTTTGTTTACATTCAATACTTTGAATATAGACGGATGCCATTGTATACTGTATGTGAATGCTTGCACTGCATACATAAACCAAACCACAACTGATCTAAATGGTTTTAGTTGTCAGTTGTCACATTTTTTGATCGATCTTACCTGGTTTTGCAGGTTGCCCAGCTGATGATGATAGACTGTAAACGTGCAATCTCACTGTTTATCCATCACAGGGACATCGTAAGCCCATCTGATGTAGTTTCACAAATTGTGGCTGCAAAGACCAAGTGTGATTACCGACAGTTTTTACATCTCTACTTGCATTCATTGTTTGAGTCAAATCCTCATGCTGGGAGGGATTTCCATGACATGCAGGTATATGGGAAATGGAACTACCTGATGGGTGTGTTTATATATATTATTGTTCGTGCTCACTTAGAAAGCATAGTTGCTAATCAGTAATCTGTCACTGACACTAATCAACTTTTCCTCATAAGGAATGAGAGTGAATTTGAAGGCCAGCCTGGCCAGGTTCATTCCTCCAAGGTCCACGCCAGACTCCCAATGAAGCGAGAAACTTTGTTAATACTTAAAACCACGTGGAATGTGAAAGATGATATTGTAGGCTCCCTGCTGTTTGATAAAAAATGAGATACCAAATAAGAAAGGGTCTATTACTGATACTTGACTAGGGATTTCATTTTAGCCCCTAGTTCCTCTGCCATTATTAATTATTACTCTCCTGGTAGTATTTCTGTTGAGTGTTGAAGGATCTGAGACTACCCTGAATGGACTTCTGGCCCCCCTGATATTTATGAGTTGTACTGTGGTTTTAAACAAGTACGCAGCAAAGTTTGTCTTGTTGTTATGTGTTATCCAACTTCTTCTTTTTGGTTGATTGAACTGATTGGTTTTCAGTTTTTACTGGTGTTCTGAATCTGGTTCTTCTCCGGTTAATTTTTCTGTTTGGCCATGAGGTAAAATGTTTGCCATTGATAATGTGAATCCATTCATCATGAATGATGTAAAGTATATCGGGAAGGAAATTTGGGTCCTTTTAGATCTGTTTCTCTATGCTTACTTGCATATTTAAAGGGCTTGTGCTCTGCTTTATTTCTTGCTTGCCTGACAAGTGATGACACATAATGTGACTTTTCGTTAGTAGATTTGTTTGTTAAAACTTGGTTCCATTTCTGATGCTTGTCAACAGGTTGAACTGTATGCTGATTATGACCCAAAAATGCTGCTTCCCTTTCTACGGAGTAGTCAGCATTATACATTGGAAAAGGTATACTCATACTTTCTCTTCAACCGTTTTATCTTTTTCTGACCAATATGAAAATTTCATTTCAGGCTCATGAAATTTGTGTTAAAAGAGGACTTTTGAAAGAGCAAGTTTTCATCCTTGGAAGAATGGGAAATGCAAAACAAGCATTGACAGTAATCATTAATAAATTGGGTGATATAGAAGAGGTGCGCACCTTGATACTCGTATGTTTGAAAGAGTTCTGAAGCAGTTTTGAGATTGAGCATCCGATACTTTTTTGCAGGCCATAGAATTTGTAAGTAATCAACACGATGATGACCTCTGGGAAGAGCTGATTAAGCAGTGTATGAACAAACCTGAGATGGTAAGTTGTAAACTTAGCTTGCTGATCAATGAAACGCGAGTTTGCTCCAAGAAAAGCTATAAGTTCTTTGCTTGGTCTCGTCTTTGGCAGGTTGGGGTATTATTG
Organism: Salvia splendens; assembly: GCF_004379255.2. Taxonomy (NCBI): domain Eukaryota; kingdom Viridiplantae; phylum Streptophyta; class Magnoliopsida; order Lamiales; family Lamiaceae; genus Salvia; species Salvia splendens. The sequence goes on from NC_056039.1 coordinate 5,438,670, forward strand.
GAGCATACTGTTGGCAATCTTGATCCCCTGTATATTGTAAACAGGGTGCCCAATGGCTTGGAGATACCTCGGTAAGTTGGTCCCAAATTTTCTTTATTCAAATTGGCTCGGGTCTATCCATGGATAAACGCATATTTATCTGTTCCGTTAGTTGAAATGCACGTGTGTAGTCAAAGTGCTTAACCACCGGTACTCGCTTCTACTCTAATTAAATTACTAAAGCACTGAAGTGAAATGCATTTTGTTTCAGGCTGCGAGACCGTCTGGTGAAAATCATCACTGATTACAGGACTGAAACCTCTCTCAGACATGGATGTAACGATATTCTGAAGGTAATAATATCCAGTCGCATTTCAAAGGGTCGACTCAGGTAACATGATTGATATATTAACTGTCATACATGTGCAGGCAGATTGCGTTAACTTGCTGATCAAGTGCTACAAGGAAGCAAGGCGGGCTATATACTTGGGCAACAAAGAAGACGAGTCCCACAGCAAAAGCAACAATAAAAACAGTGCCTCTCAGCCAGCCAAGAGATCTGTCAGCGTCAGAACCACAGAGGTCAAGTCTAAAAGCAGGTGTGGCGCAAGGTGTTGCATTTGCTTCGATCCATTCTCCATACAGGATGTGGCGATATATGCTTTCTTTTGTTGCCATGCATACCACGAGACGTGTCTCTCGGATTCCATCGTTTCGATAAGCAGACAAACGAAGCCAGCAACCCCCCCTCACTGGAACAACCTCCAGTATTATAGTGACAACGGTGATGACAATGATGACGATGATGGCAGTGTCGATGATGCTCGGATGCGTTGCATCTTGTGTACAACTGCTGCTGGTTGAGCATCTTATGAGCCTGACCCTAATTGTTTTCATCCTTGTATATGCGAGGAATTGTGCCTTTGTGTGTCATTAACATTTTAATACTTGACTTCTCTTTTTCAAGATTGAATCCGCATTCAGCGGCATAGGTTTATGACGAGTGTAGTTCCAGTTGAAATTTTTCCGGGTGAGAAAGTTGTATTCCCCAATATTTTTTATATTTGTAAAGTAAAGTTCTTGGATGATAGATTGAAGTGGTGGAAGTAATTTTTTTAAATTCTAATATTTGAATTATTTGAATAAATAAATAAATGGCAATAAAGAAGTCCACTTGCATGCTGTGATCTGATTGGCCGAGGAAAGAGGGGCGCCTTTTAGGCTTGTTTCTTGCTGCATTTGTGTTTTTGGCTGTAATGCGTGTGCTACATTTTTATTGCTGATTTTGCCCTTTTTTGCTGAAATTTTGGGTATCACCATTGTGTTTTGAGCATTTTGATTTTAGCGAAACAATTGAATTTTTGGAAATAGAATAAATGTAGATTATATTGATGTAATACTCATTAATATAGTCAAAGTAGGAAGATATTTTCTTCAAATAACAATCCCTTATATTTTTGCTAAATTCAGTCCATCCTAATACTGGAATTTTGAGAGAAATAGAACTATCCAAAATCTCTAATTCGAAATATTTTGAAATAGCAATGCATAGAAATGAGTGACTTAGGCCATCCGCAATGCTGTCTCTTATCCGTCTCTTAACCGTCTCATCCTTTAACTATTTATGGACCCCATTGTACTTTTCACTCCATCTCTTAACTAAGTTAAGAGACAGAACCTGCAACCCTCCATCTCTTATCCGTCTCTTAACCATCTCTTAACTTACTATTCATTCAATTTCATTTTTTATTTTTATTTCCAACAAATTAAATTAATAAAAACACATTTCATTAAATAAAATAAAATTACAACTTAAAATTCTTAAAAAATTAAAAAAACATAATTAAAAATCCTAAAAAATGAAAAATACATAATTTAATTTCTTCCGCCAAATTTTGCCCAAATGTGCTCCATTAGATCATCTTGGAGTTGGGCGTGGGCGGTAGAATCACGTGTCCTTGCCCGAATAGACAACCGATCTTGCAAAGACGGATGCACTCACTGTGAGGCGGACTACTTGAGGTAGAGCTTCCGGGGGTTTCAAGGTCGAACCAATTTCCCGCCTCAGGTCCTTCGTCGGCGACAATCATGTTGTGCAAGATTATGCACGTATACATGATGTCGATCATACTCTCCATGAACCACGTACGAGCCGAGGCTTTGATAATGTTGAAGCGCGCTTGGAGAACCCCGAACGCCCTCTCCACATCCTTGCGAGCAGCCTCCTGCTTCTGCGCAAAAAGAGCCTGTTTTTCGTTTACCGACCTGTTGAACGTCTTCACGAAGGTTGGCCACTTCGGGTAGATGCCGTAGGCAAGATAGTACCCCATTTTATACCGCCGGTTGTTAGCGATGAAGTTGATGGTCTGCGCTTTACCATCCAAAACTTCGGCGAAGAGGTCGGATTGGTTGAGCACGCTGACGTCGTTGTTCGATCCGGGGACCCTGAAGTACGCATACCAAATCCATAGCCGATAGTCGGCAACGACCTCGAGTGTAACGGTGGGGTGGGTGCCTTTGTGGCCGCTCGTATATGACCCCCTCTATGCCACAGGGCAATTCTTCCATTGCCAATGCATGCAATCGACGCTGCCAAACATCCCGGGGAATCCGTGCACTTCTTCGTGAAGGTGGAGCAGAAACTGACAATCTGCCGTGCTTGGCTTCCGGAGAAATTCGTCGGTGAAGGCTGCACGAACGCCTTTGTAGAATTGCATCAAGCACATTCTCCCAGTGCTTTCTCCAATGTGGAGGTATTCGTCGAACAAATCCGCCGTTTGTCCAGTCGCAAGCTGACGGATTGCTGCAGTACATTCGACGCATTTGCTCAAATGGATCCATGAATGTATTAGCTTTGGTAGAAGAATAAAGAGATGATTTGAGATGAAAATTGGAGAGGAAATGGATGTAATTTGAGAAGAATAGATGTGTGTTTGTGTGTAATGAGGATGAAATAGGAGTATTTATAGAGAAAAAAAATAAAAAAAAAATAAAAAAGGAAAATGACCGTTTTTAATTTTTAATTTGTAATTTTTTTATTAAATTCGAATTTAAAAAAAATGATTTATTGCATCAGCGTGACGAAGCCCACTCGCGGGTCGGCGAGTGGGCGTCACGCATGGCGCCGGAGCACGCCACGTCTCGCAAGCGCGTGGCGAGACAGCTCGCGCGCCGTCTCGGAGGGAATTCTCAGCGGGCTGGGGACGAGACGGGACTCTGCAACGAGTCCCGCGCCCGTCTCGTCTCGGAGGGACGAGAAAAGGGACACCCGCGAAACGCGTTGCGGGTGCCCTGAGGAGATATTACAGCAGTGGAAGGGCATAACCTTTTGAGATGAGACAAAAAGTAAAAAAATATAAAGTTAATAGCATTTTGATGTGGCGAGGCCACGCAAACATGATAACAAGATTCAATCAAAAAAAGATTCAATTCATTCACTTTTATATGCTTTTCCTTCCATATCGAATTGGATTCATCGGTTTTGCAGATGAGAATTCACAAATTTCATGCCCCACACAAAAAGAGAGAAGAGGGAAAAAAAACATAAATAGTAGTAGTACATCTATATTAGAATATTACTCCATTCGTTCCATAGTAATGAAGGCGTTTCTTTTTGACACGGAGATTAAGAAAAATTGTGTTAGGTGGGTTAAGTAAATGGAGAATAAAGTGGAAAATGAAAAAGGTAGAGAGATGAAGAGAGAAAAAAAGTAAGAGAGAGTAAAGTAAGTGTGAAAATATGTGTTGACTTTTACTAAAAAAAGAAAATGACTCTATTACTATGGAACATATCAAAATGGCAAAATGACTCTATTACTATGTAACGAAGGGAGTAGTACAGTAAAAGAATGCAGTAAGTATAGATTATTATCTAAACTTCCAACTTTTATTAATCCATTTAAAGGAAATATTGATATTGTAAATGGTATCCTCTCCCATAATAATATGTGCAATTTCCATTTTCGTCCGTGCCACAAAAATATGTGCATTCCATTTTTAGAAAGTTATATCAATTTAATAATCTAGGCTTCACTATCTACTAACACTATTTTAACTATCATTCACCTCCTCTCTCTTACTTTATCGTACCATTCTCCTTCTCTCTCAATTTTTTCTTAATTCTCGTACCATCGCAAATGCATATATTTTTTTGGGACGGAGGGAGTACTTAATTATAGATGCACAACCATCTAAAAGCAGTGTTATTGTTACATATCAGTTCATATTTTATTTTGATATAAATTAATGTGACATAAATTAAGTGTCACGACCGCACTTGCTAGGGGTGTTACAAACGAGGCGATCGTGACCAAGGGACAAACATATAGAATAGCATTTAATGATTTCAGTTCATAAGAAAGACTCAATTAGCTTAAAAGTATAATATTTTAGTTCAAAAATATATATATAGCAGCGGAAATAAGGTTTCAAAGAGAGTCAAGGATGACGCCTATGTATGAAGACACAACGCATCCAAATTCCCTATGCCGACTCAACATCCCGCTCAACCTGCACATAGGGAAAACACATGCAGGGCTGAGTACTTGTTGTACTCAAAGGGCTCATGCCGAAAACATTTTTAATAAAAACAGTTATGTCATCCATACCAGTGATCTCGAGTTTTATGAAGTTAAGAAATATCACGAGAACACAAAAATATTTCAAAGTCTGGCCAGACAATCAATCTCCCCATTTTCTCATCAATCATTCAATCACATTCTCTTTCCATTGTGCGACGAAAGTGTGGCCACACTATTCGCCCACGAGACCGGCCGACTAGCAAGGACGGCTCACGATCCCACCTGTGTACACTAGCCTGATAGGGTTTGCGGCCCTACTCAGACCCGAATTCGTTTAACATAGCCCTATAGCCTAATGGAGCGCACTCACAAACTAGGCATCAGGCACAATCTCATCATCAAAACAAACATGGCATGACATAACACTTTAAACCACCCTTATTACACCATAATCATACTTTTGAAAGCGTAAAAGAGTTTAGTAAAAGAAAGCCCACCTCGTCTGCTTAAACCATTCAATATCCATTTAAGGCAACCCTTGTTCCTCGAGCTCACGTATACTCAATCACCCTTGCCAACGACAAAACAGATCAGCCTTTCGTAAACTTATATTATCATGCATGTCCTATCGTTCCTTTTATCATTCTCTTACCCATATATAAATCATGTATATCACTTATAACATAACAATATAGTCATCTTGTAAAGATAAAAAATTTGGCAGAACTGCGCAACCATTTTGTAAAAATCATTAAAAATTCACCCGACTTCCGTTGGGGCTAAAACTTTACCAACATGCAGTAGACTCATCAAATAACTTCCAGTTTAAATTTCATATCAAAATACCCCCTTTTGGTCGGTTAATTCGGAAACGTAACCTACTGGTCGAGAAAACATTTTCTGGCAGAATTGCACAGTCAACTTCAAAAATTCACCAAATATTCATCCTTCCTCGTATGACGCTAAAATTTGGTCACAACACATTAGACACATTCAAGTTCACCCAGTTAAAATTTCACACCGAAATCATATCATTTGGTCAGTAAAAACATTTATGCAACTCTCTGATCGGAACATAAAATTCTAGCAGCACTTCGCAGTTCATTTGAAAAATTCACCGTAAATTCATACAATGTCCAATAAGGCTGAAATTTTCACAAGACTTAGAAGACACTTCAAATTTTCATCTAGTTCAAGAATCACATCAAACGGAGGTCATTTGGTCAGTCAAACAGATTTCGAAACATTCTGGTCGAGAACACACGTTACTGGCAGAATTGCGCAGTCGACTTCAAACATTTTTCAAAAATTCATTTTTCGACAAAAAGGGCTGAAATTTATACGAGACACAGAAATCACCTTGAATTCGACCGTTTGATGGGTCAAATACAGATCATAAGTCACTGGTCATGTATCACAGATTTCTGGTTCAAGTTCGAAAATAGGGTTTTTAAAATTTCCACAACACAAACACTGATTTTTCATGCTCGAAAACACATAATCATGCTTACACGTTCCTCATACACATATTTGCACATAAACTCATATTATTCACCAAATATTTCAATCCAACACACATGATTTCAATCAACAGCGCAAAATCAAACAAGTTCTTACGAAACACACTTTCCCTCCCGTTAAACTTGCGATCTATCAAACCTACACCCTCTACATGCATGTAGGACTCAAGAACATGGTCAAAACGGGTAGGATGATAGAAAGTGAACAATATACCTTCTTGAATCAAGAAAAACGAACGATAGAAACAAACGTTGACACGATTCGTCCCTCTCCCTTCACCGCTGCCACGAATCCGCCGTCGCGGATCCGCCGCCATCGGCTCCTCCTCTCTCTTCTCTCTCTCGGATTCTCGATTTCGAAAGAAATGAAATGAAATGAAATGAAAGGAGGTTGTATTTATAGAAAATATTTTCATAAAAGACAAAAATTCACGTCTTTTCGTTTCGATGTGACGCGTAATTAATGCGGCGTTGAAAAACGTGCCTGATGTGACGCGATTCTTATCCAATTAGAAAACGTGCCTGATGTGACGCGATTCTTATCCAACTTTTCGTCTCGATTTGTTGTCGAAAGTGTATTTGATACGTGGTTTATTCTTTCGTGTAGGTAACGATTTAACGGGTCGTTACATTAAGGCTATGGGCAAAAAGTAGGAAATGAGTGTTGGTGCAAATGCACAAATATGGAGTGATTCCTATTTCTAGATTGGGGGGCATGAATAAACTGAAATTCAACCGAAGGAGAAAGATTTCGAGATTATAGAGATATAAGACAGATTATATTCGAGTAGAACTTAACAAATTTAATAGGTGGTACACTGGTACTCGTATCAATATAGTCAAAGTAAGCAGAGGTATGGTCAAAGGACATAAATGAAATTGGTTGAAACTTTGAAATGAAATAGTACTAACTAGAAGTCTATGTAATCAACTCCTCCTTGAGGTCTTTCTCAATTATTGTTTAGAACTTTTGCCTCTATGATATCACATTATTATAAATATTAGTAGTATCTATTTTTATCTCTAGATGAGAACCCATTCAAACATCATGTCAAGAATTCAAAATATGCAACTAAAATCTAATTAATTAATTTAATCACATATCTACTATTGTGCACCTACAGTTACGTTTTGTAACCCTAACTACAAAAATAAGAATTTTGATATTATATTATTTGCAGTTATTAATTAATTACTAGTTTGAGGACTTATGTGAATTACTACTAGTGTAGAAACGACCTTAGATAGGTTTATTCTCTTTGCTTCAGTGAATTATCCACCTTCATTTAAACAGATTTAGTAGGGGAGATGAGCACTGGCCACCTACTTTGGTAGAGAAATATTTTTTCAAAATTAAGGTCTGCTTTGTTGTCGATGACTCGATTGATTGTTAGTATCATTACATAATACGATTAGTGATTTGAATCATCTCCTTAATCTAGGGTTACATTATACGGTTAGTGAGTCTAGTCATCTATCTACTTAATCTGAGGTCCTATGTATCATCACATCAATAGTCTTTTTTTTAATTTATCTAAATTTTTTTATTTATGTCTATCTAATTTTATACTCCATTTTAAATGTAATCTCTTATCACTTCATCAAATGAAAATTGGAGTATATAATATGAGTACTTTTTTCTCTTCTCTCGTTTAACAAGGAAATCAAGCATAATTACATCTTAAGTAGGGCTGGCAAATCATGCGGATTGGGTCGTTATCGGGTCAACCTGATAATGACCCAACCCAATAAGGCCTAACCTGAACCCGACCTGTTAAGGAAACTGTAAATCCGAACACGAACCCGGCCTGCTACCTTCAAATCCGAACACGACCCGCACCCAACACGAACCCAATATCGACACGATATAATATGGGTTGACACGACACGATAACAATCCGAACCTGATATTACACGATTAAAACCTAATATTACACGATTAAACCTTAATATTTAACCTAATATACACAATTAAAATTCGTTTTATACTATTTAAACCTAATTTATAAGAAATTAAAAAATCAAAGTAATATATATATTTTTTAAATAATAATAAAAATATATATATTATTTCTTAATGGGTTACCCGTATCCGACCCGCATCCAACCCGAACCCAACCCGAAATTATCGGGTTCTTAATGGGTCAACCCGATAAGGACACAGATCCAATAAGACTTGACCCCAACCCAATAATTTCGTGCGAATTCGTGTCAGACTATCGTGTCGTGTCGAAAATTGCCAGCCATAATCTTAAGTACAATGGACAATGGTGGCTAATTCAGTAGATATATCTCGTATTAAGAAATTTAATTAGATTAATTTTAATTTTCCGGTAGTATAGTTTAAATCTTCAAAATAATTCAAACGGTTGTTATTTAAAGAAATAAAATAAATTTTGAGTTGCAGTTGAAGATTCGCATCTCACTAATAATTTTATGATTAATATTCCCATCAGATAATTGTAATATAAATAATTGTAGTGCTATCAACACATGAATAAAACAAAATTAAGTTATAGTAAAGGAAAAGGCATTGAAATGAGGAAGTTGAAATAATTGAGGTAGGAAAAGTGCAGAGTCAGATAGCAAGAAATAAAGTTGAAATAATGGATTGAATCTCTATAGAGAGTGGTATCAAAAGTTTTGCTTTAGTATCTCAAAATGGATGCGAGAAAAAGGTCATTAGCACAATTTATTTGAATGCTTTTGTTTATGGGACAGCCACCAAATTAACTGAAATTATGTTCAAGATTCTAGCTTTGAGAAAAGTTCATTTAATAAGTATTCACACACACACACACACACAGAGTTGCAACTGTATATATTTTGCATGCTATATAAAGGAGAAAGTGGATATATATGCATTACAAGCCCATTTGACACAGGGTATGGGATTTTATTGAGGTTGTGATAATTTAATACTCCGTAATTAAAATACTGTGATACGTTCGCGGTTAAAAGTCTTATTTTAATATTTTGGATATATCCATGATAAAATATCTCAAAACTTTTTTGACATATGAAGCTCATTTATTTAATTGTGTGACAAGTGAGTAATTAAGTAGAATTTGGTTGGATATGACGTTATTATATCTTTAATTGGATATTTCTATTAATACTTTTTAGAACAAAATTGAGTAAAAGAGTAATATAGAGTTAACGTTTATGTAAATGATCTATTTCCTGAGATTGTTTTGAGATCATATGGACCATGAAAACTTCACAAGTAGTATATTGGAATTTCATAAACTTTAATCAGGCAAATCTCCCTGAAAAAGTTAATTTAAACCCTAATCTATGTCACAATTTCAATCAACTTCACCTAAATCAATCTGATATTTCGGCCAATCAACAGTTCAACATCGTTACTTATATCCGGACAATCTTTTCCGTTGCCTTTTCCTTCACCCGTCGTCTCACCACTCACCGGAAAGCGGCTGCCACCCAGTTGCCGGAAGTTGGCCGCCCTTTATCACGCTAACCATTTTTTGTTTTGTCCTATTTAATTATGAGTAAATTTTGGCATTTAGTAGCACGGAAAAAGATACGCGCACGAAAGATTAGTTTTAAACTAAAGGCCATTTTTGGTCCTAAATATATGACGGCTTTATGATTTTGGTCCAGAATATTATCTTTTGAATTATTTGGTTCCTCACAAAAAAAACGGATCACATTTAGTCCGAATTGGACGGCACTGTTAAAATTTATCGGTCAACGAATCTTAATTGGATTTTGACCAGATTAAGAGTTAATAATTATGTTTTATTAATGGTTAATATCTAATTAACCCAAAAGTAAAAAATTAAAGATTTTAAGTTAATAATATTATTACAAAAATAAATTAAAACATAAAATAATTTAACAAAAATAAAAACAATAATTATTATGTTTTAATAAAATTAAACCATAAATTCAAAATCAAAAATCAAAATTTAAACATAAAATCGTCGTCCATAACATAAAATTAAAACATAAAATCAAAATAAAAAATCAAAACAATAATTCCTACATTCAATCGACGCCTCTTTCTTCAATCGTCGTCCATCTCGCCAATCTCTCTCACTTTGCAAACTTGGAAAACACCCTAGATTTCGCCGGCGATTCAACCAGGATTCCACCGTAGTTCGTGGCGGCGATTCAACCCTACGTAATTTCTCAATTGCCCTATTATTCTCCTTGATTGATGACAAAATCAAACTAAAACTCTCACATTCGGTCACCGGCAGCGGCATTGAAGAAGTCATGGCGTCGTATTCGTCGATTGGCTCACACCACTTGAAAAAACGACAATCTTTTCTCTCACAAACAAAGTATAGCTTCCCCCTTGTTGGTTTTCCATGGGTGTTGACGATTCGGAGTGAAGCCCGATTCTTGCAATGGCAGAATTCCTACCGGAATCGGAGGTCACGTCCACCGCCACTCTCATCGGTCTCTCTGTTGTAGTTCGAACGGTCCATGGTTGGTGAGTTTGGGTTGCTTGAGGTTCTTACAAGAACTAGGGTTTCTCTTCAAAACAAACCGAGGAAGAAGATGAATGAGAGAAAAAGAATGTAAAATTATACTAGGGTTTATAAATGACAAGCAGTTCCTTATATTAATAATAATTTCGAATAAAATTCAAATTTTTTTGAAAAAGAATAAAAATTTTAATATTAACTCTTAATCCGGTCAAAATTCAATTAAGATTTGTTGACTGTTAAATTTAAACAGTTCCGTCCAATTCGAATCAAATGTGACCCGTTTTTATTTGTGAGGGACCAAATAATTTAAAACACAATGTTTTGGACCAAAATTATAAAATCGTCATATGTTTAGGACCAAAAAGGCCTTTAGTCTTAGTTTTATTGTCCTACTTCACGAATTTTGCTTTTTTAAGGAATACTTATATCACGAAGGAAAATCTAAGATCCCAGTAAAATAAAATTATGGTCTGACAACAATTTACAAATGCCCCTCATAAAAATAATATTCACAGAAGCATGAACAACGGAGTAAGTTCGCTCTACAATACATAAAATAGGTTTGATTGTTGCAGGTTCAATAAATAGAAGTAGACAAATACTCCTATATTATTAAGTAAGAAATTTTATTAGAGATGGAAGTCTCTGATATCATGCCAGTTTATAAACTTTTATATCGTTCAGAATTTTTTATCCTACTAAAAAAATTCAGGCCAAATATTTTTGTTACATTCCTTCATGGACACACTATCACCTTCAACAAGAATGACAATTACGCTTTGGATGTGACCCTTTGTTAAAAGAATATTTATGTTAAAAATGATGAGTGCAATGTGGAGTATCAATGAAATAGTATATGAATTTGTGTACAAAAATTGTGTATTTTTTCACTACCTGAAAATCGAATGTGAATAAGGACACCTTTTCAATTTATTTAAAAAAAGCGAACTTATTCAATTGGAAATTGGGTCGAAACAATTAGACCGAAGTTGTTTGCCTGCTTTGTTTGACCGAAGGTGCTTTCATGTTATTCAATCATTCCTTTTTCTCAATTTTTTTATTTAATCCGAATCAGTACAGCACTAATTTACATTTAAAAAAAAAGCTACATATAAAAATAAAAATAATAAGCTACGATATCTTAGTCGATAATATTCAAATAAGAAATGGTAATTTATTAATAATATAAATAGTCTTTGCGGGAAAGAATTTCAAATAGTTGAATATTTAATTAAAATACTGATATTACAGAGAAAGTGCAATGCCTTATGCATAATGTACAAGCAATCATATTTTTGAGTGTGGTGCACCGGGCTTGCCGACGTTTAAATCCTAACGTAATCCAAAATTTGAAAATCAAATTTCAGTTATCGGCTGTTGTATCTCGCGCAATCTCTCTCTCTCTCACATAAATATCGTGATATACACCCACGGATATATGTCGTGAAACCAATCTTCCATCATACAACAGCCGCGTAGATTGGAAGTGAAGGCGAGAAGCACTTCACTAAGCTTTTTAGTTTACCGAAAATGCTACCGATGAATATTCCGGCTGCGGTGGCGGCGTTTCTCGCGCTGTCGGTTGCGCTAGTTGGTGGCGTGACGTTGACTCTAGAGAGGGCGAATCACGAGGGGGTCGAGCTGAGTCGACTCAGAGAAATCGACCGCGCCAGGCACGGCAGAATCCTGCAGCAACGCCCCGCCGCCTCCAGCGTCGTTGATTTTCCGGTTGAAGGCACCTTTGATCCTTATCTTGTAGGGTATATATTTATATTCTCTAAATTGCTGTTTTTCAATTTGAGCAGATTTGAAGATTGTTTTTTTAGCAATTCCGTCGTCGGAGATGGCTGATTTGGGTTACAATTGTGATGTTTACTAAAATTGATTGTGTGAACTGTTTAATCTTTGATTTCTAGGCAGCTTGATTTGTTGGTAAATGCAATTAAAGTCAGACGAAGTTATTGACTGCGACAGATTCAAGGGTACTTTGATTTTGTAATTCCTTATAAGTTATAACAATTCTCGATGTTTGATTTCTTGTTTTGTAGGCTGTATTTTACAAGAGTTAAATTGGGAAATCCTCCAAGAGAATTTTATGTACAGATAGATACAGGAAGTGATGTCCTCTGGGTCGGTTGCACTCCCTGCAACGGTTGCCCCACTTCCAGCGGACTCCAGGTAGGGTTGTGTGTGTGTTTGGATTCTTATTTGCGCTGTCTTGAGATTAGATAGTTCTGAGGATGTGACTGTGATCAGATTCTTTTGAATTTTAACAGATACAGCTTGAGTTTTTCGATCCATCAAGCTCATCGACTGCAAGTCTCATTTCATGCTCAGACCGAAGGTGTGCAGTAGGGGAGCAGTCCGGCGACTCACTCTGTTCAAGTAAGAATCAATGTGGATACACCTTCCAATATGGCGATGGTAGTGGCACCTCCGGATATTATCTATCAGACTACATGTATCTCGATGCTGTAGTTGGGAACTCAGTGACTGCTAACACTTCAGCATCTGTTGTTTTTGGGTGAGTTCTTATTAATGTTTTATACCTGGACTTTTGTTGTTTTCTTGTTTGATTGATGTGGATTTGCGCTTTGTCTGGTTACGCCACAGCTGTAGCACGTCCCAGACGGGAGATCTTACCAAGCCAGATAGGGCAGTTGATGGTATATTTGGTTTTGGACAGCAGGGCTTGTCTGTGATTTCACAACTTTCTTCACAGGGTATTACACCCAATGCGTTTTCTCACTGCCTCAATGGGGGAAACGGTGGTGGTGGTATTTTGGTGCTTGGCCAGATTGTGGAACCAAATTTAGTTTACACGCCGCTTGTACCATCACAGTACGTATCCCTTCTTCTTAACAACTTCCAAGCGTGTATGCTCTTTCTCATCCTGTCTTTTTCTGAACTGTTCAATCTCCAATATGAATGGATGGACATGATATCCTTTGTAGATCATGCATTGCAGATTAATGTGCCACCTTAAAATGAATGGACATGATACTCAAGTTTAACCAAGTTTAAAATGAACAGAGTTTTTTTTTTCTTCTAATTTTGGAACCCTCGCTCTCTACTTTTATATTCAACATCTCAAAATTATAACCATGTTGTCTTTCTACAGCAAATATAAGCTAAATTTATTTGGTAAGAGTTTATCAAGGTTCCATGACACAAGCCAAAATTGACAAGGAGAAAAAATGAGATATGTTTTATGTGGGAGTAATTGCTTTATCTGTTAAATGTGGTCTAGTGGTTACTCTGTCAATGTCATGATGTGTTTGGAACTGATATTTTCTGGTTCAAGTTTTGCAGTATCTATTATACCTTTTCCTAAACCTATATATGTTGCTAGACTGCAGGGTAAGAGCTCTAAAGATAATTAGCATTATCTATACTATAGTTGTTTCTGTAACCGTGTTTTGATTAGCAAGAGGGTTAAACTTTATAGTATACCACAAACATTTGATCTGACGAACTTCCACCTTAACCATGAGTAATTCATAAAATCTGTCAATTAGGAGAGACATAATTGGGGTCAACAGAGTTAGGATGTTGCTAGTTTCATCTATTTTGACTATTTGCAGGAAAATATTACATACTCCCTCCGTCTCACAAGAGTATGTATTTTTGGTTGCGCACGGATTTTGATGCACGATTAGTAAAGTAAGAGAGAGGTAGAAAGAAAAAGTGATTAAAGTATTGCTAGTGGAGAATGCCTTACCTCATTATAGGGAAGAGTTTCCAAAATTAGAAAGTGCATACTCTTTTGGGACAGAGAGAGTATTGGAGTTCTATGAAGGAAGCCAATACAGTGTGTAGGTTGGTTCTTTTTTTCACTTGCCCGGGAAGTTCCTCTTGTGTGTGGAATTTTACTTGCCATTATTATGACAATATAGTGTTAAAGGTTGAAGTCTGTGCTTTAAATTGTTTTGTTGTAGGCATTTTCTTGTGCTTTGAAGTGCCATACATGGATTGTGATGATAGTCCAATGTATTTATATTTTTATAGTGACATATTAAGGGTGTTTCTTCGTTCGGTTATCCATATACGTGTTATTATTTGGTTTTATCTGTACTGGATAATCCAATCACCGAGTTGTGCTTTCTCATTAAACCTCATACTTGTTTGATTGATTCTTTCTGCTTAAATTTTTTCAGGCCACATTACAACGTAAATCTACAAAGCATCTCTGTGAATGGACAGACACTAGCCATTGATGCATCAGTATTTTCAACATCAAACAATGGAGGGACAATAATTGATTCAGGAACAACGTTGGCATACCTTGCTGAAGAGGCTTATGATCCTTTTGTCAGTGCCGTAAGTACCTGAAGATAACATTTCATTTGCTTTCAATAAATGCTCAGCGGGTATCCATCTTTTAGTCTACTATTGTTACTCAAAATATGCAAATCGCCTACAGATTATGCAAACTGTTTCATCAAGCGTACGCCCTGTTTCTTCCAAGGGGAACCAGTGCTATCTAGCCACCTCTAGGTCTTTATCCTCTGGTGCACTCCACTTATTCTAGTATGTTCCATATATTTCATCATAACACGTCTCAATTTACCCAATTATTTCTCTCTAGTGTCTCGGAAGTTTTCCCTCAAGTTAGTTTAAACTTTGCTAATGGTGCTTCAATGATTCTGAGACCTGAGGATTACCTTCTGCAGCAAAACTCGATTGTAAGTCTAAGCTAAGCGAACTTCTAGAAGCAACTAGTTAGTTCAGTTTATACTTTATGCATCAGTTTGCAAAAAATGAACATTCTGTCAAAAGGCATGGTTTACTTATTATCGATTATTTTCGAAATTCTAATGTAGGGTGGTGCTGCTGTATGGTGCATTGGCTTCCAGAAAATTCAGAATAAAGGAATAACAATTCTAGGAGGTATGAAACTTTACTGCTTTCAACATTAAGCTCATTGTTCTCACAACTCTATGAAAATAAATTACTATCCTTTTTGAGGTAATACGACTTGAGGGGAACTGCTGTTTTCTGATAATAGCCCCTTAGTCTGAGGGTTAATTGCTTTCTCACATAAAGTACAATGGATTTAATTAGCCAACTTAATGTGATAGGTGGCCTCTAGACTAACCCTTTTAACTCATCCATCACACAAAGACTACATCAGTTAAGAACTAAATGAAAATAACCTTATTGTTCAATGATGGATACAAATTTTGGACATAATCAGAAGTTCAGGTTTCAAGTACAAACAAGTTTAGTTAGCAAACTATAGCGTTAAAAAGGTCTAGGTAATGAATTCCAAAAAACGACCATACTTCAGTTGCAAAGCTTTGTTCCTTTTTTCCCATTTCTAATGTTGTCAAGACTGTTTGAATACATAGACTCTTTAAACTGAAAGAAACTTTTTGGATCACTTGTGCAGACCTTGTCTTGAAAGATAAAATTGTTGTGTACGATTTGGCTGGCCAAAGAATCGGATGGGCAAACTACGACTGTAAGTTTGGTTGCCACCCTCAAATATAACACTCTATTTCTGTATTCTCCATACTGCCTTTTTCATCATGTTCTTGTTTACACAATTTCTACCCAATCCTGTATTAACTCGACACATGCCGTTGTTATCTCAACTTTGGGGAGTTAACAAAGGGATAATTTCGCAAATCTACCTTGTAACTCCTTCAACTCATACGAATCCATGTGTGTGTAGGCTCATCGTATGTGAACGTCTCCACAAGCAATACAGGCCCGACCGAGTTTGTCAACATGGGACAGTTTGACAACAATAACTCACCACATTACAAGCCTTGCAGTCTGTTGTTAAACATGGCTATAGGCCTCTTATTGCACAGTATATTCTTTGGTGTTCTGTTACCATCATTTTTATGATGTACCACTACATATTTTTGAATACATATATTTCTTATGTCATATCGGATTACTATATTATAGGCATTGGTAGAAGCTAGGTTATACTTGGCAGTTTCTTACTTTATTAGTACAGAAAATACTCTTTAACATTGTTGTACAGGACAAAATTCATTCATGAATTCGATACATCTCTTTTATACAGTGTTATTTCTGTAATGTATAATTTTGATGCTTCACTAATCAATCACTTTATTGGCTAATCTAATGCTTATGATGTTTTTTCATTCTCTTTAATCGTATGCAACAAATAGTAGTATCAGGTAACAATAGAATGCATGAGATTCAGGAAAAATTACAATAAAATTGAGTGCAGTTACTTTTGAGATTTTTTTTTTTTGAAAAGCTCTTTTCAATAATGTTGAATAAACGAATCAAAAGGAAAGGGAACATAACACTGCCTGCTCTACATATATAATTTGAAAATAGAATATAATAATCCATATTGTGTTAATTATTTCCTAGATACTAGCATCTAAATTAAACCCTTCCATTCATAATTTAAGGCCCAATTATCTGAATTGTCCATTCATGGCATCCCACTAACTCACCCATATGAAGTCAAATATTATTTTATTTTGTAGGAAACACAATACTCTTCACTGAAAATCGTCGGTGTTTATTTATTTGTTTATATATTATGTGCCGGTGCTATGCAACATATTCATCGAACATTTCCATGTTATTTTTAGTTTCTTATTTCCACCCAATTTTATATGTAGTCTTGACTCTTGATATTTTGTCAAAGCATATATTTTTAATCCTTCATTTAAAGGATTGATTCCTAAAAGAGAGTACTACTATATATTACTCACCGAAATAAAGTAACTCGAGGAATAATTTGACTACTTATATAAATTCTTATTGTGAATATTACGAAGAACACTAAGAATTTAATTGTATGACTAATTGTGGGTTGCCCTCTTTGTCAAAAAGAGTTGAATCTATTGACTAAATATATACATTTACTTAATTGTTACTCCTAGTGAGGTAAATGGTCCAAGAGGAAAGATAATATAGAAACTTTCCCAATTGTAGCAATATATCTATTTTAATTAGTAAAGTAACCACATTGATTGGGAATACTGTTTGAAATGTAATACTAATATATACCTAATAGGCTTCGAAATATTGTTAGTTTTTCCAATTGGATAGTTGTTCGAACTACTAATTAAAATGCAGTACCAATCATACTATATAGTACAGTATATACATATATCTTTATCAAATGAAGACACCTCAAACACTTCCAAGACCTAAATCAATCTAACTACAACTTCTATATTCTGTTATACTAGTAGTATATTGCAAGAGCAAATTTCAATTTTCTAGTGGTCTATGGTTATGACATGCATACCTTTTAATGTTGAAAATTTAATTTCACAATGAATTAAGCAACATAATATTAATAAGTTATAACAACTCATTTTCTTCTATTTTATTTTATTAAGTGACTCATCTACAAAAAGATAAGTTGGTCATCTACATATTGTTATTATTGTTATATTAAAATAATTATGATTAATACAGTGGGATTATAGTCTTAGATGCATTCTCTTGTTATACATTGCCCGATTGCATGAAATTACTTGAAAGGTGAGTTTTTTTTTTGCTTAATCTTTTTTATTATTACTATTTGACACTATAATTCAAATTTTGTTGATCCGTATATACCCAATTATAACATAGTAGTAAATAAGCTGGTGTAATAATAATAAAAAATCTTATCAAGATTCCTACACTATATTTAATCACTTATCATCATCTTCTTCCACCTTATCTAAATGTCTCGTTTCAATAGACCTCAATTCTGGCCTTCACTCACGTAATAAAATATTTCCATTATTTGCTCACAGGTCAAAACATTAATAATATAAAAATCCCTAAGTTTCTACCAAACTAAATGAAACAGATGCACACAAAGAACAAAGACATGGGATGACTTTTGCAAATCGTTGGCTGTCTAAATTAGGATAATTTTCAAGAGGGTCAGACCTCCAATCTTCTATGCCTAAAATCATAACAAATTAGTAGCATTGATTATTGGTATTTTATTTACAACATAGAGTTTCATGATTAAAGAATGCAAAGTGCATATATCTCTAGTATATAAACCCCCTAATACATCATCCACAAAGCTCAAACCAAATTATAAAATCATTGCCTAATAATAAATTCCCAAGGCAACCATGAAAATCAAAATAGGAAGTTCAAAGCTTATTAAGCCTTTGTATGTAGGCAACCCTCCTCCAACTACAGATTACATCCCTCTATCTGTTTTTGATAAGGTGACTTACGATCAACACGTGGCTGTTGTTTACGCGTATCGCCCTCCAACCCCGCCCAATGCAACGATTGAGCAAGGCCTAAGGAAGGCGTTGGCCGCGTATCGTGGGTGGGCCGGGAGGCTCGGCAAAGATAGCAATGGCGATCCTATCATTCTCTTGAACGACGACGGTGTTAGGTTTGTGGAGGCATCGGTTGATCGCGATCTAGATCAATCCGTTACTTTCTGCCCTTCCGCGTCTTTGCTAAGCATGCACCCTAGTTTGGAGGGCGTGGTCGAGCTCGTTCAAGTTCAGCTCACTAGATTCTCGTGTGGCTCGATGGTGGTGGGCTTCACCGCCCACCACCTCGTGGCGGATGGTCATGCCACAAGCAACTTTTTGGTTGCATGGGGACTGGCTTCAAGGGGACTTGAAATTACACCATTGCCATTTAATGATCGTACAATATTCCCCCCTCGAAGTCCCCCTAAAGTTGACTTTCAGCATAGAGGGGTGGAATATCTCTCTACAAACTTCAAAAAGGTATACCCTTTGATAGATCATAATGTGGAGGATATTGTGGCACACAAAGTTCATTTCACCTCGGAATTTCTCTCTAAGGTCAAAGCTAGGGCTTCTTCGATGAATGGATCGAAGAAGCCTTTTAGCACTTTCGAGAGCCTCTTGGCTCATCTATGGAGAGTAGTAACAAAGGCGCGTGGCTTGAACGGATCCGAGACCACCCAACTGAGGATCTCAGTGGACGGTCGGGCGCGACTAAACCCTAGGGTTCCAAATGAATATTTTGGGAATTTGGTGTTGTGGGCATTTGCAGAGGCCAAAGTAGACGACCTCTTAGACGCGCCTCTCCCGTTCGCAGCCAAGATTTTGCATGATGCGGTCACGAATGTGAATGACGATTACTTCAAATCGTTCATCGACTTTGCCAATCACGAGGCAAAGGTCGAAGATCTTGTTCCGAATGCAGACATAGAAGAAATGGTATTGTGGCCTAATTTGGAAGTTAATAGCTGGCTAAGGTTCCCATTTTATGATCTTGATTTGGGAAGTGGAACTCCATACATTTTCTTGCCCTCCTTCTCGCCCATAGAGGGGATCATTTTCCTTCTCCCCTCCTTCGCCGGCAACGGAAGTATCGACGTTTTCGTTCCTCTATTTCAAGAAAATTACAAAAATTTTAAAGAAATTTGTTATACCCTAGAATAGAAATAATATTGCACATTCACAATGGATTTTATATTTCGCATCGATTATTATGATTTTGGAGAATATATACTAATATACCACTTGTAATGTACACTATATCTTGATACCTTCTACTTGTAACTTTGTTTATGTTACTTAAGAAAAATACTCTGTGATTTATTAAAAAGGGATATATTTTCTAGCTACTATTTGAAGGTTGTGTCCACGTTGGGAAGTAAGATCAGGTGCATGCATGATCAAGGTGTGAAAGCTTTGTTGACCAACTGACCAACTGTTCTAAATAAAGAATAAGAAGAATATACTCAAACATGCTCACAAGTTATTTGGCTAACTAATTAATGGAGTACCTATCATTACTTATTAAAATATACAGTATATGGTTAGATCCTTTGCTGGAGTATCTTATTTTCTATTGTATTTTACCGTTATATACCTGCATTAAAATTGTACAAATGTTAATAGTATATAAGTATATTGCAATTCGGAAACTTTGTTGTCTTCTAGATAAAGATGTCATTGTGTCAATGCTGTGTGAAAGCTTTGTTGACCAACTGTCCTAAGACAAAATTTTTTGAAAAAAGGCAAAATACTCTGAAACCAGTGAAAAAGTACTTCAAATATAATAAACGTCCTCTTGAGCTATTATTTTACAAGCTATCATAAAAATGTAAATAACATTCATTTGATACTTCTTTTTTGTAGTTCAATCAATATGTATTGTTTCTCTTTAGGTTTGATACTAGCTACGTCTCAATCTTTTAAATATATATAGTTATTAAATTTAAATATGATTGCAATATCTTTCTACTCACTCAAAAAAAAAACTGCAAATTGACCATTCTCTGAATTGTTTCCAGCAACTTGATATAGTATCGACGATTAATTTATGGTATCTCACGATTATGCATAGGAAGAGTTCACCCAAATCACAAAATCTTCTAAATCCTTTCCATATACTCTCATACTGTATTATCCTCTTAAATATCTCCTTCAAACTATATTAATCCTCTCATAATGAGTGATTTGTTATCAGTACGATATTGAATAGTGAACCAATAGTTGATATCAACCTATATTACAAAAATCGAAATCATACATTGAAAGTAAATGAAGCTTAATTATCGTTAAAGAAAAAGATTGTTGAAAATTTCGTACAATAGTTCATTTTATATAAATTTCAATTAACAAATTATTTTCTTTTGTACAAAAGATTACATGTATTTTGAAAATCATTAATTTCAAATAAAAAATTTACAATTCAAACATATTCAATAAAAGGGAAATGAGATAGTTTGCTTCTTAATTTTTATTTTTTTTAGCATTTAAAATTATTGTGGTCTGCTGACTCTGCTACTGCCTTTGTTTATGGAGTTTTTCTTCACTTCTTTCAATTCAACTGCCTTTTTTAGCATTTAAGATGGTAGGCTGAGAACGGTTGAAGGCCAATTGGGAAAAGCTACTTAGCATAGCTTTTGGGGCCGTTATGCTTAGATAAACCAAAAAGGCTAACTAAAATTAGATGAATTAACATACTATTGAAACATTATAGTACTACAATCTCACAAGTTATTAGAATTTATTATTTTATACTAATAAATTGAAATATGGAGACATTAGTGCGATATTTGGAAAATCGTGTATAAAATTATTAACCTTATTAAATGATATAGTATGATGTCTGATACTGCGAAGTCACAGAAAATGAGAGTAACTAAGTGCATTTAAAGAAAAGTTGAATAACTCCAAATATTTAATAGTATTCCTGAAAGTCGCATGCGCAAGAGAATAATTGAACTCGGTCCACGACTTAATCCAGTTGTCGAGGTCATCCACACCCGTGTCTTACCGTTTCACCCCTTCACTATTTACGGGCTCCACTGCACTTTTGCCACATCTCTTAACTAAGAGACAACATATGCATCCCTCTATCTCTTAACCATCTCATCCATTAACTATTCATTCAATTTCATTTTTTATTTTTATTTCCAATAAATTCAATTTATAAAAACACACTTCATTAAATAAAAAAAATACAATTTAAAATCATAAAAAAATAAAAAAACACATACTTAAAATCCTAAAAAAATAAAAAGACATAATTTAAAATACTAGAAATTAAAATACTAAAAAATGGTGGGGAATTGTGTGTAGTGTTATTTATAGATGAATGTGGGAATAAAATAAAATAAAATAACGGTCGATTTTTTTTATATTCAGATTTTAAAAAACATTTAATTAAAAATAGTCTAAATTGACGCCCACTCGCTCAGCCGGCGAGTGGGCGTCACGCACCAACCGCTGCTCGCCACGTGACCGACGCTCGTGGCGAGACAGCCCGCGTCCCGCCCCTCCCTCACGAGCTACGCGACGAGACGGGGCATCCGCAGCGGCGTCTCGCTACGATCTCGTCTTGCCGGGACGAGACCGGGACCGCAACGAGAAGCCGTTGCGAATGCCCTAAGGCTAAACATATCATTTTTTTTAGTAAACCCATCCCACGAGCCTACTACTCATGCAACCACCCACCAACTACTTATTTACTTCTAAAAAATATTCCCTCGGTTGAACAAACTTAAATTCTTGAATTAACCGTCTCATCGCTAGATATATCTATAAATCAACACATGATAGTATTACTTAATGATTCTATCAGTGCTATTAGTCTAACAACAACAAAAGACTTTCTTTGAATGTCATGATTTTTAAGAGTACAAAATTAATGAAATATAGTTGAATTAGTGTTAATAAGTATAATGTAATGAAAATCATTTTAAAAATAAAAATGGATAAATTTTGGTAGAGATTAAATTGAACGAGACTATTTGGGACAAAAACTTTTCCCTTTTGAATTTCAGAACCGAAATTTATCCTTCAATAAAATCTTCCAAAATGTTGGTTCAAAGATCATATTTTTATAGGGATTTTTCAGTTTGTAAGATTGTTTTAGAATTAAATATACAATATATTTAGTTCATCATATTAAATTTCACAATTTAAATTTTAAATAGATAATTATGTGATAATTAATTATAATCAATTTATTCTAACTAAAATAACTTGACAATCTAAACTCAAATTATATCTTTATATTATTTTATTTAAGGAAACAGAACACCACTAATGGATTAATCAAACATCATACGTACTAGTTTGATTTTACTCATACAAGATATTAAAGGCAGTAGTATATTTTATTAACTACACTCATCTTATATTCATATATTATGAAAAATTTGTTTACATATATCACAATTTTACTTAGTTTCTAGATCAAATAGTGTTGTGAGATCGTATGGTTTATTTTTATTTGGATTGAATCTTGTTTTGGAGAATGAACATTCGTTTATCGAAATAAATTGCTGACACGATCTAAAGTTAAAGATTGACATGTCATGTCAATATGAATCTAATTAATTAAACTCAAATAAATTAGAAGACTAGATAAGCATGGTGTATGATTAGAGATGATTTAAATTTAAGTTCTGCGTGAAAAATTATAATTAGATAAAAGTTAAACACGAATAATTCGATGATCCGAGTTGACTAATCCAACTTGTATAATTAAGTGAGATAGTCTGATGACTACTAAAAATGATTACTATTACTATTACTATTACATGACTTTGGGCGAAAGGAAGGTGCAAATTATTAATGAGTGTTTTGTGAAAATTACTACTCGTATTAATATGATTAAAGATAATTATACAGTTAGAAAATACTGTTAAAGAAATCATAAACTACACAGAGACGAATGAGTGATTTAATACTAGTAGGATTGCGTAAAAGAAAATATACGAACGATTCTCATCCCTCTTCCTCACTCCAATTTCAATATAAACCCTAACCAGTCCCGTTTCTCTCTCTGTACCTTACTCGCCGACATAAGTCAGAGCTGCCATTTCTGGCTAATCGCGTTGAAATCTGCAGCTTTCTATTGATTTTGATTCGCGGATGGCGGAAGAGGCGGCGCGCGAGAGGGACGGCGGTGATCGGAGCGAGACGAGCGACTACACGTCGGAGGATGAGGGAACGGAGGACTACAGGCGCGGCGGATATCACGCCGTGCGGATCGGTGACACATTTAAGCATGGAAGATATGTCGTTCAGAGCAAGCTTGGCTGGGGCCATTTCTCCACCGTTTGGCTAGCTTGGGACATTCAGAAATCTGTAAATTTTCTCCATTTTCATCTACTTTTTCTAGTTAACTTTCAATTGTAAATCCGATTTTGTGCTTTAATTTAAGTCTGCAATATGCTACTTTGATTTCTTACTTTTTTGTTCTTATAAAAAAAGTTTAGTAGTACATTTTTTGATGTTTTAGTATTAATTATTATGCTATCAGCTACCTAATGCGTAAATAACTTTTTTGTCTGAGGTGTATGGAGTTAATTTTTCTTTAATTTTGGTTTTCATATCCAGAAAAGAAAGGGAAAAATTGTTTGCCATATGCCTTTTGTCATTCTGTTATTGAAGGTGTAACTTACTGTTTCATTTACCCGATCTTTCTTTTGAATAAATTTTAATTTTAAAAAAACAAGCATTTTGATGTGTTAAAGGATGAGTTAGGTGGATGTTTGATTATATCTTGATTTATTGGTTACACTGCATTAATTCAGTGACATTATTGGGAAAGTTATTTAGTTTAACATGTGAAGAATCGCATTGAAAATTTTCTAGCTCATACCTCTATTATATTTTTATCATTCGTAACTAGCTAAGCTCCTTTGCAAGTTTATAATTTTTACTCATGGATCTGGTGATAGATATATGTAGCTCTGAAGGTTCAAAAGAGTGCACAACACTACACTGAAGCAGCAATGGATGAGATCACTATTCTAAAAGAGATTGCTGAGGGAGATCCAGAGGATAAAAAATGTGCTGTGAAACTTTTGGATCACTTTAAGCATTCAGGTCCAAATGGTCAGCATGTGTGTATGGTCTTTGAATACTTGGGAGACAATCTTCTAACCCTAATTAAGTATTCAGCCTACCGAGGTCTTCCCCTTCACAAGGTTAAAGAAATTTGTTTCCACATTTTAGTGGGACTGGATTATCTGCATCGTAAATTATCAATCATACACACAGATCTGAAACCAGAGAACATATTGCTTTGGTCCCGGATAGACCCGTCTAAAGATCCTACTAAATCAGAGGCACCTCTCATCCTCCCTACCAGTAAGGGAAAGATTGCATTTGAATCTCAGGCTTCAAAAGATGTTAAAGGGACATGCAGTGACCTACCTAAAAACCAGAAAACGCAAATCAGGAGAAAGACTAATCCAGCAGCGAGGAGATGTGCTGGCTATGAAGCTTCTGAGGAAGCTGAGCCAGATAATGAGGCAAGTGGAAATCAAGATTCTCACGAAGGTGACAAATCCAATGGAGAGGGAAAATTTGATGCTTCAATTCTTGGATCAGCAAACAATGATGAAAGTAGTGATGGGTATATTGGGACTAAGGATAACAAGAGGGGTACCCAGTCTGCAAGGAAGAAGCTCTTGGCTGAGGTTGATCTAAAGTGCAAATTGGTTGATTTTGGAAGTGCATGTTGGACACACAAACAATTCACCAGTGATATTCAGACAAGGCAGTACAGATGCCCGGAGGTTATTTTGGGATCTAAGTACTCAACATCAGCTGATATGTGGTCATTTGCTTGCATTTGCTTTGAGCTGGCCACCGGCGATGTCCTTTTTGACCCACATAGTGGTGAAAACTTTGATCGTGATGAGGTATGCTTTCATATTATTTTTATTTCCCTTTTTTCAGCAATAGCATGTCCCGTTGCTTTTAGGTTTCTGACTGGTGTCTCCTTGATCCTATTATGTTTCATACCATGATTAGTTATGGAACTCTGTTAACTTCTCTGAAACTTTCTGCATTGGTTCAGATTGATTTGTGATACTATTTCATTTGTTCATTACTAGTTAGCATGGTTTGCTTTCAATTGGACAAACTCTGCTGTAAAGTTGCTTTCAACTCCTTGGTTTCTATATGGTTGTTCTCGATTCGAGTATGACTGGTGTAGATCCTTTAAGGTGCTTATTTTACAGGTTATATTTGGCTCGTTGCTATCTGAACTAGTTTTGTTTGAGTCGTGTCATGCGATCTATGAAAGTATACTATTCGTGAAGTTGCAGGAATGTAGCTTCTGTGTATATGTAAGTTGGTGCCTTAATGAAATATCTCCTGCTGTAATAAGATGGTGCTTACTTTTCTTCTTTTTGTCCTGACCTTTGTCTTCTGTTTATCCACTGAATCTCAGAAATCATTTCATGACCATCGATTTTCATGATCTTAATTACATGTGTTGTTATTGGTGAAATAGATAGATTATATATTGTTTCCTATTTGTAGGACCATTTGGCCCTGATGATGGAGCTTCTTGGAATGTTGCCACGCAAGGTGAGGAGAATTCTGGCTGTTGAGTTGCTTATCCCACCGACCACTGGCCCGAAACTAAAAACTGTTAAATCTATATATTCAGTCAATTTTTTGAATATTGGCCGTGTATTTACTTCAAATTCATGTTTTTCTACATGACTTTAAAAATAGGTTGCTTTAGGCGGACGTTACTCTCGAGACTTCTTTAATAGATTTGGAGACTTGAGACATATTAGAAGATTGAGAGTTTGGCCTCTCGTGAAGGTACTTTCGGAGAAATATGAGTTCCGTGAACAAGATGCTAGTGAGATGGCTGATTTCCTTATTCAGATACTAGATTTTGTGCCTGAGAAAAGGCTGACAGCCGCTCAATGTCTTAATCATCCATGGATAAGTGGAGGCCCTCGCCAATTAGCCCCTTCGACCTCTCAACCCAAGGAACTAGAAAATAGTAGTTCTGATAAGAAGAGGGACAAGGATGAGAGGGAGGCGATGGAGGTTAGAGTGGGAAATATTGCTATTGATGGAGCATCAAGGCGTACCAAAGATTCTATATCTTTATCACACCCATAAAGAACCATTGATCATGATCTGGTATCGTATTCAGTCACTTACACGTTGATCTTGTATGAAGCTTGCTTGGACAGCTGTAATCCCATGGCCTCTCTAATTATGTGGATGGTGTGCACCAATTGTTGAGTTCAAGTGAGAAAAATATCGGGAAAGCAATTTTAACACAGTTCAATAATTGATACACCGGCCAGGAGCATGTGTTATTGCTGGTTGTCCTTGGTATGATTATTTAATTACTTTCATAACTAGGTCTGGCATACGGCTGGTCTTATCTGTACATTTTACTGGTGCACTTTTACTCTTTGGCTAACCATCGTTGGTGTCTGCCTGTTCCTGAGTCTAAAACTGTGTACGGTGGTGTGTGTGCGCGCATGTGCGCTTGTATGCTAGGTTTGTCCATGCATGACGGAGGATGTGGCGGTATTGTAGCTAGAGAAAATAATAGTACCTCAAGCCATCTGAGAAGAGTTGTAACCTGACTGTCATTGTATCTTATTATTCATTATAAGCAATTGAGCTCTCATTTTCAGAGGTGATTTTTCAACTTAAATTGTACAAATAGTGAGCTCTATACAAATGAAACTTTTGTTAAGTTTGTTGTCAAAGCCAGCCTGTTATGATGAATCTCTTTTATGTGATTTGTAAGCTGCTTGACCCCGCAACAAAATATAGCAACAACACACCTACAGCCTACAGGTTCCTTAAGTCGCCAAAATATACGAATGAGCTTATCTTTTTCCAGCATCATCACTCATCTTAAGCTTCATACAAACATAATGTGCACAATCGTTATGAATATTATTTAGCTACGATGTAAATATCGGCCCTCGAACATGAAAAGACAATAGACCAAGCCTGCGACCTTGCCTTCAACTAGGTGGTCATACACCACCACCACCCACAACAATGAATTAGTCTGAATCCTCTTGTTCATTTATCTCATGCTTCACATGCCTCTAGTCGAGTTACCCTCGGAGGATGCAACATCGCATTGCTTAAGCATCTGAGGATTGTAGGGGTTCTTTGACAGTATAAATACCAACACCATCATATAACCTTGTATGTGTCTCCAATCATATCAACCAAAATTGTGTTTGGAGCTGACTGTGTTAGAAGTTGAAGACGTGGGCTTCTCTAATGTTCACAAAATCTTCTTTTGCCTGAGGTATGCATACATGAGAAAGAATCCCAGCAGAGCACCCACTAAAATCCCTGCTGTTGTCAGCCAAAAGGCAAACTGCAAAACAAGTATACACCAGATAAAATTATATGATTAACGAGCGGGTATGTGCCCGAGAGAGGATGATAGTACTGTTAAACAAGGGAGAACAAGTTGATCATACCACACGTTCCTCGAGATAAGATCTCAAGTTCATGCCAAATATACCTGTCAAGTTTACCATGATGTTAACATGAAATTTTAAGTGAATGCTGTAACATGCAGAATTATCACATGTTATGACAATAACAAAAAATGTGGAGTAGCAACCAACAAATGTATCTTGAACTGAGATTTTGTTTGTTTTAGGCTACTTGGTCAGTTTTCACCTTCTAAACAGCTCTGAAACTGAATGCAGATTGCGCACTTGTTCATGGACTATACCAACATTTATATATCATGTGCTTATGTAACAAAACTTAATGAGGATTTCAAGGAGCAATTCGAATTGATCATAGGCATCCAGTGTTTGACATCATTCTGC
Source organism: Salvia splendens (assembly GCF_004379255.2). Lineage (NCBI taxonomy): Eukaryota > Viridiplantae > Streptophyta > Magnoliopsida > Lamiales > Lamiaceae > Salvia > Salvia splendens. The sequence goes on from NC_056039.1 coordinate 5,467,198, forward strand.
AAACTAGGAGAAAACCAGTTCCATCAATTTATTTATTAAATGCCCAGTGGCCAAGCGGTAGAGAGGTTAATGCCTGAGGCTAAATGTCTCGGGTTTGAGTCCTCCGTGACGTAGTCTTTAAATTTATATTCATTTACCCGTAAAAATAAAAATAAAAATAAATAAAAAACAGGCCAAGATGATGCATGACTAAAATAACTCGTTACCAGCATACCTGCAACTAGGGCACCAACTCCGACGCATAATGCCCCAACCTGAAGGAGCAGTTCCACTCTGCTAACTTCAAGTCTCCGAGAGCTGATTTCATAAAATGATTAACAAATACAATTACAGGAATCTTTGGTGTTGGCATAGATAAACAACAAAGAAAAAGAAGCAATAGCAAATAACAAACCTCAGGTTAACGGCAATTGAATCCTCCATTTCCTTTGCTGAATCAAGAAGCCTCTCTGCTTGACCATGACAAGATTCGCATCTGCCATTGCATGAAATAATCAGTCTGCTAACTACCAAAGTATAACAGAACCACCAACTGTAACCTCAACTTCTACAGAGACCCACTCATTAATTAACAAATCACAGAATCACAGAATCACAGAAACTTAGCATATCATGTCTAAGGTTTCTCAGCAGAATAAATGCGGTCAGGAGAAAGGGAAGTACTTGGCCAAAGAAAACAGTGTCTTTTTTCCCCTAAAAGCTTTAGCTATGACAACAACAAGGGAGTACAGCCTATCCTGAGCACAATAAAAGGACATTCTTGAACAAACTTTCTCAAAGATACCCCCGACCCCTGGGTTATATACCAATTTTTAAACATAAGGTGTAGCACTAAGAAAACAGATTAAGAAGCTTCAAAGAAGTGCCAGTAGAGCGATCTATACTTTGGTATTTGCATTGTCTCCTCCTTTATCTATTTACCCTTCCATTATGAGAAGTCCCCTACACTTTCATTATAGGGTGTCACGGAATTACCTTTGGAGATAATTTTCCAAAAGCATTTCAATCTCTTCTTCCTCTTCTGAGAAACACAAGAACCAATACTCAGACAGCAGTTTGTACAAACTGAAGTGACGTCTGTAAACTGTAATTATAGATTTAATTCATCTTTGCATGTCTCTAACTGTACAAAACTTACCCTCAGCTATCTCTTTCTCCAAGGGAACAGAGCATTCCATATCATCAGTTTTTGATAGAGTGCAGTTTCTTCCCATAATACATATTCTCCGTATTTCATGGGTATCCTCAAGGATATCAAGTAACATTTGCTTCAAAGCCCCAGCCTTTGAGCCCAATTCTACCTTTAGTCACCAAAAAGTGTGTGAGTAGTTAGTTATGAGTTGATCAGTACATTTTAGGCAATACCAAGATAGCCAGAATAAATTATACTAGTGTTTGTTTGCTAATTCGAAGTTCCTCCAATATGTTGGCAGTCAATCGATTAGGAAGAACCTCAAGCAAATTTTGGACCTGCAAGAAGAGTAATAGTAAAGGAAATTACAGACAATCACATCGTAGCTGTATATAAAAGTGAGCTTGGAATATTCCCATATAAGAGCAAGATAAGTACATTTTTCTTTCGTTAAACAATTCCGGTAAATATTTATGTTGGAGCTGGCAGTAGAAAGCAGTGCTTTCTGGCTCCTTCTGTAATTCAACTATGAATCAGAGCAGCTGTAGTACAATTCACAAAACTAGTACGATGAGAAAGGGGTTTCAAGCACCAAGACATTGATAAAGGTTTAGGTATTCGTTATCCAGGAAGTCGGTAACAGGAATCAGGCATCTTGTAAATTTTTGGATGTTCTTTGCAGTGAAACTATTCAAGATTTCATACATATTTTGACACTAAAAGCATGACAGAGAAGAAATAATCCGAAAATATTCAGTTACTATTTTTCTTACTTACACGTGGTTCTAAATCCATTAATCTCTGTTCGAGGCGTTGTATTCGAGAATGTAGTGCCGCCTCAACTACCTGAAAGAATATCACAATGAAAACCTGTCAGGATATTCAAAAATATAAACTACCATTAAAGCACATTGTTATGTAATGAAAGGATGACCCAGACCAGGCTGCATGTAGGACTTGGTGCCTATAGATGTGCTAAAGAATCTTTATGGCTTTTTACGTTCAAGCAAGATTTCAAGTTGTCAAAAGTTGCTTCAGTGCCATGATTCAATTAAAGCCCCTCCAAGAGAGAAGACTATTGTCAGGTGAACAATTTCCTACCATGCATAAAAAAAAGCCAATAACCCCCTTACACAGATGACGCTTCAAGGAGACCTGGGACTGTGGTAGTATCTACAGTTGATTGTATTGAATCAACTCTAACCTCTGAACCATTGCACGTAAATATTCAATCAAGTTGGAAAACATCATGTGAAAAACATGTGCACTCATCCTTTTAGAAAGCTTTGTTAGAAAAGACAGGCAATGAGCAACGCTTGGTTAAACCAGTCAAAGAATATAACTAGCATCGGTCATAAAAGAAATTACCACTCATCCTTTTAACTTTTCTTTATCATGGGATAAGTATCCAGAAGTTTTTTTTGTAGAAGGCAATAAGTCTATGTGCAGATTCAGATTGAGCTCGGTAGGAACTGGCCTAACTAGTGTAAATGACAAATCAAATGGTGGGTTAATATTTATAGGACAGGCAATGGGAATTAGAATGGCTCTGTAATCCACAGGACCAAGTACTCGTGGAGAATTTTTATTTGCAAAGAGCAAAGTGCTCTGATTCAGAAAGGTAATTCATGAGGAAATCTACCTCAAGCACAAATGGCATTGAGGGCCCTCCATTCATGTTTTTCGGGTTTAGGCGGGGTAACAACGCATCAATAAATGCTTTTCCTGCTCTCCTGTAAGTTCCAACAATAACATATTGCTTAGCTGAGATTGTGTGCAAACTTTTACAGAATTGACAAGAATAGTTCATAGTAGGGGGGAGGGGAATACCGGTTATAATTGAATATGTAAACACATTCTTGCATTGCAATTGCTCGTAAAGATCCCAAGTTCAGCAAAATTGCATATTCCCGCACCTGATTGAGTTAGAAATAAGGTTTACAATCACTATGAACCAATTGGTTAGAGAATTTAAAAAAAGGTTGAAAAGTACAGAAAACAAAAACCAAATACTACTAGTAATCTCTTTCATTGATACTAACAAACAGAAATAAACAATCCTTTATATCAGTGAGACGGGCAGAAATAAACAATGCAAAATATGTAAATTCAAGTTCAGACAGACTGGTTTGATAACATATTCCATCCTCCAAAATCTAATGCCAAATAATGGTTTCCATTTAAGCGCTCTTGCCTAGGCAAGAACACTGCACACAAAATAAGTTGAATGCAAATCTGATTACAAGGTAATATGATTAATTACACAATGTGAACAATGGCAGGTAGTAGTTTCTTACCAATATTACAGGCATTGTATTGGTTAACCACAGCGATGGATCAACGCTCCTAACATCTCGAGGTCGGAGACCTGAAAAAGATATTTCCACAGAAGAGAAACAGAGTTCATCAGAAAAGAGACTACAAGTGGAAATTTTACTACTACTGATTACTAAATATTGAATAAACATGTCTCTTATAGTTTATTGAGAAATCCAGGTTGCCATGAAAAACACTTGTACTCACCACTTGATTTTAACAAGTGTCTCCTACTAATTTTCCGTTTGGATACGATCCCATTAGACTTTACTTCCACAACCTGTTGAGGGTGAATGAGTGAGCATAGAGCAAAAAAACAAGTCCTTCCATTGAATCAAATTCAGGTTTGGTTTTCCACTACTACTTAGTATTCGACAGCAAATTTGAAGACAAGCTGCACAAAACTTCCTTCGTTTTTCTTCATTATCTATTTTTAGGAATTCACGCTTCAATCAATTTTTTTCATCTTCCCATGTCGAAGTCTTATCTTCCAATATTCACTATTTACCATATCAAAATCAACAACCAGAAAATCAGAAGACAAAGCGGCTCTATTATTTGACCTCATACACTGGCTCTCGAATCCCAAGGGAAAGAGAATCCGAGGTCCTCTGCGAAACAGCAGCACCGTTGGGGAAATCCTGAACTATACCGACCTCCTCGTCAGAGACCCCATCTTCCCCATCCTTATCCAACACAGATTCACCTGAACTTTCAATTTCCTCCGCCGATTCCGCGAAACACTTTATCGCAACTTCCTTAGCTCCGACGTGGAGCAGGGGATCCCAGATCCTCCGCGGCTGCTGGTGGTGATGCTGCCACAACAATAATTGGCGCGAAATTTTTTGCTTCGACTGCGATAGCGAAATTCCAGCCAAGATAAGGCGGAAGTGAGGGGAGTGTAGCGGCAATTGCAAGGGATTTGGAGAATGCGGCGACGAGAGCGGAGTCGGAGACGCCATTGTTGTAGAGAGGTGAATACAAGGAAAATTGAGACTGTGACGCTACATCCGTGTATATAGCTATAGCTATATATCCTCGCAAAAATCCAATCAAACTCTAGATTCACGAGAAGTCTGTAGCTGTGTGTATATTGGTGGAGAGATGTTTTAGTGAGAGAGAGAGAGAGAGAGAGAGAGAGAGAGAGAGATACTGTAACTGGTGGTTGGAAATGGTTTTGTTGTGGCTGTGGCAAAAAAGGTTTCCACTTGTCAATAACGATAAAAACACAGTATATCCAATATCCAACTGAACGATGAAACAAGAGTCAAAGCCGGCGCCTCTTTCAAATTTAATCAACTTAAACTATAGTAGTGGGAGTACTATTTTGGAATCCAGGTTGATCAATATAGAGAAATCATATATCTATCCTCAATTTCACTGACTCACCTTCAAATTTTGCTTAATCAAACTATCTTCGATGGCAGCAGTTGAGAATCCGTTGCTGCAAGACTTCATTTTCCCGCCGTACGATGTGATAGAGCCAAATCACATCTGCCCCGCAATTGAAACCTTGCTGATCGAACTCGTGAGTTGCAATTTCCTCTCATATTTTGGTCAACTCTCATATGTTACCCAGTACACGATTCACATTTTTTGGATTGTACGTTGATCTAAAATGTTAGGAGAAGGATTTGGATGAATTGGAGAAAACAGTGGAGCCGACATGGCCAGGACTGGTTGTGCCTCTCGAGAAGATTATAGATAGGTTGTCAGTTGTTTGGGGCCTTGTGAATCATCTCAACTCTGTCAAGGATTGCCCTCAGCTCAGGGCTGCAATTCAACTACTTCAAGTATGTGATTCTTGGTTTATTTTGGTGATTTTTTCCTTCTTTTTTCCTTATGTTCATATCTTTTGCAGCCAAAGAAGGTTGGGTTCCAGCTGAAACTAAGACAGAGCAAGCTCATGTACAAGGCCTTCAAGGCCATCAGAGACTCTCCAGATTGGGAAAATCTGAGTGATGCACGCAAACGAGTAGTCGACTGTGAGCTTGTTTGGGGCGTTCTTTGAATGATGAGTCATGAACCTAGCTAGTGCTGGTTTTCATTTGAACCTAGCTAGTGCTGTTTTTCATTTGACCTACCTTCATTCATTATTACCTCTATTTTATGCAGTGAAGTTGAAAGAAGCAGTTTTGTATGGAGTTTCTCTTGAAGATACCAGTAAAGAACGTTTCAATGAAATAGAGCAGGTGCTAATAAAGAGAAAATAGGATTTCATCCGTTTATTTGGTTATGTTTATCAGAGAAAATGCTACACAAATTTCTGTTAATTGAGGTTATACTCATCTAACTCATTGCACTGTGACCTTCAGGAGCTGGAAAAACTTGCTCAACAGTTTGAAGAAAACATTCTAGATGCAACAAAAAGTTTTGAGAAAGTTATTACAGATAAAAATGAATTAGAAGGCTTGCCTTTGACCACCCTTAGTATAACTGCAAAGACAGCCATTGAGAAGGTATCAGAAAACTTTCAAGTTTTAGCAGATTCTGCTCTTAATTTGATAGCATTTCATACATGTGCTTCTTTATATGTTAGGGATATGAGAATGCCACAACTGAAGATGGTCCTTGGATAATCACGTTGGATGGCCCAATTTATCGATCTGTGCTGCAACATGCTTGCAACAGATCCTTGAGAGAGGAAATTTTCCGCGCATACGTGACTCGTGGATCGGATGGACCTCTGAATAACACGCCTATTATTGAACGTGTTCTAGAACTCAGATTGGAGAAAGCAAAACTTCTTGGGTTCAAGAACTGTGCTGAGGTACTGATGTAGCTAGAATGCTTACTTGAGCAATTTTGTTAATATTTTCTCGAGAAAAAACTGAAACATAATTCAAATATTAGGTGAGTTCAGAGATGAAAATGGCCACTGTTGATAAAGCAAAGGATCTTATATACAAGCTTCATGAGGCTTCTTGGGGTTCTGCCATTCGTGGTGAGTAGATTCAGCTCAGCTTGTCATGTTTTGCAACGAGCGCTTTTTCTGATTGGTTTGATACAAGTCTTTAGACTTGGAAGAGCTACGAGATTATGCTAGAGAGAAGGGTGCTCAAGAGGCAAATGATTTGAATTAATGGGATATTAACTTCTGGAGTGAAAGACTTCGAGAATCAAGATATGACTTCGATGAGGTTGCCTTCTCCTACACATTTCTGTCAAATTTACCTTAAGAATTAAAACCTACTTAACTTCCGAGGTGGGATAAGTTTCACGTACAATGTTTCTAAATGGTAATAGATCAAGTGGTTAGATGTTTATTCTATTTCCTTAAATCTCTCAACTTGTGCAGGAAGAGCTGCGCCTTTATTTCCCATTGCCAAAGGTAATGGAAGGACTATTCAACCTTACAAAGAAGCTATTTTGGGTAGACATTGAACCGGCTGATGGAACAGCTCCAGTAAAACTTCTTAAAACTCTTGAAACTTGCTTTTTACTTATGGCGGCAGAGCATTTTATGCATTACAATTTGATAGGTCTGGAATAAAGATGCCAGCTTCTACCAAATTAAAGATTCTTCAAATGCTCCCATTGCGTACTTTTACTTTGATCCATACTCTCGTCCCTCAGAGAAACGTGGCGGTGCACGGGCTAATTTGGTTGTTGGTAGGAGTAGTGTGTGTTCAAGTGACAATACCCATCCCCGGTTACCAATCACAAATATTGTTTGCAATCTCACTCCACCAACAAAGGATAAACCAAGTCTCCTGACCATACGCGAGGTACAATGACTGCTAGGCCTCTTGTAGTTTAGATTCCATTTAGATGGTCACATTTTCTCTTGACATGTTGATTAACCACCCAGTCATTTAGGTTGTGGCAGTATTCCATGAGTTTGGCCATGCACTTCAGCATTTGCTGACCAAACAAGATGAAGGCTTAGTGTCCGGCAATCAAGGGATAGAATGGGATGCTTTGGAGATCCCTTCTCTATTCATGGAGAACTGGTGTTACCAGAGGTGAAACACTTCTCCCTTTCTTTCCTTATCTATGAGCAGCAGACGTTCCATCATGGACACTTCTAATTAGTTCGTCTATATCTATGACCTATCAATGCAAAGTTAAATACAAAGATAATGCTTTTTTTATCAGTTCGTCTTGGTAGTTCATAGATTCAAATGGCTAATGCTTTTTCCAGTGAGTTGTTAGCCTTACTAATTCATGAAGGCAGTAACAACATTGGTTTTGCAGGGAAATCATATTGGGCATCGCCAAGCATTATGAAAGTGGAGAACCTCTACCAGAAAATACATGCTTAAGAATTCTTCGGGCAAGGGCATTTAGGGCAGGTACCCTACTGCTTCGTCAGGTAAAGAGCGTGTTTGTGTTGTTGCACCTTTGCATTTTAATCAATAACTTGACATGGTATGCGATCTGCAGCTGCGTTATGCTTCTGTGGATTTGGAACTACACTCAACCTATGTTCCAGGTGGACTTGAATCTATATATGACGTGGATCAAGAAATTGGTAAGAGGACTCATCCTATTCCATTGCTGCCAGAAGACAGATTTCTTTGTAGTTTCAGTCATATCCTTGCAGGTTAGTATGCTTGTTTTTGCTTGTGTCTGATACGGCCTCAACATCTTATTGTTTTTTACAGAAATTTGTTCTCATTGAACGTTCAATTTCCAGATAAATACACAGCAGGATATTACAGTTATCAGGTAATTGGATTCATTTGTGGATGTTTGAAGTGGTATTTTGGCAATAATCCGGCCCTATTAACAATTACAGGATAAGTGCTTGGCACTTAAATAATAAAATCAAATTGAAACATCTCTCACTCTCTCCCAATCAAATGTTTTTGTGTCCAGTGGGCAGAGGTATTGTCCGCAGATGCTTTCTCCGCATTTGAGGAGGCTGGGTTGGACAATGATCAGGTGAAGTATTCCTTACATATATAGTAGTAGCTAAATATGCCAGGTGCTTAATTTCTGGCAATCTTCTGTCTTTGAGTTCTGAAAGGTATTTATCATATGCTGCATGAATACATAAGGACACCATGTCTGATAAGCTCCATAATGTGTGTTGTGACAGTCTCTTAGAGAAATGGGCCGTAAATTTCGTGAAACCATTCTTGCCCTTGGAGGTGGGAAGGCCCCTAATGAGGTATTTGAACAAACGGTTTCATTAGTTTTTACTGGGAAACTCTCTACTTATGTATGCTGCCTCCACATAATTGGACCATTCATCTCTTCTAAGTCCTAATACATAAATATATCAGGTCTTCCTGGAGTTTCGAGGTCGTGAACCAACACCTCATGCATTTCTTCGCTACAATGGCTTGTTGGCCACCATTGCTGCTACGGGATGTTCACATTTTCTCACACATCAATAAAGCGTGGAGGTTACTTCACAGTACACATATTTGAAGACCAGTATCATGTGGAATGCATAATGGTACAATTTTATTATGCATAAACTGGTAGCTGCACGAACAAGGATTTTATCCAATTATATGCAAATGAATACAAGTTACTATGATACATTACTAGTTCTCTAAAAAAACACATTACTCTTACTTGTGGTTAAGAAGAAATACCGCATCAAACACCAAATACATGTAGATTAAAACAGATTACACTCCCAGTAGTATTATTTATACATGAACATCACACAATACTTACAACCAATACAACAGACCGGATTGAAGCTGCCAACTTAGAAAAACAGTCTTGAAATAGAAAAAATATATCTCAAATTAGGAGATGAGAGAGAGGCCAGCAGTCAGCAAATCATCAGACAAAATCTTGTTAGCAGCATCAGTGGGGTGAAAGCCATCCCAGAAAACATATTCACTTGCATTCCTACATGTCCCAACTGACTCTGCATTGCACAGAATAGATGTCTCAACCAATCCTGTCCCACAACATGCCTTTCTTGCTTCAAAGAAACCTGAAAATATATTATAAAACACTAATTTTCTTTTCTCCACATGTTCAAAGAATAGAATTAGATCTCGTGTTTCAGTATTATAAACGCGACTAGCCCCTACGAGTGCTCACCGTAATCAGTAGGGCGCGTGACTAGGTCATGAAGAGGCTGGTAGATATCCAAAACTACAAGATTAAGACCAGATAGCTTGGTCTGCAGTTTCTGGGAAGTGGAGTTTAGCTTTTTGTTGAATGAAACTGCCACTTTATTGAACTTTTCGACACATTCGTTACTGTCCTCGCCAAATATGGTGATAACTGCAGGCACACATCCAAGTGGTGGCAATGTTGTCACTCCAATCTTTCTTGCTCCCAAATCGTACAACTCCTAAATTCATAAGCACAGTTTATTTATTATCTCCATGTGTATGACTAGATCTGTGTGTTTCAAGCATCAGAAATAGAAAACCTGCACAAATTTGGTGTAAGACTGCAAGAGAATGTCTATGAATTGAAGTGGAGTGTACTTTTCGTATAAAAGAGGATTAATGTAGTAGTTCTGAACAAAATCACTGCTTCCACTGCTAAGGAAATGTATCGATCCGTTTATGATGGATGTAGCATTGGATTGTCCCACGAGTGTTGCAAGCTTATTCTGGTATTCTTTGTATAGCTCCACCTGTTTGCTCAATGGGATCGTTTCCTATGTAGGAGATCAAAAACTCGACGAAGTCAGATTGTTTTTTTATTTTACATCAATAACAATGCAAATTATTCGCTATGCTTACATAGATTTTTGCAGTGGTGTCGTAGTAGCCTGATGAGCCGGAGGCAAAGTTAGCCCCAATCAGGAGATGCTTCCCATTGGCTTGCTTGCTGAGGTAGGCCATAGGATACGAGGTAAACCCGAGGTTCTCAGCTGCATTGTTAGTAGGAAAAGCAGCTGTTTTAGTCTGGTGACAGAAGTAATTGATTTAGGTGGTTATGGGAATTGTTTACCAGTGTAGTCCGAAGCAAGCTTTCCGTTGCAGAATCTACCGGTTGGTTTGTGTTTGATGAAGTCTCTTCCGTAAGGCGGGAAATTGGCTTTGACAATGGTTTCAAGATTGTTGTTGTTGCCTACATCAACAACTGAGTCCCCAAATATGAGGAGTGCAGGAACCAAAGGCTGTGCATTTGCAACGGTAACGAGGAAAAAGTAGATGATAGTAAAACTTGAGATGTTTTTGACACTCATGTTTCCTTGCAGATGTTTGATAAGGAATTTCTGGGTGGTATTTAAAGAGGCCTAATTGGTTGAGATGGCTACATCTAAGATCTTGTGCCACTTCAAAATCCATGCATATCTTAACTGAGCAAAATAAAATTAAAAGGCTTGTGAATGAAGATGGCATTGTTAGTCAAAAGGTGATTATTAATTTAAGGAGGGAAGGTAACTAAGTTAAGTGGCGTGTCTTGCTGTGCTGTGCAATGAGCTGGACATGCTTTACCACTATTTCTACTTGGGTAAGATAACCTAGCCATTTCAAGCTGCCAGCTTGAATAAAACAAATACTTGTAGTACTACAAATTTTTACTATTTCTTAGGGGAAGGTTGAAGAAATTGGAGTGATTAGTTATACAGGGCAAGCTTCATTTGATTACTCATTAAATAAGTAAGGGCTGTTAGGTGGTGTGTGGGAGTTTCTTGATTCTTTAATGAGATGGTAGGCACCCACATATTACATATAGAGAGAGCTTAGAAACACCCTTCTTGGAGAGATCACAAGACTAAAACATCATCTTCTTTTCTATCTATCTTTGCACCTCTTTGTATACTCCAGATTGTTCATAAAAAATTAACTGTTCGTCGTTTGTAATGATGGATGGATATTGCACTCGATGAACGTATATTTAGGATCCATCCTATTTGCAAACCACAATCAAGGGGGTGGCTTGATAGGGTTAGTTTGACGTTTGTTACGCACCTATTTACTTTGGGTGATAGATATGACAAGTCAAGATAGGGTTAGATTTTATAACTACTTATGGAGCATATATAATTTTTTTTTTGATAGATGGTTTGGTTTGGTCTGCGGTTTAATTATTACATGAAAAAAAAGTACGGGTAAGGTTGTTTCGATGGTCCATCCTGAATTGTAACTTGAAAATGAACATATATAAAATTCATATAAAATTATTTTCTTGACATAACTTTCAAAGTAAATTGATATGTAAAGCCCATCTCTGGTCTAATTTGAATTTGCATGGCTAGTTCGATCCAATATCGATTTTGACAAACCCAAATATTAAAAAAAGATTAATTTTCTTCTATAATCACTCTAATTGTTTCTTAGTATGGTTCATTTAGAGCATCTCCAATAATAGGCTAGCGGACCGGCTAGCCGATTCCGGCGCTGGCCGGTCGCTAGCCGAACTATTGTAGGCGGCGAGCGGCAAAACGGCTAGCCGATCGGCGAGCTCTAGTCGATTCGCTAGCCGCCATTGTAGGCCCGGAATAGGCTAGCCGATTTAGTTTTTTTTATTATTTTATTTTTATAATTTACTTTTTAAAAATTTAAATAAAATTATTACATTTTCTCGTATCTGTGTCGTAAATTTAATTCTGTATTTGCGTGATTGTAATTTTTAATTTTGTAATTCCGTAATTCGTGTGTGGAAAAAAGGTTTTTTTTAATTATATAATTTTTTTATAATTTACTTTTTTTTTAATTTAAATAAAATTATTGCATTTCTCCGTATATGTGTCGTAAATTTAATTCCGTATTTTGTGTGATTGTTAATTATTTGTTTTTAGTGCTGATGATGTGGCTAGGCTATGGCTGGACTATTGCTTGTCCAGCTGCTTAATAAGAGTTTTTTAGTGCTGATGATGTGGCAGAGGAGTTTGTGGCTAGGCTATGACTGAGCTATTGCTTGTCCGCTAACTATTTCGGATGCTCTTACGGATGCTCTTATATAACAAGTATAGAGTTCATTTAGTGCGAATAATTAGGATGTACTATTAGACAAATTCAAATTATGATCAATATCAGTGTACTACATATGCAAGACACATAATGACAATTTCATCATATTTTAAATCTCATCATCACCCATCACATCAGGGAACTCTGTCCGACAATAGTAATAGTAGTGTTTAATTATTTAAAATTGAAATTAGTTTGAAATTATTTTGTGGCATTAAATTGTACGAAGATTAATTTTGTATTAGTAGTAAAAATTATCATTAGCCATTAGCCGTTATAAGTTGAAGCCTAACATATTAATCGGAAGAAATTCGACTAAAGAATCGACCAACCTAGAAGTTAAGTTTAGTAGGTCCCACTTCCTGAAGTAGAGCATACAAGATGAATACATTAATGTATAATGTTAGTATATGCAGCAACGAAATTCTCTCAAATCCATAAACCGTAAATCCCCAACATTCTCACGCGCATTTTCTGCAATCACCGCCGAACAAACTGTCGGTGCAAGCAATGGCGAGCGCTAGAGTAGATCTCGACGGGAATCCGATCAAGCCGCTCACCATATGCATGATCGGCGCCGGCGGCTTCATCGGCTCGCACCTCTGCGAGAAGCTCATGGCCGAGACGCAGCACAAGGTTCTGGCGGTCGATGTCTATAACGACAAGATCAAGCACCTCCTCGAGCCGTCGTCGCTGCCCTGGGCGGATCGCATTCAGTTCCACCGCCTCAACATTAAGAACGATTCTCGCCTCGAAAGCCTCATTCGGATGGCGGATCTTGTAATTTCTCGTCGTTTGTTTCTCTTTATTTTTAACTGTTGGTGAGGTTTGGTTTTAGCTTGTGCTTTAGTAGATCTTTGCTCAAGTAGGTTTTGCTTAAGATCCTGACATTGCACTGGAATTCTCCCGTTTTAATTTCAATGTAGGAAGATATCTGATGATAGCAAGTAATTGAAGTGAAATTATATGCTGCTACTTAGAGCATCCATAACCGTGCTCTTGCCAGCGGCACGGTTGTGGGCCCGAACGGTACTACTCATGCCTGCTCTCTGGCAAGAGCACAACACCCACAACTGTGCTCTTCCGCAAGGACGAGCACAATTAATATAAAATTCAATTAAACAATAACATTTCCATAATATTAAAATCCATTTAAAAACCATAATAAATATTACAAATTACAAATAAAATTAAAAAATACATAATTAAAATCCTAAAAATTAAAAATTACATAATTAAACTCCTTAAAATTAAAAATTACATAATTAAAATTCTAAAAATTAAAAATTACATAATTAAACTCCTAATAAGACTACGCATCCGGCGGGATCAACCCCAATTGTTTTTGGAGACCTTTTATCATGGTCTCGTGTGTTTCAAGTTGCGTGGGGGTCATAGATGACCTATCGGCCATATTGAGTTGGCTTTAAGAGCATCCACAGCGAGTTGTTCGGGGGTGGAGGTGGCACATAGGGAGCGGGAGCGGCTCGGGAGTGGCTTCGGGAGTCGAGCCGCGACGACGGTTGGCGGCCGCCTTCTTCCTTCCTTGGGGGCGGCGTTGGGAACCGCTCGGTCCGGCGTCGGGGCTACCCAAGTTAGCTCCGGCGAGTTGGCTAGCCACTTCTTCCAAGCCGGAGTCGGATAGGGCTACCGACCTCGACCTTGATCGTTTGGAGGAGCCGCTAGAGGAGGATGTTATGCCTCCCTTATACTTCGGGTGCGTCCGCGTCTCCTGCCAAACGTTAAGATATTTGAACGACTTACCGTTCATGGATTGGTAGGTGCTCAGCGCGGCGGTGATGATGTCGACCTCGCTTCGGCCGCTCCCGGCATTCCGGGACTCCTGGATGAAATAGCCGTTGAACTTGCCAATTTCTTCGTTGGCTCGGCCGATGCAGTTGCGCTCCATACTCTCGTTGCGCTCGATCGTTCCGGGCGGCCGGTTTGCATTGTACCGGCTAGAGACGCGCCACCAAAAGTGATCGCCGGATTGGTTCGTTCCAACCACCGCATCTTCGGAGATTTCCAAGTACGCCTTGAACAATCTTTCCATCTCCGCCGGTGAGTACAGTGTGCGGACACCGGCGCGAGATGGAGGAATCGGCATTTGGGAAGGGGCGCGAGGCCTAGGCTCCGGTGTCCACCCGTAGCGCCCTTCGGAGGCACCTTGGTCGTCGATTGGGTATGGACGGTAGCCACCCGGAACGGCCGAATCTTGGGTTTGAGGAGGGACCTAATATTCCGTTTCCGGACTAGGAAACGGTTGTGAACCGAACCATTCGGGGTTCCAACCGTGGGAGCCCGAATGGTTATCGTCTTGCCGGACATAGTGATGTTGTAGGGTATGAGAGAATGAAGATGAAAATGGATATGAGAGAATGGAGATGAGAATGGATATTGGAGAATGATGATAGGAGTTGTGTAGTTTGATGTGAATTTTTGGGGTGAAATTTGGGGTATTTATAGATGAAAGTGTGTATTTTTTGGGTAAAAAAAAATGAAAAAAAAATTAAAAAGGTGTAAAAAACGGTTATAAACGGATATATTTTTTTGGGGAAGTGAAATTTTTTTTTTATTTTTTATCGGTTTTTTTAATAAAAAACCGATTTTTTTAAAATAAAAATAAAAAAATGTTTAAATGCAACGGTCAAGCCGTTGACGAATGGGAGCGCGCCACGTGTGCTTCCGCTGGCACGGACGTGCTCGATACATCGAGCAGCGCCGTACCAGCGGCGCGAGCGTAGCAGCAGCGGATGGCGTCCGTGCCAGGGGCGCGGACGGCGGTGGCGACGGACGCCACCGCTGCGCATGCTCTTAGTAAATCTAGAGCGGTGTACTACTAAGATCTCTATGATACATACATTTTTATTTTTATTTTTATTTTATTTTTATTTTTATTTTTATTTTCATTTTCATTTTCATTTTCATTTTCATTTTCATTTTCATTTTCATTTTCATTTTCATTTTTCAGCTTCGCGGAGGCCGGAGAGTATTCGAAAATTACGATTCTCTTCAATCCTCGTATTTGTCTATGTTTGTTTAAATACGTATAATCCATGCTTTAATTCTAATTATTAACCCTAAACCGATTCTATATATTCTGATGTGACAGATCATAAATCTCGCTGCTATATGCACTCCAGCAGACTATAATACGCGCCCGCTTGATACAATCTACAGCAACTTCATTGATGCTCTCCCGTGGTAAGAGCATCTCCGGTGGGCGGATGTCCCACTCGGACATCCCACCCCATTGCCACATCACTAGGACATCCCCTGCATAATCCGCCCTTCCCATCGCCTGATACATAAAATAATTGGCCTGTGTTTGTTCTGGTTTAGATTAAATACTGCTCGGAAAATAGAAAACGCCTCATTCATTTCTCCACTTGTGAAGTTTATGGGAAAACAATTGGTTGCTTTTTACCCAATGATAGCCCATTGCGACAGGTGAGAGTTTTCTTTCATATCCTCCGAATACTGAAGTGCCTTTTCTCCACCAGTTTAGATCAAGAAATCTCGTGTCTCATATTTTAAGTATGACTTTGTGCAATTTGAATATTTAACATCGCCACTAAAATGCGATTCTTTGTTTTACCATCATGAAAATATTTAAATTATTATGAGGAGTAAAACATTTTCCTGGAAATCTGAGCTTTGTTTTTGCAACTTTGAGTCAGTTGTAGGTGATGGGAAATGTTGGGGTTTTTTCTATTTTTGTACTAGAATAGAGTTAGCATTCCTCGTTTGTTCTAAACTTTTTTTTTGTTCCGGGTTTGGGAGAGACGCATGAGCCTCATGCGTCTCCTTTTAATGAGACGCATGACGATTATGCGTCTTTCATAGAGACACATGAGGGTCATGCGTCTCTCTTTTTTTTTCGTTTTTTTTTAACGACGCATGAGGGACATGCGTCTTAGGGAGAGACGCATCTCCCTCATGCGTCTTAGCCCATATATATTTAATGGGCTTTCGAATTTATGAAACCATTCTTGGTTGTTTCTCTTTTATAGAAACATCCTTGAATGTTTTATGTTTCACTTTCGATGTGGGACAAAATCATTCTTGGTTGTCTATCTTTTATAGAGACATCCTTGAATGTTTATGTTCCACTTTCGATGTGGGACAAAATAATTCTTGGTTGTCTCTCTTTTATAGAGACATCCTTGAATGTTTATGTTCCACTTTCGATGTGGGACAAAATAATTCTTGGTTGTCTCTCTTTTATAGAGACATCCTTGAATGTTTATGTTCCACTTTCGATGTGGGACAAATTTCACTGTCTTTCACTGTCTTTCTGCTTTTGTAGAGCTGTGGAACTATTCTCACTTTGGCTTTCCGTGCAGTATAGATTGTATAGTGCTCTGCTCTCAATATATTTTTGTCTTTTCGTTACAAAATATTTCTGGAAAATATATTTTTCTTTGCTCTATACTCAATTGTCAATAAGGACAATTTGAGACTTGTCGGCAACTGCTGTTTTCAAGATTAAAACATTAGTTTGAAGATTAAATGACTTCAGGGATTAGACTGACTTAAACATGGCCTATATAGTACCACCCCATATGATTGTAAATTAGTAACACTTTATTCTTGAATCAACTCAGTTAACTGAGGAAATTGAAGCAATTTGATTATAATCACAGGCCATTGCAGTAACCTCTTGCATCCCTGAAGCATGGCCTTCTCTCATTCTGGCTCCGTCTTCTTTACATCTCCATTGGGGTCTGTAAGTGATATCTTATATGCCTTTGCATAAAAATATTGTGTTTTCACACTAATGTTTTTGGTGTATTGCAGATAATTCAACAATGGCTTGCTTGATATTCCACCTTCAAATCTGGAGTCAAGTTGTTCTATAATGCAAATTGTGTGTGTGGGTATTTTTTCGTGGGAGCATTTCAACTACCTCTCCCAAATGAGTCTCCATATTGAAAATGAAAATACAGCTGCATACTTTAATAGTTGATTCAGATTGTTGTCATATCAATAGTTGCTTCATCTATACAATATGGGAATACCTTCAGATTGTTGTCTTGACTATATTATTTTGGATGTTTGAAGTATGTCCTCATACATTAGGACTAAATGCTGTAAGCGTGGACCATGTCAATTATGAAATAGTGTAATTTGTCCCACATCGAAAGTGAAACATAAAACATTCAAGGATGTCTCTATAAAAGAGAGACAACCAAGAATTATTTTGTCCCACATCGAAAGTGGAACATAAGCATTCAAGGATGTCTCTATAAAAGAGAGAAACCAAGAATTATTTTGTCCCACATCGAAAGTGGAACATAAACATTCAAGGATGTCTCTATAAAAGATAGACAACCAAGAATGATTTTGTCCCACATCGAAAGTGAAACATAAAACATTCAAGGATGTTTCTATAAAAGAGAAACAACCAAGAATGGTTTCATAAATTCGAAAGCCCATTAAATATATATGGGCTAAGACGCATGAGGGAGATGCGTCTCTCCCTAATACGCATGTCCCTCATGCGTCGTTAAAAAAAAACGAAAAAAAAAGAGAGACGCATGACCCTCATGCGTCTCCCCATTAAAAGGAGACGCATGAGGCTCATGCGTCTCTCCCAAACCCGAAACAAAAAAAAAGTCTAGAACAAACGAGGAATGCTAACTCTATTCTAGTACAAAAATAGAAAAAACCCGGAAATGTTGTCCTAACATCTACCATCTGTCGTGTTAGTCAACTCATGGAAAAGGTTTATTGAAAATCTGTGTAATGCTAATTTTAACGTGGGATCATTTTAATGTTGTATGCCCAAGTAATTGTGATCAAAGTAGAAACATTATAAAGTTAATAGATAAAACATCCACTGTTGCTCTTCTAGATAAGTTTAGCCAGATGCTAAATGTAAGCTCTTCTCATTTGATTGTTTACTATTACGTCCAATTATTTCTGTTCACTTTTTTCTTGTGCTTTACCAAGTTATAACCAATGGGGCTGTTCTGTTTTGCTTGGATGGATTTTCTGAACATTCACCATCTACTTGCATCAAGATCCTGCTTACTATGTTCTATCGGAAGATTCCTCCCCTTGCATCTTTGGCCCCATTGAGAAACAGAGATGGTCATATGCATGTGCAAAGCAGTTGGTTGAGAGACTGATATATGGTGAGCTGTGTCTATATTTTTGTGGGACATTAGTAAATTTGAAGTTTCGTGTTAATTGTATTCTTATATTCTTGTTCTACAGCTGAGGGTGCGGAAAATGGTCTTGAATTTACAATTGTGAGGCCTTTCAACTGGATTGGGCCCAGGATGGACTTTATACCTGGAATCGATGGTCCAAGTGAAGGTGTTCCAAGAGTTCTTGCCTGCTTTAGCAATGTAATACTGGTTTTTTTTGTCATGAACATTCTTCCTATTATATACTGGTATGAACTTGTGTCATTTTTCATTTTGCTGGTTTTTTGTCTGCCCAGAATCTTTTAAGGCGTGAACCACTGAAGCTTGTGGATGGAGGTGAATCTCAGAGAACTTTTGTTTACATCAAAGATGCCATCGAAGCTGTCCATTTGATGATTGTATGTCTTAGTTATGCCTTCTGAATGATGTGTATTACATTTTCTGTGCGAGTGTTGTTAAATCAAGTGAATTTCTCAGGAAAATCCATCCAGGGCTAATGGTCAGATATTTAACGTTGGCAACCCTAACAATGAAGTTACGGTCAGGCAGCTTGCTGAGATGATGACTCAGGTAAGTTCAAACTCGTTTTTTACCGTCAAGCCTTTCCTTTCATGCACTTGTCTTTTCTTTCAGGTGACTTTGGATAATTTTCTTGAAATCTCTCTCTCCTGTTTAATGCGCACACAGGTTTACTCAAAGGTTAGTGGAGAACCTCCACTGAATGCACCTACGATTGATATAAGCTCGAAAGAATTCTATGGTGAAGGATACGATGACAGTGACAAGAGAATTCCTGACATGACCATAATCAACAGACAACTTGGTAGAGTACTGTTGTTTTACCAGAACTGGTTCATGTTAGAGATGCTCTTCTCCTAAATTTGTATCTGTGTTTCTCAGGTTGGAACCCAAAGACATCACTGTGGGACTTGCTCGAGTCGACTCTTACTTACCAACACCGGACGTACGCAGAAGCTGTAAAGAAGGCCACCTCAAAACCGGCAACGAGTTAAGAAGTATGAAACTGAGATGTGCTGCCTGTTTGTATCTTGTTTTCGATTGATCATTGTATGGTTTCATCTGAGTTGTATACACCATAAATCTCAACTGTGTTCACTGTAAAGGCTCTCATTAATATTCTCAAGCAGGATCAAAAGAGGAAAAAAGTTGCTCAAAGGAGACCAGCTGTGATTTCTGATGGTGCATATAGAAAAATCGATTAAAGATTGCATTGATATTTTAAGAAGAGTGAACAAAAAGGGGATATAAAGTAAGCTTTTTATTTACCTTTCTTGACATATCTATGCAGTGTTTAACCGACTTTTGATATGCACGATTAGATATCGCAGGGTCTATTACACGAACAGCTGGTCTCTTTGCCCTCCAACCAAATTTTCTCTTCCGATCATGCTTGAGCATTAGAAAGTGAACACAGTTAAAGATTTTGAATGACATGCACATATCGGACTTCCAATTCTTTTTTTTATTGAAAGCTGAAGCGTTATTTTTAGGCGAATCTGAGACTACCATTTTTTTCTGTTATACTCCGTAGTTGAGTAGTTCATCAAATAAAAAAATGGATAGTGGAGATTTAATTAATGTGTGTTTACTTCCTTCATTCCCCAATAATGGTCACTTTTTTACATTTTTGTCCGTCCCATAATAATTGTCATATTTCATTTTTACCATAAATAGTAGGTAGATCTCACATTCCACTAATTCACTCTACTCACATTTTATTATAAAACTAATATAAAAGAATGATCTCACATTCGACTATCTTTTCCAACTAACTTTTGTTTATAATTCTTAAAACTCGTGCCCATAATAAGAGTGACAATTATTGTGGGACGGAAGGAGTATTATTTACACACAAATAGAGCATTGAAGGGTAAAATGTGCGATTGACAATTGTATTACATATACATATAATTCGGAAACTACACATTTTATAAGCATTGCATACGTTGCACTTAGGCCGTTAAACTGTGCAACATACTTCGTTAAACTACAACTGCTTGCAAATTCGAAAAATACTTAAATATTACTCCTAGTATAATTTTTTTGCATTATACATATTGAACTTGGGGCAATTAATATATATTGAAGTTAGGGTAATTCGAAAACATACTTAATTGTTTTCGACAACTGTGGCCAATATTTCCTTCCTTTCTCTCAATTACAAATTGGCCTTTTTTCACTACAACATCCGCACAATGATAGTATTTCAAGAGTTCGGGTAAAAGAAAACGAAAAATCAATAATTGTGAAGAAAATGTGTGCAATCACTGGTGTAACAACCACGAAATGATTTTCCCGCTTCTCAATTTTGTTGAGAATAATTCTCAAGGGTAAATGTTGAGTACAATAAATTTTAGAAGGACAATTACATTGTTAAATTTTGACATCCACCTCCAGTTTCTGTAACTCACTTCAAATTACAAATTTCTGCTTTTCCAGAATGAGAAAGGCAACAGCTGCTTGGTTTTATAAAGGAACATGGCCACTTTAATTAAACTATCACATGACAGAAATTCAGCTGCTTGATGAGTTTGGCATCATGGCCACTAAGTTGCATGTTCATTTTAAATCAATGGCAAAGGTAGAATACTATTGCCAGATACATACCAATATTCAATTATACAAAGTCTATGAAATTTTGTAACTAAGATGCAATGCATTCTGGGAAGGACTAGCTAGAACATCAATACGCTTCCTCTTTTAGGAAGGAGTACTATATAATTATGCTTTTTATAACGTTGCGACCCTTGCTACATAATTTGTCGCGAATTTTCTCAGGGTTGCAGCCATCCACCGTGATCATCACTTGATTTTTGTTCATATCATACACTCGATCTCTAACTTCTATAATGCCAAAAATGAATATTTGAATATATGTGATGAAAAATTGGTGTGCAAGCAAACTTGAGTTGATCATGGTGCTTGTGATGAGAGAGACTTACGGGGAATATTGCAAAGAATTTTCCTGAGCTTGTTGTAGCAGCGTGGGCACTGGAGATCAACATTCAATGTCATTATTGTTAGCTGCAAACATTCACCAAATCAGTAACCATAATGTTATTCATCATCAGAGCAGAAGCATATATAATTAATCATGCTTGAGTTGAAAAGGGAATTAAGAAGTTGGAGCATACATTCTCAGTTGCCATGAATCCTGCTGCTGATCCTCCTGATTAATAGAAAGAGAAATAGATAGATAGATAAGGCTTTTAGAATTTATGAATCTCTTAGAATTGAAAATTGGACTCCTAATTAGTAGTTCATGAAATATGCAGAGAGAGACTCTTGTTTTTATCAATGAGTATGTGTTTGTATGTGCTGGCGTTGATTAGGACTCACCTTTCAATATTGTTTCTTAGTATGTACTAAGTAGTTTAACTCATTCGTGAGTGGGTGACCATGAATTAATTTATGCAACAACCATTATTAATTTTTGCAACGACTAGAATATAAATTGGAATGACCTACTTACATTCTTTTAGTCTATGTATTCCTGTATTGAATTTGAGTTTTAAATTGCTTGAAGATAGTAACGAATATTGGAGAATTCGAAATCAGTGAATCACACAAGACATGAAGACAATGTTGTTTAATTGTTAAAAATTAAAATTGTTGTATTTTTAGGCCGCAACCAGCTAGATTCATCAACTGCACCATTAATTGTTGGAAAATTACATAATGTTAATCCAAATTTATACATGATTGTAAATATGATCGCAATTTTAACACCACCTTTTAAAAGTTTGCGATTAAAACATCCTCAACTGTTTTCAGCGATAACATAACTTTCATTTGTGATACAAACTTGGATTAAAAATTAGTAATGATGTGACTAGAAAATAATGAGAGAACTCTTTCTTTTCCTGAAGTTAGTTCTGAGTACTTGGAAAGAGGTATGACGGAGAAGACAATAGACGTGGTTGCAATCGTGAATCGCGTAACATAATAGTCTCGGATTGCATCTTCAGGCCGTAACCATGGTCTCTTTGCTCTCCAAGACCAACCGCGACGAGCTGCTGCAATTGATCATGTCTCACAAAGCTAAATTTGATGCCAGATTTCATAGATGGGTTTTGTTAGAATTGTTGTACTATAATTTATTGTAATTACGGAGTAGTATATTTCAGTGAAGTTTTGAAGAAGCTTTAGATAAGATGTAGTGTTTGAGGTTATTGGAATTTTATATCAGTGGGTTATCCCACATCGAATGCATCAAGGAGGAAGTGCATATTACATAGTATAAAAGCATGGGCCATTCAATGGTAAGCTCATACCTTTCTCGGCCTTTTGGCTAAGATCAAGTGTAGTATCTGTTCTTATCAGTTTAATATCTGATATGTGGACCATTGGTTCACACGATATTAAATTTATTTTTTGAGGGGGAAAGCTCGTCAGGGTAGCTTGCTATCTGGGCTTTCAAGCGTCGCCTATGCGTTGCACTACTGCACAGGCCTGGCGCACCCCACCAATTATAGTTTAAAGAATACTTTTAAATAATTTAATGGGCTTTATGTTTTACTATGTGTTATTTTTCTTCGTGTGTACAAGTGGATTCAGTTCCATTAAGAACAAATGGGCCCGCCCAATGAGTTATACTACTACTACTCTTATAATATATCACAAAATTATGATAAATGGTTAGCTAGCTCAATGATCAAGCTAGTATAAACCGAAGAGTTTGAATTGAATGTAAAGAGGTTGTTATTTTGACAGGGGAGATTCTACAATTGGATTGGAATATTATCCAAGTAACGTGTCTCTTAATTGTGGAGGCATGCGCACTAGAACAATCACCTGGGATCTTGAACCATTGTGTTTCGTCCCTTGCACGCTACCTGTTCGACCAAATGACCACTTCACTTGCACATGCTACACACCACAATTCTCCCACTGCTGTCAGTCAATATGATTGCCCATGTTTTTTTACTATCTTAGCGCCTTTATTCACGTTGCTAACACATTTTTTTAAATAAAAACATTGTCATTAAACACATCTTGTGCTGAAAAGGAAATAATAGAAAATATTAGCCGAGTATATACGAATATTGAGATAAGTCGATACCTTTTTCCTCTTTGGTTCTCTCATATTCTATTCAAGCCGGTTTCTTGTCTTGGATCCTGTCTTATAATAGAGTTAAAGTATGTGTCCCATACAGTGGCCGCATATTTAGGAACAGTAGGTTGGGCTTTCCATAATTGCTGTTTGTTTTCGCTAATCAAATAATGACTCTAATTTGACCGAGTAAATCTTGGTCTTTTATTTTTCAGTTTTTCTTTTTTCGCTCTGTTAAAAACTTGGGATTAATCCATCTGTGGCTGTGAGTTGTGATGGTTGGTGGCCTGCTTTTGGTGGGTTTTATTTTGGTTACATTTGGTGGGGTTTATTGTTTATTGATGGATGCTTAAATTAATGGATTGCTGAGCTGTGAGAATAATGATAATATCAGGGTCTCTGATGTTTCTGCGGTGAACTCAAAATTGACATCATGGGAGCCCTCTGGCTCTATTGTTTAGAGGGGGAGAATGAATTTGAATTGAATTGAGGCCTTTATTGAAGAAAAGGGAGGTGTTTTCTTCAAGAAAAGCCTTTTACCGACTGATGGCTCCTCCTGGGAAAACTTCTGGATTCCATCGTGAAGGAGATCACTGGTAACTCTCTCTCTCTCTCTCTCTCTCTCTCTCTCTCTCTCTCCCCCCCCCCCCCCCATGTGTTCATTCTTGATCACTGAGAGCTCCAAACCTCCCAGGCAGACTCTTTCTGTAATTACTCGAGCAATTTAAAGATATACTACTAATGTGTGAGATAACCTTGAAGTCTTGTTATTTACTACTCCACTATACTTCATCATATGCAGGTGACATTTTTTTTCTGGGGTATGTTATAATTACCAAATATTAACAAAATCAGAGTTTCGAAAGTACGGTTAGTTTCGAAAGTACGGTTAGCGATAATTATGCTCTAAACAAGCAAAAAGGAAACAGAAGTATGGTTGGATGAATGATAGAGGTAACAAGCTCGAGAACAAATTGCACTGTAATAGATATAATCGAGTTTGAACTAGCGGAATGCATAAGTCGAGTTCATTGCATTTGAATTAAGCATCATGCAGTCAGTGTTTCTGTGTCTCTAAGGAAGTATCATCTTTTGTGGTAATTGTTAACTTTGTTGAGATTTTAGGCAATAAAGCTAAGTGGACTAGTTACAACGGATTCATTGGCATTTTGGCAATGTTCTTGTGGTTAACCTATTATTTCTGAAAGCGGCGAAATCATAAATTGTCTAACTAAGAGATTGTAGGCATTACATCAGTTTCACCCTTTGTGAACTCTTACGGTTTTCAGTTTATTCTGGTTGAGCATAATCATGAACATTCTTCACTAGGAGCGTGTATATGCTATTACTCAGCTTATACTTTTCTTTCAGTCTATTGGATTGTGTATAATTATATGAAAATGCTGCCCTTTCTTGCTGCCATTTGGATGATATTATGATCCTAGTGGCAGAAAGGTATGCTGAATAATGATTCGTCTAGCATGTTGATGAATCCGCGAATTTCTGATGTTTGTAAATGCTGGTAGAAGATAAAGACTACGACACAAAGAATTTACGTGGTTCGATTTACGGAAGTAAATCTACGTCCACGGGAAGAAGGGAGGGCAAGATTGTATTGCTTGATCTGGGATTACAGCTTACAACACAGACTTGCTATCTGATCTTTTATCTCTAGAGTTAGTCCCAATCTGGTCTATCAGATCTAAGTTCTATTTATATATTGAACTGAGATCGTGGCTTGCATCACCACCCTAAGTCGTGGAGGTCATGGAGGTCATGAGATCCTGCATGGCCACTAACTAGGCAGTGGCTTACATCATCAGTAATTATGTCGTGGATGTCGTGGAGGTCATGAGAGCCTGCATGGGTCCACCACTAGATAGATCGTGTAGTGGAGGTCGTGGCTCCCAGTTCGGTATTGCCGAGCAGCTTTTGCCGATGCTGAGACCGAACTGCTGAACTATTGCCGAGCAGCTTTGTAGAGCTTGATGCCGACCTGAGAGCAGAGTTTGATTGGTTGGCTTTTACCGAGCTGTAGGCTGGGGCCGAACTCTTTAGTTGTGCCGAACTGAACTTCTTTAGTCATGCCGGACTGATACTCTTTCTTGGGCTTTAGGCTGATGGGCTTTACTGCTGTTGGGCTTGTTTAGTACGTACTCCATCACTACCCCCCCCGGAAAGCGAAGTGAATTACTTCGGCATTCTGGATAAAGGTACGGGGTAAGTTGATGTTTGTCCTCGGTCTTATGAAGTGAACTCTTCTTTGACCGGACTCGTCTTTGGTCTGATGAAATAAACATCTTTGACCGGACTCGTCTTGTGTCCTAATTTGGCGAGTTTTATCGCTCGGATCGGACTTTCCGTTGTCCTAATTTGGGGATCGGACTTTCCCTTGTCCTAATTCGGCGAGTTTTATCGCGTGGATCGGACTTTCCCTTGTCCTAATTCAGGCAAGTTTTATCGCGTGAATCGGACTTTTGTTGCAGCTCGTTTCAGACGAAGTGCTTGATTCTTAAGCTGAATTGTGGTCTTGTATCCTCTTTAGAAGCTTGGACTTCACAATCGTTGGCTTATTGCAGTTCGTTTCAGACGAACTGCTTGTTTAAGCTGAATTGTGGTCTTGTATCCTCTTTAGAAGCTTTGACTTCACAATCGTTGGCTTGTATATGTTCTAAGAAGGGGATCAGCCTTCGAAGAACAAGATACCTCAGTAACATTTGTAAGAGACGACACGCACATAGACAGACAAAACGCACAGATAAAACACACAGAGACAAACAAAGACCAAGCAAACCAAAGAAAGCACATTGACCGAACAGGACTCAAGACTGACTGACTGACCGGACTGTCTCTTACAAATGGAACTTCTTGAGGTTGGAAATGTGCCATGTTCGGGGTACCTGTTCTCCTGACATGTGAGCCAATTTGTAAGACCCTTTGCCGAGGACGTCTGACACCCGATACGGACCTTCCCATGTGGGTTCGAGTTTGCCTAGCTTTTCTGCTCGGCTTACTTCGTTGTTTCTCAAGACGAGATCTCCCACTTGAAATTGCAGCTTTTTCACCCTTTGGTTATAATACCGGGCTACTTGCTCCTTGTACTTGGCTGCTTTTATGCATGCCAATTCTCTTCTTTCTTCGGCAAGATCTAGCTCGGCTCTCAGTCCGTCGTCATTCATTTCTGCTGAGAAATTTAGAGTTCGGGGACTGGGTATGCCGATCTCCACCGGAATCACGGCTTCAGTGCCGTACACAAGACTGTACGGAGTTTCACCGTTGGAGGTTGTGGGTGTAGTTCGGTAGGACCATAGGACTTGAGGGAGATTTTCTACCCATTGTCCTTTGGCTTGTTCTAACCGAGCTTTTAACCCTTTCACCAGGATACGATTTGTTACCTCCGTTTGTCCGTTTGCTTGTGGATGAGAGATCGAAGTGAACCGCTGTTGAATATTCAGCTCTTGGCACCAATTTTTGAACGTCTTGTCGGTGAACTGAGTCCCGTTATCCGAGATGAGGATGTGGGGTATGCCAAATCGGCACACTATGTTCTTCCAGACGAAATCCAATGCCTTCGAGCTCGTTATCGTAGCTAATGGTTCAGCTTCCACCCACTTCGTAAAGTAGTCCACGGCAACGATTAGGAATTTTATTTGCCGAGGAGCTTGTGGTAGTGGTCCTACTATGTCTATACCCCATTGCATAAAAGGCCAAGGGCTTTGCATAGTGGATAGATCGGTCTGCGGCATCCTTGGGATATTTGCATGGATTTGGCACTTCGGGCATGTCTTGACGAGCTGCACTGCCTCTTGTACCATGGTTGGCCAATAATATCCCCATCTCAGAACTTTTTTAGCTAAAGCTCTGGCTCCGATGTGGCTACCGCACGATCCTTCATGAACTTCTCTGAGGATGTAGTCCGTCTCTTCTGGTCCTACGCACCGCAATAACGGCTGGAGGTAAGACTTTCTAAAGAGGACTCCTTCATGAAGTTCGTACCGAAGTGCTCGGCACGTGATCTTCCGAGCTTCTCTCTTATCCTCGGGTAATTGTCCTTGATCCAGATACTGCAAGATCGGCGTCATCCAGTTCGGCGAGCTGGATACTGAATGTATCTCGGCTTCATCAATGCTTCGATGCATTAATTCTTCCGCCTTTGAGCTCGGATCTGAGGCCAACTTACTTAAGGTATCTGCTCGGCTATTTTCCGCTCTGGGAATGCGGATTATCCGAAAATAGGAGAAACTTCGGCTGATGCTTTGCGCTTTGTCCAAATACTTCTTCATTCTCTCGTCACGAGCTTCACTTGTACCCAACATGTGATTTACTATGACTTGTGAATCACAATGGACTTTGAGAGATTTGACGAGCAGACTTTGCGCTAACTGGAGTCCGGCAAGGAGGGCTTCGTATTCGGCTTCGTTATTAGTGGTTGGGAATGAGAACCGAAGTGAATAGGTTACCTCGTGTCCATCGGGAGCGATAAGCAGAATACCAGCTCCACTTCCCGTTTTATTCGAAGCTCCATCTACGAATCCGCTCCAGCAGTCCGGCGGCTCTACTTCGGATTCCAAGGGCTGTGCTAGTTCGGCATTGGCAGAATTCTTCTGTTCGGCAATAACAGGAATTGCTTGATCGAACTTGGCCTCTGCAAGAAAATCTGCCAAGGCTTGTCCCTTGATGGCTTTCCGAGGTAGGTACTCGATTGAGTGTTCTCCCAGCTCTATGGCCCATTTGGCGATTCTGCCTGATGCTTCTGGCTTGGTCAAAACTTGCCGAAGAGGCAGATCGGTTAAGACGCATACCTTGTGAGCATAGAAGTATGGCCGCAGTCTCCTTGCTGCATTTACTAACGCCAGAGCAATTTTTTCCAGAGGTTGATACCTTGTTTCTGGACCTCTTAATGCTCGGCTTGTAAAGTAGATGGGAAACTGCTTTAGGCCTTCTTCTCGTACAAGCACCGCGCTAATGGTTTGATCGGATGCCGCTAAGTATAAGAAAATCACTTCGGCATCTGTTGGAGCAGAGAGAATTGGAAGCTCGGCTAAATAACTTTTGAGCTCGTCAAAAGCCTTTTTCTGCTCGGCTCCCCACTCAAACTTTGGTGCCTTTTTTAACACTTTGAAGAACGGCAGTTGCTTTTCGGCTGCTTGGGAAAGGAATCTATTCAATGCGGCTAGACATCCAGTTAGTCTTTGCACATCGTGTATGGACTTCGGCATCGCCATGTTCTGAATAACCTGAACTTTTGAGGGATTTGTCTTGAGTCCGTCCTTTGAAACCCAACAACCCAGAAATTTTCCCGAATCTACCAAAAAGGTACATTTTTGGGGGTTGAGTTTGAGGTTGGCTTTTCGGAGCACGTCGAGAGTGGATTTGAGGTTGTATTCGTACTCCGAAGTGCTTTTGCTTTTGACAACTATGTCGTCGACATACACTTCAACCTGTTTTCCGATTAGGTGCCGAAAAAGCTTGTCTACCATCCTTTGATAAGTGGCTCCGGCATTCTTTAAACCGAATGGCATCTTTTTATAAGCGAAAATGCCGAAATCGGTAATGAAAGCTGTTTTCGGAGCGTCACTCTCATCCATCAACACTTGGTGATATCCTTTGTATAAATCAAGAAAACAGAAAATTTCGAAGCCGATCAAAGCTTCTACTTTTTTATCTATATTCGGAAGGGGATAGCAATCTTTAGGACAGTGCTTGTTTAGATCGGTAAAATCTATGCACATCCGCCATCCTCCTCCTTTTTTCTTGATCATCACAGGATTGGCCACCCAAGAAGGATATTTCACCTCGAATAGTACATCCGCTTTTAGTAATTGGCGGACTTCGTCATGGATGACTTGGCTTCTTTCTGCCGCAAAGAGTCTTTGCTTCTGTTTTACTGGCCGGATTGAAGGATCAATATTTAACCGATGAGTGATTACCTCGGGGGGCACTCCGGTCATGTCCAACGAAGACCATGCAAAGACATCTTTGTACTCCTTGAGGAGCTGAATGGTCTTTTCCCGGAGTAGAGGCGTTCCTGTGAAGCCGATCTTGACCGTTCTGGATGGATCATCTTCGTATAACTGAACGGTCATTGAGTTCGGCTCTGAAGTGACTTCGGTCATCTCGCTTGCCTCTGACTCCGGTTGCTGTGATTGCTATGCTTGATGGTGCCGAACTGATTGCTCGGCACTTTTAAGCGCAATCTGCAGACATTCTTTTGCTCTCTTTTGATCACCTCGGATGACCGCTATCCCACCTTTAGTGGGGATCTTGATGGTGAGGTGATAAGTAGAGCAAACGGCCCGAACTGTGTTGAGCCAGTCTCTCCCCAGGATGATGTTGTACGGGGACCGAGCTTTCACCACAAAGAACTCGATCATCGTATTGGAGCTTGTAGGCGCTCTTCCCACCGTGATCGGAAGGCTGATAATACCTTCAGGGCGGGTGTCCTCCTGGGCGAAACTTTTCAGAGGAAGTGGAGCCGGACTGAGCCGAGCTGGATCCACTTCCATTTTATCGAAACATTCTTTAAAAAGAACGCTGACTGACGCTCCTGTATCCACAAATACTCTGTGGATCAGTTTGTTTGCCACTCCGGCTTGAATGACAATAGCGTCTTGGTGAGGAGAGATGGCTGGGACGGGATCGGCATCTGAAAATGTAATCACTTCGTCTTTCTTCAGTCTTTTATGTGTCGGCTCCTCTTGATTGGAACCTCTGCGTTCTGCTTTTAGGGACGACTTAGTCTTCCCGGCAGGGAGAGCATCAATAGTCTGGATTACTCCATCATATTGCGGCTCGTCGTCGTCTTCGGGATCTTCATGCCTTTTCGGATCCTGAGGATTGCAGTTCGCACCTCTCTGCTTTTTGTTCTTTTTCGGCTGCTTGCTTTGGTATTTTTTTAACGTTCCTGTTTTCACAAGAACATCAATACCTGCAGCCAAATTTCGGCACTCCTCGGTATCGTGACCGTGGGCTTGATGGAAGGAGCAATATTGATCCTGAGGTCGCCGCGCGGCTGATTTCGTCATCCGCTTTGGTTTTTCGAACATATCGGAATGTAGTTCGAAAATTTCCGTTCTTGACTTGTTTAATGGTACGAACTGAGCGGGCGGCTTCTCAGGATTGAGACGTGGCCCCAATCTGCCTTGTACCGGTGCCCTTTGAATTCTTTCAAAAGGAGTTCGGCGAGGAAGCACCTGGCCGCTTTGATCGGGCTTCTTTTTCTCTTCTCGGGATGAGCTGTCTAAAGACCGTTTTCGACGGTCTGCCTCATCCGCACGGGAAAACTGGTCCGCAATGTCCCACATTTCTTGAGCTGTTTGCGGACCGCACTCCACGAGCTTTCTGTAGAGAGCTCCGGGCAGGATTCCATTTTGGAATGCCGAAATGACAAGTAGATCATTGAGATTATCTACTTGTAGGCATTCCTTATGGAATCTCGTCAGGAAGTCGCTGATCTTTTCGTCGCGACCTTGACGTATAGAAAGCAGCTGAGCCGAAGTAATTCGGGCTTCCGCTTTCTGAAAGAACCTCCTATGGAAAGCATCCATTAGATCTCGGTAGGATCTAATGCTGCCTTGAGGAAGGCTGTCGAACCACCTTCTGGCGTTCCCGATGAGCAGCTCGGGGAACAGCTTGCACATATGGACCTCATTGAGACCCTGGTTCGCCATATTATATTGATAGCATCCCAAGAAGTCATGAGGATCCACTAGCCCGTCATAAGTCATTGACGGTGTCCGGTAGTTCCGCGGCAAAGGAGTTCGGGTGATATCGTCCGAGAACGGAGTCTTCAATGCTCCGTACATGGCGAACCCGACATCTCTTCGGTACGGAGGAGATGGAGTTCTCCTGTGGTTCCGGTACCGAGGAGGAACAGGAACATGTCGGGGTTGAGGATTCTTTCTCCTGGAAGACACGTCACTACTGCGGTAGTGACTTTCATGTCTGGATGAGGAGGGAGAATCCGCCGTTGTCTTCTCCGGCTGTTGGCTCTTCTGCAGGAAGGTTAAGAACTCCTCCTGCTTCTCGGCCAAGAACAGCTTGACAGCTTCATTTAAATCGGGCTGCTGGGAAGACTCGGTGCGATCTCTCCTGGAGTGGCTTGTTCCTTCTTCGTGAGAACTGGAGACAGATTTCTCACGAGGCTGCTTTCCAGGCCTATGGGCTGCTGGATTAGCTTCCTCATGGTTATCACGGACGGAGGCACGGGTGTTATGTGATCTGGTATGCATTTTTTTTTTTGGGGTGGAAAAAGGGTCAAAAATTCGCTTTATCACAAATTTGGTTCTCTGTTTCCCACAGACGGC
This sequence comes from Salvia splendens, assembly GCF_004379255.2. NCBI lineage: Eukaryota > Viridiplantae > Streptophyta > Magnoliopsida > Lamiales > Lamiaceae > Salvia > Salvia splendens. The sequence continues at coordinate 5,499,030 of NC_056039.1, forward strand.
GCCAGTGATGAATCCGCGAATTTCTGATGTTTGTAAATGCTGGTAGAAGATAAAGACTACGACACAAAGAATTTACGTGGTTCGATTTACTGAAGTAAATCTACGTCCACGGGAAGAAGGGAGGGCAAGATTGTATTGCTTGATCTGGGATTACAGCTTACAACACAGACTTGCTATCTGATCTTTTATCTCTAGAGTTAGTCTCAATCTGGTCTATCAGATCTAAGTTCTATTTATATATTGAACTGAGATCGTGGCTTGCATCACCACCCTAAGTCGTGGAGGTCATGGAGGTCATGAGATCCTGCATGGCCACTAACTAGGCAGTGGCTTACATCATCAGTAATTATGTCGTGGATGTCGTGGAGGTCATGAGAGCCTGCATGGGTCCACCACTAGATAGATCGTGTAGTGGAGGTCGTGGCTCCCAGTTCGGTATTGCCGAGCAGCTTTTGCCGATGCTGAGACCGAACTGCTGAACTATTGCCGAGCAGCTTTGTAGAGCTTGATGCCTACCTGAGAGCAGAGTTTGATTGGTTGGCTTTTACCGAGCTGTAGGCTGGGGCCGAACTCTTTGGTTGTGCCGAACTGAACTTCTTTAGTCATGCCGGACTGATACTCTTTCTTGGGCTTTAGGCTGATGGGCTTTACTGCTGTTGGGCTTGTTTAGTACGTACTCCATCACATGTGATATGGAGGGGGTAGGCTAGTCGATAGGCAATTTGAGTGAGTTTTATGGCGAAAATGTACATTGTGTAGTATTGAATGAGGTAATCGTCAAATCAGATCTTCCTCTCTATACCATTATATCATACTTCAGTTTCTTTCATAAATTGACTACTTTATCCTGTGTATCATAACTTTTGTGAAACGCTGAAGGCTGTGGCAAGCATAACAAAATATATTGTTCTTAGCCTGCCATTTTCATCTGTATCAAAAATGTCTTGTATTAGCTTGTATCATTTTTATTCACTAAGAACATGCGATTGATATGAAATGTTTTCACAAAGAATTTTTTTTGTCAGGTACTACAGTTCAAGTTTGCAAAGTGATATAACAGTAGTGGTGGATGAAGTAAAGTTCCATCTTCACAAGGTATCTTTATTTATTTATTTTGGAGAGCCATTGACAAGTATCTAGCTTATAGGTTGGCATTAGATGAGCAATAAAAACTAGTTTTTCTTTTCCAATCTGTTTATATACTAGTTTCTTGTACTAAGAATATCAGGAAACATGTGTGTATATCTCTCGAGTCATATTTTGTGGATTGATTTACTTAACCATTATCATTTGCGTAGCATCTTTTGGCAGCCTAGACTTCGATTCACAATTCTCTTCTGTGCCAATTATATCTGGACTCTAATAGAAGTGTATACGCTCCAGTTCCCTCTTATTTCAAGATGTGGGAAGATAGCAACCATCTTTGAAGATTGTGAAAGTTCTACTGACAAGACATCAACAGTACCTCTCGAAGAGTTTCCAGGTGGTGCCGAAACGTTTTCCATTGTAGTCAAATTCTGCTATAGTGGAAGGGTAGATTTCACACCCAAGAACATAGTAATTTTGTACTGTGCTGCAGATTATCTTTCGATGACCGATGATTATGGTGAAGACAATTTACTGTCCAAATCAGAAAGTTATTTCCATAAGCATATCCTAAAAGACTGGAAGGATTGCATTTTGGCGCTCCAAAGCTGTGAACTAGTTATTCTGAGAGCAGACAAACTTCAAATTATAAGTAGATGTATCAATGCATTGTCTGTAATGATCTGTACGGACCCCTCACTATTCGGATGGCCTATGATGATGTATGGTAGCCTACAGAGTCCTGGAGGGAGCATTCTGTGGAATGGGATAAATACCGGTGCAAAGATCCAGAGTAATGAATCCAACTGGTGGTTTGAGGACGTATCGTATCTCTGTGTCGAGTTGTTTGAGAGGCTGATTCAGACAATGGAAGCCAAAGGAATAAGTCCAGAGAATTTAGCACGCTCCATAATGTACTATTGTAAAAAGTATCTTCCAGGATTGGGACGATGGCAAGGAGGACAGAGTGGTCTTTCGAGGACAGTTGCTAGTTTCAGCATGACGCCTGCTAATGTCAATCAAGATGCTCTTTTGCGAAGTGTTATCAAATTACTGCCAGAGAAGAAGGGAAAATCTTTTTGCCGTTTTCTGCTGGGGCTTTTACGTGTTGCGTTGATCTTGGGGGTTAACAATACATGCCAGGATTCTCTGGAAAGGAGAATAGGCATACAGCTGGATTTGGCAACCCTAGATGGTCTACTTATACCTAATTATTCCGATTCTGATACTTTATACAACACAGATTGTGTTGAAAGGATGATTCGTCATTTTGTATCTTCTGAGCCGAGTATAGCTTCTATATCTCCATTATCAGCCGACCTTGACACATCTCCATCATCAGGGCGTTTCAAGAGAGTTGCTAAATTGGTGGATAATTATGTAGCGGAGGTTGCTTCTGATGTAAACTTGAAACCTGGAAAATTACGTGCACTGGCAGAAGCATTGCCAGAATCTTCGAGATCTTTGCATGATGGGCTATACCGAGCACTGGATATATACATTAAGGTTTGAATGACCTCCTTGGCATAGTTATATGTTTCTTTGTGTTCATTTAGGTTAGAAATCTCGTCTGTTCTTGTTTCTGCAGTAAGGAATTATGCCCCTTTCCAGTAAGTTCTCTTTTCTTGAAAAAATGTTCGTGAAATTCTGCAGGCACATCCCTGGCTTTCAGATAAAGAGCGGGAGCAGCTCTGCAACATTATTGATTTTCAGAAACTCTCGATCGATGCTTGCGCACACGCATCTCAAAACGAGAGGCTTCCACTCAGAATCGTACTTCAAGTCTTGTTCTTCGAGCAGATGCAGCTGCGGACGGCCTTAGCTGGCTGCCTAAATGTTCTCGATGCTGAAAGTGCCCCCACAGCTTCTCTGGCCATTCCTAACGAAGCTGCTGGGCAAAGGGCCCATCGAGATGGATGGGTAACAGTCGTTCGTGAGAACCAGGTGCTGAAAGTAGATATGGAGCGGATGAGGTCTAGAGTTGGTGAACTGGAAGAAGAGTTCAGTAAAATTAAGGAAGAGATGAAAAAGGCAACCAAGTCAAACAGTTACCTTAGCTCTCCACGCCTTGTTCCTAGAGGGAATGGAGGCAAACTACTTCCTCAGGCTTTAGATGCCCAACAAGATGTCATTGAGAGTGGGACACCAACTCCAAGAGCATCAGTCGAGCAGGCACGACCGTCCATCAAGAACCCTAGACACAGAAAGAGTTTCTCCCAGTTTTGAGTATTTAGAAGTCCGTATCTCTTGATTCGACTGCTGTTCTTGCCCCGAGCGCGCAACCTTGGGAGTAGGGGCTTGTCAATCTCAAGGTGGTAAGCTTGGGTTCTTTCTCTTGCAGTGCGTCAAGCCAACATAGATAAGGCGGTGTTTGTCCATATCTTGGAGAAGGTACAAAAGCTTCTAAACATAGCAAGGCATAGCTTTAGATGGTGAACTGGGCTGGGGAAAAATTTCTAGCAGATGAGTTTTGCCTCAGTTTTTTATGCAATAATACAGTCGATGATATCGAGTATAAAACTACCTACTAGAGTTTTTTCTCCGGTTTGGTTTTCACAGCATTCACAAGAATGTATAGTTTGAATCTTATGTATGTGATATTGATACGCTTACAGGTTGAATCTTGAATGTACAGTTTGAAAGCATAGATTTTTCAAGAATCTTGGTTCGTTTTTTTGCTTCTGGTATTATTGGTAGAACCTTAATTTTGTTGAATATAATTAGGCTTTGTTTGGTACTCAGAACTGGGGGTATGGAATTGGAATTGGGGTCTTCAATTCCAAATCCAGTGTTTGGTATGGTATCATAAAAATTCTTGGATTTGGCACAATTTGAATTTCATATCAAAAGTAGTGGAATTCCAAATATTTATTAAATTACACACACCGCACACATTTCACACACTACGTACATTTCACACACACTACACAAATTTCATGCATTTCACACACTACACACTAAACAAATTTCACACACTATATACACTTCGCACACTACACAAATTTCACGAATTTCACCCACTACACGCACTACACAAATTTCACGCATTTCACACACTACACACATTTCACACACACTACACGCACTTCACACACACTACACACATTTCAAGTACCAGATTTTTGGAAAAAAAATTTCAGTTTTTAGATTTTTTTTCGATCCGAATTGAACCTCATCGAAAAGTTTAATTTTCAAAATGTTTAAACTGAACCAAATTTGAAATTTCAGTTTGTGAATAGTGTGTGCAATATGTGTATTGTGTCAAATTTGTGTAGTGTGTGTAGTTTGTGTGTAGTGTGTGTAGTTTGTGTGTTTTGTGTATAGTGTACGTAGTGTTTATTTTGTGTATGTCATATGTAGTGTGTGCAATGTGTGGAGTGTATTTTTTTATAGTGTGTGCACAATGTGTATTTTGTGTATAGCGTGTGTATATTGTGTGCAGTGTGTGTAATTTGTGTATAATGTGTGTAGTGTGTGCAGTGTGTGTGTATACTGTGTGTGTATAGTGCATATAGTGTGTATGGTGTGTGCAGTGTGTGTATTGTGCGTATATTGTGTTTGTAATGTATGTATCGTGCTCGTTTGGTGTATAGCGTGGGTAGAGTGTGAAGTGAGTGTCCTATGTGTCTGTGTATAGTAGGGCTGACAATTTTCGACACGACACGATAATCTGACACGAATCCGCACGAAATTATTGGGTTGAGGTCAAGTCTTATTGGATCCGTGTCCTTATCGGGTTGACCCATTAAGAACCTGATAATTTCGGGTTGGGTTCGGGTCGGATGCGGGTCGGATACGGGTAACCCATTAAGAAATAATATTATTATTTTTATTATTATTTTAAAAAATATATATTACTTTAATTTTTTAATTTCTTATAAATTAGGTTTAAATAGTATAAAATGAATTTTAATTGTGTAAATTAGGTTAAAAATTAAGGTTTAATCGTGTAATATTAGGTTTTAATCGTGTAATATCAGGTTTGGGTTGTTATTGTGTCGTGTCAACCCATATTATATCGTGTCGATAACGGGTTCGTGTCGGGTGCGGGTCGTGTTCGGATTTGAAGGTAGCAGGTCGGGTTCGTGTTCGGATTTACAGTTTCCTTAACAGGTCGGGTTCAGGTTAGACCTTATTGGGTTGGGTCATTATCAGGTTGACCCGATAACGACCCAATCCGCACGATTTGCCAGCCCTAGTGTATAGTATGTGTATTTTGTGTAAAGTGTGTGTGAGTGTGTATTTTGTGTATAGTGTGTGTGCACAAATTCTTCAAATTCAATTCCATATCAATTACTTCATTTTACCAAACATAGGATTTGAAATTGAATTAGAATTCAATTCCTTCCAATTCAATTTCAGTGAATTTGAATTCCAGTACAATTTCAATTATATGTACCAAACGGAGTCAGCGGAAATTTCTGTATGATTTGAACACCATAAGTCTACAACTGAGTGTGATAGCTATTCATTGCATCATAATAAACTGAAAATAGCACAAACTTGAAATACAAGAGTTAAAGAAAAATTTTCAAGATTTGCATAGTACTGAATATAACATTCCAAATGTTAGATTACAAGTATAGTGAAAACAATAAAGAAGACGCAAAAATGCAGCCGACGAGGCCTTCTCAATTATCAATCTAAATCAAGAGATGGTTGTATGTGTATATTTGATGACAAAAATGGGCAACTACAATGTACAATTGCATTAGTTACCTGTAAAAGGTTAAAAACCCTGCTTTATCCATCAATTTTGAAGAAAAATCAGTGGCGTAGTGCAGTCTCCATTGTCATTTTCTCCCAATAAATTGGCAACATTGATCAAGAATACGGTTTCATCATCCAAACTGCTGCTAGCTCCAGTCACGACAACTGCCACACCTCCAGTCATCCTCATCGGAGGATGATTCATACCAGGGTGAGCAAGTTTTATGAATATTTATACCACAAATCTCGCAAGAAAGATCTATATGTGGTTCGTTTCTTGAACACAGCTTACAAGGCACCATCTGTTTAGATGTTTCTGCAGACGCAAATAGCTTTTCCTGGTCATGGAATGCTTCAGTTATTCCATTTTTGGGAACTGTAGAGGGCTCCTTGCTATTCACATGGCCACCAACATTGGTTTCAAGATCAAAGAAATCTTGAGAAGCAAACTGCTGCAGGGATAACGAATCCTGCACTGGGGTTAAAGGATTTGCCTCTGTAGATTTTGTTACTTCTTCATCCCTGAAAGATTTGGTTGCTAATTTGGTCTCTTGTCTTGTACTTCTCCTTATGAGCATCTCCAGTGTGGAATTAACACCATTTTCTTCTAAAGGCAAAGATGCTTCAAACGGGCAGGCACCTTCCTGACATTGGACATCCATTTCTCGATTATCATGTCTCCTGACTGACAACTTTCTAGGCTCAGGATCAGATGCATTTGCATTTTTCCATCCACTATTCAGTTCTGACTCCCCCTCAGTGCATTGCTTGACTTTATCAAGAGAAGCGAGAAGAGGATTATTTGTTGCTAGTGCTGGTGCAATGATGGCTTTTGGCTTTTGGAGTAATTTGGAAGCTGTTGGAACATCTTCAAGATGCGCTAGGATCATATCACGGTTAAAGGCCATTGCAGGAATCTTCAGCTTGGAACCTTGTTGGTTCTCTATTTTCCCCTTCAATACAGTCTTTTTTGGTAGATTTGAGTAAGGACACACAGGAGATTTGATCCTTCGGCATTTGCAGCACTTATATCCCACAACAGAAAAAATCTTTGACTCGTCAAGCTCTAAAGCATCAGCGTGTAACCAATCTGCCATGGGCACAACGCCAAAACATTAATAATAATTTAGGAGCAATAAAAGAAAATTTCAAAAAGGACTGATAACACTGATCTGAAATGAAGATTTTAAATATTCTCTTACTTTTGCATGATTCACAGCAAATATACATTGCATCACCAGCATATGGCTGATCACAAAGACGGCAAACAGGTTTCATCAGTTCCCTATCTGTGTTACCACTCAGAAGAATGTTTCTTGATCTGAAGTCGAAGCCAGTATCTTCAGAAAACTTCTTCCTCCATATGAGACCCCAATTTGATCTTGCATTTGTCTTTGTCTTTGTTACTGCAGGACGATTTATCAATGATCCTTTATGGGATACTGAGTTTACAACCTTAGGAATAGCATTTGTCGTTGTAACTGTAGGATTATTTATCAATGATTCTTTATCGCAGACTGAGTTTACATCCTTAGGAATAGCTGGCTTAGAGACGTCTGGTACTTGAGGGAGCAAAGGACTTGTGGCAGATCCACAGCTACTATCAGCTGGAGTAGCCGCCTGAGTTTCACAGCATTGCTTGCAGATAACTACAAAGTCAGTATCCTCACTTTTATTTACTGTCCGAGTGGTGGCACATTGCTGATGACATAATCCTGGCAAACGAAGGAGGGGTAATTGAGGTTTTCATGAGTGACCACAAACAATAAGACCACATTTTTGTAACAAGAAACTTCTGGAGGGCATAGAGAAAATGATCTAATTATATGATTATGATACCATTTGTATCAGTATCATTGAAGCTCACATAATTTGTGTATCAGAAGAGTTCTCATTCACAACTGTAAAAGTAATAGTAATAATAATACTCCCTCAGTTTTTCAAAAATAGCAACTATTTCCATTTTAGGCCGTTCCTTAAAAATATTAACGTTAGAATCTTTCTATTTTAGGACATGGACCCACAATCCACTAACTCTACTTTCACTACTTTTTCTTTTCCTCTATCTTACTTTACTCATTTTTCTTTTCATCTCTCTTACTTTACCAATTTTCTCACTCACTTTACCAATTGTGCATTAAAACCGGTGTTGTTTCAAATGCTTCTATTTTTTTAATACGGAGAGAGTAAATAATAATAATAATTATTATTATTATTATAAAGAAATATTTACACATTGGGATATGTGTTTTAAGTGTAGATAATGAAGAAAGAGGAAGAAACTATCAACTAATAAAGAACTTCATTCCGAATCTGAATCGCTATGGAGCAATTTGTTATTAGTACGTCAGATTTAACAGATAGGTAGTAAAATAGCTTTGCTTTGTGGTAAATTGGTAATCATCTCTCTTTTTTCAACCTTTAAGTGCACCAATATTCGTTTCTTCAGGTAGTAAAAGTTATATGTTGTATCATCATAAATAACAACCCACAAAGAAGGAAATTTATAAAAGAGAACATCAGTTATTGAAAAATACCTTGACATGCATGGCACTTCACAGCACTCCTGAATGTCAAACATCGAAACCAGACTAGTTAACATAAGGACAGAGAAAAGATATAAGACGAGAAAACATGAAAAAATCAAAGTACCTATAGGAGACATCTTGATGACACGAACAACAATTCTTCCCTGTGTTACCCATCTCCAATAAGAGAGCAGAGAATATATTTTCACGGGAAACCTTCAACTGTCTTTTCTGCAGTTTGGACAGCACATTCACAGACTTGGCTTTCTCTGCTTTTCGTTCATATTCTCTAATTAAATACAAGGGGATGAAGGTCTCAGAGAACCAGTATCTTTCCTTCCCACTTTCCAGGATTTTCTCTGTTTGCACTATATTTTTCATAACACGCACCGGCAGGTGTTTCCTACAACCAAATCCAACACAGTACCTAACTTCATGTCCCACTATCTTCTTAGCATGGATAACAGCATTTCTAAAAGCGGATGATTCTGCCTCTGAGCCTTTTCCATCACCAGGCATTTGCTCTGGACGACCAAGATCACCCCATCTCACATATAGATTAAAGTATCTCACCTGAGACAAGTGTATCACAAAGTAGTTAACTACTGAGAGAAAACATTATCATAAAGTACCAAAGTACGACAAGCATACAAATTCCACTATAAGAATCTAACGGTACCTGAAGTGCAAGATGTGCCACACTCCTACTTATTTCTACTGCGGAACGCCAGAAGAGCTGCCTGCTAATTCTGGGGATTTCATTTCCTTCAACATATCGTACACCGGGTATCTTCTTTTTACCACCTGCTTTACTTGTAATATATTAGTGACCTATTTTGGATCTGAAATATTATCGGATAGAGAAAAAACATCCCAGCATTCATCAAACAAAGAGGACTATAAGCATTAGACTCTTCATTAACTATGTAGAGGTGGCCTACAAATGTTACCTTGACGGGCTGGCTTTTTGATAAATGAGCTTGGAAGAACCCCTCTTTGGAACATAAGCTTCGACATTATACCTCCTCGCCACCAGGTGAACTTAGTTGGTTTATTCATGAAACCGTCCGCTACAGCTTCAACCATATCAGGTCGTTTCTTGCCCCGCCTGCCTGGCCTACATTTCTGAGTTGATCCAGTTGCAATCTCAGAAGTGGAGGATTGAGTAGAAAAACAATCGACAAGTTTCATCCAATCTCCAGAAAAGGCAATGGAGCGCATATTCTCCTCAAGCTGTGATGATATACATGATTATTCAACTAGAAGCATAAAGGTTTGAAACAAACAAAAAAACATGGAAAATAAAAAAAATGGCAATCAAATAGTGCAGGAAGGGTGTGCAATGAAATTTAAAATATCCTAAGGTACGGTACACAGACATATACAAAATGGATAAATGCTTACTTCAAGCAAAAGGATCTTCATTTCGGAACAATTGGCGGCCTGTTCAAGTTGTCTGCGCCATTGTTTCCTGAAAGTGTCATTAAGGAAGGGACCGACAAGTAGTCCACTTAAGCTCTCCTCCATAAACATAATATATGCTGCGATGCCAGCAAGTCTCTCGTCCCGACCATTCTTTACAGGCCGAACGCCAGCAAGTACCTTCATCACCCCTCTGGTGGCATTTGAAGCAGCTGCATTCAGCAAGCACTCTCTCTTGCTTGTTACAGAAGCCTTACAAGAAAAGCACCAGCTACATCTTTCCCGAGGGACTTCTGCAAGTTTGTTGTCCACATTGGGCCAGGAAAATCCCATAGCTGCTATAGAGAAAGCCTTTACCTGATCTGCATAGCTGATGCTAACAGCTTGTTGAGACTCTGAAACTTGACTTTCTTCATGTGAAAGAATGGCCAAGTTAGCAGCTGCAGATGCAGAGAAATCTCCATGCAAATAGTGATTTATGTAACCAGTTTTTTTGAAGGAAGAGCCCTTGTATAAGCACCAACGGGCTGGACTACCACAAGTAGATCCTATTTTATTATCAAGTTTCTGGCTAACAAGCGATCGGTTGGCTTCTGAGGGAGCATCACTTAGAGCACTAATATTGCTACTTCTTGTGGAAACAGCCTCTGTCGTATTAGAGTTGCTTTGTTGGCTTGATTCATGAGGACTGGCAGGCCTACCAATTAAACTACTAGACGAAGCAGGTTCGTCCACCATTGTTTTCAAGATTTCACACTGTTGTCTTACAGGACCTGCATGACAGCCGGATTTAGTCACATTATCAAAAGAACTCTCACTTGAAACAGGTTGTTGAACACAGTTTCTAAGACAAGAACCAGCCATTTCAGCAGAATTACCAGTGACACAAGTTGCATGATTTTGAACCTCAGTCGTTTCAGGGACTTTGTCCAGCATATCAACTAATTGTGCAATGCATGGGCCACTTCCCTCATTCTGTAATTCTAAACCAATTCCAGATTTCCTGTTGGATGATGGTATGGTATCTGCAGATAAATCCCAATATTGCATTATCCCTTGGCATATTTCTGAATAGGCAGTAGCAAAATCTGGATTCGCATTAAGAACATTAAGGACTCCAGGAATATGGTGTCTAATATAGTATCTTGGACTAGTTCCAGAATCAACTGAGGTCTTCATTCTGAAAATTTTACAGAAAGGAAAATTTAAGTAATATTAATACTATTAAACAGAAAAAAGAGAGAACACAAATAAAGGTAATAATAGAGAACTCAAATGGATATCTACTGCAAAAGGAAATAATAGAGAGCTTGAAATGTAAGCAATAACACAGCATGAAATTAGATGCATACACAAGTAAATGGTCACAAGAAGCGACAAAGACTAGTCCGGTTGGATCAACACCAAAAACTTCCCCTCCCCTCAATGTTGTCCTCCTCAGAATTTTGGGGTCCTTTTCACTGACTTTACACTCAGGACAGTACCATGATACATTGGAAACAGGCATCTTGTTCAATCCTAAGCATCTTGAATGGTAAGCCATTGGGCACCCATCGCAACAAACTAATACTCCATCCATACCACAAAGGCGGCATTCATCACCATTACCGTCCTCAACTGCTCCACCAACTAGAGACTCTGTATGGAGATTGTCATGAGATTTTTTTGTCTGATGGTTTTCAACTCTTTGTGCAGCTTCTATGTCCATGCAGTTGGAAGTTTTGGAGTCTCCAGAAAGAATTCTTGCAGGTTCACATGCGCCCAACACTGTGCTTGTATCTATTTCCTTTCCAATTTCTGATACCTCACGCATGTCCATTTCCGCTCTGAGCTCTTCAGTATCCAGAACATCATCGCATAAAATCTGCAAAGTGATCAACTTCTTACCGGCAGATAAAGTATAATAATCTCTCTCCAGGCAATGTGCATATAACTCTTTCCAGTCATCTCCATTTTTATGGCCCATTGCAATCAGATAATTGACCAAGTAAATTGGCCAAGTTAATGTATCAAGCAAGCTCCAATCCAGGGACCTAAATGTACAACAACAACAAAACTAGATTGATCACAAAGTGAATTGAATGTTGCAGCAACAACGTGAAGGGGCTTGCACAGAGAATACATAGACATGACCATCTTCAGTTTAATAAAGTGAAACAATAATCGCATGAACATCAACATAGAAGGTGTAACCAGCCTAACAGGTGGTGTCAATAATGCATAACTAATTCAAGATAAAAGAAGCTGAATTGTTAGTCACATAATAAGAAAAATACTCCAAAAATAATAAACCAGCCGAAGAAAACCACTAGGCAGCATGATTAATTCAGTACAAATGTCAAAAGAGTATAAATTCTTCCAAAAATAGAGTTTGAACTTAACTAGAATTAAAAATCAAAATTTCGAGCTCTCAGGAATAGAGCTAAATAGCAAATGTTCAATAAGTACCTTAGAACTTTTGATGCAAACCCAGAACCATCTGCGTGGATCTTCTCAAGTTGGCGCTTTAGGAAACACATAAGAGCAACATGAACTGAGTCCAACAAAGTGTTTGCAACAGAGCAATTGAGTGCCCCCACAAAATCATCCAATGCAAAAGGGTACAGAAACAGCCGCACACTGAATGAACGCAAGAAACTATAGACAGAAAGAAGACATGAGACGCACTCTTCCGGAACGCCAATATGACCAGACGAAGGAGGCAGATCTGGTGGTAGAAAAAGTGGCCGTTTAGTCTCCTCCCCTAGAGCACCCCCACATGAACCACTCGAAGAATCAGCACCAACCTCATCACTCTGAACATTGACAATCCCGTCATCAGCACTACAAGAATTGGTCATTCCACTCAATGATGATGAATCAATGGGATTTGCTTTTTCCAGCTCTCGTGCATAGGTAGCAGTTGCTGTGTTCGAGTTCACATCTTTACTTGACAAAAGTTGGTTCAGCATTTCCTTTCTCTTAGGCCATTCATCAGTTAAATCGCCTTCTTCCACCAGAAGTGATTTGACTTTTCTGCTGTTCAAATCCTCACAAAGATCACCCTCGTAGTTTATCCTGTACAAACCTGAATCATAATCCATAATCCTTCCTAGAAGAACCCCACTCCCCTTGAACTCATTCAGCACATATCTTCCAACCAATTCGAATGACCTAGTATGCATCACCTTCTTTCTGCTACCGATGCCTTGCGCCGCAGTTTGCACGTTATTTACCTTCCGTTTTCTCCCTCGGTGACTCTCCGGCTCAACCACCACCGTCTCCATTATACACTAATGGTAACTCAACCCCTGGATCAAAACCTAAAATAGAAAAAGCTCATCAATGAAATCTATATGCCAGGCATTCTCCTGAACACATCTTTTCAAATCCGAAACGACAGTAAATCTCAATACATCTGATCGCATTGGCAGTTCAAGCAAAAAAACTACTGCACCTTTGTTTTAACTGTTTTAGGTTTTCCTCTAGAAAAAAAGAAGCAATGCACTAAATAAGCATTCAATAAGTATAAACTATGGCCGAGGAGTTGACACAGGTTTCCGTCATCCGCCATAAACAATGAATTATATTGTAATTACCTTTTCTCAGAGATACAAGTGATGAAGTTTGCGGCGTGATGAAATCGTGGGGGATTGCAATGGTAAAATAGCCTCAACAGATATTCCGAGAGAGAGAGAGTAAAGCCCTAAACCAAGAGTTCGCCGCCACACTCCTCTTTGTGAGTCGCGTGTGACATTAACTCGGGCTGCACTCCGGGTCAATATTGGCCTACAATTGTTTTCTTCCTATGCATTTTTTCATCTAATAATAATGATTTAAAAAGTAGGAATTTCTCATAAGTTGATTTAAAGATAGGATAATAATATTATTATTACGCTTATGATATGCTTAATCAAAATCTAATGTGGATCGGTGGGGTCATCAGATTTATCATATAAATATTTGAGTTATTCAGTTTAAATAAAAATAATTGTTATTTCTCGTTAGTTAGCCGTGTCCTTAAAAGTTTTAACTCTTTCTCCACCTAATTAAATAAAATTAGTGCATCAAGTATTAATATAAAAAAATATTATAATTGACAAAAAATTTGGTGCAAATTTGTGAGTGGACAAAACGGTTCAATTTTTTCTTTAATAAATGTTACTCAATGCAAGATTATACTTTGGAAATAACAACAAAAAGTTTACTATATAGCGAGTTAACGAGTTGACTCATGGATGGAATTATCAACTGGGGCGGTTACTTAAGAATATTCTGGCGGGAACATGTTTCCGTTATGTTTCGCGCCAATGCAATGATATTCTAGGGTTTATAAATTTCTTGAATTTAAACCACAGATCTTTCTTTGCGCGGTTCAATCCCTACTTCTAATCACTTGCACAACCACCTGAGATCCAATTACATGTTTAATATCTTCATTTTCTGTTCAATTGCTGGCGGTAGTAATGGGAAACAAGGCCACCGAAGAAATCATCTCCATTGTGGTCGATCGTCTGCGGCAAATTTTCCAACATGACATAATTTGAGCTCTCCACTTCGCAAAAATGACCCAACTGCCTCGATCAATATCATCTTCGACACGCCAAGGAGCTTTAGGAAGCCTGAATTTCCCAATAAGCCCGATCCCTCCAATAGCAGGCTTAATGCGGAGCCTCCGATTGTTGACGAGTCTACCGTAAAGCAGAGTTAGTCGGCTATAGGATCCTGATTCTGCTACGAGATCGAACTGAATTTAAAGAGCTTGGAGTAATCAGTTTTCCGGGAATGGTTGTACTGATAGTGGAAATTCAGAAGAAACGGGGAGTGAGTGGTGGTTTGTTGGAAGCGGTGAGGTTAATGGGCTGTCCACTTGTAAAGGGAGAACCTTGAAGCCTGGCAATGAGGTGAATTTTACTTTCCCTACTTAGAAAAAATGGATAACATCCTCACCTGGGAAGATTGGTGGTGGGCAACTCAGCCAGGTGGCTACGTGCTCTGAGATTAATAGGTTTTCTATCAGCGCCTATGGAGAGGTATTGTAAAGCTTCATCTTTATCTGGTGACTAAGATATGCTTGACAGTAGATTTGCTAAAATTTGGAAATATCTTATGTCTATCTAGCATTAATAAATGGAAGGTTCAATAGCTATCTTGATGATAACATTGATACGCAGCCATTTTGCTTGTTGCTCGACACAATATATTGATTAAATGGTGCAGATTGGTCGTATTCCAAATGAACGGGGCCGATATCTTTTACCCCTTGTAAGAGATAAGAAGGTATGTGTTAAGGGGTGTTGCAAGTCTTCTCCTCCTTTGCTGGGAATCATGGAATCTGTTGTTTTATCCATTAGGTACGCTGGTGTTGTAAAAGGAATTTGAATCCAAATCACAATTTCTATGAACTATCGAAACTGTAAGCTTATTGCTCACTGCTATTCAATTACACTGAGAAGTAATTACTCAACTTTCTTTAATTGTGGCCTAGCATTTATGCAAACAGTTCCATGTTCGGATGTTCCAAAAGTGCCAACAGATGTCACTCAAGGCAGCCAGTAATTTTGCTGAGGAGTCAATTCTTCACCCCCTTCCGACTCTGTTTAAATTGTTGGGGCTTATTCCTTTCAAGAAGGTGAACTTTCTCACCCTCGTATGAATGACAGTTTTATTTACTTTTTTGTTTATAAATTTGAATAATCTAATGAAATCTATGAAGTTTTCCCTAGGAAGGACCGAACAAGTGGTTTGTGACTTTGTATTTTTCCTACGAATGTGTATTTGTCTGCTCCTGCTGGAATCTTAGCAGTATCTTTGTTTTAGGCAGAATTTACTCCTGGAGATCTGTATACAAGGAAGAGGCCTTTGAACTCTGAGGTACTAACTCTACTGGATACTTATATATGACGAAGTAAGTATTTATAGTGTTAGTTTCAATTGAACAGGACAGCTCTTTTTTGCCTCTAAGTTTTTCACATATAAATAAGTTCAAGAGTGCTTCTTTCTGGATATGAAAATAATGGTGAAAATGAAGAATCAGTTTCTGAGAATGACCTTGACAATATTGTAGGTGTGACTGACAGATCTGAGTTAGAGGTAAGGCATTGTGAATTATCTTTGTAATTTCTTTATCGTGCTCTCCTTAAGCTTTGCATAATTTAGTTTAATACTATATTTTAGGAAATGGAGCCTCCCAGTACCCTACTATGTGAAGTTCGCCCTTACCAGAAGCAAGCTCTCAGTTGGATGATCCACCTTGGGATGGGGCACTGTGTGGATGAGGCTACAACAACCATGCACCCATGTTGGGATGCTTATCAGCTTGCTGACAGGTATGTTTAGTTGCAATGTGTTCAGTATACTACCAGTTACGTAGTTGGATTTTAATTTCCAGTTGGTTTTATTTATGGTATAAGCTGTAAGATCTGTTGCAATATTGTGTTTATTTGCATTTAAAGCTAGGTGAGGAATCTACTTAGTTATTATTGAGATAAGGATATTATATATTTGCTTGCCTATATTTAACTTTATATAGGATCCATGGTGGAATCCAGCAGTTGAAGAACAAGCAGTCATGCGGATTCATCGCATTGGACAAACTAATAAAGTTGTAATCAAAAGGTTTATTGTGAAGGTATTTTACTGCGCAATTTGTTATTGATGGGGATCTCTAAGTATGCGTTTCAGACATAATCATGATATCTGAAAGTCTTGAAGCTGGTTTTTGTTGCCGGCCAAGTTATGCTAATATAACGATCATCATGTGGCAGGATACCGTTGAGGAGAGAATTGAAGCAGTACAGGCTAGGAAGCAGATAATGATATCTGGTGCTCTAACTGACCAAGAAGTGCGAACTGCACAAATAGAGGAACTAAAAATTCTCTTAACTTAGATGAGGCTTTTGACTGGTGCATCTAACAGTATCAAAATACCAAGGAGCCTCTCCTGCAGATTTCCCGACTGAATTCTGGTTCGTTGAGGAATATTACTCCAAGCGATATCAAGTTCCCTTAAACGATATTGGGGATTCATTGGAAGTTAATGGGAAGTTGAAGCATGTAGAGTTAGGTTTAGGAGGAGTTATTACAAAAATGGCGAATGCTTTCTGATGAACAATCACTGCTTTCAACAAGGAGCTCCCATAGTGAAGATTCATCAGCACAGAACAGGTGACTTTCCATTATCCGATGGAGCAGGAGACGTAAAAATATGTTGTTATAACATTCGTTTTTAATAGTGTTATATGGTGGAGTAATTTCCCCCACATATTATTTGTCTTGAACGGAGATGGTAGAGTACTCCTTGTAAGTTAATGAGTTGTATGAATATGTGCACCAGCGTGTGCTTAGTTGAGTTTGTGGATTGTATAAATCTTCATATTTTTGTTCTATGCAAGAAACATCACTAAAAGTGAAAACATGTTTTTGATATCTGTTATTTTCTTGCAACATTCTTTCTTATGAAAAATATAAAATGGTAAGCCCAATTACATAAGACTAATGAAGACTGTCAAAATTTTAGGATGTTACTAAGATTTATTTAATAATCTTTATGGACTCTGACATTATTGTTGCATGATACTTGTCCTTATATATGAAAAAAATCAAGAAATGCCGGGATTAAATTGAGTAAAAACCGCAAAGCGATGAAAAAAATCAACTTAATCAACATATTACACCTTACACGCCCTTGTCATTTTGAAAAAATCGTAATAAATAGTTAAAGTGGGTATATATTTTACCATATACCCACTTTAACTATTTATTACGATTTTTTTAAAATGAGTGAAAAAAAAGTAACTGAACTTAGTTGGGACAGAGGGTGTAGTTAAACAATGGAACACAATTGAATAATCGCTTCAAATAATGTGACAAAATTTACCATTTATTTGGCAAAGATAAAGATTCGTTGGGTCCTAACAGTTAAAAAATATTTTTGCTAGTAGGAGTACTTGTTTAATTATTGGAAATACTGCCATATCCTATAACATGGCCCACTTGTTAACTGCTTCTGTCACGTTGGCATTGTTAAATTATTTCCATTCACCACCACTGCAATTGTTGTGCCAATCTTGGCCTATTTCTAAATTTGGTAAAAAAAAAGTTGATGGTCGTGTTTAGACTGTTTAGTCTCAATTACAATATCTAAATTTAAAATTAAAGGAACCTAGATATTAAAAAAGAGAGGACCACAATCTGGTGCTGTTGTTATAAAGAAGTTTAGATTAACGAATATTCGTAGCTCTGATGCTTCTTCCATGATCCATCTCTCCCACATGATCTGAAAACGCCAAATATATTTTGTCGCTACAAGTTAACAACCCTACATCGATTGTAGTAAATGCTTTCTCGTTGATCTTCTTCAATAAATTATCCATAACCATACACTATTATTCCTTTTCATTTTGGCTACCTGTAAGTGTCCCCAGCTTCTTGAGAATGCAATAATGGAACTCAAACAATTATCCCATGCCGATTGATTGTGAACTCACCACAGAAACAAACAACTGTACTCTCTCAACTTAGAAACCAAGGGAAAACAGAGCATCCCCTGTTTCTGTATCTTACAATGGCAGAGATGACGGATTTTGTGATGGAATGGTTGGTGGGATCGACGACGGCGGAGAGCATGGGGCGGTTGTGGGGCACAGTCAAAGCTACATTCTTGGCTCGGGTCGTGAGATTGGGTCTTTTTATTTGCCTGATAATGTCGACGATGCTGTTCGTGGAGTGGCTTTACATTGGGTTTGTTGTTGCATACGTCAAGCTATGCAAGAAGAAGCCCGAAAAGAGGTACAAATGGGAGCCCATTCGGGCCGACCCAGAATCTGGAAATGCTGCTTTTCCTATGGTTCTTGTTCAAATTCCCATCTTCAATGAAAAAGAGGTCAGTTTCATTATTTGTAGAGAGATAGAGAGACTAAAGGTTTGTCGATCCTTTATGATATTGCTGTGGTGGATTTGTAGGTTTTCAAGCTTTCGATTGGAGCAGCATGTAAACTGACATGGCCTGCTGATAGGCTGCTTATTCAAGTCATTGATGGCTCTACCGACACTCTCGTCAAGGTAGCCAAGATTTCACTGAGTTTGTGTTGTATTTTCTACTTTTGTTCTGTTTCAAAACAGTATAAGCTCTTCTTCAATTGACAAGGTGCCAAGTTATATAGTTATTTCAAGTTATCAGTTAAAATTGTAGGAAATGGCGGAGAAGGAATGTGTGAGGTGGGCAAGTGAGGGCATTAACATTAGATATCAAAGTAGAAACACAAGGGAAGGCTTCAAAGCTGGGGCACTCAAAGAAGGCTTGGAGTATGGGTATGTTAAAGAATATCAGCACGTTGCCATTTTCGACTCTGATTTTCAGCCCGACCCTGACTTTCTCCAACGTGCCGTCCCTTTTCTCCTTCACAACCCTGATCTTGCTCTCGTTCAAGCCCGGTGGAGGTTTGGTAAGATTGCCTCACTAATCAATCAGCAATTTCTGCACCAACTTTATAATGACACTACCATTTTGTGATATACTATGAAACTTTTGGATACAGTGAATTCAGATGAATGCTTACTGACTAGACTGCAAGAGATGTCTCTGGACTATCACTTCATAGCTGAGCAAGAAGTCGGATCATCTGTCCATGAATTCTTCGGATTCAATGGTAGCATTAAGTCTATAAAAATATCTATACTTTGCTGTAAAATTGGAATACTGTGATGAGATGTGAGAATTTGGTCAGGAAGTGGTGGAATATGGAGAGTGGCAGCAATGAAAGAGGCTGGTGGGTGGGATGACAGAACCACTGCAGAAGACATGGATCTTGCTATTCGAGCTGCCCTGCAAGGCTGGAAACTTCTATATGTAGGAAATCTTGAGGTATGTATGGAGTGACATATTTTATAGTTTTAACCCACACTCTAATGTAGAATGACATTTTGTGGTTTGAATAGGTGAAGAGTGAGCTTCCCTCTACTCTCAAAGCGTTTCGTTCACAGCAGTATCGTTGGTTCTGTGGCCCGAATAACTTGTTTAGGAAAACAGCGATGGATATTGCTAGGAGCAAGGTTTGTTTTGACAGAAATGTAGTACTGTATTGAATTTGTTTTGATTTGTGTGATGAAGAAGTTGATTTGATGTTGGCAGAAAATCTCAGTGTGGAAGAAGATATATATGATATACAACTTCTTTGTGGTCAGAAAGATAATTGGGCTTACATGCATATTCTTTTCCTACTGCATAGTGCTTCCGTTGACGATTCTGGTATCCGGGGTCGATGTTCCAAAAGGGGGCGCAGTTTTTGTGCCGTGCATCATCACTGCCATCAACGTAGCCTTGTCGACTCCAAGGTGTTCCTTAATACTTCTATTATTTATAGATTAGAGAGTATTTGCAAATGTTGAAATGGTAATATGTCAGGTCACTCCATCTAGTTGTGGTTTGGGTGCTTTTCGAGTGTGTGATGTCGTTCCACCTCACCAAAGCCATATTCACGGGCTTGCTGGGAGCGAAGAGCGCTAATGAGTGGCTCGTCACTCAGAAACTCGGAGACAGTGCAATGAGGAAGAAGATTCAGAGTGAAGAAAGTGCTAATGCACCTAAGAGATCACTCTATCAGCTTATCAGAAGCAGGTAACTTTTTCCTTATGTTATCTGTTAATATATGATGTGATGTGATGATGCAGTTTGAATAGTGAGACAGCTATTTTTTTTTGCAGAATTTTGTTGAGCGAGGTGGGATTTGGGATGTTTCTTTTCTTGAGTGGAATATATGGATTCCTATTTAGAAATGATTACTACTTCATATACCTATTCATTCAAGCCTTCATGTTTACAGTTGTGGGATTTGGGTTCCTTGGCAAAATAATTCCGAGTTAGCATCACATTCTTTAATACTACAGCTGTGAACCATTTGTTGATCTATTCAATCTGAATTCAATTTTTCTAGGACTAGGGGAAAAAAAGTACTCCATTCTCATGAGCTTATAAAGATACGAGGGATCTTACGAGCTTTTAAAAATTGTATTTCCTCTGTCTCACAAGATTATACTCACTCTGTCACAAGAAAATGCACTTTGGATTTGGCACAGATTTTAATGCAAAATTGGTAAAGTAAGAAAGAGGTAGAGAGAAAAAGTAAATAAAGTATTATTAGTAGAGAATGAGTATCATCTCATTAGAAAGAAAAGAGTTCTAAAATTACAAAGTGCATATTCTCGTATGACGGACTAAAAAGAAAAGAGTGCATATTCTTATAAGACGGACTAAAAAAGAAAAAGTGCAAGGAGTAGTAGTATTTATTAACAAAAGAGCAATGATTTGTCATCTTATTAAAAGAAATTCAAAGCAATATATAAAAGTTAAATATACTATTACTCCATTCGCCCCCAAATTTTGTCACAGTTTGATCGAGCACGGATTTTAACAAATGTAATGGAAAGTGAGTTGAAAATGTTGGTAGGATGTGAGTCATACATTTAAAATATTAGTTTTATAATAAAACGTGAGTAAGAATAAGTTAGTGGAATGTGAGATCCAATATAAAAAATGGTAAAATGTGAAATGTGATAAATTTTGTGGGACAGACGGAAATAGAAAACTATGACAAAATTTTAGGGGACAGAGGGAGTAGTATTTATGACTGCCATATAATTCAATTTGAAATTTAAATGAGCCCATGTTAATATTTATAAATATGGATCATGATTATATAAATTTAGTCCATGTCAACTATAAATTTAGTGCATGATTATCATATAATTATGTTTGAAAAATACTAGCAGTATGTATTTTTGGTTAACATATTGAGTAAATTTTTTTATTTTTGCAATTTATTTGCATTATTTAATTTGTCTCTACATAAAATAATATGAGGATACATATATTAATCAAAAAAATAAAATATCATTATGAAAAAATAATGACATAGATCAAAACTCAAAAGATCATTTCCCAAATAAGAATATTGGAAGAAAATAAAGGGGAAAAGCTCGCTATTGATTTAAAATAGAGTTTAGGAGATCAACCAATTAAATTGGGAAATTCTAGGTTCATACTCCACACAATCAAACTATATGAAAATTCATTTCTTGTATTATATATATTTCGGCGATATTTAAGGAAGAATTTATTATAGCATGATGTGAATAATATATTTAACTATAGTAATTCTCCATATCAACCCTAACTTCAAAAATAATTACTCATCTTTCTGGGTTTTCAAAAATCCAATTCTCATTATAAAAATCCAAACCCAATTATTTCTAATTTAATTTTTATGTCAGTAAGGTTATAACGGCGGATGTTGAAGAATCGCAACTCAATCACGGAAGTAAAAGTCACGTACCACATTCATCGCCTCAAAACTTCAAATTTTCAAAATAAATATAGTAAAATAATTGGATGTTTGCACTTTGCCGAAACGTTTACACTAGAAAATAGGGATTGTGTTAATGGCATCATTTATTATATATCAAGATTGCCTTTTCAAATTTGAACGTACTAAATTCAGATAAATAAATTTCTATAAAATCAAATTGAATAAAGTTAATAAATCAATCCGTAAAAATCATCCATTCTAATTTACTAGTACGTTTTATCAAATGATTTTACACATTACAATAAACAAATATTGTTAATTTAGAGGTGATATGATAAGATTATTTCTAAAGGGAAATGGTAATTATACTAATAGACTTAAAAAAAGAAGGTAAATTAGAAAGACAACCCAAAATAATTAATTTTTTACCTCTATACAAGAAGAGGTAAAGACACATTCTCAAAATGAAAGAAGATATAGTACCTCCTCAAATACATTTTCTATTAGAGCATGAAATTTTATGAAAAAGGTAAATATGATAGTTATATCTCTTTAGCTTTTCATTTATCATTTCCCTTGAAGATGCTCTAATAGACTGATAGTAATTTGTTAATCTAAAAAAACAAGTAATTTTGTTAAGAGAAATGAGAAACGAATAACAATAATATTCGCTTACCATTGTTAGAATATTAGAAATACTAACTGTTTTGGAAATTAGGCTTGGAGACTTGCTTGTTTTCTCCTAAAAATAGAGCTTTATTGAGTGCAAGTGTACCTCATCACATGAATCTTGACGATTTCAAGCTTTTTATTCTACAGATTTCACATTTATGGTTGTGTATTGGATTTTATCTTACTTACCATAAACTTTTTATAAGTGAATGATAACGATTATATAATTTAATACAGTTACTAAATCGTTTAACTATTCTAATACTATACAATATTGAATCATCATTTCACTTCAAAATAAGTAGGACTACTACTAAGTAACACCATATTTTAAATTTTTGATTCAATATATCCTACACATGCATGGGTCTCATCTCGGCCTTTAATAGGTACTAACACTCTAAGATATAAGATTGTAATTAAATACAAAGTCTAAATATTGTACAAATTCCAAACTATGATTTGGACCGTTAAAAATGTCAACAGATTATAAAATAATAGCAACAGAAAATATCAACACAATGTCAACGGTTGACATCGTGTTGACATTGTGTTGACATAAAAATCTTGAAATTTTACACTGTGTTGAAAAGTTTAGAGTTTGTACGTACAATATATGACTATATGAGTTTGCATTTTATCACTATCCCACTAAGATATATCCTAATTTAACAATCATTTCATAAAAAATATAATAAAATAAAATAATTCTTATACTATACTAAAAGAGCACTCTACTAACTTTTTAACTTATGTGGTACTATATAATTACAATCATCGCTCTACAATCATGGGAACATACTACATTGGCATAATATCTATTAGGGGAAACTCCGTCGCCGGAATAATTTTCCGATCACCGGACGTTTGGTCTTGCAGGTTGGCCCTTTGTTATCACAAAAATTATTGGGGACAGTTTTAGTAATTTTCCTTTTCCAGAAGGTTGGTGGGTCAACCAAACAATTTTTACTGTCTATTTATATCCATTTTATTCGAATATTCCTCTAGAATAAAAGGGCAAAAAATTAAAATAAGAAAGAAGGAGAATGTAAACAATATGAAAAGGGAAACAAAACCATCGCGTTTTGAACTAAAATATCTCGTGGATAGTGTGATGTCAAAAATCCTTTTCTATTTGCTTTATAATTTCAATTTCTATATGCTTTTCTATTAGATTTATTACAAAATAAACTAAATAGTCAAATTTATTCTAAACTGTCATTAATTCTTATAGGTTGGAGTAAATAAAAGAAGATATATCGGTTTTAAAAATTCTAAATTTTCAAAGTGTACAATTATTTTAACTTGACCTAAATAAAAAGAATCGGCACATTTTGATCTAACGTGACTGTCCGTGAAATCTACGTTCTTTAGTCTAAAAATACATGAAATAACGTAATTTCGACGCCCTAAATTTAAATTTAATATTAAATATGTGCTTAAATATATCTTGTGAATCCGTTGTGTTTACAGAATGATCTACCATAAAACAATAATATCAATATTAAAGTTTGTGATTCTAAATACCATGTTCAAAGTTAATGAAACATACAAGAATTCATACAAAAATTTATATTATTAAGACCAATATCCCATAAAAGATGAATAGCAATTTGACTATTTTGCATAAAGAAAAGGAATAATACTCCATTCTTTCCATTATTCACGATACATATATATTTTAAGACTATCTCATTTAATACTAACATAGTAGCACTTATATTTCTTTTGTAAAATACTTTTATTACTCATATAGTACTCCCTTACTCACCCTACTTTTTAGTAACTCACATATAGAAGTGCCCAATAATGTAAAGTAATTGTACAATATTAGATTCAGATTAAGTTCAAATTCCACCAATCCCAATATATTTTGTTGTGTAATTATGGTAGTCATTTTCTAATTATGAATACTAAAAATAGGCCACACTTATCAGCAGCCGAAGTCCAAGTGAACGAGACCACATCTTCACTATAAAATAATGTTCATTTTTCCTCAATCACAACACCAAATCCCCCATAACTTGCTCCACCCTCTCCCCCTTCTCTCTCTCTCTCTACACTCTCCTTGCAATGCAGCAATCCTTCTCTCTCTCCTATTCATTCTCAGGCCACACAACAAACTAGAAACATTGCTCTCTGAATTCCACTCTCTCCTCCAAGATCTCTTAAAACGGAGCAGATCTGTAAAAAAACAGAGCATTCCCCTGTTTAAAAAATGGCCGCAAATAGCTTCACATCAGAATCGTTCTATTCTCCCGACATTGGAGGCGAAATTTCGATGCTGTGGGAGTTCATCAAGGCGCCGTTGATTGTGCCTTTGCTGACGATTTGCGTGTATATATGCCTGGCCATGTCAATCATGGTGTTCATGGAGCGCCTCTACATGGGCGTTGTCATCGTTTTGGTGAAGCTGTTTTGGAAGAAGCCTGAGAAGAGATACAAATGGGAGGCGATGAGAGATGATGATTTGGAAGATGGGAATGCTGCTTTCCCTATGGTTCTTGTTCAGATCCCCATGTTTAACGAGAAAGAGGTTTGTTTGTTTTTTACTATCAAAATTGAATTACCTATTTTTATCTGGTATATGATGAAATGTATTTAATCGCAGGTTTACAAGATATCAATTGGCGCAGCTTGTAATCTGTCGTGGCCTGCTGATAGGCTTGTCATTCAAGTTCTCGACGACTCCACCGACTTTACAATCAAGGTAGTACTTACTCCCTCCGTCCCACATAATTTGGAACACTTTAACCGGGCACGGGTTTTAAGAAATGTAATGAAAAGTGAGTTGAAAAAGTTAGTGGAATGTGAGTCCTACTTTTATATATTAGTTTTATAATTAAATGTGAGTAAGAATGAGTTAGTGGAATGTGGGGTC
The DNA here is from genome assembly GCF_004379255.2 of Salvia splendens. Lineage (NCBI taxonomy): Eukaryota > Viridiplantae > Streptophyta > Magnoliopsida > Lamiales > Lamiaceae > Salvia > Salvia splendens. The sequence continues at coordinate 5,524,613 of NC_056039.1, forward strand.
CACTACCAAAAATGGTAAAAGTGAAATGGGTCAAATTATGTAGGACTTCCCGAAATGGAAAACTGGGTCAAATTATGTGGGACGGGGGAATATTTGTTTTGGTCAAAGCCATAAAATGAGGAATTCCCAAGAATGAAAGTGATGAAATTCACTTCATATTTAGTAATCACATGATTTTTTGTGGCATTTCTCGTCGTTTCATCATTGGGCTGTTGTTTCATTCCCAATGCATTAATCTAATTTTCCTACATTTAGTAATCAAAATTCAAAACCGACACCATTATTCAATTCACTTAATTTTGCAATTAGGGTCATTTATTTGTAATTACATTATTATGATAGGCTTTTAGTATTTGATGGAGTACTAATGATTTATATGGATGGTTAGGACATGATTGAGAGGGAATGCTTAAGGTGGGCAAGCAAAGGGGTTAACATTCGATACCAAATTAGGGAGACAAGAGGAGGGTACAAGGCCGGAGCGCTTAAGGAAGGACTGAAACACGTCTACGTTAAAGAATGCGACTACGTCGTCATTTTCGACGCTGATTTCCGGCCCGAACCCGAATTTCTCCGAAGGGCGGTCCCTTTTCTCATTCACAATCCGGACATTGCACTTGTACAAGCCCGGTGGAGATTCGGTAAGTCTCAATGTTTTTTTTTGAAATTGTACTAAATTTAGGTCGCATAATATTATACTAATAATCTTATTCATATATTCGCTCCATATGAAAGTGTTGGTGGTCCTCATATTTAGTCTATAGTATTGCTAATTTTGGAGGTGGGGGTGTAAACGTAAATACGCAGTTTGTTTGCACTTTTTCTCTTTACTCAATTGAGTGATTTGTTGCATGCTTTGCGGGGCGACACGTAGGGATTGGGACTGTTTTGCAATTATTATTTATTTTACTAATATATGCTACTAGTCTAGTGTTAGGAGTTAGGACCCATTAAATCTTGATTATTACAATTATTTTCCTCCTTTTAGGTGATCGTCTTTTTTTGACATGGGTAGTTAGCAAAACTAAACCACCACCGTATTAAGTTCACCTTTTATATTTTATTAATTATTAATTTGAGTAAGTTTTAATAGTTATGAAAGATAATGCAAGATTTAATCAACGCATCATCTTTCGGCAATCAAATAACCAAATGACGAAGCTGTCCTGATCTTTCTGTTCCTCAAGTCACGGATGTAACGGCATGGAAGTGCTAGATATGCGGGGCAAGTTTGTCTTTTTCTGTGTATGCTGACAAACAATACCGAAATTTGATCAACATAGTAAAATCTTTGCTCATAAGGGTAGAATGTCATTTTATCCATGTGCTGTGTAGTATAATAACCAACTAATTATCTAGCACAACAGTCTCAACTTCCCACCGACGATCACAATTACTATAAATTTAGGTATAAAAAAATGTCAACAAAAAATCCAGGTGGTAATTCCAGCTTCTGACTGTGGGACGTGGCAATCGATTTTAAACTCATAAACATGTTGTTATCACGAGTGTCAGAAAAAGTGACAACTCTTTTTGCTGCTCACATGGTTGATGGTCCTAATCAAATGCTTCTTTGTTGTTTTGGTGTCTTTGGACAATTTGTTTTGTCTATCATTATTTCACATTAATCTATATAGCGACGTGTATTGTGAATATACACGTGAAGATCTTGATATACTAATTTTTCTGTAGAAATAAAAGATAAATAAAATGATCATGGATATTTTACTTGCAGTGAATTCAAATGAGTGCTTGCTGACAAGAATGCAAGAAATGTCATTAGATTATCATTTCACAGTTGAGCAAGAAGTAGGTTCTGCCACTCATGCCTTTTTTGGCTTCAACGGTAAGAACAACCCATGTTTTTTTTTGTTATTTCACTTAACATTAATCTTTTGTGCTAAAAAAATTAAACACTATGTTATAGGAACTGGTGGAATATGGAGGATTGCAGCAATCAACGAGGCCGGTGGGTGGAACGACAGAACAACGGTTGAAGACATGGATCTTGCTGTTCGTGCTGGTCTCAAAGGCTGGAAATTTCTTTACCTTGGTGATCTCCAGGTCTAATTCCAATCATCATGTCCAATGCAGTTTTTCGAAGATTTGTGTTACACGAAGCTGATGCGTGTTTTTGGTTTTTGTAGGTGTATAGCGAACTCCCGAGTACTTTCAAAGCCTTCCGTTTCCAGCAGCACAGATGGTCGTGTGGACCGGCTAATCTCTTTAGGAAAATGATGATGGGAATAGCAACAAACAAGGTTCATTTCTTATTAATCACTTTGCTAATTGTCATATGCAATGTGAAATTAATTTGTGAATATACTTTTGGATTGCAGAAAGTAACGTTGTACAAGAAATTCTACGTGATCTACAGCTTCTTCTTCGTGAGGAAGATCATCGCTCACTTCTTCACCTTCTTCTTCTACTGCGTGGTTCTGCCTCTCTCCATTTTGGTGCCTGAAGTATATGTCCCGAAATGGGGAGCCATTTACCTTCCTTGCATCATCACTGCCCTCAACTCAGTTGGAACGCCAAGGTCGTTCCATCTGCTCTTCTATTGGGTGCTGTTTGAGAACGTGATGTCCTTCCACCGCACCAAAGCAGCATTTATCGGGCTGCTGGAGGCAAAGAGAGTGAACGAGTGGGTGGTGACTGAGAAGCTCGGGGATAAGCTCACCATCAAAGGCAACAAGAGTGGTTCGAATAAAAAGTCTCTGAGGAAGCTGCTGGGAGACAGGATACAGGTGCACGAGCTGGGATTCGCGGTGTTTTTGTTCGTGTGTGGATGCTATGATTTTGCCTATGGGAAGAACAACTACTTCATATACCTGTTTCTTCAAGTCTTCACCTTCACCATTGTCGGATTGGGTTACGTTGGCACCATCGTCCCGACTTCTTAGCTAAATTACTGCATTTGTAGTCCACACAAAGAAGGGTGAAATGTACACAAGATTGCTCTGTTTGGTTTATTTGATTTGCAGTTGTGGAAAAGGAAAACTACATTCATTTAGTTATACGGAAATATATCCAAGTCTTGATTAGACTTTCCTTTTTTTTTTAAATTCTCTTGTTGTTAGAGTTATAATGGTCTGATTTTCATTGCAGTTTATGAACTGAGTCATAGTCCGTTCTTGCTTTGTATTGCTAAGACAAGAGATGTATATACTTATAAATTTTGTTTGGCCATCTTCAATAGTCTGTTCTAATATTTTACAATTGATTATGTATTAAAATGGTAGAATTTGCACACCCGTCTCCATTAGAAAATGAATATATATGATGAAATAAAAAAATTATTTTATCTTTGAATTTTATAATAGATGGTATGGTTATATGGACAATAATAAGGACAAGTAGTATAGCTAACTCATGAGGAGAAGAAAGTACCCAAATTGTATTAATTGAGCAATCCATGTGTATGAAGTAAACAGATGGCCTACTCTTCTGTCGGCATTTTGGATTTTTAGTAGAAATATAATCTTTTATTATTTTGAGTTTTGATTATGTATATGACCACAAGTTTGGTGGTATATAAGCTCATATTTAAAAATTTAATCAAATGAATAGCTAATTATGAAAAGATAACCCAATAAATTGATGCTTCCTCGGTACCCATGTCAGATTTGGAAAACAAAATTATGTTTATTGCATCAGCTTATTTGGAAAAAATAAACACTGTTGTTTTTCACGTAGGTATGTTTATAAATAATGTGATTCATATTTTCGATAGGGTAGAGCAACATCAACCTTAAAGGTGTGACAAAAAGGTCCCTCCTATCAAATAATAGTTGATGAGAGTCTCCCTCAACTGTGCTGTATAATTGAGATAACATATAGTATGTCCTTCAATTTTACTATTTTTATTCTACTATTGAAAACAATAGCTAATTAAGTGGCACCATGACACACGAGGAAAGTACCGAATGTGTGTGTTTGCTAGCCAGTAAAATGATCAGAGTTCTGAGCAAAGTCACCAAAGATCAGCTTTGGAATTCACAGTAGCATGGTATTTAAATTTAAATTTTATAATTATAAAATACAAAAATAAAATAAAGAAGCTAATGTTCCATTAAATATTAATTCCTACCACGTTTCTAATTAAGTTGAGGGTCCTCATTTAATGCATCATCTGGCATTTGCCCCCATCAAATATTCTCTACAATTTTCTTTCAAATTCTTAGTCCCACTTCAATTACTCCTATTAGGGCACCCGCAATGGGGCGCCCGATGGCACGCCCTATGGCGTCCATCGTCCTCGGGCGCGGACGATGCCCCCATTGTGGGTGCCCGCCATCGTCCGTCCCCTTCGTCCGCGGCCGATCCATAGGGCGCGCCCTATGGCGCGGACGATGGCCTATCGTCTGCGCCATCGTCCGCGCCATTGTGGGATCGGCGGACGATGGCGCGGACGATAGGCCATCGTCCGCGCCATCGGGCGACCCATTGAGGGATCGGCGGACGATGGCACACGTTTTTTATGGCTATTTAAACCTCGTTTCTCATTCACTTATTCGTACGAACATCTCACCTCTCTCATTTCGCTCATCTCTCACATTTCTACCTCTCTCAAATATCAAAATGAACAACGACGATGACGCCACTAGTTCTAGCTCCTCGGAGTCGGGTAGTTCGACCTCGTCCACCTCGGAAGCCTTAGATGCAGCCGTTGAAGAGGCCATAGCGGAATGCTTAGCCCAAATGCAGCGCGATGCGGCAGCGGCGGCGGCGGAGCAGATCCACAGGCCTATTCGACGTCGGAATTCTGTCCGACGCGACCGCGCTGCAGCTCACGAGCTTCTGATTGCAGACTATTTTGCCGATCAACTACGGTGGGGAGAGACTTTTTTCGCCGTAGGTTTAGAATGCAGCGTTACCTTTTTCTCAGCATTGTCCGGACGTTGTCATCACGTGATGAATACTTCACGTATCGGGAAGACGGCATCGGCAGACCCGACCTTTCACCGTTGCAAAAGTGTACGTCTGCACTCCGTCAGTTGGCCTACGGCACCACGGCGGACATTTTCGACGAGTACCTCCACGTCGGGGAGACAACAGGCCGGGAGTGCCTGAAGAGATTTTGTAGGGGAGTTGTGGAGGCCTACGACGACACATATTTGCGCAAGCCGACTGCCGTTGATTGCCAGGGCCTGATGAAGATGAACGAGACGGCGCACGGCTTTCCTGGGATGCTAGGGAGCATCGACTGTATGCACTGGCAGTGGAAGAATTGTCCGACGGCGTGGAGAGGCCAATTTACAAGTAGATACAAGGGCAGCCACCCGATAATGATCCTCGAAGCCGTCGCTGACCATCGGCTCTGGATCTGGCATGCTTACTTCGGCGTAGCCGGGTCGAACAACGACATTAGCGTCCTCAACTCATCCACCCTCTTCACCGAGCAATGCAATGGCAACGGCCCGGCCATCGAGTTCACTGCCAACATGCGCCAACACCACATAGGGTACTACTTGGCCGATGGCATATACCCACGGTGGCCTGTTTTTCTTAAGACGATCAGATGCCCAATTGGTGAGAAGAAGACTTTATTTTCCCTAAAGCAGGAGTCGGCGCGGAAGGATGTCGAGCGGGCATTTGGTGTGCTCCAAGCACGGTGGGCAATTGTGAAAGGGCCGGCTCGTCTCTGGTTCAAGAAAGTCATCGCCGATGTCATGTACGCGTGCATAATCATGCACAACATGATAGTCGAGCATGAGGGTGGGAGCATCACCGACTGGAACGATGATGACGGTGCATCTAGCTCGTCCAGCACGGCGACCGAGCCCCCCACTAGAGGATTACCGCCGGGCTTCAATGAGATTCTAGCTAGCCAGTTCTCAATGCGCAACCAACAAGACCATGTTCAGCTCATGAACGATATGATTGAAGAAGTGTGGGCCCGTAACCGCCGTTGCTGAGTTTGCGTATTTTTTTAATTCGTATTGTAATGTATTAATTTCTATAAATGAAATGAAGCTTTTTCCCAATTTTGTGTGTTATTTAAATTTTCTATAAATGAAATGAAATGAAAATTCATAGGACTATTGCAAAATGGCTTCTAGCCACAAACTAAATATATGAATATCACAGCAACTAAGTTTATACTCTTTCCATCTCTATGTAGCTCCGTCGTGATTTTTTTGGATCAGTCGTTTCTTTCTTTTTTTTATTGAAAAAACAATATATTTTTTTTCTTTCTTTTTTTTATTGAAAAAAACAATATATTTTTTTTCTTATTTTATAGTCTATTACTTTATTCTCTCTGTCTCTCCACTTTTTTCCTTTCTTACTTTAATCTTACTTCACTTAACTCACTTTTAACACAATTTCTTAGTTTCTGTGCTGAAAAAAAAACGCATCTACAAAAGAACGGATGGAGTAATATTTTTTACTAAGGTCATCCACATCCATGTCTCAATACCGTCTCTTAATTGTCTCATCCCTTAACTATTCATGGGCCTCACTGCACTTTTTACCCCATCTCTTAACTAAGAGACAACACACCTGCATCCATCCACCTCTTAACCATCTCATCCCTTAACTATTCATTCAATTTCATTTTTTATTTTTATTTCCAACAAATTCAATTAATATCTCATTGAAATATTAAATTAATACTAATAATTCATAAAATCATTAAAAATCACGAAAATTACCACATCCGAAAGTACAAAAAATACATAATTGAAATCCTAATATTACAATTGATTGAAACCCGCATAATCATGTAAATTGATGCGGTGATCGTCTAACGGTTGCCAAATTTTTCCCAAATGTGCTCCATTAGATCCTCCTGGAGTTGGGCGTGGGCCATAGAATCACGTGTCCTAGCCCTAACACACAGCCGCTCTTGCAAAGAAGGATGCACTCCACTGCGAGGCGGACTACTTGGGAAGAGCTTCCCGGGGTTTTAGGGTCGAACCAATTTCCCGCCTCAGGTCATTCGTCGGCGACAATCATGTTGTGCAAGATTATGCACGTATACATGATGTCGACCATATTTACCGTTTCAAACGGTAATATTACCGTTAAATTTTTTAATTTTTAATTTCTTTTTTTTGGAAAATCGATTTTTGTTTTAAAAAAAAATATTTATTGCGTCAGCATGACGATACCCACTTGCGTGCTGGCGAGTGGCGTCACGCCGCGCGCCAGAACTCGCCGCGTGGTGAGACAGCCCGCCACCCCCTTCCCCCGGGCTACGCGACGAGACGGAGCATCCACATCACTGTCTCGATGCGGTCTCGTCTCGCCGGGACGAGACCGAGCCCACATCGAGACACCGATGCGGATGCTCCAATATGTCATTGCATTTGATGAATCAAAGCGTTCTTTCTTTCAAACGAAAGCATTGTATAGGATTTAGGAATCTAGAGTGAAATAAAAAAATACAAGGACCTAGAGATCATTTTACTGAATTTATTATAAGATCACATTAATAAAAAGTTAACAGTTTATTGGAATTTGTAACATTTTTAACCACGAAACGGTTATACTACCAGTAAATAAGACTGTAATGGGGTGTTCGATTTGCAAGATTGTATCCCGGGATTAAATATAGTGTGTTTAGTTTATGAGATTCAATACCACAACTTAATCCTAGATGGATAATCATGGATTATTTAATCATAGTTAACCCCCTATAATTCAAATAATCTCACAATTCTAAATTGTATCTTGATAGCTGTACTATTTTATGATTTTATCTAGGAAACAAACTCCATCTATGTTTATCATCTATAATCTCTACATACATCAGTTCCGCTGCCTTAAGTAGGAGTATAAAATAAACAAATTTGGGCCCCTAGAATTAAAGCAAATAATAGCTACAAATTAAAAAGTGATAAATGTTTCGGCCCAACACAAAAATAACGTCATAATACAACTATTTTTTGTTAAAATTAAAAGATAAACAAGTGGCGTGTGCTCTAACGGTGTTCTCTCTCCTCTCCTCTCCTCTCCTCTCCTCGTCATCATATAAAATTTCACTCTGTAATCAGCTCAATTCCCCATTTTGAAACCCTAATCGCAAGGATCTCTGAATCCAATAAGCAATTGAATAAGGCTCCTCGTTCTGCTTGAAATTTTGCGATGGCGGAGCACTTGGCGTCAATTTTCGGTACAGAGAAGGACAGAGTTAACTGCCCATTCTACTTCAAGATCGGCGCGTGCAGGCACGGCGACCGCTGCTCCCGCCTCCACACCAAGCCGAGCATCAGCCCCACCATCCTTCTTTCCAACATGTACCAGCGCCCCGACATGATTACTCCTGGCGTCGACGCTCAGGGCCAGCCGATCGACCCCAAAAAAATGCAGGAACACTTCGAGGTTGCCTTTTACCCCCTTCTATCTCTCCCTCATTGTTAAATTTAACGCTGTTTGTTTTCTTTAACTTTTTTTTTGTGTGCGTGCTTGTGAATTTGTAAATGTATAGTCTTTGATTTACTGGAGTATTATTTATTTTTGGGCGATTGTGTACTTATCGTATTGAATTGGCGATGATAATCAGTGATTCACTAATATTTGGATTTTGTTGCTAGTTTCCTTGAAATTGTATCTTTAGCCATTACTGGATGATATTTGTCTTTTCAATGTTTGTGAGTGTACACATGATAATTGGACCTTTTGATTATTTATGTGGTTTTAGTGTCCTTGTTAGATACTTATTTATTACTTACTTTGTTTCCTTATGACTTATATGTAAGGTACTAAGGCTGCATACTCTCAATACTGGGGTTAATTGATTTTGTGAATAGATGTTCTAATGAATAGAATGTTGATATGATAAATCAATAAATTTATCCTATGGGTAGTTGTGTACTTAGATTAAAAAGAAAGAGATGGATAAATGTCTTTGTTTTGCTGACCATAAGTGTATTCCATATTTCCTTTTAATTTGGTGTTGCAGGACTTTTATGAAGATTTATTTGAGGAGTTAAACAAATATGGAGAGATTGAAAGCTTGAATGTTTGTGACAATTTAGCTGATCATATGGTATGCTTTTCCAACACATCACTGGATTTTGTAACTTTTGGAGCTGGCTTTTCAAATATGACATTAGATTTGTTTTTGTTGCAGGTTGGCAATGTTTATGTCCAATTTAGGGAGGAAGAGCATGCTGCTAATGCTCTTCAAAACCTGACTGGGCGGTTCTATGCAGGTAATAAGTGTTAACTTATTTTATGTACACCAGCCCTTTTAGGTATAGCTTTCTTTCATATTTGCTGGATTCTTTTCAAGTGAAGTAAATTCCTCTATTATATTTCACATGTAGAACATTCTTCTGAGTTATTTTGTGATTCTGCAGGACGCCCCATCATTGTTGATTTCTCCCCAGTGACTGATTTTCGTGAAGCCACCTGTAGGCAGTATGAGGAGGACGCATGTAACCGTGGTGGCTACTGTAACTTCATGCATCTGAAAAGGATCAACAGGTGATTTTAGTGTTTGTATTAATGCAAACTTTTATGCAGGTTTGAGCATTATTGTAACTAATACAACTTCTCACTAGGGAGTTGAGGCACCAATTATTTGGGAGGCGTAGGAGTAGACACAGCCGTAGTAGGAGCAGGAGTCCCTATCGGCACCGTAGCTATGATGACCGCTCACATGAGAGTCGGAGTCACAGCAGAAGGTATGATGACCACGATCGCCATGAAAGTCGAAGCAGGAGGCGCAAGAGCACAAGTCCAAGAAGTAGAAGGGGTAGAAGCCGAAGTCCAGGTGGCAGGAGGAATCGTAGTCCTGTTAGGGAAGGTAGTGAAGAGAGACGTGCTAAAATTGCACAGTGGAATAGGGAGAAGGAAGAAACAGAACGTTCTGGCAACAAGGCAAATGCTGGTGATGAGGATCGTAGGGCTAAAAATGACCACTCTGGCAATATAGACAACGGAGGACACAATGAACCGACACAGTAGGACAGATATGGGTATTGACGATATTAGCACCGGTTTGTTCTCACTCCCTTTCCACCTCGGTATTCTGGATTTGTTCACTGGCAATAGTTATCATTATGAATGACCTGTCTTAAAATATGGAGTAGCTTACTGCACATTTTCCACTTTGCAGGTGGTGTGCAGGTTTTCAATTCTGTCATATGCAACATGATAAATATTTTGCTCACGTTATGTTTCTTAGTACCATTTTCTTCATTATGTCCATCATGCTTTTCTTTGCTTTTTCTGTTTTTTAGCTGAAGTATTGCTTGAGTTTGATTTCCCCGTATATGTAGTCTTCAGCCCTAAACCTATTGTTCTGTGCTAGGTCTGATAATTTTCCTAAATTGATGTTATAATCCCCTAGCTATTCTCAAGGTGTCGTGTGCACACAACATCGATGTCTTGTATTTCTCCAAAAAAATTATGCTCTACTTTTCATTACCTTTGTTTTTTTGGATAAAATGCTTTGCAATTTGCATAGACATAGACATAGTTTAGTGGTTAGTGTGCTTGTTGATATTTTCAATTGGAAGGTTCTTGATTTTTTAAAGTTGCCTCTCATGACTTCCTACTAGCTACCTTGCTAATTTGGCCTTTGTCCGTCTTGGTTGTTCCCTGTAAAAAAAACATTGTGTTTGTGTGTGCAGTCAGGTATCCTGTAGCCACAAAACAACAAGGCTAGTGAGTTTTCGCATATTGTTCCAATTTATTTCTAAAGTATATGTAGTTGCAGATCTCACACTGATTTACTAGTTTTGCAGGTCCAGGTACCCTGCTTAGAAAGATATTGAGCACAGATTTTAATTATAGGTTACCATGCAAATTGTACAGGTATTTTGGTTGCAGTGAGGGAAGAGTTGTGATTGCAGGGTGATGTTGGATCGAGAAGCCCGTGGAGGTCGAGTTGTAGATTCAACAATTATTAAGCTTCATTTTTCCTCTTTATAGGGATGCTGCTGGTTTGATCCATTTTGGTAGAGGACCAATGTTTTAATTTTAAATCTAAACTTCCTCTTTCTTTTCACATTTATGTAATGCTTCCCAGAATTATAACTGACAGCCTATGAATGTTTTTCTATGACAGTACAAGGAATTTACAACCTGATTATTATGCTCTAGTGATTGATCATTCCTGTTTCAGTCATTTTTTAAAGGTTTGATTGACTAATCATTGTTTCACTGCAAATTTCCATTCCTTTCATGAAATGGCTGAAACTTATTTTTCACATGTAAAATGGGTATTATTGACCACCATGTTTACTAATCACGTAGTCGGCTATGTAGAAGATAGTAGTACATTGTTTGATTGATAAAATATTCTCATTTTTGAATTACAATTTTTAATCTGATTGTTATATGAAAATAATACTCAAGAAAGTACAGTGGTAAAAAAGTGCTCACTTTGGTGTGTTTTGTTATTAGAGGGAACATCTTTTTAGGTTTACGAACTTTGCCAAAGTATCATTTTAGGTCCGTGAACTTTGAAAATATCATTTTAGGTCCGTCAACTACAAGTTAATATCATTTGAGGTATTTTAAACTTTTTTCCGGATGAAAATGCCCTTAAGACATTCAAAGGTCAATTTGGACAATTCTTTCGCCACTCATCTTGCATAAGAGACCTAGAGTCCAACAATTTTTAACGACAAATTTTTATATTTAAATTCAATTTGGATGTTAATTGTTCTCCATACTGAAATTCATATAAATAATACTCTGAATGACAATCCAAATAAATAGCTATCTAATTTCAAAACAAATAAACTAAATATAATTCACAAATCACCTACAGTAAGTTCTTAAACTGCAGTTTAGATTGAAAAAATAAAATAAAGTATCAAGTCTCGATACACTATCCTTAAATAATTGGTCATCTAATAATTGAAAAATTGACATATTTTTTACGTCAAATTGTAATTATATTTAAATTCAATTTGGATGGTAATTAAATTAAATAGTAGTAAAAGAAATTGTTGGACTCTAGGTCTTTGACACAAGATGAGTGGCGAAAGAATATTCCAAATTGCCCTTTGAAGGCCTTAAGAGCATTTTCGTCCAGAAAAAGTTTAAAATACCGCAAATGATATTAACTTGTAGTTGACAGACCTAAAATGATATTTTCAAAGTTCACGAACCTAAAATGATACTTTGGCAAAGTTCGTGGACCTAAAAAGATGTTCCCTCTTGTTATTAAATCTCACTTTGTTACATTTTATGATAATGTGTAGATAATTGCATATTGTTTTTTTGTAAATAGGGGTGCTAAACGAGAATAAATAAAAGAAAATAGAGAGAATATTTAACCATGATATGATTTGTTATTTTAGTCGACTGACAAAAAACGAGTAAGTCGACTAGAAGAAACATACCGGAACGGATCTCATACTCCACACTCATAATAAAATAAAATAAACCACCATCACTTATTAAAATTGGTCATAATTATAATATTATTTTTTTTGTTGTGAGTAGGTGGAGGTGGAGGTGGAGTAGGAGTAGGAGTAGGAGTAGGAGATCCTCTCGGAAACATATAGCCTATAAACGGAATGACGTATAAGAGAGAATTCTTTGACATAAATGTTGCAGATATATTAGTAAATAATGAATTGTTTATAGAGTAATGGAGAGCGAAAACAAATTTTATATTGAAATCTTAAACTATGAGTACTGTAAGGGCCTGTTCATGTTCCCTGAAATGCCCAGATATTGGGCTAATTAATGGACTTTGGGGGTGTTCAAGGTTCTTGTTGAAGCCTACTAAAGCCCGGTGCTATTTATCGGGCCGACATTGTTCAGTGCTGTTATCTTTTGAAACCATTTCAGAAGCAGGAGATGGTAAATCATTTCCGGTCTCGAAATTCGGATCAAGTTATGAGTGTAATTGACTCCTTTGCCCATGAAATGTTTCAAACAAACACAGGCGTGATGCCCTTCTCCCCCCGTGTACAAAAATCATATGCAACCCTAGATCTTCACTACACGGTCTCATATATCGTCGGTGCTTTGGAGGTGGCGTGGTGAAGTTTTCCAGCTCCGACAATTCCCCTATTAACCCCAGGTATTCGCTTGTTGATTTTCATGGCAATTTGCTTATACTAATCGGCCAGTGGATTCTTCCTGTGCGTAAAGTTGAAGCATAAACGCACCGTCAAAACTATATGTCGTTAACTGAAGCAGATGGGTTTACATACCGTCGCAATCGGCCCTGCTGCTAGGGCTACCACCCCATGGACGTTTTCCGGAGTTGGGGATACATACATTCGGTGTACCAGATAAGAGAGACGTACCTTAAGTAGAAGCACATATGTAATTATCAATTCACACAATAACGTAACCACAGTTACAAATCGGCAATGTTAGTACAGAACTCCAACAAATATAACTCCTCTGCGTCAATTTACCCACACCGTCAACCAATTGAATCGGAAAATTATGTATGAACACCACGCGTTGTGGGGCAAAACATTGGAGAGCATCGTACATACCTTGCCCGTGCGGGTGACCAGCCTGCATCTTGCTGTTTGGCTTCCTGGGTCTGACGAAGCTCGTCTCCTTACTTTCACCAAATAAGGCTTGCAAGTGTAGAGCTTGCCGCCAAAGTAATTTGGGTGGCGGGCAAAGTCAAATGGAAAGGGCAGAGTAGGTAATGCATATATTGGGAACTAAAAAAAATTGATTGCCCAAATTTAGAACCCCTATTTCCGGAAGCACCCAAGCATCTTGAACACATTGAAGTCAAGGCTTAAAAACGTGATTGCACAGTATCAAAACCGGATCAGATATAATTGAGCATATTTCATGTCGGCCAACTTGAACAGGCCCTAAGTCTCTATGTGCTTGTTTCGAGCGAGGTTCACTGCATTTTACAAATTTTATATTTATCATATCATTGACTTCTTCCAATTAAATGATACTAGTACTAAAAAAATTATTCAACAAAAAACTAATTAAATTGGTGCCCACATATCTGACCTTCTGAATTACACCAATAATAGTTCTGTGATGCGTGAACATGAAAATTCTAGACTAGTCTCTGGACCAAATTATTGGGTCATTTCCCATAAAAAAATGTGCCCCTTCGTGATATGTAAAACAAGTTTCTCGAATTAAAAGTTGCAGGTATAAAGTCTCCATCATCATCGGTATATACATGTTAATAATTTATAATTAAAACTCAATTATGCATTTTTATATGTGAATAAAAAATATAGATACATTCTTACGTGTGAATGTGTGATTGATGGTATGGATTCTGTTAGGAACTGTGATGGTAGAACAAATAGTGCATTCATTCCACAGTGAATTTTAGATGATGATGGAATCAATGTAGATACATGGAACATGGTAGTACTATATTTTATGTTATCAACACACGAATTGGTAAACAATCTCAAATTTTATACTATTCCTCAGGACTTAGTCTAATTTTAAATATTTTAAGGTGTATTAGTAATTTTTATTTTAAATTTGGAATATATTATTACTGAATAATTTAATAATTTAAAAATTCATCTCTTGATGTAGTAAATAAATTTAATTGCTTGTAAACACATACTGTAGTACTATACTCCCAAAATTTGGTGTTTACATAATTCATTATTTTGATAAAAAAGCAAACTTCAATCTTGGATGACTACTAATTCGTTTCTTCTGAATCCAATCCAAAATCCAAAGACATACCACAAGACATGATGTAAAATAATTTAAAATCAAACTTGAACATATTACTACTACTACAACAGATACACTTTCTGCTTTTTTGGACAACTAAAACATAATCTGTAAAACAGAAAGAGCCATCCTTGAATCTTACATTGCTAAAACTAAACTCTATAGATACCTAAAAACGCATATTCTATGATTTCACAATATTTACACCTTTTGCAAACCAAATACTCTCCACATTTTAAAAAAATTAGCCGCAAAAGTAATCGTGGCTGTAATCAAGCAGCCTTGAATTACAGTAAAAAATCCATGAATTTAAGCCACGGCAACCCTTTCCTTGTGTTGCTTTCCTCAGCTTCCTTTGAGCAGCTTGATGCGCCGCCGCCGCTTTCCGCCGCAATCTGCCTCGGACAGAGAAAGAAGTTTCTTGAACCCAACTCCACTATCTTCACCTCCCTATCCAAACCTGTTTATCATTTTCATCCAAACAAATTAATTATCTGTGAAAGAAAATTGGATGAGAAGCACAAGCTCTATTGTGGTTCAAACCATCCCACATCGGCTAATTAAAAAATTGTGTAAGCAATATATAATTTCAGTAATGGGGCATTACTTTCTAAACTGAACTGAGAGTAATGGAGATCAGTAATGGGGCCTTACTTTCTAAACTGAACTGAGAGTAATGGAGATCGAAGGCGGAGCAGGCGGTGGACGGAAGCACCGGCCGCCGCGCCTCACTGACATACTGGCGGAGCGCCGCCGTGATCAGGTCCTGCACGGTGGCCACCGGCGCCACCAAGACGTGGACCGGGCCAGGGCTCCTCTGTATCGTCACGTTCACCAGCAACTTCGTCAGCTTCGCCGGCGGCGGCGGAGCAGCCGGACTCCCGCCGCCTCTTCTGCCGGCCAGCAAGTCCGGCACCGTCCTCGGCCTCGGAAGCATGTCGGCCATACCTCCGGCGTCCCTCCCGTGAAATGACGACGCCTTCTCCGACAAGCGCCCCTTCTTGTTCTTCTCATGGCCTCCCTTCCGGTGACTCTTCGGCGACGGCATTATAATACTATATTTAAGCGTTTAGTAGTATTTTGCGGCGGCTTGATTACCTATGGCGGCTAACCAGAATTCCACGGCGGAGGGGAAAAATATAGAGTTATAGGTGAGGGGAGTATTAAAGAAACGGGGATAATCGAGGGGATTTTAAATAGGGGATCAAGGAATGTGAAGCTCAATGGATATTTCGTTGCATTATTGGGATGTGAAGACTGTTCCAACATCTGTCGTATTCTTGAATTGATCAATAATGATAATAGTTTATAGGATTATGTCATCACTATTACTAAGTTATTCAGATCCCACGTTTTTTTTATATTAATGTATAATCGGTATTGTTGAGTGATAGTCTTAGATTCTTAGATTAAACAAACACCACATAAATTCGTTGAGTTTTTATTTTTATTTTTTATGAAAAGATGATAATATTATTGGTAAGGGTATTATGGCAAGTGGAGAAGTGTCTATGTAGACTATAAGAGTGAGAGCTTAGTTCCATATATGCGACAAAAGGAAAATTAATTGAAGATCTAACTCATCTATAAGCCACTAGATGGCCTTATGACTAGCATATTTAACAAGAAATTTTGGGCTACAAACTAGGATAGATCGATTGTTTCTAATGACCGCTACAACAAGTACTAGTATTAGTTATATTTGAATAAAAATAAATTAATTGATAGTATGTCGAAGCATGATATACTCAGACTATAGAGAGTGATTTTTTGGTATTGATAGTTGGAAATATTAAGAATTCAAATAATATTACGTAAAACACGTCATAAAAAAAGAATTGCACCCTTGATAAAAAAAAATAGGAGTAGTAGCTGCATTAAACATTTTCTTGCAATTATATGAAAGAATAATTTTGAAATTGATTGAACATGGCCTATATCCATAATTAGAGAAATTGGAAATGTAGGAGGAGATGAATGTGACCAATAATAATCGTTTGATTGTGGGTTGATTTATAAATATTGCCACAAACTTTTAGGTGGGCTATTCTCGGCCGCCATTGACACGTGGCGAGAGAGCCACAAGTGGGACCCATGTATGATGTTTTATTCTACCTAAATAGTACTCCCTCCGTCCCGGGCTACTCGCTCATTTCCTTTTCGGCTCGGAGATTAAGGAATGAGTGTATAGGAAAGTCAAAAATGACGGCTGTAGATAAAATTTTTTACTAAAAATGGAAAGAGTGCAAGTAACTTGGGACGCCCAAAAAGGAAATAAGTGCGAGTAATGCGGGACGGAGAGAGTATCTGTTAATTAACAGGAAATTAATTAATCATGAAACTAAACAACACTACGATATACTCCATAAAACATTAATTTATAGACTAATATTAAAAATAGTTTCAAAATATTAGTCCAAATTAACTTTTACTAATTGCTTGAATAGTAGTAGTATTTTTACTCAAAATTAAAGCGCCGAAGCGATTGGGTTTATTACAAGATTAAACGCTCAAACTTTTTATAAATAATTTGATCAAAGCTGACCTTTTGTGGACTTTGGTCTTGGATACATCCAATATAGGAGTATTCAAAATATAATAATTTTGAAATATGAATCATAGTAAAATGCAAAATCACAAGCGTCAATGGCGGCTAGAAATATTACTATTACTATTTGGATACTACTATCCAGTCAACGCAGGAAAGGAATTTTGAGCATTTGCCCCTTTTCCTTTTCTTTTTTTTGAAAAGGTTTAATGTGCTATTAATAATCAGTGCACATGTAGTGTGTCCAAAATATTAATCGGTGGTGCTGAAATGTCGCAAATTAGCTGAAAGCAAATCCAGATGCCAGAAATTGTTTAATTTTAATTAATTTTTACTATTATTTCGCCAACTTAAATACTCCTATGGTAGTATTACTTATTGATTATAATTTATGTTGAATTTTTTTATATTTAATTTATAAATATAAAATATAACTTTGTCCGCACAAATTGTTCTTAAATACTACAAATGCGGAGTATGTAATTTCATTCTCCCATTTTAAAATTGTATTAGCTCTTTGTTGTAGCTAGATATAAAGCCTGGATAAACCATGTGTAGCGTTACAAATTGACTATTCTAAAATTTTTGTATTTATGAAATAGTGGGTATCAATAATTAGCTCTCCCTTAAATTTGAGGAAGTTAGGCATTCAATGTTGTCGGGCAAGTTGAGATTCGCAGGTGGGACACAATGGTCCACAACCATTACGTTCGAGACAACTAGACAACAACTAAACTTGTGCGGACATAAAATAAGATAAGAGTGAAAAACGTTTGCTACAAAAAATAAATTATGAACATCAAAATTGGTCAGGCAAATAATGATGGCCTAAGATGAATATTTCCCAGTTAGAATTGGGCTACAAAACGACACAAAATGCATATTCTGCTGTATCCGACATATGCTATTATAATTAATTTATTAAAGACAAGACACGTGGAATAGTGGAGTGAAGTTGGAGTTGTGTTTAATAATGCATATATATTCTGCAATCCATTTTAACTTAAGAGTAAAAATCAAAATTGACATTTTACGAGATTTTAGTCCTAGATATTATGTTTCGAATTTTTGCATACCAAACATTTCAATTCGGATCACAATCGGTCTAAAACTAACAGTTTCGTTAAATTGTAACGGTCAACGTCTTTAACTGCAATTTTGACCCAATTAAGCATTTTAATTATATTTTTTATTATTCTAAAATAAAAAGTAATATATTAAAACAAAATAAACTAATACCCTAAATAATATTTAAGCTGCCGCCGCCTCGCCCCCTCCGACCACCACCTCGCGGCAGGTTTCTCCGACGATGCCGTCCGCCTCATAAAAATGTTTGGGATGCAAAAATTCAAAACATAATATCTATGACCAAAATTGTAAAATGACGATATGTTCAAGATCAATTTTGACCTTTACTCTTAACTAAATTCTAATTAAAACTTTTAATAAAATTCCAACAGAATTATTAATACTACTACAATTTTATTTGGGATTAAAAAGCTACTCCCTCCTCAAGACCTGGCTCTACATGTAATCTACAAGATTAGTCATTACTCAAAAAGACTCTTGGTATGTACTCCACAAAGTAAAATATCTATAAATACTCTTCACAAAATAATTCTTTCAATCAAAATTCCTCTGACCAACACATGCGGTGGTGCCATTTAAATGGGAGGAAAAGTCGGGTACGCCTAAATTAGTTGTGAATGCTGGAGATGATGATCTCGATTTTACATTTGCTGTCGGAGGAGCTCTTCAACGGCGGTGTGATCACTGCAGAACAAAGTGATAGACGGAATCAGGAGTTGGGAGAGAGATAAAAATAGAGGTGGAGGTTTGGGAGAGATATAAAATGAGGCGGACTATTACGGCAAATTGTTTTTAACTTTATGAATTTTAAATTCTTGGTGTACATTTTGTTGGTTTAATTAGTTTATTGAATAGTTTAGACTATTAAATGGCTCATTAATTTACCAATCCCATAAATTAAGAATGAATTGCCAATTTATACCCATTAATCTCAGTAATTGTCAATCAATTAACAATTTAACCGTTAATTGGTCTCATTTTTCTAAATGACCATTAATCTCATCAATCTCATAAATAAAAAATGAATTTGGCAATTTGAGATTCATTGATCTCATTAATTGCCAATCAATCAATAATTCTCTAATTAAAATCATGTTACATTTTTATTTTAATTTTTCATTCATCAATAATTTGTCATAAGTGATTTTTTATTCTTATTTGAATTGCTTATTATTTTAAAGATTTCTTAATTGGGGAGTTTTGGAGTTATTTATAAAACTGCCATTTTAAATTATAATTTCATTAAACTTGACTTTTGTTAATGAAATTGTAATTATGTATCAGTCTTGATTTTTGTTTTTTATGAAGTGGTGTTTTATCGGTTAGACGGTTACTAATCTTTTTTTAATCAATCAATCCTATTTGAAAGATCCAAATAATTACGAGGCATTTAATTTATAATAGTGGATATTAGGATTTGGAACACTAAAAGTAATTTGAGAATACCAAAAGCTACAAAATCATCTATAAATTTCAATCTGATTGTGACATTCATGATGCCAGCGGAGACTACGGGTGGAGAGGCTTCAGCACGCCGCCGCTGAATGGGAGAGAGAGGCGATGAGTCATCCTGCTCAGCGTCTACATCGCATTCGTCGTCGTCGTATGGAGGGACTCAAAGAAGTGGAATATCCTCCAAAACTTATAAATTAATGTTTTGTAGTAATTTTCATACGGAATTTTATTTACGTTTTTTTTCATTTTTTTGTTGATGGTGTATCACTTTTGAACTTGCATATGCCTAATTATTCGTGTAATGTGATTACATATTTTGTATTTCAAAATATTTTGATCAATATTTATGTGTTAATTTTAATAAATAATTTTTTATTTTATGTTTTTACGGATAATAATTTGATATTATATACATAAATAGAGTGGGAGTTTTGAGTGAAATTATCATAAATGTCATATAATTGCAATAAAATCACGTCACGAGTGAAGGGAAGTCAAAATTATTTTAAGTTTAGGGTTTAGTTTTGTGGGTATTTATGGAAATGTCATTTTAAATTAGATATTATTATTTGAATAAAACTGTTTTTTGTTGGCTAAATTGTCGTAAATAGTAATCAGCTGTTTTTCTGGCCTCTGAATCGGTGGGATCTATAGACTCTTCCTATACCGTTAACTGCCTTCCACTACATTTCACCATATCCCATCTCACATTAAATTATCCCCCCCCCCAAAAAAAAATAGAATAAGTGATCAACAAAGTAAAATCGAATTGGGATGGAGGGAGAATTTTATTGATGTTTGGCTCATTTGTTGGTCATGATGAGTATATTTTAAAGTTAAGGATTTAGGATTTAGGTTTCAAGGTTTGAGTTTTTAGTGTATAGGGTCACTATTATATTGCAATGAAATAAAGCTCGACTAGGAAGTGTCTCACCAGTGCAATCTTAAATTAAAGCTTTTGATAAACAATATCTTAAATCTCATTAGGAGAAGTGGTAATTATACATTCTTTAGGTTTTTTTTTGTTTTGTGTGATGTAAATTTGCTTTATTTTTTAGTCTCACGATTAGAGTAATTTTTCCATTTTATAAAAATAATGCACAATATTATTTTCCACTTATTTATATGTTAGTTGAATCATAACTTCCTTCATTTGTTTTTACTATGCGGGCCATATTAAAACTTAAACTAAAAACAACCGTTTTTATGAAAAAATTGAGTAAAAGGGGAGTTTTGAGGATATTTACAAGATTGCATTTGTAAAGTAAAAATGGTAATTTAATTTAAACTCTTTTTTATATGAATCTGTATATCGCAACGACAATTTCACAGCTCTCATTGAATGTAATAAATATTGCAAAATAAGAAGACTAGAAAGAAAGCTGGACAATCTAATTTTAATAAATTGAGTAAATGTATATATGTTACCATCGATATTTGATGTTATAAATTTGGAGAAGTGAAAAGTTTTATAGGATTATTATCATTTAGTGGGGAAGTAAAAGGGTTTTGAATAAATTCTTCTTATTTTTATTTACAAACAAAATACGCATTCTTTAAAATTTGGTCACAAACTATAATTAAATCGTGTTTGTCGAAACAAAAAAACGATTCTTAAAAAATGATCACAATTGAATTATAAAATAATATGCATGGATTAATAAATAATAATAGGGATAGATTATAGGGAAACAAAAACGATTCTTAAAAAATGGTCACAATTGAATTATAAAATCATATTCATGGATTCATTTAAAGTTTGAAAATTGATTATAGAATGTTTTATAGACGAGATTGACACAATACTACATTATCTTAAAAGGAGCCTTGCAAAATTGATTCTAGAATGTTTTATACACAACATTGACACAATACTACATTATCTTAAAGGAGCCTTTCAAGTCACATTTTAGTATATACACAAAATTAGATTTAAATAAAACAAGGAAGAAAAAAACGTGAGGTTAGAGAACGGGGTTGGAGTTTTATAATTTTAATTTTATTAATTTAGTAATTTGGGTTTTAATCAATGTGTAGTGATAAATGTACATAAATTTGTACATATAGCATGGATCTTTTTCGACATTTTAAATATGTGTATGCGATTGTCGAATCCTAAAGTTGCTTTATTTGTGTTTTTGGATTGTACATTTAAATTGTTTTACATATTTGCGATTTTTAATTCTTAAATAATGTAATTGTATATGATTTCAAGTAATTGATTCAAAATGTGAATTCATTGTGATGAAATTAAATCGAGTCGGTTTGATACTAGTTTCTTTTAATGTCTTAAATTTCCGAATTCCACAAAAGCTGTTCCTCTCTATTAATTAAAAGGGAGACGTAATTTCTTGTCATGAACACCAATTATTTCTATATATATGTCCTTAAATATTCAATGTACGTGGACGGTGGACTTATAATCGATCAGTTAATATCTTGGAATCTTGGATGGGTATATGGAATTGGAGTAGATACTAATGTAATAGTTGCTTAATTTGATTGCATATCCTTATTGATGGGCTTATAATGATTTATATTGTCACTTAATCAGTGCATAATAATATATGGTATGATGCCTATGGCTTTATAGTTAAGTTTCCGTGGAAAACTAAAATGTGATGAGTTAGTATTAATTCCGTAGCCGCCATGTCTAACTAAATCAATTATTTATAATAATTGAATATAAAATTGGCCAATCTTAAATTTTCTTATTGATTTGAACTCAATATTATTTGTATTTTGCTGATTTGAGCAATGGTTCGTGTGGAGGAGACGTGCACTCCAACAATTCTGCTAATATTTTTCTGCCTAATTGTAGCTACTAATATTTTCTTGTCTTCTAATCAAATTTCTATTAAAGGATACCTAAGAAAAAACTATTGAAAGAAATATCTCAATCAAATGCATGAATGAGGGCAAAAATCAAAGACAAATTAAGGGAAATCATGTAAAGAGAGAATTGGAACCTATAAAAAAGCTATGTAACTATCGAGCGAAGATCATTTGAGTTCAAAACAATGTTGATGCCGCATGCCAAAGCCTTTGAGAGATCGATGTTAGCAACGCATCACCTCCAACATTGCACGTTCACGATCACGTCGGAGACGGTTGTTCTTTGCCTTCTCCAAAAGGTCCATTTTGTTGTAGATATACTCGGATGGGGGATGCAACTAAGGCCGCTCCAACCATATACTTGTATATATATCTCATTTTTGTTGTAGAAAACTTCGGTAATCATACTGCAAATCCAAATTCATTTTTAGGTTTTTCTACTAACAACACCAAATATAAGTGCGTACTGTAGCTACCGTAAAAATTTTGTGAGACATACTTTAAAATGGTGTATATGGTTGGAGTTAAATGTTATGTTAGCATCCATATCATCAATTAAATGTCAGCTAATCTACCACATCATTTAAATTTAGCCGTGATCAGTTATCAGTGGATTATTGACACCTTAATACAAATTCATGATATTCTATACCAACTTCAAAGTTAGTGGAAAAAGTTACTACCAATATTTTTGAAAATTACATGATTTTCTAGCACCACTGCACCAGTATTGTAATACTCATATTAATTTTAAAATTAAGCATATGAATTGTGATGGCATGAATGTTCCCTATCATTCAATTCAATGCTACTGCAAATTTGTGTTGAGGAAGTTTCCAGGAAGATGCACAATGATCCAAAAACAGTAATTTTAATAATTAGAAGAAATCATGTGCTCTACAAGTTGTAGAAACAATTAATTTAGTGACGGTTTTCAGACCATAGGTGCACAAATGAGCGACACAGATATGTGGCCACCAAAATCTTTTCGATTGTCATTTGATCTATATTTTCAAGATCCCCACACTTATAATACAAACTTTATAAATGTAATAAAGATGCATCCTATAAAACCAACTATATGAAACTGAGAAAAAAAAAAAGATGAGGTGTTTTGTAAGATCTAAGAAAATTACTCAGATATTAGTGGATAGAAATAAGGCCCATTAGTTCACTTGCAATCTTAGGATTCTTAGGTTTGAATGCATTCAATAATTCACATTTTTATAATGTGCAATTTTGCAAGAATAAGTTAAAATAGTGGCATCATACTTATAAAATTTTGGTTCGGACAGACTAAAGTTCGGCGCCGACCCAAATTAATTGGTAAATAGTCGGCCCAAACTAAAGGTTGCTGGACATGGGCTTTCTATCAATACCCTACATTATGCCATTATTAATAATCACAAGGGTTAAATTGGAATTATGGAAATTGGGATGGGGGAAATGAATTGCTAACGGCCGTGACGAAACCCTAACTCTGTCGCGAATTAACTCTTCCTATCTGCCTTTCTCGATCTCGCTAGGCAACCAAAATAACTTATTCGATGTCCAAGAATCCCTTTTTTTTTGCACCGACCATTTTCCCATCCGATCTTGCCTGTAGTAAAAGAAGGTGATTTTTTTCTATTTGATTTATACTTTTTTTTTGCGTTTGATTTTGACGTCGATTCTATTTTTCTTGTTTTTATTCTTCTTTCGTGTTTTTCCCTTTATTTGTTTTGTCTTTTTTATCTGGGAGATTTTGTTGATCGTCGTCTCTTTCCTCTGTTCATCATCTGGAAAATGACAGAAATCGCCGTTGCTGTTCCTTGTTTTGTGCATTTCGCCGTTTTATTTGAGCAAAAAAGATCACATAGCGGAGTGGATATCGCGTTAGACTCCGAATCTAAAGGTCGTGGGTTCGTTCCCACTGTGATCGTCATTTTTCTGGATTTTAATTTCTTTTTTAACTTCTATCTTCAAGATTTCTAAATTTAGGGAGACTGATTAAAAGTTTTATATATATATATATATATCTATCTCTCTAATAAAATCTAGGAAGTACTTATCCTGGTGTGTATGTGGTTAGCAGGTAAGAGTAAAGTAACAAAAAGTTGCATTTTTGGTAAATTATATTATCAATTTATACAATCATTTGAAGTTCTCCAACAAAACTACAATGAGAGAAGAATAAATAGAAACCTCCATTCAAGAATTGGACGGCACTTGTAAACAACTAGATTTGATGCACGTGACAATTGAAAATGGAACATTATTCGTTGAGAATATCTACTAGACATAAAACTACAAAAATAAACACTGTATGGTGAAAACTACAAACGCATGAAACATTCACTCTCTTCCTCTCCATTTCCACATTCTCCTCCCCCATCAACTTGTTCAATAAATTGATATCCTTATTAATCGAGCTATTAAAACACCTGCATAGATTCATTGATCCACTTCTCCTGCTGCTGCACAATGATTAGTGTTGACTGATAGTATCATTACAAAATAGCTGGGGAAATCAAGGAGGTACCTTTCGTTGAAGCCATTTTTCTTGCAGGTGAATTGAGAAACAAGGAAAACGAGTATTGAGTTTAATGAAAAACTAGAGTTCATGGTTCGAAACCAAACTAGAATCATTTCCCCAACTCTAACCAAACACTAGCCGTCAATACTGCCGCTAAACCGGCTCCACATCTTCGCCACTAACACCCCTTTAGAGTTCCACCTCCAGCTGAAATATATTTAAACTATAACTGGTAGGGTACGCCTAGCCAATGCAATAGTGCAACACAAAGGCGACGCATGAAGACCCAAGCAGCAAGCTACTTTGTCTAGTCTTCCCCTCAAAAAATAAATTTAATATCGTGTGAACCAATGGTCCACATATCAGATATTAAACTGATAAGAACAGATACTACACTTGATCATAGCCAAAAGGCCGAGAAAGGTATGAGCTTTCCATTGAATGGCCCATGCTTTTATACTATGTCATATGCACTTCCTCCAGTATGCATTCGATGTGGTATAACTCACTGATATAAAATTCCAATAACCTGAACTCACCATAAAATTCAACTCAAGCTTTGCTTGCACACCACATACAATTATATAAATGCCATCAATTTCCATCACATATGGAGTATTCAACATCTATATAACCACAACATAAACACTATAGGGAAATGGGCTGTATGATATTTCTAACACAAATATTCATTTTTGGCACTATAGAAGTTAGAGATCGAGTGTAACAAAAAACAAGTAAATTCCATAATTTTGACGATTTGGGCAAAATTGTGTGGAAGCCGAAAAAAGTGCCTGCGTGAAATAAACGCCTGGCATATTGAACGACGCCACCCCACTTTCAGAATTAGGGCTAAAAGTTATTTACAAAAACATCCCTTCTTACAGAATTAGTGTTAAAATCGTATTCTTCATTCTTCTCCTTTCCAATTGTTAAATTTGATATTCTTCTTCTCCTTCTTAAATTCTTCTTCTTCTTCATGTCGATTCAGTATTTGTTTGTGCATGCATCTATGACAATTCACTAGGATCGCCAAAAACTGCAAAGAATTGAAATAAATTTTATCCCCAAATTGCATACCTATATCAATTCAATTTATTATTACTAATCCTCAACATCAACATTCAACCATATCTAAAAATTGGTTTTGCATGTATGCTATTTGTTATATGTAATGCATTATATTCTGAAGGATCTTTTATAATATTAAAAATTGGTTTTATATTAGTGGAGTACTCCTATTATTCAATCACGCTTCAGAATTTCATACCAACTTCTTTACCTATTTTGTTGGGCTGCTCAATGCGTAGAGAGTAGGCCCACAAAAAAGCCCAATCATAATTGCTCGTGAGTTTGGTCTACATGTATCTAGCATACTCTAAAAATGGTAATTTATCTATAAATTTCTAAGCTTAGGCTAAATTTTAATTTTACATTTCAATATTAAAATCTGTTTGTAAATTACTGAACAATTATTTTGATTTAAATTTGTAACCAATCTATTGACTTGTTCTAATTTTACAATCAACAAGATTTCGACGTGATGATTTATTTACGTGAGCACTATTAAATGTCAATTAAACAACATCATATTTTAGGCAATGTGCTGTCGTATTAATAAATTCAAATCATTTTCATTTGTCGAGTTACAATCTATATTAAGAAAGAATGTGACGGAATGGAGAAAATGAGAAACGAAAATAATACGAGATGGAAGAAAATACAACAATTGAAATTATATAATTCTGTTTCGTTGTGATCAAGTCATGTCGGCGGAATTTTGATTAGTTGCAAAATCATAATTCCTTCGATCCATAAAAGTTTGTACTTTTGATTGGACAGAGATTTTATGTACAATTGGTAAAATAAGAGGGAAATAGAAAGAAAAAGTATTTAAAATATTGTTAATAAAGAATGAGTCTCATCTTATTAATGATAAAAAAGTTTTCAAAATAAAAAATATATACTCTTAGAGCATCCGCAACGGTGGCGCTGCTCGCCACCGCCTTCCGCGCCGCTGGCACGGACGCCACCCGCCGCCGTGCCAGCGAGCAGCTGACGTGGCGCGCTCTCATTCGTCAACGGCATAGCCGTTGGGTTTAAATATTTTTTTAAAAAAAATCGGTTTTTAATTAAAAAAACCGATAAAAATAAAAAAAAATTCACTTCCCAAAAAAATTATATCCGTTTATAACCGTTTTTTCCTACTTTTTAATTTTTTTTTATTTTTTTTACCCCAAAAATACACACTTTCATCTATAAATACCCTCAATTTCACTCCCAAAAATTCACATCAAACTACACAATTCTCATCATCATTCTCTCATCTCCATTCTCATCTTCAATCTCTCATATCCATTTTCATATTCATTCTCTCATACCCTACAACATCACTATGTCCGGCCAAGGCGATAACCCTACGGGCTCCCACGGTTGGAACCCCGAATGGTTCGGTTCACAACCGTTTCCTAGTCCGGAAACTGAATATTCGGCCCCTCCTCAAACCCAAGATTCGGCCGTTCCGAGTGGCTACCGTCCATACCCAATCGACGACCAAGGTGCCTCCGAAAATGTATTTAATATCATCATAATCAAAGCACGTGTACGTTAAACTTTGAATATAACTTGCACCTAAGAGCATCATTAACGCATGGGGCCGGGCCTCAGTTGGGTCCCGGCCCTCGTCACGCAGCCATGGAGGGGAGGATTTTCCGGCCTTGGCCGGTCCCGGGGACGCAGTCGCGGCCTAGGGACGCGCCCGGGGTCCGGCCCGGCTCAGGGTTATGAACATTGGGACGTGCCGCGACGGGGTACGGCCCAACGTTAATTAGTGTCCGGCGGCCCGGGTCGCAATTTCAATTTTATTTATAAAACCGAAAATTTATCTATAAAATATCATTCCATCCATTTTCATATCTATTCAACTTCATTTCTCTCCCTAAAATTTGAAAAAATGCCTCCTCGTCAAAGACCAATCGGCGTTCAAATGGCCCGAATGTTAGAGGCGGCGATACTGGCAATCTAGGAAGAAATCAACAACGAAGTGGCGCTACCAAGCTGATATTCAAGCTTGGAACGAACAACAAGTCCGGGTACCACGTACTCGGATGTATATTCACCGAGACCGTGAACAAGCTGGTTTGCGGCTTTTCACAGATTATTTCTCTAGAGATCCGCGATGGAGTGATCAGATATTCCGTCGCCGGTTCCGGATGCGGAGGCCTTTGTTCTTGCGCATTGTCAATGCAGTTGTAGCTTGTGACTCGTATTTCTGCCAAACCACTGATGTTGTGGGTCGGCAAGTATATCGACTTTGCAGAAATGCACATCTGCCATACGTCAACTCGCTTACGGAACTATAACAGATATGTTCGATGAGTATCTCCATGTAAGCGAGCATACTGGACGGGATTGCCTAGCTAAATTCTGTCGGGCAGTCATCGAAGCATTTAAGGATACATACTTGAGAAAGGTAACGACCGACGACGTTAGGAAGTTGGTGAACATGCATGAGCGGACCCACGACTTCCCGGGGATGCTTGGTAGCATCGACTGTATGCACTGGCAGTGGAAGAATTGTCCAACGGCTTGGAGAGGACAATACACAAGCGGGCACAAGGGCACACATCCCACGATTGTGTTGGAGGCCATTGCCGACCAACGATTATGGATCTGTCATGTCTACTTTGGTGTCGCGGGGTCGAAAAACGACCTCAATGTGTTGAACGAGTCTCCATTGTTCAACGACTTGTGTGCCGAGCGAGCGCCGAACGTAGAGTTCACGGCCATCCATCGTCGGTATAGTATGGGGTACTATCTGGCAGACGGGATCTACCCTCGATGGCTCGTGTTCGTAAAGACTATCACATGTCCGACAACGGATCGGAGGGCATTGTTTGCCGAAAGGCAAGAGGCGGCTCAAAAAGATGTGGAACGTGCATTCGGAGTCCTCCAAGCACGGTGGGCTATTGTGAAGGGAGCGGCTCGTGGTTGGCAGCGTCCACTAATCGCCGACATCATGTATGCATGTATCATAATGCATAACATGATCGTTGAGGACGAGGAAGAAAATGTCACTTTGTGGAGCGACGATCCGCTCTCCAGCACCGGGAGTACCTACATTGTCACCGCCCCACCCATGCAGGGCTTCCTCCCGACATCCGCAATGTCATGGCCCGTTCAGCTGCGATGCGCCAAGACGAACTACACACTCGCCTCCAAGCCGATCTAATTGAAGAGATTTGGACACGAACCAACGTTTTTCCAGCATTGACGTTATGTTTTAATATTTTTTGGATTTTTAAATTTCTATGTTGTAATTTTCAATTTCTAAATGAAGAACACTTTTCCGTGTTTTAAATTTTCATCGTTTTTTATTTTACGCGTAAAATAAATTGTAAATTGTGAATAATACAATTTAATAGGTGTGGCCTGAGATGAGGCATGCAGGATTAGAGCAGTTGTAGTCTGAGATTCAAATTTAAGGAAATGATGATGTGGAGGTGACTTGGGGCCTGAAATGGTGGGGATGAGGTTAAGGATGCTCTAAGTCTTCTTTGAGTTTGAAAGGATCTAATAGTAAATTTTGGAAGTTGTAGGGTATTGCTATGACGGTGAGTGTAGCGGTGGAACCAAAGTTTCCTAGCCATTTTCGAAAATACTAACATGGAATATGCTTCCGACATTCTTAAATGAATATACCTTTTTTTTGTCATTTTGGATAGTTAATAGTATAAACTTAGTCTATTACAACCATATTATCTTTTATATATAATATATTATCATTTATATGGACTATTATATTTTTGACTATTTCTATCATCTAATTTGTCACAGTCTTTACTTGTAATGTATATTTTTAATCATTATTATTAAT
The DNA here is from genome assembly GCF_004379255.2 of Salvia splendens. Lineage (NCBI taxonomy): Eukaryota > Viridiplantae > Streptophyta > Magnoliopsida > Lamiales > Lamiaceae > Salvia > Salvia splendens. The sequence continues at coordinate 5,554,541 of NC_056039.1, forward strand.
ATCTTTAAGATGAGATCATTTCCAACTTGCATTAAAATTTTCTTGATTTTAATCCAATTTATAATGTTGTCTAGAATAACTTTGCTCACATATAATCATATGTCATTGGGGTAGGACATATAGTAGGATCATCATTTTGATAAATTAATATTAATTTCACCTTATAACATGTTGCCTAGAGATGCCCAAGGTTTTCGGTTCCAGCGGTTAACCGCGAACCGTAACCGCCGGTTCCGATTCCGAATCGGAACCGTGACTTTCTTTTTTAACCGGAACCGCCATATTTTGAACCGCGGGCCGGTTCGGTTCCAAATTTTACGAACAGAAATCGTGCCGGAACCGCCGGTTCTGGACGGTTCCAAATTAGAACCGTGAAAAACCGTCGGAAAACCGTGAAATTTAGCCGGGACCGCGAAAAACCGCCTGAAACCGGCGGTTCGGAACCGTGAAAAACCGTAAAAAAACGTCCGGAAACCGGCGGTTCGAAACCGTGAAAAATAGTAAAAAACCGTCGGGAAACCAGTGGTTCGGAACCGGAACCGGAACCGGAACCGGAACTGCCGGTTTTCGAACGGAAACCGGAACTGTGAAATAGCTTCACAGTTCGGTTCCGATTACGGTTTCGTTCGGAACCGCCAGTTTACGAACCGTGGGCATGTCTGTTGCCCACCCTTGTAATTGGTGGCTAAACTTTAATGACACAATCTAACAAAGGAGCAAATAGATTGAATAAATAATAAGCCATGTGGTGAGGCATGAAATGAATTGTTTCACAAATTTAAAAATAAAAAAGGCAACTTAATCAACGAAACGGTCGTTACCGTTTACTTATTTCCTCCATTACCCTCAAGTTGTAATCAACATTAAAATATACCGATTAAGATCATTTATATATTATACTACTATTAAAGATATTACATTGTGTTTTTAAATATATTATTTAATATTTGAACTTTTGATGCACAAGTGACTGACTAGTGAGAGATGTTTTTATTGAATTTCCTAGTCAAAATACAAGTGTGTAGTCAAATAAAACACAAGTGTGCATTATTTAACGTGATTAACACTCTGTCACAGCAGCCCATTTCAATTTCTACCTACCAATAAACTCAAACCACATAAACTTCACCAATAATCGAGTCTACTACAATGTTTTTTTACCAAATCACTCAGATATTCTGAATTAGCATAAGTAAATCATAAATATATTTTATAACAAAAAATGGACTTCGAACTAAGTTGGATCCTAGTGCAACCGTGAAATAGATATTCCACCACTCACGTGGTCAGTGGCGGAACCGGGGGGAGGAGGGGGCGGTCTCCCCTACCCGACCGTCCGGAGAGCCTAAATTTTTCATTGAATCAAGCCGAAAATAGCATATTCTGCCCCCGTAGAGTTTAGAAATATTTTTGTTTTCAATAAATGTCCTATAAAATGTAGTAGTTCAATGGTTTGGTAGTTGAATTTTTAACTAAGATGTCCAGGGTTCAATCCTCAACAAAAACATATTTATTTTCATTTTTTATTTTATCAATTCATATTTCTTCTTGTTATCAAAATAATACCTTTAAATACTACTAAGTTGCATATATTATTTTGTTATATTTATTCTTTAGTTAAAATCATTTTTAATCTTGTGTTAAAGTCTTTTTTATCCTAAAGTACTTATAATTTGATCCATGCATCTTAATTATTCTCTATGTAACAAAATAAACATTTTAAATATTTTTGAAATGTAAATATTTAGTGCTCTACTTATATCACTTTTGTATATAATATTTACAGTGATTTTAACTGTACATATATTTACAATAATTTTATATTTTAAAATGAATAATACATATTTGCAAGCTGCATGTTTATATTTATATAATTTTTTATTTTAAAATGAATAATACATATTTGCAAGCTGAAGCATGTTTATATTTTATTAATGAAGCTAGTGCTACTTAAATATTAATATAATATTTATTTATTTATTTTATTATTAAAAATAATATTAAATTAAATATTTAATATTTAAATATAAGTTCCGCCCCGCCATTTTCGGGTCCTGGATCCGCCACTGCACGTGGTACTCCCTCCGTCCCAAAGAAGATACTCTTTCCTTGGGCAACACGAGAATTTATGCAATTTTATTTTGTGTGTGGAGTGGAGAGAAGAAAGTAAAAGAGAATAAAATAGAGATAAAAGTGTTTCTATATATAGTAATGAGTCATCTTAGTTGGGACAAACCAAAAAGAAAAGTGGATCATCTTTAGTGGGACGGATAGAGTACCTTTTAAATTTTGTTTTTTTTCCATGCAAAAATTGTTGAAATCCTAACCTGGGCAATTGATGGAATAGATCCTTGATGTTCTTGCAATTCTGTCATTCCAAAATCAATTGTGCTGCTCCTGCTGGCAAATTCTTGAATAAGGGCCAAAAACTGAGCCCGTACAGGTATTCCACCACACACGTAGTACCTTTTAAGTTTTGTTTTTTGTGCGTACACTCTTTGTTGTGTAACTGTTTATTCTTTAATCTGATTTTTCTAGGGCTGGCAAATCGAGCGGATTGGGTCGCTATCGGGTCAACCCAATATCGACCCAACCTTATCGGGTCCCAACCCAACCCAACCCAAATCATCGTGTTCTTATCGAGTTCAACCCAAACAGATTCGTGTCGAATTCGTGCGGATTTCGTGTCATCCAAAAAAATATAGGTCGTGTCGGATTCGTGCGGATTTCGTGTCATCCAAAAAATATTGGTCATCTTTTAATGATAGTAAATAATAAGTTACTACACAATATATATGCTATACGATAGGCCGGCCCGATTGACATCCCTAATAGTAAGTTACTACACAATATATACGTTATACGATAACGACCGACATATGATATTATATAATTAAAATTTGACATTACACGATAAAATAAGATATTACAAAATTAAAATAATTAATTTAAATAATTTTTAAATCCAAATAATAAATCTAACTAATAAAGTTAAAATAATTAAAATAATTATTTTTTAATAAAATTTAAGTATGCAGTAATATTTTTTTATCATAAAAAATAATTGATAACCGTATTAATCATATTTTTACTAATAAAATTAAAATTATAATATTTTTTTAATTAATAAAAATAATTAAAAATTAAGATTTAATATATTATTTTTATTAATCAAAATAATCAAAATAATTTTTTTTCTTAACGGATAACCCAACCCGACCCAAATCCAACCCAACCCAAAATTTCCGGGTTCTTATTGGGTCGACCCTATAAGGACCCAAATCCTAAACGTGCGTGTTCGTGTTGGGTTAATTTCGTGCGGATTCGTGTCGGATTATCGTGTCGGATCAAAAATTGCCAGCCCTAGATTTTTCGTATGTTTTAAGACTAAGAAGTGAAATGGTAAAAGGAGAAGTTGAGACATTTTTCATGCTATCCAAATAGTACTATAAATTGTTATGATAATACAAATATTAAAGTTGAGACATTTACTTTTTTTTTGTCGTACCATAGATGGTTCATGCTACATTCTTTATTCTTACTTTTTTTTCATGCTGTCCTAATAGTACTATAAATTGTTATGATAATACTTTTATTAATACTCCATGTCCAGAGTATATTTGTCATTTTTTATTATCCAAAAAAAATAGAGTATATTTAAAAAATGAAAGTTTTCAACACCTTTTCATTTATTTTTTTCATTCTCTCTTACTAATAATATGGACCACACTTTCCACTAACACTACTTCTCTCTTACTTTTTTTTCTCTTCTCTCTTACTTTTTCCCCTTCTATCTTACTAATAATATAGACCTCACATTCCACTAACACTACTTCTCTCTTACTTTACTAATTTCACATTAAAACTCGTGTCATTCACAATGTGTCATATTTTTCGTGGATGGATGGAGTATAATTTATTTACAATCACTTTATACAACAATATTCATAAATGAAACTCTTTTCTCCGTCCACAACATAAACAATATTAAAGTTGAGACATTTACTTCACTAATAATACAAATTATTAACGCCAGCTCCATGATTCACCACGTGACAACTAATAAAATTACATTATAAACTATTATTAGTATTATTTATAAGGTCGTATTTTTATTATTAAATCTTTTTTATTTCCAAATGGCCATTTAACAGTTGACTAAACTTTTAATGTGAGCAAAATGCAGGTGCTTTACTAATAAACATGTATAAATTTTTTTAGAACAGTAGATAAGAAAATGATATCATATCCATTTTATGGAATACATAATGAATTGAATCGTGGCATCGTGCTATAGCTATACCTGCATAAGCATGTGTAAAATACTGATTAAGTAATGCAGTTGGACCCTTCTATGATTGTGATTGTCACAATTTATGATGTTACGCCCATTTCCAATATATTCAAGCTAAGTTAGCTAAAACCTTAGACAGAGCACCATACGCTATACATATATTTCACATCAAACTAGCATAATACTCATCTAAAACAAAAAAAAACATTTTTATTACTAAAATGGAATATCAAGAAAATATCCCACTAACTGCCTAGTGGGGGAGCCAGTGATTTTGATAATTGTTAACCTGATTGATGTTTAAACTACCAAGATCCAATATTTATGGTATCAAATAGTAACACAATACAACTAATCTACAATCCGATTTATAAAAAGAGATCAAAATGGCAATTAACCTAGGCATGAAAAAGAAACAAAAAAAGGGGAAAAATTAATGTTGGGATGAATCAATCCTGAGGAGAGGAAGGCGCCCATGGCGTCATATCCATGGGGTAGCTGCCGAGCACCCTCAAGAAAGAGGTGAACTCCTGCACCTCGGAGAGCGCGTTCTGCGCACGCGCCTCCGCCATAGATGCCTCGAAGTCTATGTAGTATAGGTACTCGAAGTGTTTCGCCGTGGCGCCGGTGTCCGCGTCCCCGACGATGCGTATGGGGCAGCTGCGGTGCGGCCGTGACTCGATCTTCGTGAGGCTGATGTCCCGGAAGGCGAACGCCGACAGCACCTTGAAGAGCACGCTCGTGCCCTGCTTCTCGTGCGCGAACACGATGCTCGTCTTGAACGGCCTGTCCGTGCGCGGTGATGGTTCCGCGAATTTTTGATGGTGATGAATGCAGGAAAATGCAGATCACGACACAGAGATTTTACGTGGTTCGATTTACTGAGGTAAATCTACGTCCACGGGAAGAAAAGAGGGCAGAGTTGTATTGCTTGATCTGTTTTCTTACAGCTTACAATACAGACTTGCTATTTGATCTTTTATCTCTAGAGAGCTTCTTAGAACTTAACCTTATCTATCTGATCTAGGTTCTATTTATACATTGAACCAAGATCGTGGCATGCAGCACTATTTACTAGGCAGTGGATGTCGTGGAGATCGTGGCGATCTTGCATGGGTCCACTATCCTGCATGAGTTAAAGACTGCTTGACACCACTAAATAGATCGTGGGTGTAGTGGAGGTGGAAATCCTGCATGAGTCCACTATCTCCTAGTTCGGTCGAATACTGAGACCGAACTGCTGAATTATTGCCGAGCAGCTTTTGCCGATCTGAGAGTAGAGCTTGATGCCGACCTGAGAGCAGAGTTTGATTGGTTGGCTTTTACCGAGCTGTAGGCTGGGGCCGAACTCTTTGGTCGTGCCGAACTGAACTCTGATACTCTTTAGTCATGCCGAACTGATACTCTTTCTTGGGCTTTAGGCTGATGGGCTTTACTGCTGTTGGGCTTGTTTAGTACGTACTCCATCACTACCCCCCCCGAAAAGCGAAGTGAATCACTTCGGCATTCTGGATAAAGGTACGGGGTAAGTTGATGTTTGTCCTCGGTCTGATGAAGTGAACTCTTCTTTGACCGGACTTGGTTTGTGTCCTAATTTGGCGAGTTTTATCGCTCGGATCGGACTTTCCGTTGTCCTAATTTGGGGATCGGACTTTCCCTTGTCCTAATTCGGCGAGTTTTATCGCGTGGATCGGACTTTCCCTTGTCCTAATTCAGGCAAGTTTTATCGCGTGAATCGGACTTTTGTTGCAGTTCGTTTCAGACGAAGTGCTTGATTTTTAAGCCGAATTGTGGTCTTGTATCCTCTTTAGAAGCTTGGACTTCACAATCGTTGGCTTATTGCAGTTCGTTTCAGACGAACTGCTTGTTTAAGCTGAATTGTGGTCTTGTATCCTCTTTAGAAGCTTTGACTCACAATCGTTGGCTTGTATATGTTCTAAGAAGGGGATCAGCCTTCGAAGAACAAGATACCTCAGTAACATTTGTAAGAGACGACACGCACAGAGACAGACAAAACACACAGACAAAACGCACAGAGACAAACAAAAAGCACATAGAGACAAAAACGCACAGAGACAAACAAAGACCAAGCAAACCAAAGAAAGCACATTGACCGAACAGGACTCAAGACTGACTGACCGGACTGTCTCTTACAAATGGAACTTCTTGAGGTTGGAAATGTGCCATGTTCGGGGTACCTGTTCTCCTGACATGTGAGCCAATTTGTAAGACCCTTTGCCGAGGACTTCTGACACCCGATACGGACCTTCCCATGTGGGTTCGAGCTTGCCCAGCTTTTCTGCTCGGCTTACTTCGTTGTTTCTCAAGACGAGATCTCCCACTTGAAATTGCAGCTTCTTCACCCTTTGGTTATAATACCGGGCTACTTGCTCCTTGTACTTGGCTGCTTTTATGCATGCCAATTCTCTTCTTTCTTCGGCAAGATCTAGCTCGGCCCTCAGTCCGTCGTCATTCATTTCTGCTGAGAAGTTTAGAGTTCGGGGACTGGGTATGCCGATCTCCACCGGAATCACGGCTTCAGTGCCGTACACAAGACTGTACGGAGTTTCACCGCTGGAGGTTGTGGGTGTAGTTCGGTAGGACCATAGGACTTGAGGGAGATTTTCTACCCATTGTCCTTTGGCTTGTTCTAACCGAGCTTTTAACCCTTTCACCAGGATACGATTTGTTACCTCCGTTTGTCCGTTTGCTTGTGGATGAGAGACCGAAGTGAACCGCTGTTGAATATTCAGCTCTTGGCACCAATTCTTGAACGTCTTGTCGGTGAACTGAGTCCCGTTATCCGAGATGAGGATGTGGGGTATGCCAAATCGGCACACTATGTTCTTCCAGACGAAATCCAATGCCTTCGAGCTCGTTATCGTAGCTAATGGTTCAGCTTCCACCCACTTCGTAAAGTAGTCCACGGCAACGATTAGGAATTTTATTTGCCGAAGAGCTTGTGGTAGTGGTCCTACTATGTCTATACCCCATTGCATAAAAGGCCAAGGGCTTTGCATAGTGGATAGATCGGTCTGCGGCATCCTTGGGATATTTGCATGGATTTGGCACTTCGGGCATGTCTTGACGAGCTGCACTGCCTCTTGTACCATGGTTGGCCAATAATATCCCCATCTCAGAACTTTTTTAGCTAAAGCTCTGGCTCCGATGTGGCTACCGCACGATCCTTCATGAACTTCTCTGAGGATGTAGTCCGTCTCTTCTGGTCCTACGCACCGCAATAACGGCTGGAGGTAAGACTTTCTAAAGAGGACTCCTTCATGAAGTTCGTACCGAAGTGCTCGGCACGTGATCTTCCGAGCTTCTCTCTTATCCTCGGGCAATTGTCCTTGATCCAGATACTGCAAGATCGGCGTCATCCAGTTTGGCGAGCTGGATACTGAATGTACCTCGGCTTCATCAATGCTTCGATGCATTAATTCTTCCGCCTTTGAGCTTGGATCTGAGGCCAACTTACTTAAGGTATCTGCTCGGCTATTTTCCGCTCTGGGAATGCGGATTATCCGAAAATAGGAGAAACTTCGGCTGATGCTTTGCGCTTTGTCCAAATACTTCTTCATTCTCTCGTCACGAGCTTCACTTGTACCCAACATGTGATTTACTATGACTTGTGAATCACAATGGACTTTGAGAGATTTGACGAGCAGACTTTGCGCTAACTGGAATCCGGCCAGGAGGGCTTCGTACTCGGCTTCATTATTAGTAGTGGGGAATAGGAACCGAAGTGAGTAGGTTACCTCGTGTCCGTCGGGAGCGACGAGTAAAATACCAGCTCCACTCCCCATCTTGTTTGAAGCTCCATCTACGAATCCGCTCCAGCAGTCCGGCGGCTCTACTTCGGATTCCAAGGGCTGTGCTAGTTCGGCATTGGCAGAATTCTTCTGTTCGGCAATAACAGGAATTGCTTGATCGAATTTGGCCTCTGCAAGAAAATCTGCCAAGGCTTGTCCCTTGATGGCTTTTCGAGGTAGGTACTCGATTGAGTGTTCTCCCAGCTCTATGGCCCATTTGGCGATTCTGCCTGATGCTTCTGGCTTGGTCAAAACTTGCCGAAGAGGCAGATCGGTTAAGACGCATACCTTGTGAGCATAGAAGTATGGCCGCAGTCTCCTTGCTGCATTTACTAACGCCAGAGCAATTTTTTCCAGAGGTTGATACCTTGTTTCTGGACCCCTTAATGCTCGGCTTGTAAAGTAGATGGGAAACTGCTTTAGGCCTTCTTCTCGTACAAGCACCGCGCTAATGGTTTGATCGGATGCCGCTAAGTATAAGAAGATCACTTCGGCATCTGTTGGAGCAGAGAGAATTGGAAGCTCGGCTAAATAACTTTTGAGCTCGTCAAAAGCCTTTTTCTGCTCGGCTCCCCACTCAAACTTTGGTGCCTTTTTTAACACTTTGAAGAACGGTAGTTGCTTTTCGGCTGCTTGGGAAAGGAATCTATTCAATGCGGCTAGACATCCAGTTAGTCTTTGCACATCGTGTATGGACTTCGGCATCGCCATGTTCTGAATAACTTGAACTTTTGAGGGATTTGCCTTGAGTCCGTCCTTTGAAACCCAACAACCCAGAAATTTTCCCGAATCTACCAAAAAGGTACATTTTTGGGGGTTGAGTTTGAGGTTGGCTTTTCGGAGCACGTCGAGAGTGGATTTGAGGTTGTCTTCGTACTCCGAAGTGCTTTTGCTTTTGACAACTATGTCGTCGACATACACTTCAACCTGTTTTCCGATTAGGTGCCGAAAAAGCTTGTCTACCATCCTTTGATAAGTGGCTCCGGCATTCTTTAAACCGAATGGCATCTTTTTATAAGCGAAAATGCCGAAATCGGTAATGAAAGCTGTTTTCGGAGCGTCACTCTCATCCATCAACACTTGGTGATATCCTTTGTATAAATCAAGAAAACAGAAAATTTCGAAGCCGATCAAAGCTTCTACTTTTTTATCTATATTCGGAAGGGGATAGCAATCTTTAGGACAGTGCTTGTTTAGATCGGTAAAATCTATGCACATCCGCCATCCTCCTTCTTTTTTCTTGATCATCACAGGATTGGCCACCCAAGAAGGATATTTCACCTCGAATAGTACATCCGCTTTTAGTAATTGGCGGACTTCGTCATGGATGACTTGGCTTCTTTCTGCCGCAAAGAGTCTTTGCTTCTGTTTTACTGGCCGGATTGAAGGATCAATATTTAACCGATGAGTGATTACCTCGGGGGGCACTCCGGTCATGTCCAACGGAGACCATGCAAAGACATCTTTGTACTCCTTGAGGAGCTGAATGGTCTTTTCCCGGAGTAGAGGCGTTCCTGCGAAACCGATCTTGACCGTTCTGGATGGATCATCTTCGTATAACTGAACGGTCATTGAGTTCGGCTCTGAAGTGACTTCGGTCATCTCGCTTGCCTCTGACTCCGGTTGCTGTGATTGCTATGCTTGATGGTGCCGAACTGATTGCTCGGCACTTTTAAGCGCAATCTGCAGACATTCTTTTGCTCTCTTTTGATCACCTCGGATGACCGCTATCCCACCTTTAGTGGGGATCTTGATGGTGAGGTGATAAGTAGAGCAAACGGCCCGAACTGTGTTGAGCCAGTCTCTCCCCAGGATGATGTTGTACGGGGACCGAGCTTTCACCACAAAGAACTCGATCATCGTATTGGAGCTTGTAGGCGCTTTTCCCACCGTGATCGGAAGGCTGATAATACCTTCAGGGCGGGTGTCCTCCTGGGCGAAACTTTTCAGAGGAAGTGGAGCCGGACTGAGCCGAGCTGGATCCACTTCCATTTTATCGAAACATTCTTTAAAAAGAATGCTGACTGACGCTCCTGTATCCACAAATACTCTGTGGATCAGTTTGTTTGCCACTCCGGCTTGAATGACAATAGCGTCTTGGTGAGGAGAGATGGCTGGGACGGGATCGGCATCTGAAAATGTAATCACTTCGTCTTTCTTCAGCCTTTTATGTGTTGGCTCCTCTTGATTGGAACCTCTGCGTTCTGCTTTTAGGGACGACTTAGTCTTCCCGGCAGGGAGAGCATCAATAGTCTGGATTACTCCATCATATTGCGGCTCGTTGTCGTCTTCGGGATCCTCATGCCTTTTCGGATCCTGAGGATTGCAGTTCGCACCTCTCTGCCTTTTGTTCTTTTTCGGCTGCTTGCTTTGGTATTCTTTTAACGTTCCTGTTTTCACAAGAACATCAATACCTGCAGCCAAATTTCGGCACTCCTCGGTATCGTGACCGTGGGCTTGATGGAAGGAGCAATATTGATCCTGAGGTCGGCGCGCGGCCGATTTCGTCATCCGCCTTGGTTTTTCGAACATATCGGAATGTAGTTCGAAAATTTCCGCTCTTGACTTGTTTAAGGGTACGAACTGAGCGGGCGGCTTCTCAGGATTGAGACGTGGTCCCAATCTGCCTTGTACCGGTGCCCTTTGAATTCTTTCAAAAGGAGTTCGGCGAGGAAGCACCTGGCCGCTTTGATCGGGCTTCTTTTTCTCTTCTCGGGATGAGCTGTCTAAAGACCGTTTTCGACGGTCTGCCTCATCCGCACGGGAAAACTGGTCCGCAATGTCCCACATTTCTTGAGCTGTTTGCGGACCGCACTCCACGAGCTTTCTGTAGAGAGCTCCGGGCAGGATTCCATTTTGGAATGCCGAAATGACAAGTAGATCGTTGAGATCATCTACTTGTAGGCATTCCTTGTGGAATCTCGTCATGAAGTCGCTGATCTTTTCGTCGCGACCTTGACGTATAGAAAGCAGCTGAGCCGAAGTGATCCGGGCTTCCGCTTTCTGAAAGAACCTCCCGTGGAAAGCATCCATTAGATCTCGGTATGATCTAATGCTGCCTTGAGGAAGGCTGTCGAACCACCTTCTGGCGTTCCCGATGAGCAGCTCGGGGAACAGCTTGCACATATGGACCTCATTGAGACCCTGGTTCGCCATATTATATTGATAGCGTCCCAAGAAGTCATGAGGATCCACTAGCCCGTCATAAGTCATTGACGGTGTCCGGTAGTTCCGCGGCAAAGGAGTTCGGGTGATATCGTCCGAGAACGGAGTCTTTAATGCTCCGTACATGGCGAACCCGATATTTCTTCGGTACGGAGGAGATGGAGTTCTCCTGTGGTTCCGGTACCGAGGAGGAACAGGAACATGTCGGGGTTGAGGATTCTTTCTCCTGGAAGACACGTCACTACTGCGGTAGTGACTTTCATGTCTGGATGAGGAGGGAGAATCCGCCGTTGTCTTCTCCGGCTGTTGGCTCTTCTGCAGGAAGGTTAAGAACTCCTCCTGCTTCTCGGCCAAGAACAGCTTGACAGCTTCATTTAAATCGGGCTGCTGGGAAGACTCGGTGCGATCTCTCCTGGAGTGGCTTGTTCCTTCTTCGTGAGAACCGGAGGTAGATGTCTCCCGAGGCCGTTTTTCAGACCTGCGAGCTGGACTAGCTTCCTCACGGTTATCACGAACGGTATTACGGGTAGTATGTGATCTGGTATGCATTTTTTTTTGGGGTGGAAAAAGGGTCAAAAATTCGCTTTATCACAAATTTGGTTCTCTGTTTCCCACAGACGGCGCCAGTGATGGTTCCGCGAATTTTTGATGGTGATGAATGCAGGAAAATGCAGATCACGACACAGAGATTTTACGTGGTTCGATTTACTGAGGTAAATCTACGTCCACGGGAAGAAAAGAGGGCAGAGTTGTATTGCTTGATCTGTTTTCTTACAGCTTACAATACAGACTTGCTATTTGATCTTTTATCTCTAGAGAGCTTCTTAGAACTTAACCTTATCTATCTGATCTAGGTTCTATTTATACATTGAACCAAGATCGTGGCATGCAGCACTATTTACTAGGCAGTGGATGTCGTGGAGATCGTGGCGATCTTGCATGGGTCCACTATCCTGCATGAGTTAAAGACTGCTTGACACCACTAAATAGATCGTGGGTGTAGTGGAGGTGGAAATCCTGCATGAGTCCACTATCTCCTAGTTCGGTCGAATACTGAGACCGAACTGCTGAATTATTGCCGAGCAGCTTTTGCCGATCTGAGAGTAGAGCTTGATGCCGACCTGAGAGCAGAGTTTGATTGGTTGGCTTTTACCGAGCTGTAGGCTGGGGCCGAACTCTTTGGTCGTGCCGAACTGAACTCTGATACTCTTTAGTCATGCCGAACTGATACTCTTTCTTGGGCTTTAGGCTGATGGGCTTTACTGCTGTTGGGCTTGTTTAGTACGTACTCCATCACGCGGGATGATCGGCTCCCTCGCCAGCATCACGAACCGCGTCACGTTGCTCGAGTCGTTCTGGATCCCGTCCGCCACCACCTATTGTTTGGCAAGTGAAACAAAAATAAGTAAACCATTTAAAATCCAAGAAACAACTGAAAACAGTATATAAATATAATGGGCCATGCCAATAATTGGTTTTAGGATGACACCCACCTTAAGCCCATACAGCTCCGCCGCCCGTGCCGATGCGATCGCCGCCGTGTCGGGCAGCGCGTTCGCGGCGATGTACTCGGCCGCGCCGGCCGTGTCGTCGACGGCCTCGCGAGCCACGCTAAGGCCCATCCGCGTCAGCGTGTGCTCGCACTGGGAGAGCGCCTGCGGGTGGCTGATGACGCGTCGCAGGTGCTCCCTCCGCACGCCGGGGAGGGCCAGGAGGCAGTGGTGGACTGGGAGCTGGACCTCCCCGACGATGTGGAGGCGGTGGCGGAGGAGGAGGTCGTAGTTGCGGTGGATCGAGCCGCCCAGCGAGTTCTCCACGGGGAGCACGGCGCGGTCGGCTACCCACAGCTCCACCGCTTGGAAGGCCACCTCGAACTGGTCGCAGGGGATGGCCTCGCACTTCGGGTAGGCCTTCCCAGCGGCGGCCTCGCTGTACGCGCCGGGGACGCCTTGGTAGGCGACGCGGAGCTGCGAGCCGTGCATCGGCGCGGGGGAGAGGTCGGCAATGGTGAGCGGCTTCGGCAGCGCCGAGTAATTGAGGGGGACGAGGTGGAGGGAGGGGTGGCCGTTGACGGCGGCGACGGCGTTGGGTTTCTCGGTGTCCTGCTGCTGGGAAACGACCTTGCTGGCGAGGATGGCGCAGGCGCTCTGCCACTCGTAGCGGCGGCTGGAATGGGCGGTGGGGAGCTGAGCCGCGGTGGGATTGGATGCGTCGTGGCTGACGGAGGAGCATTGAATGAGGGATCGGGCGGGGTTGACCCCGGGGCGGGTCAACCGGGTAATGGATTTGAGATCTAGAGATGAGAAAGGGGCGAGGGATTGCATGGTTTGGGGTGAAAGTGCAATTTGGAAGAAGTGGAGGGACGAAATGTTAAGAAGGGAACGTGGAAGCCGTGGGAATAATAAGAAACGATGATCGAGAAGATTATATATAGTGTGGCTGAAGATGTAGTGCGTGGTTCAAGTAGGCACCTACCTCCTTTCAGAGCATCCACAACCGTGCTCTTGCCAGCGGCACGGTTGTGGGCCCGACCCCACTTTTTCTGTCTGCTCTCTGGCAAGAGCACAACACCCACAGCTGTGCTCTTCCGCAAGGACGAGCACAATTAATTTAAAATTCAATTACACAAAAACATTTCCATAATACTAAAATTCATTAAAAACCCACAATAAATATTACAAATTACAAATAAAATAAAAAAGACATAATTAAAATCCTATATCTTACGACTTTGCGGAGACCTGTGTTTTTGGTAAACAGTCGCCCCCGGCAAAGATCTATCTGCACGAAGCCGACCTATGGATAGAAAGAAAGGAAGGGAAATCAACCGAGACCCCGTTAGTAGCGGCGAGCGAGAGCGGATTCTGAGACAGGTGCTAGTCTCACTCACCCGGAGTCAGCAGGATCAAGGGTTGACCTTTCCGATATTATACTTATTTTCTTGCTTTCGTATCGCGCTCCGGGCAGGTTCGGATCACTTACAATACATGGGGAATAGTTTCACGAAAATGGAGACGAATCGGAATAACGCCCGATCATGTTTCTGGATTTACAAATAAAATAAAAAAGACATAATTAAAATCCTAAAAATGGATATGAGAGATTGAAGATGAAAATGGATATGAGGAATGAAGATGAGAATTGTGTAGTTTGATGTGAATTTTTGTTAGTGAAATTGGGGGTATTTATAGATGAAAGTGTGTATTTTTGGGGTAAAAAAATGAAAAAAAAATTAAAAAGTGGAAAAAAAACGGTTATAAACGAATATATTTTTTTTAGGAAGTGATTTTTTTTTATTTTTTATCAGTTTTTTTAATTAAAAATCGATTTTTTAATTAAAAAAATTAAACACAATGGCTATGCCGTTGACGAATCCCAGCGCGCCACGTCAGCTGTTCGCTGGCACGGCGGCGGGTAGCGTCCGTGCCAGCGGCGCTGACGGCCGTGGCAACGGACGCCACCTTTGTGGATGCTCTCACACTCTCTCTCTAAATTTCAATATCACCTCTCTATTTCGTTTTTACTTTTGTACAACAGCAATAAAAAATAATGGCTATGTAATGAATAATTATTATACTCATTTTAGATCTTACTTATATACATGAATCAAAATTTATCATCCTCGTTAGGTCCTTCCACATACATTCAAATTATTTATTAGTATACCTTTAAAAATTATACACGGGGCTTGAGATGGATATTGAGGCTTCTCTTTGTTATATTTATATACGCAGTAAATTCAGATATTTATAATAAAATGGTGTTATAAGGCTCCAATACTAACTAGTAACTAGTAAAATTTTGACAAGGAAATTGACTCTTGTGACGGCTTAATACTTGGGTGCATGGTTGGTGTGAGGACTTTCCCTTCTCTATGGACATATGATTGGTAGCTTAAACGAGATTAGGGTTACCACAGTTCTGCACGGCCAACTGCGCGCTACGATGTCTTGTTTTATTAGAGAGAAATTAACCACAATAATAGATGATTGATTTTTCTAAGTAATTTGAAATATAGAATATGATTATGGATTAGGGACGAAAACAACATAAAAAATGCCTTTATCAATACAGTTGTTTTAGCACTGGGAGAACATAACAAAATGGGCCTAAATGAAAGGTTGGGCCAAACTGTGATTTAATTTTGTGGCCCAACTCTTGGTGGATCAAAATTCTTCATCGTCGAGCAAAACTAATTTTTAATTAAACTATAAGCGTGGAATAATGCCCAATTTAATAAATCAATAATCCATGTTGGAGTAGTAATTTTTAGAAACTTAAAAATTCAATACGGGCCATTACGGGCTGGGCTTAACACGAGCTATCTAAATTATTTTTTTTGGCAAACCAAACAATAAGTTAAGCTAGGATAAAATTATTTATCCAATCAAAATATAGTTATCGTAATTCTTATTAAATTGCTAACTACCTTTATTTTCTAAATTTGTTAACTTGTCAACTCTACTTATTAAAAAATGTCTACACAAATTTAATTGATATACTTATAGTCTTTTTAAAATTTTAAATATAAAATTGACAAGTTAGCAATTAAGCATATCCCATCAAATAGAGCCTTAAAAATATATAATTTGAGTCATCTGTGTTATAATCTTTCTGTTTAATGCTCCAAATTAGGAGTCTGGTGCAAAAAGATTTCAATCGACAGAAGTGATACAGCCAAAGTAGCAGGGAAAATAGGACAAAATAGAAGCGTAGACAAAAATACGAAGCAACCAATAATTGAATTCTTATGAGTAAAGAGATGAATACATAGTACATAATCTAAGTCGAACATTTTTATATTGGATTAATTAACAAATGAAGGCAGCTGGCAGAAGACCAAATTAAAGTACTAGTTTTTGTTTGATGGGGTCAAACAAAACAGAACACCAAGAGCATCTTGGGCCTCGCAGATGCAGATGCAGATGATCATGTTTCATTTATTTAACAATTAATTTGGAGTAAGTTATAATCGGAGTATATATTTTAGTTGAAACTTGAAAGAAAATCAATGCATATATGCTTGATTACCAACTTAATACACTTTTCAGTAATAGCGGGCGGAGTATGTTAAATTTCGTTGGAAAAAACAGAATCGGGTCGGGTTGGGAAATCAAAACAATTAGTAATCATTAATGATACATGTGACTATTTTTTTTAAAGTGTACGGAAAAAATTGGAAAGAGTCCTGAGTATTAGGTTTTAGGGAATAATTTGCACTATTTATTTACTAAACTATTATAAATAATTGTGGGTTATCACATAAAATTAATAAACTTTTGTTTCGCGTCATACGCTCATACCACCATCTTAACGGCCGGCATGCCCTGAGATTTGATTTGTCTACAAAATGTTTGATTTCCACCAAACAAATATAATGATAATATAAATTGTAAACGAATTAAAATATACTAAGTAATATCTTAATATTAAAGTTGTCGTCTGGCTGGCTCGTGTTAATATCTAAATGCAAGAGGATACATCAGTTTCTTGTCACCGATGTAATAAGTCTATACACTAAATCCTTCTTGCATAAACACAAAGTGTTAAAATAAATTTGAGGTTAAATTTGAACTTCAATCTATAAACTTCAATTATTTCTGGTTTAGACATTATCAAAATTCTTATCAATAATTCTACAATATATATATATATATATATACTAGTATTCACAATATTTTGAAATTCACTCACAACTTATGCTATCATTTATCACTAATTATTTACCCTTAACGTAACAATAGTATATCTTAATTCAAGACGCAAGATAGACTATCCCAATGAGATCTTATCCCTGCTCTGATACCACTAAATGTCACACCCTATCTAAACTGTCACACCTTATCTAAACTGTCACACCTCAACCTCTCAACCTCTGGGGTATTTTCATTTGATTATAATTTCCCAAATTTGGAACAATTAATCAACATATTAAAAACATAAAACACCTATATCATAATAACTTAATAAACCATAAGCAATAAATATCATAAACATTTCCAAATCCATATGCATATGCCCTCATAAACATTTCCAAATCCATATGCATATGCCACTCTATTCAAAATTTATTATTCTGTGACAAATCAAGCCTGGTATCTGCTCGGGATTTTCAATATGCCAATATGATTGACCCGTAGGTCCCACTGTGATTTGACCCGTAGGTCCCACTGTGTTTTGACCCGTAGGTTCCAATATGATTGACCCGAATGTCTCAATATGTCCACTGTGATTTCAGATTCAGAGCAAGACTGTCACAGATCCTCTTTAATACAATGATTCAAATAATTCCAATGCTATGTAAAACATATCAATTGCATCAATAACATTATCTCTATCATATTCTACCATCGATATCAAATAACACCTCACCAACTAAGTTCACACCATATAATCCACTATATACTCCTATAAATCACTTCAATCGTACATATAGAAAAAGAATCGCATAACACATGTAATATTAAAAAGGTAATTTATACACACATAATGAAAACATATAATCAAACACACAAATTTCCTTTTTCGATACACCTGATGACAACATATAATCAAACACACAAATTTCTTTTTTCGATCTACAACTCCTGGTATAGCCGGAGGGGTCGAAACTATTTTTCGTTTATTTCCTTCACTTTTTTTCCCTTCATAACCCCCTCCCTTTTTCATTGTCCACAGACTCTACGTATATATATAAATTTGAGGTGATTATACTTTTAGAGTTAAAACTATTGCACACTATATATTATAAAATTATTTAAATATGTAGCACAAATGCATGCTACTTAGTTTGTCTAATCGACACTTGTCGCATGAGATTGGTGACACTATGAAATAGTGAACACGTGCATGCAACAATATTATACTCAGACTATACTTACTTTTATTTTTATAATCTTAATTTAGGATCCTACTATTGTAAATATACTTTTCATGCACAAAATAATTCCATGCACATACGCATTATTACACATGCACACGCTTCGATGAACTGCTTAATATTATACTTATTATCAAAACCTTTCAATAATTAAAATAATATTCTATTATATTGAGTTCATCATAATACTAATTTTTACCTTTTATAATAGCAATTTAACATATATCTATAATGCCAATAAAATACGCAAATAATTCATGTATCGGGACAGAGATGTCACAATAGTTAATATTTTTTTTTCTATAATATTAGAGTCTTTAGCTCAATTCACTGTAACATGCAATAAATTAAATTTGATATGTAATATATACTAATACTATCTAAGTTTATGATTTTAATTTTAAGATTTCATAGCTTTAATTTTTTACTTTTCTAAATATTAATTTCTGTAAATTCATTTTTTTTGTAATGTTACATACCAACCTCGATAAAAAAAATATTTGCATATTCTTAAATTATTTATTTAATATTTCCTTTGCTTCCTTATAAACTAAATATTAGTGTTCTTAGCTTACTTGACAATAACATGCAATAAATTATAATTTGATACTATAAGATATATTAATACTAATCATGTTTAGGCTTTTGATTTTAATTACTTACTTTAAAAATATTAATTTCTTCAAATTTTTAAATTGTATACTATAACGTTAAGTTGAATCCCAATAAAAAACTAAACACATATTTTCACTCATCAATATAATATTTTAAAACTATATAGATAAGATATTTTCTTTTTCATTCTAAAATGTTAGAGTTATTAGCTTAGTTTGCTATAACATGCAACAAATTAAAATTTGATACAGTGTATGATATATTAATATTAATTGAGTTTATTATTTTAATTTTAAGTATTTCATAATTTTGATTTTATCTTTGCTTTTCAAAGTACTAATTTGTTTAAATTCTTAATATTTAAAATATTACGTAGAAAGTTGAAATAATATTTTATAAGTTATTTGGAAGAAAGTTGCAAAAAAGAACTCTACTTCTATATTTATTATTTGCAATATGAGTATATTTTATTTTTATTATTTAAATTTAAATAGCGATAAAGTTTTAATCATATTAGAACATGATTATGTCATTATCGTGTAATATCATTTTCAGGTCATTATCTTGTAATATCATTTTAGTCTTTTAGGTCATTATCGTATCATGTCAAACTAACTGAGTTTACAAATTTTGATTTTAAAAATTCCATGATTTTTTTTCGTTCTTTATGTTTCAAAATTTTTATTTCTTTAAATTCATAATGTTTAGAAAGTTACGGTCGAACCTTGATAAAAAAAATAATCACATATTCTTAATTCACTATTAACATACCACAAATTAACTATTAGAATTCTTAATTCACTATTCTTAATTCAAAAATAATGTTTTTTCTTTTTATTTAAATATTAGAGTTCTTAGCTCAATTCACTATTAACATACAGCAAATTAAAATTTGATATAAGATATATTAATAATAATTGAATTTATGATTATAATTTTAATAGTATAAATTTTTATTTTAATTATTTACTCTTTAAAATTTTATTTTATTATATTTTTAAAATTTTAGAACTTAAGGTGAAAGCATGTACGAATTTTTGGAGCATACAAATAAATTTATAAAGAAAAAATAGAAATGATACGAAATTATGGAATAACTATTAATTGACTTAATATTGTATAATCCACAAACAAACACTAAATATAAAGACTTAAATCACAAAGCAAACAACTAAAATCATGGAATAGCCTTAATTTGACATCTCTTTCCAAAGAAGCGTATAAAATTAATATTAGGGAATATTGGTCAAAATAAGAAATATCATTAGGGCAAAAAAATATAAGGGTAATATGGCATGGAGACATTATTTCTCTAAATCACTACACTACCCTTTTTTTTATTTTCTCCAAGTATCATGCCATGGATTATTGATGTTACTTCTCCTTATAAAATGCAAAAAGCGGCAATTAATGAACTAAGTCATGATATACAGAATAAGTGTGCAACAGATCCAACTCTTATTATGAGGTTTTTAATTATTAAATTTAAAAGGATAAAATTGAAGTATATATATGCTTTGGAATTGATTTATAATGGTATAGATCCATCCAATAAAGAAGCAATTGCTGATTTCACATTATTCGTATGATTTCAATCATAGAGGCTGTATTCATTAGAAGTTGGTGGCTCCGGCATTAATTTGTGGGGCCCCAAAAACACTCACTATCACACCCCATCTTGTCTTATCATCCCTACCAACAATTCATCATTCAGTTCAACTAGCGACGTACTTCCTCTCGAACTAACACATTGAGTCTACCGCAATTGTCTTAGCGGCAATGAGTTTAGACATTATTGTAAGATGTGCCGAGTTCGAGTCCTATATTAATGCAAACCATATAAATTGAAAAAAATGCAATTTCAGCTTCCACATTAATAACGCTTTCCCATGAATTGATGCATAACGATAACCCATTAACATATTTGCAAGATTAATTGAATTATACTAGTACCAAATATTGGTTCAGTTAGGCCCCTTTTTAAGTTTTGTTTGGTCAAATAACTAAACAATTCACTGTTAGTTCGATTCTAGAATGCGCAGAACAGAATGATATTTTCTTGGGCCTAACTGCCTAAGTTATAAGTAGATTAAATACTTCTTTGGTTAGATTGTGGACAATTAAAGATATAAAAAAAAATAATGGATTCTAGATGCCAATTTCATAACCTATATAACACCATATAGAAGTGCTGGCACGACTCAAAACTCTGACAATCAAGTCCTCCACTATGCAAAATGGTATATTTATTTTATTTTCAATTAATAAATACTAGTATTATACTCTCTCATTCTCACAATAATTGTAAGAGCATGGATTTTTAAAAAATAAAAAAAAAGTTGATTGGAAAGGTTAGTGAAATATGTTACCCACTTTTTTATATTAATTTTATAATAAAATGTAAGTCATGTGAGTTAATGAAATGCGTGACCTATTTATCATTTATGTTAAAAATGAAGTGCGATAATTATTGTAAGATGAGCCAAAATAAAAACGATTGAGTGGAACGGAGGGAGTAATTGGCAGCAAATAAACAGTGGGTCCATCATTCTTCATCTTGGTACACAAAATGTCAGTCGTTCTCGTTCATAGTAAATATTCCCACTTCGAATAAACATCAGTTTTTATCTTTACTTTTGTGGGCACTCACCTTTATACATATCCATATGTTATTACTGTAGTCTGTATTACCACCATTCTGGACGCTTTCACTCTTCTTCCCCACAATTGACTAATGACCAATTCCTACACTAATTTCCTATGATTTCTAAGTTACTAATAATATTTTTGTTAACACAACTTTTGACCGAAGACCTTAACCAATACTTTCTCCCTCCTAACCCCATTAATTATCTCAATTTTTGCTACTTTTGTTCGATTTCTATTAAACATTTTACTTTTATTATTTTTAGTAAACAGAGATCACATTCCATGAACTAATTACCTTTATATAAAAACATATTCACATTTGGCTATTTTTTTCACTCACTTTCTAGTTAAATAACTTTTTAAAATTTGAATCGATAAAAAATACAATAGTTAATGGGGACTAAACGAAATACTACATTCTAGTCAACCATTGATCATACATTAAATTAAACAACATCACCGTATATAAAATAAATCAAAATCATTATAGTCATTACAAGTATTAATTTTAAACTGATTTTGATATTTACAAATGCGACAGATCTCAAATGAACTGTCAAGACATTAAGATAGTCTCTGTCGCAAATATCCATTCTTTCCAATATAATTAGTTGCACACACTAATTTAATTAAATTATCAAGAGAACACATTTGTTTTAAGACACTACACAATCCCGGGAACTGGATTAAGTTGTCTTTCCCCTTCTCCTCCTTCCTTCCTTCCTTCCTTCCTCTCTCTCTCTCTCTATAGACTATACACAACAAAATGAGAGACTTAGCATCATGTCTGAGCGATCACGCAGTGCAGGTCTCGGACACATCGTGCTCAAGCTACAAAATCACAAACCCCTGCATCATTTCCGCCCCTTCCATCCAAAACAGCGTCACGTGTCTATACCGAAGCATCCTCAAGCAGATCACGATGACGCTGACGTGGAGCCGCACCGCCTCCTCCCACGCCCTCACCATCTCCTTCGACGACGACCCCTCCTCCACTTTCCAAATCACCACCAATTCCCGCCTATTCCGCAAATCCAAAGGCTCCAAATCTGTGCATCTCCGCTCCTCCAAAATCGACCTCTTGTGGGACCTCTCCACCGCCCGCTACCACCCCGGCCCGGAGCCCCTCGACGGCTTCTACCTCGCCGTCGTCGTCGACTCCGCCCTCGGCCTACTCCTCGGCGACAAGGCGTCGCCTCGCCAATTCGGCACCAGCGCGAATTTATTTAATAAAAATAAATTCTCGCTGGTGTCGCGGCAGGAGCATTTCTCCGGGAGCGCGGTGTACTCGACAAAGGCGAGATTCAGCGAGGGAGGAGGCGCGCACGATATCTGGATCCGCTGTGGCGGAGGCGGCGGAGCAGAGAGTGAAGGGGGGAAGCAGAATCCGAGTGTGTGGGTGTGCGTGGATAAGAAGACGGTGATGAAGGTGAGGAAGGTGCAGTGGAATTTCAGGGGGAATCAGACGATATTTGTGGAGGGAATGCTGGTGGATTTGCTGTGGGATGTTCATGACTGGTTCTACAATGACAATCCGGATTCGGGATGCGCGGTCTTCATGTTCAAAACGAGGACCACCGGATTGGATAGCACCACATTCTGGATGCACGACCACAACAACTCTCCTCCTCATCATCGTCACCTTGATTTCTCTTTCATGATTTGTGCTTGCAAGAATTAATTCATCTCTCATTTTGCTGCTTCCTCTTTTTCTAATTAATTCAATTGATTCACCAATTTGAATTTTGTATCTTTTGGTACTTTTAATTTTTAATTATGACGTATTCAGCCATTCATTATTGGTACGTCGGAATCACTTTCTTGCTATATAATTTGCATATAAGTTTGGATGGTATATTAGAGTTTTCAATGTGTTGGTTGTTCGTGTGTTCCGTTGGATACCACTAATATTTTGGAACTAGGATGTATTCCAACTTGAAAAGCTAAAAACTAATTCCTAACTCTCGACTACACAAGCAACAAACATCTTGACGACTAAATTGACAATCTAAAAATTTACCGCACTAATTCCTAACTTGACTACACGGCCGCCAAACGTTTTAACAGCGAAATTGACAGTAAGAACGACAATCTAAAGGCTTCAAAAGTTCTCAATCAATTATAAATTTTGCAGAGTATGAGTGCCTATACTTGTAATTTGGTCAAAAGTTTGGAATTCAAATTTCAATCTCTCTTAAATGCTATTGATAGTCCAATACGATACATAAACTCACTCATAATTGATGGTTGAAATTGTTCTCAATTTGGCACCCATGTGGATTGTACAAGAATCCTTGTAGTAGAAAACAAAAGGCACCAAACTACTCATTTGGTTATTGAACGATTGTTATGAAGATATTTTCTGCTTTTCTATATATCTCTATAAAGATTGCCTTAAGCACGAAAAAGTAAATAATTAGAGAATATTCAGAAAATGACATGATTTTTATCGTGAAGGACAATGGAGTGATATAGTGGTCTGTTCAATATTAGAAAACCTCGTTTTCAATTAATTCACAATTTCTTGAATTGTTTTAGGAGCAAATATAGTAAAAATGGGGGTGTACTTTAACCATATTTTATTAAGTGTATTAATTATTTCTTTTTCAGGCGACGTTTTACAGGTTAATTAATTGCACGCAATTATACAACTTTTACTAATTTCTTGTTTACAGCATGCCTTTTAAAATTTCATGTATAAAACACAGTGATTTGATTAGTCTGCCGAAATTTGATGAAATCAAAGTTGGCGTGGCTACTGAAATTATAAAAATCGCAACGACATTCGGCCCAAATTTTTTTATATCGAAAATAAACCGAAATTATAAAAATCGCAAATTAGAAAGGTGATGTTATCCTCGGTTTAAAAAATGAACTTGTTAAGGGCGTTTCCCTTAACAAGCACCGGCGGTGAGTTTCGCTCGGCGGTGGAGATAAATTTCCGGCGGCCAATAGGCTCGGCGGACGATTGCAGAGTTTCTGTGCGCGGGAGTCGCTCCCGTCGGGCAGATAACTCGGCGATTGATAGAATACTCCGGCGTCCAATTAGGATCGGCGGAGGGAATCCAAAATTAGAATTGGAAAACACACGTTATATTTGGGAGAGAAAATATTTCATTAATTGATTGAATGAATAAAAAAGATAACAGTCTATCCTATTTATAATGCTACTGACTTAATGAACAAGAAAACAAAGATATAGAAAAAGATATGCTAAATCCCTATAATATCTAAACTAAATAATAATAATAGAGGTTCGTATCAACTCCCCCACGGTTAAAATCCACCTTGTCCTCAAGGTGGGAACCCCGAAGCAAAAAGGAGAGTTGAAAGCAGAAGCTTCGGCGATTTATCTCCTCCGGGATCAAATGTAAATATGCACGATCGCTGTATTCGAGCCAATACAGATCCATTTCGTACCCCACCCTTTATCTCGAACTCCCATTGTGTTGGATCAAGAAGATCACCACTCTTGTCATCAAACACCGAATCAAATGTAAATTTCCTTTCATCAACAGCCAGTGAATCTTTGGAAAGTTTTCTCAACATCGCACCTTCATTTTCACCCCAAGAATTCCAAACATCATTTTTGGATGGCCCTCGAACAACATTGGATGAGTCGACGACATTCTTCCCTTCGTCAGTAGAATCGTCCCCCTCATCTTTGTCTAACGATTCCTCTTCCTTCTTTTTCCTTACTCGTTTCTCACTAGGCAATCTAATGGCAACGTTTGATACAGATCCTATATCCGAACTGACAGCAACACGATCCCCGGTCTTATTTGCTGCTGTCTCTAATGTGGAGTCCTCGAAATCACCAAGCTCCTCTTCTTCACCAATCTTCTCATCATATGCCCCGACAAGCACTTGCAGCGGCGTATTGTCGGTCTTGACGATCTCTTCCATGGCCTCGTCGTTTGGAACATCAAGATTAGCGCCCCCATTGTTAGCGGCATTGTTGGGAACATCCTCAACTAGATTATTGTCATCAATATTCTCCTCAAACAATGCATTCACGTAGGCGAGAAGAGCGGCTTGCTCCATTCTATAAATCCGTAATTTCTCGTTGTAATCGTCTAAGGCCGCTTGTTGGACAGGTGTGAGTGATCGAACCATGAGTTCGGGATTATTGGGGAGACCACGCTGTTGCCTCGAATCCCTAAACTGTCTGGACTTTTGAGGCAGGTTCACAGAGCCGGATCGGGTCCGGGCAGCTGCAGGCAGCATCGTTGTGTGGTGACTCGGAGATTGGTTGAACTGCTGTGGATCTCCAGACGGGTGGTAGCTGCGGCGGGGTTGGTTCGGCTGTTGCCAATCCAGGGGGTCGGTAGGTTGATTGGGTGGTGGCTGGTATGATGGCAGATGGTGGCGCCGAGGCTGGCGGCTCACGTACGGGCTTCTATCAGGCTGATAGGGATGTGACTTGTCCGGTTCCAAACAGGATGGTTGTTCCTCGCAGGTAGAACGACGCACGGGCAGTAGTGGACAACGGCGATTGGTTCGATGTCTGGGCGGATCCCAGCAACTAAGTGGACGCGGCGGTGGTTGATCATAATCCGAGTACCCCTGCGATGTCCGGTGAGGCGGTGGTTCCCAACAAGAGGGTTGTCGCGTCGGTGGAGGGTCATAGGGATCGAAATCCTTGAGTGATCGGTTACCGGGAGGATCCCAACAGGTAGGGTGGCGGATCTGGACCGACTCCATTTGGTGAGGCGGTTGCGTATCCCGGTGGTATTTTGCACGGCGCCCAACTTCGGTGTAGTTGCGTGACAAATGGTGGGGGTCGGTGTATGCGTATGACATGTTGATGGATTGAGGCGTGGCTGTGGTGGATGATATCGTCAGACTTCAATGCGGCACGCGGGAATCCTTCCCGTCGGGCGTTGCAGAAGTAGAGTTGTCCGGCGGACAGGCGGGACTCGACAACCAAAGCAGTTGCTGTGCGCGGAATGGTTTCCGTCGGGCAGCGGTGTAGCTTCGGTTCGAGATGGTGGGAGGGTCAGCTCTCAATGAAAGCACCAGTTGTTAAGGGCGTTTCCCTTAACAAGCACCGGCGGCGAGTTTCGCTCGGCGGTGGAGATAAATTTCCGGCGGCCAATAGGCTCGGCGGACGATTGCAGAGTTTCTGTGCGCGGGAGTCGCTCCCGTCGGGCAGATAACTCGGCGATTGATAGAATACTCCGGCGTCCAATTAGGATCGGCGGAGGGAATCCAAAATTAGAATTGGAAAACACACGTTATATTTGGGAGAGAAAATATTTCATTAATTGATTGAATGAATAAAAAAGATAACAGTCTATCCTATTTATAATGCTACTGACTTAATGAACAAGAAAACAAAGATATAGAAAAAGATATGCTAAATCCCTATAATATCTAAACTAAATAATAATAATAGAGGTTCGTATCAGAACTCTAAACTAGAAAATGAGTAAAAGAAGTGCTACTATATGCAATGAGCCAATCACCCCTTTAATATAGTAGTAGTGCTACTAATCTTTTTTTTTTTATAGCAATAGACATATCAATGTTAGTAGTAGCACTTGATTAGCCTGCAAAATTTCACCTTTATATGTAACAACTAACAACAAAGAAACACTAACCTACTCATTTGAACGCTGAGAAACCAATTGCGCAGGGTATTCGGTCGGTTCGGTTCTAACCGAACCGAATACCCGGTTAACCGAAATCAAAAGAAACCGAAATTGCAGCACCGGAACCGAAACCGAATTGGCCTCGGTTCGGTTCGGTTCCTAACCGAATAGGGTCGGTTCGGTTCCAATTAACCGAACCGGAACCGAATTTAAAAAAAAAAGTTTTTGCAGTTCATGGGGATCGATCCCTGGACATTTCATACGAAAAATTCCCAGCCTAGCCACCACTTGCGCTATATTGCGTTTTTGGTATTTAATCGGTTTTTCGGTCCTAAATTCGGTCACACCGATCGGTTATCGGTTCTAACCGATAACCGATCAACACTTGAAGATGGGAACCGAAATTAACCGATAACCGAGATGGGGCGGTTCTCGGTTAACCGAGAACCGAGGTGTTCGGTTCGGTCATCGGTTAACCGACTAACCGATGACCGAATTATCAGCCCTAGAAACCAACAAGAAATCAACATCCAATAAAGAAAGACAGCAGAAAAGGTGTCACAAGAATTACATTGAGGAAAGCAGAAGATATATATGGTGGGGAAGTGAGAATTGAATTTGATTAGATGAGAAAGAGAGACCCCATTAAAATGGCAGTTTGTGCCTCAATTTTTGGACCACGTTATCAGAATTTGAACAGAAAAGCCCCTTATTTCGGGCTATGCAACTGGTGGTTCTCAGTGTGCATCAACAGATATAAAACCCACAAATTTGTGCATCTTCTGAGCTGCACTTTGTTCCTACCTCTTTATTGATAAAAGCCTACCTATTCATTGGAGTATTATGTTTCCATAAACAAAAACTGCAAATCTAACAAGAGGCGAGCGAACGGGTTCTGGAAGGCAACAATCGCAACACCCACAGGCGTCAATTGTAACGAAATAGCTCGAAATGAGTTGAGTTATGTTGTTCCATCAGTCAACGCTGAAGACGCCGAAAACGTAAAAAAGGTCAACTTTATCCGGATGACTCAAAATTTGTCATGGCGTACGATGGATTTTGGTCAGTTACATTGTTTAAGGCCAAAATCGTCATTTTATATTCTTTTGGTATTTTATAATTTCTGTAATTCAGTTTTATTCCTTTTGAGTTATGATTCCAAACAATGAGACAAATAGTGGCTTTCATTGTTTTACAATCAACTTTTTATAAATTTTCAAATTCATGACAGGTTTGCATCATTAAGGCTAACAACAATATTGATCCCTCTACTTATCATTAAAGCGGAAAAAATCAGAGTTAAAATACCAAAATAATATACTACTATTAATCGTTAAAAACAACATGTATATATGTAAATGATGCGAAGGTTTTACTCCTAATCTAAAATTCATGCGCCATTGTAGGAAACGGACGCATAATAATTTGAAGTCCTATCCGAATAAAAATTGGGATTAATTGGATGCCTTTTACCAGTAATAACATGAATGGATGTATCATATTAGACCAATGCATCATATCATTTGAGACCTTTATTCAATGTCTAATCATTTAGATAATTATAACCATTCACTATGCATTGTTTTATTTTTTGGAATAAAATGTCATTCAAAAAATTTTTGACAATTGGAGTACCAACATAACAACCAGAATTACACTGAACTGAGTAATCGATGTGAAAATTTTGAATAACAATGTGTAAATTGGGTAATCTACATGTAATTGTGGTAGTCACGTCAATACTCTTATTGCATAAATTCCTTTGCATGACATTTTATTCCCAAAAATTACAATGAATATTAAATGGTAATTACCTAAAACAGTGAGATATTTTTTGGTAAACACTCTAAATGATGGGACAAAATCGACCATTTAGACAATAAAAAACTGTAAACTTATCGTATTTATGATTTTCTCCCCAAATATGAATGAAACACGTAATTTATCTAATCTAATTATATTTACCCAAATACATATGAAATGTACTTTTTTCTTGTAATATTGTAACTTTGAATATAATGCAGTCATATTTCATTCATAAATAGTGGTAGATTGCAAAACTTATCATAGTATTCTTCTTTTCATGTTTGTTAATCCATCGTTCCGGTCAACTTGAATGAGATTTTCCTTGTTGACAAAATTAAGTAGGAAAATGGATTCAATGAATTTTTATGTTGGTAATATCTTGAATCGTCTCAAATATATTAATAGACGCTTTAAAATGAGAATGGGCATTACTGAAAGAAGAAAAAGAAAATAAACTAACCCAGCCATGGTTTTGTTGTCCATGTGTTACTACTTCCTTTATGGCACAATACTCACAAAATTTGTCTTATTTCTTCATCTTGTTTTGAAGCAAAATCACGAAAATAAATTGGTGGAAAACGACGTCGAATCAGGAGATGAGGTGGAGACGTTGCAGAAGCAACCGGTGCAAAAAGAGTTTAGTTTGGAGAAGAAAGGGTGGACAAATGGCTTATTTTGTAGTAAATTTTTTAATATTGCTTCTTCACATGATGATGGTCGATGTAGTTTACATGAAGAAACTGGATTTTGCGATTGCTATGTCCAAATCCCACAAAACTGAAAACCTTTCTTCACATTTGTGTAACATATTGTGAAATGTGGGTTATGTTAAAGAATACTCGTATTTGATCACTCAGCACTGATGAAAGCGAAATGAGTCCAAAACCACTTATCCACTGAACCAGAAAATTCGAATCCATTAGAGCCCATTGCATATATCAGACCACACGTGGTATGGTATCACCATAATCTCATAATTATATTTCACGTGACAACTATATTACCAAAATGTGGATAATATATTGAACATGACAGGTACATCAACATAATGTGAAATATACTGCACATATATGACCCCTTTGCCCTTGCAAAATACTACTAGTACACTAGTATATAGAAGACTGTATAATCTATAGTGTTACACATGCAAAATATTAAGTATCATGTTTGACTAAACGAAGTAGCTTCCTAATCCAACAAACAGCTTCCTAATCCAACAAACAAACTCGATTGCAAGATTAAGGATCTAAATTACTAAATATATAACCAAAAACAGGAATGGAATCATGAAAGCAAGAAACAAAACTGACCAAGTAGGAATTTCAGTTGAACTAATTCAATTACATTTAATAAAAAGGCAATCCAAAACGCCCACAAGCTTAAAGAAAACCAGATAAACACCATATGAGCTTCAAGTAGTGCAAGAACACATAGATAACAGACTGCATTTCTGATGCATACATAACTAATGTGGCGCGTCTGAGCTCCAATTAGAGCAGTTGAAGAGAATCGAATCAAGGAGTTTGAATTCGGGGGGAGGAGAGGAGACGAGAGACAGAGTAGGAGAAGATGAATTATGAATGAGTCCACCAATAGAGCTTCTCGGATTTGCAGAGGATGATTTGGCTTGATGAAAGGTTGTTGAATTTTGATGCTCACTTTCTTGAACAACATTTTCATTTATATATATATATATATATTGTGAGATGAAAAGTTGAATATATCAGAGGTTCACAGAGAATCTATTAGCACTTTCTTTTGTGATATTCTTGCTTCTTTGACATCAAGAAAAGGGATTTCCTCTTTTTTGTAATCAGAAAAGTTGAACTAAAAGTATGAAAGCAGAATGCAGTCCAGATTTGGCAGTGCTCAAGTAATAAAAAAGTATATATGTTGAGGCAAAAAAGAAATCTAAAATTTAAGATCCCATAACTCATTAATTAAACTGATCCAGAACATGTATATTCTGATACATCAAGAGTAGTAGAAGTTAAACAAAAGCAACTCCATTATTAGGCTACAGAACAGAATCCAATCATCCAAGCAAGTAAACCTCAAACACAAACACACACACACACTAGACATATAGTAATTAGGTGAATATCAAGCAGCAGGTTTGACAGTTTTAGCTGGGAAGTCAAGGAGAATAGCCTTGTCAATCACAGCAGAGAATGTGGTCGAAAACTCGAGGTGATTCGGATGAGCAGCAAACGCAGCGAAATCCTCCTTGCTTCCGAATGTCATCAAGAACGAGTGCGTAAATCCTTGCCTCAGAACATCAGGGCTCTCCTTATCTTGTCCCCTGCCCAAATCAATATCATAAACAATTTTATTACATTGATCATATGGAAATGGTTAACTAACTACTACTCCACTACTAACCAGACAAAGGACTTGACAGTATCCATTTCGGAGACGAGCTTCTCCAATCCTTGCAAAACGTCGTCCACAACGACGTCGTCTTTGAACTTCACCAGCACCAGATGATTGAATTCAGCCATTGCTGACCCAAAATAAACTCACCACACCCTTACTATAGATGCACACAATTTGAGTGTGAATTGGACAGTCAAGAGTGCCACACATTTAAAACTTGGACAATGTAAGATTTTTAAAGGGTGGTCTGTTCTAGTGGGGTGGGGCCAATTCCCACTAGCCTCTCTGTGTTTTCACATTTTCTCACCCAATTTTTCCACTTTGGATTTTCAATTTAATTGGGTCCTCTGAGTTATTCCAGCTAGATCTTCATTATCTATATTCCTCTACATGTATTTTTTTTTGTTAGTAAAAATCAAATTTTGAGTATATAAGGTCACACCTCCAAAAATGGTTGTGCAAGAACATTTATAATCGGAAGTAAGATCTTTTGTTATATTTTTTGAATCATATATTTTGTATTTACTACTACTAATGCATGTCATATGCGTTAAATATCATATCATATATCAAAATTAGTGTGGGGGGAGCAAGAATCCAAATAAATAAAAATAAAAGTGGTCTCCTCCTCTTCACTGTTTATGTAACAAGTTGTTTACTGAATGGCTACTGTGGTAGTGTAGTGCCTTAGCTGTCATCAATGGAATTCTAATTCCTTGTACAAGTAGAGAAAAAAAAACAGACATATAACTCGGAATTGTACACATTGGATTCTAGTTATTAGAACAGTATTGTGTTCCATATCTCAATAGGTTATAATACTCTCCTGTATCATTTTATCATACACGAAATCCTATAGTATCTTTTACTATCAGAAAAGTTTATATGGATGCAATATAGATTTTGATCTATAATACTACTAGTATTTTTTTAGAAATCATGGTATTAAATATGCCCGGTCAATGGATTTTGACCAAATAATAAATGTGACGAGACATTTAATTTTGTGAAATTAAATGACATAGCGTCGATCTACATTTTACGTAGATAAATGTAGTATATTCACTTTCTCAAATCCGATTTCCGGTGAGTGAGAAATAGTGGATTAAAGTTGGGCATAATTAGCTTTTAATTAAAGCTTGGAGTTGGAGCTTAGGGAATAATTAACTAGTGTTAATTATCCCACATTGGAGGATTAACACATCTTTTAATGTGTATAAATTAAGTGACTTTATGTTACTTAATAATTATAGTGGACCAAGATGGGTGAAAGAGCCCACACGCGCGCGCCGCCGCCGCCCGCCCGTGCACGTGCTCGCGGTCGCGGTCGCGGGCCCGATCCCGATCCCGATCCCGATCTTGGTCTTTGGGTGGTCTTTGGGCTTGGGGCTTGGCCAAACTATTCTTTTTGGACCATCGCCGAGTCAGCAATCCAAATGGCTTGACACGTCGTCAAGCGAGGCACAGTCACGGCTACCACGTGAGAAATCCACACGCTCCACATGCGAAAGGCACACGCATGCCACACGCTCGTAACCGACGTCGGTTACGAATCTGCCATGATGAGCCTTCATGGCTCGGTTGACCCTGCCTGGTGGCTTGGCCTATAAATAGGCTAGCCATACCACTGCATTAGGACACACATACAAGCATTCTCTGCATAAGCTCTCTCCCTCTCTCTGCATTGTCCTTCTGTCGAATCTCTGCTCTCTCCTCCATCCCGTTCGCCGGAGCTCTACTGATTGCGGTGCTGCATTAATAGAGACGTAGCCGTTTTACCTTTGGGGACGACACGCCAAACCGAAGAGGACTACCGGGGCGTATCTCGTCTTGCGGGAAGAGGCCTCCTCGACTCGGCTAATCATACTGGTTTAGTAGTTTCGATTCTACGTTGTAATTTTTAAGTTCAGTTCCTCCTTTTCTTTTCTTTTGGGTTGTATTACGCCCGGTTTTGTTATCTCTTGTAATCCAGAAACCAACAATCGCAAGACGAGATAACTTGCTTTTGAAGGGTTTTTGACCTCTAAACTGAACTTAAAATTTCGAAACTTAATACACCTTTGCTAGAGATGTCGACTGAATCCAACAACGCTGCTGCCACCACCACCACCGCCGCCATTCTCTCCACCATGGCGACCACTGGACCGGTCAACACCTCATCGATTCCCTCGATGATGCCAACCCCCGGCTTCCCAGCTGCCTCATCCACCGTCCCTTGGGTTTGGGACAACCCCTTCGGGGCGTCCACTGGTTCCACCTTTGGTGGTTCGGTTGGTTCCACTTTTAGTGGTTCCTTCGGATCCTTTAATGGATCGAGTGTTGGTGCCTTTGGGCTCAATACTGGTGTTGGATCTTCCGGGATCAACACGAATGTGGGGGGCACTATGCCCAACACGAATGTGGGGGGCACTATGCCCAACACGAACATGGGGGGCTCTATGCCCAACCAAGTTGTTGGCTCCTTCGGGGGCAACGGAATTGGTTCCTTCAATGGACCAAGTGCGGCACCTATGGCACCAAGAATGATGCCACCCGCCGAGAAGCCACCAAAGTTTGGAGGATCTGACTTCAAGCGGTGGTACCAAAAGATGTTGTTCTACTTGACAACATTGGGCGTCGCCAACTTCCTCACGGAGAACGAGCCGCCCGCGCCAAGCGACCAAGAGACTAGGCTCGAAGTCATGGCGGACTATGAAGCTTGGAGAAAAGGGGATTATCTATGTAAAAATTTTATTTTAAGTGCATTAGATGATAGCCTCTATAATGTATACTCCAATGTAACCACATCTAAACAAATGTGGGAAAACCTAGAAAAGAAGTATAGCATAGATAATGCTGCAGGGACGGAACAAGTTGTAGCATCCAAGTTTATGGACTACAAAATGGTCGACTCTCGACCCGTCATGGAGCAAGTCCAAGAGCTCCAAATGATCATCCACTCATTAGTGGCTGAAGGGATGACCTTGCCCGACAAATTCCTAAGGTGCACGATCATTGACAAGCTCCCTCCAAGTTGGAAGGACTTCAAGAGTTATCTCAAGCACAAGCGAAAGCAGATGACCCTTGAAGACTTGATCATGAAGTTGCGCATCGAGGCCGACGTGCGCAAAAGTGATCAAAAGGCTAAGGGCTTCACCCCAAATGAGGCCAAAGCCAATCTGTTGGAGCGGGGCGGACCCTCCAACAAACGCCCTCGCCCAAACCGTCCAAATGACAAAGGGAAGGGAAAGCAGCCTTCAAAGAAGTTTGAAGGCGACTGCTACAAGTGTGGCAAACCAGACCACTTTGCTAAAGACTGCCGCAGCAAGAAGAAGAAGCCGGCAGCCCACGTCGTTGAGAAGGAGTTCAAGGACTGGGATGAGAACGACCTCATTGCAGTGGTCACTGAAGAGGTTAACCTTGTTGATAACAAGGGAGGCTGGTACATCGACACCGGCGCTACTGCTCATGTTTGCTCCGACAGGAGCAAGTTTGCCTCCTACACTGCTGTTGAAGGGAGGAAAATCAACATGGGGAATCAAGCATCGTCCGAAGTCCTCGGCGTTGGCAACGTGATTCTCATGATGACGTCTGGCCTAACTATCACCTTGAAGGATGTGCTGCATGTCCCGGACATCCGCAAGAACCTAGTGTCAGGATCAATACTAGTTAATAAGGGGTTTAAACTTGTATTTGAGTCCGATAGGTTTGTCTTGTATAAGTTTGGAAAATCCCTCGGAAAAGGTTATGTAACCGATGGGCTTTTCAAGCTTAGTGTAGCAACTCGCAGTGTTGCAAAGCCATTGGCGAATAATAATAAAGCATCTACTTCCTCTTATTTGACCGAGTCTTCAAATTTGTGGCATTGTAGATTGAGACATGTAAATTCAAAAGCCATTAAAAGATTAGTAAATTTGGATTTACTAAAGGCTAATGAATTGGATATCCAAGATAAATGTGAAATTTGTCTTGAAGCAAAAATGACTAAGTTGCCGTTTCACTCGGTTGAACGGAGCACAAAACCCCTTGAATTAATTCACACGGACGTATGTGATTTAAAGATGGTGCAAACAAGAGGTGGTAAAAAGTACTTTATCACTTTCATAGATGATTGCACAAGGTATTGCTACATTTATCTTTTAAGAAGTAAAGATGAAGCAATAGAAGCGTTCAAAAATTATAAGAACGAAGTTGAGAATCAACTTGGTTGTAAAATCAAAATGATTCGAAGCTATAGAGGAGGCGAATATGTAGCCCCGTTTGAGGAGTTATGCAACGCAAGTGGTATAATTCATCAAACAACTGCTCCATATTCACCACAATCTAATGGTGTTGCAGAACGCAAAAATCGAACTCTAAAAGAGATGATGAATGCACTGCTTCTAACTTCAGGATTACCACATAACATGTGGGGGGAAGCTGTTTTGACAGCCAACTATATCTTGAATAAGATCCCTCTCAAAGGAAAAGATGTCACTCTTTATGAGTTGTGGAAGGGAAGGAAGCCATCCTACAAATACCTCAAAGTGTGGGGGTGTTTGGCAAAGGTGATGGTTCATCCGCCCAAAGAAGTTACAATCGGACCTAAGACGGTTGATTGCATCTTCATTGGATATGCACTTAACAGTAGTGCATATCGATTTGTTGTTCACAAGTCTGAAATATCGACTATCACAGTAGGAACAACAATTGAGTCGAGGAATGCTGTATTTCTCGAAAATACATTTCCTTGCAAAGACAAGGAAAAAAGTCTCAACCAATTCTGAGACAAGAATTGAAGAAGCCACTAGTTCTAAACAAGTGGAAGAAGAAGCCACTAGTTCTAAATCAGCAGATGCGGAACCTGAATCGCGCAAGCGTGCAAGGCCCGATCCAAAAGATATAGTACTAAGACGTGGTAATAGAGTCAGAACACCAAAAACTTTTGGTCCTGACTACATTGCTTTCATGTTGGATGAAGAACCAACATCGATAAAAGTAGCCTTTGCTGGCCCAGACGGGCTGCATTGGAGAGAAGCTGTTCAAAGCGAAATTGATTCAATTTTGCTAAACCACACATGGGTGTTGGTTGATTTGCCCGAAGGTGCTAAACCTTTAGGATGCAAATGGGTTCTTAAAAGAAAGTTTAAGGCCGATGGAACAGTTGATAAGTATAAAGCCCGATTAGTAGTAAAGGGTTTTAAACAAAAGGAAGGACATGACTTCTTCGATACCTATTCACCTGTATCAAGGATTACATCTATACGAGTGCTTCTCGCTATTGCTGCATTGCACAATCTTGAGATTCATCAAATGGATGTAAAGACCGCGTTTCTAAATGGTGAACTAGAAGATGAAATCTATATGGAACAACCCGAAGGGTTTGTAGTACCTGGACAAGAGAAAAAGGTATGCAAGCTCGTAAAGTCCCTATATGGATTGAAACAAGCGCCATTGCAATGGCACTTGAAGTTTGATAATGTGATGTTATCAAATGGGTTTAAAATCAACGAGTGCGACAAATGTGTCTACATCAAGAGCACTAATAACGGTCATGTTATAGTGTGTCTCTACGTTGATGATATGTTAATCTTGGGTAGCAACACTCAAGTAATTAACGATATAAAGGCCATGTTAAAGAGAAACTTTGACATGAAAGACATGGGTCTAGCCGATGTAATTCTTGGAATGAAGATTCTAAGAACGAATGATGGAATCATCTTAACACAATCACATTATGTTGAGAAGATATTGAATAAATTCAAAGCCTATGATGGCGCGCCGGTTAAGACTCCAATTGAACTCGACGTTCACTTGAGCAAGAACAAAGGCGAGCCCGTTGCTCAAGAAGAGTATGCACGGGTCATCGGGTGCATTATGTACTTGACTAATTGCACTCGACCTGACATCGCTTGTGCCGTGAACAAGTTGAGTCGTTACACGAGCAATCCAAGCAAAGAGCATTGGAGAGCTCTTGTAAGGGTTTTGAGATATTTAAAACATACTCAAAATTATGGGCTACGCTTCTCGAGATACCCCCGGTACTTGAAGGGTACTGTGATGCCAATTGGATATCTGATAATAGAGACTCACTTTCGACAAGTGGATACAACTTTACTATTGGGGGTGGTGATGTATCGTGGAAATCCACAAAACAGACATGTATAGCCCGATCAACAATGGAATCGGAGTTCATTGCCTTGGATAAGGCTGGTGAGGAAGCCGAGTGGCTTAAGAACTTCCTTGAAGACATTCCATGTTGGTCTAAGCCAGTGCCACCAGTGCTGATCCACTGCGATAGCCAAGCAGCTATTGGAAGGGCAAACAATGGCTTCTATAACGGTAAGTCTCGACATATACGTCGACGACATAACACCGTGAGACATTTGATCACAACAGGGGTGATTACAATTGACTATGTGAAGTCAATAGATAATTTAGCGGATCCGCTAACCAAAGGGTTAAACCGTGATCAAATGAATAAGTTGCTAGATGGAATGAGTTTGAAATCCACAAACTAAAGAACTATCACAGTGGTAACCCAACCATGATGACTGGAGATCCCAAGAACTTGGTTCAAAGGGACAACTAAGCTATGAGAGTTCATGGAAAACACTCAAACTATATCTATTCCCTAAGAGCAATAGAGTGTTGGAGAACTTGCCTAGTGGTAAAGGCTAAGTCTATGACTTTTAATGGTTCTTAAAGATCTCAAAGAGATGGAATTCTCAAAGAGACCAAGTATGGCAAGGTACTTGACTAAGAATCACCTATGTAAGTGCGAAGTGTGGTCGCTTCATAAAAAATGCACTTATGAATCCAAAGTGGTGTCCAAGACCGCAATGGACACAAAACGTGAGAACGGATGAGGTTGAGGTGTTTAAGCGTTAACACCATTGTCTCGGTGCACGCCGTGGGGGATTAGTTCAAAGCATCGCGCTACTAAGCCGCCTGTGTATCCGATGGTGTCGACTATGGAGGGTTCAAAGTCAACAACTACCTATCCTTATGCTTATATACCTCTCGAGGGTTGAGCTTGTGTCTGCATGCATATGCATTCGGCTATTTCCACTCATGTGGGGGATTGTAGAAATCATGGTATTAAATATGCCCGGTCAATGGATTTTGACCAAATAATAAATGTGACGAGACATTTAATTTTGTGAAATTAAATGACATGGCGTCGATCTACATTTTACGTAGATAAATGTAGTATATTCACTTTCTCAAATCCGATTTCCGGTGAGTGAGAAATAGTGGATTAAAGTTGGGCATAATTAGCTTTTAATTAAAGCTTGGAGTTGGAGCTTAGGGAATAATTAACTAGTGTTAATTATCCCACATTGGAGGATTAACACATCTTTTAATGTGTATAAATTAAGTGACTTTATGTTACTTAATAATTATAGTGGACCAAGATGGGTGAAAGAGCCCACACGCGCGCGCCGCCGCCGCCGCCCGCCTGCCCGAGCCCGAGCCCGTGCTCGTGCTCGCGCTCGCGCTCACGGGCCTCGGGCCCGGGCCCGATCCCGATCCCGATCTCGATCTCGATCTTGGACTTGGACTTGGATCTTGGTAATTGGTCTTGGCAATTGGTCTTTGGGTGGTCTTTGGGCTTGGGGCTTGGCCCAAACTATTCTTTTTGGACCACCGCCGAGTCAGCAATCCAAGTGGCTTGACACGTCGTCAAGCGAGGCACAGTCACGGCTGCCACGTGAGAAATCCACACGCTCCACATGCGAAAGGCACACGCTCGTAACCGACGTCGGTTACGAATCTGCCATGATGAGCCTTCATGGCTCGGTTGACCCTGCATGGTGGCTTGGCCTATAAATAGGCTAGCCATACCACTGCATTAGGACACACATACAAGCATTCTCTGCATAAGCTCTCTCCCTCTCTCTGCATTGTCCTTCTGTCGAAGCTCTGCTCTCTCCTCCATCCCGTTCGCCGGAGCTCTACTGATTGCGGTGCTGCATCAATAGAGACGTAGCCGTTTTACCTTTGGGGACGACACGCCAAACCGAAGAGCACTACCGGGGCGTATCTCGTCTTGCGGGAAGAGGCCTCCTCGACTCGGCTAATCATACTGGTTTAGTAGTTTCGATTCTACGTTGTAATTTTTAAGTTCAGTTCCTCCTTTTCTTTTCTTTTGGGTTGTATTACGCCCGGTTTTGTTATCTCTTGTAATCCAGAAACCAACAATTTTAATAATTATTAAGAATATTTTAGTAAAAACTAGTAGTATAATAGAATGTGTATGTATAATTTACAATAACTATAATCCAGTATTAGTTTATACTGACCTCGAGTCTTAGGTGCGGACCAAATTTCCTAGCATACTTACTGACTACTGAGAGTGCTATGAGCAGGGGCGGACACACTAAGGCAAAGGGTGGGGCTTAAGCCCTTACCCAAATGTTATTTTTCGTTTTTTTCCACTGGTACAATTTTTGAAATTTCCAGAAGCCATCTATAGCCCTTACTAAAATAACCCACTAAAGACTAAATCGTCGAGTATAAATAAAAGAAAAAGGCTGAGTTTGAGTATCTGAAAATGCTTAAAGAAACAATAATGGCAATTGTATGTTGGAAACTTGAAACTAAGAAGAAGAGTATTGAATATTAGTAATATAATATTACTAGTCCTATTTACTATACATAGTAGGCTACTGGCACTCTTTAAGGCTATATAAGTGTAGAATATAGACTATAAGTGTTTAGGGTTTTCAAATTTTTTATAGAGATGAGTATCTTTTTGAAAACTAACCCTTTTTTTATTACTATAAATTAAAGATAATTACATGACTACTTTAAATTAAACTCATTCTTCTTCAAGTTAAAAACCTCCAAATTAGAAGCATGCTGATTATTTGTTTCATTCTTTAGGTTAGATATATGTTATACTAGTTTAATGTACTATAAAATATTTATGTACATCTATAATTTTGCTGATTGTATTTTCCGTTCGTAAAATACATTCCTACTTTTTAAAAATAGTAAAGTGACAAAAAAATAAAGAAAAAATGTAGTTGAAGTACGATTAGAGAAAAATGACACTCAAGTAGAGAAAATTATATATATTGACTATATAAAATATGTGTGCAACGAAGCCCTTACAAGAAAAATTTTCTGCGTCCGCCCCTAGCTATGAGAATGTATAATTCATATCTTATACTCCACTATTTTTTTCTAAAAGAATATGATAAACTTTTCTCGGAATTTTTTCCCAATTTTACTAGTGAATCTAGTGATTGTTTATTTCTTGAATGGTATATATATACCTGTTACACTCTAATAATGCACTTTCAACATAATTTTTTGTGTGGCGCATAATTTTACTAGCAATAAAAGTAGAGCATACTTTGAAATAAAATATCTGTATAAAAATGGATAGAAAGACTATTGCAATGTGCAAGTCATATCACGTATATGTCCCATTTCCAGCAAATGTGATGTGATTAATTGTATACGTGAACGAAATCGATGATACGACATCACTTGTCTGCTCGCTCCACTGCCTGTTGCTATTACAAAAGGCGATGTCGCGAAAACATTATTTCGACTCATAAATATAGGATTTTAATTCTACAATCATCAACTGGTTACATGAAAAATTACAAATTACTGAAGAATTTACATATGAATGCAGGTATTTTGTATATATAAAATTCTAAAATATGGCGCTACTTAGGTGACAATATTAATGTAAATAAAACACACATTTGGAGATGGAGAGCGCGTGTGACAACGCCTAATTCCTAAACAATTTAGGAACTTTGACCTAATTCTTGTAATAAATTCTACAATAACATCATTTTTTTGATTCGTAGTAAAGTATTCATGCTTATTGTCAATTTAATATGAAGGTTATATATAGCCTAGCGATAAGCATATGGTCGATCTTAAGGGAGATATTAATTATTTCTTCTTGTTTCTTCAATTGCTTGCAAAGATGTTAATTTAGGGAATACAACAATGTAGCTATCGAGCTTAACTAGATCTCGCAAAATTATAAGTTCATGTTTATAAATTATAATTCGATCGAGGTCTTCCTATGTAGGAAAATGTCGTGAGCTGTTTTTGACGATCCGACCATGTGTAGGATTGGACCTTTGTCCTTTTATTCGAACCCGATGTGCACCCGAATTCTTACCTCGTATACTCTAGAGTCGAGATCATGGATATCTCCCGGTTCAGGCAATAAAGTAAGTATATGTACATCTTTATACGATCTCTTGGATGGCAAGTGTAATCTCCCAATTTTATGATGAAATAAGTAGAAAAGTGTGGCAAGAAGAAATAGCCGACAAGAAAGGGAGATGGCTTGTGCACAAGAACGTGGAATTCCTAATAAAATCAGGGTGTGTCCAAAAGGACTCTGCAAAAGAGGAATAATAATGCAAGATTTCCATAAAGTTGAAGACTATCATACCATCTCTATAAAGACTATAGTCAGTTCTCAGACAAACGCAAAATGATGTATGGAATCTATTGCACGAACAACTATAGAGACATTGTTTCAGCTTTCAATTATTCATATATATACCCAACCAATCTTTATTGTAATAATTTATTAATTATGGAGCTAGTATGAACTAATTAAGTTACTTACCCGTTTAAAATTAATTAATCAGAATGAATCGTAAATTAATTAGATGATAGTTAGATGGTTTGTAACATGAAATTAGTTAGAACATATCAACGTCATTTTAATTGCAAAAAGAAAAATAAATGAATTAATGAATATAGTATGATTCCGTTGGCTGTCGCTATTGATTTTATTCACTTTTTCTTTTTCTTTTTCCTTCTTTCTCGATTATGGATGGGCACATTACTTTACGTCTATTTCATTGAAAAGTATGTATGGATGTTTTAATTCCAATTCTCATTGTAATTTCTTTTAATTCATATTTTTTTAATAGGGATCAAAATAATTACCATCTTTTGAATTTCGAAAGATCTACATAAGCAACGACTTGGAATGTGGAGCTCGGAAAAGTTCGAATGTAAGATGATTAATTTTTTGTAGTCAAATGCAGCTAGAAGATGTATTTAAGTTTAATTTGAGTTGCGTAACTTTAAGTTTAATTTGACCATGAAACAATCACTTTTAATTACGGACTATTAAGTTATACTCCCTCCGTCCCATGCTACTCGCACTTTTCATTTTAGGCCGTAAATTTGGGATTGATTTTTTTGTGTGATTAAAAAAGAATTTTAGGTGTAATGAGACATCACTTAATAAAAGAGCTCTTAACTTAAACTAACATATTAATTAAATGCATTAATTCTAACTTAAATTATAAATAGTGTAAGGACTTTGTGACGAGCCGAAAAGCAAACGTGCGAGTAGCACGGGACGGAGGGAGTATAATAAAAGAGTAAATTTATATACCAACGTCTACAGATGTCAATGTAACCCGAACCCGCGGGCCGGCCCGAATAACCCGATAAAAATACAGGGTTAGGGTTGTTATTTTGCTGCCCGAATTTAAAATCGGGCCATTCGGGCTGACCCGTTCGGGTTGTCGGGTTAGGGGGCTGACCCGTTCGGGTTACGGGTCGGCCCGTCAGGTTGAAGACTTCTGCACAACGAGCAGTTTTTGTAACTGTCAGAACTTTCTCTACAAAGCTCCGATTGAGGCGTGCAATATATCCACACGAAGCTCTTTCGAAGACGAAGAGAATGATATGTATTAGAGGTTTATCAGACTTCAAAATCGCGAGAAACATTGACTCAAACAAGTCTGCTGCACATCCACATATTTTGTGTACATTTTCTAATCCATTTTCTATCATTTCTCAACAAACATGTAAACATACCAAAATATAGAAATATAATCAAAATCATCCAAGACAACCCTCTAAAACCATGCAAAATCCAAATACGTCAACCGGCTATATAAGATCACGAAAAAAATCACTATGTGGTTCATGGATTCATAAATACTCGTATATAAAAGCTTTCTTTTAGTATATTTCCAATATAATAGTGCAAAGTGTTTTGACGCCGCTTCGTCATTGAATTATGCGTACTTTGATGATTCTTAAAACAAAGATAAATTATTATTTGACTTATTTACAGCTGGAATAAATTAAATTTGACCAATCATAATTCAAGAAAATTTAGAGTTACTCCAATTAGCTAGCATCTTGATAATTCACTCTTTAACAATTCAAAATATTTTTGTTACATCTACGATGCACCTCTCACGTTATGAAAATTTTATTTAATTGATTTATGTTTGAATTTTGAAACAAAGTGTTAATTTATGTTTTAAATACATAAACATACTATTGATAGATATTTTGTAAATAATTATGTAATGAATAAGTTATTTAAATTTAAATAACTTAATCTTTTTTAAAAATATTAAAGAAAATTAAAAATACGTATTTCACTGTAGAATGATTAATTTAAAATATGTATATAATTAAAGAAAATTTAAAATACATGTTATTTTTTTGAAAATATTAAAAGAATTAAAAATATGTATTGGCCCTAATAACCCGATGGGTTAGCCCGAAACCCGAAGGGTTAGGGTCGAACTTTTATAACCCGAAAAAATCATAACCCGAATAGCCCGTACCCGAATGGCCCGAACCCGAACGGGTTGGCCTGATTGACATCCCTACCAACGTCTATAGTAAATAACAAAAAGACTGAATAGAATTATCATTTTCAAACCACAAGACCATTGTACATTATAAATTTTCTTTAACAGATTGGGCCGGTAAAAGTATATTGGGCCTATAAATCGTTACCGCCCATTTTAAATAAAGACAAATTTATTGTCAAAGTAAGCACCAAGTCCAACACAGATTTTTTGCCCTGAGTCAAAGCCTTGTCATTTAAGTGTTTGATTTAAATTTGCGGCGTTGTGAGTCAAAACCATTGTTCTTAACTCTTTTAAGAATCCTAACTTATTGTAAAATAATGATCATGTATAATTGTCCTTTTCGTTATAAAAACCGGATTATTCTGGTCAATAGCAAAACAAGAATGTTTGATTGGGATGTTATCAATTTACGATGTCACGGCTGAAAACCATTTATTTATTTAAAAATATAAGAGCAGTGGACAAGAATGTTTTTCAAACTTAAGATTAGTATATATATCTCACCTCTAATTAGAAGATTCACTCTGAAATATAGCTAGATTGAACATTTTAATAATAATTTGCAAACTCATAAATTTAATTTCAAGTATTTTACCGGTTTAAGATATTGATTGAACATAAGATTATATTTTACACTGAATTAATTTAAAAGTCATAGGTATAGAACTATATTGTAAAATGTATATATGAAATTTAATTGTTTCTTGAAAGAATTGAGAAATGATTACATTGATATACGTACTACTTTTCGTAATTAGACAAATACAGTCTTATTGAGATGACAAACCTTTATATCCTATAACCTAAGGATATATACACGTGTATAGTAAGACATCCTAGGAAACTAGAACGTCGAAGGCGTCCCTACTTATATTGACTCTTCAAAGTTATAACACTGGCCACACATAACATTACCATATGAGTAGTTATTAAGTGCTCGACTAATTAGAGGTTAATATT
The DNA here is from genome assembly GCF_004379255.2 of Salvia splendens. NCBI lineage: Eukaryota > Viridiplantae > Streptophyta > Magnoliopsida > Lamiales > Lamiaceae > Salvia > Salvia splendens. The sequence goes on from NC_056039.1 coordinate 5,599,273, forward strand.
CACTCTTTTGATAGTATATATAATAACACGCCCACACACACGCAGTGGCGGATCCAGAATCCGAAAATGGAGAGGGCAGAATATATAATATTAACTTGATTTAGTGCAGACATGACTATTTTTTTCATTGTTCGGGGCAACGCCGAAGGCAAACGGAGGGGGCGGACATGTTAATTTTACGTCCCAATTATTGGAAAGGGAACTTTGAAGAGTTTCAAGAATATTAGAAGAAGAAGTATAGAGTTTCAAGGAGAGAATATTTATTAGATGGGGTCTCAAAATGTATAGTTCCTAAGCACATTTAATTTACCCATCTCTATAGCCATATAAATAGAGGTAAAGAATGTATCTACAAAACGGCAGAAATAATACAATCAATCTTTTCTCAATTCTCAACACTAATAAGGGGAAAATAGTCGCCCGGAGGGGGCGACCGCCCCCTCTTGCCCCTAGATCTGCCACTGCACACACACGTGTATACTAGTAGTATACTTACTAAAGAGTTAGTATGAATTATCTATTGTTAGTTAATTGAGTTTAGACGTTAGAGCATCCACAGTGGGGCGGAGGATAGCCTGCCCGATGCATCCTCCGCCCTATCGTCCGCCACTGTAGGTGGGCGGACGATGCGCCCTCCTTCCTCCGTGCCCTATGCATCGTCCGCGGACGATCATGTAATTTTTGCTTCCTCCGGACTATCCTCCGCCCCATTGCGGGGGTCCGGGCGATGCAACACAATTTCCTTTTTTTGTTTTTTTTTATATTTTCTTATATATATATCACCAATTCTTTTACTTCATTTCACTTCTTTCACTCCACTCTCTTCCCCATCTCAATTTCTCTCTCAATTCAATAATGAATCCGACGATTTTCCATATTTGCAAACATAAAATATAAAAAATAAAAAACAAACTCTGACAATAGGACTTGGCTTTAATTTGTGGTGTTTTTATATTTATTTTTTCTAATTGATATATTTGCAAACATAAAAAATAAAAAACAAATACTACAAAACAGGAGTTAAAACTATAGGACTATAGGGCGTCCCACTGCAGGTGGATGGGGTGGAGGATAAAATGCTGATGTGGCGGAGGATAGATCGCCCCATTGTGGATGCTCTTACATTTTAAGTTTTAATGTGATTTCCCGTGGTGGGTATAGGTGCTTAAGTCTCTACCATCTTCATACATTAATTCTTCTTCTTTTATCTAAATTGCTATGTGAAAATTATATTAGAAATCTAAATCACCTAAAAATTTGTGCAGTAAAATTTTACTCCTTTCGTCCCCAATTAGGAGTCAGACCGGACACAAGTTTTAAGGAAGTGTTTGAATGTGTGGTGTAATAAATGGAGTTAGACAGTGGAATGTGGTACCTCTTTGACTTTTAGGGTATTTTTTATGTCCAAATATAGTAAGTAGGAAGAGTGACTCTTAATCGGGGACGGACCGAAATGGAAAAGAGTGACTCTTAATCGGGGACGGAGGGAGTATATCACAACTATGATTTTTGCACTGCATAAACGTTCATACCTTTCTCATCCATTCCAAATTATTTATTTGAATACTTGATTAATCGCAATCTAACAAGAGAAGTGTCACCTTCTTTGTCATATCAATCTATAATCTCATTAAGAGAAACTAAATCGTTAATGGTGGTTGGTAATTGCATAATTGGTATAGGGTAATGGAATGGAAATTGAATCCCCAGTCACAAATTTATTCTCAGTTACTTTTATACCATTTTTGTCCTATTAAAAATGATTTTTTTAGATTGTCCACTTAAAAATAAAATGTTTCATAAAAAAACAACGTCTTCCTTATTTATTCATTCTCTCTTATTTTATTATCTTTTCATTAACTTACAAAATAATTGAGTAAGTACTACATTAAAATCTCATACTGAAAAATAAATATTTCATATATAATGTGATAGATGGAGTATATAATAGTTTGTAGTATGATTTTTTATTAGGAATTAGTATAATTCCAGAATATATGACCATTTTTTATAAGGATAAAAGGATGTTAGTTGTTAACAGTCCATATTATTGCGGTTCCGCCCAAAATTTGCGAGCCACAGACCTCGAAATGTTTCCACAAACACGCGACTCTATATGGTCAACGCCGTATCACAACAAAATGGAGACTTCCATCATACTAAGATTTATTACTATAAATACACCACAAGAAATTGAAAACAATACTACAAAAGCTCCATAGACACACATCTAATCATCTTTAATTTATGGATTCAAAAACTCCAACTCCATCAAGCGAGCCGCCTTGTAAGATGAAAGGAGAGAAGAAAAGAGGCGCGAAGCAAAGCCCCTGGAGGCCGGCTTCGTTGGAGGTGGAGTTTGTGGATGAGGAGGCGTTGTATAACATGCCGCTGCTGGTGGATAGCATGGCACAAGGGATGCTTCTCACTCCCCCAGCTCTCAACAATTGGACTCATGACAATCCTCATATCGACTTCGACTTCACTCTCTGGACAGACTACTTCTACTTCTCTTCTCTACTTCAAATTAAACTAATGTGTAAATTCAGTTCCCACATATGCACATGATGACATTATGTTTGTTGCTGAGGAGACACTTCAATTAAGTAAATGAAAATCTATCTTATACTCTTATTTAATTCCAAGTGGTAGTCTTTTATTAGCAATGCCAATTTCAATGATATATAGTATCGGAATTCTATTTGTTGAGGCTTTTGCGTGAAATTCAGACATTTCTAAGGGTAGGTTAGTGCACTTGAAAAAACACTTACACTATTCACGTGCTTGTTGCACTAAATAATCTACGATATAATCTAGTATTGAATTGTGAGATTAATTTAGTCATATGAGGTTAGCTATGACTAATTATCCCATGATTATTCATCTAGGATAATTTTAGTGAACAACCCAAAATGTGTGTCCAGGGCGGAGCCACGGTGGGGCTAGGGGGATTATATATATTATATGTATGCAACGATTCATATATCAAATTCTAGTGGTTTTGGTCTGAACTTAAGCCTTGTGTTTGTGAGGTATTGAGTTCGGTCCCTTCCTGGGGCATTCTATTATTTAGGATCTGTTCCCTTCAATTTTGGATTCATCTTTTTAGTATATTTGATTCTAAAGCCATGCTTGTAGTTCATTTGCTTTTTTTTATTCTCAAATTAATGCATATTTTTGTTGATTTTCTCATATTTATATATATTTCATGGAGTTTCTCACATTAGAAACTTTTATTAATTTTTTACTAGTAAATTTGTATAAATCATTTTAAATTGCAATAGTAAAAAATGAATTTTATTAGTAAAATCGGTGATATGCTCCAAAATATAATTTTTTCATCATCCATTTCTCACACATATCTTTTTATATTGCTCAAGTCCGAGCTGTTTCCGTGTCGTTAGCGCTGAACACATTCAACAGATTTTAGTAGTAGATTGGGCACCCACTGTAAAATTTTTGGCTCCGCCACTGTGTGTGTCGGTGTCATGTGCTTAAAGGCACCGGGTTGCAAATACCATACCTATAAGCACTTGAATTTAAACTCATAAAGTATTAAATATATCTTCTAGGGTTAATAATTGTCGTACTTAGCAATTATAATATTTATTTATTTATTCTTAATCGTTTTATGGTGGATTTAGTATATAGGACTGACAATATAACGATTTTAAATTTTTAAATTTGTTTTTACGAGTTTAAGTAATTCTGATCTTTTTAAGAGGATAAAAATCAAGTAAATTAATCCCCAAATTGTAGAAATAATTGTTGGCTTTAAAGATACCTCTAGTACTATTCAACTCATCTTAGCAAATGAAGTTCATTAGTTTATACAAATTTTATCTAATTAGGCTAATTCTTATTCTTATAAATAAAAATCACAGTTTTGGCGATTTTCGATGTGTAATGAAATGAAAAGTTGCATTATTTGGTGCCAAATTAATGGTTGGGAAAAAAAGATGTGTTTAACGTTCTGGGATTTCATTTGTATGGTCGGGAGAGAAAACGGAACTGATTGAAGGTTGCTGAGCCCACACAATACGTCGCAATCTTTAAATTAATTTAAATTTAAATAATATTTATTGCAAAAATGTCATTGTTTTTCGAATCACATCAGATGTTGAAAAGTTGCCGCTAATGGAAGCTCGTTTTGTTGGTGACGAATTCGAAACTAACTTGTCTCATTATTTTTTCTAGAAACATGATAGATGGATACCAAACTGTTGAATATTGGACTCCATTCTGGTAACTGGGCCAAAGTTGTGACAAGCCCGTTGGGAATTAAATCAGGCCCAAATTTGATTTAGGCTCGTCTCATTTAATTCACTTACCAGATAGCTCCGATGGCCGCCACGTGTGCACCTCCACACGGATCCTGAGTCCCAGTCGTTGGATGGAGGGTTGTGTGTTATTTGCTGAGTGATATATCACCGTCTCCTCACTTCCTCTCCTCAGTTAGTCTGTTACTCTCTCTCTCTCTCTTGTGATTTACTCTACCTTCTATCTACACTGCCGTTCATCTTCTCTGAACTCTTTCTTCCTCTGGTGATCCTCGGTTTTAGCGTAGATCATCGGTTCTGATCTGGAGTTTGGTCACTGCTTCAGTTTCATTCTCAGATCTGGTTCGAGGTCTGACGACAGGGTTAGATCTGGCTTTGATCAGAGGTGTTCTTGTGAGATCTTGTGTTGTGAGGCGGAGATCCAAGTGGTTCGTGGTGATCCGTGTGTGAGAAGGTTGTGGTGTGCGGTATTCGGTGAGGTCTAGGGTTTCTGATCTCAGACAGGGTAGTCCGCTCAACGGTTTCCTCTCTGTGATTTCCGGTTGAGATTTGGGGAGGTCCAAGGCCTAGTGCAGTCACTGCTATGACCTGAGTCATATTCTCTAATCTCTACATTCTGAATACTGTCTGTATATGTGTTAGATTCTACAGAGTCCTTTCTTGTTATACTGACGTTGTTCTTAGTGTGCAGGTGTTAAACCGGTGTAAGCGTTGAGACCAGATCCTGACGAGGAGCTGATCTTAGCTAGGTTTCCGGTTGTAACCAGTACTTAATTAGATTATACGTAGATCCTATTGTAATAAATCTTTTGTATTTCAGCTTGTAACTCCGAGGTTAGCCATCTCAGTAGCAGTGTAACCGAAAAGAGGTCCCGGTAATTAGTGAATCTCGAATGATCTGATCCCTACACAAACGTTTTCAAGCACTCTTTGAATTTCAAAATGGTAGCTCATGCCATCAAAATGAAGGGTAATAAAATAAGGGGTGTTCTTCGATTTTTAATATAGACCAATTTCACAAAGACACTCGGATTTATATTAATTATCAATATAGCATTAATTACAACAATCTATAGTTGAACAACAAAAGATACATCACACACTAAAATCACTTTATTTTGAACACACAAAAGATGAAGAAAACCAGAAAACAACATATAAAATGCAATAGCACTAGGCACATTATTGATTATTATTAGTAGGAGTACTATTTTCGTAATTTTTAGGTTTCCTCGACTGGCGGTGGACCAATTTCCCCCAGCATCTTGGCCATCAATGGCAGGCCACTACACTTTTCGACAATGCCATTCTTCTCATCCTTACTTAGTTTGATTTCCTCTTTACATGCATCATTGAAAATATTCAAGCAGCTGTCTCGATCCGCGAGAGGCAACAGCTTGTGCACATCGATATAGTCCGCGCCAAGCACCTCCGGCGTCCTGCTCGTGACGACGAGCGTCCCTAGCGGCCGATTCAAGAAATCGAACAGCTTATGAATCTTTTCATCCATCACAAACTTGTCCTTCTCCTTGTCTATCCACACATCGTCCAGGACGACCAAGTATCTCCCGCGGCCCAGGCGCCACCTGGAGTCGTTTCTGGTCGTCGCCAATCTTCTGGATGACCTGATCCTCGTAGCCGAGACAGCTCATCATCATCTTGAGGTAATCCTTGAGATCACGCACCTCATCCTTGTTCTTGGACAAGCAGAGCCAGAGTCTGAGGGGGAAGTGCTCCTTCACTGGAGGGTGGTTGTAGGCCAGCACTTTGCTGCGGGGCAGTTGGTTTTGGCGGAGAGGTCGTGCCACTCTGTGATGACGTTGAGGAGGTTGTAGAGCTTGTCCCTTCCCGTGCCCTTCTTCTCCTTTACCTTATCCTTCAACTCTTCACAATCGCGGAGAATGGAGTTCAACTTGGTTTTCAAGCCAGGACCCGAAGCAGCAGCCTGTGCGTCCTTGAGTTCTTTTTCTAGTTTCGTCTCGAGGAACCTCTCCACGATATCATCCATTGGTCTCGTCTCGCTTTCACGGATGTTTTCTTTTTATCTCTCGATCGCTGTGAGTTATAACCACAAGGCAGGCTAGCCCCATATAGCAAGCAAGGCATTCACTTTGCTTCTCAAGCAGCTGGTGATTCTTTTATCTTTATTCACTCTTCCAACTAACGTTTTAGAATAAAAGAAAAAGATGTGGGATGATAAAGCAGATTCAAAGAAAGAAAGAATGAAATGTTTAGATTATTTAACTACACAGATAGCATTTGTCTACATTTTCACAAATTTGAATTTTACTACTATTATAGAGCATCACTACTACTGAATTCACTTTCATGGTTTAATGATATTTCCGTCTCTTCACATATGACGTCATTATCATCGTCTACCTATTTTTATTCTTACTTTTTCGTGAGTTACTATTCATACATTCAAGGACTCGAACACCCCAACTTATCAGTAAAAGAAAACATTTCACCGCCCAACTTATTTGCCGATTAAATTATGCTTCAATATCATCATGTTGGTTCTATTAATTGGCTTATTCTTCCCCTCTTTGTACTTCCATCAAACTGACCGCCATTAACATATACTTCCTCTGTCTCACTATCTATCTCACTAAATATGAGTATTTGTTTTTCAGCATATGATTTATGTAGTGTTGTTTTGTGATTTAAGTGGAAAGATTACAAGTAAGATAATGTTGTTTTCATATTAGAAATTATTTTTTTAATGGGAGTGTAGAACAGTAAATATAGATATAAGCGGAAAAGTAAATAGACATAGTAGAGAAAGTAGAAGTGTACATATATATAGTACAAAACACTAAGCTAGGCTATGTCACATCACCGATATGAGACAGAATACTAATATTCTTAACACTCCCTCTCAAGCTGGAACATCTATATTGTCTAGCTTGGTACAAAGTTCTAAAAAATGTTTTTCCTCAAACATCGGCAACAATAGTAGTAGCCGAAACTATATGGCAGTAGTAGTTGCAGCTGTTGCATAAGTAGAGTTGCAAGGCAGAGTAGTAGTAGCTGTAGCAGAGTAGCAGCTATAGAGCAGTAGTAGCAGAAGTAGCAGATACATAGCAGTAGTAGCAACTGTAGCATATGCATGGTAGTTAGTATCAGCTGTAGTAGAGTAGCAGGAGTAGCGCAGAGCAACGGAGTAGGAGTAAAACATCAGGCAAATAAGCAGCAAGCAAATAATAGCGCAGAGTGCAACAACGTCAGAAACCCTAGTTTGGGCAGAGTAGCGGAGTAGAGGATAACAGGCAGAGTAGAGTAGAGTAGAGCATAACAGAGCCGCAATTTCGGGAAGAGTGGTATAGCAGAACCATAATTTCGGGTAGAGTGGTAGAACAGAACACTCATAATTTCGGGTAGAGTAGATTCAGAGTAGGAACGGAAGAGCAGGCAGTGGCAGAAACCATAATTTCATTTTTATTTTTTTGGTGGAAACCCTAATTTTCTAGAGACGGATTCGAGAAAAAGTAAATAGACATAGTAGAGAAAGTAGTAATGTATTTGGTATATTTTATTACTCAATGCATGCCACATATATATAGTACAAAATACTAAGCTAGGCTATATCACGATCTCTAAGACAGAATACTAATATCCTAAACAGGGAGAAACAAAAAATATGTTTCGTTTTGAATAGAACTGATGGAGTATTAACATTAGTTATGAAATCTTGTTGGGTTCTGTGCTACCAGGTTGTGCAGAAAAAGGCCCAAACAAACTTGGCCCACTTTTTATCTTTTTTTGTGATGAAGAAAAAGAGAGATGCACAAAGTGCAGCAGATTTTCTACTGCAGCGGTCACGGTTTTCGTTATGATCAGAGGTCCAAATGTTGTCCAATCATCTCAAAATTTTATCCGATGGTAGAAGACTCAATCAAGCGTCATTCTTACCAAAGGAGATGGAATTTGGACGATGGAATCTCTTGTCCAGTTTTAAAATGATTTGTGATGCAGATGGCAAATAGAAATCAAGATCCAAAACTTAGTGACACGAGTCTTTAGTTTTAGGGATTATTTATTTGTTGTGATATTTTAGAGATTATCATATCTTTTCTTATATTAGTTTATTGTTCATTAAGTTAGGGTAGTAGTTCTAGTATTATAAATAGGATAGATTGTTATCTTTTTAGTCATTGAATCTATCTATGAAATTATCGTGAAGTTGACTCAATTATTTGTGCTTCAAGAAACCCCTCTTAAGGCTGCCGACGAGATCATTCTCGCGCTCAGCCGCCCTCCGCCGGAGCAATCGCCGACCCAACGCGTTGGGCGCTCGATACCTTCGGCACCCGTTTCTTGATTGTAACTGGAATTCGACGTTGAGGAATTAGATCCTTAACAACTGGTGCTTTCATCCAGAGATCACCCTCCCACCATCTCGAATCAAAGCTACACCGCTGCCCGACGGAAAACATTCCGCGCACAGCAACTGCTTTGGTTGTCTAGCCCAGCCTGTATGCCGAGCTCTAGCCGTTGGACAACCTTACTTCTCCAACGCCTGACGGGAAGGATTCCCGCGCACCACGTCGAAGTGATCTCATCCTCCTAGTTCTATTATCATGTCCTACAACTATCATCGCCAATTCGACCACAACCATGTGTCACGCTGCTACGCCGGAGTTGGGCGCAGTGCACAATACATCCTGGATCAGCAGCAGCTATCCCGACCACCTCACCGAATGGAGCTGGTCCAGACCTGCCGCCCCACCAATTGGGATCCTCCCAGTAACCGAAGACTCATGGATTTCCAACCCTATGATCTACCACAGCCACCACATCTCCGAGAACCGCCTTCTAGACTCGAGATGCCACATCAACACACCTACAGGCAGCCACCACACAACACCAATATGGAGCGTTATGAACAATTGATCGACCTATTGGATGCCACTACCTCCAGGTTGGAATCACGTTTTGAAGAAATTGATCGACGTTTGACAAAATTACAGGCGTCAAGAGCAGCGTATAGACCACCGCCCAGGCGTCGTCCAACCTGCTGGGATCCGCCATTCCGAACGCAAGGTCATCATGTTGAAGAGATTCGCGCTCCTCCGCTGCCGGAGCCACCGCCACAGTACACGTCTTTACCATTTCAACAACCGACGCTTGTGCACACCAGCACGCCTACTTGTTGGGACACTCCCGACCAGCGCCAATCACGGGGAAGTGCGACCCATGAACAGCCCTACGGTGTGCCCCCTTATGAACAGCCGTCGCCAACACCACGACAATATTCTTGTTGGGACCCTTCAGGACAGCACACAACAGAAGCCGCTGATTCCCGACACGTCTTATATTCTGTTGAGGCAGCTGTTTCTGGAGGAAAACGAACCACTTTGCCTGGTATTAGGCCATATTTGACGTCGTATGGGGAGACGGGTGTTAATAAGGAAGTGGATCACAAAAGACTGCCCATTACATGTTCAAAGATTGATCACGCAGATGACAATGACATTAAAGCAACAACAAAGGAGCAAGTAGATGAGGTGGGTAGAACTCTCTTCTTTGGGAAGACTCTTGGAGCTGAGCCCAAAGCAATAGGGTCGTTGGATTTAAACCTTGCACCAGAGGACCAATTAAACGAGTTGCTAGGGCTACCACGTGCGAGACTCAAGATAGAGGACGAGCCTTTCAATGAGGAAAATTATGACCATCCTGCTGTCCCGCAACAACCTTCGTTGCCTGCTGCTATCTCATGCTCAATGACAAGGATTGTGGTGCAAATTGGATTTGCCATGGGAAGTGTATTGTTGAGAAAATTTTCCAAGGATTCACTTTATGTTGATAAAAGGAAATTTACATGTGATTCGGTGTTTGATGACAAGTGTGGTGGTCTTCTTGATCCAACACAATGGCAGTTCGAGATAAAGGATGGGGTACGAAATGGATCTGCATTGGCTCGAATACAGCGACCGTGCACATTTACATTTGATCCCGGAGGAGATAAATCGTCAAAACTTCTTCTTTCAACTCTTCGTTGCTTCGTGGTTCCCACCTTGAGGACAAAGTGAATTTTAACCGTGGGGGAGTTGATACGAGTCTTTAGTTTTAGGGATTATTTATTTGTTGTGATATTTTAGAGATTATCATATCTTTTCTTATATTAGTTTATTGTTCATTAAGTTAGGGTAGTAGTTCTAGTATTATACATAGGATATATTGTTATCTTTTTAGTCATTGAATCTATCTATGAAATTATCGTGAAGTTGGCTCAATTATTTGTGCTTCAAGAAACCCCTCTTAAGGCTGCCGACGAGATCATTCTCGCGCTCAGCCGCCCTCCGCCGGAGCAATCGCCGACCCAACGCGTTGGGCGCTCGATACCTTCGGCACCCGTTTCTTGATTGTAACTGGAATTCGACGTTGAGGAATTAGATCCTTAACACTTAGCTTGTGAATTCAAGAACCAAAATAAGGGTATCACATTAATTAGCCAATAATTGCACAAACTAATGATACATCGTCATGTGTAACAAAATTAGTGTATATCACAACAATAGAGCAAATTTCAAATAATTATTACACTCAGAGTCAGAAGCATATCTGTGTCTCAAACAATCTTGAAACAACATTAAACACAACATAATGCCACACCTCCTCAAAATCAGGAGTAAATTCTTGAAAAGAAAATGTTACTATTAAAAATTTCTCAGTGCAGGGCATCAATGTTCTTGCTAAGCTCCTCCAGCTTCTTCAGTCTCATTTTCTCACTTTCAGTCACCAACTGTTCAATAATTCATCAAAAAATAAATGACAATAAAAACATACACCTAAAATTCACAAAACTAAATAATTTCTTGAACAATTTACCTCAACTAGTTTGGCTATCAGCTGTCCCTTTTCCCTGTTCTTATCAGTAAGAGCCTCTAGAGCCTCTTTGTATTCTTTTTCCTGTCATTTTTAAATCATCAAATAAAAATAGGCATCAAGAATTAGAAAAGTATTCATTCACACACCACACCTTCTTCTGGCAGGTGATTCCTAAGGGCTTTAAGTCTCGATTGATGAGGTCGATTCGTTTGCGAACATTTGCTACTTCTTTTCTCATTGGATCATGCAGGCCTTCCAGCTCCTACTAGAACACAAAATGAAGAAGCTGATTGATGAAGATGAATGAGACATGTTTAATATTATTATAAACAATTTGAAATTACTTCGCGGATTAGAGCAAGGCGCTTGGTCTCTTCTTCAACGCGGCCTAGCTGCGTTTGCACTTTATCCCTGACCTCGATTTTCCTCCTCTCGATCTCCTCTTCCCTGGCGTGGAAGGCGGCTAAGGCGGAACGACTCATCTCCTCGTCTCGGTCTTCCTTCATCATGTGGTTGGGGCTGCTTGAGTTCTTCACCTTCACCATCATTTGTGCTTGTTCAACCTGTGTTGTCATTTGCTCTAACTGCTTTCTACTAACACCAATTCTACTTGTAATCTATTTATATATATGTGCTGTCTTTTTGCTTTTATGTTTTTGAATCATGATTCTCTTTCTACTGTTTACAGATGGTTTGGGGATTTATTTCTTTTTAAAACCGTTGCGAAGCCCTGTCTTTGTCCTCCTTGCTTCACAACAAATTTTTGAAACTAGACAACATTGCCATTTAATTATTTAAATCAGAACTTTCGCAATTATCTCATACAATTAAATTTCCAATGAAATATAGAACAATGCCAACTAATTTTGTCCAAAAGTCAACCGAAAATTATGATTAAAGGACAAATTTCATAGAATTTTAATTGTATGATATTTTACAAATTATACAAAAATTATGATTCAATTCTCTACCTTTTAAGGTTATGGGATTAATCAGAAGTCAATCAAAAGTTATGATTTATATTTAGTTTGGCAATTCCTTAGTCTAAGTGTTTTTAATTTTTTATATAATTTTTTTTGTTGTTTTACTATTAACAGATGAATGTTAGAACCTGCTACAAAAATTTAATTCTGAAATTCTTGGTTTAATATTTTCAATTTATGATTTTATATTTTTTAAAAATGTGTTGTTATACAAGTCTATGTATAGACAATCGGGGACCTCTTTTCTGGTGAAGATACTGTGTTCTTAAGTGGGTACGCTGCAAATTCTACTAACTACTTCACTTTGTATATGGTGGATTCTCTCAACTTATTTCAACCATATTTGAAAACCTCAATAAAAAGTTACCAAAAATAAACCAAAAGGTGTGTAAATGGCATTTGTTGAAGAGTCGCTATTGGTAAGCAAATCTTTTATTTCTTACATGTTACGCAACATTTTCATTAATACAAACAAGAGCTTATTGACATTCCATCCTTCTCACAAATCCAGATACGGTCACACTTACACACATTTTACACGCTAATTTCGGGTTTGGCTAAGCTTATTTTATAAGGTGTTTGAAGAGCTTATTAGTTTTTTTTTTAACTTTGTTCTTGCAGAGTGCTTGTGTTTAAAGTCTGTTGTACTAAATAGACGGTAAGAGTTTACCCACTTAAACATCAAAATAGAAAAACAAATTGAAAGACTTAGGTGCCAAGACAAAGTAGGAGAGAAATCCTCTCTTTATCAGTTAATTATTACACTTCAAGCTGAGGCTTGTGTTAGGGACTTCAACTTTTGCAACTTTTATTCTCGTATTGTTATTTAGTAGAAAATCGATTTCGACAAAAAGAAAAGATCAATACTTTTTTTCAATTAAGTTTTTTAATTGGTTTGTTTTCAAGTGGAACAGTTGAAAGAACCCTAATTTTGAATTGATGAATATGTGTTGCTACTTTTAAGATTTTGTATAAGATGTTTTGATTGTGAGGTTGTATTAATAATGTACCAATTGAGAACTTATCTTGCGTAAAGTAGATATTATTGCTATTCTTATTGCAAAATCGCCATCTGTTTTAATTTTTCATCATTAATTAGGCCCACATTTATTCTGTACAGTATGTTGTAACAAATTTGAAAGCATTTGTACGAGGCAGATTGTCTAGATTTCCCACATAAAGTTTTAAGGAAACAACTCCCTTTTTTTTCTTATCATTTTTTATGGTTATTTAGTTTGAAACTTACAGTCAACTAACAGTCAAAAGACATGCAAACAAAGCAAATTCCAGCAACTATTCAAATAAAATAAGTTCAGAAAAAAGCAATAGGCAAAATAACTCATTTTATTAATTATATAAAATTAAAATTACTACATTTAGCATAATTAGATTTAATTAATAGTATATGGATCCCTTGTAAAGATGAGGGTGAATGATTTCCTTAAATATAACTTGGCCTATGATAATTTATTCCTTATCATTGCCCATGTTGGCTGGGTTCTCATATTCCAAAGAAAATGATCAGATTTTCTTCTCCCAATTGGAAACATTTTCCTCAATTTCACAACAATAGTATAGGCTGCAGTGTACATGTGTTAGGCTGTGTAGGATGCCATTTTTCTTGTGTAGCTTTGCTATTCTTTTCTATTTACTTTTTGTATCACATGGAGTCAATTATTTTTGAGTGATTAATCCAAGTTTTGGTTTTAGTTAGTTTTACTGCATTTTTGTAATGATGAGATGGGAGCTGCAGAAACAGAATGAAATTTAGTATGATAGGAGAAATGATTTCACAGAAATTATTGCCTCCAAAAATAGGAAGCTTTATGCTGTCTTCATGATTATGAAGCATGTGATGGTGTATAATTGTGTGGCAATAGTTACTCCAAGTTAAATGGAGATCTTTATTACTACATTCCAAAAGAAATATAAATAAATCTTTATGAAATGAATTTTAAATATAAATAACTTGGATGTTGATGGGGCCTTGTCTGCCTACTTGTTTTCACTTATGACCATCTATAGTTATTATAGCAGTCATTAATCTAAAATAAGCTGATTTCAAAGGTAAAGATAATGTAACTGACTTCTGTTATATTCGAGTAAACAATTTTAGTAGGAAAAGAAAATATAAAAATAAAGGTGCGTTTGCCGGGAGTCGAACCCGGATCTATTGCTTGGAAGGCAATTATCCTAACCGTTGGACTACAAACGCTGGATGACATTTTATCATCAATTTCTGTATTTATTTTGAACTAGTATAATTTTAACAGACATTATCCATCGTTTCCTTCCTCTCTTCCGCCGTGTCAACCCTCTATCTCGTGGCGGCTTTGCCCAAATTCCGCCTGCAGTTCCCTTTAGACTCCCTCGACAAAAAGTCTCCAATAATTAATAAAGAAAAAAGGCCACCTCCACAAATCAAGTGAGCAACTAGATCAACTGTTTTTCTGTTTCAGAAAATCTCTCTCTTTTTTTTAATTGTGCGAATTGGGAACTTTTTAGATACGGGTGTTTGGCTTCTCCAGTTTTTTCCTATTGGTGAAATAAAAAATTATGCGGTACTTGAAATGAAGGCGATGGCATGATTTTTGCAAATCGCGTGAGGTTTTTTTTTGTTTTCGTTTTTCGTCACTTTGCTACCGCCGGATTATGCAGCTTTATTATTTCTCTGATTAGGGTTTGTTTGGATTGAGTCATCAAGCAACGCATGCGAAAAGGGGGATACAGCACTACGAATTGGAAAACATGATAGGTTTTACTATACTAGATTGAACTAGTTCATTTGCTCGACCCATGGTCTATGTTGAATTGTATCATACTCAAACTTAGAAATTGATGTTTTGTATTTATACATTTATGTATTGGTTTGTTTGTCTTGTTTACATGTTGTCAATGGTTATGTCATTTATTTTTGTAGGAATATTGAAGCTCAGACGATTGCCAAACTATATTTTCACAGTTCCAATGGCTGTCTCACCCTCGGAAGCAGCCCCTCGAGTTTTGCCTGGGCCGGTGCCATTTCAGGTCTTTAGAAATTTGAGATCAGCTTCACGGCTTTCCTTCAAGTATGGTAGATAAAATGATGGATCCTTAATTATCACAAAAGAACCAAGGCAATTGGTTAAATTCTTTGCGTTGCAATTGCATCGGGAGAGAAAGTGCTCAAGAGACTTCTAGAGAGGACACAAGTAAAAGATTGGTTAATGATATAGCCAAGGATCTTGATGATCAAAGGTTTGAAGCAGCACAACATTTGAAACGTGAGAAGGAAGGCCCTCGGCGTGGTGATGAAGCTGCATTTGATACTGCAGTTGGCCAAACTATTAGTAGAATGGATGCAAATTCTTTGGAGGAAGAAGCGTGGAATCTATTGCGAGCATCAATGGTGTATTATTGTGGCAGCCCAGTCGGGACCATTGCTGCAAATGATCCAAGTGACTCGAATATGCTTAACTATGATCAAGTGTTTATACGTGATTTTGTACCTTCGGGAATTGCGTTCCTGTTGAATGGAGAATATGAAATTGTTAGGAACTTCATCCTTCACACGCTTCAGCTGCAGGTAATGTGATGTTCATTATTCTGATTAGCCATATTTGAATATGCCACTTACAGGCCCTTAACGCTACTATTGGTTCTCTTATATCACAGTATTACTATCCAAAATAAATGAGTTATCCATTTTATCATGTTGGTTACTTTTGGTGGCAACATTATCACCAATTCTATGCTTTGAAAGGAAAGCACGGGGTTATTTGATTTTATTAATTACTATAAGGCATCACACTCGCACATTACACTTTTGCATGTTCATGAGCTATCTACTGACTTTCTCTGTGCACTCTTAGGGCCACTGGAATTAATTAATGCATTCCAAGTTGTATTTACTTATTATATGTACATTAAAGTTTTAGAAATCCAATTGCTCTTTACATTGTTTTGTGCTGCCTGTGATACGATCCCACATCGGTTTCACACGAAAGTGTGGAATAGCATATAATAGGGAGTCAACCCTTTACCTTTGACCATGGTTTTGGGTTAAGTTAGGGCTTCCTATCTTATATGCTTATCAATTTGGTGCGGTGAACGTGGATCCGGATGTCCTACGGAAAGGGGCTACCCGTAGGTGTGACCAAGGGGTGCCACCGAAAAAAACGTGGGCCCGAAAGGAAAAAGGGCCGTAAAGCGGATGGTGGGCCCGTGGCGTGTGCCGTCCGTGGACGTCCGGTTTAAAAGAGGGATGGATTGATACGATCCCACATCGGTTTCACACGAAAGTGTGGAATAGCATATAATAGGGAGTCAACCCTTTACCTTTGACCATGGTTTTGGGTTAAGTTAGGGCTTCCTATCTTATATGCTTATCAGCCTGGTTCATTGGTTGCCATGATTGCATCTGTTTTTAAATAGTTGTACATAATAATGCAAGCTTCTAAATTATAGGAGTACCTGTCAACTTTAATCTGGATCTGAAATATTAAAGATTTCCTTTATACCCTGCATTGGTGCTTTTCACATTTCCTGGGCTATAGAGAAATTAAGGTACAATGAAAGAGAAAGGTGATTGATGTATGGCTAAAGACTAACAGTGGAACATCATAAAAAATTATCATAGCAAAATTGACTTTCTGTATTTTTGGTCTTGCTGATTTTTGCTTTGAATATATGAACAGAGTTGGGAGAAAACTATAGATTGCCATAGTCCTGGACAAGGACTAATGCCAGCAAGTTTTAAAGTACGAGTTGTGCCACTAGATGGTGATGATTCTGCAACTGAAGAGGTGTTAGATCCTGACTTTGGAGAGGCTGCAATTGGTCGGGTGGCACCAGTTGATTCTGGTTTGTACATTTTGCTCCCATTCTGACATTTCTGACTATCTGGACATGTTGAAAATCATTACTGTGCTGCTCAGGTTTGTGGTGGATCATATTGTTACGTGCATATGGAAAAAGTTCAGGTGACCTTTCTGTCCAGCAAAGGATTGATGTACAGACTGGCATTAAGATGATTTTAAAGCTCTGTTTGGCAGATGGTTTCGATATGTTTCCAACCTTGTTAGTTACAGATGGATCGTGCATGATAGATCGCCGTATGGGAATCCATGGCCACCCACTCGAAATTCAGGTTTTCTTTATTCTTTCTTCTATTGTATGCCATGGCTATAAAATGCCTTATTATACAAGGTTTTCTGTCCTCTGTAGCAAAATGTTCATATGTAAGTGTTCATGATTAAATGAAATTGTTCCCAGCCCTGCGCCTATTTGATCCTAGGTCAAGAAAGATACTAAGCGTTGGCTGTATATCACTAAGACTTTGCTTTTAAGAATCTTAAGAAAGAGATTCCTAGTAGTATTTATCTAATGAAACACAATTACTGAATTTTAACCAACTAACTTTAAATTATGCATAGATGTGCTTCCATCCCCTCGTTTTCTTCTAGATGGATCTTTTTTCAGCTTCTAATTTTATTTGGTGGAAACATGATATTTGATCCCCATTTGGACTTTTCAGTTAGTATTCCTTTTGATCTTGCAGGCATTGTTCTATTCAGCTCTGCTTTGTGCACGTGAGATGCTTGCTCCTGAGGAAGCTTCTGCAGACCTCACGATGGCACTGAACAACCGGTTAGTTGCTTTATCAATTCACATCCGGGAGTACTACTGGATTGATATGAAGAAACTGAATGAAATTTATCGATACAAGACAGAGGAGTACTCATTTGATGCAATCAACAAGTTCAACATCTACCCAGATCAAATTTCTCCCTGGCTTGTGGATTGGATGCCCCAAAGAGGAGGCTATCTTATTGGAAACCTGCACACATGGACTTCCGATTCTTCTCACTTGGAAATCTATGGGCTATAGTATGCAGCCTTGTCACCACTCAGCAGTCGCATGCTATATTGGATCTTATTGAAGCCAAATGGTCGGATCTTGTTAGCAACATGCCGTTAAAAATTTGTTATCCAGCCTTAGAGGGTCAGGAATGGAGCATAATCACAGGAAGTGATCCAAAGAACACGTAATGTTTTCTTCTTTAAGTCTCTTGTTGCATTAGTTGGACTTTGTTTTTCACAGTATGATATATATTGTTGGTTTTTGTGCAGGCCTTGGTCTTACCACAATGGAGGTTCGTGGCCTACATTGCTCTGGCAGGTAAAGTCCAATCTGTTACACACACTTCTTGTTCATGCTAGTTTTGTTCTTGTTTTCCCATGGATTAATCTATCACAATTATTCTTCAAATTATAGAGTTGAATGTACTGCATAAACACGGCACAGTAATTTGCTGAGGGTTACTCTAAAAAAAGATTGTAGGCTCGAATGCATTTGAAGATATCTGCTTATGCTATCTGATTCACTTGTTTATGTTCCGCATCAGTCATCATTTGAATTCAGTGTTTCAAAATGACCCTATTGCAAGCAAGATATCAACTGGAAAAGGATTGTTGAGCAAAATTACTAGTTTTGTGATACTAACAATCCCATGCTCTTATTTGCTGTATATCATGGTTGCTGTTATGTGAACACACAGACTACAACCGGTGTTACTTACTTCCCTCTATGACCAATAGTTGAACTGCAAGTTCGTTTTGTTTTTCTAATCCTTGAAATCTTTGGTCTTTCAGCTGACAGTGGCATGCTTAAAAATTAATAGACCAGAGATTGCTGAAAATGCAATCAAGATTGCTGAAAAACGTCTGGCAAAGGATAAGTGGCCAGAGTACTACGACACCAAGGGAGCAAGATTCATAGGGAAACAGGCGCGACTGTTCCAAAGCTGGTCTATTGCAGGTTATCTGGTGACAAAACTCCTCATGAAAAACCCAAGTGCTGCTAACATTCTAGTGAAAGTTGAAGATGCAGAGCTTTTGAATGTCTTCTCGTGTGCACTGAATGCTAATCCAAGGGGAAAACGTCGAAAGGGACCCAAACAGAGCTTTATCATATGACTTGCTGCTATATAATCCCGAGTATCTTTCCACTTGTGGTTGCAGATTTTTAAGCCGGCAAGAAATCTCATCATGTTTTTTCATGAGTTGCCCCTCAAATTCTTGTGTCAAATTCTAAAGTCACTATACATAAAATAAGCCCTGATATGTATATGTATATGTATATGTATATTAAAGTGACAATCTGACTTGCTATATCCTATCAACATATATTTTACAAATGAAAATACAGTATAAAATTTCACTTCCAACTACATATAGTACTACTATACACAGACATAATCTTCAAATAAACAAGATAAAAATAATCATATTAAGGAGTCATTTAAAATTAGATAGGATTTCTTTTACATTTTCTTGATTATTAATTAAATTTTTGTAACAGTGAACATTATAAATTAAATTTACTATGGTAGTGTTTGGTTTCATAGATAAAATGGTACCGAGATATATTCTAAGATTAAATTGTAAAATTATTTTTGTTATAGAGTTGAATATAAGTAATTATCACATGATTATTCATTTAAGAATTGAGTTGTGGGATTCAATGTCATGAATCGAACACACTACATATTTTATCTCGAGATATAATCTTGCAAACCTATATGAATGATTACATATTATTTTAAAATATAATTGTAATTAATAATAATAAGATTATCTAAAAGTTCATTTTGTTACATTAAATCCTCTCTATTATATCATGAAATTAAGTTATGAAGTAATTAAGTTATGATCATACTTTTTATTTATGCAGATTGTCTTATATAGTACTACTACATATCAAGAAAAAAGATAAGCAGTTCAATCAAATTTAAATGTCTAGAGTAATATGATTATTCTTTTTTATTATTCACTTAAAGATTATGTATATATGTTTATTTACATAAAGATTAGCATAGTTTCCATAATTTAATATTATGCTTTATCTGAAAAATTAAATATGTTTCCATAATTTATATATTTAGTTGGAAGTGAAATTTTATATATTACCACTTATTAAAAATGTATTAATAAGACATACCCAATGAGATTGCTATGTTGGTATACTATCACCACTGAATATTTTTTTCAATTACGAAATGTATACCAAATTCTATTTCTTAATTGTCAAGATTTATGATCTCCGAAATTTCTCAAGGAGCAAAGAGTTGTAACGCTCCAAAATTTAAAAGTTGATTTGAGTGAGTACAATAAGAATAAAATAATAGGAGTACTATAAATTTTTAAAAAATAACGGTATATAATTTTAAATCAATCTGTAATATACTCCCTCCGTCCCGCACTACTCGCACATTTCCTTTTGGGTACGGAGATTAAGGAATGAGTGATAGACAAAGTCAACAATTACGACTGTAGGTATAAATTGTTACTAAAAATGGAAAGAGTGCAAATAACTTGGGACGCCCAGAAAGGAAATAAGTGCAAGTAGTGCGGGACGGAGGGAGTACTAAAATATGAGAAGTTAAATAATGTTCGGCCTTTTCATTTTAATTGTTACTTAGTGCATGCATAGTTATTGAGTAGTTAGTTGTTAAAACTAGATAATCAGTTGGGTTATCTTTAGTTACGTAGTAAGTGCGACCAGAAGAAATAACAAAACACACCCTCTCTCTAGGGATAACACAGACACACTCAAAACACACACTCTCTCTTCTCTAGGGATTTCAAAGCTCAAGCTTCAACACCCAAGATCAGATCCTAGCGAAATTAAGGTAGGAATTCTAGTGTCGAATTCTAAGTCACTATAAATAATGTTTTTTTAATTAACTATGGTCTTCCGCGAATTAATTACCATATCTGTGTGTAACTTCTTAGCCTCACGAAATGTGCCGCCAAATTCTATTTCTAAATTGTCTAGATTTATGATCCCCATCACAACTGAATGTTATAGTAAGCTATTTTAAATGCTTGTGTATTGATTCACGTTCTTGGAGGGGAGGGCTTAAAGCCCTTACCCATTCTTTTTGTTTCTTCTATTGTTAACATTTTTACAAAAATTGAAATGTATCTTCAGCCCTTGCCAAACTAAAGTGGTTTAAGACTAAATCATCATAAGTTGTATGGTGAGAAGGGGATGAACAATCCAGAAATAAAAAATTGGAGAAGATGAAATGAACTACAGTGGCTACTGAGGTGGATTGAGGAAGAAGATGACATGATGAAATAAGTTAATACTAAAATAATTAATATTAATACTAGTATTATTCTAAAATTTTGCTTGTGCTTAATGTGACAAGGTGTTCTGTTTCTTAAAAAAATGTCGGTTCATTTGTTGGCCGTTGATTTAAATTACATGTGCAATACTTTCTTAAAATTCATTACAATTTGTTTGAAGTATACTACTATGGATTTCTTTGAAAAATGTGCTGTGTTAAATTTGTGCTGTAGATTTAAATTACATGTGCAATACTTTCTTAAAATTCATTACGATTTGTTTGAAAAATGTGCTGTGTTAAATTTGTACTTTTATTTAGAGTGTTAACTAAATTTCAAATTCCAATTAATGAGTTCAACAAAATTTAAATTTTCTTCTCCACTACAACTCTTTCGTGCATCATAATTTACTAAGTATTATTTCAATTTTCTTTGCAAATAATCTATGCAAACTCAAAATTGGTTTTCTTAGTGACTTTAAACCATAAGATAAGATTTTCTCTTTTTTCCATTTAATTTGCAAAAATATTCTATTTTATTTTTACTATATATTTTTATTATAAAAATTACTCCATCTGTTTTCAAATTTTCATTTTGATATGTCCACAAAAATTAGTGTCATTTTTATTTATGGAATTTTTTTCACGAATTTTCTCCTTCTCTCTTGTGCTTTACCCACAGTGTCTCTTTAAACTTGTTCGGTCCACAGGTAAGACTATTTTTAATTTCTCGTTGGCCGTACTAAGTAAAGGTCCTGCCAACAAAAATTCTTACGTCCGCCCTTGATTACCTGTTGTAACATAGTTACTGATGTTACAGTTTTGGTCGAAACTAAGCTGTTCTTTTGCTTACTTGTTTTGTAGGACTAAATCAAGAAAAGAAAAGAGATTGTGAGGTGAAATGGACGAAAGGGATGGTGAAATTATTATGAAAGTGGTCGACTGGAAGAAAAGGATGCGGGAAAGGTTGCAGGATGTCTTGGGTGTGGAGGGTGACCTCAGCCTTGATAAGCTAGACAAGACACGTGATATACTCGTTGCATTGAAGCGTTTGAAACTCAACAAAGATGAAGATACGATCTCCTTCGAGGTGCCAGAGAGGTTCAAGTGCCCGCTATCCAAGAAACTCATGAGGGATCCCGTCCTTCTTTCCACTGGACTGGTTCAATTTCCACTATTTATCTTATAGTTTATTTAGAATTAACTTATGATTTTCAACTTGTTTGGAATTGTGAGTGTGTTAATTATGGTTGTGTGCCAATGCATGGGCGTTTTTATGTTCTTTGTTTGGTTATTGGAGGGAGAATTTTTAGGATTGCTATGTGCATATATGGTCTGGTCTTATGCTGTTTATCAAGTGTGTTCACATACATATTTGAGTATATTCTCGTTCTCTTGTCGATTTTCTATCTTTTTCTATTACATATTTTAGTTTTGTTTGTTGATAAGATACTTTAATATGCAGACAGATGATCGTGAAGAGTTGCTTAAATCTGAGGATTTGATACACACACCACCCTCACCTATAATCAGAAATCAACGGATGCGCGGAATGATATCCACTTGGTGCCAAAATCGGGCAATCGAAATAATACCACGGTGTAATCCCGAGACACAAGATTTCATATGCATGATGCAGATGATTTCATCCGCGTCATCATTGAAGAAGCAACTTGAATATGCCGTCAAAGTGGAAAATGTAACACATTTTTCGCATTCTCGGGTCAAATTTCTTGAATCGGAAGATTCTGTAGTAGTTCTTGTCCGTGTCCTGTCTGAAGCTAGCACCAAGCATGAAGATTTGCGCGAGAAAATTCTCGAAATTTTCTGGAACATATGCATTGATAATGAAACAAAGAAACGTGTTGCCGAAACTCCCGGTGCAATTGAGTTACTCGTGGACAACACAAGACACGGAAACAACAGTATGTTGAGGACTCATGCTATTAGTACACTGGAATTATTGTCCAAACTTGACTCGATC
Source organism: Salvia splendens (assembly GCF_004379255.2). Taxonomy (NCBI): domain Eukaryota; kingdom Viridiplantae; phylum Streptophyta; class Magnoliopsida; order Lamiales; family Lamiaceae; genus Salvia; species Salvia splendens. Next base: position 5,622,467 of record NC_056039.1, read on the forward strand.
AAGGAAATCATTGGTCAATGTGGTGTCTTTCACTACCTCATAGATCAATTAGGAGCTCATGGTGAGTGGGACCGGGCAGATGCTGTAGGTTTGATTCGTGATCTGTGTACCATCCCGAATAACATAAAAAGAGCAATAGACGAAGGTTTAATAGAAGCTTTAGTGGAATATATCGATGGTGGTGGTGAAAGCACCATGAGCTTAATGTTTTATCTTCTTGAAACACTTTCCCTCGATATCAATGTGACACGCAGGATATGCAATATCAATCTCGATGTCAATCCAATTCAATGGTTGTTCAGTACAATAAAGTATGCTGGCACTCCAACCACTAGAGGGCGGATTTTGGCTATCCTGTACAATATCCTATGCAATCATGATGACATGTGGCGGATGATTAATAGTATGGAAATGTCATATGGCAAGCTTTCATTACTCTTGCAAGAAGGTACTCCTGAGGTCTCGTTAAATGCCAGCAGAATCTTAGAGCTGGTGGCCAGGTTGAAGGCCGGCTAAGTTGAGATTTAGAGCTTATGGTGTTGATTAGTTATTTAGTAGCAACCTTTTGTAGGGTGAAAGAAGTATGAACACAAGTGTTACACTACTTTCTATATGTGTTGAACATCGGATTTCTTTGCATTATTGTTGGAAATTAATGGATACACTTTGCCCTCATTCTGGCTATCTGGGCATGTTCAGCATCATTAATACTGTGCTGCTCAGGTTTGTGGTGGATCATATTGTTATGTGCATGTGGAAAAAGTTGAGGAAACCTTTCTATACTTAATGATTTTAAAGCGGTTTAGATTTCTTTATTCTCTCTTTTTATACTTTTTTGTGTTTTGGTTGCTGTCATGTTCGTTCATATGCAAGCGTCCCGTTGGTCCTAGGTAGTAAAAGTTTGCTGTAGAGTGTAGATCATCACTAAGATTAGGCTTTGATGGATCTTTTATCCCCATTTGGCCTTTTCAGTTAGTATATCTTGCAGGTATTGTTGTATGCTCAGCAGCAAGCATAGAACAATACCTGCAAGATATACTAACTGAAAAGGCCAAATGGGGATAAAAGATCCATCAAAGCCTAATCTTAGTGATGATCTACACTCTACAGCAAACTTTTACTACCTAGGACCAACGGGACGCTTGCATATGAACGAACATGACAGCAACCAAAACACAAAAAAGTATAAAAAGAGAGAATAAAGAAATCTAAACCGCTTTAAAATCATTAAGTATAGAAAGGTTTCCTCAACTTTTTCCACATGCACATAACAATATGATCCACCACAAACCTGAGCAGCACAGTATTAATGATGCTGAACATGCCCAGATAGCCAGAATGAGGGCAAAGTGTATCCATTAATTTCCAACAATAATGCAAAGAAATCCGATGTTCAACACATATAGAAAGTAGTGTAACACTTGTGTTCATACTTCTTTCACCCTACAAAAGGTTGCTACTAAATAACTAATCAACACCATAAGCTCTAAATCTCAACTTAGCCGGCCTTCAACCTGGCCACCAGCTCTAAGATTCTGCTGGCATTTAACGAGACCTCAGGAGTACCTTCTTGCAAGAGTAATGAAAGCTTGCCATATGACATTTCCATACTATTAATCATCCGCCACATGTCATCATGATTGCATAGGATATTGTACAGGATAGCCAAAATCCGCCCTCTAGTGGTTGGAGTGCCAGCATACTTTATTGTACTGAACAACCATTGAATTGGATTGACATCGAGATTGATATTGCATATCCTGCGTGTCACATTGATATCGAGGGAAAGTGTTTCAAGAAGATAAAACATTAAGCTCATGGTGCTTTCACCACCACCATCGATATATTCCACTAAAGCTTCTATTAAACCTTCGTCTATTGCTCTTTTTATGTTATTCGGGATGGTACACAGATCACGAATCAAACCTACAGTATCTGCCCGGTCCCACTCACCATGAGCTCCTAATTGATCTATGAGGTAGTGAAAGACACCACATTGACCAATGATTTCCTTGATCGAGTCAAGTTTGGACAATAATTCCAGTGTACTAATAGCATGAGTCCTCAACATACTGTTGTTTCCGTGTCTTGTGTTGTCCACGAGTAACTCAATTGCACCGGGAGTTTCGGCAACACGTTTCTTTGTTTCATTATCAATGCATATGTTCCAGAAAATTTCGAGAATTTTCTCGCGCAAATCTTCATGCTTGGTGCTAGCTTCAGACAGGACACGGACAAGAACTACTACAGAATCTTCCGATTCAAGAAATTTGACCCGAGAATGCGAAAAATGTGTTACATTTTCCACTTTGACGGCATATTCAAGTTGCTTCTTCAATGATGACGCGGATGAAATCATCTGCATCATGCATATGAAATCTTGTGTCTCGGGATTACACCGTGGTATTATTTCGATTGCCCGATTTTGGCACCAAGTGGATATCATTCCGCGCATCCGTTGATTTCTGATTATAGGTGAGGGTGGTGTGTGTATCAAATCCTCAGATTTAAGCAACTCTTCACGATCATATGTCTGCCATATTAAAGTATCTTATCAACAAACAAAACTAAAATATGTAATAGAAAAAGATAGAAAATCGACAAGAGAACGAGAATATACTCAAATATGTATGTGAACATACTTGATAAACAGCATAAGACCAGACCATATATGCACATAGCAATCCTAAAATTTCTCCCTCCAATAACCAAACAAAGAACATAAAAACGCCCATGCATTGGCACACATAACCATAATTAACACACTCACAATTCCAAACAAGTTGAAAATCATAAGTTAATTCTAAATAAACTATAAGATAAATAGTGGAAATTGAACCAGTCCAGTGGAAAGAAGGACGGGATCCCTCATGAGTTTCTTGGATAGCGGGCACTTGAACCTCTCTGGCACCTCGAAGGAGATCGTATCTTCATCTTTGTTGAGTTTCAAACGCTTCAATGCAACGAGTATATCACGTGTCTTGTCTAGCTTATCAAGGCTGAGGTCACCCTCCACACCCAAGACATCCTGCAACCTTTCCCGCATCCTTTTCTTCCAGTCGACCACTTTCATAATAATTTCACCATCCCTTTCGTCCATTTCACCTCACAATCTCTTTTCTTTTCTTGATTTAGTCCTACAAAACAAGTAAGCAAAAGAACAGCTTAGTTTCGACCAAAACTGTAACATCAGTAACTATGTTACAACAGGTAATCAAGGGCGGACGTAAGAATTTTTGTTGGCAGGACCTTTACTTAGTACGGCCAACGAGAAATTAAAAATAGTCTTACCTGTGGACCGAACAAGTTTAAAGAGACACTGTGGGTAAAGCACAAGAGAGAAGGAGAAAATTCGTGAAAAAAATTCCATAAATAAAAATGACACTAATTTTTGTGGACATATCAAAATGAAAATTTGAAAACAGATGGAGTAATTTTTATAATAAAAATATATAGTAAAAATAAAATAGAATATTTTTGCAAATTAAATGGAAAAAAGAGAAAATCTTATCTTATGGTTTAAAGTCACTAAGAAAACCAATTTTGAGTTTGCATAGATTATTTGCAAAGAAAATTGAAATAATACTTAGTAAATTATGATGCACGAAAGAGTTGTAGTGGAGAAGAAAATTTAAATTTTGTTGAACTCATTAATTGGAATTTGAAATTTAGTTAACACTCTAAATAAAAGTACAAATTTAACACAGCACATTTTTCAAACAAATCGTAATGAATTTTAAGAAAGTATTGCACATGTAATTTAAATCTACAGCACAAATTTAACACAGCACATTTTTCAAAGAAATCCATAGTAGTATACTTCAAACAAATTGTAATGAATTTTAAGAAAGTATTGCACATGTAATTTAAATCAACGGCCAACAAATGAACCGACATTTTTTTAAGAAACAGAACACCTTGTCACATTAAGCACAAGCAAAATTTTAGAATAATACTAGTATTAATATTAATTATTTTAGTATTAACTTATTTCATCATGTCATCTTCTTCCTCAATCCACCTCAGTAGCCACTGTAGTTCATTTCATCTTCTCCAATTTTTTATTTCTGGATTGTTCATCCCCTTCTCACCATACAACTTATGATGATTTAGTCTTAAACCACTTTAGTTTGGCAAGGGCTGAAGATACATTTCAATTTTTGTAAAAATGTTAACAATAGAAGAAACAAAAAGAATGGGTAAGGGCTTTAAGCCCTCCCCTCCAAGAACGTGAATCAATACACAAGCATTTAAAATAGCTTACTATAACATTCAGTTGTGATGGGGATCATAAATCTAGACAATTTAGAAATAGAATTTGGCGGCACATTTCGTGAGGCTAAGAAGTTACACACAGATATGGTAATTAATTCGCGGAAGACCATAGTTAATTAAAAAAACATTATTTATAGTGACTTAGAATTCGACACTAGAATTCCTACCTTAATTTCGCTAGGATCTGATCTTGGGTGTTGAAGCTTGAGCTTTGAAATCCCTAGAGAAGAGAGAGTGTGTGTTTTGAGTGTGTCTGTGTTATCCCTAGAGAGAGGGTGTGTTTTGTTATTTCTTCTGGTCGCACTTACTACGTAACTAAAGATAACCCAACTGATTATCTAGTTTTAACAACTAACTACTCAATAACTATGCATGCACTAAGTAACAATTAAAATGAAAAGGCCGAACATTATTTAACTTCTCATATTTTAGTACTCCCTCCGTCCCGCACTACTTGCACTTATTTCCTTTCTGGGCGTCCCAAGTTATTTGCACTCTTTCCATTTTTAGTAACAATTTATACCTACAGTCGTAATTGTTGACTTTGTCTATCACTCATTCCTTAATCTCCGTACCCAAAAGGAAATGTGCGAGTAGTGCGGGACGGAGGGAGTATATTACAGATTGATTTAAAATTATATACCGTTATTTTTTAAAAATTTATAGTACTCCTATTATTTTATTCTTATTGTACTCACTCAAATCAACTTTTAAATTTTGGAGCGTTACAACTCTTTGCTCCTTGAGAAATTTCGGAGATCATAAATCTTGACAATTAAGAAATAGAATTTGGTATACATTTCGTAATTGAAAAAAATATTCAGTGGTGATAGTATACCAACATAGCAATCTCATTGGGTATGTCTTATTAATACATTTTTAATAAGTGGTAATATATAAAATTTCACTTCCAACTAAATATATAAATTATGGAAACATATTTAATTTTTCAGATAAAGCATAATATTAAATTATGGAAACTATGCTAATCTTTATGTAAATAAACATATATACATAATCTTTAAGTGAATAATAAAAAAGAATAATCATATTACTCTAGACATTTAAATTTGATTGAACTGCTTATCTTTTTTCTTGATATGTAGTAGTACTATATAAGACAATCTGCATAAATAAAAAGTATGATCATAACTTAATTACTTCATAACTTAATTTCATGATATAATAGAGAGGATTTAATGTAACAAAATGAACTTTTAGATAATCTTATTATTATTAATTACAATTATATTTTAAAATAATATGTAATCATTCATATAGGTTTGCAAGATTATATCTCGAGATAAAATATGTAGTGTGTTCGATTCATGACATTGAATCCCACAACTCAATTCTTAAATGAATAATCATGTGATAATTACTTATATTCAACTCTATAACAAAAATAATTTTACAATTTAATCTTAGAATATATCTCGGTACCATTTTATCTATGAAACCAAACACTACCATAGTAAATTTAATTTATAATGTTCACTGTTACAAAAATTTAATTAATAATCAAGAAAATGTAAAAGAAATCCTATCTAATTTTAAATGACTCCTTAATATGATTATTTTTATCTTGTTTATTTGAAGATTATGTCTGTGTATAGTAGTACTATATGTAGTTGGAAGTGAAATTTTATACTGTATTTTCATTTGTAAAATATATGTTGATAGGATATAGCAAGTCAGATTGTCACTTTAATATACATATACATATACATATCAGGGCTTATTTTATGTATAGTGACTTTAGAATTTGACACAAGAATTTGAGGGGCAACTCATGAAAAAACATGATGAGATTTCTTGCCGGCTTAAAAATCTGCAACCACAAGTGGAAAGATACTCGGGATTATATAGCAGCAAGTCATATGATAAAGCTCTGTTTGGGTCCCTTTCGACGTTTTCCCCTTGGATTAGCATTCAGTGCACACGAGAAGACATTCAAAAGCTCTGCATCTTCAACTTTCACTAGAATGTTAGCAGCACTTGGGTTTTTCATGAGGAGTTTTGTCACCAGATAACCTGCAATAGACCAGCTTTGGAACAGTCGCGCCTGTTTCCCTATGAATCTTGCTCCCTTGGTGTCGTAGTACTCTGGCCACTTATCCTTTGCCAGACGTTTTTCAGCAATCTTGATTGCATTTTCAGCAATCTCTGGTCTATTAATTTTTAAGCATGCCACTGTCAGCTGAAAGACCAAAGATTTCAAGGATTAGAAAAACAAAACGAACTTGCAGTTCAACTATTGGTCATAGAGGGAAGTAAGTAACACCGGTTGTAGTCTGTGTGTTCACATAACAGCAACCATGATATACAGCAAATAAGAGCATGGGATTGTTAGTATCACAAAACTAGTAATTTTGCTCAACAATCCTTTTCCAGTTGATATCTTGCTTGCAATAGGGTCATTTTGAAACACTGAATTCAAATGATGACTGATGCGGAACATAAACAAGTGAATCAGATAGCATAAGCAGATATCTTCAAATGCATTCGAGCCTACAATCTTTTTTTAGAGTAACCCTCAGCAAATTACTGTGCCGTGTTTATGCAGTACATTCAACTCTATAATTTGAAGAATAATTGTGATAGATTAATCCATGGGAAAACAAGAACAAAACTAGCATGAACAAGAAGTGTGTGTAACAGATTGGACTTTACCTGCCAGAGCAATGTAGGCCACGAACCTCCATTGTGGTAAGACCAAGGCCTGCACAAAAACCAACAATATATATCATACTGTGAAAAACAAAGTCCAACTAATGCAACAAGAGACTTAAAGAAGAAAACATTACGTGTTCTTTGGATCACTTCCTGTGATTATGCTCCATTCCTGACCCTCTAAGGCTGGATAACAAATTTTTAACGGCATGTTGCTAACAAGATCCGACCATTTGGCTTCAATAAGATCCAATATAGCATGCGACTGCTGAGTGGTGACAAGGCTGCATACTATAGCCCATAGATTTCCAAGTGAGAAGAATCGGAAGTCCATGTGTGCAGGTTTCCAATAAGATAGCCTCCTCTTTGGGGCATCCAATCCACAAGCCAGGGAGAAATTTGATCTGGGTAGATGTTGAACTTGTTGATTGCATCAAATGAGTACTCCTCTGTCTTGTATCGATAAATTTCATTCAGTTTCTTCATATCAATCCAGTAGTACTCCCGGATGTGAATTGATAAAGCAACTAACCGGTTGTTCAGTGCCATCGTGAGGTCTGCAGAAGCTTCCTCAGGAGCAAGCATCTCACGTGCACAAAGCAGAGCTGAATAGAACAATGCCTGCAAGATCAAAAGGAATACTAACTGAAAAGTCCAAATGGGGATCAAATATCATGTTTCCACCAAATAAAATTAGAAGCTGAAAAAAGATCCATCTAGAAGAAAACGAGGGGATGGAAGCACATCTATGCATAATTTAAAGTTAGTTGGTTAAAATTCAGTAATTGTGTTTCATTAGATAAATACTACTAGGAATCTCTTTCTTAAGATTCTTAAAAGCAAAGTCTTAGTGATATACAGCCAACGCTTAGTATCTTTCTTGACCTAGGATCAAATAGGCGCAGGGCTGGGAACAATTTCATTTAATCATGAACACTTACATATGAACATTTTGCTACAGAGGACAGAAAACCTTGTATAATAAGGCATTTTATAGCCATGCCATACAATAGAAGAAAGAATAAAGAAAACCTGAATTTCGAGTGGGTGGCCATGGATTCCCATACGGCGATCTATCATGCACGATCCATCTGTAACTAACAAGGTTGGAAACATATCGAAACCATCTGCCAAACAGAGCTTTAAAATCATCTTAATGCCAGTCTGTACATCAATCCTTTGCTGGACAGAAAGGTCACCTGAACTTTTTCCATATGCACGTAACAATATGATCCACCACAAACCTGAGCAGCACAGTAATGATTTTCAACATGTCCAGATAGTCAGAAATGTCAGAATGGGAGCAAAATGTACAAACCAGAATCAACTGGTGCCACCCGACCAATTGCAGCCTCTCCAAAGTCAGGATCTAACACCTCTTCAGTTGCAGAATCATCACCATCTAGTGGCACAACTCGTACTTTAAAACTTGCTGGCATTAGTCCTTGTCCAGGACTATGGCAATCTATAGTTTTCTCCCAACTCTGTTCATATATTCAAAGCAAAAATCAGCAAGACCAAAAATACAGAAAGTCAATTTTGCTATGATCATTTTTTATGATGTTCCACTGTTAGTCTTTAGCCATACATCAATCACCTTTCTCTTTCATTGTACCTTAATTTCTCTATAGCCCAGGAAATGTGAAAAGCACCAATGCAGGGTATAAAGGAAATCTTTAATATTTCAGATCCAGATTAAAGTTGACAGGTACTCCTATAATTTAGAAGCTTGCATTATTATGTACAACTATTTAAAAACAGATGCAATCATGGCAACCAATGAACCAGGCAGCACAAAACAATGTAAAGAGCAATTGGATTTCTAAAACTTTAATGTACATATAATAAGTAAATACAACTTGGAATGCATTAATTAATTCCAGTGGCCCTAAGAGTGCACAGAGAAAGTCAGTAGATAGCTCATGAACATGCAAAAGTGTAATGTGCGAGTGTGATGCCTTATAGTAATTAATAAAATCAAATAACCCCGTGCTTTCCTTTCAAAGCATAGAATTGGTGATAATGTTGCCACCAAAAGTAACCAACATGATAAAATGGATAACTCATTTATTTTGGATGGTAATACTGTGATATAAGAGAACCAATAGTAGCGTTAAGGGCCTGTAAGTGGCATATTCAAATATGGCTAATCAGAATAATGAACATCACATTACCTGCAGCTGAAGCGTGTGAAGGATGAAGTTCCTAACAATTTCATATTCTCCATTCAACAGGAACGCAATTCCCGAAGGTACAAAATCACGTATAAACACTTGATCATAGTTAAGCATATTCGAGTCACTTGGATCATTTGCAGCAATGGTCCCGACTGGGCTGCCACAATAATACACCATTGATGCTCGCAATAGATTCCACGCTTCTTCCTCCAAAGAATTTGCATCCGTTCTACTAATAGTTTGGCCAACTGCAGTATCAAATGCAGCTTCATCACCACGCCGAGGGCCTTCCTTCTCACGTTTCAAATGTTGTGCTGCTTCAAACCTTTGATCATCAAGATCCTTGGCTATATCATTAACCAATCTTTTACTTGTGTCCTCTCTAGAAGTCTCTTGAGCACTTTCTCTCCCGATGCAATTGCAACGCAAAGAATTTAACCAATTGCCTTGGTTCTTTTGTGATAATTAAGGATCCATCATTTTATCTACCATACTTGAAGGAAAGCCGTGAAGCTGATCTCAAATTTCTAAAGACCTGAAATGGCACCGGCCCAGGCAAAACTCGAGGGGCTGCTTCCGAGGGTGAGACAGCCATTGGAACTGTGAAAATATAGTTTGGCAATCGTCTGAGCTTCAATATTCCTACAAAAATAAATGACATAACCATTGACAACATGTAAACAAGACAAACAAACCAATACATAAATGTATAAATACAAAACATCAATTTCTAAGTTTGAGTATGATACAATTCAACATAGACCATGGGTCGAGCAAATGAACTAGTTCAATCTAGTATAGTAAAACCTATCATGTTTTCCAATTCGTAGTGCTGTATCCCCCTTTTCGCATGCGTTGCTTGATGACTCAATCCAAACAAACCCTAATCAGAGAAATAATAAAGCTGCATAATCCGGCGGTAGCAAAGTGACGAAAAACGAAAACAAAAAAAAACCTCACGCGATTTGCAAAAATCATGCCATCGCCTTCATTTCAAGTACCGCATAATTTTTTATTTCACCAATAGGAAAAAACTGGAGAAGCCAAACACCCGTATCTAAAAAGTTCCCAATTCGCACAATTAAAAAAAAGAGAGAGATTTTCTGAAACAGAAAAACAGTTGATCTAGTTGCTCACTTGATTTGTGGAGGTGGCCTTTTTTCTTTATTAATTATTGGAGACTTTTTGTCGAGGGAGTCTAAAGGGAACTGCAGGCGGAATTTGGGCAAAGCCGCCACGAGATAGAGGGTTGACACGGCGGAAGAGAGGAAGGAAACGATGGATAATGTCTGTTAAAATTATACTAGTTCAAAATAAATACAGAAATTGATGATAAAATGTCATCCAGCGTTTGTAGTCCAACGGTTAGGATAATTGTCTTCCAAAACTAGTAATTTTGCTCAACAATCCTTTTCCAGTTGATATCTTGCTTGCAATAGGGTCATTTTGAAACACTGAATTCAAATGATGACTGATGCGGAACATAAACAAGTGAATCAGATAGCATAAGCAGATATCTTCAAATGCATTCGAGCCTACAATCTTTTTTTAGAGTAACCCTCAGCAAATTACTGTGCCGTGTTTATGCAGTACATTCAACTCTATAATTTGAAGAATAATTGTGATAGATTAATCCATGGGAAAACAAGAACAAAACTAGCATGAACAAGAAGTGTGTGTAACAGATTGGACTTTACCTGCCAGAGCAATGTAGGCCACGAACCTCCATTGTGGTAAGACCAAGGCCTGCACAAAAACCAACAATATATATCATACTGTGAAAAACAAAGTCCAACTAATGCAACAAGAGACTTAAAGAAGAAAACATTACGTGTTCTTTGGATCACTTCCTGTGATTATGCTCCATTCCTGACCCTCTAAGGCTGGATAACAAATTTTTAACGGCATGTTGCTAACAAGATCCGACCATTTGGCTTCAATAAGATCCAATATAGCATGCGACTGCTGAGTGGTGACAAGGCTGCATACTATAGCCCATAGATTTCCAAGTGAGAAGAATCGGAAGTCCATGTGTGCAGGTTTCCAATAAGATAGCCTCCTCTTTGGGGCATCCAATCCACAAGCCAGGGAGAAATTTGATCTGGGTAGATGTTGAACTTGTTGATTGCATCAAATGAGTACTCCTCTGTCTTGTATCGATAAATTTCATTCAGTTTCTTCATATCAATCCAGTAGTACTCCCGGATGTGAATTGATAAAGCAACTAACCGGTTGTTCAGTGCCATCGTGAGGTCTGCAGAAGCTTCCTCAGGAGCAAGCATCTCACGTGCACAAAGCAGAGCTGAATAGAACAATGCCTGCAAGATCAAAAGGAATACTAACTGAAAAGTCCAAATGGGGATCAAATATCATGTTTCCACCAAATAAAATTAGAAGCTGAAAAAAGATCCATCTAGAAGAAAACGAGGGGATGGAAGCACATCTATGCATAATTTAAAGTTAGTTGGTTAAAATTCAGTAATTGTGTTTCATTAGATAAATACTACTAGGAATCTCTTTCTTAAGATTCTTAAAAGAAAAGTCTTAGTGATATACAGCCAACGCTTAGTATCTTTCTTGACCTAGGATCAAATAGGCGCAGGGCTGGGAACAATTTCATTTAATCATGAACACTTACATATGAACATTTTGCTACAGAGGACAGAAAACCTTGTATAATAAGGCATTTTATAGCCATGGCATACAATAGAAGAAAGAATAAAGAAAACCTGAATTTCGAGTGGGTGGCCATGGATTCCCATACGGCGATCTATCATGCACGATCCATCTGTAACTAACAAGGTTGGAAACATATCGAAACCATCTGCCAAACAGAGCTTTAAAATCATCTTAATGCCAGTCTGTACATCAATCCTTTGCTGGACAGAAAGGTCACCTGAACTTTTTCCATATGCACGTAACAATATGATCCACCACAAACCTGAGCAGCACAGTAATGATTTTCAACATGTCCAGATAGTCAGAAATGTCAGAATGGGAGCAAAATGTACAAACCAGAATCAACTGGTGCCACCCGACCAATTGCAGCCTCTCCAAAGTCAGGATCTAACACCTCTTCAGTTGCAGAATCATCACCATCTAGTGGCACAACTCGTACTTTAAAACTTGCTGGCATTAGTCCTTGTCCAGGACTATGGCAATCTATAGTTTTCTCCCAACTCTGTTCATATATTCAAAGCAAAAATCAGCAAGACCAAAAATACAGAAAGTCAATTTTGCTATGATCATTTTTTATGATGTTCCACTGTTAGTCTTTAGCCATACATCAATCACCTTTCTCTTTCATTGTACCTTAATTTCTCTATAGCCCAGGAAATGTGAAAAGCACCAATGCAGGGTATAAAGGAAATCTTTAATATTTCAGATCCAGATTAAAGTTGACAGGTACTCCTATAATTTAGAAGCTTGCATTATTATGTACAACTATTTAAAAACAGATGCAATCATGGCAACCAATGAACCAGGCAGCACAAAACAATGTAAAGAGCAATTGGATTTCTAAAACTTTAATGTACATATAATAAGTAAATACAACTTGGAATGCATTAATTAATTCCAGTGGCCCTAAGAGTGCACAGAGAAAGTCAGTAGATAGCTCATGAACATGCAAAAGTGTAATGTGCGAGTGTGATGCCTTATAGTAATTAATAAAATCAAATAACCCCGTGCTTTCCTTTCAAAGCATAGAATTGGTGATAATGTTGCCACCAAAAGTAACCAACATGATAAAATGGATAACTCATTTATTTTGGATGGTAATACTGTGATATAAGAGAACCAATAGTAGCGTTAAGGGCCTGTAAGTGGCATATTCAAATATGGCTAATCAGAATAATGAACATCACATTACCTGCAGCTGAAGCGTGTGAAGGATGAAGTTCCTAACAATTTCATATTCTCCATTCAACAGGAACGCAATTCCCGAAGGTACAAAATCACGTATAAACACTTGATCATAGTTAAGCATATTCGAGTCACTTGGATCATTTGCAGCAATGGTCCCGACTGGGCTGCCACAATAATACACCATTGATGCTCGCAATAGATTCCACGCTTCTTCCTCCAAAGAATTTGCATCCGTTCTACTAATAGTTTGGCCAACTGCAGTATCAAATGCAGCTTCATCACCACGCCGAGGGCCTTCCTTCTCACGTTTCAAATGTTGTGCTGCTTCAAACCTTTGATCATCAAGATCCTTGGCTATATCATTAACCAATCTTTTACTTGTGTCCTCTCTAGAAGTCTCTTGAGCACTTTCTCTCCCGATGCAATTGCAACGCAAAGAATTTAACCAATTGCCTTGGTTCTTTTGTGATAATTAAGGATCCATCATTTTATCTACCATACTTGAAGGAAAGCCGTGAAGCTGATCTCAAATTTCTAAAGACCTGAAATGGCACCGGCCCAGGCAAAACTCGAGGGGCTGCTTCCGAGGGTGAGACAGCCATTGGAACTGTGAAAATATAGTTTGGCAATCGTCTGAGCTTCAATATTCCTACAAAAATAAATGACATAACCATTGACAACATGTAAACAAGACAAACAAACCAATACATAAATGTATAAATACAAAACATCAATTTCTAAGTTTGAGTATGATACAATTCAACATAGACCATGGGTCGAGCAAATGAACTAGTTCAATCTAGTATAGTAAAACCTATCATGTTTTCCAATTCGTAGTGCTGTATCCCCCTTTTCGCATGCGTTGCTTGATGACTCAACCCAAACAAACCCTAATCAGAGAAATAATAAAGCTGCATAATCCGGCGGTAGCAAAGTGACGAAAAACGAAAACAAAAAAAAACCTCACGCGATTTGCAAAAATCATGCCATCGCCTTCATTTCAAGTACCGCATAATTTTTTATTTCGCCAATAGGAAAAAACTGGAGAAGCCAAACACCCGTATCTAAAAAGTTCCCAATTCGCACAATTAAAAAAAGAGAGAGATTTTCTGAAACAGAAAAACAGTTGATCTAGTTGCTCACTTGATTTGTGGAGGTGGCCTTTTTTCTTTATTAATTATTGGAGACTTTTTGTCGAGGGAGTCTAAAGGGAACTGCAGGCGGAATTTGGGCAAAGCCGCCACGAGATAGAGGGTTGACACGGCGGAAGAGAGGAAGGAAACGATGGATAATGTCTGTTAAAATTATACTAGTTCAAAATAAATACAGAAATTGATGATAAAATGTCATCCAGCGTTTGTAGTCCAACGGTTAGGATAATTGTCTTCCAAAACTAGTAATTTTGCTCAACAATCCTTTTCCAGTTGATATCTTGCTTGCAATAGGGTCATTTTGAAACACTGAATTCAAATGATGACTGATGCGGAACATAAACAAGTGAATCAGATAGCATAAGCAGATATCTTCAAATGCATTCGAGCCTACAATCTTTTTTTAGAGTAACCCTCAGCAAATTACTGTGCCGTGTTTATGCAGTACATTCAACTCTATAATTTGAAGAATAATTGTGATAGATTAATCCATGGGAAAACAAGAACAAAACTAGCATGAACAAGAAGTGTGTGTAACAGATTGGACTTTACCTGCCAGAGCAATGTAGGCCACGAACCTCCATTGTGGTAAGACCAAGGCCTGCACAAAAACCAACAATATATATCATACTGTGAAAAACAAAGTCCAACTAATGCAACAAGAGACTTAAAGAAGAAAACATTACGTGTTCTTTGGATCACTTCCTGTGATTATGCTCCATTCCTGACCCTCTAAGGCTGGATAACAAATTTTTAACGGCATGTTGCTAACAAGATCCGACCATTTGGCTTCAATAAGATCCAATATAGCATGCGACTGCTGAGTGGTGACAAGGCTGCATACTATAGCCCATAGATTTCCAAGTGAGAAGAATCGGAAGTCCATGTGTGCAGGTTTCCAATAAGATAGCCTCCTCTTTGGGGCATCCAATCCACAAGCCAGGGAGAAATTTGATCTGGGTAGATGTTGAACTTGTTGATTGCATCAAATGAGTACTCCTCTGTCTTGTATCGATAAATTTCATTCAGTTTCTTCATATCAATCCAGTAGTACTCCCGGATGTGAATTGATAAAGCAACTAACCGGTTGTTCAGTGCCATCGTGAGGTCTGCAGAAGCTTCCTCAGGAGCAAGCATCTCACGTGCACAAAGCAGAGCTGAATAGAACAATGCCTGCAAGATCAAAAGGAATACTAACTGAAAAGTCCAAATGGGGATCAAATATCATGTTTCCACCAAATAAAATTAGAAGCTGAAAAAAGATCCATCTAGAAGAAAACGAGGGGATGGAAGCACATCTATGCATAATTTAAAGTTAGTTGGTTAAAATTCAGTAATTGTGTTTCATTAGATAAATACTACTAGGAATCTCTTTCTTAAGATTCTTAAAAGCAAAGTCTTAGTGATATACAGCCAACGCTTAGTATCTTTCTTGACCTAGGATCAAATAGGCGCAGGGCTGGGAACAATTTCATTTAATCATGAACACTTACATATGAACATTTTGCTACAGAGGACAGAAAACCTTGTATAATAAGGCATTTTATAGCCATGGCATACAATAGAAGAAAGAATAAAGAAAACCTGAATTTCGAGTGGGTGGCCATGGATTCCCATACGGCGATCTATCATGCACGAGCCATCTGTAACTAACAAGGTTGGAAACATATCGAAACCATCTGCCAAACAGAGCTTTAAAATCATCTTAATGCCAGTCTGTACATCAATCCTTTGCTGGACAGAAAGGTCACCTGAACTTTTTCCATATGCACGTAACAATATGATCCACCACAAACCTGAGCAGCACAGTAATGATTTTCAACATGTCCAGATAGTCAGAAATGTCAGAATGGGAGCAAAATGTACAAACCAGAATCAACTGGTGCCACCCGACCAATTGCAGCCTCTCCAAAGTCAGGATCTAACACCTCTTCAGTTGCAGAATCATCACCATCTAGTGGCACAACTCGTACTTTAAAACTTGCTGGCATTAGTCCTTGTCCAGGACTATGGCAATCTATAGTTTTCTCCCAACTCTGTTCATATATTCAAAGCAAAAATCAGCAAGACCAAAAATACAGAAAGTCAATTTTGCTATGATCATTTTTTATGATGTTCCACTGTTAGTCTTTAGCCATACATCAATCACCTTTCTCTTTCATTGTACCTTAATTTCTCTATAGCCCAGGAAATGTGAAAAGCACCAATGCAGGGTATAAAGGAAATCTTTAATATTTCAGATCCAGATTAAAGTTGACAGGTACTCCTATAATTTAGAAGCTTGCATTATTATGTACAACTATTTAAAAACAGATGCAATCATGGCAACCAATGAACCAGGCAGCACAAAACAATGTAAAGAGCAATTGGATTTCTAAAACTTTAATGTACATATAATAAGTAAATACAACTTGGAATGCATTAATTAATTCCAGTGGCCCTAAGAGTGCACAGAGAAAGTCAGTAGATAGCTCATGAACATGCAAAAGTGTAATGTGCGAGTGTGATGCCTTATAGTAATTAATAAAATCAAATAACCCCGTGCTTTCCTTTCAAAGCATAGAATTGGTGATAATGTTGCCACCAAAAGTAACCAACATGATAAAATGGATAACTCATTTATTTTGGATAGTAATACTGTGATATAAGAGAACCAATAGTAGCGTTAAGGGCCTGTAAGTGGCATATTCAAATATGGCTAATCAGAATAATGAACATCACATTACCTGCAGCTGAAGCGTGTGAAGGATGAAGTTCCTAACAATTTCATATTCTCCATTCAACAGGAACGCAATTCCCGAAGGTACAAAATCACGTATAAACACTTGATCATAGTTAAGCATATTCGAGTCACTTGGATCATTTGCAGCAATGGTCCCGACTGGGCTGCCACAATAATACACCATTGATGCTCGCAATAGATTCCACGCTTCTTCCTCCAAAGAATTTGCATCCGTTCTACTAATAGTTTGGCCAACTGCAGTATCAAATGCAGCTTCATCACCACGCCGAAGGCCTTCCTTCTCACGTTTCAAATGTTGTGCTGCTTCAAACCTTTGATCATCAAGATCCTTGGCTATATCATTAACCAATCTTTTACTTGTGTCCTCTCTAGAAGTCTCTTGAGCACTTTCTCTCCCGATGCAATTGCAACGCAAAGAATTTAACCAATTGCCTTGGTTCTTTTGTGATAATTAAGGATCCATCATTTTATCTACCATACTTGAAGGAAAGCCGTGAAGCTGATCTCAAATTTCTAAAGACCTGAAATGGCACCGGCCCAGGCAAAACTCGAGGGGCTGCTTCCGAGGGTGAGACAGCCATTGGAACTGTGAAAATATAGTTTGGCAATCGTCTGAGCTTCAATATTCCTACAAAAATAAATGACATAACCATTGACAACATGTAAACAAGACAAACAAACCAATACATAAATGTATAAATACAAAACATCAATTTCTAAGTTTGAGTATGATACAATTCAACATAGACCATGGGTCGAGCAAATGAACTAGTTCAATCTAGTATAGTAAAACCTATCATGTTTTCCAATTCGTAGTGCTGTATCCCCCTTTTCGCATGCGTTGCTTGATGACTCAATCCAAACAAACCCTAATCAGAGAAATAATAAAGCTGCATAATCCGGCGGTAGCAAAGTGACGAAAAACGAAAACAAAAAAAAACCTCACGCGATTTGCAAAAATCATGCCATCGCCTTCATTTCAAGTACCGCATAATTTTTTATTTCACCAATAGGAAAAAACTGGAGAAGCCAAACACCCGTATCTAAAAAGTTCCCAATTCGCACAATTAAAAAAAAGAGAGAGATTTTCTGAAACAGAAAAACAGTTGATCTAGTTGCTCACTTGATTTGTGGAGGTGGCCTTTTTTCTTTATTAATTATTGGAGACTTTTTGTCGAGGGAGTCTAAAGGGAACTGCAGGCGGAATTTGGGCAAAGCCGCCACGAGATAGAGGGTTGACACGGCGGAAGAGAGGAAGGAAACGATGGATAATGTCTGTTAAAATTATACTAGTTCAAAATAAATACAGAAATTGATGATAAAATGTCATCCAGCGTTTGTAGTCCAACGGTTAGGATAATTGTCTTCCAAAACTAGTAATTTTGCTCAACAATCCTTTTCCAGTTGATATCTTGCTTGCAATAGGGTCATTTTGAAACACTGAATTCAAATGATGACTGATGCGGAACATAAACAAGTGAATCAGATAGCATAAGCAGATATCTTCAAATGCATTCGAGCCTACAATCTTTTTTTAGAGTAACCCTCAGCAAATTACTGTGCCGTGTTTATGCAGTACATTCAACTCTATAATTTGAAGAATAATTGTGATAGATTAATCCATGGGAAAACAAGAACAAAACTAGCATGAACAAGAAGTGTGTGTAACAGATTGGACTTTACCTGCCAGAGCAATGTAGGCCACGAACCTCCATTGTGGTAAGACCAAGGCCTGCACAAAAACCAACAATATATATCATACTGTGAAAAACAAAGTCCAACTAATGCAACAAGAGACTTAAAGAAGAAAACATTACGTGTTCTTTGGATCACTTCCTGTGATTATGCTCCATTCCTGACCCTCTAAGGCTGGATAACAAATTTTTAACGGCATGTTGCTAACAAGATCCGACCATTTGGCTTCAATAAGATCCAATATAGCATGCGACTGCTGAGTGGTGACAAGGCTGCATACTATAGCCCATAGATTTCCAAGTGAGAAGAATCGGAAGTCCATGTGTGCAGGTTTCCAATAAGATAGCCTCCTCTTTGGGGCATCCTGTAACATCCCAAAAAAGAAAAAAAAAAGAGAGAGAAAAAAAAAATAAATTAATCTAATTAAATATTTTCCTAGTTGACTTGGACACCAATTATTCCTTAGTTCAAATTTTAAATAAATATTCTACAAAGATTTTCTCCATTAATGAATATCACACAAAAAAAAGGGAAAACAAATCTCTTACACTCCTTCCTCACGTATTAACCGCCCCCCTCTCTCCATGAATCTCTCTCATATCTATCAACCACCTCCTCTCTATAATACTCCTTCACAATCGCTTTTTCTCCTATTTCGTTTCTCTGCAACAAGGCTGATCCTTCTCAATCTCTACTCAAGAAATCGAGAACCCAACTCGAAGGAGGGAGCTATCGATAATTCTCTCAAAAACCGTTCAAGGTATACTCCTTTTCACAAACTAGCAGCAGAGAATTACCTATTCAATTGTGATATTTCTTTTCTTGTTCTAGAGTGTAAATAACATTCCATAAGTATACTGAACTTTTTTTTTATTCCGGCTTTGGGAGAGACGCATGAGGGTCACGCATCACCTTTTTAATGAAACGCATCACGGTCATGCGTCTTTGTGTAAGACGCATGTCTCTCATGCATCGTCTGTTTTTTTATTTTTTTTAAGACGCATAAGCGTCATGCGTCATAAGTAAAGACGCATATCTATCATGCTTCATTGTTTTTTTTAATTTTATTAGGTGACGCATGACCGTCATGCGTCTTAGAAAGAGACGCATGAGGCTCATGCGTCTCTAATTCGCATATAACAGACTCGAGAGGCAGTAGCTTCATTTTCTACGCGAGAGAAACAGAGAAATGGCAGTAGCTTCATTTTATATGCGAGAGAAAGAGAGAAAGGGCGATTTCGGCTATTTCTTGCCGATCTTCCGTCATATTCCGGAAAGTTTTCTTCAATCTTTCAACATTTCTCCCTTATTTATTGCTTATTTGCATAACATTAGGGTTTCTATTAAATTTATCTTAAACTTACTAAATTAGGGTATATAGAAAATGTAGTGTGTGTATTTTGTGTAGTGTGTGTATAGTGTGAAATGTGTGAAATTTGTGTAGTGTGTGTATAGTGTGAAATTTGTGTAGTGTGTGAATTGTGTGTAGTGTTTGAAGTGTGTGTAGTGTGTGAAATGTGTGTAGTGTGTATAGTGCGGGAAATGTGTGAAATTTGTGTAGTGTGTGAAATGTGTGTATTGGGGGAAATGTGTGTAGTGTGTGTAGTGTGGAAAATGTAAGAAATTTGTGTAGTGTGTAAAACGTGTGTAGTTTGTGTAGTGTGTGAAATATGTGTAATGCAAGAAATGTGAGTAGTGTGTGAAATTTGTGTAGTGTGTGAAATGTGTGCATTGTGTGTAGTGTGTGAAATGTATGTAGTGCTGGAAATGTGTGAAATGTATGTAGTGCTGGAAATGTGTGAAATTTGTGTAGCGTGTGAAGTGTGTGAAGTGTGTGTAGTGTGTGAAGTGCATGTAGTGTGTGTAGTGTGTGAAACGGTGTGAAGTGTGTTTGTGTGTAGTGTGTGTGCAATATGTGAAGTGTGTGAAATGTGTGTAGTGGGTAGTGAAGCCATCTAAGTTTATGACTATTTCAAATTCCAATTTTTTACTTTTGATATGGAATTCAAATCATGGAATTGAAGATGTTGGAATTATAATTCAATTCCAATTCTATACATTTTTGTAATACCAAACAATGAAATTGGAATTGGAACCTCCAATTCCAATTCCATAGCTCCAATTCCATGTTCCCAAACACACCCTAACTCTTATTCGCACGGACTTGAATGAATATCTTACTCGACAATAGAAATTTATCAAAGTATAAAAGAACAGGCGACATTGTCTAAGACTTAGTACGTAGCGGAATGAACACGATCACATGTATGAAGACATGCACCTTTGAGAGTATGTACTTCGAATAAAAGCGTAATCATAAAACTTTTTACCCAGTATTGTTCACAATCATCACCCAACCTATCATTTAGAAATAAATGCAGGACCGAGTACAAAAACTACACAGTGAACACAATGCCGAAAGAATACATTGAAGATATTGTCATGTCATCGTAGTAACACTCGAGAGTTTTATATTCGACTACAATCTATGTTCGACTACAACCCTTACTAAAGTTCTATGTTCGACTACAATCTATGTTCTTTTAGGAAAATACGATATCTGAACATTTGTGAATCGAGAATGGCCACCTTCCATGGTCACGTGACTGGCCAATTCCTTCTTTAGCTCACGGTCCGTTTGTGTACACTAGTCTGAGTAGGATTTGCTGCCGACCAATTCCTTCGATAGCTCACGGTCCGTTTGTTTACACTAGTCTGAGTAGGGTTTGATGCCCTTCTGGGATCCGAATTCGATTCAAAATTTTCTTGGGACAAATATATATAATCACATAAAAATAAATATTTATGATAGAACAACATCATTTGCATAAATAATAAACATAAACATTTTCGTATTTTCATCTACATTAATATATAAGATAGAAAAGTTCACCTCTTTTGCTTTCCAAAGTTTTCATAATCATTCTCCATTTCTCAACATTCTTTCCTCGCTATTCTCTCTTTTAGAAATAACAAGCTAACTTTAGTTTCAAGAAAGACACTGATTTGATGACATGCATTTCGTTCTTATGCTTTATCTTCACTAGCTTTTATGTTAATCAAATCGAAAGATTAATTATTAGAAGAATTACGTGACATGCATTTCGTTCTTATGCTTTATCTTCACTAGCTTTTATGTTAATCAAATCGAAAGATTAATTATTAGAAGAATTACGTGACATGCATTTCGTTCTTATGCTTTATCTTCACTAGCTT
Source organism: Salvia splendens (assembly GCF_004379255.2). Taxonomy (NCBI): domain Eukaryota; kingdom Viridiplantae; phylum Streptophyta; class Magnoliopsida; order Lamiales; family Lamiaceae; genus Salvia; species Salvia splendens. The sequence goes on from NC_056039.1 coordinate 5,644,264, forward strand.
TTATGTTAATCAAATCGAAAGATTAATTATTAGAAGAATTACGTGACATGCATTTCGTTCTTATGCTTTATCTTCACTAGCTTTTATGTTAATCAAATCGAAAGATTAATTATTAGAAGAATTACGTGACATGCATTTCGTTCTTATGCTTTATCTTCACTAGCTTTTATGTTAATCAAATCGAAAGATTAATTATTAGAAGAATTACGTCATCAAGGAATTAGTTTATTCTTCTCGGGGTTCTCCCTTAAACCTCTCGAAATTCACCTTTCATTTTCATAACATAATCTTCTCACCTTTCATTTTCGTAACATAATCTTCGAAATTCACCAATCCGAAGATTTATGTCTTACTCACTCCAAAATTACATCTTGCAGATAGCTTACTAATCGAGTATTAGTTACTTAATTAAATCTGAAGATTTAAACGCGAAGAAGATAATTTATCCGAGCTCAAAGATTTAATTTAAAACTAGATCAAGGAATTATTTAGAACATTTAACAAATAAAGTCAGCCCAAAGCATTTAATTAAAAACCGGCCCAAAGCAAACTAAGTGAGAGCCCATACTTGAATTAAATTCAGCCTAAGACATTAAGGACCTTGGCCCAACTTATTTACTAATTTCTTAGCCCCTTTTGTTTGAATTTCCATCGGTAAACGAAATTGAGAGAATTTCTCTCTCATTCATTTCCTTCTCTCTTTTCTCCTTCCGCGGCTCGAAGGAGGAAAATATTGCCGAGGATTTAAAACATCAGTTTCCACTACCTCCTTAAAATGCAGAGAAATTAAAATGGAAGTTTAATTACTCAGCTAAGTTTATGTCACACATGTTCAATCTCATTAAAAATTTCAAATAGTAGTAATTTTTTTTGTTGAAGAAAAGCTGCAGCATAGCTTTCAAGTCTCTCGCTCCTAGCTGATTTGAACCAATTTTCAAGTTATAATTGCAAACCTAAAATATGTCGTAGGATATATATGTATGTATCAAATAATCATTAGAGCATCCGCATCGGGCGTCTCGATGCGGGCTCTATCTCGTCCCGGAGAGTCGATACGGCATCGGGACGCCGATGTGGGTGCTCCGTCTCGTCCCGTGTCCCTCCGCCAAGAGGTGGTTGGCGAGCTGTCTCACCACGCGCGTTGGCCACGTGGCGAGCTCCCGTGCAGCCGTGACGCCCACTCGTCGGACCGCGAGTGGGCGTCTTAAAAATGTTTCTTTTTAATTCCGAAAAAATTCGAAAATAAAAAAAAATCCCCAAAAATACTAGCTGTTATTTCAAATATTTTGATTTTTTTTTTAATTTTAAGCCCACAATCACTTCTATAAATATTAGGATTTCAATTAGATATTTTTCGTATTTTCGGATGTTGTAATTTTCGTGGTTTTTAATGATTTTATGAATTATTAGTATTAATTTAATATTTCAATGAAATATTAATTGAATTTGTTCGAAATAAAAATAAAAAATGAAATTAAATGAATAGTTAATGGATGGATGGACGTGTTGTCGCTTAATTAAGAGATGAGATAAAAAATGTAGTGGGGCCCATAGATAGTGAATGGATGAGACGGTTAAGAGATGATATTAAGACACGGATGCGAATAGGCTTAGTAAGACTACTGCCATTTGGTATTCTCACCAAAAATTGAAGTCTCAACTTCAATCAAATAAGCAAAGCCGTTGAGATCCAAATCTCTGCAGCCGATATATTGAACTTTTCAGATCAAAAGCTATTACCGAACTCTAAAAACTTTTGGTAGTTAATTTAAATGGACCAATAATAGAGGTAAATGGTAAAAAATAATAACACAAGTAGATTACGATAAGAATGAAAGAAAAGAAATATTGAATAAACTAAAATGAAATTACATTCTCCAAATGCAAATCTCTTTTGAGTGAAAGATGATTTGGAGTGAGAAGAATGGAGTTTATATTGTAACAACCATCATCCTTTGTGCCGAACAAACTAATTTCTCTAACATTTCTCCTCTTGTATGAGTAGTATAAAAAGCACCTATCCTCAAATAACATCAACATGTCACCATTTCTGTAAACTTTGATAGGCTGTAGACGTGGGTTGTAATGTCAAAATGGGGGAGGCTTATTAAAGATGAAACATAATCCTGAATAAGGTCGTTCCACGATGAATGGTATCTTGCTCCAACATCTCTCAACATGTTCATATTTCCATATCTCCTTCTCATATGGTTCATCATCACAAAAACACAAGGAATCCCCCAAAGCATACAACCTCCACTTGATACAATCTCTTCTTTTAGCATCCACAGGCACATCAAAAGTGCTAAAACGCTCTCTCTCAACGTCAAAACAGCAAATGCAATGAATATCAACCCACAATTTTGTAACTATCCAGTACAGCTTGCCATTAACAAATGCACCAATGGGGCTGTCGCAACAACATTCATACAAGAAGAAAACAGGTTTCCATGAAGACCCCGTTTCAAGAGTTAATACATGACATCCGTATACAGGGTTAAGAAGGACAACCTTGTGTTGTCCACTTATTTTGCTCACTCCTAGTCCATAACCATCTACGTCACGTAGGCAAGGCGCATGTAGCTCAAGAAATTCACGGGTGATCGGGTTACATACATAAAGTTGATCACTAGACGGATTGCTTATAAGATTTTTAAGAAGGAGCAGACCATTGGCAGAACCAAATATTGATGATGCGTGAGGGAAATCAAACTTGGTGATTGGATCTTGCTTGTGCTTGTGCTTGGCTTCCAATTGGAAAAAATTTAACCAATTTGAAGCTGTCACGGGAATGGAGACGTCTAATTTGAAAACATTGAACCAATTTGAATCAATGCCCCGTATTGAGACAACCAGGACGGGAGACGATTCAGAAAGATCCAACTTAATAAAATCCTCACTCTCAATCATATTGAGCCATGGCTTGCAAACACATTTGCAAGTTGTGATGTTTCCAAGAGAGAGTCTCGATAGGATGTTGATGAAGATTTCCGAGGGTAGGTATCTCCAAAAATCTTGATTCATTTTTCCTTCAATTTACTCACCTTCTAATTTTCTACCACATACCAGATATGGCACAAGTAAAAGAATTAGAGTCAATGTTATTGAAGAGTTCACATATATTCACAATATGTATGGTTACAAATAAATATCTAAGTAAATAAATCGAATTACAAGACTAGGCAATAGGTCTTAGGGATGTGATCAATTACTAACTCTCCCTACATTGCTAACTATAACTAATTATAAATCATATGATCTTTAGAGATCTAGTGGTCTAGATATTGTCATGCGTAAATTCATTTTATTATTATTTAAATTTAAAAATATAAAAATATCTACCAAATTCAAGGTTTTGGTCAAAATATCAATATAGTGTATGTCAACACAATTTCGAATTGATATTTTATATGTATTATGTTGACATATTATGAGAGCTATATTGACATTTACTGTTTTATAAAAAAATACGAAAATTCAAGAAATTTTTTTCAAATTTTGTCATCGAAACCTATGCAAGTAAGATCTCGTTAGAATCCTTATGAAATTATCTTATATGTTATGCGAAATTTAAATTGAGATTGTTGCGTGCATTTAAAATTGTGAGATATTTTTTAAAAGTTAGTTATAACTAATTTGTTGTTAATTAATATAAATACACCAATTGATATTTTTTGTTCATTTTATTGATATCCGGAATTGAATGATCATAACTCTTGATTTGAGGATATAATATCAATCATTTAGTTGTAGTTAACCATTTATGGGTGTGTTAGCAATATAAGACACTATATTCTAAATTTATAAATATCCATATCACCGCATAGATTACGAATACTAACAAAAAACACTTTAAAAACTGTAGTAATATTACTTTGACTTCAACCAAATCTTTGAAGAGATGCTCGAATTTTAAAATTCAAATTCAAGTCTTTTTCCATGATCATATCTGATTCACGAGTGATTTCTAGGATTAGGACAAGAGTCCCAGATTAAAAGTTAATACACTATATTAATTTGGATTTAATTGTTGAATAAATAAATATTTATTCGTTTCCAAAACAGTCTCGAATCAGAGATATTAGGAGTATGGTATTAAAATTCGGACGGAAAAGCTAAACAAACAACAGATCCCTATTGCTTTATAAAAAAATAAAAACTTGATTCAAATAAAAACGCAAAAAACATTGAGAAATTGTAATCAAACCCAAGGAAAAGAGAACTAACCTGAGTTCGTGAACAAGGAGAAGCAAGTAAGAAGAAGAAGACACGAGGAAGAAGAAGACACGAGGAAGAAGAACGATGTATTTATTAGTGCTTATTTACTTTAAATAGGCCTTCAAAATTGGGCTTTCAATCACGCCACATCGAATTCATAAAATTGCTATCCTCATAAGGAAATAAGGATGAAATTAATTTTGATTAGGAAATAAGGATGAAATTAGTTTTGAATCAAAATCTCCCTTTTTTTTTGGAAACAGTCCAAGGTTTTCTATTAAAGTTTTTTTTTTATCTATAAAAATCATCAAAACTTAAATTCAATTAGTTTGAAAATTTTCAATTATGGCGCACTTCATCATTACTTTTGTCATACACTACGATTTTTTTTATGTAAGATTAGAAATGTTTATCTTAGAATTTAGAAACTACTCCATATGAATTTACAAATAATACCAATCTCTATTTTATTTTCAACGAATATTCCTTTTTTTATTACCAAGCATTGTCAGCGTTATGAAAATTTTCCATTAAATTATGTAAAAATGGTTTTTCATTTGCCTAATGATCTTTGCAATGGGAATCAATCATTGACCTACTATTATTATTAAGTTGCAATTTATTATCCATCTTATATAATTTGTTCACTAAGCATAAATTAACTGTGAAATAAAAGCTAAAGTCTCAAAGTGCTTTTACCTCATAATGTTCATATCCATTAATCTCTTCAACCTTTTAAAGCATGTTCTTTTTCATCCAATAATCTGTTATTCATTTCTAATTTTACATTGGCTATATCCATCAAGAGTGAACTGTGAACCGAAAAAATAGCATATTCATGAATCATATTACCATTTCCATCAATTAATTGGGGTTCATTAATTTTGGGTCATTTTGTTGGGTTGTTGGGCTTTCTTGGACTATAATAATTTTTGGGTTACAAGATATAAAGAAGTCTTTGAATTCCAAATTTCTAACTCAGATTTCTGCTGCCGCGAAAAAAGTAAAAGGTATGACCTAACCTTTGAAAGAATTTGAGATTTAACGTTGTAGTCTATTAGCAATTACTCTATGTAGGAAACTAGCATACTAGCAATTTGGGACTTCATATTAGAAAATTAGGTTTTGTATGTAAGTAGTAGTTAACAGATTTATTAGTATAAAAATAGATATTATCTAAGAAATCTAATTACTATTGATTATAATTATGTACTTATTCATAATTTCAAAAATAAAAACAACAAATAATTCAACTTTAAGTGCTTTAAGCTTAAGCCTCTTATAAAGTAGAGAGAGTTGATTTTTCCCTATCAACTTAGAACTTATGTTTATAATAATTGATAAAATTGAGTTTTCCAACGTTGAAAATTTGGAAAATCTAACAAAAATCTGGTTTATACCACACAAAAAATCTGTCTTGTAGTATATAGTTCCTGTCTTCTTAAAGGTAGAGAGTATCTAAAGATTTCAAGAATCGGAAAAACAAAACGAACCTGCAGTTCAACTATTGGTCACACAGGGAAGTAAGTAACACCGGTAGTTGGTGTGTTCACATAACAGCAACCAGGATAAACAGCAAATAAGAGCATGGGATTGTTAGTATCACAAAACTTGTTATTTTGCTCAACAATCTTTTTCCAGTTGATATCTTGATTGCAATAGGGTCATTTTTAAACACTAAGGCCATCCGCAATGGGCGGACGATGGCACGCCCGATGGCGCGCATCGTCCGCGCCATCGATCGTCCGCGCCCATTGCGGATACGGACGATAGGTCGCGGACGATCGTCGCGGCCGATACTAAGGGCGCGCCATCGTCCTCCCCATTGTGGCGTACACGGACGATAGGTCGCGGACGATGGCACGCGGTTTGGTTGTTTTATAAATAGAGTTCATTCGTTTTACATTTCATTTCACAATTTCACTTTCGAAACTTACATTTACATAATTACTACGAAATGGCTTCAAGTCCAAATAGTCCTATGTTTAGTGGAGATGCGCGTTGGCCGGGTACAGAACCCGGCCAATATCGTTCGTTCGACACCAACGCCCAATACGATCCCGATTTCAGTACGGACTCGTATGGGTTGTCGGACATGGAGCCGTCTCCAACCCGACCAGTCGCCCCCTCCCGACGTGACGCCGCAGCGGCCGATCCCGACCCCGCCGCGACCGCTTCCGCCCCAGCCAAAAAGAAGCGGAACCGGCAGCGGGCGCAGAAGTTGCCGCCTCCCGGTGATTGCGATGAGTACGCCCCCGGTCGTACAAACTACACCGACGAGGAAACTCTCATTTTGGCCCGGTGTTGGGTAGATATATCGGAAGATCCGATATTCGCGAACAACCAGAGGCAGTTCGCGTACTGGGAGCGCATCGCCGACCTCTACAATGCGGCCAAGCCGCCGAACGCGTACAAGCGCAAGCGTGAGCAACTCCGCAAGCACTGGGATCAAGTGAAGAAGCAAGTGAACTTGTACGCGGCGGAGTTCGAGAAGTGCGCGCGGGCACAAGGGAGCGGCGAGAGCTGGGAAGACGTGCGCGCGGGCACAAGGCCCTCAAGAAGTGTACCGACCCCGACGAAGCCGAATACCTCCGGGCATTGATAGATGAACTGCGTCGGAAGTTGGGAATTGCACCGACTTAGTTTTTTTTTTTGTAAGTTGAACGGTGTAACTTCTTTTTTTATTAATGTGTCCCCGTTTGTTATTTCGACCTTTTTATTTACTCGTTATTAATTGTTAGTTGAAAACATTTAAATCAATTAAACAAATAAATAAAATGATGATGTGGCGCGCCATAGGGCGCGCCTTAGGGCGCGCCTTAGGGCGCCCCACTGCAGGTGGGGAGGTAGGAGGATAAAACTGCTGACGTGGCGCGCCATAGGGCGCGCCTTAGGGCGCGCCTTAGGGCGCCCCATTGCTAATGCCCTAAATGCAAATGATGACTGATGAAGAATGCAAACAGAGTATCTGGTGCTTGCTTGTACGCGCCTTAGGGCGCGCCTTAGGGCGCCCCATTGCTAATGCCCTAAATGCAAATGATGACTGATGAAGAATGCAAACAGAGTATCTGGTGCTTGCTTGTACAAATCAAGTGAATCAGATGAATATAAGCAGACACCTAAAAAATCTTCAAATGCATTCCACCACCTACAATTTCTTTTTACAGTAACCCTCAACAAATTATTGTACCATGAGAAAACAAGAAGGAAGACTAGCATGAACAAGAAGTGTGTGTAACAGTGTAAGATATTAGACTTTACATGCCAGAGCAATGCATCAAACATTCAAACCAAAGTCATAGTCATATTCATATGATATCAAATAGCACTAGGGATTTACAAAAAGACCATAGTTTTAATAAAAAGATGCCAACGTACGAGGACTCAATAATACTGAAAATATGGGTGACATGGCAAAAAAAGGGAAATAGCAACGACACAATGCCAACAGAAAAGAAGCCAATCAGAGCCTCAGTCACAAGGATGGTACAGATACCAGAAAATAAATTCCTGAACTAATACACCAATGATAGAAAAAAATGCTTCTTTTGGTTCATGTCAGGTCGTTCATTCCTTCAGTCTCTCTAGGATGCCATTAACTTTTATTATGGCCCTAGGAGTGCCTCCCTCAACGAGTCGAGACAGCGTGCGACGAGACTTTTCCTCTGATCTCATTTCGATCAGTGTGCGATGATCCTTTTTGCAGCAGATCGCGTGTAGGATGACCGCGCAGTTCTCCTTGGTGTGCAGACTAGGATTCTTCCTTAAAACATAGAACAAGCAGGTGGTTGCATCATACATGACCATCTTCTCTGTCGCATCATCGTGGATCGAAAGCCTCGCAAGGAACTCTAGCACATCATCCAAAAAACACCTAGCCTCGATCAGTTTTATGATACCTTTAATCACATGAGCTTTTACACTTGGCTCAATGGTAAACACGGAGTTGGACTCCGTGTCATCTAAGAAGGACCACAAACTGAGTATCGTGCCGAAAGCCGCTTTCAATACCAAACCATCTCTAAAGTCAAACATCCGTGTGAGGTACTTAAAGATCTTCTCAGCTTTAGCAAATAATATTTTGTTGGAGTCGAGACTACACAATGTCCTTATGGCAACAACGGCTGTTGTTCTTAGCTCTTCACGCCCCCTATAATGCATCGCATTAACAAGAAGTTGAACAGCGTCAGGCGTCTCTGCAATGGACTTCTTGATGTTGTCACTGTGGATGGATACACTCGTGATGGTGGCAATCAGATTCTCTCTCAAATCATCGTGCAATCTTTTCAAATCTTTGTCCGAGGTATCAATATCATCAATCTCATTCTCTGCTAAGTCATCATACCGTTTTTCTATCATATCAATGTACCAGATATGTTGGGATTTAGATAGGGCATCGGCTCTAGAGATGGCATCGATTAGCATTGCCACATTATCACCAGATTCACCAAATTCAGCTCGGATTGAAGGATTTGTTTCTGTTAACTGACGCAATCTCAATGCATTGAACTTCTGGTCTTCCAATTTATCCGCCGATGAGATACTTTTCATTATGGATTGAAGATCGCCCTCATTGACCTCGTCGTTGGGATTGGGATTATATTCTGGCAGCTCGAGTAAGGGATTTACATTCCAACTCTCAATCATATCATCAAGCAAATAATTTGGGATCAATGTAGCGTGGGACGGTTGACCAGATACAGGACAAAAACTATTACCATCTTTAATCCAATCTTGAATGAAGGGCTGATCATATGTCTGCCAATATTAATAAAAAAAGACGCATAAATCAACCAGGGTGTGGTGTTCATGGGAGCAAATGTCATTCAAAAAATATATTAGAAAAAACTGAGCAACCGGGTTATAGAGTGGAGATTGAAGAAGAGAATACACGTATGCAACGTTGCATAGCTGTCACTTTATGGATCCTTCTTTCATCTTGTATAAATCCCTAATATTATTTCAATAGTACCATATCTCCTGTATAAATATTCAAGTCAGAAGACAAGAGAGTGAAAATGCAAGCAAAATAGTGTCAAAAGATGAGGTGGATGGCGAGAAAAGAAAAGAACTATTATCTTCAACGCCTTTACATGTTACCTTCAATTATAGTATGTTTTATTTCAAACAGGAGTGAATAATTCGAGTAAACATAGTCATACAGTTTCATACAATACACAGTATTCATACTCAATCATACTATTACTTGCACTAATTACATCAATTGGCATATTATTATAAAATTTGTTTACATAAGCATAACCATTAACTCAAGTAAGAAAAATGAGTTTTAATACAGGATACCCTACCTCATAACGTCCAAAAGCCTTGATCGCTATTTCTTTCAGTCATGCACCATATCCTTTCTTTAACTATTATATGTTGTTTGTCCACCTTTATAATATCACACACATATTCCAAATCAATTTTATCAACAAAAAGGGGCATTACGATAAGTAAGTTCTTTAGAACGTCTACGGTATTTATCTTGTCTTACTAATATATGTAAATTAGAACTACAAAATAGAAAAATTTCTCCAAAATAACTCTTACTCAGATAACATACCTTTTATTTCGTCTTTCAACTTTTAAAGCTTTTAAAATTCACTGCATTTCACTATCTTTCAATAATAAAATGCTTTTGCTCGGAGCAACATAGGAGTCGAGCCCTATACCACAAGAAACCTCTTGATGTCTAGTTTAATTTACAAAAAGGTAATCCCAAAAACTCCAATGGATTAGGGAGTTATGAACGTTTTATTACAGCTTGCCAGTTTGTGACGGATTCCGGCAACTGTTTTGCAAGAATTTTTATAGCAAACGTTGATGAAATGGGTTGAAATTTTTATGGGGCCTTCCTAAGACATGATATTTGTGTATATTATGGACCAAGCAAGACAGAATTCTCGGGGTTTTGTTTTTTCTTTTCCTAACTGGTAACACTCTTCCAAAACTTTAGATCAATAATCATCTTGTCCATAGTTCTTTACGACTCCATAACATATGCTTCAAATTCTTTTTCTTTTTAAGTTCTAACCTATCAATATTCCAAAACTCAATTAAATACATCAAACTAAGTTCTCTATTAGATCCCAAGGTTATAAATTAACCCTGATTCATCTCCCAAGTTCTACTTTGATTTACAAGTCATCTGCAATTTACAGGTTAGATGCTAAATTAATGCCCAAACCAAGCAAGTAGAACAAACTGCAAGAAAAAGTCGTGTACACGGTCCTATTCATTCCTTTCACAAGAGTTGGAATTCATCCATTTTAATTCTGAAATTCAAGGCATAGAGGGTAACATGAGTAGGTTAGAATCAGCTGTTACCTTAATTTCACAAACTCTGGGATTTGGGGTGTTAACTTTATTCTTCAAATCCCATTTCGATGGAGATAGGTCACATGGGACAAAGGAGGCCAGCAGCACAGCGACGTCGCGCCGGAGGAAATAACAGCGGCGGGTTCATGTGAATTTGTGATAGAGATAGTCGAGTGACTGGATGAAGATGCGATGGCAAGGAAGAATTCGATTTTAATTCATTCAAACAGTCGATAATTTTGTTTCTTTCAGTGTTTTTTTTCCAATTAATCCTCTTTCTTTCATTCTTAATTATTTATCTAATTTTTTTCTAGTTTCAAAATTTTAGGCTATTATAAACAAAATCCAACTAAGGGGTTCACTTTCCTATGATATACCGTATATCACCGGAAAGTGAGGGATGTTAATTTAGCCCGCAATCCGTGGGTTTGCTCGAATAGCCCGCTAAATTTACAGGGTTAGAGTTGAAAATTTTCTGCCCCAAAAAAATTACAGTTCGATTAGCCCGCACCTGATTAACCCGCAACCCGTTAAGGCCATACCCGAAAACCCGATAAAATTTCTATTGTTTTATTTGTTCGACTCTAATTCGACACTTCATAGATTATTTTATAATATAGATTACTAAAAAATAACTTTCCATTATATATATTAAATATATAAATTATATATTAAGTTTTTATTAATATAATAATAGATAAATGAATTAGAAACTTCAAATTCACTAAAAAATATATTTAGATTTCTAAACCTGTTTTAAAATTTCTTGATGTTTATATTTTATTTTGCATAAATCTCAAATATTAGTATTTGATCATATTTATATTTGAGTTTAAGCATATATCTCAAATTTATCATAATTAAATATTTTATATTTTATAAATATAACTAATTTTCACCATTATTTATTGGATTGATTGCATGTTAATTTTATCGGTAGCAACCCGATTAACCCGATGGGCTAGCCCGAAACCCGAGCTTTTAGGGTTATGGTTGAACTTTTATAACCCGGAAAAATCACAACCCGATTAGTCCGCACCCGATTGACCCGCAACCCGAATAGGGTTGGCCGAAACCCGGTGGACTGGCCCGATTGACATCCCTAGGCCCGACCATCTCCACGGGCATGGTGAAAATTGTTTCATATATACTGGGGTCATTCTTAGTATGATGAAATGGAATGAATGTGAAATGGATTGACATTGCCCTCGTTAGGCGACAAGGAGCGTAGCCGAGGATCTTCTTTACGTTGCAAGGAAATCTCCGGGAAAGAGCTCAACTCATCGAATTTGAGTTTCAAGATACTTACATGTCCTTGTGCACTCAATCACTTGGTCTGCAAATCATTTCTCCAAAAACGTGGAAATACTCGAAAGTAATGACATGAAGGCAGATGTTCGTTTGATAAGTCGATAGAATTATTATGAACCGGATATTAAGCCACGGATATAATAATGATAAATCAAGAGGAACCCTCACAAACTAAACACAATAGTTTCAAAAATTATTCAACTTCATAATGACCATCTAGGTAAATGCCCTATCTATTTAAAACGAACACTCACAATTTTTTTTCATTTTAAATTTAAATCGTCCACCAAAATTAAGTAAAAATTTTATGTGAGGCGGGTCTCATTAGAAACTAGCAATACTTCAAAACTAAATAAATAACAGTTTGAACTCGTTCCTACGTGTGATATCATGCATAAAATATATAGATATGCTATTAGTATTTATTATTCAGATTGAGAAAATTCACTGGTTAATTAGTTTTTATTTTAGGGCATCAAAAAGAGAGAATAACAATGATAAGTAATAGACAGAGTGATGGTAGCATCAAAAATTTCATCTGTCGATGCAAATTGGAAGTTAGTAGTCGAGTAGAAATATGGAAGACAACAAGCATGGATGGAGAAGAAAGCCCGAAACTTAGCCAAGACTTGTTGCGCCAAGAATACTTTCCAAGAGCGATGCACAAGCATCTTCGAGTATATCTAGAACCTACCACAAACACAATAAAAAAATTTGAGTTTACAATCACGTCGCTTTCTGAGCACATACTGTGGAACTAAAGCAGCTGAGGAATGGAGGAACACCAAGACGGAAAAAAAAAACATAACGATTCAAGTGGAGACAAAAAGTAAAACTAAGCTTGAGAGTTTAAACTAGAAGCTCACGTTTCCATGGGAGTTTTCTACAGATAAACTTCAATGTAAGCTTGTGCTGTCAAAAAACATAACACATCATTTTGTGATGTGGTTCCTTCTAATCTAATTCAAATAAAAACTTCTATTTCAGTATGAAATTTATTTGCCATCACTGTACCAAGGTCATTATTTGTTATTTCATGTTTTATCTAAACGAAGCATGGATCTTAGCCAAAATCTAAGCATAACTACTTGCGTATGAGATAAGCTGCAACAAATGTGTGTTACCTTCTCGAATCCTTGTTGGCCACCATAATACGGGTCAGGTACCTCAGTTTCATTATGCCGCTTGCAGTAGGAACACATTAACTGAACCTGCAAGCATCAGTTCAACGATGAATGACAATCCTATGTCAGAAAAAGGAATTTAGACGAAAACAATCACATCAGATAGTAGCATACAGACCTTCTTAGCTGCATCAGCAGGTAATGTCTCTCTCTTCTTCCACTTCTCAAATGCCGCAAGTATATTCTCTTACAAGTTACAACAGTACGAGTCTCATCCATTTAGCAAATACCCTTCCATATCCTTCAACCATATACTAATAATAAAGGCAAATACACTCATTTTGCCCCAAAAACCAACCTATCCTGACCTTCTATGAAATTAATACATATATAAGCCTTGTAATTACTGATTTAGGCATAATTTAGCCCGGTGGTGATTCCCGGATTCAATATATCTGGAAAATTGGGATTTACCGTGTCATCAAAACAACGTTTTTCTTTCTTTGCTATATGTAGTTTTTTAAATAGACACATAAAACAATGTCATTTCAATGACAGAATATCTTCATTTTCCATGTTACCAAATTTATGCAGGTAGAGTAAACTCCGGTTGCCAACGAGGCTTTCCTACGCCGGAAATCACTAGGGGCTAAGCCGAATTATGGGGCTAAACGATTGTGTTTCCCTAACAATAAAAGCCAAATACATGATAGAAATCTACAAATCATTTGCATCATCAAAAGCAGTAGAATGCAATACTGAAACAGCAAACAACACAGGCACACCTTTATTCTGCCTGTCCATGGCAAGAATGAGATCAAAATCTGTGAAATCGGAGGGCCTTATCGGCCTCAATATCGAAGTTATCTCAACATCACGCTTTTTCGCAGCTGCTATCATTCTTGCGTCTGCTTGATTACCCTTCCTTGGTTAATCATTAAAAGTAATTAGAAAATCATAAGCAGCCCCCATTCAAGAATCAATTTTTCCATTCCTATGAACTCCCACGACACACGCAGAGAAATACCTCATGATAATTGATGGTTCCAGCAGAATCAATGAAGAATTGGGAGTGAAGACTCCTTTGCTTTACGAGGTGGGTGAAGACGCCTTCAGCCGCAGGGCTTCTGCAGATATTTCCGAGACAAACAAAGAGAACTGAAAACGGCTTATTAGTAGCAGGTGATGGCGCCGAAGCCATTGATGATCGGTTTTGAAATCAAGAGTGTATTGGTTTTACTGCAAATCTTGCTGTTGTGCTTCATTTTAGGTGGGAGTCAGTGAGGGCAAATCGGTAAATTGATTCCTTTCTTATTTTGTTTTTCCCTTTTTGTGTGAATTAGATTTTAGCTTAAGTAATCTCATAAATTATAGTCCCATTTTTCATGTATCATTGTGTGCTTTGTCTCGATTAAGTTGAGATTCATCGTAGCTTTTTATCATTGTATATGTGCTGCCAACTTCCAAACACATTTCCACTATATATTCTATAATTATATATCAATTACATGAAAGAGGTAATCTTGAGTTAGAAAACAAAGGGAAAAAAACAAAAGACTAACCTATTTCAGTGGTGATTATTTATACCACATTCTGATTTGCTAGAACATCTCAAACTCTATCCCCTCACCCCTCTCCTCAAATTCTGTGGGGAGCTTGCTCTTTTTACTGTGAGAAACAGTGTTAGAGATAACATTACCGAAATCAAAGAACTTGGGCAGCTCTGGTGGCGTCTCGCATCTGATCAACGCCCAGTTAAGCCCCTCGAAAAATGGGTGTTGCTTGATTTCCGCAGCCCCCTTTGCAGACCCAAGTCTGTTCTCTGCCTCTTTCTTCAGCAACCTTCTCATCAAGTCTCGAGCTTGAGAGCTAACCATCGGACATTGTGGAAACTGGAGGCACTGTGACACTACGTTTGATATCGTATCCTCGTTGCTGGATCCTTTAAAGGGCGTCTTACCGTATAAAAGCTCGTACAGGAAGATCCCAAAAGTCCACCAATCCACTGCACTCCCATGACCTTCCCCTTTGATGACCTCTGGAGCCAGATACTCATGTGTCCCCACAAAGGAATTGGATCGTGCAGTTACAGGCTCAACGACCAGCTGTGGCAGTGGGATGACCTGAGCAGCTAGCTCGGATTTTAGCTTGCGGGTTTTGGCTGCAGCAGTTAGGAACTTGGGTGTGAAACATGAAAGCTGCCATGATGGTTGAAGGCAGAAGGGATGTATGCAGCTGGTATCCGAGCAGGGACTGGACATCTTCTTTGGTGTCTCCGCAACAGGAGAAGGAGACTTGAGTAGCATAGGGTTTGCAGCACATCTGAGGGATAAGTCGAAGTCTGAGAGCATGATGTGACCATCTTCACGGACCAAAATGTTTTCGGGTTTCAAGTCTCTGTACACCACACCGAGCATGTGAAGGTACTCCAATGCGAGGAGTATTTCTGCAGCGTAGAACCTGCAAATCCATGTTCAGATTATTGGGTGCAAGAGAGCATTCTGAAGAGATTCATATTGTTGAACACCTCATAAATGAGAGCATTTTGAAGAGATTCTAATCAGACTTCATTTAAGCAATTCAAAGGCATTCACAAGGATATCCAACAACTCTGATATCATAATCCCTTCAGGTATTTCTAAACTTTTCTGCTTGATCTTCATATTAAAGTTTTGCATCGGTTGTCCATAAAAACGTCTCTACAACCACTTCAAATATCTGTATCTAGTCTAGTATTAACAAGGAAAGCTGAATTATCTTCCTAGCAGTGGATGAAGGATACAAATCAATAATAAAGTATTTGATCTTTTCCTGCCTACATACAGATCAATTTTTGAGCTTATTTGGTGGGAACCTGAAATCACCTAAAGCAAGTATTCGATTTTTTTCAGCTGATCATATTAGAGAGGTCTTGAAAAGTGAAACATACTCGTGGTAAGCAGAGCTGAAGAATTTACCTGGCCGCTTTCTCCGGGAAACACCTAGTGAGCTGCTTTTGGCGAAGTACGTGCAGATCACCCCCAGGACAGTATTCCATGACTAAACACAGATACTTATTTGTCATAAAATGGGCATAAAGTGTAGGAAGAAAAGGATGATCCAGAATTTCAAGGATCTCTTTTTCAGTTTGGGCCCTCTGCATTTTCTTTCTGCTGCTCAAATATTCATTATCTATAACTTTCATGGCAAAGACGCTGCTCGTGCCAATCAGCTGAGAGAGGTATACCGTGCCAATATCTCCACCGCCAATCTTCCTCAGCAACTTAAAATGTGTCATGCCCAATCTACCGTGCTGCTTCTGGACAGAACTTATGGCTTCCCATCTCAAGTCCTTCGACATATGAGGTCGATAGCCACTTCGACTAGACCCACTGGGATAGCTCTCATCACTATAGCTTGTTGTGCTGCTATATTCTCCTATGCTACTTTTTGAGCTCTGAGAGAACTCTCCTTTTTCCCTTGATCTCGACCTTTCATCAGCTTTCATCAAAACACTCTTTGTTTTGTTAAAGGTATGTGGAACATGATAATTCTTAGTAGCACTAGAATCTATGGAACATGTTGGGAATGATTCCTCCAATTCTTCCCATCGCTTCTCCAGGACAGAATCTGGTGTTTGGTGGGCTAGTTTGCTAGTCTCGATACCACTATCATTCTTAGGCCCTTCACTAAGGTGACTTCGATTCTTCGTAGTAAAGGTCCTTTTTGGCACAATCTTCTTCTTTGCAATGTTGTGAGCTGTTACATTTTGTTGAGATGAACCAAAACGTTTGTCAGTGCTTCTGATTTGATCCATTTTTGCATACTTCTTGTGCAGCCCATTTGATGTCTCTGAACTCTCACTCGGGATGGGAACCATTTCAGCCGACTCTTCGACTTTCTTGCTAAGTGCAATGCTAACAGATGAATATGGCAATTTCAACCTCTGCACAGAATCAGAATTCGGAAGACTGCATCCATCTTTAGTGGGAATAGGAGGGATATCTTCTGAAAGAACAGAAGACTGCTTGTTTCTCTCAGAAACTTCAGCCTTGTGTGATACATTCAACGAGCTACTTTCATGTACTAAAGATATCTCCATCAAATTCCCTTTCACTTCGTCAAGAGGCCGACCAGCTTCACTTGCCTCAGTGACTACAGCCCTGTACAACTTTTTGACAGCTCCTACTTCTGAAATCCCAGGAGAAGCCGATGGCCTTGACATACGCTTCTTCACTGCAGCCATCTCCGATGCTTGAGAGATGCATAACCCCCTCAACGCCTGTTTCAAACTCACTGGTTCAGAAAGTCCAATACCGGAAGCATGAGAAGGGCCATCTCGCATTGGCCACTTCATGGCACTTTTGTGTGATGCGTCTCTAACATGTCGTTCTGATTGACCAATACCTCGACGAGAGCTCCCAATCTCAATTGCTTCAAAGATTTTGTTGATGTCATCCTCAATACTAGGCTCCTTTAGTGATTTCCCCAAATGATGCTTTCCAGCGTCTCCACTAATCTTAGATTCAGAGTTGTAGCTTTCTGTCAACTCTATTATCTCATGTGTACCAAGCAGCGCACTCATGATCGTGGAAGGCAAAATGGAGGTGACTCATCAATGGTGCCAGAGTTTAATTTTTGGTCATACAAAAATACCTTAATAGTCACAGAAGACAAGGTATCATCAGCTATAGATCCGAGAAATTACCAACCAGCATCAGTTTAACAATATAACAAGTCATCTTTGCATCGAGAATGACATTAAAAGTTCTAAATGAGCTTTTCAGAAATTGTTTCAGTTTTGATAGCAATTCATTCATAAAGGTTCCAAATATTTGTGCTGAAAAAGGTAGTCTGCAAAAATCTTATAACTTTATACAACAAGAAGCAGATCCAAAGTCAAGTTCAAGCAGATATCCTCTTCTTCTAAATTTTGATTTCCTTCACATTTCAATCTGGAAGAACTCTTGGAAATACTTATCTTGTTAACTGATTGAACAAAATGAAGATCACATAAGCTAGTTCAAAAATTCACAGAAAGTAATAACAAAAAAGGTAAAGTTCACAAACTGCAGAGGGCCAAACAAAGTTGAGCTTTTTCAAGGAATTTGAAACCACAAAGGTCACCTTTTAGACAGGAAAAGGAAAACGCATAAACCATTAGCACAACCTAATCATTCTTTCTTGTTCATAAAAAAAGGCCACTTCGAGTAAATTGGACGAGAAAAGATGAAAGAAACTGATCCCAAACCTCATTGATTACGAGTTGTCTCTCTCATTTCCAGACTAACAACAAGGATACATCAACAAGCTGGACCACTCTTCATCCCACTACAATCCAACCACAAGTACTGAAATTTAGAACCCAATATAGCAAACACCAAATTCATTATCCTAAACAGAATTCAAACATTAGCATACCATGAAAATGCAGAGAGTAAAAGACAGAAGGTACCTGTTGAAAGGACCAAAGCAGCAAGCAAAGGGCAAAAAACAATTGAAAACTGAAAATTGAAAAAATAAAAAGAGCATAAAGGAACAGAAAAGGAGGAAACAAGAAAACCCCACAAATTATACTGGAAGAAATATATAGAGGATGAACAATTCAATCTAGCCCTGAAGAAGGGCACGAGAAAGTGAGGGTGGGTGTAATTGCAATTTACGAAATTGCACTGGGAGTAAAAGGAGTGAAAACTGTAAAGCAGAGAGAGAGAGAGGGAGGGAGCGGGGAATTCTTTATGCAAATCACGAGAAGAAGCGGCGTTGGTTCCTTTTCTTTCGGTATGAATGATGATGATAAACAGTAGTATTATTTTGTAAATGGAGTAGTAGTATTTTATGGGTACTGAAATGGCGGAAAAGGGAAAGTTGAACTGAATAGTATAACTATGTACGTTGCATTTGCTGTGTATTTGTGAGTTTATATTTGGAGGGAAGAGGAAGGAGGTGTGTGTGTGTGTGTCAACGCCATGGATGAGGATGTCAATTCTTTCTCTGCAACAATTTATTTCAATTTTCAACCACCTTGATTTGCTCATTCGTGTCGTCCAACTTCTTCAACGCTTGTATTAGTAAATAAATTCTTTATGCATTTCGATTTATGCTTATGAATAAATTCGATTGGTGTATTTGTGATAGGAGTACATCTTAGGAGTTAGGAGTGCTAAATCGTGAACCAAATGATGACACAAATTTTGGTGTATTTTGTAATCTTAAAATTGGTGAGCACCATGTTCGTTCAATGTAGATTTAGTGTTATTTGTTTAAAAAAAATTTTAGAGTAATTATTTTATTTTATATATTTAATTTGATTATAATACATTAAAAATTATTTTATTTTATATAGTATTTAAGTTGATTCTAATACGTTAAAAATTAATAGTACTCCTATTATTTAAATTTATAATATTTATAAAATATAAAGCTTGATTTGTTTTATTCTATGCAACTTCAAGTAAATGAATAAAATAATAAATTAAGCTTTATTTTGTGAAAAATATAAAATTTAAAATACTAATAACATATTTTATTGTATAAGTATTAAATTAAACACGTAAAACAAAACAAACAATGCTAAATGTGTATTAAACAAATCTGAAGCTCACGTAAGTCATGTGTAACATGTCATGTTGTTATATGTATCATATCATTTTCTACTCTAATAACTCAACATTAAAAAAAAAGAAGAAGAAGTGTATTTTAGTTTTGTAAGACACCTAATTCAAATTATTAAAAATTTTGAAAATGATATGATCAGCGGCGGACCCAGGTGGGGTCGAGTGGGGTCGGCCGACCCCACCGTTGGTCCATGATTGCTGCCGGAAAATACCACTACTCGGCCGCCGATTCTCAAAAGCCCTGCCTCCGACCCCACGACAGCCTTCTCCAAGGAAGAGAAGCAGAGAAGACAGTGAAACTAAAAATTTAAGAAATAAAGAGAGAAAAAAAATACTACTCAATTTGGTGAAGAAGGGGAAGAGAAGCAGATAAGATCTCGATAGGAAATTTGGAACATAAAGGGAGCTGAGAATTTTACGGGAAGAAGATGCGTCGGTGTTTTAACTTTTGAGATTCGATTCTGCCTTCATTCTGTACTTGAGATTAGGGCTTAAATGAGACAGTGGGGATTTGGGCATATTCATAAATGAGCTTTCTTTTTCTTTTGTTAATACTTCTAAACGAATTTTTTCTTTTATTTAAAAATAATCGCAGATTCATTATTATTTATGTTCATACTACTTTAACGTTTTTTTAGGAAAACTATTTTTTTTTTGTTTAACCACAGGTGTACCGAATTCGCCTTTTAGCAGAATCCGACTAATCCTGCTCGATCGGACTTGCGGATTAAGATCGAATTTGGTATCACATAAATTCAGTCTATTTCCTACGACTATTACATATTGAGTCATAAAAAAATGTACTCATATATAGAATGTTTTATTAGGATTAGCCTTCTCAATTTGGATACTACTATTATTTATTACTACTATATAATTTGAGAACAAATTAAAAAATTAATCAACACAATAGTCTTGGTTAATTGCATGTAGTATCACAATTAAAAACAAAAATACTTTAAAATACAAACAATACGAACTCACTATCAAACAATTAAATTATACTATAAATTTGTGATATGAATATTAATAAGAATGCACAAAAGATCATATCCTCTTTCAAAAAATTACTCTATTTAAATATTATATTTTTTAAATAATAATTATTTAAATAATAATTATTTAAATATTTTATATATAATTTATTTTTTATTTTGTCCGACCCCACGAATTTTACATCCTGGATCCGCCATTGGATATGATAACATTGAAAACCGCCAAAGTTTGAAAGTAAAACTGCATCACCAACATGCGAACAGGAATCATTAATGCTTCAAACTTTGTTTTCTTACATATTGAGATTGAATGTCTGCTTATAGCCGCATACATAATTCTGAAAAAACCAGTGAATTAGCAAAAGGTAAAGCAAAAAGTATCAACATTTAATAAGACGAAGATGACAACTTGTGCTTAATGTTTTTAGTACTTGCATGTTAATTCATGTATCCAAAAAAAATAGACAAACGACCACTGCCCTTTAAATAGCTAAAAAAATAGTAAAAGGTAAAACTAAATAGATGGATGTCTACGTATACACAACGTATGGTACATGCGTATTTTTCCCATTATACCATTGTGGGAGCAAGAAATATCGTATAGTATATCTTCGCGCTTTACATCTTCATTCATATAAATTGACATATAATCGACATATTCGTGTAGCTATATAATTTGTCGCAATCAACATTTAATAACAGCACTCCGAACTTGACCTCAAAGAATTATCACCTCATATACATGACACATAATTAATAAAACACAACCATACAATAAATTTATAAAACACATCAATTTTTCATGATATTTTTATCGCCATATACGTAGTCCCTCCGTCCCATTTCTTTTTAGCATTTCTTTTAGCAGTTGTTTAGATAAAATGATACGGAGTAATAAATAATTAAAGTGTAAACTTTATTTTCTCTACATTTTAATTATTTATTATGTATATCATTGTCTCAAATACATGTAAAAAAAACAGCCAATCACTTGAGCTGGGATTGAAGAAATATAACTTTTTAGGAGTATATTACAATAATATATCGTTATTATGATAAGATTATGTTTATCAGCAACCATCTAACTCAATCAGCTACTCTTTAATATTGTGCTATCTTTTACACATCATCAATATTCATCCAACTTAACTATGTATTTTTTATATGAGACAATTTCATCCGCTGATAAAATAAAATGATGGGAGACCGCTTGATTTCATTTGTCCTTACAACTAACCGTGGTTGTGGGGAAGAGGGGCCATTTCTCAATTTTATAATACTCCATCCGTCTCTAATAATTTGTCACTATTTAATTTGTACGGATTTTAAGAAATGTAATAGAAAGTGGAATGAAGAAGTTAGTGGAATGTGAATTCTACTTTTATATATTAGCTTTATAATAAAGAGTTAACTTAAGAAGTGGTCTATAGACTACGGGTTTATCTCGCTCATAGTCCCTGAACTTTAAAAATATCGTCAGACATCCCTGGACTAAGAGTTTGTTTCAAAATTGGTCCTTTTGACTTTTTTCACCCAAAAATGCCCTTTTGGGGTGCTGGGCAATTTGGTCTTTTTATACTTAACTTTTCAAATTTGATATTATTTCACTGATGTACTAAATCTTATATTATTTCAAAACTATCATCCTTCTTCCCCTTTTCCATCCTTTACTTTATTTCTTTATTTCAATATTATATTTAATTTTATAAAATTAAATTTTAAATTTATATTTTTAAATATCAATAAAAAAAATATTACTAAGTTGACTAAAAATTTGTTAGTACTAAAAATTTTATATATGAGTATTTTTGTTTAAATTTTCTAGTTAATGTTGATTGTTTTCAAATAAATAAACAAAAATTAATCTTACATTAGATGCATATTTATTTCAGAATAAATCGTGTTATATGATCTATTTATGATTAAAATTATTAAATATTGATTAAAACTAAGTTGGTGTCGGAATACCTTATAAATTAAATATTAGACACTATCAGATATTGATGAAAACTATTAATTTTTATTATTTAATTATTTTTATAATTAATATAAATTTATTGATATTTAAAAATCTAAATTTAAAATTTAATTTAATATTGAAATAAAGAAACAAAGTGAAGGATGACAAAAGGGAAGAAGAATGATAATTTTGAAATAATATCAGATTTAGTACATCACTAAAATAATATCATATTTAAAATGTTAAAAGTGTAAAAAGACCAAATTGTCCAGCACCTTAAAAGGGCATTTTCGGATGAAAAAAGCAAAAAGGACCAAATTTGGAATAAACCCTTAATCCATGGATGTCTGCCGATATTTTTAAAGCCCAGGGACTGTGGGCGAGATAAACTCATAGTCCAAGGACCATTTTTGAAGTTCACACTATATAAAATGTGTGTGAAATGAGTTAGTAGAATGTGAGGTCCACTACCAAAAATAGTACTCCCTCCGTCTAGAGATGCCCACCGGTTCCGGTTCCGAACCGGAACCGTGGCGATTTCCTCGAACCGGAACCGTCGCAATTCGGGTCGCGGTCCGGTTCAGGTTGAAGATTTTTCGAACCGGAACCGTCACCGAACCGCCGGTTCGGGACGGTTCGGAACCGCCGGTTCGGGTGTGGAAACCAATGCATCGGAGAGGGTAGCTTTTCGAGCGTGAAAATCGGCCGGTTCCGGCGGTTTTTGGACCGGAAACCGGCGGTTAACCGCCGGTTAACCGTGAAATCCGGCGGTTAACCGGCGGTTCCGGGGGTTTTCCGCCAAAAACCGCCGGTTTTTCTGAAAATTCAATTTTTTTTTTCAGATTTCAAATTCGAATTCTTCCATTTTCCCCTCATTTTTATCTATAAATACCCCAATCTATCCTCATTTACATTCACCCCACTCGTGTGTTAATAAGAGTTTCTCTCTTCAATCTCTCAATTCTCTCTCTTTGTCTCCAATTTATCATTTGTGCTATTGTGCTTCCATTTAATTACTCAAGTGCTACTCTTATTACGCATTGTTATACACTTATACTTGTTCCCGTAGTTCTATAAGTTGTCTTTCTTTCTCAATTGCTTAAACAAAAAAATATACTCCCTCCGTCCCGGGCTACTCGCTCATTTCCTTTTCGGCTCGGAGATTAAGGAATGAGTGTATAGGAAAGTCAAAAATGACGGCTGTAGGTGAAATTTTTTACTAAAAATGGAAAGAGTGCAAGTAACTTGGGACGCCCAAAAAGGAAATAAGTGCGAGTAGTGCGGGACGGAGGGAGTATATTGTTCCATATTTCTACATTTCTATTATATAATGTTGTATACTTGTATATGTATTGTAAATTGTAATGTTTCGTTGTCCGTTACAACTCAAATTCAATAAAATTGATATCATTTTCATCTTATTCGTCTTATTTCAATTTAAATTATCCATTGTCTTGTTCCAATTTATTGTGTAAGTCCAGTTTCAAATTTATATTACATTATTGTATGTTGTATACTTGTATATGTATTGTAAATTGTAATGTATCGTTGTCCGTTACAACTCAAATTCAATAAAATTGATATCATTTTCATCTTATTCGTCTTATTTCAATTTAAATTATCCATTGTCTTGTTCCAATTTATTGTATAAGTCCAAATTTCAAATTTATATTACATTATTGTATGTTGTATACTTGTATATGTATTGAAAATTGTAATGTATCGTTGTCCGTTACAACTCAAATTCAATAAAATTGATAACATTTTCATCTTATTCGTCTTATTTCAACTTAAATTATCCATTGTCTTGTTCCAGTTTATTGTATAAGTCCAAATTTCAAATTTATATTACATTATTGTATGTTGTATACTTGTATATGTATTGTAAATTGCAATGTATCGTTGTCCGTTAAAACTCAAATTCAATAAAATTGATATCATTTTCATCTTATTCATCTTATTTCAATTTAAATTATCCATTGTCTTGTTCCAATTTATTGTATAAGTCCAAATTTCAAATTTATATTACATTATTGTATGTTGTATACTTGTATATGTATTGTAAATTGTAGTGTATCGTTGTCCGTTACAACTCAAATTCAATAAAATTGATATCATTTTCATCTTATTCGTCTTATTTCAACTTAAATTATCCATTGTCTTGTTCCAATTTATTGTATAAGTCCAAATTTCAAATTTATATTACATTATTGTATGTTGTATACTTGTATATGTATTGTAAATTGCAATGTATCGTTGTCCGTTACCACTCAAATTCAATAAAATTGATATCATTTTCATCTTATTCATCTTATTTCAATTTAAATTATCCATTGTCTTGTTCCAAGTTATTGTATAAGTCCAAATTTCAAATTTATATTACATTATTGTATGTTGTATACTTGTATATGTATTGTAAATTGTAATGTATCGTTGTCCGTTACAACTCAAATTCAATAAAATTGATATCATTTTCACCTTATTCGTGGGCAACACTATCTCCGTCCCCAAATTTTGTTACAGTTTGACCGGGTACGGGTTTTAAGAAATGTAATGGAAAGTGAGTTGCAAAAGTTGGTAGGATGTGGGTCCTACTTTTAAAATATTAGTTTTATAATAAAATGTGACTGGGAATAAGTTAGTGGAATGTGTGTGAAATGAGTTAAACTCATGGATGTTTGCCGATATTTTTAAAGTCCAGGGACTGTAGGCGAGATAAACTCATAGTCCAATGACCATTTTTGAAGTTCACTCTAAATAAAATGTGTGTGAAATGAGTTAGTGGAATAGAAAGTCCACTACCAAAAATAGTACTCCCTCCGTCCCCCAAATTTTGTTACAGTTTGATCGGGCACGGGTTTTAAGAAATGTAATGGAAAGTGAGTTACAAAAGTTGGTAGGATGTGGGTCCTACTTTTAAAATATTAGTTTTATAATAAAATGTGACTAGGAATAAGTTAGTGAAATGTGAGGTCCATTACCAAGAATGGTAAAAGGTGAAATGTGACAAATTTTGTGAGACGGACGGAAATGGAAAAAAATGTGATGCAATTTCAGGAAGGGAGGGAGTACTTTCTTTGTCCCACTTAAGATAACACATTTTCCTTTTTAGTTTGTATGACACAATTCTATTTTTGGATTCTCCAATTAATACACTCGTGACTCAAACACAATTTATGTCATCAATTAAATATTCAAGTCTCTTTCTCAAAAGTGAAATGTGACAATTTTTTAAACACAAATAAAAATATAAATAAGATATAAATTTTCAAGGACAGAGAGAATACTTCTCTTTTTTTTAACTTTTAAATATGACATGGCACCAACCAATCACTGATGTTTTTAGTCTAAAGCATTCGCTTATGGATACATGTTAAACATCTAAG
Organism: Salvia splendens; assembly: GCF_004379255.2. Lineage (NCBI taxonomy): Eukaryota > Viridiplantae > Streptophyta > Magnoliopsida > Lamiales > Lamiaceae > Salvia > Salvia splendens. The sequence goes on from NC_056039.1 coordinate 5,670,175, forward strand.
TTAGGTCGTTCACAATCATAAAATTGATTGTCTTGTATATGTAAAATTACGTATAGAAAAACGGTGAAGTCCAATTATGATGGCAAAGACTTTTTGTAGCTATTAACGGCGGGGTGTTTTACCTTAAAGTGAAGTAAAAACACATTCCCATCATTACTCTTCATTTGAAATAAGAATGACCAAAATTGCTTTCTATAAATTGAAAAGAACCCTCTATCCATATTAACATGCTTCTTTTCGAATACAACTTCTATCACTCTTTCAAAATCGATTTTACCTCTAGTCAAAATAGGAAAATAGTCACAATTAAATCAAAATGGGCCCAATCTCACCACATTTGTTAAAATGTGAGTTGATTACAATTACATGCGTCAATACCATAAAATAGATATATCAATGCAATCAGATGCATATAGTATTGAACTGTCTCTTGGGACCATATATAATTTACAGTTGCACAATCAATTAATCAAAACATCTCAAAAAGCATAGAGAAACATATATTTTTATAATTTTATGCATAATTAGGAGTATTTATAGATAATTTGGGTAGAAATAGATCATCATTGCGCACAAACATATTTTTGTGACTAAAACTATCTTATTGTTAATACATCCTCAATAAATTCGATCATTTTTTGTGCAAACATACAAAATATATAAATGAGTTATAACATGTAAAATAAAAGTATATACGTATATTCAAAGAATTGAAAATCTTGACATTTAATTGCAACCGCACTTAATAGTACCAATATTATTGGCCACCCAAAAGAGGGACCTTTACACCTATTTCATCTTTAGTTTTAACTCCTATTAACTCTGATTTTTAAAATAAATCGATGATATGATCAGTGGCAGATCCAGGACCCGAAAATGGCGGGGGCGGAACTTATATTTAAATATTAAATATTTAATTTAATATTATTTTTAATAATAAAATAAATAAATATTATATTAATATTTAAGTAGCACTAGCTTCATTAATAAAATATAAACATGCTTCAGCTTGCAAATATGTATTATTCATTTTAAAATAAAAAAAAATATATAAATATAAACATGTTTTAGCTTGCAAATATGTATTATTCATTTTAAAATATAAAATTATTGTAAATATATGTACATTTTAAATCACTGTAAATATTATATACAAAAGTGATATAAGTAGAGCACTAAATATTTATATTTCAAAAATATTTAACATGTTTATTTTGTTACATAGAGAATAATTAAGATGCATGGATCAAATTATAAGTACTTTAGGATAAAAAAGACTTTAACACAAGATTAAAAATGATTTTAACTAAAGAATAAATATAACAACATAATATAGGCAACTTAGTAAAAGTTTAGATTACATAAAGTATTTAAAGGTATTATTTTGATAATAAGAAGAAATATGAATGGATAAAATAAAAAATGAAAAATGAAAAAAATATGTTTTTGTTGAGGACTGAACCCTAGACATCTTAGTTAAAAATCCAACAACCAAACCATTGGACTACTACATTTTATATGACATTTATTGAAAACAAAAATATTTCTACACTCTACGGAGGGGGCGGATATGCTATTTACTCTACGGAGGGGGCTGATATGCTATTTTCGGCTTGATTCAATGAAAAATTTAGGCTCTCCGGACGATCGGGTAGGGGCGACCGCCCCCACCTGCCCCTGGATCCGCCACTGGATATGATTGATTCCCTATATGGTCTAGGTTTTTATTGCAGTACTTGGTTTTTTTAATGTCCAACTCCAACATGGTTGGACATACAACCAAAATATAATAGAGAAAAATATGTGTTATGTCTTTACTTTTTCCAACGCAACGACCGACATTATGTTTTGTGTGCATTTTCCCCAATGGAAAATTAACTCTGTTATTATATGACCGAAATTAGTTAAGGGTGAATCAGATGCTCGTTAGATTTTAGTCAAAGTTTGATCATTTCTATTAAGGATTTGTATATCATGAATCACGATTTATTAATCGTGATTACAATTTAATTAGAGCATGAATTCACCATGCATCCATATCCCGTATAATCAGATGGTTTTTGTTTCATTATTCTAACGAATTTGCACGAAACAAAATTTTCGTATGTAGTTCTAAATTTGTAATTTATATGACTTATAAGTTATAAATAATACTATAAGAGTTGCAACGACCATAATAAATCAAAATAAACTAAACTTATAAATTTGAAATCGGACCCATATATTTCAGTTGCTATAATTAATTTTCAGTGGATGGTTGTGGTCTTCGAATGGAGGTAATTGGATACAGTAATTGGGCTTTGATAAAATGATCAACTCGACAATTGGGCTCGGTCTTGAAATATTAATTGGGCTACGTTGGTGATTTGGGCATGCTATTTTGGGTAGCAAAATCTAGATGTGTATGAGTATGATTAAGAATCGAAAAAAGATTTTTTCTTTTATTTTTTTTGCAATAAAATTAGAGCATAACTCTATTGGTTTACGTCAAAAGAAAATTAAACATTTATCCTCTGTCATATGGGTTTGTGCTCTTCTACGATTTATCTAGAGATCAATATTAATAAGAACCAAGTATAAACTTATGAAAGTTTGGTGGATGATTCAAAAAGAAGAAAATGAAACACAATTCACAACATAAAATTAAAATTTTGATATGCGAAATTGTTGAATGCTACTAGAAAATTGAAATCTCAAAAAGGAAAGTGCGAAGTGGAAACCTACCAGTCTCCTCCCTCTACTAATCTACGCCAATAAATTGACATAAATAGATTTATGAAAGTAAATAAATGCTACTAGAAAATTAAGATTTAGTACTGCATATATCTGGTACTTACAGAAATCAGAATCTATAAATGCCTTTGAAATTTCAAAATGAGACCCCTCCTCCATCTCTTAAATCAATACATAAATCTATAAAACCATGAAATGAAAATGCAAATAAATATTATTATATACATATTACTTGTCACTACTATATTTTGTGCTAACATTTTGAACTTCGTTTACCCCTAAAATATTCAATTATATGAAACGATAAATACTCAGAGCTTTACAAAGTAGAATATATACTACTATGATTGTAAGAATCAATTGATGTACTGTCCATTATCCTAATTAAGAACTATATTTACACACCTAATTATGATTATATTACTATGTGAATATTTATCATAATAAATGTTCGAGTAATCATACGGTCGATTCTCAACCGATGTAGTTACGATCTAATTACATTATTGAAAAATGATTTAGAGACATAATGGCAGTGCCATAACAGGGTAAAAATAGTAATTGTGCATAATGTTTATTTTTATTTAAAATCATAGTTTGTCAATATACTTCTTTGCCCTTGCATTTATAAGTATCTATGTATAACACGTGTATTAATTAAGATCTCAATGCTTAATTATGGAAGATATACATGGAAGCAGCTGGGACCCACATCTTTTAATTTGATTCACACTCACGTAATGCAGAAAAATATGAGCATAATAAGCATGTTTTAATTCAATTATCATAATCTAAGATATACATCTTTCTAAAAGAACATAAGGGTATATTAGTCATATTTAAATTAAGTTTATGGCAAAGTGAGGGCATTATGGCATAGAGATATTATGTCTCTAAATCACTACCCTTAAAATATTTATGATATTGTAAGCTTTAAAACAAATTATTGATGCCCTCAAAAATACATAAGTACGGAGCATAGTATAGTATTGTATACATGAATTATTAATACGAGAAGAAAACAAAATAATACTCCCTATACCTGTTGCAAAAACAGGACTCTTGTTGGTTGTTCGTTGTTACAATTATGAGACTACTAATTAATGCCTATTATCAATTGATTAAAAAAAGAGTGATGATTTAGAGACATAATGTCTCCAAGCCATAATACCCTTATGTCACTTTGCCATAAGCCAAATTATTATATAGACTAATATACCCTTATTTTAAATTATAAAAGGAAAGGCAATTCATTTACTATATCATTTATCTAGGTAATCAATCGAATTCATATCAAAAGTCAACTCACCATATTACACTCTTTTATCAAAATATACTCAATCATCTAAATATACTCAATCAAAACTAACGAGATTGAACAATTGCATAAATCTCAAATATATTAATTTCTCAATCAAAACTAATGAGATTGAACTATTGCATAAATCTCAAATATATTAAATTCTCACTCCATAAATCATAAAAATGACTACATGCATATACATATTTAATTTCTTAGTATTATCATCCAACGAAATAGTAATAATCATTCGAATTAAATTATTATTTTATTATTATTAAATAATTACTAAAATTCTAAGTCATAAAAATGACTACATGTGTATACACACTTAATTTTTAATTGTTATCATCCAACGAAATAGTAATAATTATTCACATCAAATTATTTTCTTAGTGGTATTAAATAATTATTAAAATTCTAAGTCGTAAAAATGACTACATAAATATACATACTTAATTTCTTAGTCTTATTATCCAATGGTATAGTAATAGTCATTCACATCAAATTATACTATTAGTATTAAATAATTATTAATATTCTAAGTCTTAAAAATGATGACATGCACATGCATACTTAATTTCTTAGTATTATCGTCCAACGGAATAGTTATAGTCATTCGCATCAAATTATTTTATTAGTACTCTATTAAATAATTATTTTTTAAATAAAGTATTAAATAATTATTAAATTCTAAGTTATAAAAACAACTACCATGTACATACACTTCATTTTTAATTGTTATCATCTAACGAAATAATAATAGTCATTCACATCAAATTATTTTATTAGTTGTACTATAAAATAACTATTAAAATTCTTAGTCATAAAAATGACTACATGCATATACATACTTAATTTCTTAGTGTTATCGTCCAACGAAATAGTAATAGTCATTCACATCTAATTATTTTATTAGTACTAAATAATTATTAAAATTATAAGTCATAAAAATGACTACATGCATATACATACTTTATTGCTTAGTGTTATTACCCAATGTAATAGTAATAATCATTCGCATCTAATTATCTTATTAGTATTAATAATTATTAAAATTCCAAGTCATAAAAATGACTACATGTGTATATACACTTGATTTCTAATTGTTATCATCCAACGAAATAGTATAATTATTCGCATCAAATTATTTTATTTGTAGTATTAAATAATTATTGAAATTCTAAGTCATAAAAATGACTACATGCACATACATACTTAATTTCTTAGTGTTGTCGTCCAACGGAATAGTTATAGTCATTCGCATTAAATTATTTTATTAATATTAAATAATTATTAAAAATTTAAGTAAAAAAAACGAATACATGCATTTATATTATTTTCTTAGTGTTATCGTCAAACGAAATAGTATAGTCATTCACATCAAATTATTTTTATATTAAATAATATTTAAAATTTTAAATTGTAAAATACTAGTAGTATACCTATGTTATATATTGTACTTTTTATCATCTAATGATAGGATAATAGTCATTGGCATCAAACTATTTTATTAGTAATTATTAAAATTCGAACTCATAAAAACGACTACATGTGTATATATACTTAATTTTTTAGTGTTATTACCCAATGAAATAGTAGTATTCATTCGCATCCAATTATTTTGTTCTTAAATAATCGTTAAAGTTCTAAATTGTAAAAGACTAGTATATATATGTGCATATGTATATCTATATATATTTAATTGTTATCATTCGACGAAATAGTAATAGTCATTCTCATCAAATTATTTTAATAATATTAAATAATTATTATAATTCTGAATCATAAATATAACTATATATATATATATATATATATATATAGGGATGTGATCATATGATAACTCATATTTATGGTGATAACCTAATAACCTATCATTCTATGGACGAAATATATCATTTTATAAAACAGAATATCATTTTATGGATTAAAAGTATCATTTTATAAAACAGAATATCATTTTATGGATTAAAAGTATCATTTTATGCATGCTGAAAAAATATCATTTTATAGTGTATAGATATCATTTTTAGTAAAAATGATATTTTTGACCCATAAAATGATAGGTTATTAGGTTATCACCATAAATATAATTATCATTCTAAAGCACCCACATATATATATATAAATATATTCTTATTTTCTTAGTGTTATTATGTAAGCGAAATAGTAATAGTCATTCACATCCAATGAAAGTAAGAGTTGTGAATAAAAAAAAAGAAATTTCTTTATTATTAAACATGACTATTAATTTTCTAATAGTTAAAAAAAAATATTATCTTGACACCATGCAAGAATTTAATTTCAGTATACAAATTCAAATCATTGTTCCCTAACATTTTGTCCATTAATAAAATAAAAGATGTATAAATTTTAAATCTTAATTTTGATGCTCTAAGAACTCATGCAATTAAATTGATTTGTTACTTTTATAAATATAAATTCCAGATTCAATAATGATTTGTAAAAATAAAATTAAGATCGAGTATTAAATCTATTAAGTACCTATAAGTTTAGAATTTAAAAAATATTGCATAAAGTATTATTTAAATAAAGGTTAATTCATTATATTAAATTAAATTTAAATAAACTAATATTACGTGATTGAAGTTAGAAAGAATAATTCAAAATTTAGCATTATTGGAGTAATTAAAATTTGGAAATTTATGTACAGTTCCTTAACAAAAAATAGAATTAAAGTCAATACTTTTGTTTGAAGAAATATCTACTGCAAATCTGCAATTGGGATGGAGTTTGGAACGTTTTGGTAGGGATGAGAGATTGGTGAGAAGATTTGAGTATATATTTGCTTAAATCAAGCCATCCATAAATATACCCACAATTTTCCTAAGCAAGTAATTCTTAAATACAAATAAATGTTTTATATGCATAAGGGTAATATGGTATATATACAAAACATAAATTTAAATAAAAATCTAAAACAATCTAAAATGACTATTTTAACCTCATTAGGTCTTAGACATTATGGCACCAAAACATTTTTCTTAAAAAAAATACTCCATAATAAAGTTCAAACAACCATTTCGATTTAATACATAATCAATAAATCATTCTTTGACGGAATATTGCATTTAGTCGAATCGGCAGTTTCTAATACTCTACCTTACAAATCTAAACATAATAATCAGTTTTGTCACCACCCCAAAACTCGACAAAGACTCCATATTTATTGCCAAAAATCACGGTATAATCGAATCAAGTTATTATACTATAGTAGTACTTAAGTTCTACTCCTATTCTTTATTTTATCGAATATATTGAATATATCAAGTTTATGTTTAAATTTTTATTTTATTTTTTTAAGATAATTATTATTGTCAATATAACATAATGAGCTAGAGACTTAATACAACTTTTGCTCAAAATTCAGGGTATAAGAGCATCCGCAGCGGTGGCGAAAGACGCCACCGTCGTCCGCGCCGTTGGCAAGGCGCAGGACCGCCGCCGCTGCAGCCGCGCCGCTGGCACGGCGCTGCTCGATGTATCGAGCACGTCCGTGCCAGCGGACGCACACGTAGCGCGCTCCCATTCGTCAACGGCATAGCCGTTGTGTTTAAACTTTTTTTATTTTTTTTTAAAAATCGGTATTTAATTATAAATAATGCTAAAAAATAAAAAAAAATATTTTCCAAATCCCAAAAATATGGCCGTTTTTTTCCCGTTTTTTCTGAATTTTTTTGATTTTTTTTTATTTTTTTTCCCCAAAATCATCTATAAATACACACATTCATCATCCATTTATCACATCAAATCATCTCTCATTCATCTCTCATTCATAATTCTCATACAAACTATCAACACATTCATCACCCACTCAAAATCTCAAATGGATTTCACCCATATTATGGCGGAAGCGGAACGCGAAGAACAAGAATACTACGAACAACATCGTGCCGCTTACGAAGCATATGTCGCGGCGAATACCCCTGCTCCTCCTCCTCAACGAACCAGATCAAATCGACGGTACATCCATCGTGACCGGGAGGGAGCCCACGAAAGGCTCGTTGCCGACTACTTTGCCGACCAGCCGCGGTTTCCGGCAGATTACTTCAGGCGCCGTTTTCGCATATCAAAGCGCTTGTTCATGCGAATTGTCAACACATTGTCCGCACGTGTTGAATACTTTCAAACAGGTGTAGATGCAGCCGGCCGGCAAAGTATCACGGCGTTGCAGAAGTGTACGTGTGCCATCCGACAACTCGCTACTGGGCAAACGGCCGACATGTTCGACGAGTATTTGCATATCGGTGAGTCCACTGGAATCCTATGTTTAAAGAATTTTTGCGAGGGCGTTCGTTCTGCTTTTGGGGATGAATTCCTTCGAGCACCCACCACTGATGATTGCCAACGGTTGCTTCGTCTTCATGAATCAGTCCATGGCTTTCCCGGAATGCTTGGCAGCATTGACTGCATGCATTGGAGGTGGAAGAATTGTCCGACTGCTTGGAGGGGGCAACACTTGAGCGGTCACAAAGGCGGCGGCCCAACGCTTATCCTTGAGGCGGTCGCCGACTACCGCCTATGGATTTGGCATGCATATTTCGGCGTTGCTGGATCCAACAACGACTTGAATGTGCTATATTCGTCACCACTCTTCAATGATGTGATGAATGGTGTAGCACCGGCGATCGACTTCACCATCAACGGAAATATATACCGCATGGGTTACTATCTCGCCGATGGTATCTACCCAAGGTGGTCGACGTTCGTGAAGACGCTCCACAACCCGCACGACCCGAGACGGGTTCTTTTTGCGCAGCGTCAAGAGTCAGCGCGGAAAGATGTCGAAAGAGCCTTCGGGGTCCTTCAAGCTCGATTCAACATTGTGAAGGCCCCGGCTCGGCTGTGGTACGTGAATAATATCGCCGACATCATGTTCACGTGTATTATATTACACAACATGATTATAGCCGACGAAGGGCCGAGGGCGGCTAGCTTCTACGACGAGGACGAAGCCGGAAGCTCAACAGCGAGGTCTCCCCTACGCCGAGGCGAGCATACGACGGTTGGCCAGAGGATCGAGACAAGACACACAATGCGCGATACTCGAATCCACAATCAACTACAAGAAGACCTAATCAACCACATGTGGGCGAAATTCGGCAACGAGTAGTGTCATTTTTAATTTTTAGGATTTTAATTATGTAATTTTTAATTTTTAGGATTTTAATTATGTAATTTTTAATTTTTAGGATTTTAATTATGCAATGTTTAATTTTATTTGTCATTTGTAATATTTATTGTGGGTTTTAAATGAATTTTAATATTATGGAAATGTTTTTGTGTAATTGAATTTTATATTAATTGTGCTCGTCCTTGCGGAAGAGCACAGTTGTGGGTGTTGTGCTATTGCCAGAGAGCAGGCATGAATAGTACCGCCCGGGCCCACAACCGTGCCGCTGGCAAGAGCACGGTTGTGGATGCTCTAATCAAATCAAACTGAATCCAATATTATTATACATAAAAAAACATTCCGAATTGAATTAATATTTAAAGTATTAATTATTTTTTCTTAAATACTTTGTTATATTGAAAAATAGAAAATTGAAGTCCATTCCATATGTGGGCCCAATGAAGCGTCCTATATTCTACACTTTGTACTGAATCGTCTCTAATCAAATCAAATCTTCCATCTCTCCCAATCCCTCTCTTCCCCATCCAATCCCCTCTCTCTCTCTCTCTCTCTCGCCGCCTGCAATGGAGGCGAGCGCCGACGACCTAGCCAACGACCTCGCGAGCATGAGCTTCAACTCCACCACCACCGCGACCGACATCCACCGCTCCACCAGCTCGAGCTCCGACTGGACCGCCTCCTCCTCCGCCCACTTCCCTCCCCACAAACCCCTCTCCCTCTCCGACATCCGCTTCCTCCACCGCCTCGGCGCCGGCGACATCGGCTCCGTCTACCTGGCCGAGCTGAAGCCGCCGGCGAAGGCGGATGCGGCCCTGTTCGCAGCGAAGGTGATGGACAAGAAGGAGCTTGCGAGCCGCAACAAGGTAGGGAGGGCGAGGACTGAGAAGGAAATCCTGGAAATGCTGGACCACCCCTTTCTCCCCACGCTCTACGCCGCCCTCGACTCCCCCAAATGGTCCTGCCTCCTCACCGAGTTCTGCCCCGGCGGCGACCTCCACGTCCTCCGCCAGCGCCAGCCCTACAAACGCTTCCCCGACTCCGCCGTCAGGTCTCTTCTAATTCTCTTCCCAAATCATATTGCTAATCATTCCCTTCCATCTAAAACTCTACTAACTCTGTCTCATCAAATCTCTTTAATCAAATTACTAATAATTCTATCTAACTAAGTTCCACACTTAAAAAAAAAAAAAGTTCCACACTTGCCATGCATATCCCCGCTCTAATTATATCTAATTACGCTTCAATTTATAAATAATCACAATTTCTATTCAATTGTACTAGTACATTTGCAAATTAGAGTTTTTTTTAACACTAAGTTGTTTTTGAAATATTACTAGTAAAATCACGATCGTCTATTCATTGCAATAGTATATCTATGATTACATGTGTACATACGAGGAAGTGGGGCCCCGTAGGTGGTGGGGCCCGGGATGTGGGTAACTACTGTGGACACTGTCCGGTTTAAGTGTGAGAAAACAGAATTCTACTGTAGAGAGGGAAGCTATGCTAGGGTGGATAATGGAAATGAAATGGTGACAGCTGACGAGTAATTATTGCCTCACGTGATGGAAAAGCATCGTCGAAATTCTTAATCAAACAATTAACACATTCAATTACTTAATTTAACTCTCGGTACTTTGTAGTGTAAGTACGTTTTGGTTGTAAATATAACTGCATTTTGACGGTCATTTAATTTCTGGATGTACACCTATATGCAATAATCTTCTATAAAGTTGGCCGCCAGTTCAAACAGACTATTAATTGTAGTTAAGACACAATTTACTGATTACCAATCACTTTAGCTGGAATATTTACTTATTATGGTTGACCTATTAGCTTGCACCCAACTCACGTGGTCCGTGAATTTATGTGTTTTAATAATCCCCAATGTAATGCTACTTTTTAAAAATATTATTATATTAATTCAACTTCGAATACAAAGAGTAATAAATTCGCGTTTGACCAATAAAGCAATAATGTTGATAGTAACTGAGGAATTTGGGGGATATTTTCTATTTTGTCCATATATTTTTATGTAGGGGATCCTTGAAAGGAGAGCAAAATGCCACAAAATCCAGTGAAATATGTTTTGATTAACTTTTGCTGAATTTAGGGGATTCCATATTTTCCTTCTTTGAAAATATTCATCACTATCTGGTGACCCCATAGGAAATTACTATGTGGCCCCTACATGATTGGATATTTGACATTCATCAAATTAAAAATTACTATCAAATCTGATTTTTTGGTCAGCCATTCCGTAAAACTTAAATAAAAGATTAATTAATTTTGTCGTTTGGCGTATGTTATCTTTTTTCTCTGTCTATTTCATGAAAAGGGTTGGTTTCAAAGTATTTTGATGTGTATCATATTTTATTGTTTTTTTTTTGGACAGATTACTATTATTACCTCGATGTATTCCTCATTCATATTTACCATTTCGCGAAAGGAATCATAAAAAGACAACAAAAACTGAACAATACCAGTACAAAATGTTGAAACATAGTGATGGGGCAAAGAACTCACAAAAGCCCCTTTATCTTTTTTTTTATTCTGTGTTGCATGGGAATTAATAAAAGTTAGTTTTGTGGGGGTGGTGGGGGATCCAGTCATTGGCTCATTCCTATGATTTAAGACATGATTGACTTAAGATATAGTTTCACACTATCCATTTATCCTCTATGTTGCAATGATCTTGTGTCACATTGTTAGGACACCTTTGTCTTGTAGATTTTGGCATTGACTACAAAACTGTGACAACTATTCATAATCAATAGTAGTCTACAGTATATAACTTTGGTTGTAATTCTTTAATTTTTTGTTGATCAATGTTTTGATGCCATGTTATTTAACCAGGTTTTATGCATCTGAAGTTGTCGCAGCTTTGGAGTACATTCACATGGTAGGAATTGTATATCGTGATCTTAAGCCGGAGAACATATTGGTTCGATCCGACGGCCATATAATGCTAACCGATTTCGATCTCTCTTTGATGTGTGATGACTCTACCTCCACACCGGCCCAAGTAATATCGAGCCACAATCAGCCAAATGCACCGCCTTTGAGCGAGCACGCCATTGACGCCCTGCCCTTCCGCTCCACCTCTTGCATCCTTCCGAATTGCATTGTTCCGTCCGTGTCGTGCCTTAACCCTAGACGCAAGCGTAAGAAGAAGCTTGACCGCCACGCGGGACCTGCCTTTGTGGCCGAGCCTATCGATATCCGCTCTATGTCGTTTGTCGGGACCCACGAGTACCTGGCACCCGAGATTGTCTCTGGGGAAGGGCACGGTAGCGCGGTGGATTGGTGGACCTTGGGAATATTCATTTATGAGTTGTTCTATGGCGTGACGCCTTTTCGCGGGATGGACCATGAGATTACCCTAGCAAATATTATGGCACGGGCGCTCGAGTTCCCTAAGGAGCCGGCCATACCTAGTGCGGCCAAGGACTTGATGTCACAATTGCTCGTGAAGGATCCGAACCAACGTATGGGTTCGACCATGGGCGCGTCGGCAATCAAGAAGCACCCCTTCTTCAATGGAGTCAATTGGGCACTATTGAGATGTGCTTCTCCCCCTTTTGTTCCTCCTCCGTTTAAGAGAGATGTTGTAACTAATCAAGACAACATTGTTGACTATTACTAGCACAAATAGTTTTTGCAATATGAATGTCAATCTAGCTATTAATTATCATTCAAAGTATTGCATTTTTTTGAAGAAAATGAAATTGATTAGTTTACTTGTCGACTTAATTAGTGTTCAAAAATATTTTGAATTTTTTTATTACGCACACTATACTTGTACTTTTCTGTTTTTGTGATTTGGACTTCGAGAAAAAATACTATAGTTACTCAAATACTTTAACTTGTGAAACGTTCTAACTACTTTCCTATTACCTTTAGCCACTTGTGCATTGATCTTGTTAGAGGCGGCTGCCCGAGCGATCCTTTTCGTAATTAATTTTAGAATAAGTATTGTTTGTAAAAATATTTGTTCAATTTATCACAAATAGATTGATAAAATCTGATGTGCATGCGTGTGGAAAAATTGGCTGCAAAATGGATATATATACAAGGGTAACTTTCATGAATGTTTGTTTGACATACATGTGGCGCCAACATTGAAAAGGACCCAAAAATTGCTCACAACAAAGAGCTAAAAAAAACACTCGTTGTTTGATAGCCCATACTTCCTTGCAATTAAAAGGGGACAGAGGAAACTTCGTTTTCTATTTATTTAAATTCTATAAGGTATGGCACCTTAGTTTATTTGATATATGTCAATGCTTGTATTAATGTCTATCATTTGTCGACAAAATGCATCTAAACAATATTATTTGATGCCGACAACCATTGCATCGGAAATCCACTACATTTTTTGTGTGGTTGTTTGTTTATTCATCAAGAGTTTTATAGGTATATAAAGCAACAAATTTCCATCTTTTGTATATAGAAAGATTATATCATTCTACTTACATTAAGTTCATGCTAAATTTAAACAGAACCCACCTAATAAAATATGAAGTTCTCGTATAATAGAAATTCTATCATTTTTGGTCCGTCCCCTAAAAATTAAAACTTTCCTTTTTAAGAAATTCCCTTCTCTCTAATGAGATGGATCCCATTTTTTCACTAACAAACTTTTCTTTCTATATCTCTCTCTTACGTACTTTACCAATTTTGCATTAAATTCATGTTGTTTTTAATATTTCTATTTTTAGGAAGAGTGATGCTAAATGACCATATTATGGCCAGCCATAATTTGTCTTTTAGCTAAAAATTAAATGAGTTCACTTAATAATTGACTCACTTTAAAAGTATCAAAACTCTTAAGACAACTATACCCCTACCTTAGTTTATAAAGTAAGTACTTTATATTCATCCATCCAACAATGTTTTTATTATTTTTAGAAGATATTTACGTTTTATTAGAGTACTTTATATCCTTTTACTTTTTATTCAGATTTTATTTAAAATAATATTACTCGACATATACTGTAATCTTAAGAAATATTTTTATCATTACTATTATTATTTTTATTTTTATAAATTAAGTATGACGAAAAAAGCTATCATAAATTCATAATTTAGTTATAACTTAATATTAAGTTTCATTACTATGTTGTCATAATATTTCACAATCTAATAATCATATATCATAGTATAATATAATATATTATTATTAGATTATAATACACCTTAGTGTTTAATACATAAATTATTGATAGGGCTCGTAAATTGTGCATAAATTATTATGGAGAGAGAATGTTGTAAATTTAAATCTGAAGTAAAAAATTGAGAAAAGGGTAATTAAGTAAAATTATCTTAGCACTAACTATTACTATTAATTTATTAAATTGACTTTTATAATTATTTACAAAAATGTCATTGTGTGGCTGGCCACATTATGGCCGCATAGCATTACTCTTTTAGGAAACGAAGGGAGTAGTACTTACTTGCTCAAATATTTCAGTTTCCAAGGAGAAAATAGGTAATTAAAGTAGATCACTTGAAAGTTAAATTTTATTGAATAATGTGAGGATTTACATATATTACTTACAGAGTTAGGTTCAATGATTTCATGTCCAAAAAGAAAAGGAAGTCAGTCATTATTTGCAAAACAATTATTCATGTAAGTATGAAGTACCTAAATTATAATCTGATTTTTCACGCCCACAGACCACAGGCACAATACATGGTATGCAGGCCCGTCCCTTGGCCCGTGCGACCGCACAGGGCTCCCAATTTTCAGGGGCCTCTGAAATATTTCAGCCCATATACATGTATTCCTATTTTTTAGCCCAACTAAGCTATTCCTCTTGTATAGCAACGCCCAGGCCTTTTTCTAGCACCGTGACTATTTTTTGAAGTCATATTTGCGTTCTACAATGACACAAGATAGACTGAATGATTTGGCCATAATCGCACTCGAGAGTGAGATGCTGGAGAAGATTGCATATGGGAACATCGTCGAAGATTTCATTTCAAAGAACACCAAAAGAATGATGTTGTTCAAGTAAAGACTATGCAATCGAGGTTCGAAATGGTATATTTCTTTAATTATCATATAACTTTAAAATGCATTGTCTTTTTTTCTATAGTGGTAGGCCTCATTTTAGATTTTTGCACAGGGCCTCTGATTTTGTCGGGACGGCCCTGATGGTATGTCGCTAATCGCTGTAGACTAATATAATAAAACTAACACGAAATTTTTTATACATGCAAAATCAACATTTTATAAAAAGAATCAAGCAAAATTAATAACAGAGATATGGATATCTTCTTCATACAAAGACGGCGAGACAGCAATGGCAACGTTATTATATTCTTGGGACTTTTATGTTACATTATTAAGCCATTTGGCCCAAGAAGACCAGCCCATCACTGTCACTCATTCCGTGGTCCTAAATATTTAGCATTTTATCTCATTTTCTCTTCTCATACAGGCTAATTTCCTTTGCTGTTTCAAACTCAAACTCATTCACCATGATATATTTACAATTTGTATCGAATAATTATATGATTGTTTGTATGAACATCAAATATGACAAACATGTTAAAAAGTTTGGATCTAGTACAACCACAAATCTGAGCTAGCACCTAGCTTTTACTCACAGTCGTACGTGTTCGAGAAACAACCCTGAAACCCCTAACTTAGTCGCCGAAATTTGAAACTTTGACAACACTTTTTTACTAAGAACAACAGTTAAGATCTCAAACCCTAGATCACATTTTATCTCTCATGTTCTTCATATCTCTTTGGCTGAGGATAGATGACACAATTTGCAGTGTGTTAAGAGAAAAAAGTTACAGCTTACAAATAGGAAACAAAATGAAAATGCAGTGGAGCTTGATTAAAACATTCAAGACTTGTATATTATAGCCATATGTACTTATATGCTTGATAATGTTTGATAAGTTTGACAGAAAAATGTATATAATAAGATATCAATATTTCAATTGGTATTCTATATTAAATTATACTCCATGTAACATACATACAATATAGACTGTTTTCATCCTGAGTGACTTGACTACAAGGTCAATTTTACACCAATATTATTAACTAATTTTTTCAAGCTGAGCATTTAGAAACTTATGAACTACCCTAATTTTCAATTTGTTGTTGTCAATGAATTTGTGTTCTTCCTGGTTTTATTTAGTGCTAGAATTTGTGTTCTGTCATCAAGTATTGGCACATCCGACTGAAAAAAATTGGATGTTTGATTGCTAAACGTTTTATAATCCATGTTTTATCAACAATAACAGATGTAATATTTACAAACATATTGCAGTTCATTTATAGCTCTTTGGATTAGGAAATTAACATATATAGAGTATAATATGATAGAAATAATTTTGTTAGTATCCAGTTCTATACAATACGTATTTATATATGGTCGGATTAGAGATTTCACTATCTAATTTTCGGATATAATTTACAATAAGAGATGAGATACACAGAGAGAATTTTGCTGAGCCTAAATATGTATTGTACTAATGTGGTCGTAAATGGGCTGGGCCAGAAATGGGCTAAATGAGTCAGTCTACGTAGAATTATAGTGGGCTTTCACTCAAGCAATGCCCAGCAACCGACCTACAAGGAGTATAATTTATTTTTAAATTTTTATGATATTTTTCATAATAATATTATTATGTCAATTTATTTAAAAAAAAAACAAATTTTAATCGATTCATATAATTGGTGTCTTCCATCGTTCAAAAATTCTCCCGCAGTAGTGAAATTCTAAAACCCAAATTAAATCTCGCATCGCAACGGCATTCCCCTAGTAATCTGGAAGAGGAGAGGATGGAAGCAGCTCAGAACGACAACGGTAACTCCGCTGCCGCCGAGGAGGAAGAGCCCATGGTGGGGCCCGGCCCGGCCACTCGCGCCCGACCCAAACGCCCTCTCCAGTTCGAACAGGCCTATCTCGATGCGCTCCCCTCCGCCAACATGTATGTAATCCCCATCTATTTGCGTATGCAGGGGTTTAGGGTCTGGGATTTTGGTTTCCAGGGTTTTGCCATGTCGAGGAAAATGCTTAGTTATTCAAAAGAATGCGGTGATTGATTAATTGGCTATTGATTGAATTTAGGTACGAGAAGAGTTATATGCACCGCGATGTGGTTACGCATGTAGCTGTTTCGGCGGCTGAGTTTTTCATATCGGGAAGCGCGGATGGTACCATATAGCTTAATTTAGCTGTTGTCTAGTTGCATAGATGATTTAATTTCTGCAATTTTTTGCTTCCAATCTCAAGCAATTTTTTGCTTCCAATCTCAAGTTCGGATGTCTAATTTTTCGACTTTTGCTGCCTTAGATAATCCCTGAAAGCCTCTGATTTCCACTTGCCTTTCGAGTTTTCTCTACTATTGGAAACTGTTGAAAAATAAGTTGTTGCAGTTTTGTTAAATTTGTGAAAGAGAAACTAGTGAAGAAGAAATTTTGAAATAGAAATCATTCCTCTTGTTGGACACCTTTCTTGGTGGTAAAGATAGTTTCCAACTTTTACGGAAAACAGAGACTCCGACAAAATAGGACAGAACTGAATTTGATCTCTTTATGTTGAAGTGCTTATCGGATCAGGTCAATTCGTAAATACAGATGAAACTTCAAACTTCTTGCCACATAAAAAATGCGTTATACTGTTTTTTGGGTTAATTTCATAGTTAATGATCTAAAACCTACTGATAACAATCTATGTATCCACTGTAATGTTGCCTTTTTTTGGAACTCTTCATTTAATTGATTGTGTCATTTAGAGGGTGATATTAAGTTGCAACTACTGTACGAAGCATTGGTTTTTTACAGGACATATAAAGTTTTGGAAGAAAAAAGCCACTGGTATAGAGTTTGCAAAACATTTTAGGTCCCATCTTGGTCCAATTGAAGGCCTTGCGGTGAGTTCCACCTTTTGTCATGCTTGATTAACATTTTTATAACCAGGTGATTTTACACCATCCTAGTTCTGGTAATTCTTATGCATCCTTTGCCCCCCTCCCTATCAAACCTTATTTTCTACAACTTACATGAACAATAGCATTTCTGAGATATAACTCCAATTCACACACCCCACCTGGGATTTGATAACCTACATATTTCTCTAGTTTATGTAATCATTTTATTCATTTGTCTCTATTGGATATGCCTTGTTTGTTACAAACCGATCTGTTCATATCAGTAATCCCCTATTTTAATTGTCTGGCAGGTTAGCGTTGATGGTGCTCTTTGTTGTACAATTTCAAATGACCGATCCGTGAAAATATATGATGTATTTAACTATGATATGATGGCTATGATACGTCTTCCTTTTGTGGCCGGTTGCATTGAATGGGTTTACAAACAAGGGGATGTAAAGGCAAAACTAGCAATTAGTGATCGTGATTCTCCCTCTATCCACATATATGATGCTCGCTCAGGCTCAAATGATTCCATTGCATCTAAAGAGGTATCTTCCTCTTTCTTTTTCGCAATAAATGTGAAGCAGAGATTGGAGGTTGGCAGTGGATTAGATTGCTTTTAGAACAAACTAACATGTGTGGCATCTTTTGAGCAGATACACCTTGGACCGATAAAATCTATGAAGTACAACCATGAATACGATACTGTGATTTCTGCAGACGACAAAGGAGTCATTGAATACTGGAATCCTGCAACCCTTCAGTTCCCAGATACTGGGTAAGTTTTCTATGTCTCAGGACTGAGATGTGCTTGATTTCGGTATCCAGATATTGAAACTATCTCTCTCATGTTCCTGTTCTTTAAATTGTTGCTGCCCCTTGCAAGCGAAGTTTTTTATGGGTAAAAGATGAAGATATGAGACACGCATCTCAACGAGTTTTTACACAGTCAAGTGCACTTACCTTTTTAAAGGCAATTGATATCCTTATGGTGGGCGTATCGGAGTCAGTTAGGAGTTAGCTTATGTATTTTATGCGGCCATTTGTTGAACAGATTCCAAAGAATTAAAGAAATGTGATCCAGTTTGGTTTATTAATTATCTTTTGTACTATTTCATTACATTGGATGCCTGGATTTTTTTCTGTAGATATGATTATGAACTTCATTGGTTGGTGACTATTAGATGTGAATTACAGAATTGTCATGGGCTTCTTCGCTTGGTACTTGTTTCTGTGTGTAATGCAAATATGTAATGGATTTTTTTATTCATTAACATGCAGGGTGAATTTCAGACTCAAAAGTGATACAGACCTTTTCACAATTGTAAAATGCAAGACTGACGTTTCTTCTATTGAGGTACTATAGTTAGTAGTATGTTGTATGCTGTCTCTCTGTCATTGGAGATACGAATGAAGGTTGTTTGCTTTTATCCATTATTTACTGTTTGTTCTAACTCCTTTCTAGGTCAGTCCAGATGGGAAGCAATTTTCAATAACATCTCCTGACCGTAGAATACGCGTGTTTTGGTTCAGAACCGGAAAACTGAGACGTGTATATGATGAATCTCTTGACGTAATGATTATATACTTATCCCTATTTATATTTAGACTTAAATCAACTTTATCAGTAGTTATCTAAATTGCACATCTTACTTATGTAGGTTGCCCAAGAACTCCAGAGGAGAGATGTCCCTCTGTACAGGCTTGAGGCTATTGATTTTGGACGACGGATGGCTGTAGAGAGAGAAATTGAGAAAACAGAAAATGTACCACAGCCTAACGCAGTTTTTGATGAAAGCTCCAACTTCCTCATATATGCCACCCTTCTTGGAATTAAAGTAAGATATAAAATGTCTTCATAGACAAAAGTGTTAATATTGGCATTGTTTACGGCTTATATTCTGATGCTCGTATCACTGTATTTCTCCATCAACAAATTACAAACAGTGTGGTTTCAGTTTATACGGGAGTAAATCCTCTTGGTCTCTTATAGGTTGTAAATCTTCACACCAACAGAGTTTCCAGGATCCTCGGAAAGGTAGAGAACAATGATAGATTCCTAAGAATCGCCTTGTATCAAGGTGAAAAGAGCAGTAAAAAAGCTCGGAAAATTCCTGCTGCTGCTGCAAATGCCAATGAAAGTAAAGACCCATTTGTAGATCCTACTCTCTTGTGCTGTGCTTTTAAGAAGCATAGGATCTACTTATTCAGGTATTAATAATAGTGCTTGTACATGTTAAGTGTTATGCTTTTGGTGCATCAAGTTATCAACGATCTTTCTCTTCCATTTCATTGATGGTCTTGTATAGATATTCTGATACTGTAAATGACTGACACCTTAATGGTGGTAGAAAACCTGTGTCTATGATATGATATATTTGAATTCCTTCTCTAACCTGGCGTGAATGATTGTTGTTCCGTCTTTAGCCGGAGAGAACCTGAGGAACCTGAAGATACTACCAAGGGCAGAGATGTCTTTAATGAAAAACCACCTGCTGATGAATTATTGGCAGTATCAGATATTGGAAAAGCTGTTACGACTTCTCTCCCAGACAATGTGGTGAGTGACTTTTTTATCCCCCAACTGGGTCCCTTTTTATGACTTTTCTCTAGAAAATGTTTTATTGTTATTTAGAACCTCTCTAAGTGACACTAAAGGAGAGGGTTCGGATACTGTGGGCTTGCTAGTCTGTCCCTCTCCAGCCTATTCTTTTGTCCTAAAATCATTTTTGAATAATAGCTGATCATCTACCCCATGTTTACCAGATCATGCATACTACAATGGGTGATATCCACATGCGGTTATATCCAGAAGAATGCCCAAGAACAGTGGAGAATTTCACAACACACTGTAGAAATGGCTATTATGACAATCTGATCTTCCACCGGGTCATCAGAGGATTTATGATTCAGACAGGAGATCCTCTAGGAGATGGCACTGGTGGACAATCTATATGGGGAAGGGAATTTGAAGATGAATTCCATAAAAGGTATGCTTGACTTCTGATTCTGTTAGAATATCCTTGCACCTGGGTAAGCATATGTCGTGCCCTTGCCCCTGAGGCTTTTGATCTCCTCCTTATACTGGGAAAATACTTATGTGCTAATGATCTGCTTGATTCATGCTATGGACACTGACAACATGTCACCAGAAGGTCCTTGGTTCTAGTTGCATAAAATTTAGGATCCTTGCCAGAATGAATGCATGCTTTTAACTTCTACATTTGATCATCTAGGGCTTATTTTTAATATATTTCCACCCATTTATAACAATGTGACTTCTGAATGAGGTTCTCTAAATCTTTATGGGTCCGAAAAAGGTGGTTGTTGGTTGTCCATTTATGACAAAGCTAACAATGTTATTTGGTTGTGCAATGGGAAATGTGGTTTTTTATTGGGGTTAGGTGAAGCCTTGCTGCAGTATTTGGCTATGGATTGATAACTAAGTTGTAGGATATGGTGGCTCTTGCCTTTGTTATATAAGTTCCAATGTTCATAAACGTTCTATTTGTCTCTGCAGTTTGCGGCATGACAGGCCCTTCACGGTTTCAATGGCTAATGCTGGGCCGAACACCAATGGCTCCCAATTTTTTATTACCACAGTTGCCACTCCATGGTTGGACAACAAACACACTGTTTTTGGTAGAGTGGTTAAAGGAATGGATGTTGTACAGGTACCATTCAGTTTATTATCCGATGTCTGTTTTCAATTTAAGGCTCGGTTGAAAGCTCACTGGTCTTTGACTTAACAGGGGATAGAGAAAGTGAAGACAGACAAGACAGATAAGCCGTATCAAGATGTGAAAATCTTAAACGTGACTATCCCTAACTGAATCAATTTTCCTTGAAGCTCTTGGTTGAAAGCCATGAAGATGTGAGGCCACTTCTCTTTCTATATGACTTTTTTCTATCGATCCTTCCTTTTCATCGACCTCAGTAGTAGCTATAAGCAACAGTTGGAACTTGTAAGATGATTGAGTTATTGCTATCAGTTATGAGAAGTGCAGCGCCTCTTGCATTCTTACTCGCATGTGACTGGAAAGTTCGATTATCTTCTCATGTTTGTCTCCGATTAGTCAAGTGTAGAGGCAGAAGGGTTAGAAGTTGGTCTTAAGGCGAAAGCTAATCATTTTTAATGAGCAAAGGAAACGAGGTGTTGTATTGTTGGCTTTAGATTAGCAGTTTTTCTGAGATAATGTTTTGGTGCAATACCAAATTTATATATCATGAACTATATATTGGCATTACATGATATGTATGCATCTGCGCCTTACCCATTATATATAGCTCAGAACGTTGTTTTCGACGAATTTTTCTAACAAATACTCTCGCTCAAGACCATTTTACGATATTATAACCACTCATGCATTGAAATAAAATTCAGTTTTAGGTAAATACTTGAGCTAAATATGTTTCTAGGTCTAGAATACATAAATTTCGAGCTCACATGAAATTTTATACCCCAAAGATTTTTGTTGTACTTGGCAACAAAGAGAAAGAGAAGTGATCATTGTTTAACTTAATTTTAAGTGTATAATTAGAAAACAAATCTCAGCCACACATCTCATTACTCCAAATTAATTTTATGACTCTCTAAATTAATCTTATGACTTAAATAATCTTGTAGATTTTTATAAAAAATAATAGCCAAAGGGCATTTTTGGAATTCAATATCTCAAATGTATTAATGTGATTTGTCTTCTGCGCAATTTGTACAATCTGAATAGAATTCAGCTTACGATTTCTTCCAAAAATATGAAATTCAAAATTTGTTCTTCATCATGAATCGTCCAGATTTGTTCTTCATCGTAAATTGCGTGATTCCTAAATTATTCATCTCACTTTATTTCAGATTTCTGATCGTCTTCATCGTGAATCGTCCAACGCGATTGATCATCCATGATTTGTTCCTCCTATTTTCTGATTCATTAATCACGATTCATTCCTCCATTGCGATTGATCAGCCACACACAATTTCTCCAGCGTGATTGATCAATCGTGGCTGATCAGCGACATCCGAATCCTGATCACATGGATTCAATTTCGATACGATCGTCGGAGGATCATTTTGATATCTAAGATGAGTTCCACGTTAGGTTCGTCCATTTCCTTCTCTTTGCTATGATGGTGCAGCTCTGGCTTGTCATCGTCGATAGTTATGATTAATTTTGGTGTCAAGGTGAAAAAGTGGCCTGGAGTCTTCATTGTACAGCTTCCAAAAGGTTTGCTGGGGAAACGAGGCGAAGTGAGGACTGTTCCTCTTGAAGAAAATGCAGGAGGAAATGGATAGTCCTAAGTAGTGGTTTTAGTTCACTTCTTACATGTATTTAGTTCACTTTCTAATGGTTTTAGTTCACTGTTAATGAGTTGTTTCGTTGAAAACTTTTTTTTTCGTTCAACATACTTATTTCGTTACAAACTTATTTTTGGGTTCACTATAGGTACGAATTATTTAACTGCTTTATATACTCCCTCCGTTCTATAGAAGTAAGTCATATTGCCATTTTTGTACGTTTGATATTAGTGAAGTCATTTTCCTTTTTAGTAAAAGGTCAACACATTTCCCGTTCTTACTTTTCCCTCTCTTTTACTTTATTATCTCTACCTTTTTATTTAATACACTTCACACCTTTTTCTTAATCTCCGAGCTGAAAAGAAATGTCACCGTTAATATGGAACAGAAGGAATAGTTCATTTGTGAACTGTATATTGTTTAGATACATAACAAGTATTTCAATTGTGAAAAAAATAGCTAGTAAAAATCATCTAAAACTAAATAGCTATCAACTAAACAGATAAAATTTTTATATAATATATAAATGTTAGTTATAGACATACTATTGATTTTAAATGAATCAAATAGGATTTACAGTGAACTAAATGAAACATGTTATGAATATATCAAATTGGTATCATCTTCGCCTCCATAGACGCCAAGCTTCCAAGAATCATCTTAGCCTCAGCTTTTATTGCTCTAGATCTTTCTCTTCGTCTTTCTTTAAGTATATCAACAGCTTTCAAAAGATTAACAATTGTGATATCATTTATAGAAACTATAAGCATGGATCACAAACACTTCACTGTAACCATGGAATACTTCACTCTATGCACATTTTACTTCACTAAGATGAAAAAATAGAGCACTATAAGCACGGATCACAAACACTTCACTCTAACAATGGAATACTTCACTATAAGCACGTTTTACTTTACTGAGATGAAAAAATAGTGCGTTATAAGCATGGATCGCAAACTCTTCACTCTAAGCATGGAATACTTCACTTTAAGCACGCTTTACTTCACTGAGATGAAAAAATAGAGCACTATAAGCACAGATCACAAACACTCCACTGTAACCATGGAATACTTCACTCTAAGCACGTTTTACTTCACTGAAATGGAAAAAATAGTGCACTATAAGCAAGGATCACAAACACTTCACTCTAAGCATAGAATACTTCACTTTAAGCACATTTTACTTCACTGAGATGAAAAAATAGATCACTATAAGCACGGATCACAAACACTTCACTATAACCATAGAATACTTCACTCTAAGCACGTTTTACTTCACTGAGATGAAAAAACAGATCACTATAAGCATGCATAACAAACACTTCACTCTAACCATGAAATACATCACTTTATGCACATTTTACTTCACTGAGATGAAAAAATAAAACACTATAAGCACGGATCATAAACACTTCACTTTAACCATGGAATATTTCACTTTAAGCACATTTTACTTCACTGAGATGAAAAAATAGTGCACTTCACTATAAAAAAATATACATCACTATAATCATGTAAGCACTTCACTGTAATCATGTTATCACTATAAAGTTAAAATATCACTACCATATGTTGTAAATGTGACGTAATTATTTAAATTGCGGTTTGGTTTCAATCGATTTCTTCAAATTCTCATAATCAGTGGCGATGAATAAATCGGCGCCTGCCTTGGAATGTAGAAGTCTTGCATTTTCTTCTGACGTTTAAAACCTACAAAAAAATGTAATCTAAATCAGTTGAAGAAATGTTAATAAAAAATGAATTTGAAATTGGTAGGACAACTTACATTTTGAAAAATCTTTCTGATTTAAATCCATTATTGGACGACGGAATGAGAGAATCAGATGTTGAGGAAAACGGAATGAGGCGACGACGACGACGACAGAGTGAATCGGAGTTGAGTGAGAATTTGAGGTTTAGAGAAGAGGAGAAGAGCGATGGCGGGCAAAAGGAGAATTTGGAAATGAGAGAGGAATTCAAGTTTTAACCCCAATTTCATTTGTTAAATGACTATTTTACCCCCACCTTATTATAGTGAACTAATTCATTCTTATAGTGAAGTAAAATCTAGATCAATTTTGAAAATTACATGACTAAAAATCAGCCCTTAATTTTCTTAATCTTGTGGCTGAGATTTGTTCTCTAGTTATACACTTAATGGACACTTGCCCCATATCACTACTCTAACAACAAATCAATGAAGAAAAATTTGTTGTACGAGAAACCTCATTTATTTGGAATTGACTTAGAAAATTAGGGCTTATAAGTTCAAGCCTTTGAAAACTTGAAATTAAAACAAAAAAAGTCACTACTACTAGTATAGTCATTTTCTTTTTTAAGTAAAGAGTAGTAACATTTTTTCACTTTTATTTTATTCTCTTCTTTTTCTTCTCTCCTACTTTATTATCTTTTTATTTAATACATCACACATTTTTCTTAATTTCTATGTTGAAAAGAAATGCTTCTACTACTATAGAATTAAGTGAGGGAGTATGATATTACAAACAAATTTACAAAAATAGTTGGATTGATCTAATGAAAAATAGGGTTATTAGTCCTTAATACTATGAATTAACTTTCATAAATATGTAGTATATTTTCCACAAATTTTGAAATAGATTCTATATTATCACAAACTTAGATGGGAGTGTGAATTTATAAGAGCATCTCCAGTAAGACTGGACGTCAAATAGCCCTCACATAGCCTTCACACTGCCACATCATCAGCACTACAATTCTCCTGCCACATCAGCTTGCCACATCAACTGGACATCAAATAGCCCTCACATAGCCTTCACACTACCTATCCACATCACTAATAACAATTATATAATTTAATTTACACTCGTATCAACATACGGAATTTAATTTACGATACAAATACGGAAAATTCGAATAATAATATTAAAATTTCAAAAAGTACAATAATTTAAAAAAAATACATTTAAAAAAATTACATTTAAAAAAATTACATAAATTTACATAAAAACTAACGCCTTGCAATCCTCCGCGCCCACAACTCTTCAACTAAATCCTTTTGGAGTCGAATATGAGCCTCCGTCTGACGCATGTCGGCATGTGCTTGGAGGAGGGCTTCTTCATCGTGAGGTACCCCACCTCGTACGTTGGCGGTGGCGACGCCGTGGCTTGGACCGGCCTCATTATCGTCGTTGGCCCAATCAGTCAGTTGTACACCTCCATCTTCGACAATCATGTTGTGCATAATAATACAGGCGTACATTATATCAGCAATGCAGTCGACATTCCACAAACGCGTTGGTCCCTTAACTGCAGCCCATCGAGCCTGAAGCACACCAAATGCGCGCTCCACGTCCTTTCGCGCCGACTCCTGCCGCGTCGCAAAGTAGGCCTTCTTCGCATCTGATGCGCACCGGATCGTCTTCACAAAGACGGGCCACCTAGGGTATATCCCATCCGCCAAGTAGTAGCCCATATCATGCTGGTTGCCGTTGGCGACAAAACTGATGGCCGGACCGACGCCCTGGCACTGCTCGTTGAAAAGGGGCGACGAGTTGAGGACGTTTAGGTCGTTGTTCGAACCGGCTATCCCAAAATACGCATGCCAAATCCACAACCGGTAATCAGCTACGGCCTCGAGGATCATCGTGGGATTTTTTCCCTTGTAGCCGGTCGTGTAAAACCCCTTCCAGGCAGCGGGACAGTTCTTCCACTCCCAATGCATACAATCTATGCTGCCTAACATTCCCGGGAACCCATGCTGATCCCCGTGCATCCGCAGCAGATTCCGGCAATCTTCGGGGGTAGGCTTTCGGATATACTGATCACCGAATACTTCGATCACGCCCTGACAGAAATACTTCATACATTCGATGGCAGTCGTCTCACTGATGTGGAGGTATTCGTCCCACATGTCTGCCGCGGTGCCGTAGGCCAACTGCCTGATTGCCGCAGTGCACTTTTGAATAGGGGTGTGGCCGGGTCTGCCAGCCGCATCGTGCATGAAGCGGAAATACAAATATCGCTGCTCCAAAGCGTTAACAATACGCATAAACAAGTCCCGCCTCATCCTAAAACGACGCCTGAAATGGTTGGCGTTAAAACGCGGCTCCTCTGCGAAGTAATCTGTGAACAGGCGCTGATGTGCAGCTTCATGATCACGATCAACCACTTGTCGACGGTGGACAACTGGTCGTGGGCGAGGTGCCGCCGGCTGCATATAACTCTGCATCCATCGATCAACCTCACGGCTCGTATAAGCATCTAGCTCTTCGTTCATCATACGCTCGTACTCATCCGCATCCCCACCACTACCACCGGCATTACTCATTTCTTAAATTGATCTTGTACAGAAAGTAAGGTAGAGAGAGAGTACTCGTTAAAACAAGTGGTGCGAATGAAAATGACGTTCAAAGCGCGTATATATAGTGTTTTCAAAAGAAAAAAAAATAAAAAATAAAATCTGACGCCGGTTTGACGCCGATCCGGGACCCACAATGGCACCGTGAGGATCGGCGTCGGAACCGGCGTCATCGCGCGAATCGGCATGGCCACGCCGATTTGGACGCCGATTTCGCCGACGCCGGTTCCAATGGTTCGGCGTCAGAACCGGCGTCGGCGAAAAATCGGCGTCGCGATTTTGACGCCGGCATTGGAGATGCTCTAACGGACTCCAGCTTAATTTAGATGATGTGGAAGATTAGCTGGCATTTTATTGATCTTATCATAAGATTTTTTAGTAAAAGTATAGACTCCTCGTCGAGACCTACAACAAGGACTCGAGGCTTCTGAGGCTTTCAGATCATATTTGCCTGCGTTTAAGAAGCCATCTTCTGCGAAAGCTTCTATGCGATATTCTGGTTGAAGAAGCAGGGTCTCATGCTTGGATCGACCTAGGTGATCTCAAGATATGAAGGATCGCTTGCTTTCTATACACTGCTGCGAGGCTTGCTTTCTATACACTGCTGTAGATGAAGGTGAGCGAGGATCGTGGTCGACACGTTGGAGATCAAAATAGAAATTGTGTGCAATGCTCTTCCCTGTGTTTGGTTGCTGGATGGATAAGGGTTTGGAAAGATATACAACGTGGGGAAATATTTTTGATCAGATGAAGTTGATGAGCTTGGAGTTTGCGGGGGGAAGAATGAGAGCGAAGATGAGGTAATTCCAGAATTATAGTAACGACGTAATTTGTAAGTAATGAAAATCAAATGCCAAAACAAAATAAGAGAGCTAATCAAACAAGTAGAGATAATTGAGGTACTAATCAAACATAACAATTGAAATTCAAAATTGAGAGTATATAATATCTTCATTGTGCACATAGCCTCATTGAAGCATCAAAACCTTCTCCAACTACAATTAAAACAAACCATAAAGATAGCATAATCTACTAGGACAAAAGTCAAAAAACAATTGACATAGCAATCGTTCCACAAATTTCTTAGTCGAAGAGACCGAAACCCATGTCCTGCAAAATAAATAAACAGTTAGTTAGGGAGGTAAATTGCAGCATGTTGTAAATCAAGAAGGTTAACAAGTTTTGGCAACTCACATCATCAGACTCCTCCTTCTCTTCCACTTTCTCTTCTTTCTTCGACTCAGCAGCCGCTGCAGGTGCAGCAGCACCTCCACCAGAAGATGCGGAGACAGCAACTGCACCACCTCCTGATGGTACTGAAGCCAATTTCTCCCTTCCAGCTGCAATCAACTCCGTTATATCTTTGCCGGCAACTTGAGATAAGAGCAATTCAACTCTCTCCTCATCGAACTCAGCTCCAACTGAAACACAAATAGTATTAGAGCAGACACCAAATAAATACCTAAATCAACATATAGTATACTTTAGAGCAGAAATACTGCATTTAATTAGTAATATTACTTCTTCATAAACAGGAAATATCTAAAATAATACAAGTCACCACAGTCCTCAACATAACAGACAACATCTCAGAAACATGGAATCATGAATAATCATATGTGAAACACTAACAATAATAGCCAGTAACAATCATGCTTTGCATCAATAACAATGAATACTGGACAATATACAATAGCTAAAACGTTAATGAACGTGAAAAGCATGTGGATATGACACATGATATAGCACACTATGAAGGCAATCGATTACAAAAAGCTATAAATTCAGAATACAACCTTCACAAGATCTAGCAGACTATGAAGGCATGTGGAAATAAACATCTAGTATGACCACCAAATAATAATCCATAGTAAGTAAAAACAATTCCATAACTCCAAGAGCATATATAACCTAGCCTAACCAAAATTAAAGATGCGCATAAATACTCATTCAGTGATTAAACCAGAAATATGTATGCCGAGGGAGTATAAATTAACCTGAGCCGAGGATGTCGGAAATATCACTGGCGGAGGGGGCAGCTTTGCCGCCCAACACAGCCAACAAGTAAGCAGCTACAACCTTCATATCTATCAAAAATCACAACAAACTGAAAATTATTGGAGGTGATTGCTAAGGAAGAAAAAGCATTTAAATTGAAACAAGAAACGGAGCCACAGATAATAGAATCAGAACTAATTCCGATAATTACTTGGAGATTTTGAGGACGGAGGCGTAGATCTGAGTATGGGAGGCGTGGAGCAGTAATTTTTGCAGCTACGGTTTAGCAGTGCAGATGGTAGTATCATATATACATGCGTGTGTTAGGGTTTCGTTTCATTGGGCTTGTGCGTTGGGCTTAGGTTTTGGGCCTTTAGTTTTGTAAGGCTTCAAATTTGGATCTACCAATAATTTTCCCAAGTTTTTTTTTTGCTTTTTTTCCTTTTTATCCCCCTTTTTCTGAGACTGATTCTGAATCTGAGTCTGCCATTGCGGTGTTTTCGAAGAGAACTTCAACTTTCTGAATTTATTGAACACTTGAATACTTGGAACAATTAAATATTTAAAAATTTTAACGAACTGTGTTTTGTTTGAATAAATCAATCACTTCTGTTTATGTTATTTTTTAAGATTAAATTAGGCAAAGACGAAAGAAGTAAGCATGTGACATGGATTAATTGTGAATCTTTGGTGCAATCATACAAGCCAAATTATTGGTTAAATCTCTACTTAATTTACATTGCCTCCGATACGAAGAATGAAACAAAATTGGGTGTGGAAGACAAGAAAGATGTATTACTCCCTCGTCTCATAATAGATGTCACACTTTCCTTTTTATTTTCTCCCACATAAGATGTCATATTTCTTTTTTTAGAAAAAATTTTCTCTCACATTAATATAAATATATTACTTTCTTTCTCCACTTAATACATAAAATAACATCTCCTAAGATCTCGTGCCAATACCAAATGTGTCATCTTTTATGGGATGGAGGAAGTATAAGATACGTGGTTTAAAGTTGGACTATACCCCAATAAGTGATGAATTATACATAGGCACAAATTAAATGAAATGACATTATAATGATTTCATACAATAAGGCATTTCTATACACAAGTAAAATATTGTCTCAACATACGCTATAATGAATGCTAAATAACATTTTCACACACAAGTAGATTCGACTTGTATTCATCTTGGTTTGGATTTCTAAATGTAGAATCCGAGTGATTTTCTTCAACTTTCATCCAAAGCTTACATTCTGATATAGATCACAGCCATTTGGCTTGTAAGATCCAAGACACACTTTCTTGGAGGAGCTGAAACTTCTGATCCACCGCCACATTCTGGAAAGTCTGCATTTTGTTGCAGAATTCAGCTGAATCTTCCTTGCAAGCAAATGATCCAGCGCACGAGCAATGATCGGCTAAATGTGCAGCTTTGACCTGATTGCACTTGAGGCACACTAGGTCTTGAAGGTGGTACAGCCTTTCCCTCTGCCGAATAATCTGGAGGAGAGCATTCTCAATCACTTCACGGTCGTAAGCTTGCCCGCATTGAGCCACACCACAACACCATTCCTGGCCGATTAATCCCTTGTCACGGCACAGATCTAGGTCCCTGCAGTCGTTGCAGTAACTGCATACAGAATGCTGTGAATTAGAAATTTGTAGCATTAACACTTATATGGAACATAAAATATCAATGAGCACAGAAAAGGCAATGTTTGATTTTATGTAGTTGTCTTCTACGAAAAATCAAGCACCACGAGGTCCACGACATGAAAATCAATAAACAACGTTTCTGTAGGTAATGTAAATTAGAAGAGACTAAGGACAGACCATACAACACCAGTCATTTTTACCTGCAAATGACATTTGGTAAAGTTAAAGATGTCTGTAGATTCTGAAATTCAGCCTCAGGAGCGAATTCTCTTACACGTACCAATTTCAGAAGATTCCTTCTCATGACCTATCCAAACCAAGAAAATAAATTAATTAAACACAACATTTTTGGTCTACAACAAGCAAAGAATTACCAGTGGAGCTACATATCCTATGTGCCCTTCAGCATGTATGAATATGTAAAAAAACAATCTGACTTGTTTAGTTAGAGATAATGTTACAGAGAGTCTATACCAGGATTTCATGCTGAACATTTTGGTCAAGTGCCAAAACAGCACAGACATACTTAATAAAATCTAGAGCGGCATCTCCCTTTTGGACATTGGTTGAAGAATGCGAACTTTCAGGAGGATCAATCTCAGACTGGTTTCTTCCTTTTATGTGAAGATGTGGATCACATACAATTTTGAGAAGTTTGTCTGTAAAGTCAGATGCAATCTGTAGAACACAGAATTTGATTATCAAGCAATAAATTATACCCCCACCGTTCTTAAAAATAGACAAATTTGTAAATGACACGGGTTTTATTGTGCAATTGGTAAAGTAAGAGATAGAGGGGGAAAGGGTAGTGGATTGTGGGGTCTACATTAAAAATGATGTGTATGATTATTAGTTGTTGAAAACTTTCCATATTTAGACTTAGTCTAATTTTTTGAGGGGACTGCCCAAAATGGTAAAACTAGTCTATTTTTGGGGACGGAGGGACCCGAGGAATTACCTTTTTCTTCAGAAACTCTGTTTTCTGTGATTCAAGAATCTCAGCAGTAGCAGCTGTGATTGATGGAGTGCACAGGTCTTCCATGCCAGATGCTCGTTTCGCTGCTTCTTCTTGTGCAAACTTCCATGGAAAATACAAAAATTCTGATACAATTAAGATAAAGTGATCCTGCACAAAAGGCAAGCAGTTGATTAGGGTGCAATGAGTATGCAGCTGATACTAATTGTGGAATTCATTTAATAAAGACAAAGGCAGTGTCTTTGCCAGACTAAACAGCTATAGAATATTTTCATATGAAAGGAGGTTCAAAGAATGGTAAGGGTAGAATATTAGCTAAGGCCATTTTTCTG
This sequence comes from Salvia splendens, assembly GCF_004379255.2. Taxonomy (NCBI): domain Eukaryota; kingdom Viridiplantae; phylum Streptophyta; class Magnoliopsida; order Lamiales; family Lamiaceae; genus Salvia; species Salvia splendens. The sequence continues at coordinate 5,702,874 of NC_056039.1, forward strand.
GTCTGATGTATCTGTGGTGTTGTTAACAACATTTGTATCAACATTGTGAAGCTGCTAAACTGTCCACACTGTTTGTGGCTAATATCTATTTCTTTATTTTTCCTTTGGGGCTTTGAGTAAGCTTTGACGCAAAACAATCTTCAGAAGTGAAGAGGATAAAAGGGACAATTTGATCTTAAAAAAGATAAAGAAGTAACCTTCACATGGATGATTAGCCTACCTGAGTTACTTTTGTCAGGTTTTCTGCTATGGCCCAGTTGGAGACGATTTCTACTTGCGAGTCAGTGCACACACTTTCTGCAACAGCACTAGTACATTCTTCTGTGGATCTATCTTCTGATCTAGCTTGAATTCCACCATAGTTGTACTAAGGTTGAAAAACAAGAGGTTGGCAATGAAAATAATGTACCAAAAGTAAAGGGGAAAGGATAAAACAAATAAAGTTTGTATAGGTGTCAGAAATTAGTAGTTCGTTTTTTTTATTAGATTTTGACAATAAAACCCTTTTGCGTGTTGGAAATGCTGGATATGACACTTTCCATGTGCCTAATGACTTGGTGACATACAAATGCTTAAAACCATTGTCCAAGTCTTGGTTCTATTAGAAGTATCTAGTTTTATCTCTTTTTTTAATAAGTGTATTAAGTGCGAAGATGAGCTATAACAGTTATATTCTTCTCACGTAACCTAAGACTACACTTAGCAGATCTCTATTCAGGTGAATAAACTGATAAGTGTAGAAAAGAGAAAAACACTCCATAATCAAATCAATAATATTACAACAATCAATAAAAGCTGTATCATGATATTACAGTACTAAAATAGAAAATTTTTGGTTTTCAACAAACTAAGAAGGGTTGTTTACCTGATCCATAAAGAGTAGGGAATGCCAAAACTGGAAAGGTTCAAGTTCAATCCACTCAAACAAGTCCCTGCTATAAAGAAAGTTTGAGATGACATGCACCACCCAAGAAAACAACCCACATAGAAGTGGTCAAAATACACAACTGGCCAACCCAGCCACTTCCCTCCAACAAACATACTTGCACAAAGATAATAAGTCACCAAAATGCATGTTGAGACGAACCTTGTCTGCAGAGTTTTAAGTACACTACCACAATAAGCTTTTGCTGCAGATAGATCTGACTTTCCGGTGTCAATTATAATTCTGCTGAAGCTTGCAAATACAATTGTTGCACCTAATTTGCGGAACTCTGCCAGAAGCAAAGCAAACACCTTTTGCATAACCTGGCAGTGAAAATATCATCTATTTACTAAGTAGAAATTAATTGAACGCCTTATGAGTTGGACAAACATGCTTTCAAAAATTGAAGTATGTGATATAGCATAGATTCTCTCTCATGTGCAACCCATCACATTTCTTTATCAATTGGAGAAGTAAAACTTATTTCCCTTTTAGAAGAGATCACCTTATGAAGCATGCGATGGAGAGCTGGGTCATGAAGTTTGGATACTGGACTGCAAATTGTGAAAGGAGGTTAGTAAAACAATATTATATGCACAGAAATAAACTTGAGTGAAAAACCTGCAAAGCCATCGGTAGAGATGCTGTAATACAGCATCTGCAAACACATTTCCTGATGTAACTGCGTCAGCAAGGCATCTCTGGATTAATTGCTTCAGAGCACGAAATGCAGGAGCACAGGAAATTTCCTCATCATAACAATATTGTTTCTCTGTATTAGATGAAGTTGAATTCATATCCTGATCGAAACCAAATAATGCTCCTCCTTCCATTTCATTCACTTGGTTACTTTTGAGAGAGCATTGACAGTTAGGTGATGAATCTAAAAAATAAAGACACAGATTACTTTAATAATGGATAGAAGGGAGAAAGGAGAAAACAGAAGAAAAGGAGGGAGAATGAGATACGAGAATTATACCTTAAGCTCAATTGTAACTTTCCTATATGCACCAGGGTAAGTGAGGATAGGTTGATTGACCTGGTTACAGAGATCATTATAAACTCCCTGATCACTAACAATGGAGCAAGTATTTTCCTGCGGCCACTGGCCAGTACAAAAAATGCCAGGCCCAACAAAATATACTCTCATTCTGAAGTCTAAATAACTTACTTCATCTATAAAACACGGTACATCTTCAGCAGTGCCTCCCAAGTCTGGGAAGCCATTATCAGATATCCACAGAACCTGTTGGATCAAATTCCATGCCAATGAAAGCACGCCCAGGGTGAAATATATAAGGCCGCAAGTGGCTCATTACATCTTTTGATTTTTACTTTAGGTCGGAAGGAAAGTAAATCTCAACAAATAAAGAAGTAAAAACCTGTTGCTGATCACGCAAAGCTCTTGAGAAAAAAATATCAGCAGTGTGCATGAGCCAGTCAACTTCAAAATTTCCTAACGGAACCTGTTTATATATGATTATCTTCATAAAAAACTGGAAAATAATATAATAAAGTACAGCATATATCAAGTAATAAGTGCAGCAGCGTTTACATGGGCATATCGTGATAGTGTAACTCTCTCATTCAACCATTGTGACGAAGCAGCACATCGTTGTAGTCCAATTTTTGCAGCAATTACTTGCCAACCAATAGCCTGATAACCAAAGAATTCAGCAATACGTTAGTACTTGGTACAACAATAAATCAACACATAAATAAAACCCATAAACCTTAATGTAACACTCAGATTCACCTGATATTTGCTATCACGAGCATTGGAGGGTATGGTTACACAAGGAAAGTCTTCCAGAGACCGAATGCCAGACTTCAATAACTGAATATTAGGGCACTCTATAACAGCGATTACAGGTCCATGATGCCGATGTCTGCCAAAGAAATTACACAGAGGGTAATTGTCAAATCATACATGCCACATAATTAGTAAAAATACGTCAAAGAAAAGTTCAGGAGAATATTAGCAAATTTAAAGCCCAAATATCCTGTTGGATCAGTCATTTTTCGGTTTCAGTACAGTTATACCAGTTTAGTTGTACCGCTGGGTCAGTTAAATTTAGTCCACAGTTGGCGACCCGCCCAATTGGTGATAGGAGTGGCCCATTAGACTTATATACTGATTCAAGTCCTCCCTTTACATGCATGTGGGACATTATTATGTTATTTTTGTTTCATTTGCCAACACCAACTATTATATGGAGCTGAGATTTTGTAAAGTATGAGAGTGACCTGTATTCGGTTATCATCCTCTGCAAGTTTCCTTGAGCATCTTTGACATGCCCAACATAATCCACCTATGAGAAAGTGCAAGAACATGATAAAACAATTAATATATTATTAAGAAAAAATGCATCAATAATCAAAATACCTTGAAAGTATTGTCCTCATTTATAGTAGTTTGCGTGGATAATGCTTGGCTAGCTTCACGAAATTGTCTATCTAGCATTTGAGATGACAATTCCTTACTCTGGAAAGGACTGACTACCACAACAGCTATTTGGCTTGATGCAGGAAAATATGTAACAAAAATGGCTCGGCTGTCACAGATGCTGAAGAAAATTGAATGCCAAAATATTTAGTATATTTTGATAGCAACGATATTACCTTAACTATAGAAAACCTGGTTAATTAACTAGGAAATATAACTTGCTTCAACAACATATAGTACCTATGATACAAGTAGAAGAAATTATATGAATGCTCCAGATATGGGCACTCTGTTGTTGTCTTCATGTGCAATTCACTCAAACTCCAGCCATCTTGGAAGTTTCTTTTTTTGGCTGATTTGTCCACTTTACAGACACAACCAATCTGAAGGATGGCATTAAACTCCGGTGGAATCTTGGTTTCATATATTCCCTGAGAAGTTTCACATTCTTATCATCATAAATTCATAATCTGAAAGTAAAATCCAGACTAGCTCTATGAGTGGGCAAATATGGTTAATGTAGATGTCTTGAATCTCCAACCCCACCACAACTTGAGGAATGAGATTAAAAAACAGCTCTACTGAAGCATGTGACTGATATTATGTTGTCATGACTACAAGGGAAGTTCTCACCGTCTTCTTTCTAGACAATGCTAAATGACATAAGGAGGAAATGGAAACAATTTCTACGTTTACTATGAGGATATCATTACTGTTAAAACTCTTAAATCGTGTCCCACATCGACTTGGTGATGATCCTAGCTCCTCTATATAAGTATGGATAACCCTCCCCCTTATAAGGCCTTTTAAGGGGTGAGTGGCCCATTTCTAATATGGTATCAGAGCGGGTCCAAGTCGATGATGGATTTTATCTCTTTATTCTTCTCTTGCCTACCCACGAGATGGAAGTCCGATGATTCATTCCGGCCCACACGCGAGGGGGCGTGTTAAAACTCTTAAATCTTGTCCCACATCGACTTGGTGATGATCCTAGCTCCTCTATATAAGTATGGATAACCCGCCCCCTTATAAGCCCTTTTAAGGGGTGAGTGGCCCATTTCTAATAATTATCATTGAGAGTTGGATGAAAAAAGTGGTTGCAATTGCAACTATTTAACGTTAAGTTTTATGCATGGTCTAAGTTGGTAATGAAGCCATACAACAAACTTGAAGAGTGGAAAGTGTGTTTTCTTTTGATATAACAGAAAGCTTACTGCAATGTGAAATGGGCCATACTATGAGACAACTGCAAGTATCACATCAAGACTACTTCAGTGTAATTGACTCCTTTAACTATGAACTCACTATATGATCTGCTGAAAATGTAAAAAATTTATCTCCCTATAGCAGTAAGTGTAGAAATGGGGAAATATGATGTTAGAGAAATTCATTAAGTCAAGAGACCTCAGAAGTTTCAAAGTGAAGACAAATTGTGCGTATTAGTATTAACATCTTGCACTGCAGTTATCCAGACAAGTACTTGAAGAAGCTAGCAGCATATCACTCTGGGCTAGAAAAAAAGATACCTCAACTTCAGGATCTGCAAGGTGAGCGGCTAATTTCTTGCTTTCGGTCCTAAATTGGTCTTCATCAATTATTACCTTTAAATAAAAATGCAACGTTAAACTACAACTTGATTACTTAAAGGCTGGTTTCTGTGATTAGAACAACTCATCTACACTTTAGAAGGTGTACCTCAATAAGGTTGTAGCTTTGGTGTCCGTGGGGAAGAATCTTGTTTACACGCCTTCCAGGGAATTCTTCTGTTACAGGGGCCTTAGAGTTCAGGTAGAATACTCTGGGAACTAATATGGGGATCTTACGCATTGCTCCTTCTACAACTACCCAAGCAAAAAATTGGCCATGCTGTCCACTTGGTTCGAGCTGAATGATCTGAACAAAAAGAAGAATCACAGTCAGCTCTCTATGGAGGAAAATACAAAGCAACTGAAAATTTACAAAACAAATTATTCTTAAAAAATGCATCACCTGCCAATGGCAACGGGTGAGCGCTAAGTCATGCCTCTGGAAATAGGAATTAACCCCAACTCCACCTAGAGCATGTTTGTTATTTGCAGAGCCACCGGGAACCTCCACATCATTTACAAGGTTTAATCTGGGAAAGTAAAAGTTAACAAACAAAAATTAACAGTGGTTTAACATAGAATTGAAGTATCCTATTATGAAAATGTTATAGAAACAATTATTTAAATGCATTAGATATGATGACGAATACCGTTGGCGTTTCCTTTTTTCCCGAGTCCCTCTCCACTTTCTCTTCCTTGACTCCAACCATCCTTGATAGTCGACAACTCTATCGATAGTCTCTTCAGGAGCCTTTTGCAATGGATGAGTAGACTGATTTTGTCCAGTTTGTATATCATTTTGCTGCATACTCCCCCCAAGACTATTCGTTTCAACTCGATGCTGTTCATTATGGATCACGTATGAATGAACAATAGGTTGAGGTCTCACAGGAGGAGTTTTTCCAGATCTAAAGTCTTCCATGTCTGTAATATTCTGTACATCTATAGTGTGACCATTAGCATGAGGATAACCGCTCAATCCAACGGCATCATCTTTTTCTTTTCGGTTGAAAATATCAACCAACTTCCGCTGGCGAAACTTGTCATCTTTTTCTTTAACTTTCTTGTGCAACCAATCAGGATGGATAACCCTTGGGACAGGGTTTGCAACCTGGAAATTATGAGACTGCAGTTCAGTAAAGGTAGGGGGGTATAAAAAGGGAAATAAGCTACCCAGCAGCAGTAACTTGCGTGACCTTTTGCATGGCAGCTGGGATTGTGATAATTTTTTGAATAGCTGAACTAAGCCTTTGTTTGTAGTATGACCAATCAATGATTGACCGGATGCCAACATCTGATGAGACTTTGCACCACTTCTTCACATAAAACTTCATAATTTCTGTAATGCATTTTCATACCAGCTAAGCACTTATTTTCTGTTGATATAAAATTAGAAAAAAAAAAAGCAAGAGAGAGCTGTATAAATCAAACCTGGTTCAGTCTCAAAAATTGCAACAGGAACAGCACGTTCACTTACCGGGGTTCCCTGTTCAATGTGGTGTGTCAATAATCTTTTAAGCCAATAATGCTGTATCAAATTGCACTGGAACCAATTCTTGAGTGAATGCTATTCTTTAAAATTAATCAGTATCTATCCAAAAGCACATTAGAATATTGTATTGCATTCAGACCAATTCCTGACTAAATGGCTAAATGCTCTTCTTATTATCCTTCCAAAGAAGCTAAATTTATTGAAGAGAACAAGAAACAGGACTGGTGGTGTTGATAGCCATCTCATAGTATTAGGAATTATATACCTTAGGTTCACAAGCAACAATATATTGACAGCGCAATCCTTTATCTTTAACCATAGCATCCCCAAGGAAATCAGCTAAGCGCTTTGCTGTGGTTACTGGGCATGACTTTTGTTGCCCATAATCTGCTAAGGACTTGCTCATTGTACTTGATTCTGATATATAATCAAGCAATTCGCTATCTGTGACGTCCTCTCCTTGGTTCTGTAATTATAAGATATTTAAGATGATTAAATCTCATGGAAATGCAGCTAAGAGTTCTTAGTCATACAAGAAAGGAAATACATAGTTTCTGGTGAAGAGAGTCAAAATAAAAGCTACAGAATATCTTCGAGACAATCTTTGCTGTACTCGAAAACATGTCAAACATACTCCAAAGTCCAAAGTACTTTTCAAAATTGCCTACTCTCAAAGGAAATGCTTTCTACTATTCAGAGCAAGCTAAAACGTCAAAAATAGAAAGTAAGGTAACCATTCCGTTCCATTTTCTCCAATGGTGCGAGTTAGACTGAGATAAAACTAATCAATAATCATGTTGCCAATGGGATATTGCAGTCTTGCATATGTTAAAGGAAGTCACCATCAAACTAAGTAACATACATCAAGAAGGTCAAGCCAGCGATTTGCAACAGCAGCAACAGCTGAATAACACTCTTCTAAGGTTGACCCTCGAAGGAACTTATCAAAAAGCTCCGCCTACAAAAAATAAAAACAATTTAGATAATAAAAACCTAGGTACTAGAATACTGATAAGGATAAATTACCACAAAAGCATAAACATGGGTGATATAAATAGGCAAAAAAATTTGTTAGCTCTTCAAATGTCACAGCATGGGGCACTGCCTGTTACAGAATTACCTGGAAAACTTTGATAAGCTTCAGCTCGCCTCTTCGTTTGATCTCAAAACCCTTGAGTTCAGCTAGGGTACCGTCATCATTGAAAACTGCATACCTTTTCTTAATCAAAATCCCTTCCTCCTTGGAAGCTGGTATAATCATTGCCTATATGTATAAGATTACAGATGTTCTTCAGCAATCAGTAATATAAGAAAAGTTAACAGACAAAGTCACCGCCGAAAGCACAAATGTACAGCTGTCATGCATTTACTTGGCATCACCTTATATGGCCCATCGACCTCAAACTCAATTGAGCATTCACTATGTGTTGTATATGTCTTACTGAAAGGATCTTTTAGATTCTGCAAGAAGCAGTAGATGATTCTTGTGTTAGTAATATGACATTTAATTCTCCTGCCCAACGTTAATGACAAACCATTTGAAAATTACAAAGTTACGTCGGAACTAACTGGAATACAAAGGGAAGGTTTATTTACTAACCTGGTATTGATCATTGGTGTTGTTTCTAGCCACATCGACATTTAGCATGACACATGGATATGAAATTGTCAGCTTCTTCTTTGAGTCTCTGATAATATATTGCAAAAATGTGGTCAGAATATCTTCAAACAACATTAGCACATGAGAAAAATACTATCAAAACATAAACAATAACAATAACAATAACAACTCAATCATCATGTTGCAACTTCAGTTTATCGTTATCCACATAGACTGAAAAATCAAATGGGTGAGTGGTGAATATATAAAAGGCAGCCAAGCATTTCTGCTACTAAAACGCACTTTGTCTTGAATGTGAAGTTCTCTGGGAAAGATCCAGGTAGACAACACCAGATACCATCAGTGTCTAACTCAAGAGGCCTCCCAATTCTTTCAACTAGTAAGCGTGCATTCTGAATTATTTTAGCTCCGGTATATGTAACGACCCCAGCCATTTCCATTGAATACCATCTTGCCCCTCTGGCAAATTTAGAATTTCACCAAGACATTTAAGAACACATAAGATTTATATGAAAGATAGGACTTTAATAACATGGAAGTCTAACAACATACTTGCGCATAACATATCCATAGAAGGAGTTGAGAATGCACTTATGGGCAAGTTGCAGTGAATCATAAAGCACAACCATGTCCTGAAAAAGTAATGCCGTCAGAGTTAGTCTTACTTCCACAACAGCCTTACATTATTGTAAACTGGACCAAGAGAGATTAATACTTGTGCTTCCTGGATTCTGATAGAGTTTCCACTGGCTTTTGCTTCTGACAACTTTCCCTTCCAAACTTTATTAAGCCCTTTGTATTCATACCTTCTATCTCGAAAGCTAAACCAAACAACAAAAAACAAAAGAGAACAATCTTGAGTATGGCCATTTGGCTTGAAATTTCCAACTTACAGTTAATAAGGATGTGAAAGCTCCTCAAAGGGTCCATATGAAATAGTGGATTGAAAGTGTCAAAAAGAATCATGACAATATTTTAGACACCTACCTGCGGACAGTGTCAACATAGAATGGGTTTTCGCGCATGCAGATCCCTGCTTCTCGAACTTCAGTAATAGGTTTATCCAATACCCTTTTATATGCCTAAAAGATGGAGAAAACAGTATAAACTCTGTTTCAAGCACTTGCTGTTATAAATAAAGGATGTGGGAAATGATATAGACATACCTTTTGGCAGTACTTTTTTAGTCGCTCCTTTAGTCTCACTTGTTGTTCTGCTTTAGGCAGGTCAAGGAAAGAGTTGGATAATTTTCCATTCATGCCATCAACAAACTCGGACTCAATTTGCCTCTTTATATGATAATAATCACTGTAGCAACATAATCAACTGGATTGATTGAAAAATAGTCATGGCAGTTTTATGTTTAATTAACTAAATAATAGAGGAATACTAATCAAACCTTCTCTTTGCCATGTATGTCTCTCCACGCCAAACCCATTCAAGCGTCCTAAGGCAATTTTTTCCAGGACGATTAAAATCGCATGCAGTGCATATTTCATCCGTGACAATTGAAGGTGGCTACAATTTGAGAGTGAAGAAACATAAGTAATACAGCATGTTAAGTCCAATGCCATCTCGTAATATGGACATATTATGGCTTACATGTACATATCAGCCTAAATGAACTTAAATTAAATTATATGCTGACTATTGTTGCATGAATCCATCAAGCGGAAACTTTCCCGTGACTCTTGAGCATAGCACCCACACAGTCAAGTAGAGATCATATACTGTAGTTATATTGCAATAAAATATTGGAGACTTCATTTACCAGACAGAAGCTTCAAGACTTGGAAGCTTCGGAAATGGCTTATTGCCCCCATAAGCAGTAACCAAAAATTCACAAAAAGAAATGCTTGGTTTGAATTTCATGGAACAGTACTACCTATTTGGTCATGGATCATGTTCAGATCATCAGATGATAGGATCATGTTGAGATGATAGGATCAAATGTGGTTTGATATGTGCATCTATGTTTTCTCCTTTGTGTATAATACTCTAAATTGCAGTACAAAGTACAAAGTGAAGTTCATAATGAGAGATGTGATATATGATTACCTGAAGCCTGTTTGTTAAAATGATGTTTGGATACATAGCAGCAACATCAAGATGATATATGAGAGGAAATTCTTCACATATTGGGTAATCTCGCAGTTTCATTAGCTGCACATTGAAGGAGAGAAGCAACCAAAACTTAGCAAGTCACATGGATACAGGCTATGCATTTGTTACAAACTTGAATATGATGATAAGAAGAGATTTGAGGAGATTTAAACAAGCACATATTTGTCATACACACTAATAATACATGCATTTTACTACCCACATGCGCACAATATTCATATTCAGGTTTGCATATACAACCCTCTCAATTTGCACTATTTGGATATTTTCGTCTACTAGATCATGCACAACTACCAAGGTATGTTTGTAAACTTGGGGCAACATCTATTTTTTTATGAAGAAAAATGGATACAATGTAATTCCAAATAATATTGAGGCTTTTGAACTTCTCCTTCAAAACCCTTTTTTTTTCTTTTTGCATGATCAATTATATTGGACACATAAGGGCATATTGAATACTCTCTATCTGCACTGGGCACTGGGCTTTTTGCATTGACTAGTTCAGATGGTGATCAGCAAAAAAAAGGGAGAAAGGGGTTACAGTTCAGATCATACGGTCAAAAAAGAAAAATAGCTCAGATGAGATAAACTTCTCCCCTTGGATAAAATTAAATATAAAGATGAAGCAAAGGAAACAGTCTAATATCTGTGCTTTACATAATTAGTTGATCAGAAGCATTCTTCACATGGACGGAAGAGGCTACATTACCTTTTCACAAATGGCATTCTTAACTTCATCATAATTTGTAACTGATTCCAGATCCATCTTTCCTTCCACTATGATAGCATATTGCAGGTCCCGATCTAGATTGTCTATTAATTGCTGTAAGGATAATTCATTCTTACTTCAGTACGTTACAAGGAAACTTTTCTTGCAGGTTACAAGCCTTTGCAGACTAAAAAATTGAGCACAGATCATCCAACATCAATAATCGACTTCCTAGCATGTTTTCCTTCAACATTATATATGTATAATGTATAACAACATTCTAAATAGGAACAGTTAGCAGCCAAATCAGTAACTTTAATATTCAATCATATGTATAAGATTTTGAAAGCATTCAACTTCGTAATATATTTTGATTTTTTTGACTTTGGGGCGGTGCTTGAACCCTAGACCTCTCTGTTATAGTGTTATGACAGGAAAGACACATTCAACATGTCTAAGATATAGTGTATGCTGAGGTATTGCCTTATTCAGAATATGTGAGAAAATGATGTTTAGGATTCCAAAATTGATGGTACAGATTGTCGTTCATGATATGCACCAGATAAAAGAATTGCACTGTTTCACTTAAGATTGCTCCAACTTTTGCTGACGACCTTCTAATACACAGCTGCTGTAACAAAATAACACATATATTTTATTTAATACTGAGATAGATGATTACCTCATAAGCAGCTGGATCGAGTTTGAAACTTGTTGGAAGGTCAGATCTAAAAACTCCACTTTCTAGGCACTCCACATGGCCCCCAATGTATGTCTCACTCTCAAGGAGTTGATTGTGGTAAAATTTCTCCGGATCAGATTGGTGCTTATTAGGACAAATAACATTTGCTTGGTATGCCTGCAAGAATAAAAAGGCAAAGAACTAAAAGGTATCACCATACGTAGTTTAAAAGAGGCCAACGGAGCTAAAATAGCTTATCTGATGTTTCCTGTTATGTGATTTCTTTCCTTTACTCATTGTTGGAAAACATTATAGAACATGGAGAAGCTAGAAGGCTCACAAGACAAATAATGCAAAGCATAAACCCAGTGAATGAAGAACAAAGCTTGTATGCACTTGAAAGCATCAATGACCCACAGTTCCAACATAAAATATAATGTATAGCGCTTCAATGATTCACCTGAACCATGAGAAGCATTTCACAAAGTGTCCCACTTCCTTTTCGTAAAACTTCGTCTGGTTGCATGGGAATTATGGTTGCCAAGGAGAAAATAAAGGGGTGTACATATGTCATATATAGGTAGTAGGTAGAAACAGCATCAGAAACAGAATATGATGCCATCATCTGCAAAGTTACAACAATGTAAACCATGAGATGGTTAGTGGAGTATCCCACATGAAACATCATAATGAAAGCAGTAAAAGGTCAAGTAAAGATCATGATTAAGTTAAAAAGAAAGTAGAACTAATGAAATAAAGAACAGTTAGTTCATCCTGATAATTGTTTTCAGGACGGAAAAATGAGGGATCCTTGATTGTGCCTCCATTGTTATTTTGGGGTTGGAGGGCAAAATACACCAAATACCAATAGGCCAAAAGAAACAATGCCAGTGCCAGTTCTTCTAAGAAATTAAATGCAAAAAACTTTAGTAGCACTTCAAAGGTATCCATGAGAGTTTCATGTTATCCCAAGTCTCTAAGATTTGTTTGACTGATAATGGTAGGAGCATAGGTGGATGAAGAGTGATAAGCCGTAGAGATCAGAGACAACAGCAAACCACCAGGAAAGTGACAGAAAAGGACTAGAAAATAATATAATACTATAAATTAATAGAAAATGATTACTAGATAACGCCTTTGAAAAGGCCACACTTTCAAGGAGGCAACACACCGGCAACACATAGCTTGCGCTCGAAAAACTCAACTAAATTTATGGACACTTAAAACTGATAAACGTAACCCTATTATAAACCCTACTAAAGACTCCAACTTGAAATAAAAGTCTAACAAAATAAAGATCTTAAACATGCTCAAACTAGGAAAATACAAGCTACTAACTAAAGACTCCTAAAAGATCAACTCAAAACAACTAAGGATGGTAAACTAAAGATAAATAATGGCAATTATCTAAACTAATCCACATATGATCATCTCAGATCAACCAACTAACATGTGCAAAACCATGCCTTCACTGTTATTAACAACACATTTGCCTTGACAATGGTGGCTGTTGTTGACCAGTGATACTGAGATAATATATAATTTATCTTTTTAGACCAGTTCCAAACCAATTCTCTATTATAGAGCAGCCCCGGAACAGATGGGAACCTTGTTTTGAAAAACATGAAGTCCTATTTGTTGACTGGAATTTATTGAAATCCGCTTTGCGTAATTACCATTTAATCTTAACTTTGAGCATTAACAGTCAACCATATAGGTTCGAGGAATCACTGTCAATCAGTAGTTCACCTTTAACCCGAAGAGCGTGAGACCTTTATGAAAGGAAGTCACTATTAAGCTGCTCAAGAGTTCTGTATAATCGCTTAGTTGATTGCATGATACATTGATACGACAGCTTTGACGGTTGCAGTCTGCAGCTTATACAGTTGCATGCACATGTATTGTGACTGAGTGTGTTGTCTAGTATCAGCCTCCAGAACAGAAGAAGAAGGTTCCACCAAACATACCGCCTACTTCTGAACCTAGTAATTCTCCTCTATTTAAAGATGAGTCTAAGCTAGTTCTGATATTGTTTGTAAATTTATATTGCTCAAGCTGAAAAACAAGCTCTATCATCAATGATTTTCTCCAATTAATACTTTACAATAGTGTACATACCTGCGGCCTTTCTTTTGCAAAGCGAACCATGTCCTCAGGATTGACTTCTAAAGGATCGTAGCCCAATTTAGCTTTCGTAACAGACTGAAATATGAAAGTTAATATTATAATCTAGTTTCTAGACATAATATGGAAAGAAGATAAATCACATGAGTTACACGATTCAAATTCATCAGAATCACATGATGCATTGTTTGAACTGGATAAACACGAGATGAAATCCTAGAACCATTTATGAGCACAGAAACAATGGAGAAGAGTCATTTTAACTATGCCTAGTTAAGAATCAGAATACTTGCATTTTTAGCTATTCCATGATCTGAAAAAAATCCCATGGCTGAAGCCATTATGTTATAAAAGGGAAAATAAGGGAATAAAACAATAGTTCAGTAGTTGAAAGCTGGAAGAGAATGACGTCTGCAAGGTAAGTAACTAAAAGCAAGAGGGATAATACTAATTATAAATGTATTAGATGGAAAATCATACGAAAATTGAAAATTAAAAGCAAGAGGGAAGAATCTAAAACCAGAAGTTGAATAAAGTAGTGGCACCTTTAAGCCTTGGCTTCCTTGAGGAAGATAACTATCACGTTTAACCCAAGCAAAACAATCCAGATGGCAAGCAAATTTGGCACGACATTCACCTTGAACTTTGTCACATCGAAATCCAAGTTCCTGCAGTTCATAAGTTACAAGAGAACCAGAGAAACAAGACATATAGCTTAGATTTTTCGTAAAGGGAAAATGAGCTTGCAAATAAATGGATGCAATAGCTACCAAGATTACACAGTCAAGCTGCTAAAATAAGGAGTAGATGTCGGTACTTGAATTTTATAGAACAGAAAATAAGTGATTTTCAGTTGTTCATGAGTACCAGTTAAACCTTTATAGAAGAGAAAATTTGAAATGCAAACACAGTAGCCAGTGATTTCTAATTTAATTATCTCCACAATCATGAAAGTAAGAGGACATAATGCAATACCATGCAACAGAAATATAGAGCTTCAAAGCGATACAAAATTCGGCATCCTATATTAATGATCCAATGTGTTAGTGGAAAAGTTTGACGACAGAATACTCTAAAAATGGAAAACTTTAGAAGTTTCATGTGGCTAGGCAGTGATACATCAGTGGAAAAGATTGATGGCAAAACTTCTGAAAACAGAAAAACTTAAGAAGTTTAATGTGGCTAGCAGTGACACATACTTCATTCATGTTGTAACCATGATGGGCTGCTCTGGTCTCCAGGAATGGCCAATCAAAAAAGTCTCCGTTGTATGTCACGTATATACCAGGCTTTACATCTTGCATATGAGCAAACCACAAGCTAAGTAGTCCTTTCTGCGATAATTCCCAGAGTCATAGATAATTAAAAATATATATATATACGTTTCAGATGTATAATAATATGTCATAAGCCATTAATACCTCATCTTTAACATTTTTCACTTTGAAGCAACCTTCGAACTCTGGTTTGGGAGTGTACTCCAAATCCTCTATATCCTCCCCAACACACTGCAACGATTTGCAAATATAACTAGTTGCCAGTTATAGCACATTCACATAAATTAATCACCTAACAAGCTAACTTGCGTAAAACGTGTTTTATCTTCACAAACTAAAACACTGCACTTGGACTAGGCTAAACTGTCGAAATGGGATCTTTGATCTAGTAGAGCAAGTTTGATGGTACTGCTAAAGAAATCACATTAAACAGATCCAAGTGATCAGGCTTATCTAATTTTAGTAATACAAACAGTAAATACGATCAGTCTTAAACAACAAGCTCAAGATAATAATCTAGTTAATTTGAACTTCTTGTGAACCAGTTTTCAACTCTAATAGAAGTTGGGTACTTTTATATGAAATGCCAATACAGAATATTTGGTTTTAAATTCCTTTCCAAAACTTTTTCAATTATAAGATTTTAATAACCACATTCCCCTCGGTCAACATCCAAATAAAAAAGGGAAGAGGGGGAATGGAAGCAAATATTTAGGTCTTGTCATATATATATATACCTCTCTATTAATGATGAGGTACCCTTGGCCATCAATCATGTATGAAATCATCATGATTGAATCATATTCTGCATCAGGAAATTTTAATGGCAGCTTTGTGGTCTCAATATCAAAAGCACAGACATGAACTTCTGCACGTTGCAACAGATCTGTTCTCCTCTCCACTATAACCCCAGAGCTGGACACACTTACATCATACCACTGTCCACACCTTATATCTGAATTATGTGAACTCAAGAATGTATTATGTGGGATATTTGTAAATTGTGAATTCACATAGAGAGTAATAGAGAAAATCACACATGTATACAGAATTACCTTTGTCAATTGCAAAGCGAACATGATAGGGTACATCAAATTCACGTAGATCATTGATACAATCTATGAAATCTTGGAGCCGTTGTTTGCTGCTCAATCAAAACTTCTGCATATTCAGACAGGGCTAATTGTTATGAATTTATCAAAAGAAGATAGGCATTACCTTTTCCCTGCCAATATGGACTCATATGCATCCTCGGCGTCCATCTTTGCTTTGTTTCTTTCAACAACATGAACAAGATCTTTCTTGACTTGCATCAGTTGTTGAACAGTATCAAAAGATATCTTTAAATAGCACTTGTGCAGACCAGACAGGTGATTTTTCTGTGACAATTGGAGTACTTCAGTACATAGTAATTTCAGTATATATTTATGCATACTCAAGCTCAAGTACATAAAAAAAGGTTATTTAATAACAGCATATGAAAATAAACATGTTTAACTAATGAAGATAAGGTAACGGGTAACTACAATTGAGCACCTAATATAATGGGAGAACAATAACAAGCAATGTGTGTATATCGAACATAATGAGGTAAGATGAGATAACATCAGTGAAAATATAATAGAGGTCGTCTTTTACTTACAAGATTAAGATCTTCCTTTTCTACAATTTCAATATCTGCAATTTGGCCCTCATAACGCCTTCTCAAATACGCCTCAACATCGGTTTCCATTTTTTCCTACGACAACATTATTGAAAACCCCATCATTGGGTAGTCAATCATAGGAGAGTTGCTCTACATAGAAATTTTATTTGTAGCATTTGAAGTGTGTAATACCCTACCTTGGTGGCAGCATAAAAATAAGGCCGAAACTTATACTTCGCCTTAAACATAGAACCATCCTGCACCAAAAACATTCAACATATATCAAAATGCAGGTGACAAACAACCAAATTCTCTTCCTGTCTTAAAAAAATAAACTTTTACCTGGCAGACAAAGTACAAATCGACGCAACTGTGCACCTTATTAGTTTCCCGGTCCTCCCAAGACGACTACATCAAAGAACCACATTAAATTATAAAAAATGGAATCGAATCAATCAAAAATGCATGTCGATTGAATTAAATCGATGATAAATTGGGGGAAATGGAGGATGCTCACAGAGGCGAAAGTAAGTAGCCAGCCGAGGCGCGTATCGCCTTCGGTGAAGAGATCATATCCGAGCTTGGATTCAAGCTGCTCCTCCGCATTTAGAATCAGCTGCTGCTTCTTTGAAATACGAGAATCCCACCGATCTTTGCGCCTATTGTCGCTGCCGTTCATCGTCTTTACAGGAAACTCGTATAACTCAACAGGAAAATTAATCAAGTAAATTAAAAGTGTGGAAACAAAATGTAAGAGGTAGAAGATGAAGATGGATTAGCAGAAAGAGAAGTTGAAAGCAGGATAATAGAGTGAAATGAGAGATGCGCCGCGACAGTGAGGGCAGAGGATCTGTTTCCCGCGCTCGAGTTTTGGCTTTTGAATTGACGGGATTGCCCCTGTTCGATTTTGGTAACTATCTTAACTGATAAGCCCGATAACATAGCTAATGGCCCATTACAAAAACAAACGGCATTTCACAGTCTTAACTGATAAGCCCGACTCGCCGGCAAGCTGCCTAAGGCCATCCGCATCCCTACCTCTTATCCGTCTCTTAATCGTGTCATCTCTTCACTATTTATGGGCCCCATTGTACTTTTCACCTCATCTCTTAAGTAAAAGCAGCACATGCGTCCCTCCATCTCTTAACCTTCTTTTAACCATCTCATCTCTTAACTATTCATTCAATTTCATTTTTTATTTTTATTTCCAACAAATTTAATTAATAAAAACACACTTTATTAAATAAAATAAAATTACAATTTAAAATCCTAAAAAGTGGAAAAATAATTAAAATACATAATTTAAAAAACAATTTTATATAAATTATAAAAACTACTCCGCCGGCGAATCATCCACCGAAGTCGGTGGCGGTGCACTCAAGCCACCTGTAGGCGGAATACCAATTTGTCTTGCCATATACTCAATTCCGGCATGATGTGCTTGATATTGAGGAGGCGTCACGCGGGAAGTGTCAGCCATCGTGGCGGTCAAGTACATGGACAATAGGGTGTTCGAGCCCGAGACCGATCCCGCCTGGCTTGATTCGCCTCGGCCCCTCCTCCCTCTAGCCGCCTTCGCCGCCTTAGTCCCTTGCGGCCGACGGCGCCCAATGGAGGAGCCCCCTACATCGGTGGTCGTGCCCTCAGCCTCTTGTGAGGCGTTGCCTGACCCACCCTCACTAGACGAGTATTGGCCACCCGCCGTGTGCTTCGTGCGTTTCGAGCTCGAGCTCGTGCTGGACTGGACACCGTCAGCCTACCTTTCAACGTCTTTGACCGCCTCCCAAACATCGACATGTTTGAATTCTTTGCTGTTGTCGTCAAAAAAGACTCGCATAGCCGCTCACGGAATGTCGGCTCCACTGGCTCCGCTTTGGTAATTCGCCGCTTCATTCTTGTAGATCCCATAAAATTTTTTGACATCTCTGTCGACTCGGTCAAAATGGCTGCGGAGCATCTTCATGGTGCGGTGGCGGGACCCCTTTGGCTTGTTCTCGTTGTAGGTGTCGGTGACGTTTTCCCAAAAATACTTGCGGGTTTGTTGATTCCCGACGATGGGATCGTACGAGACGCTGACCCAAGCGTTGAACAGAGTCATCGTGTCCTTGCGGCTATATGGATGACGGCCTACATCCTCCTCCTCCTCGGCCGCCTCCTCCTCTTCCTCCACGGTGTCGAATGCGCGACCCCCGGAGCTTCCACCGCCTCGTCCTCCTTCCGGATTGGGTTCATCCGGAAAATCCTCCCTAATTTGGGATAATCCGTGCGATTGCCCATACCTCGGGGCGGAGGGACGAGGGTATGCATCCACATCAAAATAGGGTGGTTGGTACGCCGCCGGCGCCGACGAGCCTTGGGTGCCCAGCGTTGACGAACAGGAACCGGAAGCACCCAAGACATTGTACATGCCCCCCCAGTCGCCAAACTTGGTCAAGTCATAGCCGCCGGAGTTTCCGTCGCCAGACATTTTGAGATGAAAATTGGAGATGTGAGATGAAAATTGGCGAGAAAAGAGAGATGAATTGAGAAGAATAGATGTGCGTTTGTGTGTATAATGAGAATGAAAAATGAGTATTTATAGAATAAAAAAACAAAAATAATTTTTTATTAAAATTACCGTTGAACGGTAATATTACCGTTTTTTTATTTTTTTATTAAAATCAAATTTTAAAAAAATTATATATTACGTTAGCATGACGACGCCCACTCGTGGGCCGACGAGTGGGCGTCACGTGGCGCTGGCGCGTGGCGATTCGTCTCGCCAACCTACCCTCCGGGCCGAGACACCCGCCGAGACGAGACCGGGATGGATGGCCGCATCGCCGTCTCGATGCCGTCTCGTCTCTCCAAGACAAGATAGAGACAGCATCGAGACGCGATGCAGATGGCCTATTTGGTTAAAAGATTGGAGGGGGAAGATGATTGGTGACCCAAGGATTCAAAGCTGCTCCATATCCAAAGACATAGATCAATCTTCTGATCATTTGGTTAAGGATGGACGAGTGTCATGTCACTCGACCACACTCCTTGGGTTAAGAGAAAAATAAGTGATCGATCCGCTGATTTGTAGGCACCTTAAAATTGAGATAAAGAAGAAAGAGCGGTGGGGAATTCAAGTCTCTCGATAACTCACATAAAACAAATCTAATATTGAATGCAATCATCGTGAATTATATTTGTAATGAAACTCATTGAGACTTTTCAATTGTAATCAAAGTTTTAATGTACCATAATGTAGAAATTTATCTTTCAAATCTCGTTAAATGTATTGAATTGTACTATACCTTGAGGCTTGGATTGCATTTATATGTAGCAGTAGCACTATGAAATTTGTGGATGGAATTTGAGCCGAGTTAAACTGCCATGAAAGTTTAAAATTAGATCGGTAATTAATATTTTAATTAATATCCCCGTCCCACAAGAATATGCATTCTTTCCTTTTTATCCTTCCCACGAGAATATACACTTTCTAATTTTGGAAAGTTTTTCACTTTAATAAGGTGATACACATTCTCAACTAACTATATTTTAATTACTTTTTCTCTCTACATCTTTCTTACTTTACCAACTTTATATTAAAACACGCGTCGTCCGCAAAGTGAATATTTTTTGGGGACGGAGGGAGTATATAAGTGGAAAATAATTTATACTAACATTCATGTAAATATCTAGAAAACTCTCTCTCCTTTTATAAGTATCGAATTGTATTACTCAATTCTATTCACATTTTCATATAGAACTAATAAGGAAACTGTATTTCTATTTAAACACTAAAATCTTTTAATTCGGGCTAAACTGATATCTTTTCTCAAAAAGAGAAATTAATTCCCTTTTAATGATAATCAGCCCATTTACTGTCTAAACCCAATTACGCAGCTTTAAAATTACTGCATATAGCCCAGCCGGCCTTCTACACATTTTAAAGCCCTTGAACCTTTTTCTTTTGTTCATGGAAAATGAAATGGGTCGGTCGGAACATACCCATAAAATCACATTTTTGCACAATAGTCAGCAAATTATACAACATTTTTCTTAACCGTTTGACAAAATGATTAATAAACAATATGGATAATTAATCTCCATGTATACAAGTAATATAATTTAGATAAAGTGAATATATTTGGCCAAATAAAAATTAATAATAGTACAAGTTATCCAAGGAGAGAGAGGAAGGGATCAAGTGTAGATATATAATCACACTATCACAACTAGCCACTCAAGACATATTTGGCTATTCCAAGAAAATGAGTGTTCAAAAGGTAGTCATCCCACATAATGCACTTGATATCAAAATTAAACAATTCCATATCGATATTCCTTCCTCTAATCCTCATTCGTAAATTCTCAGTGTTACTGTCATCAAAGCTGTCAATAAAACATAAAACATAGTATTAAATTAAATAAGATGATTTTTTCCCACATAGTTAGATAAATTTATGAAAAATACATACATTGCTTGTGAAAACAAGTAAGGCTTGTAAAGGTCAGCCAGTCTCATTGCTTGATTGATTCTTCGTTTTGCACTAGTGTATGAACTTTCAAAAAAATTGCAGCATATCATATTTGCCAATCCAAGCATCTGTTAAACCACTCAGATATAATTAAATATTAGCCCAATATTACTGAATAAATTAATTTATTTAGGATGATAGTAAATAAAAGCTGACCTGGACAAAGGGCAAATAGTGGAAAGAAATATAATTGTGAAAGCTAGGCATTGTATTCAGAATAACTGGAGGGGCAACTTTGATAGGCTTGCCGCAGCTATCAATCAATGGATTATTGTTTAAATAACGAAGCATAAACCACTTAAGCTCATCATATTTCACAGGATTTCGCCTCGATGAACCTATTTGGTATACAATTATACCCTCTTTTTCATTAATTGGATTTGAATGTGTTGCTATTACTGCAATCATGCAATTTACCACCATGTCACCTGGTACCTAGAATTAAATTATGTCAATAATAATTACTTATAGTTGTAGATACATTTATATAGTACTTCATAAAAAAATCCTTCTTTAAACAATATTAGCTTACCAAGTCAATAGCCGAGTCTGGATCACCTACAAAGAATTTGATATTCCCTTTACCATAAGCAACAAAGATGCTATCCAAAGTTCTGTTGGTCACCCACAAAAATATATTACTACTACAAGTATCAAATAACTTTATTCAAAGTTAACTTTTATAATACTTAGTAAATATCTATATTTAATATTAGAGAGAGAGATGAATTAAATAAGTAATGAAATAAATGCACCTTAGACCTTCGATCCAACCAGGAAATGGATCTTTGAAAGTGCTTGTAATAATAGTGGGACGAATAATAACAACATTGCAATTTTGGTTGAGTCTCTCCAGCAGCATTTCCCCCATTGCCTTTGTAAATACGTATGTATTAGGCCAACCATGCAGCATTGCTCTGCTCATACAATTCAAAATTTAAAATTTTAATTTACACCAATTATATGAGTCCAAAGCATGCATACATGATAGTATATTAGTAATTCACTATGTATAAACAAGAGAAAAATACATGGAAGGGAAAGAACCTTTCGATGCCGAAGTCCTTCATAGCGCGAGTGATATCTCTTTCCGACAGCTTCTGGGTTTGGAGCGACCTTAACTTTTCCTGAATTACAATCTTCTCTTCATTGATATCTAAATATGGTATTTTGGCACCAGGAAGGGTTTCACCCATACAAAAAGCCTTTTCTTGCATCAATCCAACCCTAGTGCCATGCACATAGGCTACACATTCAAAATTTAATTGGAAAAATTAATGAGCATTTGTTACCAACTTTATGATCTAATTAAGTCGATAGAAATGAAATTCGAAAAATTAAATATTTACTATATAGCAATTTGTTCAAACCCTAAATAACTAACCTGTGGAGACGTGAAGAAGCATATCTAGTTTCGAACATTTTGTGCCAAAGTCTTGAACATGCTTGGCTCCCAATGAATTTATTTCAAATGCTACATCATACCTATATTTCAAAATACCAAAATAAAAGTGTAAAGTCAACATCCGATTTTGTTATTTAAAAATTTCCTTAATTAATTTGATTTATGTAGCTGAAATTATCCCACACCTCTCATCGAATTTGGTAGTTGCGGCTGAGTTGACAATAATATTAATTTCTTGCCACATTTGTTGTCGCAGTTGTGCATCAGCTATACCCAAATTTTCATAACCAACATCGCCCGATAAAGGTACAACTTTTGAAGATATTATAGATTTGAAATCTTCCCCATGTTTTTCTCTGAGAACTCGAAATAGCTCTGTGCCCACGACCTATATACAAATCATACAAATAACTAAATTTAGTTTTTTTTAGATAATAAAGAATTAAGAAATGGCAACTAGCTTGTTACGAAGCTTAATGTGACGAAATTTTAGTTTAAAATGTTTTTCATTGGTACTATTGACTTATGGGGTTTTGGAAATAGAAAATTCTATTTTTTTAATGCATAACCGATACACTAGCTAGGTTAACAACTTTAGCATTCCAATTAAATAATTATTATAAACTAAAAAACAACGAATAGTTAATTAATGCCCAATACGCCGTTAACATCTCCACAATTATGCTGTATATATGCATAAATTAATATTGACCACACAAAGATGAAATATTTAGTTGGAGACTCATTTTTTCTCTCTCCTAAGGGTAGCATGTAAGTAGATTTGAAAGGAGCATACAAAAATAAAAATTAGGATGGGAGATGTATAATTACATATATAATACATTAATACAACTACCATGCATTGAGTTGGTCTCTTACCTCTTCTTCAAAACGTTGCTGGACAGATAATTTAGGGGTCTCTCTCATTAGAAGAAATAATTTCTTCACATTGGGTTGCAATCGAAGTATCTTCTCTAGAAATACTAAAAAAGTCACCAACAAATATATCAAAAAGAAAAACATTAATTAGAACCAGGCAAATTAGGAACAATAACAAGAGAGAGAGAGAGTACTCTTTGCTAAAAAGCCAGTGGAACCAGTGACTAAAATGGTCTTTCCCTCGAAATGTTGGAGAATTTTACTTTCTTCCATAGCAAAAAAAATTAAAATAAAAAGGTGCTTGAAATGAGAAAGATGGGAGGTGTGTGATTATGTGAACAAATGGTGAGTTGAAGCTACTTTATATAGAGTCGTCTTTTAATATTTTAATACTTAAATGAATGATTTGGTAAGCTAAATCTTGCGCCAATTTTACTTATTCTAGCTGCGAAAGTTCAGATGTATACCTAACCAATAAATGCGCCAAAATCAAGATTTCTTGATAAATTCGCAAGATTAGTAAGAAGGTGACCATAAGAGTTAATAGACTAAAATCTAAAGTGAAACTTCAGTAGACGAGTAAAAATAATCAAAATAATATACTGTAAGAGTTAATTAATTTTTTTGAAATCTTGAATTCATCAGAAATTAGTTCTTTATGTACGATTTTTATACGTTGCAGCACAAAGCTGGTAAATCAATCGAATCATACTATTAGTGGTGGACTAAAAAATTAGTAGTAAGTAGTAACCCAAATTTGTCTATTACATTTGATTTGTGGACTAAGTAACGAGTTAGATTTTGTATATTTACTATCATGTATATAATTGAACAGTACTCATTGGAATATAATCTTCCAATATTATCGACGATGACATACAATTTAACAGCTACGATTAAAAAAATTTAATGCGATGAAATGATAGTAGTACTTGTTGGAATAATTGAGTGAACAATTACATAAAGCTCTCTATGATGATTAACCAAGAACGACGGAGAAGGAGCATAAACTGTAGAGCGGAAGCGTACCTTGATCCATAACGAATTAAACGGTGGAATTGCTTTGCAGCGGCTATGGATCTTCCAAACGATCAGAGACGTCCTTCACAATAGTCTGCCGAGAGAATACAGAGATATTGAACGTTCTTCTGACGTCTGGGGACCATAACCTAATCTTATATTTATATAAATATAAGAACCTTTATTTTCTATTCGGTCCCTCATCAAATAGAAAATCACAAAATGGA
Source organism: Salvia splendens (assembly GCF_004379255.2). NCBI lineage: Eukaryota > Viridiplantae > Streptophyta > Magnoliopsida > Lamiales > Lamiaceae > Salvia > Salvia splendens. The sequence continues at coordinate 5,727,547 of NC_056039.1, forward strand.
ATCTACACTTATTTCCATAACAAATAAATACACTTTAAGCCCAAACTTAATCTTTATTGAATCACTTTAATTGGGCAACTAAAAGATAGCCATACACATTAAATTAGTCATGTGGAAGCCCAAAAATTCCAACAATCTCCCACTTGGGCAACACATGACACCAAATAAATGTGTACAAACCGAATGAGCGCTCAAATATGCTATCACATAGTGTATTCCCGAACAATCTTATTATCAATCATATCGGCATAGGACTAAAGAGGCAGTCACCATATTTTTTCATGATTAAACCCATCAGTAATCACATATGCTAACATAATCAACAACAGATCAATTATGGAGTGTAGCATGGAAACTTCATGCAAGGTGATCATACATGCCTATTTCCAACTGGTCCTCCCAAATCCTTAATGAGATCAAACCAAAACCAAATAACACAAATAATGGACAAAACATAATACTTTATTTCTGCAGAGAATAACATGAGTTTTATAACTGCATGTTCAAAACACAATATAGAGCAATAACCAAAATTACTCCCACTGAACGGAAGTATCCTTAAACAACATAACACCCATTTGGGCTACATGCCCATGAAAGACCTTGAGTGTTAGTCCTTTAGTGAACGAATTTGCTATCAAATGCGTTCTCTTATGCTCTATAGGTATTTGTCCATTCTGAACTTTAATTTACAACCAAGAAACTATGACATAGCAGAGCTCTTGTTGTTTTGAATACATTACTGCAGGGTTATTGTCACAACATAACTTTAGTGGTCTTTCAATACCTTTAACAATATGCAGCTTAGTGACAAAATTTCACAGTTATATTCAATAACTAGATGCCCAAAACAAGTTACGAATTCTGTTGTCATGGCAGAAGTAGCTACAAGTGTTTGCTCAGCACTTCTCCACGAAATGGCTCCACGGCCAACAGGCACACGTAACCTAAAATGGATCATTTACTGTATTGGCATCTAACAAAATCAGAATCAAAATGCCTAAAGATCTCTCCAAATGATCTGATTTTCTGTATGCGAGCATGTAATGCTTAGTTCTCTATAAATATCTCATAACACGTTTCGCTGCTTCATAATGATCCATATCGGGTTATTGAGATATCTGCCCAACATATAAAAAATTAAAACCAAATTGGGTCTAATAAACACTTGAGCACACATTAGGCTCCCAATTGCCGAAGCATACAGAACCTTCTGCATTTTCTAAATCTCAAGATTTATCTTAGGGCATTGAATGAGACTAGGTTTGTCTCCCTTAGTCATAGGGGTATTTCTTTAATTGCAATTATGCATCTCAAATACTTTAGGCACTTTTTCAATATATCCCTTTTGTGACAACCGAAGAATATCTCAAGAGTTATCTCAATTTATTTCGATTCCAAATACAAAAGAGGTTCTCCTAAGATCTTTCACCTCAAATTTCTTCAAGAGTGACTCTTGGTGTTGTGCAATATTCCCCAAGAAGATGCATATGCTCCCACTGAACTTGTGATACACACAACCATCAATAGCATTCTTTCTGAATCCAAATGAAAGAACTACTTTATAAAATTTATGGTACAATTTACGAGAGTCTTAATTGAGGTTGTTGAGATTGACTTTAAATAACATTATCCACATGAGATTGAATGTTTATAACATTATCATCTTGAGGTTCTTAATCTGCTTCTTCTTCAATGATAGTAATTTATACTTGGACATTGTCAGAAGCAGTAGTAGGTGTCTATACAGACTCCTCCTCAAAAGTAATGTTCCTTAATACACTCTTCCCCCCAAACTCAACATCCTCAAAGAATACTATATATCTCGTCCCAAATTAGTTCCTTTAGTGGGATCATAAAATTTAAAAATCCGTAAATTTTCTAGATGACCAAATGAGAATATATGCTATAGTCTTTAATGTCTCTCCCCAAGGCGAATGTGACAAAGAAGAATGATAAATCATACTCCTTCACATATCTTTAAGAGTTATATTTCATCTTTCAGCTACACCACTCATTCCGTGCGATCCCGACATGGTGTACTAAGGGACGACCACTCTTCCGAATAGAGGACAAAAGGTCTTTGACATTGTTCACTTGAGCAGTCATTTCTATAGTAGTATTCGCCACCACGAACTAGATTTGACTTTCTTAATGCCTTTGTCGAGTTGGAGCTCAACATTAGCTCTGAATATTTTGAACTTGTCTAGAACCTCAGACTTTGCATTGGTTAAATATCGGTACCCATAATGAGAACAGTCGTCTATACTTGATATAAAATATTGTTGACCATTCCATGAAACCAAAGAGAATGAACCACAAATGTCTGTATATATCAATTCTAAGACGTCTATACCTCTGTCGGCACCTAATTTCTTATGTTTGGTCTGCTTTCCTTCGATACATTGAACCCACAAATCAACATCTGAAAAGATAAGTGTATTCAATATACCATCTGACACAAGGCTCACAATCCTTTATTTCGAGATATGACCTAAGTACTTGTGCCATAAATTAACCAAATTTTCATTATTTAATTTGTTTAGTCCCTTTTTGATTCAACATGTAAAGCTTCTGAATATGAAGTAACATAATTGAGCATACAAAGATCGTTATATGCACTTAAGGAAACAGTGCCCACAATATTAGAATTATTTGAAGGAGGAACTTTACTATTTCTGAATGAACAAGAGAAACCAAATTTGTTCAAAGCAGAAATAGAAACCAAATTTTGTCTAAAGACAGTACAATAAAGTATCCTTCAAAACAGAATAATTCCAGTCTTTAATAACAATCTACAATGCCCAATAGTCTCTACTTCCACCGATTTGTCATATCCTATATAGATGTATCTTTCACCATCAATTGACTTTCGACAGCTCAGACAACCTTACATTGATAACCTTAATGTGAGCAGTAGCACCAGAATCTACCCACTAAATGTCATTAGGGATTAAATCCAAATTAACTTCAAAACAGACCAAAATAAGAATTGCAACTTCCTTTTCTTGTCATGCGTGATATTTACAATTCTTCTTTATATATTGTTTACCACAAACGAAACAACTATCATTATCCTTATGTTGTTTCTTTTGTGATGAACCCTTATCTATAGCAGAATTCTCAATACACTTTTTCTTAATGCCCTTTACTTTATTTCTTGATACATTGACCAGATGTGCAACACCAAATGCACAAGCAAGTCTTTAGAATTCAAGTTTAAGTGAAGCAACATGAGACATTTTCATAATGTGCTCCCTCATGTTGCCCTTGCCTTTATACTTTATTGAGATCATACACGCTTGTCTCAGCCTTATCGTTTTTCGCAAAACGTTCCTTAATTTTTGGCAAGGTATATTCACCGCCTTAGTGATATACTTAGATGCAGTTCCTCGAAAGGCTTCTAGGATGCTAAACCCAATGATCAGTAGACTTACGCGATTCAAGCATTTTCATTTCTCACAGTTTCTCCTTTGATCAAGAGTACTATGATCCATACGAGAAACAAATTGCTCGGTCCTTAGCACGTAATCCAGATCCATGCAACCCAGAGTAATTAGAGTATTATCTTTCCAATCCTTAAAATTTGACCCATTGAACACTAACATATTGTTCATGTTGAAAGAAACCGCAGAAGCAGACATCATAAATGAACAGAGAACAAAACGAAATAATTGCCATGCTCACATAATGAAATTCAAATAAGAAGGTAACATCTCGAGGTACCGGCACAACATCCATATCAAGTCTTTTGACAGTAATATGAATTTGTAATTGGTAACCTCATCGTAGTGATCAAACACTGACAATAAGATCGGTCAAGTAGTGTCCACCTTTTGGCATCACACTACTCACATGAACACTGAATAATTATCACGTATTTATCACCACATGTATGTATGCATTCCGTGCCAAACATTAATCTTCCTTTTGGCCGACTAACATCCGCATTAAAATACACACACACATACCGTCCTAACATTCGCAATAAAGAAGTCTAGACAAGAGAGGTTACTTTTGCAACGTCTAACTTCGACTAATCTACTTTGAACATTAGTAAAACATTACGAGGTTCTGAGCACAACATCCACATCAAGTCTTTTGACAGTAATATGAACTTGTAAATGACGACCTCCTTACAGTGGTTAAATACTAACAATAAAATCCTGTTAAGTAGCGTCCACCTTTTGGCATCACACCACTCACAAGAAAACTGGATAATTGTCACGTATTTATTACCATAAGTATATGTGTATTTCGTGCCAAATATTAATCTTCCTTTTGGCCGACTAATATCCGCATTAAAATACACACTCATTAGTAGAAAATAAGGAACATGAGATGTACCCAAATTTTGAATTTATAATTTTAAAACTGAATACAAACGCTTGCAAGCAAGTCGTTGATTACTTTCTGGAATACAGTGACTAGCCAACGAGTCACTGGGTTCGCATACCTTGCAAACTCAGCAAGTCGTTAAATCCTTACGGCCAGCCCAATAGCTCCCCAGCAAATTTCAAATTGCTTTCTCCTAATGGGATTCCGTATAATTTTTCTGAATCCGATTTTTATTAAAATCGACAAAATCCGAATTTTGATGTTCCCAAGAACGAACAACCAAACATAGATAACCATAAGCAACGTCAAAACAACCAGACAAATCCATAAAACATAATCCTAGATTTCATGAATTCACCAAAATATGCCGGATCGAAAACCTTAATCACTTGACAAGAATATACAAATTGGGAGGTTCCTTGCATAAACTGAATTAACAAAAACGAATCGGTATGCGTGCATACCACATGAACACAAAACTCTAACTCATTAACCTATTTGATTCCATACACATGCTTATGATTACTGTTATTCCATTAACCCAAAATAAAACATGGAAAGTTTGCAATCCATAAAACCAAACTTAATTCATCATAACTCTCGGCCAAGCACAAATCAAGAATTGAGAAAATCATTAATTCATCATGCTTTACTGTAATTTAGATTGAAACTCTATTCACCAAATAAATAGTCATGATAGGCGAGCAAAACATTATTTATAAAACAATTCATAGATTGCAGCGGTTGTATACGAATGCGCAAACACAAAACCACATAATACATTCAACCAAATATTCACGATAAGCCTGAATTTTCAATTCATCGGCAAGACAGTTATATAAATCCACCGAAACGCAAGCCCTTATTTTTATGGATTTATAAATCAAACAGTAACATAAACCCTAATTTTCCTTTTCCCAATTCTTAGAGAATCTTCAATAGAGTGGCTCTGATACCACTTGTTGGAATAATTGAGTGAACAATTACATAAAGCTCTCTATGATGATTAACCAAGAACGACGGAGAAGGAGCATAAACTGTAGAGCGGAAGCGTACCTTGATCCATAACGAATTAAACGGTGGAATTGCTTTGCAGCGGCTATGGATCTTCCAAACGATCAGAGACGTCCTTCACAATAGTCTGCCGAGAGAATACAGAGATATTGAACGTTCTTCTGACGTCTGGGGACCATAACCTAATCTTATATTTATATAAATATAAGAACCTTTATTTTCTATTCGGTCCCTCATCAAATAGAAAATCACAAAATGGTATCTACACTTATTTCCATAACAAATAAATACACTTTAAGCCCAAACTTAATCTTTATTGAATCACTTTAATTGGGCAACTAAAAGATAGCCATACACATTAAATTAGTCATGTGGAAGCCCAAAAATTCCAACAGTACTAGTATTTAATACTAACAGACACGATGGTTTGACAAGAAGGACTTCTACGAATTGATATATCCCTGATTAGAAAATGAAAATTGCATTCAGGAAGAATAGACAAATAATCACATGCGCGCGAGCGTCCGCACACACTTTTTTATAGATGGTTAAAGAATTAATTGGTACTACTAAATCCATCTCTAATTATTTTTTCTCTTTTTTATCTTTTATTTTAACAATTATGCATTAAAATTCGTATTGTTTTAAAAAACATTAGTTTTAAAGGGGAAAAGTATAATTCGTTAACTGCATGGATAACGAAGTAATTGAGGATATTAATGCTTTGTTTTTATCGTCCACACAATGAGCCATAGCACAAGTTATTAAAGGCATCCACAATTGAGTTATTAATGCTTTATTTTTTTGGTACACATAGGTATGCACAAACCGAATCGGACCGTCGGTTAACTGGCGGTACGGAACCACCGGTTCACAAACCGGAACAAGAACCGGCGCCGGCGGTTTAAGCGGGCCGGTTCAGATTCAGAAAAAACGTGAACCGTAACCGCCGGTTAGCCGGTTTGAACCGGCGGTTCAACGGTTCCAATGGTCGGATTCCGGCTAGGGCGTAGGTTTTCATGCTAGGTGTGCAGAAAAACCGACGGTTTGAATCGCCGGTTTTCGATGGTTTCGGACCTTTTTCAGGTGGCAGCGTATAGGTGGCAGTGTACAGGCCTGAAAACCTGTCAGAAACAGGCGGTTTCCGTCAGAAACCGTGGACTGAACCACCGGTTCAGGCGGTAAACCGGTCGAAATTTGAAATTTGAATTTGTTTTTATTTTTTTTTATTTCTTCCAATTTTTCTCCTATAAATACCCCACTTTCCCCATCATTTTACTCACTTCATTCTTGTGAATCATGCTTGTGTTCACAAGGATTTCCTTCTCAATCTCAATTTCTCTATTCTCTATCATCATTCTCTCTAATTGCTCAAGTTGTTTACTACTATATTTGTTGTTGTGTTCGTAATTTACCATTTATTCGATACTCTATATTCCATACTACTTTCATTTTGCATTATGTCTTCTTCTCGTGGTGGACCGGGACGTGGTGATCGGGGCAAAGGAATTGCCCAAGATCAAAGTAGTCGTCCCCAAAGATCAAAGCGACCTAGTCGTCGAGAAGTTATGGAAGAGGTTTCCCGAGTGGCGGCTGAACGCATGCAAGTAAGTTCTAAAAAATAAAATTAATTTTACAATTCATAATTTCATAAGATTGAGTTTTTTAAGTTTTTTTTTGTGTTCCTAATTAAAACTTCAACTTATATAATATTTATAGATAGAAGAAGATCATAGGACCGCCATGCTACTCCCTGAAATGTATCAAGGTGGGGGGACGGGCGGTGGTAGTTCCCGACAACAAGATGACGAGTACGACGTGTCTATATCGTCGGACTCGGACAACAATGATGATAGATCTCATTCTCGTATTCCGTCTAGCACCGGCGGAAATGAGGACATGCCCCCCCTCCACCCACAAAAAATTATTGAAATCTGATATTTTTGTTAAACACTACAATAAGGCCCGGATGGTAATTCCAAGTCCTAATGATCCGCTCTCTCAAGAAGAGACATCGGCGTTTCATGCATATTGTAACTATTATGATAAAGTCTATAAATTTGCGAGTGGTGGGGGATATGGCACCCTCCGTCGTCATTTGGTGACAAAGCATCCGGTAGAATGTGGCACTGCCTCTACCCAAACCCAACTAAACTTCCAACCCGGTTGCTCAGGTTCGTCAGGTACGCTTCTTTTTAAATATGATCCTACAAATTTTGCTGACGTTATGACTAGATGGGTTGCAATGAAGCATTTTCCTTTTAATGTTTATGATGACAAAAAATTTGAGGTTACTATGCAAAGTGGTTTGAACGTGGCTATCAAAAGAGTAGGTCGAATGACAGTTCAACGATCTACCGTTCGACAATGTTTGGAGAAAAAAGTTGAATTATCACGTTATTTACTAACCTTGGGACGCAAAGTGAACATTTGCTCAGATGTATGGACTGATTCTTTTAATAGACATTCATACATGGGCATTACGGTTCACTTTGTGGACAATAGTTGGACTTTGAACAAGCGTTTGGTTGGTTTTAGAGAATTTGAGACACCACACACTGCACCCGAAATTGCTTAGTTGGACTTTGAACAAGCGTTTGGTTGGTTTTAGAGAATTTGAGACACCACACACTGCACCCGAAATTGCTTCTTTAATTATTCAAGTTTTGAATGAATTTCAATTATGCAATAAGATATTTTCTGTTGGTTTTGATAATGCAACTGCTAACACTGTAAGTATTAATGACTTGATTGCGGCTTGTGCTCCGGTTATTGGTGGTAAGTATTTTCATCAAAGATGCATATGTCATATTTTGAATTTATGTGTACAAGATGCGCTTGAATTATGACAAAAACATGTTAGTCCTATTAGAACTACAATTAGATTAATCCATCAAAAGCCGCCTATTGGCAAAGCTTGGAAGAAGTATTGCCATCAAAAGAAGGTAAGATATACGAATTTGACCATGGATGTATCTCATAGATGGAATTCGACATATGATTGTCTGAATTCTACTTTGACGCATAAAGGTTCTTTGCGTGACTTTTTTTAGAACCTATCTCGTTTCTGATTTATATCTATCGCATAGTTATTGGGATCATAGCGTTAGTTTATTTAAATTGTTCAAATATTTCAAAAATGTTACTGTTGAATTATCGGGTGTTTATTATTGCATCGATGTTCGTGTTTTAGAGCATTGCATGTATATATCACTTGGTTTTAAAACTGCGATGAAAAATGATTGCTCTTCTCCTGAATTGATGTGTGTTTTATATTATATAATTGACAAATGGCTTAAGTATTTCAGTGAGATTCCAACAGTGTTTTTTATTGTAAATGTCTTGGGTCAAAAATGGAAATTAGCCAGTACCTCCAGGATTTTAGATTTTTATTATAACAATTTGAGTTATATTGATCTTGGTCCACTTCAAGCATTGCAAGCGGATACCAATGACCAATGGGGATTAAACCTAACTGAAACATTTCAAATAAACCTCCCGGACCGATCAATTGTCCAACAAACCTTCGAGTTTAACTTGCGTGCTCTCTACGCCGAATATGAAACCAAGTATAACAGTACCCACCAAGTCAGAAGACCTACCCCTCCTCAACAACATAATTTTGGCTTCACATTTCAAACTGATTATGATGACCCCGACGCGCAATCCCAATTAGCCGACCTATACAGCTACAGTACCGGCGGAAGGTCGACCTCAGGTATGGTAAGTGAGTTAGATTTATATTTCGATTCACTCTTTTCCTTTTGTGAGGAAGGTCCTACCCCTCCCGCTCAAATCGACGTCCTCGATTGTTGGGGAACACACGAGAAAGATTTTCCCATACTTGCGTCAATGACCAATAAGATTTTTTCGGTTGCGGCTTCCACTGTCGCCGTCGAGTCCGCTTTCAGTGTTGGATCACTTGTGTTGGATGAATCAAGAAGTAAGCTCTCCGCGAAAAATATGGAAGCGTTGATGTTACTTGATGATTCGGCCAAAGCTGACGTCAGAGAACAAGAAAATTATTGGGATGATCGTCAGGAGGAATCACAAGAAGAATTCACCGGGGGTGAATCATAGGCCAACCCAACCGTCAACCGCCGGTCAAGCCAAATACGTAAGTAAGGTAAGAGAACTACGTGGCCTTTGATTCCCTAATGCAAATGAGCATTGGGGATACGTAGACACCTCAACTTAAATTTTAAATTTAAGTTGAGCTCAAGTCTTTTTTCCTTTATTTCTTTTTTTCCCATTTGTTTCTACTTTAAAAATATGCAAATACAATTAAATAATTGTATTTGTATATACTCTAGTCGGTTAAGTAGATTTCTCTATAAGGCTAAATCCGGAAAACTTTTGACAATTCTACTATAATTGTTGATTGTTAGACTAAACTCAACATTTAAGGTTGAATTGCTAAAGGTGTACTCAATTTAGTTATGTAGAAACATCTCCTTCGCCAACTAAGAGCATATATACTTATAAATTTATTGTTCAGAACTTCAAGTCTTTTTTGTAATTTGTAATTAGCTTCATTGTAGACTAGTAGTGTCGTATTTAAAATTTTTGTTTAAGACTTCAAGTTTTTTGTGATTTGTAATTGTTGTAACTTTCATCGTAACTTATAAATTGCAATTTTCATCGTGATTTTTTAAATTTCATTTACGCACATTTCATAGATAAATAAATAGGAAAATGAAAAAAAATTACGAACCGCCGAACTGGCCCAGAACCGGCGGTTTCGGCCAAAATCCGGAAGTTTTGAACCGCCCCATGAACCGGTGGTTTTTTGAATCGGAACCGGAACCGGAACCGCTGGAACCCTTGGCGGGCCGGTTCATGAAAATGTTGAGCCGTGAACTGTTGGTTGCGAACCGGAACCGGCGGTTTTTGAACCGTGTGCATGTCTAGGTACACACAATGAGGTGTAGCACAAATGATGACGTTGTACTTCTATGAGCATCCGCAAAATGAGTTTGCAAGAGTGTGTCAAATCTCTTGCAGGTAGGAACCGTGCGTTAACTACATTTTTATTATAATTAAATTCAATAGACATATGGCACTCGGCCAACTCAAATAAATTTGGTAAATTCGTTAGTAACACTATCTCTTATTCATCTCATATTTACACAAATTAATTATGAGTTCCACGCTAGTTTTTATTCTACACTTATTATTCAAGAGACAAAATGTGCAATGCTCCGTCTCGTGAACATGTCTTCTCCTAGCTATTTATGAATTCTACTAATTCATTCTTTTCATTTTCAATTTAATTTATTTATTATGAAATTAAATAATTAAATTAGAAATTCCTTAAAAATAATATATTCACATAAAAAATAATTTTGATTAAAATTTCAAATTGGTATTCTAATTAAATTTACATTAATAAAAGTATAAACTTGCTATACGAAAATTATTTATCGTGAAATGTAATTAATTTTTTTTAAATTTAATTAAAACATGAGATTCATTAACAACTAAAATATTCAGATACAAATTAAATTTAATTAAATATATATTCAAATTAAATTCACATTAATTATAACAAAAGTATAAACATGCTATTAGAAAAGTAGTATAATGCAATAAAAAGAGAAAAATATAATAAAAATTAAAATTAAAATCAAAACGTTTGGTTTGGGGTTTGATACTACCTCTTAAGACACATTGTATGATTGTGTTGGAATCAAACGAATATATATATATATATATATATATATAAAAGTAATACAAACTCCCTTTTAATGTGTAAAATTAATTGTCCCACATCAAAGTTATAAGGAAGTTTGAAAATCTATCTATAAAAGAACCATTAATCCATATCGAAATCACAAGGAAGATTGAAGTTAAAAACCTATCAATATATGTTTATTCAAGGAGTGCAAAACCTACTCACCTAGGATCAATTCTTTTTTTGGTAAAGGATTTTAATGGAATTCCATTTTAATGAAGAGCATTAGTCGTATTCCGCTTCAGGGAGTGACGCATAACTCTTATGCGTCACTAACAAAAAGACGCATAATCCTTATGCGTCGCTATTAAACGACGCATAATCATTGTGCGTCGTTAGTTAATGACGCATAACCATTGTGCGTCGTTTATTAGAGACGCATAACACTTATGCGTCGTTTATTAGAGACGCATAATACTTATGCGTCGTTTAATAGCGACGCATAACTCTTATGCGTCTTTAGTTATCGACGCATAATACTTATGCGTCGTTAGTTGAGTTTTAAAACGGGCAGAAGGCAGAATCAGGCAGAAACGCGACGAAAGAGGCGAAGCAGGCGAGGCATGCGATTTCCGACGAATCCGAGCAAAATCCGGCGAATTACCACCATTTTGCAACCATTTTCCGGTAATTGTTCTTCAATTTGGCTAAATACATCCTTTAATGTTTAATTTGGGCAGGTTTTCCGTTATTTAGTAAAAGTAGGGTTTTTGATTAAATTGATGGATTTTTGGTATTTTTGTGTTGTTTTGTTGCATATAAGTAGCGATTATGATGAAATTATGGGTTATGATGAAATTGATGGAATTTTTGGACGACTTTCCGTAATTTGTGTATTTCATATGGATTTAATTTAGCAAAATTAGCGTTTATGATGAAATTGTTGGATTTGTTGGTCGATTTTCCGTAATTTGGGTATTTCATATGCATATAATTGAATGGGTAGTAGCAATTGATTAAGTTTTTGTAATTGTGCCCCTTTTGGTGGGCGATTTTATGCATATATTGTGCCCCTAAGTTGCAATTTAGTTAGCTTGTTGATTGTTGAGTTGTTATGAAAAAAATTTGAAGCATGGGTGAATGTTTTGAAGTAGATGGCATCTGCAAGTTCCGAACAACAGTTATGCTATGGACCTGAGGATCCATCACTACTGTTTCATCAGAGCGAACACATTTCAAGCTCGTTGTTGGCGAATGGCACAACAAATGTGTTGAGAAGTCGTAGGACGGAGAGTAAGGTGTGGGCATTGCCTATACATGAAAATGTGATGTATTGGCTAGGTGTATGGGGGTTCAGAGGCGTGGTTGAATGTGGAAGACCGATGAGGATGGACAATGAGCTAATAACTGCCTTGATCGAGCGCTGGAGGCCTGAGACACACTGTTTCCACCTTCCAGTTGGGGAAGTTACTGTTACCTTACAGGATGTGCAAAGCCTGTGGGGTTTGAGAGCAGACGGTCGTGCTTTCACTGGCCGTGACTACCCTGTTGGATTTGAAGATTGGTCCAGCAAGTGTAGAGATTTGTTGGGATGGATACCTGACTCAGAAACCGAAACGAAGCACGGTGGTTTGTTGATGACGTCTCTGATCCACCAAGCGACGATGCCGTTGGGTGATGGGCTGCCTGTGTATGCATACATTCAAAGAGCACGCATACATGCTCTGATCCTGTTAGGGGGGCTTATTTTACCGGACACCACAGGGTGCAAGGTCCCCTTTATGTGGTTAAATGCCTTAGACGATCCGGAAGATGTGGCTAATATCAGTTGGGGTAGTGCTGCGTTAGCATACCTGTATCATTATTTGTGCGAGGCTTCTGTAGGCAGACAGAGAAGAGATGTCGGTGGACCTATGGTTCTCTTGCAGCTGTGGGCCTGGGAAAGAATGCCTACATTGAGGCCAGCCTTCTTGATATCGCCTATGCACACGCCGTATACCCCGTGCGGAGCCAAGTAATGTTTTTGTTTAAATTAACTCACATAATTATGTGTTTTGTTGATAACTTTTGACATTAATATTATGTATAGGTGGCACGGAGTTACTGAAATTGGAAATGCGCCCCGACATTCAGTAGCTCATTATCGTGATCAGTTATCACTGATCCGTCCTGGCCAGGTGAAATTTATTTGTGTTGTCTTAATTAATGAATTTACTTACTATAGTATGAAATTAATTGTGTTTTTTATTTTATTTGTTTGTAGTTTCTGTGGACACCCTATGCAGACTGTATCCTCCCTGAGTACTGCATTGATTCGACTGCATCCTACTTGCGGGCCCAAATGCCCAGAAAACATAGTTGAACACCATTGTACGCCTCTGACTCAACAGATCGTTATGCTTCCACTCAACAATTGTGCCCATATTCTGTGACTGGAGTTCAAACATGTAGCTTGGCAACTGCCTAAACGACTCCTCCCATCCACCGTATACAAACTCTATAGCATTTCTCTTTGCATACCACGCCTTCTTATAACTGATTAACACACCAAATCTGTCTTGAATATCAGCTATTATTGAGAAGACCTTGAAATCGGCACATTGTCGCACATGATGTCGAATCAACAGAGCTATCATTGGGGCTGAAAAGTTAGCATGATCTCTATTAGCACGATGGCCTATACAGGTATGTCGATTCTTCCACTTCCTAACTTCCCACATATCGTCATGCGACCTTTGTGTAACTGAAACCTCCCACTTACATTCCCTCGCCTTTTCAGCATCGGTGGTGCTGATGATGCCTGCCCCTGTGACTGTCGTTCCTGCTGGAAATTTGCATACAGCATGCCACCTTCTTAATTTGCTCTCGACAACCTTAAACTGTTTTTCATTCCATAAACTCCACATAGTTATAGCAGTTTTCACGTGTAGCTTGGAATCAAATTTTGTTCCCAACACAATCCGATGCGGCTCATTCTCATTCCAATACAAAAGGCTGTGTTCATTACCTCCCACATCATCCGATACTCCAGAAGGACGACTTGGTAATTCACGAAAGAATCTAAACCCATTAGGATTGTATTCCGGAAGTGGTTGTTCACCTTGCATAACAGGTTTACATGGTACTATCTCATCATCAGAACTAGCACCGACATCATCAGCACCATCACCATCACTGAGATCGGGGTCTGGCTCTGTCTCGGATAGTGGCCTTGGCTCATCAAGATCATCTGCATCATCTACCTCATCATTCAATCCAACACCAACATCAGCAACATCTACAACATCTACAACATCTACAACATCTCTCTGCTCATTCATTTGGTCCACCCTCGCAGATGATCCAATACCACACTCAAAACTCATTTGTTCAAACCTCGCAGATGCTCCAATACCATAATCAACAACTGGTGGGATTTCTTCACTCCTCACAGGTGAATACTCAACAAATAATTCAATACACCCACTTGAATTTTGAGCATTGTTGAACATAAACATTACACTATCATCATTGCGAATCACAGAACATGTATAACTCATACCGGAACCATAGACTATACATTGTCTCCATAATAATTCAATTGTGTGTTGGTTCATATCTATTCCCATCGCATCACAAATCATTGCTACCAACTCATAATAGGAAACACATGAATTTAATATAATGGAGCTCCTCGCACGAGGTGGGTCATAACCAATACCCATATGTGGTAGTTGAACTACTCTACCACCCCAATACAAACTCACAAATACTTGCATGATTTCTGCATCAAAAACATATAAACCAACGACAATTATGGACATTTTCCTACAAGCCCTAATTTGTATAAATTGGGTAAAACTAACAAATGAAAGCACAATAAACATGAATAATGATGAATGTAGCTAAATTGATGAACAAATTACCGGATCTTATGGAGAAATCGCCGGAAATTGCCAGAAAACGCCGGAAATCGCCGAGATAGAGGAATTGAAAGTGTATGAAGGTGCGTTCTGTGATCTGCGTGTGACTGGAGGCAGATAAAGGCCGCCTTAACGACGCATAACCAATGTGCGTCGTTCATGAGCGACGCACAACCCTTATGCGTCGTTAAGCGACGCATAATCCTTATGCGTCATTACTTAACGACGCATAATGGTTATGCGTTTCATTAAGAACGACGCACAATCATTATGCGTCACTCCCTCAATTAGAATGAATCTATTCTCCTTCATTAAATTGGAATTCCATTACTCTCTTAGCACAAAAGAAGAAAGACCTCACCTACTCTCTAATGTAAAAGATTATATATAATTATATATACTACTCCAAAAAATAATCTTTCACTAATTCATGGATCCGACTTTAAGTATGAATCATTGTGAAATTATTGTTGTATTTTATTTTATTTTAATTATAATTCTTTAGAATAAAATAGATATTTTTTTATTAAAATTAGATTTTAAATTAAATTCAATTTTTAAAATTGGGCAAAAGAAATTCACTCGCAGGGCGAGTGGGCTTCACCGCCCAATGAAAGCGCACCACGTGGGTGGAGTGTGTGGCGCTGCATCGATTATTTTCCTCTCCCTCGCACGAGTCCTTACGAGATGAGACGGGTACAATGCTTTCTAGCCCATGCACCGAGACGAGACCGAGCTACGAGCTGCAGATGCCCTAAAAATCACGCTAATAATAAAAGAGGAAGTCTGGTCAAGACGCATTGACAGTGCGGAAGCATGGGAAGGGAACAATTATGGTCATATGAAAAAAAGTTAGTAGAATGTGAAAATTAAAAAAAAACAATTATGGTCATGTGCGCACATAAGGGTGCGTGCATGCAAGTAATAGTCTTAATAAAATGTTGACTATTCAGATTTCATTTAAGAAGATAACGTTGATTTAATTAATTAGCGAGGCCAATAATAATGTTTCAAATTTGCATCCCCATAAAACTGTTTGGCCCAGTGATTTAATTAATCCGTCACTTGCCATAAACCAAACCAGAATTATACCAAAAATATACTTGTGGTGCAAGTATTAAATATAAGAAAAATGTTTTGGAGACATAATGTCTAAGACATAATGAGGTTAAAGTAGTAATTTTATATTATATTGTGTTTATTATTAAATTAATGTTTTACATGTATACTATTTTACCCCTAATGGTATAAAAGGTATGTATGACTTCAATCAAGGAAGGTGGGTGTCTTAATGAGATTTGTGCCTAGCAATTAATTAAATTTCAAAGATTTTTAATTCATTTTTTTATTAAGTATTCTCTCATCTTCTCTAATTATAAGTCTATCAATAAATTCTCTCTTTTTTCTCACATTATAATCTCCATCAATAAATTC
This sequence comes from Salvia splendens, assembly GCF_004379255.2. NCBI lineage: Eukaryota > Viridiplantae > Streptophyta > Magnoliopsida > Lamiales > Lamiaceae > Salvia > Salvia splendens. Next base: position 5,743,909 of record NC_056039.1, read on the forward strand.
TCATTTTTTTCTCCAAGTATAGTTTTACCTCAACAACTTATCTCTTTTCCAATTTGCTCATTTATAATTTTCTATAACAATAAAAAATTATTTATATCATTTTATCACATACAGATTAAAATACGCATTTGATTAATTCCCTTTGCTTTATCATTTTTCTTAAGCCCTTTTGAATGAATAGATTTAATCTTTGTAATGTAAAGAAATATGAGAACTCACCACATCAATGATAGTGTTGGGATTTCCAAGGAAACATGTAATTCTTCCTTTGCCATATCCAACGGCTAAGCTGTCAATTGTTCTGTAAATTTGTTGCATGGCAAAATGAAATAAAAATAAAAAAAAATAAAATCTTGATTATCAGCACAAAACAATATTAGAAGCCGTATCTTGATCAGGGTTAACTGCCGCAAATAACATAACCTCACTATCTGAATTTTGCTAGTTACACTAATTAAACCCTAATTGGAAAATACTATATTTAAGTAGGAGATAATTAAAACTAAATACCTGATCCCTTCAGCCCAACCAGGGAAAGGTTCTTTATAAGTGCTTGTGACAATGGTAGGTCGAATTATAACGACAGGAATTTCGTTTTTCAAATGCCCTAACAACATCTCCCCCATAGCCTTGGTGAAAACATATGTAAATGGCCATCCATATTTTCTTGCTCTGTTGCAGCATCAAATTTGTCAAACTACCACATAGTATATATGTAGCAATAACAACAATATATAAATATATGTGTGTATTTTATGATGTGAGGTCAACTATAAAAAATGGTAAAAATTGAAACGTGACAAATTTGTTGGACTAATAGAAATGGAAAAATATAGAAATTTCTACTATTTTGATCAAATTTTAGAGTTTTTCGACAATTTGCCCGTTATTTTAAACATATTTAATTTGCAAAACGTTTCGAAAATACTAACTGAAATATGTCAAAATATGGCACGGTAATGTAACATCGTACTACTAACCAGTTGAGACGTCGTGAAGCAGCACTTTTAACTTCTCACATCTTTTAGCGAAGTTCAATACATGCTTAGCTCCCATCGTATTTATTCTAATTGAAATATCATATCTGCCACCAAACCGAAAAACCAGGGATTATTAATAAAAAGATGCATAGAATAAATATATCGACTCTAATTTTGGTTATTAGTTTATTCTTGATTCATTATCAAAACAATTAATTTATGACCTATAATTAATTAAGGTAATGGAGTAGTACGTATATGGAAGTTGGAAAGAAAATGATAGCTGAACTAAAATACCTTTAGTCAAAGTTGGTATTTGCAGCTAAATTGACAACGACGTCAATTTCTTTAATCATTTCCTCTAACAACGACGACTCCTTCACTTCACGCCCAAATCCTCGCAGGTGATGTCTCCAGCCACAACTCTTATTTTTTGTGAAATTAAGGAATTTAAATTTCCACCATGTTTCTCTTTCAGAACCCTAAATAAATCCTTTGACCTGATCTGTAATACAGAAGAAAGAAAACTAATAATTAGTCACGATCTTGATGTATACTACTTATTATTTACATAAAGGCTATGATATTGGATTTTACGTCTATATATTAATTCATTAATCATCATCTTCAGTGTAATTTATTTCCTATTCTTGATATAGTGCAAAGTTAGTAGTATAAACACATAATAATAGCTAATTAATTAAACGCAATAAACAAATAAACGTGAAATCGAACTACAAAAAGTTGTAGGCGAAACTATATGATCAATTATGTCGATGTACGTTGTTTTTGTCCGACTTCGGAACAATTAATTTGTAGGAAGGATGACTCAGCATAGTATAATTATGGCACCTAATTCATGTACGTAGTATGTACGAGACTTTGGTGGATAAGATTGAAAATTGCAAAGTTTGATCAAACTTTAGCTCCTTTGATAAGTCATATCTTTACCTTATCAAAGTTTTTGGTATATCGAACTTCGGTATACCTTATTTTCATATGACGAAATTCCATACCGATACCATACCTCATTTTCGGTATACCATACCGAAGTTCGGTATACCTTACTTTTGCGGTATACATGACTTTCAACGTCAATTAAAATATAAAATTTGAGTTTTTAGAATATTATTTATACTTTATAATTTTAAAAATAAATTAAATATAATTTATTCATAATTATATTTATATTTCACAAAAGATTTTATAATTTTATAATTTAAAAATATATAAAATATATTTTATATATAATTGAGTTTATATTTTTACGGTATATACTTTAGTTTACAGTATATACCGAATTTCGGTATGCAGCGGTATATGAACATCTATACCATTACCTTACCGGAATCTTTCCGTAAGATATCATACCGTACCACCATTGATTATTGGGATGCAAACAATTTCACATCGGGATTAAGTTAAAGTGAGTATATTGAGAACTTGGTCCAAACCACCATTAGAATAATGTCTTTTGAGATTTGTGTTAAAAATAAAATTATAAGGGTTTGATCTAAAATGCACAATATATTATATTAATGCTGAGTTCAAGCGTACATCAACAACCCTTTATTATCAGGGTAAGTAAAATTGCAAATAATATATAAATATTAATATTCCGAATTAATTGGTGGAATGAAGCAAAAAGAAATCACCCCAAAACTATGAGAGCTTGATCCAAATTAAATCCATGTTATGGAATACTAATATTAACAAAGAGAATAATATAATAATGTTAATTTCAGGTGTGCATGGAGTCATGGACACAACTTTTGAGTAACTTCTAGGAATAAATATATGACGGGTGTTTCCTCCTCTCTTTTTTATATTAACTTGTGGTATCAGCATATGTACATAAGTAATCCAACATCAAAAGTTAAATATATTGCTTATACTTTATAAATAAAAAAAGTAGTAGCAATAAATTGATAGCTGGTGAATATATAGTAAGTTCGATATAAGTGACGCATTAACCGGAGGTAACATCTAGGCGGCTAGGCCTGATCAGGGGTCAACATACTATGATTAACAGAGCGGCATTCTACTGAAAAACTGATTATACAACTTTTTTCAGTTTAATTAACAGTATAAAAAAGAACAATTTTTTTTAAAAAAACGTTACACTCCAAAAAAATTACAATATTTTATTTAAAATATACTATATATTTATACACATACAAACAGTACCATTTCCAACCTAAAATGATGAAAATGTAGGTAATTATAAAAAAAATATCTCAAATGGTAATCTCCTATATAAACCTCTTAAGCAATATGGGTAGATAACTATGAAAACCAAGCGGAAACGAATTCACATAAGCTCATCAATTCTATTTAATAATCTAATTACTATATATTTCTGTATATAATTATAATTATAACCACTTGGTTTTTTCGTGAAAGAACCTACTAATCAATTTCAATGATTTTGGTACGGTTTGTTATCGGTTTGGTTTTTGATCTTTTTGTTATGACCAGATGTATTGATTTAATATATTGACTTTATTAAAAATATTAGTAACATCAATACATCTGGTCATAAATTAAAATTGATGTTACTAATTTTTTTATTAATAAGTTCGGAAATTGTAGTTTGTATATGTGAATATGTCGACAAAAGGTACTCGTAAATAAATTTATGTGTTAATACTCTTCATGGGCCCTAATTAATTGGGCTATAAAATAATACAGTTCTTAAACAATAGTATAACGTAATGGACTTCAATAATTGAAAACATTTATGTCCATCTCCAATACTGGGCATAAATTTTAAATACCTGGCTTTAACTCCAGCAACTGGCTAGAAACCCAATAAGGCCCAACAAGATCCGAAAATTTTGAATCCATTTTCATTTATATTAAAATAAAAATAATAAAACAAACACCAATATAGGCACGCAATTCTCTCATTTTCTTATCACGTATCTCGATAGTGTATTTTTAATTTCGCATTTGTATTTTGATTGTTGTAATTTGTTCTTAGTTTATCGTACGTGTTTTCAATTTTACAGTCAGATTTATAATTTAAAAGAAGTCACACGCCTTCACCTAATACTCCACTTCATTTATATTTTTTTCCAAGTCGTTGCAGATTTAGTTCACACTTGAACCATATCCTGTTATATTTTTATGGAATGGGAATTGGGTGTTTTTTAAGAAAGGGAAATTTGAGTTTAATTTACTAAAAAGTCGTTAATTTATTTCTCAATTGAAATTCGATCAACAGAAGCAAGCAGCTGATCGCCTGTGATTTAGGGAGTCATCCAATTTGGCCGTTAACTTTTTCACTACTCCAACTTACCTTAATTTGCTCTCAGTATTAATGGAAAAGGGAGAAAAATAAACAGCCATGTTATGTTGCTCATAATTTCAACTCGATCATCATTAACTTTTCTAGGTGCTTAACTTATTGACTAATTCCATTTAAGTTATGGCTGTCACAATATAGAATTCATATTGCTGACTCATATATACATTGCACCATTGCATATGAACTGAGAAATACGCAGAGAAATAATAATTGCTTCTACCACTAGTTAAGTTAAGACCACAAATGGAGGAAAGGGTCTTCGACCTTTTCTTTTTCCTTTATTTATTTCATTTATTTAACTGAAAAAGATTGGGGCATTTATGAAATTTGTGTTTTCCTAAGTATGATTTATTATGAGAAAGTATAATTCTTTCTTATGATGAAATATAGTTATTGTTGCTTTTTTCGAATTATTGATATGGAGCACTTATTTGTTCTCGAGATAATTAGAATATTTTCCCCTAATTATTTCCATATCCTAGAGAACAGAGAGGATCAATAACTCTCCATTTACTTCCTTGGTTACTCGAACCCCGGATTTATTGGTTCCTTATCCACCATCGTGATAACTCGAACTTTCGACCTATGGGATGGATGAGAAACGTCTTACCAATTAAGTTGTGGTTCATCGTCTCATATTGTAATTCTCTCAAATTGAATTAATTTATTTAGACACTCTATAAAAAACAATTGTAATTTTATTAGAATTCAAACAATATATTAATTGCATGTGTTCACATATAAAATTTGCACAGATAATTGAATATGTAAGTATTTTCAGCTTACTTTCAGTGCTGCTAAATGGATGGATCTTATCAACGTCCATGAATGATAAATCATAGATCGAACCGCCGAATCGGAAAAATTGGGTGCTATCATTATCATATAGCTTTGTATCGGCTAAGTTCATGAGTTGGAGATAAGCGGACTCGAACCGCTGACATCCGCCGCAGGGTAAACCACCGCCTCTCATGCCCCCGACTGATTCTACCATAGAGGCCAACGATAGACAATAACTCCCCCCCGAACACAGCTTACAACTTTCATCGTACTGTGCTCTCCAAAGAGCAACTCTTCTCAAAATCTCACTCAAAAGGTGCTGAGTTGGAATCCCATTCTAACTAAGGATTCTTGTGGTTCCGGAGGTTCCAGCTACAGGAGAACCAGGAACGGAGAGCCCCCTTTCCGCCCGACTCTTTGGTCTTAAGAACGCTGGTTTTAAGAATGAGTGATTGCCCTTCTCCGACCCTTACTGCCCAACCTGAGAACGGACAGCTAATGCGTTCCACTAATTGAACATGATTCTATGGTCGGTCCGTGACCCCTGGATGCCGAAGGCACCCTTGGGGTGATCTCGTAGTTCCTACGGGGTGGAGATGATGGGGTCGGTCCATGGATTTTCCTTCCTTTTACACAATAAATCACACTTCAATCATATTTCACTTGTTCTGAAGAATGATTCCTTGTTGTGCGAAAATATAGTTAACTATTGTATTAAAATATTGTTTCTTGTTGCGATGAAATATATTTCGAACTTTTTGATAACGTCGTTTCGATATCAAAATGAACTTTACCAAAATGGACATATAATAAAGGTAATTAAACCTTACCAAATGATAATTATGTTCTTGTATGAAAGCTATACTGCTGTAAATATTTAAACTTATTGCTTCAAAACAATTGCAATCGATATTTGGTACTATGAGACAAACAAAATGGTTTTGAAATAAATATCACTCTTTATATATGTACATATGTCTAGCAACGCAAGAATAGAAGCTATAGATAACCATATCACAAAGATCAGTAGAAATAATTTTGCACCGATAAATAAACAAGTGCAAAACACGAACTAAAAAAGCAAAGTAGAACATCAACAGAGTTTGAAGCTGGCAAATTTCCTCTCATAATTAGCAAGAAAAAAAATTCATCAGCTTCACAACTTGTACAAGTCTTCCATATTTGAAAATAACAAACACAAATATAGCTGCGAGTGCTCAGCAGCAAACCGTTCCCCTAATTTCGCCTCCTGCAACCAAACGCGGGCGAGAGAATTTTTTGCTGCCGAGCAGTCGCAACTACAACACGACATGATAACAGCACGACACACATAGAGCGTATCTCTAGGCAGTGTCGTCCTCGGAGCATTCGAAGCCTTCGAGGGAAGGGTGGGGCGCGTGGCCCTTCCCGAAGGACCTAATGTGGTCCTTGAGCGACCTCTTGTGCTTGAAGTCGGAGCCGCACGTGCAGTACCATAGCTTTCCGCAGTTCTTCTCGTGCGTGCGCCAGTCGCCCTTCACCGCAAACGACTTCCCGCACGACTTCCTGCACGCGAACGGCTTGGCCCCGTGCTTCCTCTTGTAGTGCGTCTGCAGCGTGCGGAAGTCCTTGAGCGGCTTCGCGCGCGGGTGGTTCACATTGTTCTTGCACCCCACCGCGCAGCAGTAGCACGGCAGCCGCAGCATTGCCGCCGGCTGCGCTCCCCGCAGGGACTCCGGGCCCCTCCGATACTCCGACCCGTGGCCCCACATGTGCATCTGAATACAAAAGGTTGTGAGATTTGTATTAGATTTTTCAATTCAAGGGGCAGTTTGACAAGATAGATAGTGATTTCTGCAATCATAATTGCTTGGACAAAATCAATAACAATATGTCCAGATCACTTAACATATGATAGTAGTCGGCTGCACATTAATCCGATATTTTCCGCTTTAGGGTCAAATTCGCGTATATTTGTTTTTGGGTCACTTCCAAAAGACATCAAATTAATTGGGATGGATTTGCAATCCAACAAGCCTCTCGCCAAATTAATGTGCAATCGATGATCCTAACACTTTAATTTGCATACGCAATATAAATTGTTAAAAATTCAAGTATATTTTGAGATATCATAACCGTTTAGTTAAATGAATGCATCATGTCAATTAATAAAGTATATCCACATATAATTAATGAGCTAACCTGCATGTTATTGTATCTATTGAAGGTCTTGTTGCATATACTGCAAGAAAACTGCATGGGACCAACAAGAATCTGTGCTGGAGTTGGGATCCAAAATCTCCTCTCACCATTCAAACTTCCATTACAAGAATTCTTCTTCACTGAATACTCTTCGTCATCTTCCTTGAAACCATAGCGGTTTCTCTGATCTCCATCAATTTCTCCTATATCCGGCAACCCTATGTGGAGCGCCACAGCAGCATTCTCATTCACTCTGCAGTCGTCTTCCTCTTCCTTCACCTCCAGCTTCTCTGTAAACCTGCTAAGAAGAGGCAAACATTGGATTGTCTCTTGATCGTTTTGCTGGTGGTGGTAGAAGAGAGGGAATTCGAAGAAACTCATGGCGTTTTGTGGGAGTACTGATTTGGAGTTGAAGATGGTGATGAGAGGAAAATGGCTTGAGCTACATTCAATGGAATTACGACTAATCAACAACAATTTTATATTCTTCAACATTTTGTGCTCATCATAGTAGAAGAGAATTTTATTATAATAAATTCTTTTACCGATTATTATAGTTGGACTTTGTGTGAGAAAGCTTGAACCAAATATTGATTTTTATGAATCTTGGTTTCCTTCGTTTTTTGTGAACCTTTTTTCACTTTTTATTACTACTACTTTCTTTTCGCGTGTGTTACATTCCTTGACTCTTATCTCCACACACGAGTTGAATTATTCCTTTTAATTATGTTTTAATTAATCTTGTTAAACATAGCTTAATATTATATTAATACGATGTGCATGAATAAAACACTACAAAAAAAACGCTAGCTAGTGACGGAAACAGCTGCTAGCTCAACAACTAGTGACAAAATATTCCGTCACTAAAGCAAAGCAGTAGCCTATGTTTTCTGTCATTGGGTGGATTAGTAGCTTTAGTGACAGAAAGATCCGTCACTAATATTTTCTGATTTCCATAATCTTTAAACCTCCTCCACTTTTAATTAGCTCAAAAACGGCAGTTTTTGTTTAGTTAAGAAAGAAAATGAATAAACAAGGTCGAAACAAAGTGTTAAAGAAAAAATAAGAAGAATTGTGAAGGTAACAGTTTCAACTCCCATGGCTGAGAGTTAAACAAAAGAGAGAAAGAGAGAGATTAGTGGTGGGCCGGGTTTTAAGGAAAGAGACATGCAACTATGAGAATCCTAGAATAGCCTAACCTAAACTTAAGCCAACTTAAACTTTTTTCTCTCAAATCTCTATTTAATTTTTATTATTCACTCCCATTTCTCACGTCGGTTAAAGATATTTTTTGACCAATTCAATGGTAATTCAGTGGAAGATGTTGGAATCACTAATTAATATTCACACATTAAAACATGTAAAATGGAGTACGAAAGCGGAAGCATATTTTGATATGTAGTCGAGAAATCCTAAATGAAGAAATTGTCTTCCAATTGATAGCGTTAGAGAGAACCAGGCGTTAGTTTCTCGTGCTAGTCTCGTATTTGTATTAACTTAATTAGATGGTTATATCAAACCATAATATATGATCCAAATTAATTAACATATTACTAGAATATAATTTAAAATAAGTTAATCACCCTTCATATATAAAAGATGCGGATAACATTGACTAATATATTTCCTAGATAATTAGATTTCAGATATGTATAATGATTAATGTATGTATAATTAAGAAAATAAATAGTGACAAAAAGGAGGTCTAGGATTTCTAATTAGTTGGAGTAGTTATTATGGAAATTTAGCCACTATTATTGCAACACAAACTGCATTTGACATTTCGGTTGCTCAACAGTCAGTCAATTGTATTAGAGGTTAACTTAGCCACAATGATACATAGAGAAAATGGTTCGAGATAATGGAGACCAAAATGTTGATTTTTCTTATAAATAGAAAATACAAAAGTTGCTTCCTGGATTATTGTGCAAAAAGTATAGTCAACATTTTCCCGGCCCTTTGTGAATACAAAAATGAATAGACCAAAATTGTATAAAGATAATAACTGCATTGATTTGGCAGGAGAATAAGCCAAAAAATCACAACTAAATTAAGTGCTATATTATGATGCATGATAATTAACATGTGACTATGAGGCTATCTGTAAAGTGCCGCAAATTGAAGATAAAACAAAACATTAATAGGCAGTAGAAAATCATGCTAGCTTTTAAGGAATCTCTTTTTATCATCTGAATTCTTATCCAGATGATTATTATTTTGTTACTATAGGTTTCAAAGCAAGATCATTAATAATTAATTTCCTTAGTTGCATCCACACAACAAAGAATTAAATGCGATGATAAATACAGAAATAATTATAGCTACCTAGATTACGTAATAGCGTACTAATTAGGCTTTGATATCTTCCACTAATCTCCTTAAGTGAAGCCATAATTAATATCATTACAAAAGGCTAATTACTTGGTGCAATTATAGTAAAGTTTATTAAGTCATCCGACAAGATATCATGTAACCGGATTTTGAGGATATTAAGAACAGCTACTCTGTCTTTTTTATTTCTTTCTTTTTCTCAAAACTATTCGACCTCAATTTATTTTTGTGTATTATTTGAAGCGTTCATGATTCTGATCAGCTAATTTGGACTCCCTTTCAAACTTTTTGACCTCAATTTGTTTCATATCACACGTTTGTGGAATGTGGAAGATGGTCGTAAGGATACACTCAGTTGATGTGGGCTCGAGCACCCTCCAATCAAAAGAGTACACTTTGATTTTATAATTTTCGTGATTTTGTAACTACCAATATTTTGAGTTTAGGTTCCTCACAGCTAGTATCACGATTCACATCATTAATCAGTAAAAAGTTGGAGATATACAAGTATAAAATTATATACTAATATAAATTTGCTGTAGTGTGTATAGTACAGAACTACATACATAAATTTACGATTTACTGTTTATATTTGGACCAGTGGAACTTATATATAAATAAAGCGAAACAAAGCATATGGAACCACGATGATATATAGTTCAAAAACTGGGTTTTTGGAACTAATCAGGAGCTCTAAACTAAAAGGCCACTAAAATATTGTACTCCTATGTGATAAACTTTCAATTAAAGTTGGCCTTTATTATTCATATTTAATCACCATATATTGTTGGTTTGTGTACGCTATAAAGCATAAACAATAATAAAACTTTGCAATCATTATTGTAAGAGCATAGGCTAATAATAACAATAATAATAATAATAATAACAATAATAACAACAACAACAACAACAACAACAACAACAATAATAATAATAATAATAATAATAATAATAATAATAATAATAATTTAGTCAAGATCGAAATTTTCTCTGTTGAAGGCTTCAACAGCAACAAGGAAATGAAATTCCAAGATTTCGGCCACTTTTTGCAGAGAAAACGAAATCTATGTTATTCATCATTATTGAGGAGTTCACATTTTAGCGTCTCGATCTTTCTAATCTAGAAGGTTAAGTTGAGGAAGTGTTCGATTTGGTAAATTAGAGTAATATGAATGGATTTGTTATAATAATGAATTTTCGAATAATATCATGTAGAATTAATCACGCTTATGATCAAATTAATTTAAAGTAATTCAATCCCAATTAATTATCACGCTTATGATCAATTTAATTTAATGTAAATCAATGTCAGTTATTTGTGTGATTGTATCAATATAACCTCAAGTAATCGAAGGGATGCGAAATTTTAGAAATAATATGATAAGTTAAGCCTAAAATAATATTATTGGGCTGCTAGTTCGCAAACAAATTTAATGTTGTTAGAAAAACGCGATGTGAATTAATTACTCATACTTTAATTAGTGGTGACTAAGTAATTAGTATATTAGTTCTTTGATGCTTTATTTGTATATATTAAGAAAACAGTGAATTATTTTCATATGTATAGGATACTTTTCTTTGATTTTAAAGCATATAAGAATATTTTGTCTAATTTAGCGTATTTTTAATTCTTCGACTATTTTACTTGATGTTTTTATGTGGGGACTTTAGAGATGAGTGAAAAAAATTTATCATTTAAAATTCTGATGGATTAGTCGGCCATTAAAAATTAACTAGATCATTTGATACGAAATTGTACCAAAATTCTCTGGGTAGGTATATGTATAGCTATCATGGAGATTTAACAAAGGTAATCATGAGGCACACGAATAATAAACTAGTAGAGTTATTACTTTTAAGAATACAAAATTCAGTTACTAATTCGGATTTGATTTTCAATTCTCTCCCTCTAATCAAATAAAGGATTAATATTGATTGGTCTTTAGATCAAAATTAAATTTTAATTTAAGGAAAATAAAAAGAAACAATATGTTAATTAATCAAAATTAAAGAGCAAAAAAATTTGTTAGTTAAAATTAAAATTCAATATTAACACGTAAATTTCTTTTAAAATCCACCTCCTCAAGTTAATTCCCAATTGCTTGATCTGATCGTACCCCGAAATTGAAATATACATGAAACTTACAAATCTAATTGTGACTACGTTTTCAAATCTAATATGAAACCCGAATGCAAAGCCCCCTAAGATATCTATTAGGCCTAAAAATCATATTCATTGGACTTATCATGTTTAAATACTAGGGCTAATTAAGAAAACAATATGGTGCAGCTTGCTGAAGCCGTAATTTAAATAAATTATTTTACAAATTTAGCGGCTAATGAACAAATTATTGGCTAATCACGATTAGCATGTAGTACTAAAAATTAAATTTTAAATAAAATTATACACCCTTATTTTGAATGGATACACTAATAATATAATCAATTACTTTTGTGATAACCAACACCACAGTTTAAGGAGGAGATGATAACCTATAAATATTCATGAAACCTGTATTTATAGTAGGTATATTTATTTGTTTCATTTGTCAATTAGAGTTGGAAGTAGCACTACCTAAATTTTAGAAATAATAGTATCAATTATTCTATTATATGATTATTTGTGTAGAGTTTTAATTATGTAATCATCACCATAAAATTTTAAACAATACTAACAAAAAGTGTATGGTTATAATTTTCATTGCGGCAAAAAAAAAAGATGAGTATTATTATTATTATAAGTATGCAATATATTTTATGCAGGAGGCGACTAACATTTTATGGCTATATTTTTTTTTCTTTTGTACTTATGTAATAAATTTTTATATAATTGAAAATTCTACAAAAATAAAAAAGTATAGCCATTATTTCATTTTTCTATCTTCTTTTTCCTATGCATGTAAACGATTATATACATACTTAGTAACTTAATATGAAAATAAACATTATATTATGCCTATAGTATGGACATATATTATTATATAAGAGGCAAAAATATAATCGTAATATCCATTTAATTATCATGCAATTTACCATATATAATTAGTCAAACGAATATCTTCTAAAAATAATTGCATTAAATTTCAAGTCTAGTTGGATGTGGTTCTCCATTTGTCAAATATTGATTGGTTAGACACACCACATATTAATCAATCCACTTTGGTATGGATGGATCACTAATAATTTTCTCTAAAAATAATACACTTTGAAAAGAATGGTTAGAGGTAGTGTCTCTCATTGTATTAAATGTCACTATTAATTATAACCATGGTGCATATATATAACTTTTTTTGAAAACGCATATGATCCATGGTGTATTTTACTTCTCAAATGTGAGGCCGACCTCACATAGTAATTGAGTGGGGCTTATATTGTTCATTTAATTAGTACTAGGAATTAACTTAATTCATATCTCTATGGGAGTAGTACCATTTTACATGAAAAAATTAAGTGGAAAGATGCTATAGGGCTACTCTTGTTGTACCTTGTTCTTCCATTCTTAAAAACTCACCTATAAACTACATTTAGTCCTATCCTCAAACCTTATAATCCACCAAACTTTTGCCCTTTCAATTCAAATCACATGCCTAGCTGAACCACAAATTAGCTGATTAATACATGTAACATTATCCAGTTACACAAAGAAAACAAGCAACGAGCAGCCAAGGAGAATTAACCAAGGGGCAACCGAGAAGAGATCCAACAACAAATTAACATGAAACAAGAGCGCGAACAAACAAATAATGAAAGCGCAGCAAGAACGATAGAGAAAAGACATCCACCAGCTCAACGTCAACCAAAAAACGAGGGGATCAACATGTGACCGGGCCGGACCGCCACGAGAGGGCACCATCATCTAATCCATGCGCCAAGAGTCAAAACACGTTTTTTTTATTGAACTATCTAGGGTCTCTATTACTAGCTTGTACTTGGTGCTGAAAAAGTTGGGCTTCATAGTTGTCCATTAACGGCCGGCGTGCTTTAATCTATACTAGTACTATTTCCCTATTTGTTAAATCAATAAATTACTCCACCTTTTTGTGTTTAATCCTTGTTTACGATTTATACTAGTACGCCGTATTATTTATTTAAGATTTTTTTTCAACTTTCCGCATTTAGGATATGAAGAAATATTATACGGAGTATTACAGTAGTTTCTTATAGTACTATTTATTTTTCTTAAAGTGCGTTAAGCACAAATCCTAATAATCAAGCTTCGACATCTAATTTACAAGAATTAATTCAATATCTAAAGCATATAATTCGCCACTCAATTTTCAGTCTTTTCGGACAACATAATGGCCTATTAACATATTGGGTAGATAGTTGATACGAATAATTCTTCAGATAGTCTTAGTGTGATAACTAGAAGTAAAGTTCAATTCTAACATTAGAAATATTGATGAAAACAAATACTCCTTAATTAAATTATCAGAAAAAGAGTTACTATAACTTTATAATAATCTTTAAAAACATTAGAAATCTCAATTTCTAATACTTCAGATTTGCTTTTTTTTTTGTTGTCCGCAGACTATGCAGATGGTCTCGTCCTGGAGGGATGAGAGTACCGCTGAACCGGAGCGGACATGTTGCAAGCGTTCAGCCGGGTGTTAGTTTGGAAATATTGTAAAACTATTTCCAAATTGACATCCAACAGTGAAACCCTACAAATTCCAAAGAAACAAAAAAAAATACTAAGTACTAGTACATAAAAAAGACTACTCTTGTCCTAAACATAAGCAATTAACATTTTTTATGAAATAAAACGTAACATAATAAATACGAATTACAAATTACCACAATCATAGTTTATTCTAGTATTAAGAGGGCTGCAGTACGTTCTAGGAGCTAGCGTGTTCTAGCAGCGGAATCACGTTGGCAGTTGAAGAAGTGGGCTGCGACGGGTTGCCCTAATTCGTGTTCATCGGCAAATTTTCTGCTGCAGAATCCGTCTCTGCAAAGAGGGACGCTCACAGACTGCATCCTCTTCTTCTGCTTGTACAGAATAAATACCAACCGATGTATTCCTATGTTTGGCCTTGGCATTTCGTAGTTAACCACTTCTCTTCCTGCATAGTACTTATATGGGGTATGATAATTACTCTAAAAATTGAACTTAATTTTTATATTTTGTTTTGGATGTTAAAAGAAAAATCAAAATATTCTCATGTTTCATACCTAATGATGAGTCTGTGCTGTCAAAAAGAAGATACAAACGGCTAGTACCAAGTACCAACACCTTGGTAATTGCTACTCTCTTCGTTTCTCCATAGTTGAGTCATATTTCCATTTTGAAAAGTTTCCTCAAAGTTGAGTCATTTCTCTATATAGTAACTTTTTTCTCTTTCTTACTTTATTCTCTATTACTTTATTCTCTCTACTTTTTCACTTTCTACTTTATTCTCTCTACTTTTTTCCCTCTCTTACTTTTTTATTTATTTATTTAACACATTCAACATCCATTTCTTAAACTTCGTGCCGAAAAGTTCTGCCTCAACTATGAAGAAACAGATGGAGTATTACAATAAATGAGTGAACTTTCCTAGATACAATAAATTAGTGATAGTTCCTAGAGTGATGGAGGTATTTCCTAGAGTTGTAATTCCCCTATAACAAGGGAGTATGTGTAACCTATTCAAACACAACAGAAAATACAATCTAAGCTATTTCTCTATCTTTGCCACCATGTTCTATCTTCCATACAATGCCTCTCTCAATTACCATCGATTACCATCTTTAAGACGTGCTGCCTGGGATATTTGTCACAATCCTGTATTGAAAAAGGATGATTAAATCATCACTCAGTCTTCAAATTGATTTCTTTCCAAATTAACGTAAATGTCTCATACTTGGACATAATTAACTGTAGATAAAGGATTCAAATTATATCAGTATCAACAACATAGATTTAATATATTATTAAAAAAGAAACCTTACTAAGCCATTGTTATAACAGTGTCTTTTTATTTCTTTATGTGATAAAAACAGAAAAAATAGAAATAACATTTAGGGGACACGTACTAGTCATAGACTCATAGTATTGATCAAAATTAATACTGTACTTTTCATGAGATAAATTATATGAAACCTAGTCCATTTTAATTAGCTGACTATGAAGAAAAACTCCTTGTAATTAACGTATACACCCTATTAACTGTCTATTGTTACATTAGTATAAGTTAAAATAAAATACTAGTACTACAAGTTTGTATATTTGCAAGCTTACCAGTGTAAGTGCTCTCTGAGGTATGGATCACTAGGACCAGGAACATCAGGGACGTCTGTCATGATCTGCAACAAGTGGAACAAATCAATCACTGCAACATACAACAGCTTAATTCATTTCCATAACATCCTAATCTCTTTGCAAACCCTAAACCCTAAAATTTCGTAGTTTTTTAAAAATCATTTTTGCACAATTTCTGACACAATTGCAGGCAAGAGAGAGAGAGGGGGGTGTAGATATTTACCAAGGTGAAAAAAGTAGTGAAATCTCCAGCAGCATGAAGTAGAACCTTAGGTTTGGAGAGTTGTAAATATGTTTTAAGTGAAAAAGAATCTCATTTTTTTTTAAATCTCATTTTAAAGTTACAGTATTATAAGTATGGTGTATACTAAAATACAAAAACCATGCTCATTGTGGATGATTGAAATTTGGAATAAGATACCACATTTTTTGTGGATGAAGACAAGTTAATGTTGGATTCAAGGGTTTCGATTTCATAATTAATTCTAATATTACGCAAGACGACTTTATGATCAGTCGACTATAGGGGTGAGCAAAAAAACCGGAAACCGAATATCCGAACCGAACCAAACCGAAATTTTGAAATTCGGTTCGGTTTTTTTCGGTTTTTCGGTTCGGTTTTAAAATAAAAAAATTTCGGTTCGGTTCGGGCGAAGAAAAAAACCGAAAAACCGAATTATATATATATTCTATTAATTTAATATATTATATTATATATAATATATATATATATATATATATATATATATATATATTCTTTTAATATATTCTACTATATAATATATTATATGTATTATTAATTTTATATTATATTTATTTTTTTCAGGTTTTTCGGTTTTTTTTTTGGGATTTTCGGTTTTGTTCGGGTTTTTTCGGTTTTTTAAGTTCGGTTTTCAGTTTTTCGGTTTTGGTTTTTCGGGTTCGGTTCGGTTTGGATTTTGAACTAAATTTGGTTTTTCGGTTTTAGTTCGGTTTTGGCAAAAAGCCGAACCGAAACCCGAATGCACACCCCTAGTCGGCTATATTGTTTTATTGTAATGGAGTATATATGAATTATAATTGAGATATTATATAACAATGTTTTCTTACATAAAATGCGTTTATGTATTACTCCTTATACATGCATACTCCATTTGTCCCATAATAGATGACATACTTGGATAATGGTATGAGATTTTAGGAGATGTTGTTTTATATGTTAGTTGGAGAAAAAATAGTACTATAATATATTTTTATTAATGTGAGACAAAGCTTTTTCCAAATAAGGAAATATGATATTTTTTGTAGTACAAACTAAAAATGAAAATGTGACATTTTGAGAAAGAAAGATTATTAAATTGTTCTTACTCTTTAGTTCATATAATATGAAAAATATCAAAATCTGATATAAATACTCCACATTATTAAAATTAAAAGAATGTTTGTCATGATATGGGGAAAGAAAGTTTAGGCCATCCACAATAGGCGCCCAGCGACCGCCCAGCCGAGCGTCGGCGCTGGGCGGTTCGCTGGGCGATCTATTGCAGCCGCCCAGCGGGCGATTGGAGAGAGAAACCGCGCAGCGCTGGGCGGTCGCGTGGCGCTGGGCGGTGCGCTGGGCGGTCCGTTCGGCGCTATTGCAGCGCCCGGATCGCCCAGCGCACCGCCTAGCGCGAAAAAATAAATTTTTTTTCAAAACACTATATATACGCGCTTTGTTCGTCATTTTCATTCGCACCACTTGTTTTAACGAGTACTCTCTCTATCTTAATTTCTGTTCAAGATCAACAACGCAAAATGAGTAATGTTGGTGGTAGTAGTGGTGGTAGCGGAGGGGATGCTGAGGAGTACGAACGTCGAATGGTCGAGGCGTTGGACGCCTATACGACCAACGCGATAAACCAATGGATGGAAAGGGCCTTGCAGCCGGCGATACCTCGACCTCCCCCAGTGGTCCACCGCCGCAGTGTGATTGATCGGGATCACGTAGCTGCACATCAGCGCCTATACGAAGACTACTTCGCACAGGAGCCTCGGTTCAACGCCAACATTTTCAGGCGTCGTTTTAGGATGACCAGGAACCTGTTTATACGTATTGTCAACGCTTTGGAGTCTCGATATCTGTATTTTCGCTTCAGACACGATGCGTCTGGCAGACCCGGCCACACACCTATTCAAAAGTGCACTGCGGCAATCCGGCAGTTGGCCTACGGAGGCGCGGCAGACATGTGGGACGAGTATCTCCACATCGGTGAGACGACTGCCTTGCAATGTCTGAAGAATTTATGTCTGGGAGTGATAGAAGTATTCGGTGATCAGTATCTGCGAAAGCCTACCCCCGAAGACTGCCAAGATCTGTTGCGGATGCACGGGAGTCAGCATGGGTTCCCGGGTATGTTAGGCAGCATAGATTGTATGCATTGGGAAAGGAAGAACTGTCCCGCAGCCTGGAAGGGGTTCTACACGTCCGGCTACAAGGGAAAGAATCCCACGATGATCCTGGAGGCCGTAGCTGATTACCGGCTTTGGATTTGGCACGCGTATTTTGGGATAGCTGGTTCGAACAACGACCTCAACGTCCTCAACTCGTCGCCACTTTTCAACGAGCAGTGTCAGGGCGTCGGTCGGGCCATCAGTTTTGTCGCCAACGGCAACCAACATGATATGGGCTACTACTTGGCGGATGGGATATACCCTAGGTGGCCCGTTTTTGTGAAGACGATCCGATGCCCAGGAGATGCGAAGAAGGCCTACTTTGCGGCACGGCAGGAGTCGGCGCGCAAGGACGTGGAGCGAGCATTTGGTGTGCTCCAGTCTCGATGGGCGGCAATTAAGGGTCCAACGCGTTTGTAGGATGTCCAATGCATTGCTGATATCATGTACGCATGTATTATCATGCACAACATGATTGTCGAAGATGAAGGTATCGAACTGACCAATTGGGTCAACGACGATAATGAAGCCGGTCCAAGCCACGGCGTGGCCGCCCCCAACGTACGGAGTGGGGTACCTCACGATGAAGCCGGCCTCTTACAAGCACACGCCGACATGCGCCAAACGGTGGCTCATATTCGACTCCAAAAGGATTTAATTGAAGAGTTATGGGCACGGAGGATTGACCGCCGTTAGTTTTTTTTAATTATGTAATTTTTTTAATTAATGTACTTTTTATATTTTATTAATATTAGTGAATTTTCTCATTTTTGTGTCGTAAATTTAATTCCGTATATTGTGTGATTTTTAATTATTTCATTTTGTATTTATTTGTTAATAATGATGTGGATAGTATGTGGCTGGACTATGGCTAGGCTATTGCTGGGCTATTTGCTTGTTTTGATGATGTGGCAGGAGGATTTTTAGTGCTGATGATGTGGCAGTGACTGAGCTATGGCTGGGCTATTGCTGGGCTATTCCTATTGTGGATGGCCTTATAGGCATTTTTTCCGTCCCTTTGTAGGTTGGATTTTGTTATTATCTGGCAGGTAACCAGAAAACAAGTATGCCTTTTTGAAAAATAGTTACTCCGAAATCAAAGTGATAAAAAGATGATTTGACATTGATGTAAGTTCTGCAATTTTCGTTATAATCGATCTCTAGTAATCTTAACGATCGAACAAAAAAGTACACATTTTTTAATGGAGTAATATTTTTGTGGATAAAGTACTTTGTATTTAAAAATGAATTATTATCTTAATATAAACTCAAAATACGAATAAGATTTGAAGCTCGCTACATAGATTTCTAAGGTGAGCCCTTGTATTACTTTGAAAAGCCCCAAATTATAACTTTATTAGAAAGGCCCTTGTATTACTTTGAAAAGCCCCAAATTATAGCTTTAATTGCATTTATCATCTGGTTTTATCCCGTTTGTTGGGCCACACGGTTTAATACTGGGAATTTTATTTAGAATTTATTTTAATAATGAAATTCGATAAAGATGAAATGTTATAATTTTATTGTAAATCGGTATTTCCGCCGATTCGAGGACGGGGACTACCAATTTTCAAAAGAGGGGTCACTACTCAGTCAGTACTCACTATCACCGTAAGTTATACTTGTGCTGCAATTTATATAGATATAAATTTTAGAAGACCAATTTTCCTCTAAACTGGTGGTAAGATTATTTTCTCACTCACATTTTCCATCTAATTTTACTCTTCATCAATTCATTTGTGTACCATTATATTCTTCATTCATGTTTAGATATTGCGTATACATAATTCAATCTCAGCCTACATGTTTTGATTAAAAGTGGGCCTTATTGTTCACAAAGTGTTCGATGATATGCCTGAAAGAAATGTTTGTTTCATGACGTATCATATAACCAACCAAAATGAAAACTTTACTGTATCACAATTGTGGTTAGGCTTATTGGGGCGAAAAAAAGATTTTTTCAAGAATTTGTAGAAAACATTGGTGAATTCTGCTTGTGGAGATTTGAACTCCAAATAATTAGCAATTCGAACTGTGCTCGACTGATAAATGTTAAACTTCTATATTTGACCAGGTACAATATGGCATCATCTTCCATGTTTTCTGCTTGGACCATGAATGGGAATGCACTTGCTCCTACAGTTTCAAGGATCATCAATGATTGTTCGAAAGAAACATACAAGTCTCTGTCCATATCTGCATCTGCGGACACTTCACATTCGTCTCTCAGGAGAGGAGTCGAATGCAGAGCACTGATTGGTGAGAGGAAACCTTCCTTTTCACTGGGGAGTAAGTTTCAACTCGAAGATGTCATTGAAGCTCAGCAGTTCGACAGAGATATGCTCAGTGCCATATTCGACGTGGCATTGGAGATGGAGAAGATTGAGAAGAACTCTGCTGGAAGTAACCTTCTTCAGGGGTATCTAATGGCTACCCTATTTTATGAGCCCTCAACCAGAACTAGGCTTTCATTTGAGTCGGCTATGAAACGTCTGGGAGGAGAAGTGTTGACCACGGAAAATGCACGAGAGTTCTCATCTGCAGCAAAAGGGGAGACGCTTGAAGGTAGCCAGTCATTTTTATTTGTTTTTGAGCCTGTATGAAAATATGCTAATATTGATCCATATTGATCTCTAGACACCATAAGAACGGTTGAAGGCTACACGGATATCATAGTGATGAGGCATTTTGAAAGCGGTGCCGCAAGAAGGGCTGCAGCTACAGCCACTATCCCGGTTATTAATGCTGGAGATGGTCCAGGACAGCATCCAACTCAGGTCTGCAATGAGTTGTTGCTTTTTAATCGAATTCTTAAAATTTAAATGAGATTTTGGCTTGTTCATATCCAATGATTTTCGTTTAGATGGATACAAATTATTGTTTAATTTCTTTTGCTCATTAACATTTGGTTCACCCTTGACCATGAAAGAAGACAAGAGAAGCATATAAAAAATTGCAAGGAATTATTACTAACTTGTTAGTTTTCAAGCTTAAAAGGTAGTTTTGGAAGGGAGGATTTATTTGTATTTCCATTTCTAGAATGTGCTATCAGAACAGAGGCTTTTTATAAGATTTTTTTTTCTTGCTAAATGCTATTGGAAGGTTACTATCAGGGTACCTGTAATACACCTGGAAATGGTTGTGAACTCTTTGTTGGTTTTGGTCTAGGTGCAATTTTCGTTCTTTCTAATTTGATATTGCTGCTTAAATATGGATGGTTGCTTTAAGTCATTGTTTTATAGTATGAGTTTAAACTTTATAGTATAGTACTCCGCTTTCCTTATAGTCTCTGTTAGCACTAATGAAGAAATTTAAAATTAGGTTCATGTAGGTTGACCACACTATATTATATTCATGCATCTATCTCCAGTGAACAATGTGTGTGGTGTATTCGATGCTTTCAGCCATTCAGGTGATCATAAGAAAAGTGATATGGTTCCTATGCTAGTAAAAAATAAGATGAGTTGTTTTGGTTTCTTCATGTGAGAATCCTGAACTGAAAATAAATGAGAGCAGTGCACAACCACAGTACAATAAAGATGCTCTATATTTATCTGCTTGACTGAGTCCTTTGGCTTATCACACTTCTTTGCGATCTAGTACATTAGATATAGGTTAAGTGACAAGTTAATATTGTCACTTGGCCAAAACGTATGAATCATCTACATTATTTTTGTGTATTCTGTTTTATGATCATTTAAATGTATTTTACGCCTATGCGTTTCTATGTTTACGAACAGGCTCTCCTTGACATGTACACGATTCAACGAGAGATAGGAAAACTTGATGGAATAAAGGTCGGGCTTGTGGGAGATCTTGCTTACGGTAGGACAGTCCGGTCACTTGCCTATCTTCTGGCCAAGTACAAAGATGTCAAAATTTACTTTGTCTCACCAGAAACAGTGAAAATGAAGGTATATGTCAAATATCTGTGCAGAAGCTAGTTTTTTCTATAGGTTGCAGATTTCTTCCTTGATTACAGTCATCAATGAGTTCATAAAACACTGCTTCAATATCATTTTAGGATGACATAAAAGATTATCTAACTTCCAAAGGCGTTGGATGGGAAGAGAGTGATGATCTGATGGAGGTGGCTTCTAAATGTGACGTGGTATATCAAACCCGTATTCAGAAGGAGAGGTTTGGAGAGAGAATCGATCTTTATGAAGAAGCTAGAGGCAAGTACATTGTGGATGGGGATGTATTGAGAGCGATGCAGAAACATGCAGTCGTGATGCATCCTCTACCACGTCTTGATGAGGTAAGACTTGTCTCCACCATATTGCTAGTGTTTTGTTTTCAAAGTTGTGATGGGTTGCATCCTTTCAGATAACTGTGGACGTCGATGCGGATCCAAGGGCTGCCTATTTCAGACAAGCCAAGAATGGCCTCTACATTCGTATGGCCCTTTTGAAGCTATTGCTTCTTGGCTGGTAAAAGAAGCAAGGATTTGTTGAGGAAACTATTTCAATTTTCTCATTCTATCACTTTTTTTGTTTGAAAGTTGAGATTATGGCAAGGATTCAAGAAATGTTTGCTTGTGATTGTTGAGATATCATGGTATTATTTGGGCGTACACAAAAAAAAGTTGTTAGTCATCATATATAATTGAATATTATTGCAGCTACTAGGTGTTTTTTAAATAAGAAAACTGTACTTTCTCAATACAATTTTTTTTTATTTTGATCTATCCACCAAAATTAATTTTTATCTAAAATATCGAAACTATTCCATAAATCATAGTACTAATTTTAGGAATCAAAATGCTTCTTCTCATTTTAGGTGGTCCTTTTCAAGGCCATAAAAAAAAATCCAATCTCACTTGTTTATTAGAGTATTTTGATTGTTACATTTGGGTTAAAAAATACTCCTATGAAAAATACTATCGGCCCAGACCTAATAGGTGCCGACGCCATCGATCATCATTTGTGCAACCCTCGTCTTCCCCCTTCTCATACAGGTCTGCTGCATCTCATTCATCATCAAAGGTCAGAGTGTGTACAGGCGGAAGATAGAACAAAAATGAGTGCGTACAACGCATTTAAATCGAATGTTCCAGTTGCCTGGAGCCGTAATCTCTACATAACACTGGTTAGAGGAATTCCGGGCACGAGGAAGCTCCACCGCCGCACCTTAGAGGCCTTGCGCCTCACCAAGTGCAACCGCACCGTCATGCGATGGAATACCCCCACTGTCCGTGGGATGATCCAGCAGGTACTCTCTCTCTCTCTCTATTTGGTTGAATTAGTTGTGATGTTGCTTGGATTGAATTAGTACTACTCCATGTTTATATACAATTTTCAATGCAGGTGAAAAGGTTGGTTGTGGTGGAGACTGAAGAAATGTACAATGTTCGGAAGCAGAAAGACGCCACTCACCGAGCTCCGCGCCCGCCCTTGGTTGTAAATCACCAGCCTGCCTCGACTAATGATTCTTCGGCATAATTTTTCTGGTTAGCTCCTTTTTCTGTTGGTTTATTCAACTAATTCTTTGAAGATAGTGATAAACCATGTTTATTATGCATTTCTAAGTCTCGCTGGATTCTTTTGGGGTGAATTTTCAGTTGTCTTCTCACCTATAATTTCGTCAACATATAGTTTTAGGATCAGTGATATGTTTAAGAACCGAGTCATCATGATAATTTCTAGCGGATTTGGTTTGAGCTTTGCTGGAATTATTGATGCTTTAAGAGTTTAGAGTTAGTCCTAAAAGGTAAATAACAACAGTAATTGCTAGAATCACCTGAAGTATAGCTTTGATCCTAAATTAGTTATTCAGTCACTTTGCAGCAATTCATTACCCCAAACATAGCCATTCCTATACTTAAAACTTGTTCGGTTATTCGCAAAGGCAATAGAGAAAGTTGTCTTCACTTTTCCAGGTTTGAGTTTTTAAATGAAACTGGTCTATGCTGTTTCCAGCTTTAGTTGGTGTTAAGTTCTTTCTCTCACCCTCTCCCTTACCCTAGAAAGATCATTGATCTTGTTGTTATTGGGGGAAGAAAGCAGAATAATTGTGTTTTTTTTGTTAGGTTCAACAAGTGTTGCTATATCTGTTTTTGTTCCCTAGTTATTGCATTATGTAATACTGATATTTGAACCTGTGCCTATAGGTTATGTCATAATAAATTATCTCTATGAATGAGGACTGGTGGCATATTCGAAAGCAATGTTTAAGCACTGAACTGGGAGAACATATTAGTATTATTGCTACTTCTCAAGCTTTTATTTTCGTGGAGGCGTGACTCAGCTACAGAGGTGTTCTGACCAATGCGCTTCTACTGCTTGTTGGGAACTTTCTACTTCTGAAGCTTTTATTGTTGAAGACTTCATTTACTAGCATGATGGTAGAGATGATTTATCTTTAGTTGATGAGAATTCGATGTTTTGGCAATTGCAGTTGTGCTCATTTGAGTTTTAGGCACTTGCCTTGCTTGTTTCTGTACCTTTCTGTATCTTTTTTTTTGCCGCAGTTTCTGCTTTTGTTTGGTGATCATATGGTGTAGGTTTTCATAATTATTAAAACACTGAACTTCTTCATTGACTTAGATGCTAATGGGAAATATTCTAAGCTAGCACTTGCCATTGATGAACTTTAACTGGTAGAAAATTAGAAATTAGAGTGTTGATTTGCGCTAGTTGTTGCAACTTGCAAGGATCTAGCTTATCTTGTTAAAAAGCTAGTAATTAAGTACGTATATAGTGATGGTTTGTTTGATCATGATGTAGAATACGACTATTACTATTTCTCCACATTTTGATTGCCTACAGTTTTGCAATGCAAACAACTAGTGATGCCATTAGTTTCGCTCCCTTCCGGCTCTCTCGGTTTCCTCTCAAAATCACATGTAGCGCCAGCTAGCATAGTCGCCTGTCCTCCCAACCACCATCTTGCCTCTTCGGTGCTCCTCTTTTGCCAGATTGGGGACCGACACAAACAGAGGGGTTTCTGGGTCGGGTTGAATTGGTTTTTCTGAGAGGAGTGAGTTTCCTCCAAATACTGTCTCAGATTGAAAGGGGTCTTACTCTTGTTGTTGCGGGGAGTGAAGGATTTGACATTGCTATAGTTTCTCTCTCCATTTGCTCTCTCCTCCTATTGCACTCCATTCGTCTTCTTTAGGGTGCGTTTGATTAGATGAGAAGATTACGAAAATGATGGAAAATGCTTACATGGACCACCTTACCCACTGTTTGTTTGCATTAGTTGTTTTTTACTAGGCCCGTTTGAAAAAAGACGGCCAGCTCGAAATTAATGTTACCTACCCTAATTCAATTGGTAACACTAACCTATGCAAGAGGTGGTTTAGTGAGAGGGAGATACATTGTTCCACCAGAAAAACACCTCTTTTTCCCCTTTTACCCTCTCTCCACCCCCTCCGCTGCTCGAAGCCCACCGCCGGCATACAGCAAATCCGGCATCGCCGAGACGAAAACTCCATAAAGGTCGGTAAATCTAACCATTTTGTGGTTGCATATTACACTTTCGAGCTCCACGTTCTTCGTCGTAGGTAGATTTATTTACTTTTCCCCTTTTACCTCATTCGCGAAACCCAGCTCTCTCACCCCCTGCAAATCCGCGTTCGCCGTAGAGGGAAACTTCGAATATGCCGGAAGGTAAGTAAAAGTAATAATTTCATGGTTGCTGGGAGGCGGTGGAGCTGGAAGGAGGGGATTGGATTAGTGGGGATTCATCGACGACGACGTTAGGAGGTGGGAGGAGTTCTTGCTGAAGGTCTAGTGAGAGTGAATCTATCGGCGGTTCGGAGATGGCTCCGGCAGCTATGGAGGTGGTCACTGACGGAACCAGCAAAGGGCAAGCCCCCGCTCCGCCATTTCTACAGGTAGCATGTGCGGTGGGAAAATTATTGATTTTACATAATATTCAATTTTTTATTTATATAATGATGAAGATAATAGTAGTGAAAAACAGTTTTATCAATAGTATGAGAGAAAAGTTTTATACTAGTATTTAATTTTTTATCAGTATTTCTTAAGAAGATTTGAAGACTTAATCAATCAATATTGAAATTTTATTTAGTAGCATGTATTGATTTCTTATATTTATAATTTATTAATATTGTGTTTATATACAAATTAGTATTTTTAATAGTTTATTTTATAATATCTTTATGATTTATAGTATTTGTATTAATATAAAAATGTACTAATAAATTGAGGATAATTGTGTCATTTGCACACACAAAACATGTTTGCAGACCATATAACCAAACATTGGTTTAGGCCACATGTAGTAACTCAACTGAATGAATCAAACACACTTTTGTAGAGTATACACTACCACAAACATGAAGTTAGCAACACAACCCTTCAAAAAACTCTATGAGCTTCTCATCTAATCAAACGAAACCTTAGCAAGAATGGATTTCGAAATATAGCTGATCTCACAATTCTAACATATGCGATTTTTTTTATCTAATTTGACGCAAAATTAACAGGTGTAATTTGATAACATCTCTAAAAGCTTAGGTTGTTGCATTTAACTTTTTCATTGTAGTTTAGCTCTCAAGGCTCAAGCCACTTGAGTCAAATGTGGTTTGTAAAATTTGCAGGTTCCACGATATTAAAACAAACAAACACGTAATATACATATATATCATATATGCACAACATATTTAATCTCCTGAATAGAACACATTTATGTATATACAAAATTTATAATGCTATATCCTTTTGTAATTCATGATTTTAAGTTTTAACAATTTATCCCATCATCTTCAAGGGGATAAGGTATATAGAAAAGGTATATTACGTATTTACCTTCTTAAAAAGTGAAATATACCCTTTTAAAAAGTAATACATTTCAAAGGGAAAAAAGATATATAGAAAGGTAAATTATTTTTTAAAATTAAAATAATACTCGTAGTACGAAATGCATTAAAAACATAAAGAGTAATATCTTCTCAAATATCTTTCCCCATGAGAAGGATTTTTCATGAAAAGAAGGCAAATATGATAGTTATAAAATTTTACCTCTTCACTGATGGGAGGTAAAAAGATACCTCTTCAAAATGGGAAAATGTATAATACCTTTGCATACACCTCTTCCCTTGGAGAATAATTTTTCATGAAAAAAGATAAATATGGTAGTTATATTAGTATACCTCTCCATTTACCTCCCTCCTTTGAGATGCTCTTAGACGTTTTCTCAAAACAGACACAGACAAACTACTTTGGATCTCCTACTCCACTCCTCCTACTTCACCTACTCATAATAAAATAAAATAATATTATAATTTTAATAAGTGATGGTGGATTATTTTATTTTGATATGAGTATGGTGTAGGAGTGGAAGATGAGAAGTGGATTAGGAGATCCGCTCAGCATACAAACACATAATATAGCTTTGGATTAAAGTGCTTAATTAGGTCCAATGGGCCAAAGAATGGAGCCCGTTAGGATTTATCTTCTGTTACAGATCAGTTCTCTGTATACCCGCACCGCTCTCGCTCACAAACCCTACCATTTCTAATCAGGTTTCTCCCTCAACTCTTTACTTCTCTCTCCTCTAACTCTGTCGTCTGCGTTGTGTGCGTATGCATTCGATTAACCATCTTATTGGATTGAATTTTTGCTGATATGTTCTGTTTGGTTTTTATGTGCAGAGTTAGGCTGCGAATCACGAAGTTTTGAAGGATGAGGTGAGATTAAGCTTCAATTTTTGGTTATTATACTGTCGATCTTTTTTTTCACCGAAATGATTTGTACGAATTTTTTATATTGTTCTGTTACGAATTGCGTCCGCATTTTCACCTATATGAACGGACTAATGTGTAAATTTAATGTCCGAGGCAAAATTTGGGTGTAGTCTGAGTTTTTTGTCCAATTGTATTGAGGCGACAGCTATAAGCTATTTTTCACATTGTAAAAAATGGCTAATGCATTTACTGGTATAATTATTTGAGAAGATTGTTTGTAGATAGTTTTGTGGCGGGGCATGCTAATTTGGTTTCAACCATTATGGTTTTGTAGTAAGCTTCAGAGTGAAGTCTTGAGAGAAACTATCACTCAGATAGTAACCGATGCCAAGGAGAAAAAGAGAAATTTCACTGAGACAGTTGAGCTACAAATTGGTCTGAAAAACTATGACCCGCAAAAGGATAAGCGTTTCAGTGGTTCTGTTAGGTTGCCACATATTCCCCGTCCTAAAATGAAGATTTGCATGCTTGGTGATGCTCAGCATGTGGAAGAGGTGCAATTTCATTCTTTGCTTGTGTTCTTTGTTAGGAAAAGTTATTGTTGCACGTATTTGAAAAACATATTAGATCAAAGTCATCCATGTTCTTTCCCTTTTTTGTTCGAGACTAAAGCTATAATTCCAGTGTTCTGGATTGGTGGCGGAGGTGTGTTTTCTAGAGTTGAGGCAAAAGCATCATAATGATTTGTTGTTTATTTTCATATGCTTGTTTTCATTCATGCACAAGAAACTCCTTGATTGGTAGTTTAGTTGCCGCTACTTGTGATTATAGTCAATTTTTTTTGCTTAACCTCTGATACCATATGAACATCTCTTTAAGGTGAGCTCTACTAAACAAAACAAATGAATTATATCTATCATTCCATATATAATACTTTGTGATATCAGATTGGTCACTTCTGCTTTAGGAATTCAGCTCTGAAGATTTAAATGTTGTTTCTAGTTGGGTTTTACTTGATGTGCAAAACTGCAAATATATCTGCAGGCTGAAAAAATTGGTTTGGAGTCCATGGATGTGGAGGCTCTCAAAAAGTTGAACAAAAACAAGAAATTGGTGAAGAAGCTTGCCAAGAGGTATCATGCTTTCTTAGCCTCAGAGGCTGTTATCAAGCAGATTCCTCGTCTTTTGGGACCTGGTCTAAACAAAGCAGGTAATTGTTCATGTGCTCAGAATTGTTAGGTACTGCAAGGCACGGCAAACTTGTCTTGCATCTGGTTGTTTGAAGGCATTGAATCAGTAGTCTCTTTTTTAGCTTGCTTGTTAATCACTTTGTCCTTGAATGCAGGCAAGTTCCCTACACTTGTGACCCACCAAGAGTCTCTTGAGTCCAAGGTGAATGAGACTAAGGCAACTATCAAGTTCCAATTGAAAAAGGTGCTCTGCATGGGAGTAGCTGTTGGGAACTTGGACATGGAAGAAAAGCAACTATTTCAGAACATTCAAATGAGTGTCAACTTTCTGGTCTCTCTTCTCAAAAAGAACTGGCAAAATGTGAGTCCATATATTATAAACGATATTGATATCTATAAATATTTCTTCATATGGTGTTTGATCTTGTTGTGCCTTCTGATATTATTATCTTTTAAATATATATATGCTAATTTCAGACATGTTACTCTTATATCAGGTGAGGTGTTTGTACCTGAAGAGTACCATGGGCAAGCCGCAACGCATCTTTTGATTGGGTTGTTTTCTCTTTGGAGAGTTAGGAAGAGTGCAGTTTGTATGTGCTTTTTTGAACTTATATTATGTTTACATGGGAATTTTGGTCGTTTAATTTTGTAAGTTGAGATGCTTTTGGCCTATACTGGTATAGCGACATTTTCGTTAAGATCATAAGTTTGTTCCTCAGTGCTGCCCAATGCAATAATGTTGTATTAGAGCATACATGTCCGTGCTCTTGCCAACAAGCACGAATGTAGGCCCGGCCCCACTTTTTCTGCCTGCTCTTAGGCAAGAGCACAACACAAACATCCGTGCTCTTCCGCAAGGACGAGCACAATGGTCCCACCATTCCATTATTCAATTTAAATAAAAACATTTTCATAAAATTAAAATGCATTAAAAATACCTGGAATAATATTATAAAATACATTAAAAATTAAAAATTACATAATTAAAATCTTAAAAAATACAAATTACATAATTAAATTCCTAAAAATTAAAAATTATATAATTAAATTCATAAAATTAAAAAACCCTCTACTCGTGGCCGAATTTCGCCCACATGTGTTTGATTAGGTCTTCTTGTAGCTCAACCTGGGTTCGGGTATCGAGCATTGTGTGCCTTGTTTCGATCCTCTCACCCACCGTCGTATGCACCCCTCGGCGTGGGGGAGACCTCGCGCTTGAGCTTCCGGCTTCATCCTCGTCGTAAAAGCTAGCCGCCCTTGGTCCTTCGTCGGCTATAATCATGTTGTGAATGAGAGATGATTTGATGTGAAAAATGGATGATGAATGTGTGTATTTATAAATGGTTTTGGGGGAAAAATAAAAAAATTCAAAAAAGGGCAAAAAAACGGTCATTTTTTTGGGATTGTGATTTTTTTTTTTGGGTATTATTTCTGATTTTTTTTAAATGATTTTCCAACGGATATGCCGTTGGCCAATCAGAACGCGTCATGTCGCCTGCTCGCTGGCACGGACGTGCTCGATGCATCGAGCAGCGCCGTGCCAGCGGCAAGAGCGCAGCGGCGGACAGCGGTATCGCGCCGCTGGCACGAACGGACGAGCAATTGCTGAATGCTCTTAGTAGCAATTGCATTTACATCTTTGTACTCAATCTTCTAAATGGCCAAATTTCTCTATTACACAACATTTGACAAAACACCTTTTTATCGTTTTCAAACAAATTACTGAAATGATCACAAAACATTTGACAATACATTTTTGACGGAATATTTAAACGATAACATTGTTCTAGAGTTGTTTTACAACTAAATGTTCATTTTTTTTTGGAGGTGGAGGTACTTATAGATGAAAATGTGAATTTTGGGGGAAAAATTAAAAGATAAATTAAAAGTGGGGAGAAAACGTATATAATTTTTTGGGAAGTGGGAAAATATTTTTTTATATTTATTCGGATTTTAATTAAAATCCGATTAAAAAAAAGAAATTGCCATCGGCATTGCCGTTGGCCAATCAGGAAACGCCACATCAGCTGCTCGCTGGCACGGACGTGCTCGATGCATCGAGCAGCATCGTGCCAGCGGCGAGCAAGGCGGTGTAACGCCAGCGGCACGGACGCCGTCCGTCGGCGTGAGCACCGCTGTGGATGCTCTTAGTATCTATTCTTCAATTGTAATACAGTTACCCAAAATTTCTTAAAAGAATTAATTAAATGGAGAATATAGTCAAAAATAATAAATATGTTGAATTTTACTATATTGAAAATTAGTCCATTGTAATGGTACAAATCCTAAAAAAATATAAATATAAACAACCAAATTTTATACAACTAAATAAGGTTACATTACTAATTTGATGTATTAGTTATATATCAAACTAATAAATGTAGTTAGTGGCCTTTAGCCTCATTTTCAATTTTTTTATTTAAAGTATACATTAATTAAGTATATTTGATGGTTCCAAAAAAGTAAAAAATGTATACATAAATCAGTAATATATAACCATAATATTATGCACGTTCCATGTACTATATATGCATCCATATATTTTAATTAAGACTAAAGGCTCATTTTGGTCCTTAACATATTGCGATTTTTTATTTTGGTCCAAAACATTATCTTTTAAACTATTCGGTCCCTCACAAATAAAAACGGGTCACATTTGGTCCATTTTGGACAGTTCCGTCAAAATTTTGACGGAAATTCCCCCCTCCAGCATCTCCGTCGTACCATCACCTTCGGTCCTCCGCCTCCTCCTTCACCAAACCAATCCAGCTCCCTGCCACCGCACCATGCTCCAACCTCCTTCTCCGGCACGATTTCTCCTTCACCTATGGCCAGCCGCCGGTCCTCGCCGCCTTCACATCGCCGCCGCACTGCCCCTCCCCAAGCTCTGCCAAAATCGTCCTCGAGTGGACGGCGACGTGCAAGGACAGGCAATTCGACCGCATCTTCGGCGTCTGGATCGGCGGCGCCGAAGGCCTCCGCAACTGCACCGCCGAGCAATCCGCCGCCGGCATTATCTGGACGGTGAAGAAGGACGTCACGAGGTACTCCTCTCTGCTCTCCACAAACCAAACCCTAGCTGTTTATTTGGGGAATCTCGTCGATTCCACCTACATCGGCGTCTACCACGTCAACATATTACGAGAATTTGGTTTCCACCTTAGGGTTTCCGTCAAATTTTTTACGAAACCGTCCAAAATGGACCAAACGTGACCCGTTTTTATTTGCGAGGGACCGAATAATTCAAAAGATAATGTTTTGGACCAAAATCAAAAAATCGCAATATGTTAAGGACCAAAATAGGCCTTTAGCCTTTAATTAAATATATAAATAAATCAATTTTTTCTCAAATAAACTAGTTTTTAGTTGTACAAAATTTAATGAGATAGAGTTACTGTTAAATGCTAACACTAAATATATTTAAAAATGATACTACTAGTTGTCATAATACTTTATTAAATACACAATTTGCAGAATGATTGTCCGCAGTTACAGCTAAAAGTGGCGCATACGGCCTTCCTAGTCGGCTACACAACTCCTAGTCTCCTACCCATTACGACGTCCCAAGAGCCGCCTCTTCCTTCTCCTTTGATTCAATCATGATTAAAGTGGAGTAGTTTTGACTTGATTTATAATTAGTAAAATCACTATAGATTATGTGGGTAAAATCAGAATCTATTCAATTATGATTCATTAAATTTTCTAACCAATACACATATCCGTATATGCGGATCTACTCATCTACCCCGTGTTTGAGTTTTATCTGTAAAAATTCAATCTTTTTTAATTATAAGGAATATTAACCACTCTTTCTTTCCTTTCATTGATTATTAGTATTATTACAAGTCTTCCATAAAATTAAGAAACCCACTAGGGTAGGGTCCCTACGTATGCGACCTTCCAACTCCGACAGGGGGTGTTTGATTTAGACTGGCTTTATATTTTAATCAAATTGATTTATCATTTATTTCATTAAAAAATCATGTTAATTATTTTTGTTAAAATTTTTGCATGCAACAATGTATCTCAAGCCATTCCTTCAGTACATGTTATTTATTCATTTCACCAAAAAAAAACGGATAAACTAAAATAAAAATGAATTAGTTATAATATTTGAAAAGATTATATTAGTAGAAACCATCTTTAAAAAATAATCTTCGATTGTTTAAAATTATGAATATTCTAGAAACAGGCAAAATGTAATATACTGCCTATAAATAGATGGCAATTGCACTCAGAATTCTTTAAACCCTTATTCCGTCTCCCTCGGTTTCTCCGTTGAAGAAGAAGAAGCGCCGCCTCATTTCTGAAGCACTGTATCACATTAGATTTGTGTATGTCTTCATTTAATCTCTAGATTTTTCACGCCTTCTTCGATTAGCTATGTTTGCATATGTTCGTTTTGTGCTGAATCACTTGCTAGTTTCTTTCAGTCTTGATTTAAGTTTTCCTCTATGTTCTGTATCTGCTCTGTTTTATGTTTCTGGTTTAGTTTCTGATGCAAATCGAGAATTAGAATTTTTTGCAATTTAACCGTAGATCCATGTATAAATCACGGCGAGCTGTTTTTTGCATTTCCAAATATTTAACACTGTTTCAGAGGAGCCATCAAAATGAGCATTGTTTGATTACGATTGGGATTCACTTCTCTGTAATTGCATTCTCGAAACTTGTTTATTTATCAATCTAAACTTTTTTAATATTGATCTTATAAAATCATCATTGCTCTGGTAAAATCTGTTAGATGTTAAATTCACATCTTAAGGTTATTGATTTTTTTATACTGAGTTGTCAGTCTGAAAATTGGTATCTAACCTAAGCATCCTGAATAGTTGCATTTTCTCGTTTTTTGTTATATCTTATGTTCGTCACGACTATCTTCATTCGAACTCTCATTGTTTGCTGTGATTTGCTGTTATTGTTCTCTCAAATGTGAATTTTGGGGGAAAAATTAAAAGATAAATTAAAAGTGGGGAGAAAACGTATATATTTTTTTGGGAAGTGGGAAAATATTTTTTTTATATTTATTCGGATTTTAATTAAAATCCGATTAAAAAAAAGAAATTGTCATCGGCATTGCCGTTGGCCAATCAGGAAACGCCACATCAGCTGCTCGCTGGCACGGACGTGCTCGTTGCATCGTGCCAGCGGCAAGAACACAGCGGCGAGCAAGGCGGTGCTGCGCCAGCGGCACGGACGCCGTCCGTCGGCGCGAGCACTGCTGTGGATGCTCTTAGTATCTATTCTTCAATTGTAATACAGTTACCCAAAATTTCTTAAAAGAATTAATTAAATGGAGAATATAGTCAAAAATAATAAATATGTTGAATTTTACTATATTGAAAATGAGTCCATTGTAATGGTACAATCCTAAAAAAATATAAATATAAACAACCAAATTTTATACAACTAAATAAGGTTACATTACTAATTTGATGTATTAGTTATATATCAAAATAATACAATTGAATCAGTGCTATCCTTTGATGTCATTTGCAACAAGGCATACATCCCATACATTCAATAATATTCGTTCCTGCATTTGCGTTCACTTGATTTTTTATACATTCATGAAAATTCTGCATTTGGGTGTTTGGGTGTTGCCAATATACTGAAATGGTATTCCTTTCAGGAGGAAATGGCGACTGCACGGGTGCCTACCAACTCCCTGATCACCAGCATGGCACAAAACCAGAGCGCGAATCCTTTTATCAGAATCCCAGCCTCGTTGGGGTCTGTGAAGAGCGTCACCAAAGCCTTCGGCCTGACAGCAAAGCCATCATTCCGGGCTTCTGCAATGGCTACATATAAGGTCAAATTGATTGGAGCAGATGGTGAGGAGTGCGAATTTGAGGCACCTGATGATTGTTACATCCTCGACTCTGCTGAATCTGCAGGAGTGGACCTGCCTTACTCGTGCAGGGCTGGCGCGTGCTCCACCTGTGCAGGCAAGATTGTGTCGGGCTCTGTGGATCAGTCGGATGGCTCGTTTCTTGATGACAACCAGATGAAGGAAGGGTACCTGCTCACTTGCGTTTCCTACCCCACTTCAGATTGTGTGATCCACACTCACAAGGAAAGTGAGTTGTATTGAAATTGTGTGTTGTTTTGCTGATGTTTGGGCTTGTTAGAAACTATGAAGGAGCACAGCAGACTCAGTTGTTCCCTCAGTTGCAACTTGTAATAAATGTTGTGCATTATCGTGAAATGAGTAATTTCAGCTTCTCGATTTATCTTGTTTCTTATTCTTATTATTGAAAGATATAGGAGAATTTGGTTTGAATAATAGATGTACAGTAATTTGATAAAATAATCAAATATAACTAGTCGTGCATCTAGTTACTCAATTGTGTTAGTAGTACTTATCACCACCAAGTTTGGGTGATTATTTTTAATCCTCCAATTATAATAAAAATGTTTCAAAATATATTAGCTTTGTTTGTTCTTAATTTACATCTTTTTGCTTGATTTCAAAAGAATGTAGAAATATTATATCTAATCAGTCTTGCAGTTTATCCTACAACTACAATCAATCCATTTGAACACACAATCAAATAATTAACTCTATTAAGTTATTAAGGGTTTAGGGTTTACAAATTATAGATGTAAATGGCACTGCATCTACTTGTCGATTGGGGATGACAAATTGTACATGGTGTATGGTTATTAAGTAAACTATTAAAAATCTAATCCAATAAAATTAAATTCGAATTCAATTGGCTAAGGACTATTAAATAAAAAAAGATTAAAAAAGTATCAGGTGTGAGTATGCATTGAGTACTAGCTACTAGGTGTACTTGTATGAGAAATTGGATCGGCATAAAACCAGATGCATATAGCAGTTTGGGATATTTCAACAGTCTATGACGTGGTCACCTATTTGCGCAATTAGGGTGTCCACTATAATGAGGCGCGGCTATAGCCGCGCTGGGGAAAAAGCGGGGCGGAAGCGGGGCGGGTTATAGTGGGAAGGGTGTCCGCCGCGGGGGTGGACGCGGCGAGTGGGGCGAGATGCGGCGGACGCGCGATAGCCGTGTGCGCGGCGAGGACGCGGCGGGGGTGCAATAGCCGCGCCTATAGG
The DNA here is from genome assembly GCF_004379255.2 of Salvia splendens. Taxonomy (NCBI): domain Eukaryota; kingdom Viridiplantae; phylum Streptophyta; class Magnoliopsida; order Lamiales; family Lamiaceae; genus Salvia; species Salvia splendens. The sequence continues at coordinate 5,780,079 of NC_056039.1, forward strand.
CGCGGCGCCTATAGTGGAGACATTAGCCGCGGCGGTTGCATGCGATTTTTTATTTTTTATTTTTTCACTTCAATTCACCTATAAATACACCCCACTCCATTCATTATTTTCACACCATTCAAACACAACATCTATACAAATTTCTCTCACTACAATTTGGGGTCGGAAATGAACAATTTGTGGAGAGACAACTGGAATGCTCTGATTCAACAGGTGCAACACCATGCCGCCCAGGAGGTAGCGGCCCGTTTGGCAGAGGAGGCGGAGGATGCGGAGGATCCGATCCCTCGCACCATTACTCATCGGCGGACAATCCCACGAGACTGTATAGTCGGCTTCAATGTAGTGTGTGATTGTGTAAACTTGATAGTGATTTGTACTAGATTCAATGTAGTGTGTGATTTTAATTTTAAATATAATTTAGTGTGTAATCCTAATTTTAATTTTAATTTGTATTTTATTTTTATTTTTATTTTTTATTTTTATTTTTATTTTTAATTCATATAGTCGGCTTCTTCTAATTACGTATAGCCCGATAAAGTTGTTCATAATTACTTGAAATATTATAAAATAAAAGTTGATTATAAAATTTTGGGGCTATTGGAGGTGTCCACCATAGTGGCGGACACAAAATTTTGGGGCTATGGACAACAAAATTGGGGCTATTGACAAAAACTGGGGCGGGGCTATTGGGCGTGTCCGCCTTATAGTGGACACTCTTAGGTCGGGTTGTAAATATCACTTTTTCTTATCAATTAAATAGTAAATATCACATGATTATTTAGTGATTGCTACAAATCAAATTAGAGAACTAGTTCTGGAAGACTAGTATGTTAGAAAAGAGAACTCATTTAATTTATAAATTTCATATCAATTACTCTCACAATTGACATGGACATTGAGTCCGCAAAGACCACAACAATTATCCCTCTTAAAGATTAATGTCCTTGTTTGTTACGGTTGATTCTTTGCCTAATTACGACTTTGATCACGATTGTGTACCGCAAACCATCTCTAAGAATTGTTTAAATTCACAATGAAAGTACCAATATTACAAAGGACAAAAAATTCTGTGTGAAAAATTGAGTTTGTAAAAATGATCCATCTTTAAATAAATTTAATTAATAATCATACAATAGTTGAGGGGTGCAGTAAATTATCAACGGCAAGAATAAAAGCCAACGTGTCGATTTGTGATTGGGGTCTCTTACGCTGTCCCGTCGTTTAACCATTTCCGTTCACTTGACAGAAAACTGAAACCTCGAATAAACCTCTCCCAAATCACCTCCAATCCGAATCGGCGATCCGGATCCACAATGTCTGTCCGCCCGACCATGACCCGATTCCCCCTCAACCCGGCGGAGCAGGAGGCCTGCGGCGTTCCGTGGGGCATGACGGTGGCGCCGTTCGCCGCCATGGACGAGAACGGCATCGCGCCGGTGTACGGATCCAACGGTGAGCTGCTGCCGCGATGCGAGAATTGCTGGGCCTACTTCAACACCTACTGCCAGCTGGATCAGTGGTCGTGGGACTGCTCCCTCTGCGGCACCACCAACGGCCTCTCCACGCAATCCATCGCCCAATACTCGTTGCCAAATTCCTGCGCGGAGAATATCTCCTCCTTCATCGACCTCGAATTACCTCGTAATTCCTCTATTGCTTTCTCCAGCTCTTTGTTGTGATTCTAAGGCAGTGGAATTGCTGAATTTTGATTCTCTCTCTTTTTTTTTTTTGTGGTTGGTGATTCATTACGACCTTTCCTTTCGTCAATCTATTTAACAGTCATGACGCTGAGAATTTCAATATGAACTAATGATTACATTCTAGATAGTCTTTCTGAGATTGAATAGATATCCTCATTTACAAGGTCTACTAGCTTTTCAGTGTGTTGGAATCAAATCCTATTAGTATAATTGATTATAGGTTGCAATAATTTTTATGCTATAGGATTGCATCTAATATGGAGATATAGGATTACCTTGGCCACATTATTTATACGTATAATAATGTGATATCACCAGTCTTCACTTCTTTGCGTTTTATGAAATGTATTACGTCATAAATATATTCAAACTGTTGAAGTAAAGTGCAGGAAGATAATCTCAATTAGCTTGTTATTGTGTGCAAAGTTGTAATTCATAAGCTTGCACCTTCCTTTCATTATAAATGTGTTTTCCGGAAACTGTGGTTAGGTTGTTTTGTGTTTTTCATTATTCATTTCGTTGTGGCAGAGGAAGGATCCGAAGAAATGAAGGCAAGGCCAGTGTATGTTGCTGCTGTTGACCTCTCTTGTAAGATTTTGTATAACCCTATTGCGACAGTTGACTGCTGTATCTCAATTTGTATCAAATACTATATAAGATAAATAAATCTTTCGCACTCGAGTTTGGGGATGAAATGGGTCTCTGTTGTTGAGTACAAATTGTACAGGGATCTCAATAGTGGGTATGTTATTGCAAATAATGTCAGGAAATAATGCTTTGGGGTTCAAAAGCTCAAACTCTGTTATAAACTGTAGAAGGTAGGAATGAATAGATATCCCATGCTAAATGAAGGCATAAGTGGATGCTGTTATTAGGATAGTATTTGGTGAAGAAGATGTAACTTGAACAGTCTATCCAAAAAAAACGTTAATGCGTGAATTATAGACTAGTATTACTATCATTCTTGACCAATCATGTATGTTAATGCGATTTCAGTATGACTAACATTTGGTCTCCTTGAATTGTCTTCTTCTGCAGCATCAGAAGAGTTTCTAGAACTTACTAAAAGTGCTCTTTTAGCAGCATTGGAAGGTTTGTTATGTTTCCATCTCCTATTCAAGTTGCTGTTACTAAAGTGAATTCTAGTCTTAATCTCGTAATTTTGCAGCACTGGGGCCCGGGTCACTTTTTGGTCTTGCTACATTCAGCCATAAAATAGGCTTGTATGATGTTCAAGGGCCCATTCCAGTAGTCAAGAATGTCTTTATTCACCCAGAGTCTCTTGAAAACCTAACAGTGGAGCTTGAGGATGTTATGCCACTGTTTTCATTTCTGGCTCCAGTATGTACATTGATGGTGTTTGTGTTTTCATCCTTTTTATCATTTCATTAGACTATATATGTGCTAGTTTAGACTTTGAAGTATTTTATTTGAGTTGTGGTAGGGTTGAAGCTTTGGATCTTGACTAGTCAGTACTCACATGTTTAAATATCAATGTTGTAGGTGGACACGTGCAAAGACCTTATTGCATCTGCCCTTGAAACTCTAAAACCAACAACTTCCTGGGAACGGACTACAGCTGCTGGTCAAGGAGTAGATGGTGTTTTACTTGGTGGGCGAGGATTTGGGGTTGCAATGGAATCTCTGCTCAAGTATCTTGGATCGGAGTATGGGAATACATATGCGCTGGGTACAATAAATCTATCCACGATTCCTGTAAATCATATTTTGTAATTGACTAATTTGTTTGCTTCCATTTTCTGCTTCTGGTACTTTGGCCTCTCATTTATATGTTTACTGGATGCCCTGACCTAGTCAGGACTTCTAATTCTTCTCCCTTTTGCTTCTCCCTCTGGTGGAATGCAGCCAGAGTTTTTGCCTTTTTATCGGGTCCTCCGGATTATGGTCTTGGCCAGCTAGACACCAGACGATACGGTGAACAATATGCTAGTAAAGGAGAGGACGCTGATCGTGCTTTACTCCCTGAGCAGACTCCATTTTATAGAGATTTGGTAGTTTGTTTGGCTTAACGAATCGCTTAAGAAACTGGTAAAATAATAAAGTGATAAGCTGAAAATTTGTGCTTCACAGGCTGCTGTTGCTGTTCAAGCTGGTGTATGTGTGGATCTATTTGCTGTTACAAATGAGTATACTGATCTAGCATCTTTGAAGTTTTTAAGCATCGAGAGTGGAGGCTCTTTGTTTCTATATTCAAGTACCGATGATTCAACACTTCCTCAAGATATGTGAGTTTCAAAGTTATACCTGAAGATGATTCTTGTAGATGATATTAATTTCAGATTATCTTGTAATAGCCGGGAATAAACTAAATCAATTTATGCTTTTCCTTTTCAATTAGACACTTAGATGATATATATGATGTGATTGCAGGTACCGTATGTTAAGTAGACCATATGCTTTCAATTGTGTTCTACGTGTCAGGACATCATCTGAATTTAAGATTGACCATTCTGTAAGAATTGGCTATTCCAGTTAGTTTTGAATTGTTTTTTCCGTTTTTAAACTCTTACAACATGTCTCCCCATTTCTGATGCTACAGTATGGGCACTTCTTCCCAGACCCAGAGTATGAAAATGTTCAGCACATCATCTGCTGCGACTCTTTTGCCACATATGCCTATGACTTTGATTTTCTGACTGAAGTTGGATTTTCACTGTAACGCGAATACTTCCTTTTACTTATCTGTTTTCTTATGTAGTTCTCAAGTGTTTTTTTACTTAATTTTTTTCTCGATTTTTTGCTTTGTACATATTGTCAACATGTTACAAACTTACCATGAAGTTGATGTGCCCATGAAATTTGATATGCATAAAATAATTATGTGATATTGGTCGTTCTCTTTTCTGTTGGCTTAGATTCATAGCTCCTTTTTCTTTTTTATACTTTTTAACCGTGATTCATCTTAAGATATCCTACTCAATTCATTTTCATTCACAGTTGATGTAATATTGACTACAACTAAAGTTCCTTCATGAATATGGCATAAAATCTAATTAGTGTAATTGGAGACCCCATTATTTCTCTGATTCCCAGCCCCCGAGGAAGTTGGGGCAGAAACATCTTTTCCCTAAACCTTTCCCTTTCTGCTAGAGTTCAAATTTTTTTCTGGCTTGCTGTTTTCATTAAGGTGCAGTCTAGTATGCTTTTGCAACATCCCTCATATATCTTGTAGTCCTTTATTTGTGCTCTTGCATTCTCTTGAACTCGGGACTTGATCAATATGTAAAACCATTTGTTTATAACTCATGTAGAACTTGATGGATGACAATATTCCAACGATTTCTCAATTCCATTTCGTCTCTAAATTTTCAATGCTGTATTTGTGTATTATTCTGTATAAAATTCGACAATTGATAATTTTCTGCAGGCATAGCAAAGAACGCCCAACATTACAGATTGCATTTCAATACTCAGTGGTTGTGCCTCCAAATGAACTGTCAGTGTCAAGTTCAGGAACTTCAAGGAGGTATGCTTCTTTTTGTGCAGTTGAAGCTTTCTGATCATAATAGTAATGATCCTGAGTACCAAACCTTGGATGAGTTCTGGAATAAGAACTATGTAATGTGTTGATTCAGCAGAAAACAACATGTTCACTGAAATTCATGATATACAGGAAAGATTGATAAACTGTTTCGGAACTTGTGAATCTAGTGATTTTCTGGTCAGTAGTTTTCTAAGCAGTTTAAACACATCCATGGATTGAGCTCAGTGTAAATGCAGTTTAACAAAAATAGTTAAGGTGATTGTTAGGGTTGTGTCAATGACAATAATGGTGGTTGAGAAAAAACTCCGGGCTCTGATAGTTCCACTTAATTTCAAAATGCTCCATTCAGTCATTTTTAAATTGCTTCTGTAAAATCTGATTATGAATGTAGTTATACAAGAAATTCAAAGTTAAATCCGATTCTCAATTATGGCAAGAACTAATTCCAGTGGTCACATAATGGTATATTATTCGCATAAAAAACTGATATAGCTGTTTAATTATTTACAGTGTAGGTTTTTAAATATTTCTGTAGGCTTTTTTTGTTCCTATCTTTCTGGCTTAGCTTCTCGTGCACACTGGCTGTGAATAATGAAATGTTGAAAATGTGAGTGCTGATGTATATTTCTGCTGGATTATGCCAAGTGAGGTTGATGCTGCTGACCTTGCAATTCCGATAGTGCTGAAGTTGACTTAAATGGCCTTGTTTAGATTATGCCAATGCGTTAAAATGATTAACTTTTGTAATCATCCACGACTTCTATAGTTTCTCATTTTTGGATCTTATACATCTTAAAATGGGTATTCTCACACTAAGAGCTCCTTGTACCCCTATAAATTTGACCTGTTGAGGACTGGGTCATTACTTATATGCTACTTGCTTTTGCTGTTGTTTAAAGAGCCTTCGCCAGTGCTTTGAGTTTTACAACATGAGGTTCGGATGATCAAGTTTATATATGTATGATCTACGTTCATGCAGAGATACATATTCCCTGCAAAGGAGACTGAGGATTAGAACTGTACAATTTGAAGCTGCTCGCAATATCAACGAGATTTATGATACTGTGGATCCTGAAGTCATTCTCTCCATACTTTTTCACGAGGTAAACTCTAATTTCCGGAAGGTTGTGGTTGCTATCTATACCTATGCATTTTGTAAGCTTGGGAGCGACAGGAGAGGTGAGGATTTTCAGATTTGTGTCATATGTACTGCAGTTTTAAGCAAGTGTCGTAAGATTCATTTCATATTTTGTCCTATGCATGCGTTTGTTGAAGATTGTGTCTGTGTACTGTCGACGTCTGCTTGGCTGAGTTATAATCAAATATTTGGATTTGATCTTCCCTACAGAGGAGTATGCTGATGGCTGATACATTTATACTGACTCAAGTTATTTTAATGTTTTGTTCTTTAAAATTCTTATTAGGTGATTTTGTCTTCGCTAGAGCAAGGAATTCGGGAGGCTAGGGTTTTACTGCATGAGTGGCTTGTAAATCTTGTCGCTCAGTATAATGATGCTTTCAAGCTTGTTGAACATGGAAGAGGAAGTTTAACAACTTCCCGTGTCGATGTTGCCTTCAGCCAATGCCCTCAGCTGCAATCTTTGCCCCGCTTAATTTTTGCTTTACTAAGGAATCCTCTTCTTCGGTTTCATGAAGAAGGTGTTCATCCAGACTATCGGATATATCTTCAGTGTTTGTTCAGGTATGCAGGACCTAATCATTTGCATCAACCTTCAGTGGTTGTATAATGGCGCCATCAAGCTTTATAAAACTCACAACTATTTCTGATGCAGTGCCCTGGAACCTTCTTCACTTAGCCGTGCTATATATCCTTCGTTGGTGTCGTATGAATCTCCAGAAAAACAAGCATTCCCTCGCCATTCCCTGAGCCGCGCTGCACTACTAACAAGTGGCAGCCCAATTTTTTTCCTCGATGCTTTCACAATGCTCATTGTGTTCTATTCCTCCACAGCCGACGCTTCCCTTCCTTTCCCTCCGCCCCAGGATTGTAAGTGAACGTCTATTTGCCTCTCTCTCTCCTTCATTTGGAATTATGATTGCTTTCACATTTGCTAATAAACGATGCCTAACCAGGCCTTTTGAGAAGAAGCATCAACAAACTGAAGCAAGAGCGGAGTATTACTCCTAAACTGATATTTATAAGGGGGGGGAAGGACGATGCGACGGTGTTCGAGAACTATCTTATCGAGGAACAGGACGTGGAAGGAAGTGGGTTCAATAGTGTTATGGGTTTCGTCTCCTTCCTCGACGAGATCAACCAAGATGTGCTAGAATATATCAACAAACCAAATGGTAAATAGTGTTAGAATACAGGAGTTGGAATACAAAATTGGTAATTGTGGATACAGAAGGTTAGTTCCCAAATAGAGAAGCAGAATCGTCGTCGTCCATGGGAATTATGTTGTTAATGATGTAATGACTTTACTGTAATGCTTTGTTTATTTTTCAGGTTCTGTATTTTGTAATATTAGACCGTGGAAGGAGTTGATTATTTTGGGATTCCAGATTCCAATTTCTTTTCTCCTTTGTATAATTGTACTCTTTTTTTTTTTTTACTTCTCTTACCATCAGCCTACATTTTGGCCGATTGCAAGAATAATCTTTTGTACGTGACTTTTCAAATTAATCAACTCCCCCGCATGAAGGCGAACCCTACCTTTCTTGATTTTTGTTAGTAATAATACAACCTTTATAAACAATACACTATCTGACCTTTTCAATTATTTTCATTCTGGTTTATTTATTAGGTTAAATTCTAAATTTAAAATATAAATAATTGGATAGAAAGTCACGATTTACCTCGTCTCGTCTGAGAGGTGTGAGGGATGTTGGCTATTGAAACTATAAATAAAATACTTTCTATACGTCAATATTTGTTATTAGTTTTCTTTATAGTCCATTCTCCATTACTTGTCAAATTCATTTTTACTTACTTTTTTTTAATTCATCCTACGTTCCACTAACTTATTTTATTTATATTTTATTATAAAATTAATACTCTCCATGTCCTATTAAAATTGAAACATTTTTTTAGGTTGTCCCAATTAAAAATGAAACATTTCTTAAAATGGAAACAATATCATCTTTACTTTTTTATCTCTTTTATTTACTCTCTCTTCAATAATTCACAAAACAACACTACATAAATCTCGTGCCGTAAACCAAATATTTCATATTTAATGAGACAGATGGAGTATATAAAAGTAGGACTCACATTCTACTTAACTTCTTCAATCTACTTTCTATTTCATTATTTAAAATCTCTGTCGGATCAAAGTGTGACAATTAGTAGCAGAGAGAAGGATTAAACTGAAACCATGATATAAGTGTTATAAGTATCTCATCCAATATAAATTTGTTTTAGGATGGAACCCCATTAATTTCTATTATGCTATCATAGCAGATCATTGACTGGCAAAAATTAACTAGTCAAACAATATATTTGGACAAAAACAATTGAAACCACTATAAATTTATTGAACCTTTCCTCCTATCATCAATTAATTTTCTCCTATCATCAATTGATTTTAGAAAGAAAATCATTGATTTTTTTTAGAGGACTCGGTATATGATGTTCATCTTTTCATTTTTTTAATAAACCATTTGCTTCAAATGAAGTCATTATGAAATGTTTTTTGCTGGCGAATTTATGTCTAACTTTTTCTTAATATTTTCATTCCCTGACCAATAAAAATGCATGTCATAAAAATAATTTATATATGTTAATGGGCCTAACTATACGGGCTTACATTTTGGCCCAATTCAAGAATTAAGCAAGTAAGCATGTCTTTTTGCTCGTCTTTTTTATATTTTTAATTTAAAAAGGCATTCTGAATCTCTCAACACAACAAATACCACACCTGGAGAAAAAAAAATCATCATTCTGAATCTCTCTCTTCAATCTCTCTGCATTTTAGGTATTTACACACGAAATCACATGCATTTATCCTTACCTATGCGTTATCCAGATTCATTCCAACTGTGAATCTCTTTTCTGTTCTAATCGCTTCATTTTTTGTGAGTATAATTTTCGAATTTTAGGCGGTGCTTGTGTTATGCTTACCGACTCGGATTTGTATGACATCCATCTTCTGTTGATCGTCATTTACATTTTCTGCATTGTAGTTTCCTTAATTTTTAAATAATTTGGTTAGTTGGCTCTGATTTTTATGTATCACGGTATGTAATTTTATCTTGTTTCAAAGTAACATGCACACTGTTTCCATTTCATTTGCATCATTTTGTTACTTGATGTTATTGTGTATACTCAGATTACAAGGCGGCATCTGATGCCTACCTATAAATATTTTGTGTGCGTCTAAATTATGTTGGACTTTACTTTTTGTGAAATTCAGAGGATTCTCTCGGCAGTTATTTTTTTTCTTATGTATTCGTGATTATCTTTTCAATTTGATGGAGTTTTCAAGTGTCACAATGAATCATTAGTGGTAGTTGATCTATCTTTCGATTCTTTCCTATTAAGTTAACTTTGATCTTGTGATGGAGTTGCTGTTGAAGAGCATAAATGTTTTAATGGTTTGTTGATGCATATTTTGTACTCCGTATTTGCTTTGTTCTAAATGAGGTAGAAAGGTTGAATTTATCTCCATTTCATTGCTGTTGAATGCTTCTTCTGACTATTATGAGTTGAATCTTTTGATCCGATTGATGGGTTCATTGGAAATTAGAATATGGTCTTTCTGTGGTCTGGACACAACTACACATGTACCGTTGCCCTCCCACTACATACTAGTTTTTTCTCTTCTTTTTTTTGACGCATGTTTTCTGGTTTATAAGCTTTTCCGGTAAACTGTTCACCAACAGCTATCTGTCTTGAAACTGGAGAAATTTCTGAAAAGGGACAAACAGCTGCGGCTGCCTTGTTTTTTTAATAATTAGTTCTGAACTTAAGAGTACTATATAGCCTAATTTTTTTTATGACTGTTGTCTTAACTGAGTGGTGTGTAAAGACGAGGCTTTCAATTGCCAATACTATGCAATATTATGTGATCTGCAGCAGTTTGGGCTAAATATGCGTAGTGCTAAAAATTGACAAAATATATGTCAATGCTATAATTCTTTAGTTAAAGGGCATTTACAACACTGGATTACTTAGTTAGGACAGTTGAACCTCCTCTTTTGCTGACATGGGCCATGTTTTTCAGAAGAAAACAGGTTGAACTCAACCTTTCTGTGTATCTGTTGAGCATGCAATTTTGGCCTGGTGAAGTAATTTTTGTAGTTCAGAAATTTATGCACCTTACTGACTGAAAATATCTAAGATACTATAGTTAAATTGTTAATAAACTGATCTGTCACATTGTGGGTTTCACCAAAAGTTTTATGTTGACAGGAAAATATTGCGTCTCCATGGCGACTAGAATGGCTGCTAGACACATCTCGCGCAGGCTATCAAGCAGTGGCAAAGTCCTCAGTGAGGAGGAGAAGGCTGCCGAAAATATCTACATTAAGGTGAACTTTTTTTTGGGTATCGCATATTTAGATGTAGGCTTCACCAGCATATTCTCTTGTGGCTGTTTTTCAGGCAAGTTGCGTTTAGCTCATCTTTCTCAGCTCTCTTGTCAAGAAACTAAACAACTTGCCTTAGAAGCTTTAGATTCCTAACCACATAGCTGAAATTACATTAGGTATTGAATATGAGAGCATAGTTCACATTGTTCACAAGCAGTGGGCTAATTGATGATGGTGTGGGTTAAATTGTGACTAAAAAGTCATGGAATTTGAATCCTACTGCCTTATAGCTCAAACGTAGATCATATGGTTTGCTTCTTATGAATCTGATTTCTTACTGCCGTAGGTAGATGTTACTTGTGGTCTTATTTTTTTTTGAGTGGGTGCTTATACACGGTATGGCTGATTACTTTCTGTTTTCCAGAAAGTATTGTGCATACTTGGTCACATGCTTGTGACTGTGATTCAATAAGTTTTTTAATGATCTTGCATACTACAAAACTTTACAATTTTTTGCAGAAAATGGAACAAGAGAAGCTGGAGAAGCTTGCTCAGAAGGTAGACATATCTATATTGCACAAAGTTAACTAAGCTTGTCCCTAATTTTTTTTAATACGCTTAGATGTTCCCTCGCCATGATTAAGATAGTTCGATACGAGTTTCTTTTGATCCTGTGAAACACCACACACAGTCACATTTATTAGGTTGTTTTCTTGTGAATAACAATATATCCCAACTCATCATGCGTTAGGGCCCAGCATCCGGGACCGTAGCTGATGCTAAACCTAGCAGCGGCAGCGGCACCTCTGAAACTCCTAATGTTTCAACTGACAAGCACAGAAACTACGGTGTTGTTGTTGGCATCGGTACCGCTTTGGCTGCCTTTGGATGGTACATGGGTTCAAAGAAGAAACGAGTTGAAGTACAGGACTGAGAAGATATCAGGAGAGTGAAAGCCATATGTTGGCGAAATAATATCAGAACTAACTCCATTGCATTTGGTTTATAATCATAAGTAACTCCGAAATATGAGAATTCGGCTCTTCTGCTGCCTGCTTGCAACACTTTGGTTTTAGCTTGAGATGGCTTTATTTTGCTCATTCCAAGCTAAAATTTATATGCACATACTGTTTTCAAATTTAGCAAAATCAATGTCATTTAGCTTGTAGCCACGGCCACTCATTTTACGCGATTGCATAAGTGATGTGGCAGACCTTGATTGGTTTGCTCTGGATTGGCATAATATCTGGTCTCACCATATATACCAAAAGATATTTAAGCAAGCGTTTTCGTCGTGTTCTGGTACTTGCATATGGACGTCACAAAATGACCGCCGCTATTTTTCACCAGCGAAACAAATGACTATTTGCGCGCTGATTTGTAGAAAGGAGAAACAATCAAACCATGAAATTGCTATGCCGATTCAAATACAAATTGAATAAATGAAATCTAAGAGCTGAAAACAGAACGTACAAAGGATTACGTGGTTCGGCTATAAAGCCTACATCCACGGAGAAGATGGGCCTCTTTTATTCACTGACTCTCAAAATGAGATTTACAGAGGAAGAATACCGTCAATTCATATTCAAACTATCACAATCTCTCAAGAACTCTCTTGCTCTCGAATGATCTTGAAGAATATGATAATCTCACAAAGAAAGGTAAAATTAACCCTAACTGATTAACTAACTCAAGAAATTGAATCAGAGATATGTATATACTCTCCATGGCTTACGGTTTTAGCTCAAACTGATCAAGTGAGCTGATTCTTCTTCAACATCTTAAACTCCCTTTCTCTTCCTTATTTGCAAACTAGTCCCTCAACTTAGTAAGTTATTCAGTTGCTCCCAACTCTCCCAACAAACCATAAATTTGAAAATAGTTCTATACTCAAAGACAGGACAGCGCCGAACCTTTGACCATTTGATAGAATCCTTCCATTTTAATTGTATACATTCACTCTAAAGTTACTTGTATCTTATAAATATTTAATAGTAACTTCAAAATAATGTTCAACTTACCCTATATTGTAATTGGCGTATACTCATACTGAATATAATTATTTAAATTTAGCACTAAATTTGGTTCAAGATTTGATGCAGCAGATATGGAGTAGTAATTATGTAGAGAGAGAGATTAGCGAGAGAGTGGCGTTTCTAATCAGCATTAAGGCCACCCGCAACGTGTCTCGCGGGTGGCTCGTATCTCGTCCCGCCGAGACGAGATGGCGGCGAGACGCATTGCAACGCTCAGTTTCGTCCCGGTCTCGCCGAGACGCCCGTCCTACTAAGACACCTCGCTGGCTGTCTCGCCACGCGCTTGCGCGACGTGGCGCGCTCCGGCGCCATGCGTGACGCCCACTCGCCGGCCCGCGAGTGGGCTTCGTCATGCTGATGCAATAAATCTTTTTTTTAAATTCGAATTTAATTAAAAAATAAATAAAAAAAATCTTTTCAACCGTTTTCCTTTTTTTTAACTCTATAAATACTCCTATTTCATCCTCATTTAACAAACAAATACACATCAAATCCTCCAAATCATCTCCGTTTCCTCTCCAATTTTCATCTAACCTCTCAACACAAAATGTCCGGCGACGGAAACTCTAGCGGTGGCGGCTCCGGCGGGTTTGACATCAACGCGTTTGGCGATTGGGGGCATGTACAACGTGTTGGGTGGTTCCGGTTCCGATTCGTCTACGTCGGGCACCCAGGGCTCGTCGACGCCGGGGGTACCAACCACCCCATTTTAATGTGGATGCATACGCTCGTCCCTCCGCACCGAGGTATTCGCAGGAATTATCCCAAATTCGGGAGGATTATCCGGATGAACCCCATCCGGAAGGAGGATGAGGCGGTGGAAGCTCCAGGGCATTCGACGCCGTGGAGGAAGAGGCGGAGGCGGCCGAGGAGGATGAGGATGTAGGGCGGCATCTGTACAGCCGCAATGACACGATGGCGGTGTACAACGCCTGGATCAGAGTCTTGTTCGATCCCATCGTCGGAATCAATAATCCCGGAAGTGCTTCTGGGAAAAGGTAACCGATGCATACAACGAGATCAAGCCAAAAGGGTCCCGTCGCCGCACATTGAAGATCTTCGCGCTCACTTTGACCGAGTCGACAGAGAGGTCAAAAAATTCTGCGGCATCTACAAGAACGAAGCGGCTCATTACCAAAGCGGAGCCACGGAAGCCGACATTCTGAGATCGGTTTTGCGAGTCTACTTCGACGACACCGGCAAAGAATTCAGACATGTCGATGTCTGAGAGGCCGTCAAAGACGAGGAAAGGTGGGCCGACGGTGTGCGGTCCAGCTCGGGCTCGACCTCGAAAAGCGCAAAGCACACGACGGGTGGCCAATACTCGTCTAGTGTGGGGGGTTCGGGCAGCGCGGCAGACGATGCCGGGGGGTCCTCCCGTGTGCGCCGTCGGCTGCAAGGGACCAAGGCGACGAAGGCGGCTAGAGGGAGGAGGGGCCGAGGCGAATCAAGCCAGGCGGGCTCGGGCTCGAACAACCTATTGTCCATGTACTTGACCGCCACGATGGCGGACACTTCCCGCATGACGCCTCCACAATACCATGCCCATCTTGCCGGAATTGAGTATATGGCAAGAAAAATTGGTATTCCGCTTCTAGGTAGCTTGAGTGCACCGCCACCGCATTCGGAAGATGATTCGCCGGCGGAGTAGTTTTTTTAATTTCTATAAAATTGTATTTTAAATTATGTTTTTTATTTATTTATTTTGCCACGATTTAATTATGTATTTTTTTAGGATTTTAAGTTGTATTTTTATTTTATTTATTGAAGTGTGTTTTTTATTAATTGAATTTGTTGGGAAAAAAAATAAAAAATGAAATTGAATAAATAATAAGTTAAGAGATGATTAAGAGACGGATAAGAGATGAAAGGTTGCAGGTTCTGTCTCTTAGTTAAGAGATGGAGGGAAAAGTGCAGTGGAACCCATGAATAGATAAGGGATGAGACAGTTAATAGACGGATAAAAGACAATGTTGCTGATGGCATAAGAAATGATCAAAGTATCGGTTCAACGCCAACACAGCCACATACTTGAATGCAAAATCTAACTCAGTGGCATCCATCAAGTCTTCAAGACCCCTTTTGTGATTCCCACGTCTCCCGCTATACCATTCCTTTAATCCCACTCCTTCAATTCAATATTTCAGCCGCTCCTCGATTTCTTCCCATTCCAATCTAATCCACCCCCATTTTCTTGCATGGCTGCATCTTTCTTCCAATCTAATTTCACACATTCACTTTCCCGTGCTCAACACAAAGAACCCACTTCGTTTCTTGATCGAAAAACCGAATCTTGAGGGATAGAGCTATTCAACCTATCTCGTTTTTTTGTTTACGATGACAGAAGTGCTGCAGTCGCCCTCTTCTTCTTCCTCCCCTTCGATTTCCACGCCCACGCACAATCACGCTCTGTTTCAGCCGTATGGGGGCGATGAGGTCGGTGCTAGGATGAGAGAGGAGGAAGAAGTGAGGGAAAAGAGGGATAATGAGAGGAGGGATCAGCTTTCCGTTTTGGCTTTGTTGGTTGCTCTGTTTAGGAAGAGCTTTTGGGTAACTTGCAAGACCGGAACCGATGGCTTCTCAACCGGTGGCGGCGGTGGTATGGAGATTGGCTGGCCAACCGATGTGCAGCATGTTAATCATGTCACTTTTGATAGGTTTGATGGTTTCTTGGGCTTGCCTGTTGAGTTCGAACCTGAGGTTCCCAGGAGGGCTCCTAGTGCTAGGTATATACTTGTAATCATGCTTTGCTTATTCAATTGCTACACTGACTGCTTTGATGGTTGACATCATACAGTGGAAATGGTTTGAAACTCTGTCTGAATTGCTACAATGCTTGTTGGACTGTTTCTTGTGTGTCTGATTTTGCTCAATTACAATTATTTTATTTAACTAACCATTTGATGTAATTTATTTTTGGCCGTTATGATCTTATGAATTATCGTTTGACTAATCTGATTAGGTTGAGTATTGACACTAATTGCTTATGTTACTAATCCAATAACTAAGATGGAAATGGTTCCTTTTTAGAATGATTTAGGCAACCTATTTGGGTTATTGTAGATGTCTTAGTAAATAACTCTAGTTGCTGCGAA
The DNA here is from genome assembly GCF_004379255.2 of Salvia splendens. Taxonomy (NCBI): domain Eukaryota; kingdom Viridiplantae; phylum Streptophyta; class Magnoliopsida; order Lamiales; family Lamiaceae; genus Salvia; species Salvia splendens. The sequence continues at coordinate 5,795,911 of NC_056039.1, forward strand.
AGCAGTTTATAATAGGAATTGTTTTATGATGGTCATTCATTCCTCCCCATGTCAATTAATGAAACTTCCCTCTCAGTTAGGTATGTAATTAAGCGCTCAAGTTTTATATGATGGGGCGTTTCTTATGTGGAACATAAAGTGATCTCTTGCTGTTGTTGACATTTTTGGTTCTAATTTTCTGTGACACAGTTACACTGAGCATTAAAATGGATGGATTTAGCGATGAATATGTGTGGTGTTTAGTTACATTTCATAATTTGTTATGGTTGTCTATTATCTGCATTCTTTTTGGTTGGAACTCTAGATCCCGGATATTGCTTGAGATACTTTCTATAAAATGCTATTGTGTCGACTTATCTTTAGTTTTGTTGCTATCCTTCTCCTTCCTCACTGGACTTCTGATACGGGTATCTGTGGACTGGACAGTGCAACTGTGTTTGGAGTTTCTACAGAGTCAATGCAGCTATCTTATGATCATCGAGGCAATAGTATTCCTACTATTCTCTTGCTTATGCAAAGGCATTTGTATTCTCGACATGGCCTTCAGGTGCATTATCATTTACTTTCTTATGCCCAAAAGCTGCAGGCTTCAGGCTGCCATATCCAGTGATTGCTTTGTTTGTATTGATCTACCAGACTTTTACAGTGGTCACAATTTTTCTTGCAGGCCGAAGGTATTTTCAGAATAACCGCCGGAAACAGCCAGGAGGAGTTTGTCAGGGACCAACTAAACAGAGGTGTAGTTCCCGAAGGGACTGATGTACACTGTTTGGCAGGCCTAATCAAGGTAACTTACAGGCTGTAGCGAGGCTCTTTTGCATCAATTTTGTTTGTGTATTGTTAGCGTCGTTTTTATACTGCTGAACCTATCTTTCTCTATTTATAATTTATGCAGATAATTTTGCTTGCATACCTATGTTAAACATGTTCCTGATATGATATACTAATAATTAAGATTTCATTTATATCCAGTATCGTGACTTATTGTTAGTTTCCCTGATTTCCAACTGACCTTGCCTATGAGCTGGATGTGCTCTTGTTTGTTTAGTGATGAAGGCTGTAAAGCTATATAATTTATTTACCTTTTAGATTGTCTGAATTCGTAGTTTGAGGAGTTGTCTTGTAAAACCCCCTCAACCAACAGGATAAACTACGCAGTTTGAAGAACTACATGTCGGTTCACATGAAACTTTTATAGCTGCAGACAGGGGCAGAGCCATGAATTTAGTTCAACAGGGGCAAAAGTAAATATATGAAAAAAAAAATTGAAATTTGAGGTGGGGCATATATAAAAGAAATTAAAAAATTTTAAAAATTAAATAACAAATTAGTATACATAAATAAATTGAGGTGGGGCAATTGCCCCTTATACACATCAAGTAGATCCGCCCCTGGCTGCAGATTATAATAGTTAAGTTTTAGTTACGTAAGATGCATTAGGATTATATCGGAAGTAGAGCTATTGACAACGGGGAATTGGAGGTAGCATTCAACTGATATCAATTGTCAAATCATGGACTGGTTTCTCCACCCCTTTTTCTATGTGTTGGTGCTCTAAAACCTATATGACCGACATAAGACTTGATTTGTAAGTATTACAGAGGTTAATTAAGCAGCAGCTGCAGCACCATGCTGAATCTCCCTACCATTTTTTTCTTTTCTACTTTGGCCAATATGAGTTCATCCAGGTCCAGCTTTAGTCTTTGGGGTTTGTATTCGAATGTTAGTTCTTCTGGTCTTTATCTTCAAGTGCAGTAGATAATTAATCCTGATTTATCTGTCAATTTTCAAATGCATTAGTTAATAGATCTAATGGAAAGTTTTGATTGCATACATGTACATAAATGCATGCACGATCAAGAAAACTGCTGATCATCAAGGAAGATTACTACGGCTTTCTGTTGCAGATCTATAACTAATGCTTCTCATTTGAATTTTGTAGGCTTGGTTCAGAGAACTTCCAAGTGGGTTACTGGACTCTCTTTCACCCGAGCAGGTGATGCAATTCCAGTCGGAAGACGACTGTGATGCGCTCATAAGGCTTCTACCACCAACAGAAGCTGCTCTTTTGGATTGGGCAATCAACCTAATGGCAGATGTAGTCCAGCAGGAACTTTTTAATAAGATGAATTCTCACAACATCGCTATGGTATTCGCTCCTAACATGACACAGGTAACTCAGCATTCAGTTTCTGACACCTACCACATTTTCCTACATCTTTGAGGCCTCATACCAAATTTTTTTGAGTTTAGTCAGTATGTTGACCCAATAAACCATAATCGAGGTGTATGCATGGTACATCCGTATGCACACAAGTTTATGTCTTTCTATAAACCCATTAACTGTAGTATTCGGGTTAATCTTGATAAATGACTCCCTTGCAAGAGATTGGTGATCAGTGCTATTTGAAGTTTAGAAAAAGAAACGAAAAAGGGTTATATATGGGCTGCTTATTATCACCTCTCTACAAAAATTTTCGGTTTTGCTTTCTGATACTGTTGGGGTTTGGTTACAGATGGCTGACCCGTTGACGGCTTTGATGTATGCTGTACAAGTTATCAAATTCTTAAAGACTCTTATAGAGAAGACCCTACGAGAAAGGGAAGAGTCGGTTATTGAGCCAGCTTCTATTCCCCACATGGAGTCTCCTGGCGACAACGGGAACCAGAGCTCTTCAACGATGTATCATGACAGTCGGGCTGAATCAACTGAAGAGACAGTACACGATTTTGTGGCAGAGGATCCTGGTTCAGACACTGACTGGGAGACGAGCCAAGTGGAGAATGTCAGTGATGAGGATTATCACAGCTATTCGTCTTGCAGCGAAGAGTCTGAAGAAAGCGTCGCTTGTGGAACTCCTCGAGGCCATGGAGTAGTCGTTCAGAAACGTGCTGGAGAGAGCACAAGGAAGCAGGCAGGCGTGTCAGGTAAATCTAAGCCGACAAGTGAAGCTGCGGCAGATTCGGGTATGAAGAAGAAGATGATGGACATCAAGGGCAAAGAAAGCAGCAACTTGAGCCGTATTAACTCAATGACTGAATGGTTTGAAGGTTGGCGTTAGAATCTAGACCAACACTCTTTCACTCATCTATCTCTATATTGTTTTTGCCATAAAATAGTTACTAGTACTATTTAGTTCTTGATAATTATTTTGTGCTCCTCTTTGGGGGAAATAATATACCTTAATATTCGAATTATTTACCTTCTAAAGGAAATTATCTGATTACCCCAACCATTCACATTTATTTAACCCAAGTATCTTGAAATATGGTATTCCCAACTTAAGAGTCCTAATTAGTTAGAGCATGAGTTTTAAGAAATGTAAAGAAATGTGAGTTGAATAAGAAATGTAAAGAAATGTGAGTTGAATAAATTAGTGGAATATGAGTTATATATATATATATATTATTTTTATAATAAAATGTGAGTGAAATAAGTTGGTGGAATGTAGAACTTACTTATTATTTATGATAAAAGTGAAATAGGACTCTTAAGTTGTGACGGACGGAAATGGCAAAACATGACTCTTAAGTTGGGATGGAGGGAGTACACTATTAATAAAAGGACGATAAAGGGAAAAATTATGAACTTTGGCCATTTTTTAGTTTTTCTTAAATTTCAAAAATAGTTAATTATATCACAAACTTTTGGGAAATCGTGTAATCAATAGGATCGGGTTGGATTGTTTAAACTTTGGAAGTTGTGGTCTTGTGGAATTATATTAGCGGTCTGGTCAGATTGGAAAAATTACAAATCTAGTTTGAATTCGATTTGAAGACATTTAAGTAGTGAAATGAGCAAGCATTTTTTTGTCAGTTTTGAGAAAATTTAAGTATTTACCAATTTAGCAATTTATTTTTTGACCTGCTAAGAAATTAATCCCAATGCATTTATGAGGATATAATTCGCCCAAATATAAGATATTGAACAAGCATGAGAGGAATAAACATTTTAATATAATTAACGCTGCATATAGCGCTGTAATATAACATCTCTTGAAATGATTACACAACAAATATCTTAATCAAAACTAAAGTTTAATTCATATGCATTTATCCCCAAGTAATCACATTTCAACGAAGTTGGCATCTCTTGAAGGCTGAAGCCAATGAAACGATGAGTGCTGACATTTTCTAGTATACAATCCAAACGACGATGGACCAAAATCGACCATTTACCTTTAATTTAAAAATTAAAACGATGGGACAAAATCGACCTTTTATTCTTTATATTTAGAGATATTAATAGGAATTACGGTGGCATGATATGGAATTAGTTGGATAAAATTTGAGTCAAAAGTGAAGTGGGTTAGGATAAAAAAAAATGAGAGGCAGGCCGCATTTAAAGTGTGCCAATATTTGAATTCATCAACACATCCATCTGTGGTCTCTCCTTCATTGCCCATACCCCACATAATGCTCACCAGAATTTAGTATTCTCTTTCATATTTCACCCCTTTTCCCATTTCTCATTATTCTTTAATGGGGTCGGGAAAAGCTTCACACCACCACCAACACCAACACCAAACCACCACCATCACCAATCTCTAGATTATAGCCAAGAAAAAGCAAACGAAATGGCAACATGCTGCGGCATACAGCACTTGTTTGAGATGCCTTTGCCTGAAAATCCATCATTCCACGATTCATGGAAACACATCCAATCCATGAAGGCTGCTGCAGGACACAATCACCATCACCATTCCTTTACAGAGATATTTGGTCAGCCATACCTGTCGTCGGACGAGGAGGAGATGAGGAATCCGGCAAGGAGGTCGAGGAGTAACTACGGGGGGTTTCCACCGCCCATATCTTGCATTGGGAAGAGGTGCTTGCAGCCCGTGAGGCAGAATGGGAGGCTTATTCTGACAGAGATGAGAATCTCAACGCAGGAGTTCCTGCATGCCTGCCGCGAGAATGGACGGCTCCAGGTGCACGTCGTTCACTCCGACGAGGAGGAAGATGACGTCGAGACCATCCATGGAGGAGAAGAGCACCAGCACCAGCACCAGCACCTGCAAATAACAACACCATAGGTAGGCACCAGCTAATTAAGTCTTGTTTGCATCAATGTCATTGCTACCTCTTTATTTTTGAATCATGCAAATAAGACAGCTCTAGTAATGCATAAAATGTTCCTACTTCATAGCAGAGAGTGCACAACACACACCTGCTTTTTCGCTGCTTCTTTTTATATTTTTTCCTTTTCTGTACAGTTCAACTCTTCTTCTAATCCTTCACCTTTTTCTGTTTCGGGACTTTCACCTCAGACCTCAATTCATACATTCTTTAATCTTTAAGCTTCCCCCATTGTCAAAGTTCGACCACCAAAACTTCAGTTTGCAGCCGCGTGGCATTTCGAACCCTATATATTTTAATTACTTGAAAATTTGAGATATCCACATCATCAAAATCATAAACATTGTCATTTATATGACAACACAGGATATCTCAATTTTCTAAGTCACCAAATCAATACAGGTAAGAAATAACACACATAATTCGGTAGCAGACTAAAATTATGTTTTTAATCAATTTATGAGACATAAATAACATACTCCATTAATTTACTAGAACTGTCCCTCGATCATTTTATAAAGCTAAACTATTGTATTTCTGTTAACAAACTCCAAAACATGCACTAAACCACTGATCACACAATTCAGAACCAAAAGAGCATATTTCCATCGAACTAAGTCTGCAAATTGGATAACTGAAAAGGGTCACATTATTGAAACGGCGATGTTTCTCAATTGGCCGGATATCGTCCCAAGAAAGTAAAGGGGCTCAAACAAAGAAATCATAAATCTTTGTATTAAGCAAGGCCAAAGTTTACATGGAATCAGAGGGAAATGTTACTGCCATCCAACGTCAGAAGAACCTTATATAAATCTGGGCGTCTATCGCGAAATATCCCCCAACTATGTCTCTTGGATTTGATCTTGTCCAGATCAAATTCTGCAACAAGAATTGCTTCATCTTTATCATCAGCATTAGCAATCAATTCTCCAGTGGGGCCTATTCAACAGAACACATGTTCAAAAGTACGGAGTAAAGGGTGTTAAACTGAAAATTTTGATCAATTTGGCAAAAAAACTAACCTGCTATAAACGAATTCCCGTAAAATGTGATCTCACTCTTGCCATGTTCAGTATCTATGATTTCCTTACCGATGCGGTTTGATGCAACTAAAGGTACCTGCATGTATAAAGGTATATGAGATTAAATGTGAAAGCAAAAGCTACCAATATGACATCGCAATTGGATAAATACATATTCAAAGGACATGATTTGAAATTAAATAAGGGCCAGGCTGCTGAAAGAGTCTAGTTTCCTCCTTCCTCCATCAAGACTTGCACACTAGCTTTGCAGAGGAACGAAGGCAGTATTGATTTCCGAAGATAAGAACTGAATTTTAAGGTATAAACATATGGCTACTAGCATACTGGAAATGAGAGTGCATTGGCAATTTTAAAACAAAAAATATGCCATAAATTGCAACCAATCAAAGGAACTAAACCTTTGCACTAATGAGCGTTAAACAAGAAAAGAACCTCCTTATGAACAAGTTCCAGCCAAAGGAGGCAAACCTATATCCAAAGCCTAAGCAAAACAGAGAACATCATGCGTCCTACATACCCACCAATAAAAAAAGAGAGAATAAAGCATGGAGGTCATGGGATCAAAAGTAATTATGATCTGATGCACGTTTAATAAAGAAACTGTGCTTGCAATTCGGTATTTGTCATACAACATATCTTATGCCTGAACAGAACAACAACTGATAAGATGCTCAAAATCTTTTCATGTAAAGATGGTGCTGGTCTGGAAACTCACCAAATTAGCTCCAGCATGGCCTTGCATCACCCGTTTCCAGTGATCTCGAGAATCTAGGCCATCATCTTGAGGCTCAGAACCAATGGCAGTAGGATAGAACAATATTTCTGCCCCTTGAAGAACCATGGCTCGAGCTGCCTCTGGAAACCACTGATCCCAGCAAATACCTTACAAGTAACAAGAAGTAATCATCAGCTAACAAGAAGTAATCATCAGCTCTCGCTAAAGGGTTGCAAGCTGCTTCGCACTCTATCCCTAGTATTTACCAGTCCGCATAAGCTAGACTACAGAAAATTAGAAGTTCAGGAGCAGAGGAGACTCTATGTTATTCTTGCTCTTGTGGTAATTTTCAAATACTATTAAATGAACTCTGGTCTTGAAACAAATTAAACACGAAGGATGGTGAGCTAGATGTAAAGACATCTTACCAACTCCAATTTTGGCGAATTTAGTTTGGAAGGCCTGTTGACATTTACATCACCAAGGATTGAAGCAATCAGCAACAGTACCACAAGTATAGGTTCAATAAAGATAAGAATCAGACTGATAATTCAACACAATGGTCCTAACCTTAAAACCAGTGTCGCCTGGGTTGAAATAAAACTTCTCCTGGTACCCTGGAAAAAGCATAATCACCCATAATTAAACCCTTCTGCTGGAAATATGATCTTGGATGCATCAATCAATCTCAACAAACCTGGCCCATCTGGAATGTGGGATTTCCTGTATAGTCCAAGCTCTGTCCCATCAGCATCAATCACAACTACTGAATTATAATGTGCGTTGTTTGCCTCCTCAAAAAAGCTAACTGGAATTACTACTCCCAATTCTTTTGCCAGTTTCTGCATCCTGAATTCCACAAGCCTTAGAGATGCATACTGCTTTGGTTTTAGTGAAATATCTTTCTAGATTCTTGAGTAGAAAATTTGTACCTCAGTATAGTTGGGTGCTCCTTACGAGGTTTAGCTCGATGAAAGAAGTCTTCCTTTTGTGCTTGACAAAAGTAATAGATTTCAAATAACTCCTGAAGGTGCAATGTCATAAGCACAACTCAAAATATAATAGGAGTAGATAGGCACAGAAAGAGACACTGGATCATTTAAAAATGTGTTTGAAGTAAAACACCCTGGGATGATCTGAGAGAAATACAAGTTTAGGGCAATGGTTCTCGCAATTCAACAAAAAAGGCATCGATTGAAGACAAGGCACTAGGTAAGGAAAAGGTCATAACAAAAAAATTTCCAAGCCACCAAAGCAGCTAATAATCCTGACTAACTTTTGAGCTGTCTTCTATAGCTAAATTGGGCAGAGTCTGCAGACACTATAAAACTAACAAGAAAGTAAGTTATCTGCATGTAAGATGAAAAGTCAAGAAAGTCAAAATCGTCGAATACATAAGACTCTTCCAAAAAATCCCATTCCCATAAGATAGCCTACATTCTAGAGTGGAAGTATGAAAATCATTGTAGAAGCCAATAAATCCAAGAAAACACAAAACAGACTATAGCAAAAGCAACCAGAAAAGCATATGGAGATTATAATGGTTTCAAGGAACTAAATCTCTTCTTCAAAAATTACAAACCTGTATCAGAATAATATTAGCCCCCTTCTTATGAGCTGCTCTAACCAACCTGCATCCAAAAGTATTCCGGTTAATTCTATATTCAAATGCCACAATTTTCTGACGAATGTGCAATGCTTAAGATATAGAAACAGCCCGTGAGAAAATTATAAGGTTCAAGCTCCATTGATGCTATGATGCAGGAATATCACATCGTAATACTAACAGCATGATCGAGTAAACGACTAGGAATACTAAAAGACAAGCTCTGGAAACACAATGGTATGATGTAATCAGGACTCAGGAAAGAGTTTAGCTTCAAAATAAGAAAGCTTTTGAAGAAGTGAGTAGAACAAAAAGGCCAAAAATAGATCTATGATGGCTCCCAGCAATTCTTTTTCAAAACATCTATAGATATCAAGTCGAGTAAATATCAATTGTTCCAGATTAATCATCAATTCATTATTAGAAAAACTACAAACCAAGCAACACTCAACCACTAACTGCTCGCTGACAAGAAATATACTTGGCATTCGAACTCAGGAAATCACAAATTTTATTGTTTCTTATTAGCTTGTCGACTGAAGTTCAATTACTATAACACAACGCTCAAATTAAATCACTGATTCATGTTACACGGACTAAAATTCCTCCAAAATCTCAACTGACTAATGCTCCGTAGGTGCAAAAACAATTACAAGATGCAGAAAAGAAGAGGATTCACCTTTCTGCTGTTTCGACGTTTGTGAGAACATCATCGGTGCAAGCGAATTGCAGCGCGGAGACAGTAACTATCCTGCTTTTTGCCATGTTTGTTTCTAGCTCAGCTTGAAACAGTGAGCCAATAAATGTTGTCGAAGCAAAAGGGTTTCGAAGATTTTAGTAGAGTACTATAGTACCTTTTTTTTTTTTTTTTAAATTGTCATTTTTAGGCAATCCACGATAGGAATAGCCCAGCAATAGCCCAGTCATAGCCCAGCCACTGCCACATCATCCGCACTAAAAATCCTCCTGCCACATCATCAAAACAAGCAAATAGCCCAGCCATAGCCCAGCCACATACTATCCACATCATTATTAACAAATATATACAAAATGAAATAATTAAAAATCACACAATATACGGAATTAAATTTACGACACAAAAACGAGAAAATTCACTAATATTTATAAAATATAGCCCAGCCCGATCAATCACACTGCGGCGGTGGACCACTGGGGGAGGTCGAGGTATCGCCGGCTGCAAGGCCCTTTCCATCCATTGGTTTATCGCGTTGGTCGTATAGGCGTCCAACGCCTCGGCCATTCGACGTTCGTACTCATCAGCATCCCCTCCGCTACCACCACTACTACCACCAGCATTACTCATTTTGCGTTGTTGATCTTGAATAGAAATTAAGATAGAGAGAGTACTCGTTAAAACAAGTCGTGCGAACAAAGCGCGTATATATAGTGTTTCGAAAAAAAAAATTATTTTTTCGCGCTAGGCGGTGCACTGGGCGATCCGGGCGCTGCAATAGCGCCGAACGGACCGCCCAGCCGACCGCCCAGCGCTGCGCGGTTTCTCTCTCCACTCAGCCGCTGGGCGGCTGCAATAGACCGCCCAGCGAACCGCCCAGCGCTGGCGCTCGGCTGGGCGGTCGCTGGGCGCCTATTGTGGATGGTCTTAGTTCTCTACTATTTTCATGAACATCCATTTTATGGTATTTTTAAAATTTAAACTTATTATACCATTTTTTTAAGAATTCATGTAATCTTTTTTAGTACTTTTAAATACATGTGAGTTTTTATAAATAATTTTTTCGTGTCAAAAAATACTATTAGTCCAAATAAAGAAGTGAAACAGAAATGAGAACTTGATTCGCACAAAAAATGGCAAAAGATAGGCACAGAATCGTTTCCCGATATATCCCATTCTTGTCATTTTTAGACAATTTAACATCAATTAAAATGCATATATTATCATTTATGCAAATTCTAAAAACAGATAAATGGGGCAAGAGATTGATTTCTAAAACTCGTGCCAAAAAATGTTATGGGACCTTATAAGATTCATGTTTAGTAGATATACATATACTACTATTACTTTTATGAATCAATAATTGGATGTCAAATTAATTATTTTGTCAATAATATTCAAAGTCCTCTATCATGAACTATTGTATCTTTTTAGATTAATCATATGCTAACGTTATCAGATCTCAAATTGTTGGAAGTAGCATCATAAACTTTAAATTTAATGTTTGATGATAAAATAAAGTGAAAAAGCTTCGTGCAAAGATCAAAATTGAAAAGTCATGTTTCAACAGAATAATAGTAAAACACCAATAGTATATTGTAACTCCAGCATAGACAATTTATTTAATCAATGAAATACATAGAGCTTGTACATTATTAATTTTGCGATTATTTAAATATATATTTGTGCTATAAAGTAGCTCTACTCTAAGACATTTTTTGTTTCTCATCTTTCTCTTCACTAAATTCATCATATACTCCATATAGATTCCTGCAAAGTTTTAACGAACAAATTGCAAATTTGAAAACGCTTATTCAAATAATAAACGAAGCGCCAATGAAAACTCGAATAAGCAAACTACTTAGATCTTGATTTTAATAGCTAGTAAACCAAAATTTATGTAAAGAAATTGAAACGTGGGGAGATCTAGCATCAAATTTCCTCTATAAGTTAAGGCATCTGTTAGAGATGAATTTTAAAATTCCAATAGCAAAATTCATGAATTGACAAACAATTCCAGCTTGGATTTATTTTCCTGACCAATTACATCGAGATAAACCGGATCGACGATGACGTGGCTGTATACGTGGACCTTGAAGCCGTGGTTCCACCACAGCACCTTAGCGGAGCCGGCGATGTCGACGGTGGATTCCAGCAGCATCTCCCGCCGCCCCAAGTCCGCCGCGAAGCTCTTGGCGCGTTGGGCGAGCTGGAGGCCGCTGAGCCGCGCCGGCAGCCGCAGCAGCTGGCAGGAGCGCGGTGGCTGCGAGCCGGCCTCCACGGGAGCGGAGCCGAGGAGGGCGCCGGCGTAGCGGATGGACATCACGGAGTCGGAGTAGCGGATGGGGGCCACGTTGGGGTTGGTGACGTGGACGGTCAGGACGGCCTCGGCGTCGAGGACTGGGAAGTTGAGCTTGAAGGAGGTGACGTCGATGGAGATGAGGTGGAACGCCGGGTCCCGGGGCTTCGAGGACATGACCAGGGCGGCGGCGGAGGCGGCCGCAGCGCCGACCAGGGCCGAGCCCCAGCTGAACTTCTTGTCTTTCGCCATGGAGTTGTTGAGTTATGAATTTTATGAAGGTTGGTGCTCTTTATTATGCGTTTTAAATGTGGTACTACCACAACATTTTTAGTGGAATTTCATTTCGCGTGAAAATGGTCGGAATATTGAATACTACTACTCCGTATCAAATATCAATACAAACGTGGGTAAAGTGACTTGACTTAATTGCGCCAACGCAAAATACCACTTTTCCAATTCACACACAAATTGAGCATACCATACAATTTTGACCACGCTTTTATTAATCAAGTTGCATTTATTTGAAATTAATTCTTATATATAATTATTACTCGTATAATATACTACTAGTATAATTTCATATTGTACGGTGTCAGTTTAACCTATATAAATTACTTGAAGAATTAAACTTGGAATTAAATATTGTTTCATCTCAAGTGATCATTTTTCAATTTGGGTTATTTCAATTTAAGTGATTAGTTCCTTATTTTAGTGAAAATTTAAGATTTGTTCTTTAATACCTTCGTCCCCTTAAAAATAGAAATAGTTTCTATTTTAAGTCATCATTTTAAAATAGAAACATTCTAAACCTTTATTTTTGAAAGAGGACCATACAATCTACTAACAATACTTCCACTATTTTTTTCTTTTCATCTTTCTTACTTTATTCATTTTCCTATCTATCTTTCTTACTTTACCAATTATTATCTCTTATTTTACCAATTGTGTATTAAAATCAGTGTCGTTTCAAAAGTTTTTATTTTTCAAGAACGGGTGTAGTACTACTTTATTCTTTTTTCTTACTTTATTATCTCAATATAACTCAATAAATATCAATTTTTAAAATCATATGCCGAAAAGAAGTTGTTCAGTTATAGGGGGAACTGAGAGAATACATCATATTTTAATATTTAAATCCATATTTGGTTGTAAGAGGATAAAAAGCATCTTTCGAAATAGCACATTAGTGTGAGTGTTCAACTTTTTTGGCCAAACCGGACGTAACGAAAAATCAAAATTTTGTGAAAATGAAAATTGAAAACCAAACCGAATTACTCAAAAAATCAAAATTCACTATAAAATCCGAAACAAAAAAAACTGGAATTTATGAATATATCCAAAAATCCAAAAGTCCCATTTTTAACTAGTACGAGTTTTAAGAAACTATTTGACTTTTGTAAATGAAATTGATAGAATAAGTTAGACAAATGTAAGATCCATTTTTATATCTTATTTTTTAATATAATGAGAGTGAACGTTAATGTAATGTGGAGTTTACTTGCCAAAAATAATAAAAGTAAATAAAATTTTTGTTGATGACCGGACAAAAATGATAAAATAGACTTATGGGGGATTATTTATATAGACTAGTCGATTTGTTGCAAAGGATAACAGAGAGCACATTATACAACAAAAAAAAAAGAATTCCAATTGTGTATTGGTTTATTAATTTTCTATTTTTATTTTAATTTAAAATTAAGAAATAAAAAAAGTTATGCAAGAGTGGTGGAGTTGAAGCGAAGAACAAAATTTCAACCGGGAACCGCCTTACCTCGATTGTCAGCACATCACCTTCAGTTTCTCCACTATTTCATTCCGAATCCAATCTGATTGCACCAATAAATCCCAATCTTAAATCTCACCTTAGATGAAGCCAATTAGGCTTCCGGAGCCGCCAGGAAGCCCGAAGCCGATGGGCGGAGTGCCAGACATATTCGATGGCGGCGTTTACGGCGTCGTCCGCCGCGCGGTCGTAATCGGGAACGGTTTTCCGGCGTCGGAGAACCAGAGCATGGGATTGGTTCGAGCACTTGGCTTAAGTGATAAGCAGACGCGCTATGTAATTCTTCAACTTATCTCTACGGATTTCTTTCGGTGTTACTATGAAATAAAAGTACTGAGAAGTTGAGGTCTGGTCTTGTAGTCATAACACATGATTTTTCCGCTGAAGCGTGCGTGCTCTGATCGGCTTAATTGTGGATTATTAGGGGTTGAATTTCTGGATGATGCCATTTAGTGGTTAAAGCAAAGGGTATTGCTGAATTCTGATTTCCGAATTTGGAATTAGAAATGCATCCAACCGTTTGTGTAGATAGGACATGTTGATTGAATGGATAGAATTAATTCCTGTGCATGGATTCAGCTATACTTGCAAACTGGAATATAAAGTTTTTTCATACTTGAATGTTTTTATTCCTCTTTTTTAGACTTTATACGGGAAAGACACTGAATAGATCATTTTTTTATTGGACGATGTTTTCTGGGATAGTTATGATATGAATGGTTTCTGGTCTAAGATTTTAGTTAAGTACTCTGTCCAGGAGTTCATCTTTTTGTCATTTTTTGTTTGAGGTAACACAAAACAATTCAAGCAACATTATCATGTCACATTAAAAAAGTGGTTCTCTCTTTTATTATCCAGAGACTGTTAGTACCTTTTTTGGCTTACCAAATATGCCTCATTTGAGTAGACATGCTAAGAGGTATGCTACCGTGATTTTCTTGTGATGGCACTCTTCCTTATATTACTACTGGCTTCTAGCCTGTACTCATATGAAATCTTGATCCTTGAGCTAAAACAAAAGCTACAGTTGGAAGTTTCTCCATAAGTGATCCAGATTGCTATTATGAGCGCCCATTCTTAAGTTTATGTTAGAAGAACTTCACGTATAAGAACTGATTGTGTTATATTTGTTTGATGCTTATGATATTCAGCGTGTTATGAGACCAACAGGAGGAATCAATGAGTGGCTTCACTGGCTTCCAGTTTCTATCCATAAGAAATTGTACTTTGTCATTAGCCGGATATATTGGTATTCAAATTTTTTAATTACCAGAAGAGGGAGGAAATTGGCACATTTTCCTGCTGGGAATGGCGCTGGTGTGGGCCTGTCATCAGTGTTGGATGCTGATGTAAAAAATATTGTCAAAATGGCTAAGGAGACTTTTGAGAAGTAAGCTCCATGCACTCTCTCTTTCCTTAGAAAACAAAACGCTGCAGAATAGCACTCTCATATAGACTAGTATGGATTTGATATACCTGGTCTATTTTAATCACTGGATTGCACTTTTGCTTCTCACAAACTACAATGGTATGGATGGATTGCTAGATTAAACATGTGCATCTATTCATATTTTAGTGAAGGAAGTTACAACTTATGTGGTTGCCTTTTTGGTGGTGGTTTGATGGATCATGAGAAAAGCTTGTACAGGAAGAATAAAATGGTCACGCTGTCATAAGATAGATAGGATTAGTTTGGTATTTGCTGAAGATAAAATTGATACTCTGTTTTGGATGAAATAAATAACTATATTTTCAATTACCTTCACTTTGGAGTTTGGATATTGGTTAGTTAATGAAACAGTATGGTCATGTTTTCTAGTATTACTTTCACTCACATGTTGGTAAATTAAATATAATATATATACTCATAAAAGAATCTTATTGATTTCAGAGTGATTATTTTTAGTTCCTTTGGTCTAAAGATCTCATAAGACCATTTTTGGTTATGAATATTGATTGAGATAAATAGTTTGGCCTTCAGGATTGATACTGTAAAGTTATTATATTAGCCGGTGGGATGAAATACTTCAGTTGCCATAGTCTGATGTCCCCTGAGGATAATATTTCATACTCCAATATCATTGTCTTAATTCTTTGATACATGAGAAGTAACACTTTGTCTTCTTCCAGGGATGGCCCACTTCTTGTGGTTGCATCTGGCAGAGATACAATTTCAATTGCGAGCTCTATAAAAAGATTGGCATCTGACAACGTGTTTGTTGTCCAGGTTTGTGACCCATATATGGTAGCACTGTAATATTGTTTATATGCAAAATATCACCTGTCACATTCGTAAAATTTGTGAAATTGTTCTGCTAGAAAGATTTCGGTTATTTACTATCTAACTCATCAAACAGAACTAATTTCATGTCACTGACCAAGTTTTATTTTGAAGTGTAATGTTTCATCGTCACTGACTCACTATGTACTTTCTAAATCTGCTTGTTGTTATATGAACAGATAGGTTAGCTCTTTAGTAGTATACTGTATATTAACCTTTAGTTGATCTTATATGTCATAGTCACATTTCTTATCAGGACACTGTAAAATTGTATTAACCTTGACCCAGACAGCTATATGTTTGAAATTTCTGTTCTTTTTGAAGTATCAATAAGTACATACACACTCGCATATATGTAGTATATTACACATTTTAAAGCACACTGTGCTGCATGCAGTTTTTATTTTAATTTGGGAAGAAATGTTTGCATCCATATGTAGACTGTAGTGTCAAATAGTATTTTTATGTCTTTTATTATCCTTTGCCTTATGGAAATAGGATCTCTGACTCCATCATGACTTACATCTTCAGGTTCAGCATCCACGGTCCCATTTGGACAGATTTGATATGGTGATAACCCCAAAACATGATTATTACTCATTGACCCCACAGGCACAGGAACAGGTTCCTCGCTTTCTTCGGAAATGGATAACACCGCATGACCCTCCTGCTGATCATGTCGTAAGTATCCTCACTATATATGTATACCTCCAGTTTCTAGTTCAATTATTATAGTTGGAGCTAACATCGCAGGCATATTCTAATTTCTCAGGTCCTCACAGTAGGAGCACTTCATCAAATAGATTCTGCTGTACTTCGTAGTGAAGCTAATGCCTGGCACCATGAGTTTGCACCTCTGCCTAAGCCATTGCTTGTAGTCAACTTCGGAGGTCCCACAAGTAATTACTCCATCCTGATACTGTGGCGGTCATACTAACAATAAGTTGTACTCCCTCCTTTCCATAATAGATGTCACACTTTTGGGTAGTGGCACGGGATTCTAGGAGATGTTTTTTTGTGTGTTAAGTGGGGAGAGAAAATAGTATATTTATATTAATGTGAGAGAGAACTTTTTTGAAAAGAGGAAATGTGACATCATTTGTGAGACAAACTAAAAAGTAAAGTGAGACATCTATTATGAGACGAAGGGAGTATTCAGATTTTGGGTGACAATTGGATTTTAAATTATCTTTTATTTATTTTTATTCATCATAGTATTGTGATGAGTTCTTTTGCCAAGAGTATGAGCAGTTAGTGAAAAATATTGCATATTTCTTGAGACTTTGAAAATGGAAATTATGCATCTTTTGTACTCACTCCTTGGAAGTTTGAAGTTAGAACAATATCAACCTCCCATCTTCTCCTGTTTCCTTTTGGCACAACTCTTGGGTAGACATGCAGTACGTCTCTTCACTTGTTGGAGAGATTTACTATCGATTATTTTTTACTCCATTTATTAGTTTGTTGGGGGAGGCCCGAGGGTTAAACTAACATACTTTGACAAGCTTTAAAAATAGCACATTTGAAATTTTCATTTTTTTTACCTTTTCAAGACCTGGTTCCTTCTTTTTGTGGCTGTTTCATTGAATTTGTTTCTTTGTAATTTTTCATTTTGCAAGTGATATATTATTTTAAATGATTCTTCATATATGCGGGGTTCTATCTTTTGATAGGGTACTGCAGATATAGCACAGACCTTGCAAAACAGCTGATATCATCCCTTCACAATGTTCTCACAAGCTGTGGAAGTGTCAGGATATCTTTCTCAAGGCGGACACCTGAAAAGGTAAGATAAACTCTAGTGTCAAGTTTTCACCTCTGTTCAAGGAATTGTGGTCCATCCATAATCCTTCTTTCCCCTGATACTCAGCTTATTGTGAGATGGGCTTTCTGTTAACAGGTTTCTAAGTTAGTAAGAAAAGAACTTGGAACTCATCCTAAGATCTACATATGGGATGGTGAAGGTACTTCTCATTCACTGAACATTATGGGTGGTTTATACTTTAAGACTTATTTAACTAATGAGTAAATTTTCATTACCAGGACCTAATCCACATTTGGGACATCTTGCTTGGGCTGATTCTTTTATTATCACGGCTGATTCAGTTAGCATGTTGAGCGAGGCTTGCAGCACCGGGTAAAATGCTTTATAGCAGTTGTTGATGATGTCGGAAACACAAATGACAAATTATTTGACTTGTTATATCGGTGAATCCAGGAAGCCTGTTTATGTTGTTGGAGCTGAACGATGCACTTGGAAACTAGTGGAATTCCATAAGAAGCTAAGGGAAAGAGGCCTGGTCAGACCATTTACAGGTTTTGAGGATGTAAGTAACCAATACCCTTCTCCCATCAAAGAACAAAGAAACCAAAATATTTACTGCAAAAGAAGGAACAGTTTTATGTTTCAGAAACCTGAACTAAATATGGCAGTAGTTGGTCAATATACACACAAGTGGAGGAAAAAAAGAGAGGATATTTATCTGCTGCCCAGGGAGTTTAGCAACTTTACCAAGTTACTATAGTTATATTTCATTTCAATCCGTCAGTCTTGTTTTTACTTGCGAAACTTTTGTTTGTCTACTGACTAAGTGTGGAAGATATTTAGTTTTGGCTTTCTCGTTAGCATGGGCAGAAAGCATCTGTTGACCTTGAAATATTTGGCTTACCTTGTCAATATAGATGTTTGTGGATATTTCATTTCGAATATTGAAAGAAATGAGTGATGAGGCCATGATTCTGGTTGCTAACTTATCTTATTTCTTGGGTTTTTCTTCATTTCAGATGTCAGAAACCTGGGGTTACCCTCCTCTGAACGATACTGCTGAGGCAGCAAGCCGGGTGCATAAAGCACTTGCTGAGCGAGGATGGAGAATACAACCATAAAACCACTTATATACTGTTGCAACATAAATCATCTCCTCAATTTTTTTTCTCCAGTAACATTCCCTTCCATAGAGAAAGATCCACAGATATGTACAGTATGTTTTATGTTTGTTGAGGTCGAGTAGCAGTTACAATAATTTTACCATCTATTGGGTTTTAATACATGTAAAATAATCATTACCTTTATTCATGCGGCCTGTAAATTTTGATGCCTTGAGTAGGCTGTAAAAATGAACAAATTGCAGAGTCAAGTAAAGATTATCTTTGTGAAGGCCTTTGTAATCTTTGGCTCAAGTTTTAAGATATTTGTTAGTATTCACTCCAACCAATTCCATTCACAAACACACAACCAAACCACATTGAAAATAAGTACTTTTTCCTATTTTAGAAGATAAGTAGAGACTTAGAAAAGGGGCTCCAAACTGATTACTATTTCATACATGCAATATTCTTATTTAGTACTGTAGTATTGAAAAGCTCAAGCAAAACTTGACTCCAACAAAAGAAATTGTTGCTCAAACACTAAAATGAATTGAGGAGGCATATTATTTCATTATAGACATGAAAAAGGTAGGAAATAATCAAGGTGGAGCAAGTTGACAACAACTCCATTCCTAGTTGTTTCAAAGAAAACCTACTCTCCCATAATCTCCACACATCAACTGCTCCTCATGCAAGCATGTATATATTGAGCCATAAGCAGTCATAATTTCCAACCTCCAATCTCACATCCTCTCTCCTAATCAAATTAAATCATGGAACGCAGCGGCGAAACAGCCATTAACATCCCGGAATCCAACTCGGCCAAGCACAAGAGCGTCCCCTTGGCCAGTGCCACCACTAAGGCGGTTCCACTTCCACAGCCGGCATGGAAGCGAGGAGTTTCCATCTTCGACTTCATCTTGAGGGTGTGCGCCCTCGTGGCCGCCCTAGCTGCCACTGCCACCATGGGCACCACTGACCAGACTCTTCCCTTCTTCACTCAGTTCTTCCAGTTCCAAGCCAGCTACGACGACCTCCCCACTTTCACGTAAGCCTTTTTGACATTAATTGGTAATTACTCCGACTTAATTACTATTATCATGCATGTTTTGGATTGGAACATTCTAGATTCTTCGTGGTGGCGAATGCTATAGCAAGTGGCTACTTGCTCCTATCCATGCCTTTCTCCATTGTCGCCATTGTTCGCCCCCACGCAGCTGGAGTCAAGCTTCTCCTCCTCATCCTTGATACCGTAAGATCAAATCAAATCGATGGATGATTATGTTTTTTTATACTACTTCCGTCCTTTAAAGATAGCAACTATTTCCATTTTGGTGCGTTTCTTAAAATTAAGCACTTTCTGTTTTATGAAACTTTTAACAACTAAACACTACTAATAATGTGAACCCCACAATTCACTAACACTACTTCAACAATCTTTTCTCTTTCCCTCTTTTACTTTATCAATTGTGCATTGAAACTCGTACCATTTCAAATGTTGCTATTTTAAAGGAGTTAACTAACACGTGCATGAATGCAGGTGGTGATGGCATTCACAACGGCCGCAGCAGCAGCAGCCACGGCCATTGTGTACCTGGCCCACAACGGGAACTCCAACACCAACTGGTTCGCCATCTGCCAGCAGTTCAACGACTTCTGCCAGCGCGTAAGTGGCGCCGTCGTAGGTTCCTTCATAGCTGCTGTCATACTCATCTGCTTGGTTGTGCTCTCTGCCGTCGCTCTTCGCAGGCACTGACATCAACATGTTTCTCTTTGCTTTTGCAAAATCACTCCCTGTGTTCATATCACTGCTGTTTTAAAATATTGTATGCTTTCATTTGTGATTATAAGGACTCTTGTAATTTGGTTTTTCTTAATATCAGTATTTCAACAAATTTGTTGTGTTTCTATTTTAGGTCCTACCCTTTCTGAAAAATTTACATATGCAGCCAAATACTATATAGGCTGGGAAATACTAAGAGCATCTCCAGTAAGACTGGACGTCAAATAGCCCTCACATAGCCTTCACACTGCCACATCATCAGCACTACAGTTCTCCTGCCACATCAGCTTGCCACATCATCTGGACATCAAATAGCCCTCACATAGCCTTCACACTACCTATCCACATCACTAATAACAATTATATAATTTAATTTACACTCGTATCAACATACGGAATTTAATTTACGAGACAAATACGGAAAATTCGAATAATAATATTAAAACTTAAAAAGTACATTAATTTAAAAAAAAAGTACAATAATTTTAAAAAAAGTACAAAAATTAAAAAGTACATTAATTTAAAAAAGTAAAACAAAATCACTCCTCGCCGCCGTCCTCGTCTCCGTCGTCGCCCAGCGCTTCTTCACCGTCGTCGCCGCCGCCTCCGTCGCCACCTACGCCGCGGCTATTCCCGCTGGTGTCCCTCCTCATCGCCTCCAATTCTTCACGCTGGCTCTGGAGCAATACACGAAGAAAATCCTTCACCTCGGGGTCCACCGCCGCTTGGAAGTCGGCTAAGGTCTTCACCATTTGAGCGCGCGTTTGTTGGCGCGCGAAGAATTTGAGCTCCTCGGTAGACCTGCCGAGGGGAGATGTCGAATGGACCCCCTGGGAACTCGGGGTGCCCCCCCTCGCAACCTGTTGCGCCCGCTTTTGGCCAACCGGGCGAGGTCGGCGACCGAACGAACGAGGAGTCGGGACCTCCTGGGCCGTCTCGGGGAGGTATGTCGAACCACTGCTGCTGCTGTTATAATCTCCGGTATAGTTCAGTTTCTGCCTCTTCGGCCAGCCAGCGTCGACGCCTGCCCGGAATTTCTCCGACTTGTTGAGCACAACGTAGCAGTTCCAGTAGGTGAACTCATAGTACTTCTTCTGCGGATCGGGGTAGGCTCTCTCCGCAATCCTCCTGCAGTCTTCCTCTGTTTGGCCACTGGTCTGCATGCGGAGGGCGTTGGCGTACAAACCCGAAAATCGAGAGACGCCAGACCTGATTCGGTCCCAGCACTTCCGGACCTCCTCCCCGGTGCACGGTCTCCCTTCAGGGCAAAATGCCCTGTAGGCTGCGGCTATCTTGGCCCACAAGTTGACGATCCTCTGGTTGTTCGAAACGAGAGGATCGTCGCAGACACTCACCCACGCCTTGGCAACCGCAACGTTCTCCGCGTCCGTCCACTTCCTCCGGCCCCGGATTTCGGTCTCCGGCTGCGACGACTCGCCGACCTTCTTGGCCTTGCCCTTCTTCTTACCCCGCCCTACTCCCTGGCTTTGAATGAGAGTTTCCGGAACCTCGTTCATATCAAAACCCAAGTCCGCCAAGGAGAAGGTCTCCGTATACTGTGCATCCGTTGGGGTCGATGTGTGTGAAGAACTGGTGGAAAAATCAAAAGTCGGCCGATAGGTGTTGTCCCCCCCGTGCGTCCCCTGCGCCGGGGGAATCATCTGCTGCGCCGGTGGAATCATCTGCTGCGTCGGTGGCTGCATCCCGGGTGCCCACCCCGGCATCATCTGCATAGGGGGCTGCATGCCGGGTGCCCACCCCGGCATCATCTGCTGCCACGGGTACATGTTGTAGTACCCGGTCATCGGAGGCCAACCACCTCCCCTAGGAGCCGGGGAAGTATGGGACCCTACCCCGGGAGTCGGGGGCGTCTGAGACCCTACACCGGGAGGCGGGGGAGTCTGAGACCATCCCCCGGGAGTCACTGGAGTACCTTCGTAGTTGTTCTCCATTGCTCGTTATTGATCTTGAACAGAAAGTAAGGTAGAGAGAGTACTCGTTAAAACAAGTGGTGCGAATGAAAATGACGTTCAAAGCGCGTATATATAGTGTTTTCAAAAGAAAAAAAAATAAAAAATAAAATCTGACGCCGGTTTGACGCCGATCCGGGACCCACAATGGCGCCGTGAGGATCGGCGTCGGAACCGGCGTCATCGCGCGAATCGGCATGGCCACGCCGATTTTGACGCCGATTTCGCCGACGCCGGTTCCAATGGTTCGGCGTCAGAACCGGCGTCGGCGAAAAATCGGCGTCGCAATTTTGACGCCGGCATTGGAGATGCTTTAATGGACTTCAGTTGACTTGGGTCAAAATGAATTTTCCCTCCAAAATTAGACAATAGCCCCGCAATAATTTAATTATATAAAAAAATTAAATAAAACATGACGCGACTTAATTAATTTTTGCTAAGCTAACTAACTAATATATAGCAAATAGAGGGAAAACTATGGCATTTCTTTCTTCGACGACTATGAAAATATCTAAAGAGAGGTGAGAAATGTCGAAGAGGAAGGAGAAAGTGAAACCGAACCTGGATGAGCAGATCACCAAACATCTGAATCTGACCGTGCTGCAGAGGATCGATCATTGCGTTCAGGAGATCATTGCCGGCGCTACTCATGTCGCCATCTACGAATTTGACATCGACACTTCGGAGTGGGTATGCTCGTGTGTGTCTATGTTTCTCCACTACTGTGTGGCTGCTGCGTGTTTGTTTCCTGCTAGTGCGCGTTATGTGTCTGCTCTCCGTAGGTGCGCGTGATTTTTCACGTCTCTGTGATCCTCCGCAAGTGTGTGTTTCTATGTGAGAGTTTTTGTGCGTGTGTGTGAGTCTATGTGAGTGAGTGATTATATGTGTGTGTGTGTGTGCGCGCGAGCGCATATGCAAGTATTCCTTGGCGATTGTGCGCAACAAACGACTTTTTTTTATTGGTTCGATGTTTTGCTTTTTCATAGTTTAGATAAGTTTGTTTCGTTTGAGATAGCAATTGTGACAAATTTTGGTTGACAGAGTCGGAAGAATGTTCAAGGCACACTTTTCGTTGTGAAAAGGTGAGTTGTTGGCTTCAAGGAAGTTCTGCCGTTTGATTTTTGTGTAGGAATTGGATGGGGCATATGCAATTATGCAAATCACTATTTCTGTATATCGTGTCTATTTTTGCTGTTTCAGGAATACCGAACCGCACTTCCAATTTCTAGTAATGAATCGTCAAAGCACAGGTTAGGCACTCAACGTTTTGTCCATTGTTGTTAAACAGTTCCAGGTTTTCAGTATCTAGACATATTGGTTGTAGAAGTATAGTACAATGCCAGTATATAGCAACGCATGGACTTAGAAATACGTATATATCTCAATTTCATATTTTCAGTTTAAAAAAAACTAGTTGCACTTGTAGTTAGTAAGCAAGTCAAATTTTGGCTAGCTGCTTGCAATGTAAGACCACCGTAGAACACAAACTACCCCTGTTGTTGTTGTTAGGTCTGTTTATCTTCCTGAGTGTTGAGATTTCCCGACCTCACCAAGATCAACCTTTTATCCAAAGTAGTTATAGTTCAGATAAGCAGATAATGTATATACATGTAATTATTACTGCCCTGCAAAAAGGTAAAAATATTCTACTGTCATGGCTATCAGTATATACTGAATGGCTGGAATGTTGCTATAAGCAGAAAACCTAGTGGAGAGTCTCTGGGGAGATTTTGAGTATGAAGTGCATGGTCCATACGTGTTATACAGAAACCACTGTAAAGAGGTAAATGGAATATGGTTCTATGATACGAAGGAGTGTGAGGAGATTTCAAATCTGTTTGGCAGGTTGGTTTTTTTTATCAATGTTGTGATACTCTTTCTTTGTTGCATTTTGATCTGTTTCTTTTCCTTCTGTGTCATAGTTTAAGATCCTCTTATGAGCAGGTGTGTACTACTTTAGTAAGGAGGTTACATTTTGTTGTAGAATACTTAATGAATATTACGAGGAGCCGACAAAGTTGAAAGTGTCATCAAGAGAAATGTAAGTGTTTAGTCTTCAGTTTTTAATCAAAATAGTACTACCCAAATAACTAAGATGTGGTATTAGTTTGTTGTACTCAATTCTAGTAGTACTATATAGACAGAGTGGTAATCATTAAAGAGCACTGTGCATATCAATGGACCTCATGCATCATTAATTTAGCTTAGAACTCTCAGTACAACTATTTAGTTCTTTATGTATTCTGGAGTTGAATTTTGATGATAAAAACTAGGGTGAATTTTAATCGTGTGTGTTGAAAAGATAGGTGACTATTTTAGTTTGTCATGATTCTGAAACTTTAGCACCCCAAACCCAGGTTGTTCGGAAGGGTTGTTTCTTTTTATGTTAGGATATTTCTTCTGGATACACTTAGAAGTTCCACAATGCCTGTCTTCGATTTTTATGGTTCTATATGAGTATGTTAGATACTTTGGCACTATTTTTTCTACCACAATCATTGATGTTCAATCCCACTTCTGTTATTGATGTATGGCTACTGCAAAAGATAGAGTCTTTCTTGAAACATTGGTCTAGTCATATGGACTGGACCTCCATCAGACTTCTTTTCCTGCTCTGCTTTCTTTCTATCCAGATTTCTGTGAAGACAGAGATGTTTGATTCAATGTTGATTTGCCTTTTTTTTGCGTGAGAAACTGTTTTGAGTAGCTCTCTTCCTATTATCATTTTTCAGAAAAGTTGAAAAGGATGACACCCTAGAGCCATCATCTACTGCTATCGCTAAAGTTGAAAAGGATGATCAATCTTGTGTAAAAATCCCCAGTGTATGGTTTTCCACCCTTAACTCTTATTATTTGACTTTAGCAACTTATTGTGTGATAGCAGGTGTGAAATTTACCAGTAATAGTTGACATGTCAAGTAAGAAGGCAGATTCTTAACTATGTTAGAGTTATTCTTAGGTTCTTTACAATCCGTATAAGAGTAGAAATTATATTTATGTGACTCCCATTATCTGAGCATAATGGATACAATTGTAGTCATGTTATTATTGATGAAAATAGCAAATAGATGCTGCCCTTGAATTTGGAACTTTTCCTCATGTTGAATTTTTTTTTGCAGCTGTCCCAGTCCTCAACAGCTCTTGTTTCTGATCCTCCCACTTCACTACCAGCTCCAGCTCATGTGACATCTCCTACCGTAAAATTTCCCGTTGTTGAAAACTCTGAACCTGAGGTTTCTAAGGCATGCAGGACTGATCTGGTGAAGCCATCTTCATTTTTAAGCCCACGTCCTTCTTCTTCACATGTTATGCCACCCATAACTTCATTTGCTCCCCCTCCACCAACATCTCCTCTCATTTCTCCTGGAAATCTGAAACGGCCTTATGGAACACTTTTACTTCCACTGTTCCCACCACCAACATCCCCACAATCACTCACGCCAACTTATGCTCCTACATACATGCAATTCAGCAGAGAAAAGGTCAGGAAAGCACTTCAATCGCTTATTCAGGTATGTGGTCCACCCGAATATCTCCTCTCACTTCATTCCAATGGGTATGATTTGCTTTAGTCTCCATGGATGTCCAACTCTTGTATCATTTTGTTTACATGGCATCTTCTGCTATGTCATTTCTCATTTGGTTAAACAAAATTCTGCTAAACAGTAACAGCCATTTTCGAGCTTGATGTTTGTGGATTTCTGTATAGGACAATCAATTCATCGAGATTGTTTACAGAGCTGTGATGAATGCAACTGAAGATTGATGGATTGTGTATCTTCTTAAAAGGGTGGGGAGTTTACTAGTCTGCAGTCGATATACTGCGTAAAATGTTGGGTTTTTGGATGCATGAAGGGAGGGGAGAGTATTAGCATATGAGTACTTGTTTTGTCTCAGTTTTGAATGAAATCTTGAGTTTGTGTAAATTCCAAACCACCTTATCACACTTTCTATATACTCCATCTTTGATCTTTCAAATTGTTCAACCTGCTTTTACTTTGCGGATTCAGATCATCAATATTACACTAATGCATAATCATGTAGTGGTAACTAAACAAAGATATGCTATCGACTTTTAAATTTTTCGTTCTACAAAAAACGCTAGTATGTTTTTTTTAAAATTCTAATACTAGGATTAAAATTTCACCATCAGTTTTGTAAACTCGCCGCAATCCCGTTTTGGATTTGCGTAGCTTGCCAATTTATGCCAAAAATATGATCTTTAAACAAATACTCCTTACTATGGAAAAATCCCTTTTTTCGTATGATAAAATTCATACTATTCTCGTCTCTTGAGATTTATGAATCCAATTAATAATTTAATCGTTTTAAACTATAGTCAATCTATATATACAGAATTACTATATTATGCTCTGAATATTACTATCTACTACTCCACTATATTGTTATTAATACTAATTTATCAATAATAACGATAAATAATTCTTGAGAATATTTTTATAAATAAAATAGAGAAAATTGAGATAGCTAAACAAAAGTCTTTTTCCGGAACAGCAGCAGTCAACCAAACCCATATAACTAAATTTAGGGTTTATGAAGAGGAGGCCAAACCAAAGCCCTAACTGAAACTTCATCAAACAATGACCGCGCTGAGCTCCAAGAAAATTTTGCAAGAAAAGAACACAAACGACCCCAACTCAATTACCTCTCTTACTCTCACTCATAAAGCCCTTACTGATGTAATTCTCCTTATGTTTTCTTATTGAAATCAGTTTAATTTCTGGTACATTTATTTTTATATTTATTGGCTGTGGTGCTTTGCTAGGTTTCGTGTTTGGGTGAATTCAAAAATCTGGAAAGATTGGATCTTGGTTTCAATAACTTGACTTCGCTTGAGGTAGTTAAACGCACTCAAACTTAATGTACTCCACAAATAACAGTGAGGATATTTTCTGAGTTTTCTTCTTGGAATTTCAGGGTTTAAAGTCATGTACCAATTTGAAGTGGTTATCAGTTGTGCAGAATAAGCTTGAGAGCTTGAAGGGCATTGATGGCCTAAATAAACTCACTGTAGGTGTTCTATGTGTAATTTCACATTTTTTGGAGCCTAAATATGTTGACTGCCGGTACCAGTTTATGCCGTGAATCCCTGTTTTATAATCATGGAGCATCATTTTTTAATAGTTTATTGGAACTCAGCTGAATTGTTGCATACCAGTGTTTTATTACTTTGTCATGATTAAATTTGGAGAGTGGTTAATTAATTGATAAGGCTTTTACTTTTTGTAGTATGGTTGAACTTTCATTCTTGAACCTGTATGCCAGAATTCAGATTATGACTAGATTACATGTTGTATACTTTGTCCAAATGTGGTTCGATAACTTTTCTGTGAAGGTCCATTATTCCGGTTTAGTGTTGAAAATATGACTTGATGGAGTTTGAATCTCTGGTTTAGGTACTAAATGCTGGCAAAAACAAGCTTAAGTCAATGGATGACGTAAAATCTATCTCAAGTCTGCGGGCGCTAATTTTGAATGGTAGGTCTTTGGTAGGAAGTTTGTTGCCTCATGTAAGTAACACTGCAATAGGAGTATTTTCATGTGAAGTGCTGACAGTTTTTTGCTCCTCATGTCGCAGACAATGAAATCACTTCAGTTTGCAAGCTAGATCAGATGAAAGAGTTGAACACTCTAGGTACATGCTTCGATCACTGTAACAGAAGATGAAATTCTGCCCTATTTGATGTTTTAGCCTATGTTGACTCTTGATGTTTTAAGTTTACATATGTTTTTCCTGACTAATATACGTCTGCAGTATTGTCCAGGAACCCAATCAGTTCGCTTGGTGAATCTTTGGTTAAACTGAAATCAATCACCAAAGTATGCTCTTGATAAATTGAGTATCTTTAAAACCAAACAGTAGAGAACACAAGGGATCTTACAAAGCCATTTTTTGTTACAGCTTTCTCTTTCTAACTGCCAACTGCAAAAAATTGATTCATCTCTTAGATCCTGCCTGGAGTTGAAGGAGCTTCGTTTAGCTCACAATGAAATTATGGTATGATACATATCCGCTACCAGAATGCTCATGTTGTTGACTTTTCATTATGATTTTTCCGAGCCACTTGGTCCTAAATAAAGTGTTAATGCTGTTATTTTGTTGTTCTTTCAGACTATTCCTGATGAGCTCGGGCATTTGGTGAGACTTCAGAATCTAGACTTGGGGAACAATTTGATTGCAAGATGGGTGAATCTTAAGGTGACACAATGTCCTTAATCGTGTTTTGCTTTTCTTATAGTATATGATAAGCTCTCCACCGGTCTTAAATTCATTATTTCGACGCCAGGTGCTTTCCTCATTAGTTAATTTGACAAATTTGAATCTGCAAGGAAACCCTCTTGCTGAAAAGGAAAATTTGCTAAAGAAAGTAAGGTCTTTTGCCTGTAATAAGCTCTTTTGTGTTTGTGTGTATGTCTACCATCAAACTTCTCTAATGGCAGTATAACCAACACTTTTATCAGGTCAAAAAGCTATTGCCAAATTTGCACGTCTTCAATGCTAGACCAATCGACAAAATAGCTGCAAAAGTTGTGCCTGAAATTGGTGCTGGCTTATCAGTTGAGGCAGGTAATAAGCCGAATCTCCAAAGTGAAGATAAAATAGATCAGCCAATAAGAAACAAGAAGTCAAACAAAGCTCATCCTCCGAGTGAAGGTACGGATGATCTGGGCTCGAGGAATAAGAGGAAAGAACTACAAGATGAAAAAGGTATGGATAACGCTGAGAATGCCAATATGTCAGCCAAGAAAGAGAAGAAAAGGTCGAAGTTGCAACAGGATGAAATCAATAATGTGGAGGCTTTCAACGTCAACCATGAGGAAGCAAATGATGTAAAGCACAAGAAGAAGAAATCAAGAAAAACATCCGAAGTAGATACCATAAATAACACTAACTGTGCAGAAATGGATCTTTTACCAACGGTTGCTCCTGAGAACCCCACAGAGGCTGCTGACAGTAAGCTGGATCGCAAAATGGATCAAGGCACCGATGATATGAGCGTGGTGGTAACTTACCCAACCAAGAAGAAGAACAAGAAGAAACGTGACGCTGTTCCTGATTTGCTTGAGCTGTCAAAGGTTGATGATATCGGGTTAGGAGGGCCTTCAGCTTGGGGCGTGTAAGTTGTTCGTGGCTTATTGGGGTGATAATCTATGTTTGTTAGAGCATACTGCACGCTTATTATCTCCATCAGGTTACTTTTGTCAAGCAAAAAATCCTATATAGATCTCCTGTGATCCTGTTAGTTTGATGATAGGTGGTGCTGGTGATGCTGATGATGACATACTGAATTATCAGAATTCTATTGTTTCTTCCTTGTATTATGCTATGTTTTTTTGGACAAATGTACTATGTTATGTAAAAACTCTGAATGTTAACCTTTATTTTTCGATCAATCTAGACATGATTTTGGAGTACCTTTTTTAGTTTGAAATTCTACGTGTGGAGAAAGTTGAATTCGCCTATATTTCTTTTGTTATGAAAAACTGGGTGAAATAAAGCCACTCCTATGTTACAATAACCTTAATTTTTGAAGCTGGTTAATTTTCTAGGTACTATGTATTCATAAATTGTTAACTCTAGTTAATTTAAGAAAATCAAACATTTTGACCTTATTCTATTTCTTTTCTTAATCCTTTTCTTTTCTTGGATTCAGTTTTCGGTAAAAGATAAATCTCTGATTCACTGTTTTTTTAAATATTATTCAACACACAAACAATGTTTTCCACACACTGAAGAAAAGGTTGTAGGAAAGAAAAGTTTATTTTAATGTTTAGGGCATCTCCAGTGGCTTTCGCCCAGCAATAGTCCAGCCACAAACTCCTCCTGCCACATCATCAGCACTAAAAATCTTCCTGCCACATCATCTTGACAAACAAATAGTCCAACAATAGCTTAGCCACATCACCCCTAATTATATAAAACATCCTGCTTGGAGGAGGTCGGCTTCATCGTGCGGGACCCCATTTCGTACGTTGGGGGCGGTTATGCCGTGGCTTGAACCGGCTTCATTATCGTCGTTGGCCCAACTAGTCAGTCGCACACCTTCATCTTCGACAATCATGTTGTGCATGATAATACAGGCGTACATTATATCAGCAATGCAGTCGATATGCCACAAATGCGTTGGACCCCTAATTGCCGCCCATCGAGACTGGAGCCAAATGCGCGCTCCACGTCCTTGCGCGCCGACTCCTGGCGTTCCGCAAAGTAGGCCTTCCTCTCATCCGATGCGCATCTGATCGTCTTCACAAAGACGGGCCACCTAGGGTATATCCCATCCGCCAAGTAGTAGCCCATATCATGCTGGGTCCCGTTGGCGAAAAAACTGATGGCCGGACCGACGCCCTGGCACTGCTCGTTGAAAAGGGGCGACGAGTTGAGGACGTTGAGGTCGTTGTTCGACCCGGCTATCCCAAAATACGCATGCCAAATCCATAGCCGGTAGTCAGCAACGGCCTCCAGGATCATCGTGAGATTCTTTCCCTTGTAGCCGGTCGTGTAGAACCCCTTCCAGGCAGCAGGACAATTCTTCCACTCTCAATGAATACAATCTATGATGCCTAACATACCTAGGAACCCATGCTTCTCCCCGCGCATCTGCATTAGATACTGGCAGTCTTCGCGAGTAGGGCTTCGAATGTACTGATCACGGAAAATTTCAATCACGCCTTGACAGAAATACTTCATACATTCAAGGGCAGTCGACTCACCGATGTGGAGGTACTCGTCCCACATGTCTCCCGCGCCTCCGTAGGCCAACTGCGTGATTGCCGCAATGCACTTTTGAATAGGTGTGTGGTCGGGTATGCCAGCCGCATCGTGCCTGAAGTGGAAATACAGATATCGCTGCTCCAAGGCGTTAACAATACGCATAAACAGGGCTCTGCTCATCCTAAAACGGCGCCTGAAATGGTTGTCGTTGAACCGCGGCTCCTGTGCGAAGTAGTCTGCGTATAGGCGCTGATGTGCAGCTACGTGATCACGTTCAATCACTGTTCGGCGGTGGACAACTGGTCGTGGTCGAGGTCGAGGTACCGCAGGCTGCAAGGCCCTCTGCAGCAGCCGATCAATCTCACGGTTCGTATAGGCCTCTAACGCTTCGTTCATTCGACGATCGTACTCCTCATCATCCCCACCACTACTACCAACGTTGCTCATTTCCCGTTGTTAATCTTGTACAGAAATTAAGATAGAGAGAGCACTCGTTAAAACAAGTGGTGCAAATGAAAATGACGTGCAAATCGCGTATATATAGTGTTTCAAAAATTAAAAAAAAAAACATTAAATTCGCTCGCCGATTGTTCGCCGGTCCTGAGCCTGCAATGGCGGCGAGCGCTCACGAATCGGCCAGAGCTCGCCGATTTTTTCGCCGAAATGACGCTCACCGGTTCCAATGGTTCGGCGAGCGGACCGGCGAGCGCCGAAAATCGGCTAGCCGGCCCACTCGCCGCCATTGGAGATGCTCTTATTAAGTGTTAAAACGAAAAAGAGGAATTGTCAATATATCTTGACCCTGACGTGGCTAAAAAAGCTAAACACGTGTCGAATATAGGAGTAAGTGCCTTTCTCTTTAGATAAATTAAAATGAAATAAGAAATAAAATAAAATGGAATAAGAAAAAAAACAATGCGTCGAATATAAGAGCATCCACAACGGTGGACGGACGGCGTCCGTCCGTCCGTGCCGCTGGCAAGGACGAGCTCCACTGCTGCTGCGCTCTTGCCGCTGGCACGGACGTGCTCTTAGCTAAGAGCACGTCCGTGCCAGCGGCAAGAGCGCGAGGCGTCGACGTGGCATGCTCTGATTGGCTCGTTGATTTATCATTTTTTTATTATTTTTTTAAAATCGAAAAAATCTGAAAAATTCAAAATTAATAAAAAAAATATTTTCCCACTTCCTAATAAAATATATCCCTTTTTTTTCCACACTTTTAATTTATTTTTTTCATTATTTTTACCCCAAAATTCATACTTTCATCTATAAATAGTCTCATTTCAAACACAAAAAAGGACACTATACCAAACAACTCTCTCAATCTCAAATTTTAGGATTTTAATTATATAATTTTTAATTTTGAGGAGTCTAATTATGTAATTTTTAGTATTTTAATTATGTAATTTTTAATTTTTAGGATTTTAATTATGTCATTTTTATTTTATTTGTCATTTGTAATATTATGTAGGTTTTTTTAATGAATTTTAATATTATGGAAATGTTTTTGTTTAATTGAATTTTAAATTGAATTGTGCTCGTTCTTGCGGAAGAGTACAGCTGTGGGTGTTGTGCTCTTGCCAGAGAGCATGCAGAAAAAGTGGGTGCCCACAACCGTGCTCTCTGGCAAGAGCACGGTTGTGGATGCTCTAAGAGTGCGGAGTACCCTTCTCTTTAGATAAGAAAAAATAAAGAGAAATAAGAAAATGAAAAATCAATTTGTTGAGAGTGGGATTTGAACCCACGCCCTTTCGGACCAGAACCTTAATCTGGCGCCTTTGACCAACTCGGCCATCTCAACTCTTGAAATGAAATCTGTGTTTTAAGTATCCATATTTATGAAACCCATTGAAATATGTGAAGCAGAACTAACTCAGTAATATATTGAGTTAGTTGCCAAAATAAAATACACCAACTTTAATCACTTTAACTCAGTAATATATTGAGTTAGTATCCTTTTTTTTTAAAATATTACCATGAAATAAAAACTACTCACAAATCAAAATTATTTTGATAAAATAAAATGATGTGTCAATCATATCAACATCGTTTTGGTCACTTCCTATTCAAAATTTTGATAATGTAAATTTATTTAAATAATGAAGTTGTAATATTTTTCTCGATGGAATGAACTTATTAATATTAATATGTCATAAATTAAAAAGTGTAGCGTTCAAGTGCATTAAATATAAGTTTTAAGTTAGATTAGGGTAACCCAAAATGAGCTAACTATTCCGAATTTTATGTCTGAGCCCTTTTAATTAGATTAAAATCAAGTCGACTAGGGCAAGGCTATAGTATCAATTGATTTTATTAAAAATAAAATAACAATACAATTTTTTTGTTTTGTTTTAAAATCTCAAAGTGTGGCCTCATCGTGCCCAATCGCTATTCTTATATATTTGGCAATCAGTTTAATATAATTATTTTATTCAGAAATGAGCTAATACATAAACGTAGACTTGGAAAAATTAATGTTTATACAAATTAACTTATTTTCAATGCAAGCTGTCGTCATATTATATAGGAGAGGCAAGCTAAATCAATTCAACAATCTTCTTGATTTAATCCCTCCTAGTTCCATATTATAAATTCCATTGTGTATTTTCTGTAGTCGTTAGGAACACAAGATTACGTTATTTTAATTTTAAAATCCAACGTTGGACTTTGACTATTAAATGGATTGTTATTTTCAATCTGGAGCCACTTATTTGTGTCCAGACATACGAAAAACGTCAGAACTATTTAAATTTTTGTGTTTGTAGTCTTTTAAATGGAGTATATTTTTCCCGCTAAAAGTGTGAGTTGTCAACGCTTCATAATTTTATTTGTTGTGCCTAAAGACTATCTCCATCCGTGACACTCACTCAACCCAACCTCAATCAACTTTTTAATAAAATATTCATTTCTCTATCCTCCACATACACGATGTCAATGTAGCCCGCAGCCCGTGGGCTGACCCGAATAGCCCGCCAAATTTATAGGGTTAGGGCTGTAAATTTCTAGCCCGATAAAATTAAAACCCGATTAGCCCGCACCCGATTAACCCGCGACCCGTTAGGGCTAGACCCGAAAACCCGATGGGCTGGCCCGAAAACCCGATAAAATTTCTATTATTCTATTTTTTACTCATAATTCGACATTTTATTGATTAATTTTATAATATAGATAACTAAAAAAATAACTTTCAATTTTATATTAAATATACAAATTATATATTGAATTTTTATTAATATAATAATTGATAAATAAATTAAAAACTTCAAATTCACTTAAAAAAATATTTAAATTTCTACAACATGCATTAAAATTTCTCGAAATATCTCAAATATTAGTATTTGATCATGTTTATGATTGAGTTTGACCATATATCTCAAATGTATCATAATTAAATATTTTACATTTTATGAATATAACTAATTTTCATCGTTATTTATTGGATTGATTGCATGTAAATCTTATCGGTAGCAACCCGATTAACCCGCTGGGCTAGCCCGAAACCCGAGCTTTTAGGGTTAGGGTTGAACTTTTACAACCCGAAAAAATTCACAACCCGATTATCCCGCACCCGATTGACCCGCAACCCGAGTAGGGCCGGCCCGAAACCCGATGGACCGACCCGATTGACATCCCTAACACAACTATCCCCCAATTCAACCCCCATCAACTTTTACTTCCATCATTGACCCCAACCCAACCCAATTAAATATTTTCTTTTTCATATATTTTATATTAATATTTTAATTTATAGTTAATTTAGATATATTAAATAATGTCTAAAAATTATAATAAAAAAATATATGATTCAAATTTAAAACAGAAAATATTAGATATTCAAATAATTAAAGCACAACATAATAATAAATTACACACATTAAAAAATACAAGGCGATAATAGAAATAAACAAACCAATATACAAATGAAGAGTGAAAAAAAAACTAGCTTAAACAAGATAAACATTAGTACAGAAATTAAATAATAATAATTAAATAAATTAAATTAATAACTAAAATAAATTAATTCAAATGGCTTTTTTGGAAGAACGTTTTACAATGAGTATTGGAAGGATATATGGATAAATATAATAATAATTGAATAAAACAAATTCATAACTAAAAATAATAAAAAAATCAAAAATTAATTTAGTGTAAAATGTTCAAGATTAAAAATGTAAATCTATATATGAATAAATATATTTCTTATTGCAATAAAAATATAAGTACAAATTTATACAATAACCAATACAACTAGTAGTAAAATAAATCAATAAATAAAAGTAAAGAAATAAAAATAAAAGTATTTCAATATTGACCAATAGGATAAAGCCATGTGTACATGACCTCTACTTTTTGCTTGGGCCGGCAGGTTGACAATGGAAGAAGAGGTTGTGTTGGGTTTATTTAGTTTTGAATTATTTTTATTTGTGTCTTTTTTGTCTTATATGGGTGACCCTCCCTCCATTGTCACGGATGGAGGTGGTCTAAGTGAAGATTTGGAAAATACGTTAATATTTTACTCCTTTTTCATAAGAAAAATACTAGTATTGATTATGCCGTCTAAGAAACAAGGCTATATATGCCCAAATAATAATTCTACCCAATCAAAATTCAATCTAATTCCATATATAACTGGCTATACATCATCGATATCCACTAATTATTGCATGTAAGGCCATCCGCAATGGGCGGACGATGGCACGCCCGATGGCGCGCATCGTCCGCGCCATCGATCGTCCGCGCCCATTGCGGATACGGACGATAGGTCGCGGACGATCGTCGCGGCCGATACTAAGGGCGCGGAGGATGGCGCGCCCGATGCCTATCGTCCGCGCCATCGTCCGCCCCATTGTGGCGTACACGGACGATGGCTGCGGACGATAGGCATCGGGCGCGCCATCGTCCTCCCCATTGTGGCGTACACGGACGATAGGTCGCGGACGATGGCACGCGGTTTGGTTGTTTTATAAATAGAGTTCATTCGTTTTACATTTCATTTCACAATTTCACTTTCGAAACTTACATTTACATAATTACTACGAAATGGCTTCAAGTCCAAATAGTCCTATGTTTAGTGGAGATGCGCGTTGGCCGGGTACAGAACCCGGCCAATATCGTTCGTTCGACACCAACGCCCAATACGATCCCGATTTCAGTACGGACTCGTATGGGTTGTCGGACATGGAGCCGTCTCCAACCCGACCAGTCGCCCCCTCCCGACGTGACGCCGCAGCGGCCGATCCCGACCCCGCCGCGACCGCTTCCGCCCCAGCCAAAAAGAAGCGGAACCGGCAGCGGGCGCAGAAGTTGCCGCCTCCCGGTGATTGCGATGAGTACGCCCCCGGTCGTACAAACTACACCGACGAGGAAACTCTCATTTTGGCCCGGTGTTGGGTAGATATATCGGAAGATCCGATATTCGCGAACAACCAGAGGCAGTTCGCGTACTGGGAGCGCATCGCCGACCTCTACAATGCGGCCAAGCCGCCGAACGCGTACAAGCGCAAGCGTGAGCAACTCCGCAAGCACTGGGATCAAGTGAAGAAGCAAGTGAACTTGTACGCGGCGGAGTTCGAGAAGTGCGCGCGGGCACAGGGGAGCGGCGAGAGCTGGGAAGACGTGCGTGCTAAAGCGATATTGTCGTACCGGTCGATGTTCGGCGAGTTCAAGCACGAGGCCATCTGGACGCTTTTGAGGGACAAGCAGAAATTCCAAGGTGGAATTCTGCACACTAGTGCGCCAAAGAGGATGAAGACCACCGAAGTTGGTGGTTACACGAGCAGCGGCAGCGGCAATCAACCGGTTGACCTCAACCGGTTGTACGTGGACGACAGCGGTTCCGGCACACCGATGTCCTCCCGACGTCCTCCCGGCGTCAAGGCTGCGAAGGCCAAAGGGAAGGCGGCCGCGACCTCATCCTCGACCGCTGCAACCCCACCTCCGCTCCCGGAAATGCTCCCGCCCCAGGCAGCCGAAGTGTATTCGTCGTTGGCGACAGCGTCGATGGCGAGGACGTTGTTGGAGACGCACAAGGCCCTCAAGAAGTGTACCGACCCCGACGAAGCCGAATACCTCCGGGCATTGATAGATGAACTGCGTCGGAAGTTGGGAATTGCACCGACTTAGTTTTTTTTTTTGTAAGTTGAACGGTGTAACTTCTTTTTTTATTAATGTGTCCCCGTTTGTTATTTCGACCTTTTTATTTACTCGTTATTAATTGTTAGTTGAAAACATTTAAATCAATTAAACAAATAAATAAAATGATGATGTGGCGCGCCATAGGGCGCGCCTTAGGGCGCGCCTTAGGGCGCCCCACTGCAGGTGGGGAGGTAGGAGGATAAAACTGCTGACGTGGCGCGCCATAGGGCGCGCCTTAGGGCGCGCCTTAGGGCGCCCCATTGCTAATGCCCTAAGAACATGTTTAACGCGTACAAGGGAAAAAATATTACTACAATTAAAAAAATAGACCAATTCATAATGTTAAGAACTCGAAGTTATGCAATACAATACTCCTTTATCAAAGTAAAATGGCTAAACATTTAGAATCGACAATGAACTTTAGTCAATTTTTTTCTAGGATAAAAATAAGATTAGTTATACTTTATAGTCCATAAAATGATTATTGGCTTAAGCATTCTGATAAATGCACATTGTTTTCGAATTGAATTGATTTGATTTGATTTAGGGAGATGAATATAAAGTGAAGACCGCTCAACAAGTGGCCCACCCAAGTTAATTAGAAGTATGAAATTATACAAGTACTATTTGAAATAGAAGTGTGGAAAATGAAGGGAACAAATGACAAATTCATTGAATTTGAAGAATTTTTATATCACACTAATCCACTATGGACACCCAATTTTGACTCCACCCTTTACCTTTATTTTTCTTTGGAGAGAAAAGAGAAATTAAATCCTTTTTTATTTCATTACTCCTTTCATGATCTAGAGCTATAATGCCTAACGAGCATTGTGAAATTTCATTTAGTAGTATAAGAGCATCCTCAACGGTGGTGGAATGCTGCTCGTCCGTCCTTGTCGCTGGCAAGGACGCGCTCCGCCGCCGCTGTGCTCTTGCCGCTGGCACGGAAGTGCTCTTAGCTAAGAGCACGGCCGTGCCAGCGGCAAGAGCACAAGGCGTCGACGTGGCATGCTCTGATTGGCCCGTTGATTTATCATTTTTTATTTTTTATTTTTAAAAAATCGAAAAAATCTGAAAATTTCAAAATTAATTAAAAAAATATTGTCTCGCTTCCTAATAAAATATATCCATTTTTTCACACTTTTAATTTTTTTTCCATCATTTTTACCCCAAAATTCATACTTTCATCTATAAATACTCTCATTTCAAACACAAAAAATGACACTATACTAAACAACTCTCAATCTCAATTTTTAGGATTTTAATTATGTAATTTTTAATTTTTAGGAGTTTAATTATGTAATTTTTAATTTTTAGTATTTTAATTATGTAATTTTTAATTTTTAGGATTTTAATTATGTCTTTCTATTTTATTTGTAATTTGTATTATTTATTGTGGTTTTTTAATGAATTTTAATATTATGAAAATGTTTTTGTTTAATTGAATATTAAATTGAATTGTGCTCGTCCTTGCGGAAGAGCACAGCTGTAGGTGTTGTGTTCTTGCCAGAGAGCAGACAGAAAAAGTGGGGCCGGGCCCACAACCGTGCCACTGGCAAGAGCATGCTTGTGGATGCTCTAAGGGGTCCTAAGGATATAAAACTTAAAAAATTATCAAACTATTTATATTTAATTGACCTAAATTATAAGTAAGGGAGATATTCAGTGAAACTTTGTTATGCCATATATATAGTCCAATAAAAATTGCATAGAGCTGTTATTATATAATTAAGAGTTTGGAATTTATGTTCTTGTTATTATTTATTATTGTGGATGCTTTTATATGGCTATATGCTTTCAGGCCGACCCTCATAAAATTAATCAAAGAAAATTATAATTATGAATACTAAGTTTTAAGTACAATGTAATTTTAGAGCACCCGCAACGCTGTGCCGTTGCGGTGCCTATGCCGTTCCGGAGGAACGGTTCCGTGTCGTCGCGGTTCCGTGCCTATGCCGTTCCGAGTGTCGTTGCGTCGGCACGCGGCACGACATGTTCCGCCACGCGCCGAGGCGACGTGGCGGGCTCTCAGCGCACGCGTGACGCCCACTCGCTGCCCCGCGAGTGGGCTTCGTCACGGTGACGCAATAATTCATTTTTTAAAAAAAATTCGAATTTAATAAAAAAAAATTTATTTTTGCAACGGTAATATGACAGTTTATTTTTATCCGTTTTGTAATTTTTTTTATTTTTTTTAAATTTATTTACTCTATAAATACTCCTATTTCATATTCATTTCAGTCACAAACACACACCTATTCCTCTCAAATCTTCTCTATTTCCACCCAAATGTTCATCTCAAATCAACTCTGTTTTTCTTCTCTCAAATTTAATCAAACTAATGGATCCTTTTGAACAAATGCGTCAAATATTGGAACAATCTCTTGAAGAAGATCGACGACGGGAGGCGGAAGAAGCCGCGCCGCCCCAACGACACTCCCGTACGTACATCCATCGTAACCGGGAGGAAGCCGCCCCAAGGTTAGTACGCGACTATTTCTGCGATAACCCGGTTTGGGGAGATACGTACTTCCGTCGCCGTTTCCGCATGGGGAAACCGTTATTTCTCCACATCGCGAATACTTTGGCAGCCCGGGAAGAGTTCTTCCAGGAAGGGTTCGACGCGGTCGGCCGTCCCAGCCACACGACGCTGCAGAAATGTACTGCAGCAATCCGTCAGCTTGCGACTGGACAAACGGCCGACATGTTCGACGAATACCTCCACATCGGAGACAGCACTGGGCGAATGTGCTTGCTCAAATTCTGCAAAGGCGTCCGGGCCGCCTTCACCAACGAATTTCTCCAACGGCCAAGCACGACCGATTGTCAGTTCCTGCTCGACCTTCACGAAACAGTGCACGGATTCCCCGGGATGCTCGGCAGCGTCGATTGCATGCACTAGCAATGGAAGAATTGTCCGGTGGCGTGGAAGGGGTCCTACACGAGCGGCAACAAAGGCACCCACCCAATCGATATACTCGAGGCCGTTGCCGACTACCGCCTTTGGATCTGGCACGCGTACTTCGGGGTCCCCGGGTCGAACAACGACGTAAACGTGCTCCACCAGCCCGACCTCTTGACCGAAGTTTTGGATGGTAAAGCGTCGGCCATCAACTTCGTCGCCAACAACCGGCTTTATAAAATGGGGTACTATCTCGCCGATGGCATCTACCCGAAGTGGCCTACCTTCGTGAAGACGTGCAATGGGTCTGCGAACCCAAAGCAGACTCTTTTTGCGCAGAAGCAGGAGGCTGCTCGCAAGGATGTGGAGAGGGCGTTCGGGGTTCTCCAAGCGCGCTTCAACATCATCAAAGCCCCAGCTCGTGGTTCATGGAGAACATGGTCGACATCATGTATACGTGCATAATCTTGCACAACATGATTGTCCAAGACGAAGGACCCGAGGCGGGAAATTGGTTCGACCCCGAATCCCCCGGAAGCTCAACCGCAAGTAGTCCGCCTCGAAGTGGAGCGCATCCGTCTATACAAGAACGGTTATCTATTCGTGCAAGGACACGCGACTCTAGCGCCCACACCCAACTCCAACAGGATCTAATTGAGCACATTTGGGCAAACTTTGGCGGATGAAATTATTAAAATTGTGTACTTTTATTTTTTTAGGATTTTAAGTGTGTGCTTTTTATTTTTTTAAGTTTAAGTTGTAACTTTGTTTTAATGTTGTGTGTTTTTAATAAAGTGTGTTTGTTTTTTATTAAAGTGTGTTTTTTAATTGAATTGAGTTGGAAATAAAAAAAATGAAATTGAATGAATAGTAATTTAAGGAACGGTTAAGGTTCCGTTCCTTAGTTAAAGAATGGAGTAAAAAAGTACAGTGAGGCCCGTAAATAGTAGTTTAAGGAACGGTATAGGAACAACGTTGTGGACGGCCTTATTTACTGAACAAATTTGTCCATGCCATTGACAACGACCAGTCCTTAGATTTTTGTTCATTTTGACCAGTCTCCAGATTTTGTCTACTAATAAAAGAAGATGGAATTAGAATTTACATATTAGGCAAGACGAATCTGATAATTAAAATAATCTAAGAGCATCCGCATTGCCGTCTCGATGCGGGCTCGGTTTCGTCTCGGCGAGACGAGACGGCGATGCGGGTGCTCCGTCTCATCCCGTGTCCCTCCGCCAAGAGAAGGTTGGCGAGCTGGCTCACCATGCGCGTTGGCCACGTGGCGAGCTCCCGTGCGGCCGTGACGTCCACTCGCCGGCCCGCGAGTGGACGTCGTTTATATCAGTTGAAAAATGTTGTTTTTTTTCAAAAAAAAATTCTACAAAAATACTAGCAGTTTATACCCGTTTTTTCCAGTATTTTCATTTTTTTCTATTTTTTTAAGCCCCCGGTCACTTCTATAAATATCAAATTATTCCCACAAATTATCCACCATAAAAAACTCTCTATTCTCACTCAAACACTCTACTTTCTTTATCTCAAAACATAATTCTTCTCCCAAATTTAATCCATTCATGTATCCATTTGAGCAAATGCGTGGAATGATGGAGGAATCGTTCGAAGCAGATTGACGTAGGGAGGAGGAGGAAGTCGTGGCGCGTTAAAAGCGACCCCGGAATTAATCAATCGTGACCGGGAGGAAGCCGCTGCAAGGTTGGTACGAGATTACTTTTGTGAAAACCCGATAGGGAGAGATACCTACTTCCGTCGCCGTTTCCGCATGCGGCGGGAGCTATTTCTGCATATCGCAAATACATTGGCGGCCCGGGAAGAGTACTTCCTAGAAGGGTTCGACGCGATTGGCTGTCTCAGTCTCACGACGCTCCAGAAATGTACTGCAGCAGTCCGTCAGCTTGCTACAGGACAAACGGTGGATTTGTTCGGCGAGTACCTGCACACTGGGGACAGCACTGAGAGACAGTGTTTGATGAGCTTCTGCAAAGGCATCCGAGCAGTCTTCACCGACGAATTCATCCGGAAGCCAAGCACCGCAGATTGTCAGTTCCTGCTCCAACTTCACGAACAAGTGCACAGATTCCCCGGGATGCTTGGCAGCGTCGATTGAATGCATTGACAATGGAAGAATTACCCTGTGGCTTGGAGGGGATCATACACGAGCGGCCATAAAGACACCCACCCCACCATTATACCACCCCACCGTTATACTAGAGGCCGTTGCCGACTACCGGCTATGGATTTGACATGCATTTTTTGGGGTCCCCGGATCGAACAACGACATCAACGTGCTCAACCAATCCGACCTCTTAAGCGAAGTTTTGAATGGTAAAACGCCGGCCATCAACTTCACCCCTAACAACCTCCAGTATAAAATGGAGTACTATCTTGCCGACGACATCAATCCGAAGTGGCCAACCTTCGTGAAGACGTTCAACAGGCCAATAAACGAAAAATAGGCTCTTTTGCGCAGAAGCAAGAGACTGCTCGCAAGGATGTGGAGAGAGCGTTCAGGGTTCTACAAGATCGATTCCACATTATCAAATCGCCGGCTTATACGTGGTTTATGGAGAATATGGTCGACATCATGTATACATGCATAATCTTGCACAACATGATTGTCGTCGACGAAGGACCTGAAGCGGGAAATTGGTTCGACCCTGAAACTCTGGGATGCTCTACCACAAGTAGTCCGCCTCGCAGTGGAGTGCATCCTTCTTTGCAAGAGCGAATGTGTGTTCGGGCAAGGACACATGATTCTATCACCCACACTCAACTCCATGAGGATCTAATGGAGCACATTTGAGCAAAATTTGGCATCACATCACTTTCCATGATTATGTGGATTTC
The DNA here is from genome assembly GCF_004379255.2 of Salvia splendens. Lineage (NCBI taxonomy): Eukaryota > Viridiplantae > Streptophyta > Magnoliopsida > Lamiales > Lamiaceae > Salvia > Salvia splendens. The sequence goes on from NC_056039.1 coordinate 5,838,677, forward strand.
AATCAATTGTAATATTAGGATTTCAATTATGTATTTTTCATATTTTCGGATGTTGTAATTTTCGTGTTTTTTAATGATTTTATGAATTATTAGTATTACTTTAATATTTCAATGAAATATTAATTGAATTTGTTGGAAATAAAAATAAAAAAATGAAATTGAATGAATAGTTAAGGGATGAAATGGTTAAGAGATGAAGTAAAAAGTGCAGTGAGGCCATGAATAGTTAAGGGATGAGACATCAACGGTATTGAAGCAGGGACGTGGATGGTCAAGTTGAAGGCGGCACTAGTATTTCAATTTTTTATAAATATAATATCTCTCTATATAAAATAGTAATCAATTAAAATTTAAAAGTTAAAAACATTACATCACATTGTTTTTGCCACTAACTACCGCCTTGAAAATGTTTTTTTTTCTTTCTAATTTCTAATTCCGTCAGTTATATTCAGTTTGCACGAATTTCATTTATATATACGCGATGATATTTATATTACGTACAAAGATTTGTCACCTTTGTATATACTGAGCTAAAAAATTCCATCATCAAGATTTTTCAAATTCAATTCATATCTAGCTAGTAGCTACAGTCCAGTAAAAAAACATAATTTTCAACAAGATTCACAAATTAGAGAGTTAAACTCATTACAACTGACGAGACTTTGAACAAAAAAAATACATATAAAATTGTATGAAAATTCGTTGAAGCAACTGTTATAAGTTTAACAAGAGCATCCACAACTGCGAGCAGGACGGCGTCCGTCCGTCCGTGCCAGCGGCACGGAAATGCTGTCCGTCGTTGCGCTTGCGCCGCTGGCACGGCGCGGCGACGTGGCAGCGTGTGATTGGCCAACGGCATAGCCGTTGGCAATTATTTTTTTTTAAAAAAAATCGGATTTTAATTAAAAATTCGATTAAAAATAAAAAAATATTTTCCCAATTCCCAAAAAATTATATCCGTTTTCTACCCACTTTTTATTTATTTTTCAATTTTTCCCCCAAAAATACACATTTTCATCTATAAATACCCCCACTTCCACACCAAAAATTCACACCACAGTACACAATTATCATCCAAATTCTCTCATTTCCATTCTCAATTCTCGCCCAATCTTTCATTCACTCTTACTCTTACAATGTCCGGCCACGGCGATCACCCCCGGGCTCCCACGGTTGGAACTCCGATTGGTTCGGTTCACAACCGTTTCCTAGTCCGGAAACGGAATATTCAGCCCCTCGTGTTTGTGTTCTATTTGTATGACAGAGACAACCGAGATTATGATAGCATGTGCCACTATAAATGGGATCCAATGAAATCGGTTAGAGACACGTGTTTGTGTTCTATTTGTATCGTATTGTAGAAAATGACAATAGTTGTAATTTACTCGTATTTTATTTTGGGTAACAAACGACAATATATCTAATTTATGGGTTATTTTTAATAACAAGAAGAGGGCATCACCATAAAGTTCAAACACTGCCCATACATTGGGCACATACGGCTATGGGTTATACTCAGTCGGTCATTCAGTAACAAATTCATCGTCTTAATCGGCGCCTCGTCAAACACCACTAGCCCAGACTGCATGTCCACACCCAAATTTGCCATAAAGTCTGCAACTTGATTGCTTTCCCTAAACACATGAGCAATCTTCATATTCCACTCTATTTGCATGATACCTTTTATATTTCTAGCGAGTGATAAAGCGCTAAGATCCGATTTCATGTCATTGAGCACATGAACAGCTGCCATATTATCGCTTTCCACAAGTATATTTCTAAGCCCTCGTTGCCACGCCAACTTAAGCCCATCATATATTGCCCACAATTCAGTTTGCACTACTGAGCATGTTCCCAGGTGCCTTGTGTAACCCAACACCCACTCTCCAGCTGAATCACACAATACCCCTCCTGAAGCCGCACGTTTAGAATCATATTTCACAGCCCCATCACAGTTTAATTTACACAACCCATCCGGGGGAGCATGCCATTGTACCTGCTTCAACACCTTATTCATCGATCTGGCTAGCTTTAGTTCATTACCATGGATAGATCTAGCCCAAGCTCTACATTGTGCAATTGTGGCGTACGATGGCACAATCTCTCCTTGGAACACCAGCTGATTCTATTTTTCCATAACTTCCACCAAATCATACCGAAAATAGTGCTCCAACATATCTCACCAGTAATATCATAACATTTCAAATTATCCATCAACCAGTTATCCAAATTCATCGTAAGAAACTGATTTAATTTACCTCGAGGGACGATAGATTCCCACACTTTAATCGCATTTGGGCACCCTCTAAGAATGTGATTTAAGTTCTCTTGGGCAGCTCCACAAGCGATGCAAGCATCATCATTTGAGCAATGTCGTCGACACCTCTCCACATTAGTCATTAGACGTTTTTGGAAAACCAACCACAAGAAATGTCTTATGCGTTGCGGCCCTTTATAATTCCACGCCAATGCCCATGACTTATCCATATTGTCCCATGAGTGTTTGCATATAGATTCATATGCACTGGCCACTGATAACTTGCCATTCTTCTCCTATCTCCAAATACATATAGCAGCCCCAGCTTCCTCATATGGAGGTCTAATACCAGCAATTACGGCAACTGCTTCCGACGAGATAAAATGTCTAAACGCGCCCCACTTCCACTCACCATGGCCATCCACCATTTCACAGGCTAAGCACTCCAAATCTACCACCGAGTTGTCAATTTTATGCCGAATAAGCGGTCCTAACTGTGGACACCAAATATCCAGTCAAAACTTTGCTTTCTTGTTGTCCCACAACGACCAACAAGCACTATCATATATTTTATCCCATATCTTCATAAGCGACCTCCATATAAAAGAGCTACCAGACCGCGAGATCGAAGATGGGCAGCCCACTCCTACTTTATACTTTTCCCGCAGGATCCGTACCCAGAACTCATTCTCTTTTGCAACTAGATTAAATCCGAGCTTTATCATGAATGCGTCATTGTTCCTCTTTAATCTTCTCAAGCCAAGCCTCGCAGATGTGATCGGTTGACACACTGATTTCCATCCCACTAGTGGGGTATTTCTCTGCTCGTCAGACCCTCCCCAAATAAACATTCTCACTAAACGTTTGATCTCCTTGCAAATCGAAACTGGGACCATCACAATCTGCATGCAGTAATTAGGTATAGCAACCAAAACAGCTTTTGCAAGTGTAACACGAGCTGTCGTGGTCAAGAACTTCGCATTCCACCCACTCAATCTTTGTCTCACTTTATCGATTATAAACTGAAAATCATTTGCCGACACTCGACCATGAAGAATAGGAAATCCCAAATACTTTCCCAGTCCCCTGTGCGAAAGTCAAGTCTCACTCCTATATCGTGTATGATTGGAGGTTTAGTGTTTGGAGAGAAGAAAACTTGTGTTTTGCTACCATTCACTCGATGGCCTGAATATAAGCTATAATCATCCAATACTGATTTGACTGCTGCAGAACTTTTCACATCCGCCTTACAAAACAACACTAAATCATCCGCGAAGAAAAGATGTGAGATCGGTATACCATTTCTTACTAACCTGATCGGTTCACATGCCTCCTCATTGACAGCTTTACTGATACTATGCCCAAGTCTTTCCATACATAGCACAAATAGATACGGGGACAACGGATCTCCTTGTCTAATTCCACGGCTCGGTTTGAACTCCTCTGTTGCTTTGCCGTTCCATAATAACTCGTGCTAGCTGACTCGGGACCCCCAAATCACTTAATGTATCCTCCACAAAATCCCATCTTAGCCTATCATATGCTTTCTCCAAATCCACCTTAATTGCCATCCAACCATATTTTCTTTTGCAATTCTGCATCGTATGAATACACTCTTGTGCAATAATAATATTATCTGTGATGCACCGCCCAAGAACAAAACTGACTTGATTAGGTGCAATGACATATTTGAGCACACCTTTCAATCTATTTACCACCACCCGAGTCACCAACCGATATAAGACAGGGCATAGGCTAATGTGCCGAAACTCTGTTATAAATTTTGGATTTGGAACCTTAGGGATCAAAACAATGGATGTGCGATTAAGCTCTGGTTCAATTGGCGCACCATTGAATATTCTCTGAATCATTGAGCATACAGAATCACCCACCACCTCCCATTGGGATTTAAAAAAGGCTGCGTGCAGACCATCTACTCCAGGTACCTTGTTGGGGGCCATTTCAAAAAGTGCAACCTTGATTTCTTCCCTCTTCACTTGTGTACCCAATACTGCCATATCTTCATTTCTTATTGCTGGAAAATGACCACGAATCCGGAAGGTTCCTCTTAACGAATAATCCATGGTGTACATATTTTTATAAAAAGATATGATTGCTGCTTTTAACTCATCACCATCGAAGCACCATTCATCACCTCAAAGTTTTAAAGCCTCTACCCGATTCTTCTATCATCGCATCATAGTTTTCTTATGAAAATAGCTCGTGTTTCTATCGCCAAGAGCTAACCACTCCGTATGGGACTTTAACTTCCACAACAATTCCTCTTGATCTAGAATTGCCTCTAATTCTTGTCTGAGCTCACCATCAAGCCTTACCAAGTTCCTGGTAGTATGTGTTTCTAATGCTTTTTGGATTCCTTTTAACCGAGCCATTATTTGTTTCTTGCGCCTTCCAATGCTTCCAAAGGTGTTCTAGTTCCAAAGCTTTGCTGCCTCTGCTTACCCTGTCATGGTTGCAGCCATCGATCTCTGATCCACCCAATTATCTCTCACCAACTGCCCAAACTCCTCATGCTCTAACCATCCCTGGAAGAGTCGAAAGGGCCTTGCAGTTTGTTGCCCATTCACTCTTCCAATCACCACCAACAACGGCCTATGATCTGACTTCATTTTTGCCAATCGAAAAACTGTGGCATCTGATATATTGGAGTCAAATTGCATATTACAGAGGACCCTATCAAGCCGCTCCAACAATCTTCCCAGAGCCCAGGTGAACCGAGGCCCTCTAAACCCCATGTCACGTAAACTGTAATCAAAAATAAAATTTTGAAATAATGCACACACACTCGATCTAGAAGATGAGCTCCCTTGTTTCTCATCACTATTCAACATTGTGTTAAAGTCCCCAGTCAGAACCCATGGCTCACTTACCGTCTCTGCGATCAGCCCAAGATACTTCCAAAGCACACGACGACAAGCTAGTTGCGGGCTGCCATACACAAACGTGACAAACATCGAGCTCGGGTTGTTTCCTCTTTTCACTCTACAATGAATAAATTGCCGATGATTGTAAACTACCTCTACGGAGAGAAAGTCTTTCCAGCAAATCCAATTCATCCGGAATAACCAGCAACTTCCACTCGATGTGAGTAAGGGAATCCAAGCTTGGCGATAATTCAATCCGCTGTTATACCCCCCACCCGAGTCTCGAGCAAGCCTATAATATCTGGCTTATACTCTCTACAATACTCTCGGACGACTGCATCGAAGCGAGGTTTCCCACATCCCTGACAATTCTACACCATAATTCGTAAATCCATAAAATAATGTATAATAGTAACAAAGAGTACCCAAGAAGATGGACCACCCATTCTTCAAGCGGGAGACTCCAGTCAATCAAACTCAGCTTCATGCCCTGCAACGGCACAATCCATGCCTTCTATTTCCTCAATTTCTTCATTCTCCTCAGGCGAAATGGTTTCTGCAATTTTTTCCATTGCATCACCCAAATTCACAACCGATCTCCCACTCTCTTCCACACTATGAGACTTTAATTTGTCAAAAGGCCTCAAGTGCTTTTTATCAATTTTTGTATGATTTGCACCAACAACTCTAACTCCTGGTTTTGTGCCTCCCAAATTCACTCCCCCCATCTTCGATCTAACCTTGTTCCCCAAATTGGGATCAGAGTTCTCATCATAAATAATAACTGAATTTCGGGTTGAGTCAAGAATTGTTTGGGCTTGTTTTGAGCCAGCTTTGAGGGTATTTAAATCCACATCAAGCCCAGTTACAGCTTCTCTCCCTTGTTTGCTGCTTGAGGTACCACTAATTTGCTTATCCATATTCATAGCATGGCCCAATTGTCCCTTCTTCACTTAGGCCTGGAGCCCATTCCTTAGGATCGAGCAGTTATTGGTATTTTGTCTAGAATCAGCTCCCTTGTCACCCACCTCAACTTGCTTACTCTTCAAATAAGTAAATTCTTCGATTGACATATTCTTAATCAAGGCAAGAGATAAATTCTCTTCGGCCATCTCGGTATCACCTTGAAAATTGGAATCGTTTCCAACTTTAGCTCCTAAATTCTCTCCCTCAGTTTCCACATTTTCATCATTTTCCGTCATTTTAGCTAATAAATCAAATCGAGATCCACTCCGAATCTTCTCCCGATCCACATCGCCGGTAATCTGCTTGGTCCGATTAGATTTCCTCGGCGGTCGTTTGACCACCATCCAGGCACCAAATTTTTCCTGAGGCTCTGGTGCAACCTGGACTTCCTTGACAGATTCAGGTTCCTTGGTAGAAGCAGAAGTCATATCTTGCTCGCGATTTGCGGGACAATCCCCCTTCAAGTGACCATATTTACCACATCCAAAGCAAATCAACGGCAATGACTCATACTCGATGTCATAGGCCACCCCATTCACCCACACACGGGACTTCAGATTTTTGCTCAAATTTACGGTAACAGCCAGTCTAGCAAATCTTCCCCTCGTCGCTGAACCTGTATTATAATCAATCTTCACCACTTCCCCAATCATTTCCCCTATTACTCGGACTAGTGGTGTCTTATATAATGCCCCTGGTACCCCTCGGAGTCGAATCCATACCACCAAACTTGTCGGTGTCGGCGCGAAAACTCGCTGCTTTTCTTTGGGAGGTTGATGGAATACATTCGCCTACACTGAAAATGGAAAATTCGGAGGGTGAAAAAACTGCAAACAAGAGGATTTTTGAGTCATCTAAATTGACCACTGTTTATGAGGTGAGACACTGTTTCTGGGATTCATTGCTGGAGTTGAATGTATATGCAGATTGGTTTAATGGTTTTCCTTTTCATTTTGAATGTTACAGGGGATACTGCCTCCTGCTAAACTTTGCAGCTGTAGAACAAGACAATCATCTGGTTGCCAAAAGCCACTGCGAGCTAGTAGTAATCCTAGAAATTCTACTTCCATGGAACACGTATAATTCTACCACATTCTTTTGCTTTAATAATTTGTTGTTAATTTTCAGTAGTCTAGGCATTCCTGGTGTCATTTGCTCGACTTCATATGTTTTTTTTAGGGCTCGTATATCAGTATATGAAATATGATTGGTTTCGTTACTTAATCAACTCGACTGCATGATGTTTATAACTGCATTGCGATTTTTTCGAGTTACACTTTCATACTCCATCTGTCCCATTAAAAATGAAACGTTTTTCTTTTTTGTTTGTCCCATTAAAAATGAAACGTTTCCTAAAATAGAAACAATACTCTCTCTACTTTTTCACCTCTCTTACTTTACTCTCTCTTTATTAACTCACAAAACAACACTACATAAAATCTCGTGTCGAAACCCAAATGTATCATATTTATTGGGACGGAGGGAGTATAAGTTATAGGGAAATTGCCTATGCACATTTTGGTGGTTCTTAATATGTTGATATCAGTAATGACACGAGTAGTATGTTGTTTTGGCCCAAAAAGAAGATGGTTTACATGTGGTAGCTTATTCTAACAATGAGATCACCTTAAGATGAGTCATATATGCTACTATAGTGCCCTTCACCGTTGTCTTTCTCCTTCGAATGTGTGTGCTTGGAAGGTGTTGTTGTTGACTAACATGTAAAACCTAGGTTGATGGAAAGCAAAATCATGTTCATGTGCTGAAGAATGATCTCAAGGATGTATACAAGGGTCTGGCTGCTTCTATGCAGCTGCTTGATGTATTGTGTCGCGTTGGGGGTCTTGAGCAGCCCGAGAGTATAAGCTCTACGCTCGTCTCAGCTCTGGGGTCTGAACTTGACCGCTCATGTCATCGAGTGAGTAATCTAATCCATGGGCAGACTAAGACGGAGAGTAATGTTATTGATGACGTGTTGAAGCATGCCAAAAATGGCATTCACCATGCTGTTCCATACCCAGTTGGAGAACTCGAGGCAGAGAAGAAACTAAGGCGTAGAATTGAGAAACTGAACCAGAAAACTGAGGCGGAATTAGTAGAGACAAGGGCATCTCTTGCAAGGACGGCCAAGGAGCTAGAGAGCGAGAAGAAGGCACGAAGAAAGGTGGAGCAAGTGTGTGAGGAGCTGGCACGAGGCTTATGGGACCTCAAGAGGCAATTTTCCAAAGTCAGGGAAGAAGTGGAGAAAGAGAGGGAGATGTTCCATTTGGCCGATTTGCTACGCGAAGAGAGAGTGCAGATGAAGCTCTCTGATGCTATGTGTCTGTATGAAGAGAAGAATGCACTTGTTGACGAGTTGAGGAATGAGGTTGAGGCCTATTTAGAAGACACAAAGTGTGCGAAAGAAGGGAATGGCTCTCCTAGACAGGACAAGAGAGACGAGCTCGAGAAAATGTTAAAGGAAACGTTTCAGGGCTTACAAAAAAGTCAAGCTAAAGAAAAAGGTGCAGCTGTGAATCAAGATGAAGAGGACTCAGATGATAGTGATCTCCACTCCTTCGAACTAAGTATGGGGGAAATCAGCAAGAGCTTGATATGGGGTGATGCTGTAAAAAACGGATCAAAAAGGAACTTCGTTGATACAACAAGTAAAGGGAGAATATCCAAGAAACAACCATTCACTCAAAACCATAAACTGCAGGTGTCATTGTTATCTGAATGCAGCACAAAATGATCAAGAATGAATTTGTTGAGAAAAGGTGACCGGTTTCATAGCACGCTCGTTGACAATGGTAGTGTCATTTGTGGGAAGTGAAGGTGACCGGTTTCATAGCACGCTCGTTGACAATGAGGCTGAGAATGTCCGGTCTAGAATAGTGGCCAACAGCATCAAATGAGAATTTGGCACGCGCCACATCCTTCAGATCCAAATCAGCAGTGAGAAGTCCCTCCCCTTCGAAATTGGGCCCGGCTAAGACCTCCCCGGAGGGGGCAACGATGACGCTTCCCCCAGCGGCCACCACAGAATCTGGTTGGAGCTCGTCTTCCCACTCTGTGAGTAAGTACTCAGGAGGGGGAGGATAGTCCTTCCTGAGGCAGAACTGACCTGCAGAGAGCACGAACACGCCACCTTCTATGGCGATGTGCCTCACCGTTGGCTGCCACACTTCTCTGTCGTCCGAGTTGGGTGCACAGTATATCTCGATCTCTTTAGCGTACATTGCTGTCCTCAGCAGAGGCATCTTGTTCTCCCAGCAGATCACCGCGCCGAGCTTCCCGATGGGGGTGTCAAACACGGGAGTGGTGGATCCGTCACCATAGCCCCAAACGAGGCGCTCAGCCGTGGTGGGCATCAACTTCCTCCGCTTGCCGAGGTAGCAGCCTTGAGGGTCAAAGAAGACAACACTGCAGTATAAGGTGTATCCCTCTCTCTCGATCACTCCCATCACTAGATACACCTTGTAATTCTCTGCTATGCTCGCCAACCGATCCATCTCCGGACCTGCACATCACAACACCAAGATTAACTGCTTTGGGGAAAGCTCTCTCGGCGGCGTATCGAGTAAGGAACCTCCAAAATTTTATAACTAGTATATTGAAATCTTAAATAAGTATATGTATTCAAAATGGTGCAGTGGTTGGAGTCTCTAGTGTTATGGTTGAATGCATGGATTTGATTCCCATCGCCCACATTTTTGCATGCCAGCTGTTTATTAGTCCTCTTTCTTTCTTACTCTCTTACATGACACTATGTTTTAATTATCGTTTGTAGCTCTCTGGCTTTGTTTTCTTCAATTTTTACTTTTTGTTGAAGAATATATATTTTAAAATCAAACTTTTCCTCGATGCTCGTTTATGATCATACATAAAATATGAAAAATATATTTGACGTAAAACATGAGAAGTAAATTATATAGAAAATGGTAAGGATGCATTATGTCGTTTTCTAAGTAATTGAAGTTTTTGCCTAAAATAAGTCAAAAGATGATTTTTAATTAAAAAAATACATTCTGCAAAATTTATTTTAAATTTTTCATTAATCCATTTTTTATATATGATGAACTTTCTTAAGCAAAAAATAAAAAACAAAGATTTTGTTCAAAATCAAAATAAAGAGAAGAAAATTGATCTTTCGGATTTTGAAGTTCTATATTGTGGTGATAATTTACGCACCCCCAAACTAAAAATCCTGGATTCGCCACTGCTCACAGATTTATTTTTGGGACACTCCACAAAATGCAGAGTTGGGTTAGCCGTTATATATTGTTTGTAACTTTACTGCATTTCAACAATACTAGTATTGAAAGTGAGTAAATGTATACCGGGAACGTTGATGGTATTGGATTGAATAACTGAATTCATTGGATGAGTTTTGATACATTATACATGGGTATAAATAGGAGTTTAGACATAAATGTATCTAGGAACCATACATCATAATAAATGCTATTCTTATTTTCCAATACTCTTGGAACTCATGCATCTTCTTGGGACTTAATAATCTCTTTTCTCAACACTCCCCCTCAAGTTGGATAACGGGATTCCCGATATCCAACTTGCCAAGAGCCTCTGCAAAGTTTCTTGCTCCTACTGCCTTGGTCAGAATGTCTGCAAGTTGATCTCCAGATCGAACAAATGGGAACTCAACAATTCCCTCTTCAATTTTCTCTTTGATGAAATGTCTATCTATTTCAACATGCTTCGTCCGATCATGTTGGACAGGATTCTCTGCGATACTGATTGCGGCTTTATTATCACAGAAAATTTGACACGTCTTCTGTGATAAAAAACCTAGTTCGCCCAATAATCTCCTCAGCCATAGTACCTCAGTTAATCCATTTCTGATCCCTCTAAATTCTGCCTCTGCACTTGATAGCGCTACGACTTTTTGCTTCTTGCTCTTCCATGTAACAAGGTTCCCTCCAACAAATGTGAAGTACCCCGAAGTGGATCTTCTGTCAACTGGGTTTCCAGCCCAATCGGCGTCTGTATATCCATGGATTTCCAGATGCTCACTTCGTCTGAACATTATTCCATGATCAAAGGTACCTTTGAGATACCGAACAACTCTCAGTGCTGCTTCAAGGTGATCGCTTTGGGGTCGGTGCATAAATTGACTTATCACACTTACTGCATATGCTATGTCCGGTCTGGTGTGTGAAAGATAAATCAATTTTCCAACTAACCTTTGATACCTTTCTCTATCGGCTAGTTGAGCTCCTTCTGTGATTTGAAGTCCATGATTAACTGCAATTGGTGTGTCTGCAGGTTTACATTCCATCATACCAGTTTCTGCCAGAAGATCCAAAGTGTATTTTTTCTGATTTATGAAGATCCCTTCCTTTGATCTCAAGACCTCGACCCCGAGAAAGTACTTAAGTGCCCCTAGATCTTTCATCTCAAATTCAGTGGCCAAGTTCTTCTTGAGCTCCTCTATCTCCTTAGGGTCATCTCCAGTAATAATCATGTCATCGACATAGATTATCAAACATGTAATTTTATCCCCTTTTTTCTTCATGAAGAGAGTGTGATCTGCATTGCTCTGTTGATAATCATACTTCTTCATAGCCTCTGTGAATCTCCCAAACCATGCTCTGGGCGACTGTTTTAAGCCATACAGGGTTTTCTTCAATTGACAGACTTCCCCATCTTTGAAGTCTTCTTCGAAACCTGGAGGGGCCTCCATGTAAACTTCTTTCTTCAGTTCACCATGTAAGAAAGCATTAGTTACATCAAACTGGTGAAGAGGCCAGTCTTTGCTTGCTGCAATAGAGAGTAATACTCGGACAGTATTCATCTTTGCCACTGGTGAGAATGTCTCAGAGTAATCCACTCCATATGTCTGGGTATACCCTTTAGCCACAAGGCGAGCCTTATATCTCTCGATGGACCCGTCTGGTCTTCGTTTGATAGTAAAAACCCATCTGCAACCTACAGTCCGTTTCCCCTTTGGAAGTTGACACTTTTTCCATGTTTTATTCCTCTCCAGGGCTTTTAGCTCTACCATCATTGCATCCCTCCAATGCTTGATTTTTAATGCTTCCTTTACTGTTTGTGGAATTTCCTCTTCATAGAGGGCAGCTTCAAATGCCCTGGCCAGTTTGGTTAAGTTTGCTCTTGCCATACTTCCCACTGGATATTTTGACCTTCTGCTCGTTCTTTCAGGTGAGTACCGTTTGGGTGGAATTCCACGAGTACTTCGGATAGGTCGAATGTACTGTCCGGTGTCTTCATCTATAATCTCTCTCTGTTCTTCTTCTGTAGCAACAGTGCTAATATTAACAGAGTTCTCAAGGTTGGTTACCTCAGATATCGGAACGGGTACTGTTGGGGTGTCACCTAGCTCCATAGGTTGTGGTGTGTTCGTGGCATGCTCGGCGACAGATGTAGCTGGCTCTGGTAGTCCTTCGGTAGAGTAGTGATTATTTGGCATAGGCAGCCAACTTATCGAGTCAATTGTATTTATTTCCTTCTCCCCCTGACTTGGAAGTTGGGTGGCGTAAAAGAATTCAGTTTCTAAGAAAGTGCAGTTCATTGTGGTGATAACTTGGCGGGTTTTTGGATTATAGCACCTATAGCCTTTTTGATGAGCCCCATACCCAATGAAAACACACTTATCTGCACAGGGTGAGAATTTATTACGCTCATGTTTGGGGATATGGACAAAGACCGAACAACCGAAGATGCGAGGTTCGAGGGACAAGGTAGGAGGTATTTTAGACATGGTGGATAATTTTTGGAGAGGGTTTTTAAGGTCGAGAATTTTGGTGGGAAGTCGATTGAGGAGATATACAGATGTGGCTACGGCTTCAGGCCAGAAAAAATTTGGGACTTTGGAATCTAGGATAAGGGCTCGGGTTATATTTAGGATTGTACGATTTTTCCTCTCAGCTACCCCATTTTGTTCCGGAGTATAGGCACATGATGTTTGATGGATAAGACCTTTTTCAGCACAAAACTCTCTCATTTTAGTGTTGACATACTCTCCCCCATTATCGGATCTAAGGACCTTGATTTTGGTTTGAAATTGGGTAAGAATCATAGAATAAAAATCAGAGAATTTTGAAAAAACATCAGATTTATTTCTAAGAAAATATACCCAAGTCATGCGAGTGCAATCATCAATAAAAAGAACGAAATATCGAAATCCATTTCCCCCAACTATTGGCGAAGGACCCCAAACATCAGAGTGTATTAAAGAAAAAACCGAATCAACCCTAGTATTACTTGATTTAAAAGATTGTCTGTGACTTTTTGCCAAAACACATGTCTGACATTCAAAAGTGAAGCTTTTAGGAGAATTTGGAAATAAAATATTTAAATAACTCAAGGACGGATGTCCTAACCGCCTATGCCATAACCACATTTCTCGTTCCGTAGGTCTGTGAGCCAACATCCCTCTGCCAGTTTGAGCTACCTCGTCCACATAGTATAACCCATGGTATTCAGTGCCACGCCCAATCGTCATCCCCGTCCGAATATCCTGTAGAAAACAACAATCCGGTTGCATTAGGAGTCTGCAGTTGAGTTCTCGTGTTACATGGGAGACAGACATCAATTTTTGTGATAACGTGGGAACATAAAGACAATTAGCAATTTTCAATGTTGGAGATATTTGAATAGTCCCTGCCCCTTCAACCGGAACAAGATCCCCTCCCGCTGTCTCGATATATATTCTTTTTGACTTTGATAATTCCCCAAAATCAGCCCTATCGTATGACATAGTATCCGTTGCTCCACAATCAAATATCCACCCCCTTTCATCCCTAATATCTGATTTTTTTACTTTACAAGCCACTGAAATATCGAAATCATTATTTAGGACTGAAAAACGATTCCTACATTCTATATGGGGTGTTTTTGGAATATCAGCATGCATAAAGGGCATGTTTTGCAATTTTGGGGTGACTTGGGGTTCTTTTCCTAACAAACCACTTTTCTTGGGGTGCAAATTGAGAGAGTGAGAAAAAGCAAGGGTTTGAGGCAAAGCCCCAAACCCTTTACCTTCAATTGAGCGTGTATACGACGCCTTAGCAGCTTCTTCCTCTTTTCCGCTTCCTCCACCAGATCCCCACCAGCTGCCCGCCGCTGAGCTCCCAATCGGACGGCTGCCATCGTTCCCAGCGCCGGCGGCCACTTGGTTGCCCGCTAGGAAAAAGCTCTCGTCTGCTCCTTCTCGCCCGACGGCGATTCTTCCCTTGCCGGTGTTGTTCTTGTTTGATTTGTGACCATCTTCCCACCATTCCGGGAAGCCGACGAGTTTGAAGCACGTCTCCTTGGTGTGCTTGGTCATCCCACAATGTGTGCAATAGAGTTTTGATTTGTCAACTCCCTTTCGATTGTTGGAGTTCCCTCGCGGTGGTAGCGCCGATGAGCTGTGGGGAGGCGACTGGATTCCTCGGAATTGGAGTTGTGGTGGTGGTTGTCTCGCACCGAACCCGCCGCCTATTCCCGAATCTAGGGTTTGGGTGGCTGGTTTCCAAATCCCCTCCCTGGATTCTTCTTGTTTTACTCTTCCGAATGCATCCTCTGCGGTTGGTTCGGGATTCTCTTTTAGGAGCTCCCTCCGGAGCCCATCGTGTGGAAAAATCTGAGTTCCAAAGAACTACTTTTGAATTGGCTCACGGATCGATTTTTTCTTCTGCTCTTGATACCATATTGGATTGAATAACTGAATTCATTGGATGAGTTTTGATACATTATACATGGGTATAAATAGGAGTTTAGACATAAATGTATCTAGGAACCATACATCATAATAAATGCTATTCTTATTTTCCAATACTCTTGGAACTCATGCATCTTCTTGGGACTTAATAATCTCTTTTCTCAACAGATGGCAGAGTCATAGTATTTGCGGAACTGTTCACCGGCAGTGGGGTTGGAGTGGCCAATGGTGGCTCCGAAGTTTGATCCGCGGGGATACCCGCCAACGAATGCTTCGGGAAACACCACCAGCTGTGCATCGTTTGAGGCTGCTTCCGCCACCAGCCTCTCTGCTTTATCTGCCTTGTCATAAAATAAAATGTGTATACATTAGTAAGTTTACTACAAAATTGGATTGTGGGGATAAGGAATAAGAGTAACCGAGAGTGGCAGGGGTGTCGTAGAAGACAGTGGCGGCTTGGACAATGGTGGCGCGGATGGTGGCCGGACTTGGAACTGAAGCCATATATCTTCAAGTGTTGCTAAGTGATCATGTTTGGTTTAATTTATATGGAGACGGCGGCGATGGAGAGGCTGCTTTCAACAACCACATGTAAGCGATTACGAAATCAAATTGTCGGCCTCTTAATTTGTTTACTATAAAGTTGAAACTTATTGTGCATGTATCCTTCTCTTCATTAGTTGGCTCTTTCTGCAACAGTTGAGAGCATTATACTATATCTAAGTAGAATTTGTTTTCTCTTCGAAAATTAAACTGTGGGCCTGACCTGACTTTCTTGTCATGTTAATCCTAGTGCGTTATGTTGGTTTGATTTATATACATGAAATCGAGGATTGATCAAATGCTAACTCACTCTCTAGTTGCTAACTACAACTAATTTAAGATCATAAGATTTTAGAAATTTAGTGGTCAAAAATTTGTCCCGTGTAATTTTCGTTTTTATTAATTAAATCGAAAAAAAAAAACTACCAAATTAGGGTTATGGATGAAAATGTCAATATAGTGTTATGAAAATATCAACGCAATGTTTTGAGAATGTCAACATATTGCTTTAAGAATGACATTCTACATGTAATATATTGACATATTTTATATACTATGTTGACATTTGTTGTTGTACCAAAAAATTGAAAATTTTTGAATTTTTTTTAAATTTTGACATCGGAACATATGCAAGTGAGATCTCGTTAGAATTCTTATGAAATTATCTTTAATTTGATATATGTTGTGTGAAAAATAATTTAAATCGAGAAAGTTATATTCGTTTTAAAGTTATGTGATATTTTTCAAAAGTTAGTTACAAGTAAATTGGCTTTAATACCACATTTTTTGTTGATCGTATTGACATTTCGGGGCTCATGATCTAGGCCCTTGATTATCTAAGGGCTATTATTTAATTGTAGTTAGGAATATAACACTTCCTATGTAACCCATCTAATTTTAAATCCACGTATTGCACGATCCAAGAGAAAGATTTTATTTTGGTAAAAAAAATCCTTCCTTCAAATAATTTTTAAAAAGACTCGTACTAATATGGACTTTGGAACAAATCTACTAACAAATCAAATCTAAAAGATAATACTCCCACTAATAAGATACTCAATTTGACTTGGTTCGAATTACAAAAAATGTAATGAAAAATTAATGAAATGTGAATTCTACTTCTATATAATAGAAGTAGTATTTAGTTTAATTTTATAATAATAAAATATGAGTGAAAAATAAAGATAGTAAAATGTGGGGCGCAATACCAAATACAATAAAGTTAGTGAAATAAGGCTCAATACCAATTATAAAAAGCAAATAAGATAATCACCAGGACGGACAAAAATGACAAATAAAGATAGTATTAATGGCAGCAGGCGTAGGGAGTAGTGGTCATTATTCCCTGATCGATATATAATATCTACACCTAAAACCAACATGCTTTCGGAAACAGTGATCGCATACTCCAACCACTTTACTGCTTCTTTTATACGAAGGGCTACAAAGTTAAAAACAGTGATCGCACTTTGATAACATATGGCTCATATGCTCTACCAACAATATTGAACTGAAGATAATTTTACAAGTTTTTAGGTTTTTTCTCTCATTATTTTATCACTTCCTTTTCTTCTTGAGAACATCAAAGCACCACGAGTTAAATGTTCAAAATTTTGAAGAAGAAAGGAAAGGAAAATTTATTCGCAAATTGTCTTGCTAATAATGTAGTGATTTGCGTCGTATAGTTTAGTGTACCTTTGGCATGATTTTGTGTGATTCTTGCTTTTAAATTATGTTTGTAAAAATAGTGCACGCATCAAATAGCCACAGCTCATATAAAACTTTAGTTACAAAGAAATTGGTATTATTCATGAAAACAAAACACAAGAAAATGAATGCAATGGTAGTTTCATTTGTGGGAAGTGAAGGAAACCGGCTTCATAGCACGCTCATTGACAATAAGGTTGAGAATATCGGGTCTAGAATAGTGGCCAACTGCATCAAACGAGAATTTCGCACGCGCCACATCCTTCAAATCTGCACAAAAACAAATCACTATCATTACACGCTAAGATTGTCACATAATTATTCAAATTAAGTTAGGTGATCCAAGACGATGTACCTAAATCAGCAGTGATAAGCCCCTCCCCCTCGAAATTGGGCCCCGCCAACACCTCTCCGGAGGGGGCAACGATGACGCTGCCCCCCGCGCTGACCACAGAGTCCGGCTGGAGCTCGTTTTCCCACTCTGCCAGCGAGTACTCAGGAGGGGCCGGGAAGTCCCTCCTGAGGCAGAACTGGCATGCAGAGAGCACGAACACGCCCCCTTCTATGGCGATGTGCCTCACCGTTGGCTGCCACACCTCTCTGTCGTCCGCGTTCGGCGCGCAGTATATCTCGATCCCTTTCGCGTACATCGCTGTCCTCAGCAGCGGCATCTTGTTCTCCCAGCAGATCACCGCCCCCAGCTTCCCGATGGGGGTGTCGAACACGGGAGTGGTGGATCCGTCCCCGAAGCCCCACACGATGCGCTCGGCCGTGGAGGGCATGAACTTCCTCCGCTTGCCGAGGTAGCAGCCTTGAGGGTCGAAGAAGACGACGCTGCAGTATAAGGTGTATCCCTCTCTTTCGATCACGCCCATCACCAGATATACCTTGTAGTTCTCTGCTATGCTCGCCAGCCGATCCATCTCTGGACCTGCACTACAAAACTCCACATTACCATGATATTGTTCGTTTGTGTTTAGGACACTCTCCAAATGGTTTTATTGTGTAGTTTCCATAAACAATTGTAAATTCGCCACTAATTTGGCTGGTTAAATTATCAGGGGACATTTTGATGCCAATCTGCTACTAATAGCGACAAACTATATTTGCTACTAATTTTTGCTGGTAAACTGTAAGATATTTTAGTGTGGCTTGACCCCACAACAATACTAGTATTGTGGAGTGAGTAAAATATATACCGGGAATGTTGATGGCAGAGTCGTAGTATTTGCGGAACTGTTCAGCGGCAGTGGCGTTGAAGTGGCCGATGGTGGCCCCGAAGTTGGATCCACGGGGATACCCGCCAATGAATGCTTCGGGAAACACCACCAGTTGTGCACCGTTCGAGGCAGCTTCGGCTACTAGCCTCTCTGCTTTATCTGCTTTGTCATAAAAGAAAACGTCTATACATTAGTAACTATTTTGTACCCTTCTTAGTATGATGAAATGAAATGTGATTTATACTTTCATTTTGTACGAAAGAATGAAAGAGGAAATGGATATACAAATGAAAATGAAAAAAAATGTCATTTCATTCCTATCTTCATTTCATTCTATCATACTCCCTCCGTCCCATAAAAATATGGGCATTGGGTATGACACATGAATTAAGACAAAATTGGTAAAGTAAGAAATATGAGGAGAAAGATATGGTAAAGTAAGAGAGAAGAGGAGAATAGTAGTTAAAGTAGTATTAGTGGATAGTGGGACCTATATTATTAAATTGATATAACTTTCCAAAAATAGAATACACATATTTTTATAGGACGGACGAAAATGAAAAGTGCACATATTTTTATAGGACGGAGTGAGTATTAAGAAAGGCTTAACATGTGTGTGTGAATTGACCAAGCGGTAGAGAGGTTAATAATGTCTGAGGTCAAAGGTCTCGGGTTTGAGTCCTCCGTGGCGTGACCTTTAAATTTATGTTCATTTAACCATTAAAAAAAAGGCTTAACAAATTGGAGCTAAGGAATGATACGAACCGAGAGTGGCGGGGGTGTCGTAGAACACAGTGGCGGCTTGGACAACAGTGGCACGGATGGTGGTCGGGGCGGCGGCTTCATCCTTCACGGTCGGAGTTGGAACTGATGCCATATTTTTTCAAGTGGTGGTTGGTTTTGTTGCTAACTGATTATACATATGTAGAGACATTTTATTTATATAGGAAAAGCGCGGCTGCTTTGATCAGCAACTTGCTATTATTAAAATGCGATTTCAACAACTTGCTATTAAAAGTAATGCGACTACGTGGGCTGCTTAATTTGTTTAGAAGAAAGTAATGGAAGATGCGTTTGATTGGGATAATATCAATGATTATTTTCAATTAAAAAGTAGGGAAATTATTGACAAGTTTGTACTATAATTCAAGGGCTAAGCAGTATTTTAAAGACCTAGAAACTTTTGAATTCAAAGAGAGGCCAATGTCGTTATGCATATTATTGTGCATGTAACCACCCCCTTCACTATTTGGCTGTTTCTACTAGTATTTATTATACTACTAATACAAATAGCATATGTTTGGGTCGCCTTAGATAAATGAACAGTTCGGGCCGAGATTAAAACGCGGCCCATGTTTTATTTAAGCTCGGTCCAGGTCTACAATGTACACACAAAAGTCGAACTTTAAATATTAGATTTGAATTTAGAATGTCATTTATGACCTTAAATGATTCAGAGATATTATGAGAAAGAAAAAGTTGTGAATGACCTGCCTGAAATGTGATAAATAATCTTTAACTTGTGATGGTATTCTTTCAAATTCACACCTAAAAGATGCAAATTTTATTTTCAAAAAATCACTTTTTCATTCAACACGCTTGAAAAGAAAGAGTGCGATTTTCATTTTTTTTTTCATGGTAGATAACAACGCACAAGAAATTATAAGTCCCTTAAAAAAAAGTCACTTTGTAGAATCAATTTTTTTAACAAAATTATACACCCCAATAGAACCATTTTTATGTATACTTCGTATGTAACCAATAGTCATATTTATTTTTATTTTCAATCGTCTATATAAATTAATAATCTGCTATTTTTGGTTAAATTAGTCATCTTCTATTTTTGGTTGACATAATCAATTTTTTTTTCCATCTATATTGTACTTTGCAAATTTTGAAATCGAACTCATATTAAGTATTACCATCACTATTGATAAATGATGAAATCTAAGATGGTCTAAATAAATAGTGACAAACAAATAGATTGCTAGTGATACTTTCTAAAACTATAGAGTGAACTACGAAATTAGTGCCTATAAAATGGGGTTGCATCTTTTCAGTATCCAATATTTATAAAATCACATTTTTTATTAAAAAATTTTAAATATTCCAAATTAAATCATGTTTTTTACCTTCCTATCCTCTATGTCTGGAAGATTGTCTTGTCAATTTACCTTGATTGGATATTCCTGTGTTAGTTACATGTACTTTTTTATGGACCATTTTCTATATAAAAAAAAAAGTAGTATGTTAGTATGTGGGATACTGAGATATCAAATAAAGGTGAATTGACATATATACTCTTCCAGACATAAAGGGTAGAAATGTAAAAAATCGTGACTGAATTTGGGATTTATGGAACTTGTTGATTGAAAATGTGATTTCATAAATGTTGGGTACTAAAAAAGTGCAAACTCTATTTTCTGGGTACTAGTTGTGTAATTCACTCTATATTCAATTTATTAATTTATAACCAAAATGATTTCTCTTTATCTCTTTAGCATATTTGTCTCTACTTTCTCTTATCTCCCATTCTTCAACATTATCGTGCTATTGCCAGTATCGAATCTGCCACCGCTACCCCAACCACCATCGCAATTACTCGGCATTGAATTCACATTACCATGCATGCAAAACTTACATGTTTAGGTATGCATAGTTTAAATTAATACGATGCGAAGTATAGTAAAAATAAAATAAAAATTTTCTATTTTATATACCAAACTTGTCATATCTTTGCACAGTCAGCTTTAGGATTATGCATGCAAGTTTGGTTAACCTCATATGAATTAGTTGAATTCGTACTAGACTTATCAAACTTGTACGTCCAATTGTCCAAATTTGGTAATCCTAATATAATGGAACCAATTTAAGTGAGACTTGTAAACAAAAGTTATGAAAAAAGTTAAGAAGCAAGAACATATATTCCATAAAATGACAAGTGGTTCTTCCAAGTTGTCAAACATAAAAAAATCAAGAATATAATGTGACCGAAAAGTTAGATACAAGACGACCAACACCTTTTATGGGATCAACTTGTATGTGATGTAGTGGACTTGGATGTATCAACAAACACAATACAAGTACTGTTGGCAACAATGAAATGTAAAAGAGGGTAGTGGCACTGGCGGGTATAGTATACAGAGAGAGGGCAATGACATCACGCTTGCAGATACTCCTATATATGAGACCTTGTAGTCATACCCATTACCAATAAAACAAGAAGGCCAAAGCGGAAATTTGTCAATGATATAAAGTTGGTGTTAGTTTTTAAATTATTACCACAGCTTTTAAAACGTTTTAAATTAGATCCATAACCTTCATTTTTTTAAATATAATTCAACTTTGCTCTTTTCAAATGTCTCCTATTTTAGGGGACAAATCCAAACTGCAGACCATAATTGGAAAAATATCTCAAGTTCAGCACTTGAAAAATAAAGAACAATTAAGGATATATATTAACTCAAACTAACCATACTCGTTATTTCAGTAAAAATAATACTATCAATAAACAAAATAATTTATCGCCTGAAGTGGTCAATGTTATAAAATATTGAGAGTCAAAATATTGTGAATTATCTACAGCTTTGCCTTCCTCATTCCTGTCTGTGACTCAAAATTAGGGATTTGGAGGAGAGTGCTATTTAAATTGGTTCTATTCTCACTTCTGCAGTCCTCATTCATACGTTGTTAAGCTCTCTCACACAAACACTTCCAACTCCATTTTCCGATCCCGACATGTCTGAATCACACCTCCCGCCCAACCCGCTTCCTCAGCCCAATCCCACCAACCCGGAAAACACCCCGGCCGACCCGCTTCTGGACACCGACGCCTACATCGACGACCCGTGCCGGAATATTACGGATGCCGCCGAAGCCGAGTTACCCAAGCAGCCCTTGCCGGAGTTCGCGCCGGGAGTCGTGATTGCGGCTGAGCCTATCTCGATGTATGTCCCGGACCCGGAGGAGGCCGCGCCCGAGCAGCCCGCGCCGCGGACGGCTAGGCGGAGGGATCCCGAGGAGATGGCCAAGCGGCCGAGCTGGTTGCCGGAGGACTGGAAGATTGAGTTGAAAAAGCGCGTATCTGGAGCCTCAGCTGGACTCTATGATCCAGTAGGTTTTGTTTTTTAGTGCTCTTTTATTTTTTGCTCAATTGATATGTTTTGGAGTGAATTTGCTGTGTTCGATTGAGTGAGATGCTATTTTGTGCAGTTTTTACCTAAAGTTTGGTATCTCGTTTGGTGAAGCTGCTTCTGTTTTAACCTAGCTTTGGATTGTTTGATTTTTATGATGTGTGCAATTGAATGTATTTGGTTTATTGTTTATTTTTCAGTGTTTAAGTAGCAGTCTTTGTTAAGCAGTGAGCAGATTTTAGGGTTTTTAGGAGTCTCGACTTGAAGGCATGTTAAGTTGAGTGGGATTATGTTGAAATTGAGAGTACAAAATAGATAAATAGCAAACTTAAGACTAAGCTTGTTGGAGTTGATGCTTGGTTTAATCTGAGGTGGCTAAATGAGTTAAACCTAAGGTGGCTAAATGAGTTAAACCTAAAGTAGCTAAATGAGTTAAACCTAAAGAAGAATACTCAGCGTAAACTTGTATTCAAGTTGCTCGCTTTTTCTTGAATGCCGTGTTTTTCTGTTAGTATTATTGTCTTGATTATTTGTGTGGTTGGTTTATATATAGTAGACACGTGGTAGACGCGTCTGATAGTTTTTATTATCTTTCATTTCCTGAGAACATACTTGCCGTTGTAGGATTTCTAGCTTCGAACAATGTTTCTTCTTGTCCACGTGTATATCCTCACTTTGGTTGCTTATGTTTAATGTTTTGTTGAGCTAGAACTCAAAGTTTGTCGTGTATTGTGTTCGTAAACTGGAATTCGTATTTTGTCATGTAATGTATATTAATGGAAGTTAGAAAACCTAATATAAGAAGGAAGCTTAAGGGAAATCAGCTGAGCATGAGGGGCTGGAGAAATATCAAGTATTTGCCTTTTGTTATTGTGGGGCTGCTCGAAGATTAAGCCCGTTAATTGGATCGGTTACGTGTTTTAATACTATCCACATGCATTTCTAATTCTTTGTGGTATTGGTAATTGTACAGGATACCTTTTAAACACTTCGCCCTCTTTAATTATGCCAGTAGGGCATAGGCCACACGTGTCAGTCATTGCTCGTGTCTTATTCGAGAATATTACTTTTAAGGCACTTTTTAGTATCTGCTAGCTGTGTCATTTACTTCGTAGGTGTCTTTTTCTTCCATTTGCTACTTGTTTAGTAAGATTGCTCCGTAAACGAACTTAATTGGTGACATGAGCTTCCAATTATAAATTATCCTTCTCTAGGAAATAATTATGTATCTATGGATTTATTTCTAGAAAGAACTTCTAATAGCAGTCCCTGTTGACCTTCCTTTTTCCCCAATTTTCAAAAATAATGATGCATACTAAGACATGTTTTTTTTTTTTTTTAAACATTGAATATTTTGGTCAGTTGCGATTTGGGGTTACTAGCATTCCTCCCCCCTGTAGTAAGTGATTTTTCCATTTTGCACCTATGACCTTCCTGGAGTGAAGCTACAATTGCCTATATTGTCTGCTCATTTGGTGGATCTGATCCATACTAGACATAGGCTACATGCTGTGTTGTATGCTTCCTAACATCCTCCTTTGGAATTGTAATTGTCTGGTGAGAATTCGACATCTGAGATCAGCATGGAGTGATCAGTTTAAAGTTGTATTTTATACTTCAGTTCGTTGGTGTCATGTTGTTCACTTTACCTTTACATGGAAATAACATTTGCATTTATCCTGATTCTGCAGTATTACTGTGAACCAACGGGGCAACACCGCTTCCGTTCGAAGGTAGAGGTGCTTCACTTCCTGGAAACAGGAAGTAAGCCAACAAAGAGGAAGGCGACCTCTGAAAGTGAGACTGCTAAGGTGAGTAAAAATCATTCATTCGTTCGCTACACGGAATTAGAATTTAATTTAGAATTTAATTCTACGGTTCAATTCCAAATCTTTTGCTCGGTAAAAATGATATAATTGATAGCACGTGCAGTGTGTACGCAGTGTGTGTGCAGGTTGTGTATATGTGTGCATTGTGCTTGCAATGTTTGTACAGTGTGTGTAATTCAAATTATCTTCTTTTGATATGAAATTCAAATTATGGAATTGGGAAAAATTGGAATTGTAATTCAATTCCAAATATTTTGGGGCACCAAATCCATAGGATTTGGAATTGAAGGCTCCAATTCCATTTCTGCAGCCCCAATTCCATGATCGAACTGAGCTTTGGTGTCACCAACACTGCTGTTGAATTCTTTTTTACTGGATTTTTCTGCTTCCTGAATTCTTTTGTGCTTATTGCTTCCGCAGCCTTCGAAGAGTCCTGCGACTCAAACAAAAAAGAAGTCCGCCACAAATCGGAAGAAAACAGAAGCTGCTGTTGATAACAGTGAACAAGCAGCGCCTGCTGTTAATGGCGCCCAGGAAGACACCGCCCAACAGGCATGAAGTGCGTAGATGGTAAAGCGAAGCGCGAGCATGACAGGGTCTCTAACTGAAACTCAGCGCTTGTTTTTGATTACCATACTTCGCATAGATTCTGTTGGTAGACATTTGCTAATGTGGCTTAAAACATTATTTTGCCATTGTTTGTGGTTCAATTTGAACTAGATTAGACTTTTCATTTTTAGGTCTGTGGAATGTGAAGAGAACTCTACTGTATTTTTCGATTGAAATTATTTTGGAAGCCCTCTTCAAAGATAGATTGTCATAGAAGTTTCCTTGTAGAAAGAAACTCTGTTCCAACTGGTTAAGTGCATGAGGTTGCTCCAGATTTGGACATGGAATTGTCCATGTGTTAAATAAGGTTAACTTGAGGGCAAAGGCCTCTCAAGTCCGAATTCTGCCATGGCCTTCACCTTCTCCTTCGCCTTCCAAGTCGGTTTTGGCACATTTGGTAGTGGTTGCAGGTCAGGTCTCATTCATCATAAAGAGAAAAGGTAACACATGCTTGCAGTGTGCAGAAGATATAGAAGAAAAAAAACTAAAAACTAAAAACTTAAGATGAATTGTAGGAGTATTCAAATCGTTGGATTGTCACAACTCACAAACATGTATTGTTAGGTAGTCTAGGAGAGTTAGTTCATAAAATATAATACAACTTAATTGGAATTGGAATTGAAATTAAAAATTTATTGAATTGAATTATAATACAATTCCAAACCTTTTGTTTGGTGAAATTATGTAGTAGTAATTGATAGTATAAAATTTTATTTGAAGAGATTATATAATGTGTGCAAGTGCAGTGTGTGGGTGTGTTATGTGTGCAGTATACCTAAGTGTATAACTATTTGGTATTTCAATAATCTATTTTCATATGGGATTGAAATTGTGAAATTGAAACAATTTAGTTTGATATCAAATATTGGATTTGAATTTGAAGTCTCAAATTCAATAAATTCTTTTTAAATAAAATTTTCATAATCACAATTCAATCTATATATGATTATAATAGTTGGTTGATTTCACATTTTAAATGACAACAAATTGTCAAACAAATCATACATTGTCAACTTAGTCTCATAGTACTTTTTAAAATATGATAAATAAATCATAAAAAAATTAAATTTTTGCAATTATCTCATTCTTTTCTCTTCCGTCAAATTATACGTTGATGTGGCAACCAATTTAAAATACGTGAATAAAACGATGTTTCAACCTTAACTAGACATTGTTGTTTTTTCAAAGCCATTTTATCCACGTATTTTAAATCGGTTGCCACGTCGGCGGGACTAGAGTAGGATGAGATAATTGTGAAAATTTCATTTTTCATGATTTGACCATCTTTCGTGATTTATTTTGTAATTCTCAATTTAAACAATGATGAGCTGGAGTTCGATTTTGTACATATATTGCTCATAGAGCTTGCACTAGAGCTAGTACTACTCCCTCCGTTCCACTTTAGGAGTCACCTTTGAGTTCAGCACGGATTTTATGAAATGTAAAGATAAGTTGATGAAAAACGATAGTGGAATGTGGATCCTACTTTTATATACTCCCTCCGTCCCATGCTACTCGCACTTTTCATTTTAGGCCGTAAATTTGGGATTGATTTTTTTGTGTAATTAAAAAAGAATTTTAGGTGTAATGAGACATCACTTAATAAAAGAGCTCTTAACTTAAACTAACATATTAATTAAATGCATTAATTCTAACTTAAATTATAAATAGTGTAAGGACTTTGTGACGAGCCGAAAAGCAAACGTGCGAGTAGCACGGGACGGAGGGAGTATTAGTTTTATAGTAATAAAATGTGAGTCAAATGTAAAGAAAAGTTGATGAAAAACGATAGTGAAATGTGAATCCTACTTTTATATAGTATTAGTTTTATAGTAATAAAATGTGAGTCGAAAAAGGTTAATGGAATGTGGATCTATTACCATTTATAGAATATTCCAACCGAGACTTTTAAAGTGGGATATCCAAAAATGATAAATTGGAATGTGAAGTATAATTTTATAAAAATAAAAAAGTTTTAACAATTTGACATCAAAATGATTGTTAAAGCTTTCATTTTATATTTCTTAAAGAAGGGAAGAAAAGGAATTCTCTGCTAAGTACTTCTTCCATTCATATGTATTTTCTAAAAAATATAGATATTTATACTTATAGAAAATTGTCTCCTACTCATTATTTATACACATCAATTTATATATAATTTTTATCAATTAATATATATAAATTTATTTATAACTTTTATCGAACATTAATAATAATACATAGTATTACTATATTTTTACGGGATATAGGAAAAACTTTTTTATGGATACTTATTTAATTTAAAAAGTAAAGTGAACACAAAATTTAATTAGGCATTAATCTCCGTAATGCAGAAACACACGGAGAGAGAATCCATAGCCAATTTTCTTCTTGTAATCTGCTGCCAATGCCATTACTGACTTCAACAAATTGTGCTTTCACCTTCATTTCTTATTAGCTTTAATCAGTTTGCTTTCCCTCCCAGTTTCCACCTTACGCTGAAGCAATCACTTATTAGACTTTTCTCAATACCTCCGTGCAACCAAACAAAAGCCTTTTCGATGATTTCACTACCTATTTTCATTCGCCCCTTTCATTCCGATGCTGTTCTTCTCGACTTCAATTCGATTTTTTTTTCACCATTTATAGCCAACTGAAACGCAAATGAAGAATTAGAGCTTTCAATATAAGTTGTGATTTGGCTAATATTGTCCCAAGTTGAGTCTGGAAGGGACAAGTTCATGACATTGGAATTGAAAAATATTGATGTTGGGTATGGATTATCTTCAAATAATTTCCTCTTTTTGATTAGGTATTTATGAACTCTTTGTGCACATATCATTTGTTGTCATGATTATTATTGGTTAAAACTGTTGTGCGGTCTCGGTTATAAATAAATTTTGTGGCTTCTGGTGTGTGTGTGTTTATTTTATTTTTTGTAGGTTTTGGGGAAGAGGCTAGGTCTACAGGAATCATATCTAGACCAATGCTACTTGTCTGTCTGTTGCTGATACTGATCATTACACCCCAATTTGAATGGAGACAGCAATTACTAAGTGACATGGATACGAATCCGGCATAGTCTCACAGCATCATCCACTACGATGTCCCCACTGTTCCTTAAATTACTATTTGAGGATTTCACTGTATTTTATTCCTCCATCCCTTAATTAAGAGACGGAACCTGCAACGCTCCGTCTCTTAATCGTCCCTTAAATTACTATTCATTCAATTTCATTTTTTATTTTTTTTCCAACTCAATTCAATTAAAACAAACACACTTTAATAAAAAACAAACTTCATTAAAATTAAAACAACATTAAAATTTAAAAAAATAGAAAAAAGACATAATTAAAATCCTAAAAAAAATAAAAATGACATAATTTAATTTTCTCCGCCAAAGTTTTCTCAAATGTGCTCAATTAGATCCTATTGGAGTTGGGCATGGGCGCTAGAGTCACGTGTCCTTGCCCGAATAGACAACCGTTCTTGTATTGACGGATGCGCTCCACTTCGCGGAGGACTACTTGCGGTTGAGCTTCCAGGGGATTCGGGGTCGAACCAATTTCCCGCCTCGGGTCCTTCGTCTTGGACAACCATGTTATGCAAGATTATGCACGTATACATGATGTCGATCATGCTCTCCATGAACCACGAACGAGCCGGGGCTTTGATGATGTTGAAGCGTGCTTGAAGAACCCTGAAAGCCCTCTCCACATCCTTGCAAGCAGCCTCCTGTTTGGCTGCTTCTGCGCAAAAAGAGCATGCTTTGGGTTCGCAGGCCTGCTGCACGTCTTCACGAAGGTCGGCCACTTCGGGTAGATGCCGTCGGCGAGATAGTACTCCATTTTATACAGCCGGTTGTTGGCAACGAAGTTGATGGCCGGCGCTTTACCATCCAAAACTTCGGTAAAGAGATCGGACTGGTGGAGCACGTTTATGTCGTTGTTCGAGCCAGGGACCCTGAAGTACGCGTGCCAGATCCAAAGCCGGTAGTCGGTAACGGCCTCGAGTACAACGGTTGGGTGGGTGCCTTTGTGGCCACTCGTGTGGGACCCCCTCCAAGCCACCGGGCAATTCTTCCATTGCCAGTGCATGCAATCGACACTGCCAAGCATCCCGGGGAATCCGTGCACTTGTTCGTGCAGGTCGAGGAGGAACTGACAATCGGTCGTGCTTGCCCTCCGGAGAAATTCGTCGGTAAAGGCAGCCCGGACGCCTTTGCAGAATTTGAGCAAGCACATGCGCCCAGTGGTGTCTCCGATGTGGAGGTATTCGTCGAACATGTCGGCCGTTTATCCAGTCGCAAGCTGACGGATTGCTGCAGTACATTTCTGCAGCGTCGTGTGGCTGGGACGACCGACCGCGTCGAAGCCTTCTAGGAAGAACTCTTCCCGGGCCGCCAAAGTATTCGCTATGTGGAGAAATAGTGGTTTACTCATGCGGAAACGGCGACGGAAGTAGGTATCTCCCCAAATCGGGTTATCGCAGAAGTAGTCGCGTACTAACTGTGCGGCGGCTTCCTCCCGGTTCCGGTGGATGTACTTCCGGGAGTGTCGTGGGGGCAGCGCGGCTTCCTCCGCCTCTCTTCGTTGATCTTCTTCAAGTGATTGTTCCATTAGTTGACGCATTTGCTCAAAAGGATCTATTTGTTTGAGTTGATTTAAGATGAAATTGGAGTGGTTTATAGAGAGGAATAGATGTGTGTTTGTGTGTGAACTGAGTATGAAATAGGATTATTTATAGAGTAAATAAATCAAAAAATTAAAAAAAAAAGAAAATAAAAAATTAACGGTAACATTACCGTTTGAAAAAAAAATTATTAAAATTTGAAATTATAAAAAAAACGAATTATTGCGTCATCCGTGACGACGCCCACTCGCGGGCCAGCGAGTGGGCGTCACGCATGCATTGGGCGGGCAACCTGGGAGGCGTTCACGCATGCATTGAACGAATAATAAGATTTCAAATAATAAGATATTCTGGGAGGAGGAAGCCGGAAAGGGAAGCACACGCTTGATGGGGTACGTACTAAACAAGCCCAATAGCAGTGACGGCCCATCAGCCCAAAGCCCAAGGAAGAGTATCAGTTCGGCATTACCAAAGAGTTCGGCCCCAGCCTACAGCTCGGTAAAAGCCGACCAATCAAGCTCTACTCTCAGATTGGCAAAAGCTGCTCGGCAATAGTTCAGCAGTTCGGTCCCCAAGGAAGAGTATCAGTTCGGCATTACCAAAGAGTTCGGCCCCAGCCTACAGCTCGGTAAAAGCCGACCAATCAAGCTCTACTCTCAGATTGGCAAAAGCTGCTCGGCAATAGTTCAGCAGTTCGGTCTCATTATTCGACCGAACTGGGAGATAGTGGTGTCAACTCATGCAGGATCTCATGCAGGATAGCGGACCAAACAAAGAGATAGTGGACCCATGCAGGATCTCATGACCTCCACGACATCCACGACCTAATTACTGATGATGTAAGCCACGACCTAGTTAGTGGTGATGTAAGCCACGACCTAGTTAGTGGTGATGTAAGCCACGACCTAGTTAATGGTGATGCAAGCCACGATCTTAGTTCAATGTATAAATAGAACTTAGATCAGATAGGCTAGGAGGAGAGAAAGCTCTCTAGACATCAAATATCATATAGCAAGTCTGTATTTGTAAGCTGGTAAACCAGATCAAGCAATACAATCTTGCCCTCCTTTCTTCCCGTGGACGTAGATTTACCTCAGTAAATCGAACCACGTAATTCCTTGTGTCGTGATCTATATTTATTACCTGCATTTACTACCATCAAAAATTCACCCAACCATCAACGCTCAACATACTCGATCAAGAATATCCACAAGAAGATATCGAATGAAAACAAGCACAAGATGGAATATATATTAAGATTTCAACCATCATGCAGCAACCTGGCCAAATAGGCTCTTGCGTATCTGCTTACAAATGTACAAGATTATGTGAGAGAAGTGAAAATCGTAAAATCGCACTCCTACTTCCTATTTAAATTCAGCAAAAGATGTTCATGCAGCTCATGCCGACGACAACTTTTCTGATGCGAAAGGTCTCTGATGATATCAAGTTGAAATGCACTTTTTTTGTAAATGAAATCTTTACAGCTGAGAGAAAGTTACTGTATGAAAATTAAGAGGTATTTCGTGCATTCTGAACGATGAAGAGAGATTTCCTGAAAGTAAATATGATCTTGAATTTACATTTTACAATTTTGTGTGCGTAGATAACTACAACAGATGGAAAGATGATAAGGTTATCTCATAGAAAATGAAAATGGAGTACCTCTGGTAGCTTTTTCCGGAATACAACCTCCAGTCTAGCATCGAGAGAGTTCTCAAACACAATTTTCCCATCTCTAGAAGCCAAAACTACACCTCCAGAACTAAAACAGAAAACAGGGACAGGGTTACATTTGAGGTAGCTACAATTTTCACAATGAATATCAATCACTTCAATAGCTCAGATACTACATGCTTAACAAGCAGAAGAGTAACATGACTAAACCATTATAGGTAATTGTAGCCCAGAGTTTGTTTAGCTGCATAGTTAGAGTGTCCACTATGGACACGCCGCGGCGGACGGCGTGAAGGAGGGCGGGGCGAGGCGGGAGGCGCGGCGGTCATAGTGGGTGGGGTGGCCGCCGCGAGGGAGGACGCGGCTGGTGGGGGGGAGGGGGGCGGAAGCGGCTTCGCCGTGTGCGGGGCGAGGACGCGGTGGGTGTGAGATAGGCGCGCCTATAGGCACGGCGGCCATAGTGGCGGCCATCCGGCGCGGCGGTTGCCGTTGCAATTTTTTTTTTTTTTTTTCCTTTTTCCTCTATAAATACAACACTTCTCCCCTTATTTTTATCATTTCCACAACAATCATTCAACATCTCATCTCTCTAAAAAATGCACCGAGAAGACGACGAATCACCCGACTCTCAGGAATCGGGATATGGCAGCAATCCATCAAACCAGTCGGCGCATCTCCCAGTCCGCCCCAGTCCGATTGAGGTATAGGATCGCGCATCCCCCAGTCCGCCCCAGTCCCACAGCCCACGGTGCAACCCCACGAGGTATTGGCCAATACTATAGACGTGACGTTGATGCAACAACTACAAGACGTATGCAGGGCGTACGCAGGGGAAACTGACCCGTACGTCAGGAACGTCTACAAGAGGCTCATCAATCGGCTTGAGACTCGACTGGGGTTGGTTGATAATGCGCCTGGGGATACTGCGGCCGGCAGCAGCGAGAGAGGAGGAGGAGAAGACGAAGAAGAGGAAGACGATGAAGCCGACTCCGACACCGAGTAGACGGTGGCGGAGTTTTGTAGTTGTATTTTATTTTAATTATTCGTTGTATAATTTTACCACCTTCCAATACAACGAATATTCGGCCCTAATTACCTCGTTTTCTATTTATTTTACACTGCAATTATTTAAATTACGCTTCATTAAAACGAAAAATATTTTAAAATGAAAATTGATTATAAAATTTGGGGGCTATTGGAGGTGTCCACTATAGTGGCGGAAATAGAATTTTGGGGCTATGAACAAAAATCCGGGGCTATGGACACAAAACTGGGGCGGGGCTATTGGGCGTGTCCACCTTATAGTGGACACCCTTAGCATAAGTTCTTCACATATTTATTGTTATAAAGGTATGGTATAACAGTTTACTAGTTCTTAGTTTTACCAGAAACGGTCATGAGCATTGTGATGAGTAGGAGCAGGTGGAAGGTAGACTTGATCAACTACGATCTCAGGAGAATGAACGTTTGCCTTATTGGCATATTCCTCCTTTGCTGTGTCCAAGATGGGCCCCACATACTGTAAGTCAGATTCACGACAGCGCAATAACACGGATGGTTCTTTTAGCCTCAGCAAACCCTGCAATGCAACAATACCATTAGAGCGACGGCAGATGCATGAGTGCACGAAAAGAATCAGGTAAATATTCAAACATAAATTAATATCTTAATACTAAAAAGTCATATGCACTGTACACCTAATTGCCACTTGATTCCTTAAATGGCTTAGTAAGTTTCTGTCACGTAGAAAGGTTATAGAAATCAAGGCAATGTGGATAAAGAATGGCTATCCAAATAGTGATGAAGCAGATTGTAGAAAAGTGAATGTTGCATTTTGTCTTTCACCGATTTTCACATTCATTACTCCTATAAACATCATCTATATAGCATGATTAAGTAGTTGCACCACCTGCTACAGTGCTACTAGAATAGTTTTGTGAAATTTCAGGGTTATGCACAACCTACTAAAGAACAGCCATTTTAATAGCCATGAAGTAGATTATGAAATCTGAATATTGCATTTGTTCCACACAGATTCACATGTGTAACAGGACTTTGCAACAATCTGCTTAAGGATTGGACGAAACTTCGATAAAATGAAATTTAATGATAGACGCTAAGTTGCTAATAACTACAATATACTCAAGGAATCAGCTCGCCAAACCTGAACAATGAGATCCTTGAGGAGTTTCTCATAGTTTTGCTGGTCACCACCAATGTTTAAAAGCTCCTTTGATGCAGACTCCTTCATGGAATTAACTAAATCATCCTGAGCCTGAAGAACCTTGAGCCGAGAAGCATTCAGCTGCATAGAGTACTCACTGCAAGAACAGAAAACGAGCATAAATTTTATCTCTACACATCCACAATACTGCTAAATACTAATGCGGCCATATTTACTTCAGTACTCTAAGCAAATAATCTTAAGCAGAAATTGATACTCCAAAATTCAATTTAGATCTCTAATTTAATTGGGGAACTACATTGTCCGCAATTTTCTTCCGATCACTTCTGCAGATCATTCAATTACTATCTACATAGTCTAATTCGCACCTAAAACATAGTGCACTGACAAAATCCTGAAGAATTTAGCTACAAAAATAGTTTGACAAACCAAATGAACTCACATTTTCTTCCGAACTTGGACTTGTTTGTCTTTGCGCTCATACTCTTGTCTGATCTTCTTTTTCTCGGCTTCCACTAGCTGCAACTTCTCGATATTGAATTCCTACACAAACAACAAAATCAAATCAACCTACATTTGCAAAAAAAATAACTCAGCGTGTCTGATGAGCAAAATATGGCGATCCGAGATCATATAGAAGCCGTACTTCCTCCGCGGAGACGGAGATCTCGTTCGCCTTCTCCTCAGCCTCTTGGCGGATGAAGCAGACCATCTGCTGGATCTGCTTCGATACATCGGCGTCGTTCATCTTCGGATACGAATGTATTGATAATTTGGGTCGGATTATTCGTTTCTCTGCGAAGAATACTGAAATAGAGATCGCGGGGATAGAACGGATGCCAAATTGATTGGATTCAAAGTGATGGCGATGCTGGTTGATTGCGACGACAGATATACTTTCATGTGACGCACGATTCTGTTTTGCTGTTTTCTCTTTTATTTCGTTTTTGCCCCAAAAGTTGTTCAATTTGCAATAATATACACATGCATGGTAAGAATCGTAAGAATAAGATCATCTACAACAAACATCCAATATGAAATTTTAACATGGTAAGTTTTTGTATTGAATTTGTATAAATCAACAACTTTAGAAATTGGTGAAGTATTGGTTCTATAATTATTTCAATATAAATAAAATCTGCAAAATGGGCAGCAGCTCTACCGGCTCTTAAATTGGTCAAATGTGAGCTATGTATGTGAAAAAAAATTTATTAAAATTTGAAATTATAAAAAAAACGAATTATTGCGTCATCCGTGACGACGCCCACTCGCGGGCCAGCGAGTGGGCGTCACGCATGCATTGGGCGGGCAACCTGGGAGGCGTTCACGCATGCATTGAACGAATAATAAGATTTCAAATAATAAGATATTCTGGGAGGAGGAAGCCGGAAAGGGAAGCACACGCTTGATGGGGTACGTACTAAACAAGCCCAATAGCAGTGACGGCCCATCAGCCCAAAGCCCAAGGAAGAGTATCAGTTCGGCATTACCAAAGAGTTCGGCCCCAGCCTACAGCTCGGTAAAAGCCGACCAATCAAGCTCTACTCTCAGATTGGCAAAAGCTGCTCGGCAATAGTTCAGCAGTTCGGTCCCCAAGGAAGAGTATCAGTTCGGCATTACCAAAGAGTTCGGCCCCAGCCTACAGCTCGGTAAAAGCCGACCAATCAAGCTCTACTCTCAGATTGGCAAAAGCTGCTCGGCAATAGTTCAGCAGTTCGGTCTCATTATTCGACCGAACTGGGAGATAGTGGTGTCAACTCATGCAGGATCTCATGCAGGATAGCGGACCAAACAAAGAGATAGTGGACCCATGCAGGATCTCATGACCTCCACGACATCCACGACCTAATTACTGATGATGTAAGCCACGACCTAGTTAGTGGTGATGTAAGCCACGACCTAGTTAGTGGTGATGTAAGCCACGACCTAGTTAATGGTGATGCAAGCCACGATCTTAGTTCAATGTATAAATAGAACTTAGATCAGATAGACTAGGAGGAGAGAAAGCTCTCTAGACATCAAATATCATATAGCAAGTCTGTATTTGTAAGCTGGTAAACCAGATCAAGCAATACAATCTTGCCCTCCTTTCTTCCCGTGGACGTAGATTTACCTCAGTAAATCGAACCACGTAATTCCTTGTGTCGTGATCTATATTTATTACCTGCATTTACTACCATCAAAAATTCGCCCAACCATCAACGCTCAACATACTCGATCAAGAATATCCACAAGAAGATATCGAATGAAAACAAGCACAAGATGGAATATATATTAAGATTTCAACCATCATGCAGCAACCTGGCCAAATAGGCTCTTGCGTATCTGCTTACAAATGTACAAGATTATGTGAGAGAAGTGAAAATCGTAAAATCGCACTCCTACTTCCTATTTAAATTCAGCAAAAGATGTTCATGCAGCTCATGCCGACGACAACTTTTCTGATGCGAAAGGTCTCTGATGATATCAAGTTGAAATGCACTTTTTTTGTAAATGAAATCTTTACAGCTGAGAGAAAGTTACTGTATGAAAATTAAGAGGTATTTCGTGCATTCTGAACGATGAAGAGAGATTTCCTGAAAGTAAATATGATCTTGAATTTACATTTTACAATTTTGTGTGCGTAGATAACTACAACAGATGGAAAGATGATAAGGTTATCTCATAGAAAATGAAAATGGAGTACCTCTGGTAGCTTTTTCCGGAATACAACCTCCAGTCTAGCATCGAGAGAGTTCTCAAACACAATTTTCCCATCTCTAGAAGCCAAAACTACACCTCCAGAACTAAAACAGAAAACAGGGACAGGGTTACATTTGAGGTAGCTACAATTTTCACAATGAATATCAATCACTTCAATAGCTCAGATACTACATGCTTAACAAGCAGAAGAGTAACATGACTAAACCATTATAGGTAATTGTAGCCCAGAGTTTGTTTAGCTGCATAGTTAGAGTGTCCACTATGGACACGCCGCGGCGGACGGCGTGAAGGAGGGCGGGGCGAGGCGGGAGGCGCGGCGGTCATAGTGGGTGGGGTGGCCGCCGCGAGGGAGGACGCGGCTGGTGGGGGGGAGGGGGGCGGAAGCGGCTTCGCCGTGTGCGGGGCGAGGACGCGGTGGGTGTGAGATAGGCGCGCCTATAGGCACGGCGGCCATAGTGGCGGCCATCCGGCGCGGCGGTTGCCGTTGCAATTTTTTTTTTTTTTTTTCCTTTTTCCTCTATAAATACAACACTTCTCCCCTTATTTTTATCATTTCCACAACAATCATTCAACATCTCATCTCTCTAAAAAATGCACCGAGAAGACGACGAATCACCCGACTCTCAGGAATCGGGATATGGCAGCAATCCATCAAACCAGTCGGCGCATCTCCCAGTCCGCCCCAGTCCGATTGAGGTATAGGATCGCGCATCCCCCAGTCCGCCCCAGTCCCACAGCCCACGGTGCAACCCCACGAGGTATTGGCCAATACTATAGACGTGACGTTGATGCAACAACTACAAGACGTATGCAGGGCGTACGCAGGGGAAACTGACCCGTACGTCAGGAACGTCTACAAGAGGCTCATCAATCGGCTTGAGACTCGACTGGGGTTGGTTGATAATGCGCCTGGGGATACTGCGGCCGGCAGCAGCGAGAGAGGAGGAGGAGAAGACGAAGAAGAGGAAGACGATGAAGCCGACTCCGACACCGAGTAGACGGTGGCGGAGTTTTGTAGTTGTATTTTATTTTAATTATTCGTTGTATAATTTTACCACCTTCCAATACAACGAATATTCGGCCCTAATTACCTCGTTTTCTATTTATTTTACACTGCAATTATTTAAATTACGCTTCATTAAAACGAAAAATATTTTAAAATGAAAATTGATTATAAAATTTGGGGGCTATTGGAGGTGTCCACTATAGTGGCGGAAATAGAATTTTGGGGCTATGAACAAAAATCCGGGGCTATGGACACAAAACTGGGGCGGGGCTATTGGGCGTGTCCACCTTATAGTGGACACCCTTAGCATAAGTTCTTCACATATTTATTGTTATAAAGGTATGGTATAACAGTTTACTAGTTCTTAGTTTTACCAGAAACGGTCATGAGCATTGTGATGAGTAGGAGCAGGTGGAAGGTAGACTTGATCAACTACGATCTCAGGAGAATGAACGTTTGCCTTATTGGCATATTCCTCCTTTGCTGTGTCCAAGATGGGCCCCACATACTGTAAGTCAGATTCACGACAGCGCAATAACACGGATGGTTCTTTTAGCCTCAGCAAACCCTGCAATGCAACAATACCATTAGAGCGACGGCAGATGCATGAGTGCACGAAAAGAATCAGGTAAATATTCAAACATAAATTAATATCTTAATACTAAAAAGTCATATGCACTGTACACCTAATTGCCACTTGATTCCTTAAATGGCTTAGTAAGTTTCTGTCACGTAGAAAGGTTATAGAAATCAAGGCAATGTGGATAAAGAATGGCTATCCAAATAGTGATGAAGCAGATTGTAGAAAAGTGAATGTTGCATTTTGTCTTTCACCGATTTTCACATTCATTACTCCTATAAACATCATCTATATAGCATGATTAAGTAGTTGCACCACCTGCTACAGTGCTACTAGAATAGTTTTGTGAAATTTCAGGGTTATGCACAACCTACTAAAGAACAGCCATTTTAATAGCCATGAAGTAGATTATGAAATCTGAATATTGCATTTGTTCCACACAGATTCACATGTGTAACAGGACTTTGCAACAATCTGCTTAAGGATTGGACGAAACTTCGATAAAATGAAATTTAATGATAGACGCTAAGTTGCTAATAACTACAATATACTCAAGGAATCAGCTCGCCAAACCTGAACAATGAGATCCTTGAGGAGTTTCTCATAGTTTTGCTGGTCACCACCAATGTTTAAAAGCTCCTTTGATGCAGACTCCTTCATGGAATTAACTAAATCATCCTGAGCCTGAAGAACCTTGAGCCGAGAAGCATTCAGCTGCATAGAGTACTCACTGCAAGAACAGAAAACGAGCATAAATTTTATCTCTACACATCCACAATACTGCTAAATACTAATGCGGCCATATTTACTTCAGTACTCTAAGCAAATAATCTTAAGCAGAAATTGATACTCCAAAATTCAATTTAGATCTCTAATTTAATTGGGGAACTACATTGTCCGCAATTTTCTTCCGATCACTTCTGCAGATCATTCAATTACTATCTACATAGTCTAATTCGCACCTAAAACATAGTGCACTGACAAAATCCTGAAGAATTTAGCTACAAAAATAGTTTGACAAACCAAATGAACTCACATTTTCTTCCGAACTTGGACTTGTTTGTCTTTGCGCTCATACTCTTGTCTGATCTTCTTTTTCTCGGCTTCCACTAGCTGCAACTTCTCGATATTGAATTCCTACACAAACAACAAAATCAAATCAACCTACATTTGCAAAAAAAATAACTCAGCGTGTCTGATGAGCAAAATATGGCGATCCGAGATCATATAGAAGCCGTACTTCCTCCGCGGAGACGGAGATCTCGTTCGCCTTCTCCTCAGCCTCTTGGCGGATGAAGCAGACCATCTGCTGGATCTGCTTCGATACATCGGCGTCGTTCATCTTCGGATACGAATGTATTGATAATTTGGGTCGGATTATTCGTTTCTCTGCGAAGAATACTGAAATAGAGATCGCGGGGATAGAACGGATGCCAAATTGATTGGATTCAAAGTGATGGCGATGCTGGTTGATTGCGACGACAGATATACTTTCATGTGACGCACGATTCTGTTTTGCTGTTTTCTCTTTTATTTCGTTTTTGCCCCAAAAGTTGTTCAATTTGCAATAATATACACATGCATGGTAAGAATCGTAAGAATAAGATCATCTACAACAAACATCCAATATGAAATTTTAACATGGTAAGTTTTTGTATTGAATTTGTATAAATCAACAACTTTAGAAATTGGTGAAGTATTGGTTCTATAATTATTTCAATATAAATAAAATCTGCAAAATGGGCAGCAGCTCTACCGGCTCTTAAATTGGTCAAATGTGAGCTATGTATGTGAAAAAAAATTTATTAAAATTTGAAATTATAAAAAAAACGAATTATTGCGTCATCCGTGACGACGCCCACTCGCGGGCCAGCGAGTGGGCGTCACGCATGCATTGGGCGGGCAACCTGGGAGGCGTTCACGCATGCATTGAACGAATAATAAGATTTCAAATAATAAGATATTCTGGGAGGAGGAAGCCGGAAAGGGAAGCACACGCTTGATGGGGTACGTACTAAACAAGCCCAATAGCAGTGACGGCCCATCAGCCCAAAGCCCAAGGAAGAGTATCAGTTCGGCATTACCAAAGAGTTCGGCCCCAGCCTACAGCTCGGTAAAAGCCGACCAATCAAGCTCTACTCTCAGATTGGCAAAAGCTGCTCGGCAATAGTTCAGCAGTTCGGTCCCCAAGGAAGAGTATCAGTTCGGCATTACCAAAGAGTTCGGCCCCAGCCTACAGCTCGGTAAAAGCCGACCAATCAAGCTCTACTCTCAGATTGGCAAAAGCTGCTCGGCAATAGTTCAGCAGTTCGGTCTCATTATTCGACCGAACTGGGAGATAGTGGTGTCAACTCATGCAGGATCTCATGCAGGATAGCGGACCAAACAAAGAGATAGTGGACCCATGCAGGATCTCATGACCTCCACGACATCCACGACCTAATTACTGATGATGTAAGCCACGACCTAGTTAGTGGTGATGTAAGCCACGACCTAGTTAGTGGTGATGTAAGCCACGACCTAGTTAATGGTGATGCAAGCCACGATCTTAGTTCAATGTATAAATAGAACTTAGATCAGATAGACTAGGAGGAGAGAAAGCTCTCTAGACATCAAATATCATATAGCAAGTCTGTATTTGTAAGCTGGTAAACCAGATCAAGCAATACAATCTTGCCCTCCTTTCTTCCCGTGGACGTAGATTTACCTCAGTAAATCGAACCACGTAATTCCTTGTGTCGTGATCTATATTTATTACCTGCATTTACTACCATCAAAAATTCGCCCAACCATCAACGCTCAACATACTCGATCAAGAATATCCACAAGAAGATATCGAATGAAAACAAGCACAAGATGGAATATATATTAAGATTTCAACCATCATGCAGCAACCTGGCCAAATAGGCTCTTGCGTATCTGCTTACAAATGTACAAGATTATGTGAGAGAAGTGAAAATCGTAAAATCGCACTCCTACTTCCTATTTAAATTCAGCAAAAGATGTTCATGCAGCTCATGCCGACGACAACTTTTCTGATGCGAAAGGTCTCTGATGATATCAAGTTGAAATGCACTTTTTTTGTAAATGAAATCTTTACAGCTGAGAGAAAGTTACTGTATGAAAATTAAGAGGTATTTCGTGCATTCTGAACGATGAAGAGAGATTTCCTGAAAGTAAATATGATCTTGAATTTACATTTTACAATTTTGTGTGCGTAGATAACTACAACAGATGGAAAGATGATAAGGTTATCTCATAGAAAATGAAAATGGAGTACCTCTGGTAGCTTTTTCCGGAATACAACCTCCAGTCTAGCATCGAGAGAGTTCTCAAACACAATTTTCCCATCTCTAGAAGCCAAAACTACACCTCCAGAACTAAAACAGAAAACAGGGACAGGGTTACATTTGAGGTAGCTACAATTTTCACAATGAATATCAATCACTTCAATAGCTCAGATACTACATGCTTAACAAGCAGAAGAGTAACATGACTAAACCATTATAGGTAATTGTAGCCCAGAGTTTGTTTAGCTGCATAGTTAGAGTGTCCACTATGGACACGCCGCGGCGGACGGCGTGAAGGAGGGCGGGGCGAGGCGGGAGGCGCGGCGGTCATAGTGGGTGGGGTGGCCGCCGCGAGGGAGGACGCGGCTGGTGGGGGGGAGGGGGGCGGAAGCGGCTTCGCCGTGTGCGGGGCGAGGACGCGGTGGGTGTGAGATAGGCGCGCCTATAGGCACGGCGGCCATAGTGGCGGCCATCCGGCGCGGCGGTTGCCGTTGCAATTTTTTTTTTTTTTTTTCCTTTTTCCTCTATAAATACAACACTTCTCCCCTTATTTTTATCATTTCCACAACAATCATTCAACATCTCATCTCTCTAAAAAATGCACCGAGAAGACGACGAATCACCCGACTCTCAGGAATCGGGATATGGCAGCAATCCATCAAACCAGTCGGCGCATCTCCCAGTCCGCCCCAGTCCGATTGAGGTATAGGATCGCGCATCCCCCAGTCCGCCCCAGTCCCACAGCCCACGGTGCAACCCCACGAGGTATTGGCCAATACTATAGACGTGACGTTGATGCAACAACTACAAGACGTATGCAGGGCGTACGCAGGGGAAACTGACCCGTACGTCAGGAACGTCTACAAGAGGCTCATCAATCGGCTTGAGACTCGACTGGGGTTGGTTGATAATGCGCCTGGGGATACTGCGGCCGGCAGCAGCGAGAGAGGAGGAGGAGAAGACGAAGAAGAGGAAGACGATGAAGCCGACTCCGACACCGAGTAGACGGTGGCGGAGTTTTGTAGTTGTATTTTATTTTAATTATTCGTTGTATAATTTTACCACCTTCCAATACAACGAATATTCGGCCCTAATTACCTCGTTTTCTATTTATTTTACACTGCAATTATTTAAATTACGCTTCATTAAAACGAAAAATATTTTAAAATGAAAATTGATTATAAAATTTGGGGGCTATTGGAGGTGTCCACTATAGTGGCGGAAATAGAATTTTGGGGCTATGAACAAAAATCCGGGGCTATGGACACAAAACTGGGGCGGGGCTATTGGGCGTGTCCACCTTATAGTGGACACCCTTAGCATAAGTTCTTCACATATTTATTGTTATAAAGGTATGGTATAACAGTTTACTAGTTCTTAGTTTTACCAGAAACGGTCATGAGCATTGTGATGAGTAGGAGCAGGTGGAAGGTAGACTTGATCAACTACGATCTCAGGAGAATGAACGTTTGCCTTATTGGCATATTCCTCCTTTGCTGTGTCCAAGATGGGCCCCACATACTGTAAGTCAGATTCACGACAGCGCAATAACACGGATGGTTCTTTTAGCCTCAGCAAACCCTGCAATGCAACAATACCATTAGAGCGACGGCAGATGCATGAGTGCACGAAAAGAATCAGGTAAATATTCAAACATAAATTAATATCTTAATACTAAAAAGTCATATGCACTGTACACCTAATTGCCACTTGATTCCTTAAATGGCTTAGTAAGTTTCTGTCACGTAGAAAGGTTATAGAAATCAAGGCAATGTGGATAAAGAATGGCTATCCAAATAGTGATGAAGCAGATTGTAGAAAAGTGAATGTTGCATTTTGTCTTTCACCGATTTTCACATTCATTACTCCTATAAACATCATCTATATAGCATGATTAAGTAGTTGCACCACCTGCTACAGTGCTACTAGAATAGTTTTGTGAAATTTCAGGGTTATGCACAACCTACTAAAGAACAGCCATTTTAATAGCCATGAAGTAGATTATGAAATCTGAATATTGCATTTGTTCCACACAGATTCACATGTGTAACAGGACTTTGCAACAATCTGCTTAAGGATTGGACGAAACTTCGATAAAATGAAATTTAATGATAGACGCTAAGTTGCTAATAACTACAATATACTCAAGGAATCAGCTCGCCAAACCTGAACAATGAGATCCTTGAGGAGTTTCTCATAGTTTTGCTGGTCACCACCAATGTTTAAAAGCTCCTTTGATGCAGACTCCTTCATGGAATTAACTAAATCATCCTGAGCCTGAAGAACCTTGAGCCGAGAAGCATTCAGCTGCATAGAGTACTCACTGCAAGAACAGAAAACGAGCATAAATTTTATCTCTACACATCCACAATACTGCTAAATACTAATGCGGCCATATTTACTTCAGTACTCTAAGCAAATAATCTTAAGCAGAAATTGATACTCCAAAATTCAATTTAGATCTCTAATTTAATTGGGGAACTACATTGTCCGCAATTTTCTTCCGATCACTTCTGCAGATCATTCAATTACTATCTACATAGTCTAATTCGCACCTAAAACATAGTGCACTGACAAAATCCTGAAGAATTTAGCTACAAAAATAGTTTGACAAACCAAATGAACTCACATTTTCTTCCGAACTTGGACTTGTTTGTCTTTGCGCTCATACTCTTGTCTGATCTTCTTTTTCTCGGCTTCCA
This sequence comes from Salvia splendens, assembly GCF_004379255.2. Classification (NCBI taxonomy): domain Eukaryota; kingdom Viridiplantae; phylum Streptophyta; class Magnoliopsida; order Lamiales; family Lamiaceae; genus Salvia; species Salvia splendens. The sequence continues at coordinate 5,882,248 of NC_056039.1, forward strand.
CTAGCTGCAACTTCTCGATATTGAATTCCTACACAAACAACAAAATCAAATCAACCTACATTTGCAAAAAAAATAACTCAGCGTGTCTGATGAGCAAAATATGGCGATCCGAGATCATATAGAAGCCGTACTTCCTCCGCGGAGACGGAGATCTCGTTCGCCTTCTCCTCAGCCTCTTGGCGGATGAAGCAGACCATCTGCTGGATCTGCTTCGATACATCGGCGTCGTTCATCTTCGGATACGAATGTATTGATAATTTGGGTCGGATTATTCGTTTCTCTGCGAAGAATACTGAAATAGAGATCGCGGGGATAGAACGGATGCCAAATTGATTGGATTCAAAGTGATGGCGATGCTGGTTGATTGCGACGACAGATATACTTTCATGTGACGCACGATTCTGTTTTGCTGTTTTCTCTTTTATTTCGTTTTTGCCCCAAAAGTTGTTCAATTTGCAATAATATACACATGCATGGTAAGAATCGTAAGAATAAGATCATCTACAACAAACATCCAATATGAAATTTTAACATGGTAAGTTTTTGTATTGAATTTGTATAAATCAACAACTTTAGAAATTGGTGAAGTATTGGTTCTATAATTATTTCAATATAAATAAAATCTGCAAAATGGGCAGCAGCTCTACCGGCTCTTAAATTGGTCAAATGTGAGCTATGTATGTGAAAGAGCAACTTCAACATTCATATGAATAAAAATGGCAGAGGTCAAGTGCCCCTTATCAGCATTCTATGCGAACGGCCCCGCTCTCCGACGAGACAAACTTGGGTTTCCGATTCACATTCACCAAGCATTGAACCACGTCCCCAACCTGTAAATCGTTGCAGTCCTCGATCATGAGTCCGCATTCGTTGCCCTTGCCCACTGCATCCACATCCCGCTGCTCCCGCTTCAGAGATGCACAGCACCCTTCGTACACAACTTCCCCGCTTCTAAGAAGTCTTATGATTGAAGCCTTTGTGAGCCGCCCATCCATCACCCTACAACCCGCGATTTTCAAATCCTCTCCTTTGTTTTTGCCCTTTCCCTTAACAGCAAATATGTTGAGCACCTCAGCTTCTCCGCCCACCTGCGTCTCAAGAGTTCCTGGAGCCTTTTCGACAATAAAGTTGCCGATATCCTCCAAAAGATGATAGATCACTTGGTGTAGTTTTATCTACAATACAGTATTGGTCTGAGTCAGTCAAACTAGCCAATTTCTGTTCAAAGTTAGCAGAGGACAATATACCTTAATCTTTGCTTGAGTAGCTGCGAGAGTGACTTCAGCAGGAGGGTTCCGAACATTGAATCCAACAACACATGCATCACAGGCTGCTGCCATATCAACATCAGACTGGGAAACAGGACCAACTCCTGCATGGATGATCTTCAAATAAACCTGTAACGGTGGTTAAATCTATGAGTCCAGGACAGACATACTCAAACCAGATAAATGTCGTTTGTATTTCAAGAATTAAACACAACCTGTGGACTGTTCAAAGTCTTCAATGCATCACTGACTGCTTGAACAGTGCCTTGCACATCTGCTTTCACGATGATTGGGACTTCAACTCTCTTCGACCTCTCCTTTTCATCCGCATTCTCTTCATTTTCTTCACCTTCTAGCATCTCTTGCTCCAGCTTTTGCCTATCATCTTCAAGTTTTTTGAGTCTGTCCTTCTCGGCTTTCTTTTTCCTACCTTCACTGAGCATCTTTGCTCTTTCCTCAGACTCAACAACAACAATGTCATCCCCTGCCATCGGGAGCCCCTTTAACCCTTCAATCTCAATAGGCATGGCAGGCGTAGCCTGTGATATCACTTTCCTTGCCGTGTCCCTTATACATCTAATTCTTCCCCACTCAGAACCTATGACAACATACTTCCCACAAAGCAGAGTCCCTGCCTTCACAATCGCAGTGGCCAGTGGACCACGGCCCTTATCAACCCTTGCCTCAACTACATAAGCTTGGGCAGATCCATCAATGCGTGCCTTAAGATCCATTAGCTCGGCCTGCAGTAGCAAAGCATCCTCCAGATTATCAAGTCCGCTTCCTTTTATTGCAGAAACTTCAACAACCTGTACATCTCCACCCATCTCCTCCAATGGTAACCCTTCAGATGCGAGCTGGATTTTAACTCTTTCAGGATTCGCATCTGGTTTGTCACATTTGTTGATAGCAACAACAATTGGAACATTAGCTGATTTGGCATGAGCAATGGCTTCGAGTGTTTGAGGCATCACACCATCATCTGCAGCCACCACAAGCACCACTACATCTGTAACTGCCGCGCCTCTGGCTCGCATAGCACTAAAGGCAGCATGGCCTGGAGTATCAAGGAAAGTGATGGATGCCCCTGATTGCATGCCAACAACAAATGCTCCCAGATGCTGCGTTATGCCTCCAGCTTCTTTAGCAGCCAAGGATGTTTGGCGAAGGGCATCCAATAGAGACGTCTTCCCATGGTCAACATGGCCCATAACAGTGACAACTGGAGGACGTGGTAACATTTCACCACCTTCATTTGAGTGCATCCGACAAACATTGACCCCAACTTCCTGAAGACAACATCATTTCCAATATGATTATAAACAGGAAAGATATACTACTAAAGAACGTGTACCAACAAATTCTTAGAACCAGTTCAATGTCCAGGGTTTTTGTCTTTAGGTTCTTTCTACAAAGAAGTATTTGTGATGCTGCCTAAAAACAAATAATCAAAGATACGCCTATCTTCATTAGGTGCTGTACTCCCTATGGAATATTCTGAAACCCAAGATTCATTTTAAGAGTTTTACTCATTAAAAATTTAAAATAACCAAAGCCAACATAGCATCTGAGTCCAAGGGATTACCATTGCAACAAGCTCTGCTATGTCAACACTGAGACTGTCAAACTCTGAGTCAGCTTTCTCACCAACATTAGTGATGATGTTCTCAATGGTAGAAATCGACTCTCCACAACGTTTGGTGAGTTCTACAATGGTCATGCCTTCAAATATTTCAATTGTTTTATCCAAAGATTTTCCAGTTCGTGCAAGTTTAGGCGGCACATAAGGGGTCTCAACTGCAGGTTTGACCTCCTTCTTTCTCTTTGAGAACTTCCCACTAGTTACAACTTTCGGTCTCTTTGAACTCTTAAGATCCATGGAATCATCCCCCCTGTGTCTAGCCAGAAGCTCCAAGCTTGCATGAAAATGCCTGGAAAGGGATATTCTATCACCATCCATACATGATATTTAATTTATATGGGGCTAAAGGATATTTTATAACCAACTAATACTTATTTGCAATGATCTCCACAAAGACGATTTCTTATTTCTACAAAGAAGAAGAAGAAGAAATGCATTTGCTCAGATAAGTTATGGCCTCGTTTTTAGAAAATATTACCAGACATGGATACACATTTTTCTAAACTTTCAAATATTTATCAAATGCTCTATGTAGATTCAACTACTTTTACAAAGATGAAAGTTTATAAGATCAATGAAAAACTGCAGTAAAACTAAGTTCACCTCATGTATAAGTGAACCTTTCAAGTATGAAAAGCATCAAATAGAAATGAGACTCTAGTAATATTAACTAAACAAGGCTTGAGATACTAGAACAATTACTTGAACAGATAAATCATACTCCCTCCGTCCCATGCTACTCGCACTTTTCATTTTAGACTCTAGTAATATTAACTAAACAAGACTCTAGTACTATCTTCTAGCTAACACGAACTTATAACTTATAAGGTAAATAAAAAGCAATCATCGAGCTACTAGAACAAGGCTTGAGATACTAGAACAATTACTTGAACAGATAAATCATACTCCCTCCATCCCCCAACAATTATCCACTTTGGTTTCGACACGGGTTTTAAGAAATATAAAGGAAAGTGGGTTGAAAAAGTTAGTGGAATATGGGTCCCATAGTTTTATAATAAAATGTGAGTGGAATGTGGGGCCTACTTACCATTTATGGTAAAAAAAGCGAAAGTGGACAGTTAATGGGGACAGATGAAAACGGCAAAAGTGGACAATTAGTGGGGGATGGAGGGAGTATCTTCTAGCTAACATGATCTTGTAAGGTAATTTGGTAAAGAAAAAGCAATTGTCGAACTACATGCCAATTGCCTAATAAGTAATTATAGAGCTCTGTGCTACGCTGGTGGCACAATTCACAGAGGCGTACTTACTAAAACTGAGTATGCGAGAAGCTAACCGTAATCAAGAATTCTTACTATATTGATTATTAGGTAATGTAGGAGTAATAAATAAAGCGGATTTACATTTACCTAGTTAAACATCTTGTGGCTGGGAATTTGAAATATTTGTCAGCACCTATAATTGCTGCAGAGTTGCCTGAAACAGATTGGGACACAAGCATTAACCAAAAACTAAAGTCAGTCTCAGATAAATAGCTCTTGCCAATTCATCAAATGCTCCAACTCGATACTCCACATGTTGCTGAATGATATAAAAGAAAATTAACTAGACTATAGCCTAGTGCACAAGTTGTAGTTTTCTCCTAATCGATACAAACTTGTAGAAACTGTAATGTACTACAATAAGACAATGGAGCTAGCAGACCAAATGAAAATAAACCTTCAGCGGAAAATAACCACCCATACATCAATGGAACTCAGCAAATAAATAAGCACCGTTTTACCGTGCAAATGTCTGCAGGAAGCAGATAGAACTCTAGCAACATCTTGAGTTTCACATTTTGAAATTGATGCAATAGAACATCTAGTGAATGCTTTACTGAAACTAGCCGAAACACCCTGCAAGAAGATTCAATCCAGTTAGACAGTTTTGCCAGAGACGAAGTTGAAGACCAACAAATAAAAAACTAACAAGAGTCGAAACAATCATAATTTTGATAATTACAAACGAACACAAATATTCGTAAAAAAGGGGATTTGGAGCGACAATGCAAAAAAGGGGTGATTTGACATCCTCAAAACTTTCATTCAGGGAAATGAATTCATAAGGCATCAGGATGGTGGGGAAATAAGCAACCTTTCTCCCTGCAGCCATTCGAGGACAACTAGTTCAATCGCGGGAAATTCATAAAAGAATGAATCTGGGAGTGCGTTGTCTATAGCCGTTCAGGTGTCGACTTGCTGTTGCTAACCGGCGGCGTAAGGATGGAGCTACGAGCATACGGCGACGGAGGTTGGAGCCGAGCCGTGGAGGGATCCAGACTTTAATTCCAATTTTATTCTTTTTTGGTTTTACACCCACACCCACACCCACTTTCTATGTTTAATTATTTTTTTAATTTGTAATTATTCTCATGTTCAAGTAGTTAGGTCATTCACATTTTCTTTAAACTCATTAAAATCTTTTGTTTTGTTTAATTGATCTTAAATATTTACGTTAACTTTCTATCTTCACAGTTTGAATGTTATTTCCTCAAAGTCACAATAAAAAAGTTTAAGGATTCAAATGCTAATAACATGAACCACTTGTGAGATAAGTTTTTTTATTTAATAGAAGTTCACAATATCATAGTACTCCATTTGTTAGGAAATACTAGTAGTTTATTAATGGAATAAGTATATATGTAACCAAGTAATCAAAAGAGATCATTAAAGTGTAATTAATATTAAGTGCATAACTAGATAACAAATCTCAGCTATTAAATCAACACGATCTAGTTCACTATATGAGCGTTTTTATTCACAATATGAATTTGAAAATAAGGAATGAACTAAAACATCATTATATTGAAGGATTTAGTTCAAATTAATGGCATTTTGGTTCACTCCTTCGTGTAGTGAACTAAATCACTCTTACAGTGAACTGAATTCGTGTTCTCTAGTTATGCATTTAAGTAGTGGTTTCCATAGATCATTACTTATGTAAACGTCTCATATAAAAATTTGACATGTATAATGGCTAGCTATTTGTTGATTAAATTTTTAAAAGGTCTTATCCATACGTTCAAAAGTTATGGATCCATTTTTATTTGTTATATAGATAATGCAATCACGTCGATATTGAATCCTAGGCATAACATTTTTGAGTTCAGAATTCTATGCATAATTAAATACATATGTTTCACAGGAGATCTATAACACCCCTCATAATCGTCGATCGAATAAGTGATGCATAATTCTGGTACATAAAGTGTGGTATATTTTAAAATTAAGACTTACTATCACTAATTATCAACTTTTGCAAATTGTATAAATATTTTTTTACAATGCTACACAATAGGTACCTAACATGCCATATTTACCAGGACCAAAGATATAAGTACTCCAAAAGAGTGTATCAGTGACCCGACGAGGATGCAACGCTGACGAAGAAGCGAGAGAATATCCACATAAATCAGCCATAATTCTCCAACAAATGAGCCATAAGAGAACGTTTCACTATTGCATGAGGCATTGAAGCCAACAATTCTTACAAAACCATACCAAGAAATATCACAATCTGAATATTAGACACCAAGAAAATAAACCTCTGAATGCTATATTTCATTACAAAAAGAAAGGAATAAATTCCTAGGAAATTATCTTGGGTGATGATGTACATGATATGAATTCTCACAGCAGTATTGATTTATTGCTATTGCATTTGTACCATCTAATTTTGAAACTGTACAGCCAAGACCACCATATACCTCTCTTCTTCTCCAACATATCTACAATATACATCCAATATATCGGTAGAGATGACCAACCTTCATTATCTAATGTACAACAATGCATATTCATCCAAATTCATCTTCAAATCCCACTCGGAATGGTTGAAGGAGGAGGCTTTGTGGTCGCAGGTGGAATTTGGTCCGTTGCCAAAGCAGAAGGCGTGGTAGCTTGAACTGGAGACGCTGCAGTCATGTTTCGTGCTGGAGTTTGGGCTCGTGGCGTAGTGATTCCTGCTGTGGCATAATCAGGCACATCCAAGCTCTCCCAGTCGTCGATGATAGCTGTGGTAGGAAGTCATGGAATGTGGTGTAGGTTCAGAATGAAATCTATAACAGACAAAATAATATTTATACATACGTTCAACGCTCCACATGTCAGTGTAGCTTATATCCGCATCCGAGGACAGCCAATAATCAGCACCGCTCTGCATAAATCAGATATCAGATCGGAGTTAAAAGAGAAGTCAAGATGCATGTGTTCAGATGTAATGTAGTTTGTTCCTACTCCCTCCATCCACGAAAAATAGCCTCATTTCTCCATTTTGGTCAGTCTCATTTCTATTTATAGAAACTTTCTCATCACTTAATCTTTCTTTCTCCTATTTTACCAATTTTGCATTGAAACTAGTGCCGTCCACATTGGGACTGTTTTTCGTGGACGGAGGGAGTGATATAGTAGTATATGTTTACTCTTGTCTCTTCATATATCAGAATTTACTAAGTCATGTTTATCTGCAGTGACTTACATCAACTTCTGGCACTATCTTGAGGATACCACTCACGAAATCATCTGATGTACTCACATCCGGACACATCCTTCGAAGCTCTTCTCCCGGCATAGCAGTTTCACTACCTCCGGTTTTCGGCCTTGGAGATGGTACAGAAGCATAATCATTAGCCTCTACTCCCGGCACAGCAGGAATGCTTGGATGTTCATCGACAGCATCAACCTCCTCAAATTTTTCCTCATGTTGACTAAAGAAATGGGGATAGAAAAGAAGAATAAGAAGAAATAACTGTGATACAACAGATACAATAAATATTTAGGATGGATCAGATCATCACATCCAACTACATTCTGACGAGCTGTACTATAGTCTGTACCTAGGGAAGCTAAAGGAGGAAACATGAAAAGGATGGAGAAATAAAACATGGAGTACCTGACAAGGTAAACATCGATAGGCCCCATTGTGCTCCGAAGAACTATTCTGTACCTTCTCTGTGGATAATCAACTGCCTGTAGGAAGTTGAGTAACGAATGTTCACTAGTAGTTACATCAGGAACTGTTTCGATTCTCCAAGTTACTCCAATGAACGGAAGATAAAAAAAAGTTACCTCATCAGGGTCTGGAACTTCTAAAGTAGTGCCATGAGGAGCTTTGATTGCTATAAGAGTTTCATTCTGGAAGACACAATATAACTACATTTTAGATCTAAAAGACTCAAATTTAGGGTACAGTACACAACAGTTGCCAAGCTCAAACCTTGAAGCAGGGTAAGCATTTTATATCATCTTCTGTGACAAAAAGCCATCTAGGAAAACATGCGATAAATGGTTAAGGCATACCCTGATCAGCTTAAATAGTTCATTTCCATGAAAAATAGGTAGACCATTATGCTACCTTTCATTGCCTTTGTCTTCAATCATGCCCCTCAACTTTTCCTGCATTTCTCTGAGATAAAAGAGAACTTATTAGACGACTTGCACTCTAAATAGTAAATGAGGAAGTATGTTTTTGACATTGAGTTTTGAAAGTGTATGAACCTTATGCGGTCATCTAATCTGGACTCCTCGATGTTTAGATTTTCAAGCTCTTCCTGGAGAAAGCAAGTAAAGTCAAGGACATATCTAACATCATTTACGATAAGACTTGTGGCACTGAGGTAAGCCATAAAACTCAATAAAGCTTGCTCAGGTTATAGTGGTTTCCACAAATATTTTGTAAATGATCTTATACATAATTACTAAATAATGTGTTCCGTATCTTATGATGCAAAAATATGTCACACTACTCAGGTACTTGGACTCATCAATAACATAATGGGACAATCCAGATGGTATGATACTACAAGAAACAATGAGGTAAAACCTAAAAGGCAATGAAAATGAAGTGAAATAATGAAAGAAAACTTTGTGCAGCTATACAATTTGTACATCTGATGTTAATTTACCTGTAGAGCAGGTGCACTCTCATCAGCTTCCCCTGGTCTTGCTACATCTAAGCCCCTGCCAGATAGGAGGGTAATTCAGTAACTGGTGTTATCTTATGATTCTTATTGATTCTGAAGGGAATGTGAAATAATAATGGAAAAACAGAAAACAATTGAATTTAAAGATATTGGACAAGTCTTTTCTTACTTCCACTGGATTCTGTTCTTGAGATTCTTTTCTATAAGACCAATGCCTTCAAGAACATTAGTAATATCATATATACGCCTCTTCTGTACCTGTTGAATGAAAAAGATGTCAGTAACAAAACATGGTTGCATGAATCATTGTTTATCAACATAATTACCTCTAAAGTATCTGCAGCTTTATTCAAATCTAGAACACCATCTTCTGCATGTTTGATTAGATTGATGAACTTTTTTGTCAAGAGACCTGAGAGGGTAATATATCTGTTAATGACTTCATCCTCAGATAAACAGAACGAATTGGGACTAGAAGAGTTTCAAGTGAGAGTCACCCAAACACATGAATTTGACAAGGGGCACGGAGGAATGATAGCAAAACAAGCATAGGGTTATTTCTCATACCTAGTGAGCTATCATAACGACAATGACCAACAGGGGTGAGATTATTGCCACTAGAAGACCCTGCAAAAAAAGTGTAAGAACTATTATTTCTAGCCCAATTTGCAAATTTTGGACAAAATAAAAGTACTGACAGGATTATTCATGAAATACAGTGGTGAGTCTGAAAAAGATTTTGCTACAGAGTTTCAGTAAGGTAAAATTTGATCATACTCCCACTCACCAACATTTGGCATGGGGGTCTGAGATCCAGCCCTGTTGGCCTTTGTCCTTGAAACCTTTTGCTTTCCTGATTTTGCAGGTGGTGGTGTCTGAAAGGGACCTTTCGGGGCATTAAGATTGCCAGGACCTGCATTATTGTCAGCAGGTTCCGCTTCAGGTTCTGCTACTCCAGTTTTCCGCTTTAATGGCTTACAGACAACAAATAAGCAAACCAAGATCAGCAGCAAAACTGAAAAATTATCCCTCAACAAATTAAGCTTCTTGGCAAGAATAGAGGAGTCCCCAAGGACCATAAATCACATCACATGTCTATGAAAACACTACATTATTCTAGCATAACTATAAAACATAGACTGGATCTATATGCTAACCATGAGCGCATAAACGATCCATCAAAAATATTCATTGGATTCAATATATAGCAGTCAGTCATTTAGCTATTTCCTTTAGATCCGAGACCCCAGTTATTTTCAAAAACCAAAAAGTACCAAAGACCAATACTCCAACCATTATCAGCAACATTAGTAGAACAGACCGATAGGTAACCAATCTGAAAGATAAAATTCAAACCAATATGGTTCCAACGCCCCAAACCTAAAGTGTGCCGACCAACATCATTAAGTTATAAAAGAAGATCGAAGTACTATATAATGAAATCTACTATGTTCATTGGCTAAGGAATAACACCAAACACAGGGAGAAATAATGTTGACAAACCAGAGCTAGAGTTATCAATGGAAAGGAAAAAAAATCTTGTGGAGTATCTTGAATGCAAAAAGAGAGAAAAACGACATCTGAAAATTGACTGGATTGTTTTCATGGACATTACTTCCAACCAGAATTTTCAACGAGTTCAATTAACTCAACCTTTTGATGTACCCTTGGACCTAGATGAGCCAAATCAATGAAGCAGTTAAAAGTCCAATCAAAAATAGAAAAACTCTGAACATATGAGCAAGGGAGGATGAGTAATCGTGCAATGCATCTAAAGCACATATCAGGTTATCAAGCAATCCAGACAAACCTAAAGTGTAACACGGATGAACATGAACCATACAGTAGATCAGCACCACCCTAAATAACACGTAAACAGAACATTGAGGATGAATCACTGGATTATGGAGGTCTTACCCTAATTTATTTGTTATCCAAATAAATGCAAAATCTCATGATGGCCTTGAATGAAATAAAGTTCAGTGCTTTTCAACTATAATAGGCCTGATCCTACAAATAATTCGAACCTGCTTGTTGAAATTTTTTAATACAAACCATTCATCACGTTATACTTAAGAAAAAGCTTCAAGAGCAGAGCAAGGAAAATAAATGTATTCAATCAGATCCATAAGAAAATCTATATTCGGATTTCAACAGAGCCCCTAAAACTGAAAAGTAAATAAGAAACGCTTGAAAAAAAACACGGCAACATTCAACTGCTCAACTTAATTCACAAATACAACAACAGAAAAAGCAAATGCACCTGAAGAATCACACTCCATAAGAAACCCTCTAGTCTTATTTCAACGACGCCACTAAAACTGCAAGTACACACGACAAACCTCAATTCCAAGTTAAGAAGGAAACTCGGAACACTCACAGGACGCTTGTTGACAACAACGGCCTCGGAAAATTCTTGATCAGGGTCACCACTAGCAAAGTGGTGGTAGTCGCCTCCTCCACCAAAAGGCGGCTTCATGGAAGTGAAAGGCGACTGCTTTCTAGAAGTCGAAGGAGGCGTCTTCCGCTGCATGATGCGATCTCTTTGTCTCCAGCTAAAAAAGGATTCTTGAATTGTGCAATCAATTGAATAATTGATGTTCTAGGTTTTAGGGGTTTGACGGGGAAGGAGTGGAAGGTGCAATTGTGGAAGGTGGTGAGAATTGGGAGCAGAATGAAGTGAGGGTTTGGAGAGACAACAACAGTAAAAAAGAGGGAAAGAAAATTGAAGAAAACGAGGGAAAGAGAGTGAGAGAAGCAATGTGGTTCGGATATAGATGTGGAGGGAACAACTTCATTTCCTTTTTCACCCTTTCCTTTTACTCCAAATTCTAAATTTCTAGTTAATTCTCAATTAATATGTTTCATTTATTTTTAGTTTTAATATAGATATTATAATACTCCCTTCATTCCATCAAAATATGGGCAATGTGTATTACACGATAATTAAGACAAAATTGGTAAAGTAAGAGATATGAGGAGAATGATAGTTAAAGTAGTGTTAGTAGTTAGTGGCACCTATGATATTAAATTGATATAACTTTTTAAAAATGGAATGCACATATTTTTGTGGGACGGACAAAAATAGAAAGTGTACGTATTTTTATGGGACGGGGGGTGTTAGACTGGTGTAACTTTGTTAAATCTAAACCTATTTTTTGTCATCGAAAAATTATACAGCTTGCTTTATTAAAGTCAACGTCACTCAATTACTAGATTGTATTACTTTGATATATGTGATGCAATCTATGTGACTTGCTTTATTAAAGTCGGTGTCATCCAATTGCGTTTGCATTACTCAAATATATTCGATTTAATCTGTACTACATTCAATATGTCAACTCTCTAGTAAAAGAAAAAACACTGGATGTTAAATTTGTAACAAATTATAATTTGGCACCGAAAAATTAGCGTGACTTGCTTTATTAAAGTCAACGTCACTCGATTGCTCGGTTGCATTACTTTAATATATTCGATGTAATCCTTGTGAATTGCTTTATTAAAGTCATCATTGGCTGAATATGATTGTACTACTTCAATATATTCGATTCAATCCGTACTATATTTAAAATGTCAACTCTCTTATTTAAAAAAAACTAGGATAATAAATTCGCAATAAATTTGATATTTGTGGCATTAGAGTTTTGTTAAGATTCAACTCCCCGATTGTAAATGATTATGCATTAACTGCTTAAACTAATTTTTTTGATAACTCACAATCACTAGCAAAATGATGTTGGTCGTTGGCAGGGCGAAGCCAACCAATTATGTAAGGCTTTAGAAACGTCAAAGCATAGTTAAATTAAGTAAGCCAATAAGATATAAGCATAAGTGACAAAAGTTAAAAATTATAAAATTCTTTTTAGTGAGAGATCTTGGATTCAATCTGGCCTACATGATCTGTTTATTATTTCTCATATATAAAACGTTTTACCCCAAACTAATTAGTGTGTTGACATAAAATTTTATGTCATTATCGTGGTGGTGGAGTATCTATTCATGTGTATAGTATTTTAGTTATTGTAAAACAATGAAAAATATTAAATAAGTATAGTATTTATTATCTAATCACTCACAACTAGTATGTGTTGATGAATATAGTGAAAACATTAAAATTTAGTAGCTAATAGTATATTTAATCAGCATTTAATAAAGCTAATAACATATACGGAGTATAATAAATCAACAAATAATAAAAAAAATGTGACTATTGGGTTTTGTTAACATTAGAATAAAAAAAATAGCTATGAGTTTCTGTTTCCATTAGTTTTATTTTAATGAAATGGGGAAGTTGGTTTATAAGAAAGAGTGGCTAAATATTCCCGCCTTTAAGTTTGCGCCGTTAATAACTTGGCGATATTTTGGCGCGTATTTACATTCAATCGGGACACTTTTATGGGCCTTAGTTGGGCTCATTTCTACTTAGGCTAAACAATTGGGCTCAATATGGGGCCCTTCATTTTTCTTTTTATTCTTTCTATATCTCCAGTTGTATTTATTTGTTTAAATGTTAGGTTGATGAATAAAGACGTAGAAGTCTTTATTTATTAGTTTATTTGTTATTTTAATTATTCAGGCTTTTATTGGTGTTTATGTATTTTTATATAATTTACGAGTTTTACATGCTCCAACTGACCGTCGCTATAAATTCTAAGTGCCCCGGTTATATGGGAATTCTCATTATTTGGTTAAATTGAATAAAGATCTGGAGGACACGATTGATAGACTTATACTCCCTCAGTCCCCCAAAATTCGTCACCATTTGACCCAACACAGGTTTTAAGAAATATAATAGAAAGTGAGTTGAAAAAGTTGGTGGCATGTGGGTCCTATTTTTATAATAAAATGTGAGTGTGAATGAGTTAGTGGAATGTACGGTCCACTGCCAAAAATGGTAAAAGTGAAATGTGACAAATTTTTAGGAACGGACGAAAAAGGAAATAGATGACAAATTTTCAGGGACGGAGGGAGTATTTTATATTCCTTTAGTCCCCTAAAAATAGAGATAATAATGCAAAATTGGTTAAATTTGACAAAGATATAAGAAAATTTTATTAGTGGTACAAACTTTGCCAAAAACTAAAGTGGACTAATTTTATGAGAACATACCTAAATAAAAAAATAAGACTATTGTCTGGGAATGGAGGCAGTATAGTTTTAGATATTAGATTTAACATGATTTACTGGATTTTAGAAATAGTTTTTATAGTTCTTGTCAAACTTTCTATCCATCGATGGTTTTGACGAATTTGTTGAGTTTTAAAAGAAAAAAAGGAACTAAACCTGAGTAACTTGAAACAATCTTTCAATACCATAAATGTGTCCATATTTGAAAAAGCTTCATTGGGTCTCAAATGGAATGGCCATTTTACAAAAAATCGTCCGAGCAATGCAAAACCGAGGCCACGTAGTGCAAATTAAGTCAGCAGTCAGATAGCTTGGTCCAATGAAATGTTGCGATTTTTGAGGATTGGCTTGGTTTTTGAAGCTCAAAAACCAAGATTTCATTTTCAAGATACAAATAAAAATGACCCTGTTTTTTTCACCACCATCATCTTATCAAAGCAACAATTCCCCTGCCCTTTTCATCATCTTATTGCAACAACATTTCTATAAGCCCATACGAATAATGAGGTCGAACCACAATCTTCACTGCACCACAATTTTCCATCGTCTCCAAGCTTCGAGTTCATTTTCACTGCTGGGTCACAGATTCTTCGCCTGGTGCCACCCCCATTTGCCGGATCTCAGAATCAAGATTGGGTTTTGGGAGATTCCATTGGACCCTTTCAGAAAATTTTCAAGATTGTCATCTCAAAAGGTCGGGGCAGCAACATCCGGAGCCTCGAAAGAATCGATCCCAGAAAGCAAAATCGGAGCCCGACAAGATAAGAATCTAGCCATTGTTTCCGGGGTGTGGTATTTTCAATACATCGTTTTTTAATTTCCAACTAAATTTACATGCAAATATATCAGCTAAGTGAGCTCCTCAACTGTGGAGAGAGGAAAGAGGGCTTCAAAAGTGCACAGGCAAAGAATCAAAATTGGATGAAAAAGATGATCAAGAATCCAAATCATCCTACACAATTTCCACCACCCAATAGAAGTCATGCCTGCTTGCTATTGGATCTTTCCAGGTATTGAGAAAAGGGCAAATACAAGTTGAGGATAAAATAAAATAAAACTACATATACATTCTAGTTGGAGGAAGGCCATCATAATACTATACTCATAGTATGACAAAAATTCCCACCATAAGATGCATATGCCAGTGTATCTGAGAAGGATTACAACATCGGAGTCTGACAACCACCATTTATGTTCTATCCACTTCCACACCACTATAAGAGGCATAATAAGCCTATATTGGGGGATGATTTCTACTTGAGAAATGTTAAATCATTGAAAAACTATCCTGCCAAACACCATGGAAAATGAAGCATTTGCCAATTCTAGTCTGTGAAAAAAAGTATCATAGGTTATTAAACTTTATCCTACTTGAGGCAACGTCAGTATTGTGAAATTTAGATTGGAAGTAGCAGGAATGTGCACGGACTAAGCAAAAACTATCTGAAAATAGTGCATCACGCATCCTAGCTCTAAAATGATATGGTTGAGCAGAAGCAAGAATAAACCTAGAGCAGACATGGTAGTGCAACTATATCACGAACCCGAATGTATAGCCTTTCATGTATGGGAGGAAATAGCACTGACATTATTAGAGGCCCTTGACCATGGCCACGAGCCCTAATCCAACTTCTCCCATAATATAACTTCCTTATATTATCAAATAATGAAATAACCATCTGCTCTTTAGCATACAAAACCACAGTTTCTCCCTTGCACCACAGTTTTCCCATCAATTTCAACAGAAACATGTATATACACCAATCTACTGAAGAATAAGTTCCATTTATAGGTTGATGCAAGATTGGACATAACATAGCCCATAGAAGCAAGACCTAGAGATGACGTATGTCGTCATCGAGATTCAAATGTCCTAACGTTTTATTAGCAATTTCTCACACAACAATTCCTTCTATGAATTGAAGAGATTCAAATCAATGTCCAATGTCCTAACGTTTTATTAGCAATTTCTCCTCTTATGCTATCCCAAAAACACGACCCCAACAGTTTCACCCCACAATCAAAACCTTCTCTAGAGGCAGAGTATGTAAGACAATCAATATAACTAAGAATGGCAAACACAAGCTCCACTGCTCTAAATCTAATAGAAAATTATAATCAACCAACAATGAAAAATCAAGAGCAATTTCTCCCCTTATGCTATCCCAAAAACACGACCCCAACAGTTTCGCCCCCACAGTCGAAATCTACTCTAGAGGCAGAGGATGTAAGACAATCAATAAAACTAAGAATGACAAACACAAAATCCATTGCTCTAAATCTAATAGAAAAAATATAATCAACCAACAATGAAAAAATCAAGAGCATAGAGAGTTCCATCATCCAACTATACATAGAACAGGGTTAATCTAGGAATCCAATAGCCTATATATCAAAATACAGAGCCAAATTAGATTCACACCCATTCAACGTCAAATAGCAAAAAGAAAAAGATATCCAACAAATTAAACCTAATAAGCTTTACCAAAGAATCCTCAATTCACCTCAAATCCCGACGCGGCACTGCCTCGGTCCGCCAGTTAACGCCCCCGACGCCCCATTGGTCGCCAATCCCAGCACCAGATCCCCGCAAAAAACCTTGAGAAACCTCCTCCGAGTCCTCCACGCCTTCGCCTCGAACCTAACCCTAGAAACTACCCTCACATTGAAGTTCACATTGCCATTCTTCCCCCTCTCGCGAGTAATCCCATCCACCGCCGACTTCTCCAGAAAGCTCCCGGCGTCGGCGAATCTCGCCGTGAGAGAGGTCTCGTTCCTCGTGCCCTGGTAGAAGGGCGCGACGGAAGTCTCGGAGAGGGAGTAGGCTTGGTAGAAAATGGCGGTCTGGACTTGATCGTAGCCGAGCGTCATCTTTTTGTTAGGGTTTCTGGCGGTGAGCTTGACCTCGGAGGTGAAGGAGGTGAGCGAGTCGTTGCCGATCGTGAAATTGGAGATGGAGAACGAGTCGACTCGGAACTCGGGGAGCTGGGGGCGGAGGACGAGCCAGACGATGAAGGTGATGGTGCCGAAGATGACGATGAGACCGATGACGAAAGCGAAGATGCGGCGGAGGCAGGTGGCGCGGTGGATGGACTCGGCGTCGTACTGGTAGTTGTGGTGCTGGTAGGGGTTGCTCTGGTAGTAGTAGGCGCTGGGGGGAGGAGCCGCGGCGGCGTAGGGATAGGCGGTTCCGGCAGGCGGCGGACCGGCCGCTGAGTAGCCGTTGGGCTGTGGATTTGCGGCGGGGTAGCCTGTGACAGGCCTGTTGCGGTCGTCCATTGCGGGAATCGCGGTTTTCTAGCGGATCGTCGGAGAATCGCAAGCAGTGATGTGTTTTGCGAGTTTTAAGAGAGAGAAAGTTGGTGCTACTGATCTGTAAGCAGAGATTTGGGTAAAGAAGAGAATTAAAGGAATATTTTTGTAAATCTTATGCTACTAATATTCATTTATGAGAGAGACAACCTTCATTCCTATGTATTGCAAAAAAAATTAATTGCTTTACGCGTGAAGGATTGCTTCATTTATTCGTTTAATCTCAAAAGCGATTAATTGAAAATGGGGTATTCGGTTGACCTATTATTTCTTATACAAAGAGGTCATGCGATTTTCAGTTACTAAGGAAAGTTGGTAAAGATGTCAATCAAATGGCGCCTTTCGTTAACTTCTAGTACCAACCAATGCTACTAAGAGCGTCTGTAATGGCGGACGGACGGCGTTTTCTATCGTTTTTTACACACTTTTAATTTTTTTATTTTTTCCCCAAAAAATACATATTTTCATCTATAAATACTCTCACTTTCACACCACACTACACAATTCTCATCTACATTCTCTCATTTCCATTTTCATCTACATTATCTCATCTTCATTCTCAATCTTTCTTCCACTCCTATAACATAACAATGTCCGGCCAAGGCAATCACCCTCCGGGCTCCCACGGTTGGAACCTCGATTGGTTCGGTTCACAACCGTTTCCTAGTCCGAAAATGGAATATTCGGCCCCTCCTCAAACCCAAAGTTCGGGCGTTGCAGGTGGCTACCGGCCTTACCCGATCAACGACCAAGATGCCCCCGAAGGGCTATACGGGTGGACACCCGAGCCTAGAGTGAGGCCGACCACCCCCTCCCATACTCCGACTCCTCCTACTCGCGGTGTCCGCACACCGTACACTCCGGCGGAGATGGAGCAATTGTTCAAGGCATTCTTGTCAATCTCCGAAGATCCGTAGGTTGGCACGAACCAATCCGGCGATCACTTTTGGTAGCGCATTTGTCGCCGGTACAATGAAAACCGACCGGAGGGAACAATCGAGCGCAACGAGAGTATGGTGCGCAACGCCATCTACAGAGCCAATGAAGAAATCTAAAAGTTCCAAGGGTATTACCTCCAAGAAGAGCGGTCGGCGGGGAGCGGCCGGAGCGAGGTCGACGTCGTCACTGCCGCGATGAACATCTACCAATCCATGAACTACAAGCTGTTCAAGTACCTTAACATTTGGCATGAGACGCGGTCGCATCCGAAGTATAGGAGAGGCGTAACATCCTCCTCTAGCGGCTCCTCAAAACGGTCAAGGTCGGTATCCCTATCCGACGCTGGCTCCGAAGACGTGGTTAGCCAACTCGTCGGAGCTAACTTGGGTAGCCCCGACTCCGGCCCGAGCGGTTCCTAACGCCGACCGCAAGGAAGGAAGAAGGCGGCGGCCAACCACCGTCGCGCTGCGACTCCATTCGGCGATGCTCCTGAACCCGCCCCCTATGCGCCACCTCCACCCCCACCAACTCGTTGTGGGCGATTTTGGCCCAACTCAATATGGCCGATAGGTCAACTATGACCCCCGCGCAACTTCGATCGCACGAGGCCATGATATTGGGCCTCCAAAACAATTGGGGGTAGTGCCACCAGATGAATAGTCTTCCACAGGGATATTTTTAGCTTTAATTATGTAATTTTTAATTTTTAGTATTTTGATTATGTAATTTTTAATTTTTAGTATTTTAATCATGTAATTTTTATTTTTTAGGATTTTAATTATGTCTTTTTTATTTGTAATTTGTAATATTATTTCGATTTTTTTAATAAATTTTAATATTATGGAACTATTTTTATTTAAATTGAATAATAGAATGGGTGGGACCCTTATCCTCGTCCTTGCAGAATAGCACAGTTGTGGGTGTTATGCTCTTGCCTAAGAGCAGGCAGAAAAAGTGGCGCCGTGCCCACAACCGTGCTCCTTGCCAAGAGCACGGTTGTGGGTGCTCTAACAATTAACACGGCTTTTTTTTAAAATTATCTTAGGAAGTCTTGGTTGTAACTTACTTTTAAAACTCAAACATGTTTACAACTTCATCTACTAAAATTAGATCAATTTCTATATATAAAAATATTTCAAATATTTAAATGTAAATCCCACAGTTCATTAATATTACTTCACTCATACTTTTTTATTTTATAAAATAGGATCAATAATGGGTAATAAAATGATAATTGTTCTAAAAATTATACTCCATTCATCCACAAAAAATAGAGCGCATTTACCATTTTTTATTATCCACGAAAAATAGAGCATATTTAAAAAGGGAAAGTTTTCTATAACTTCTCTCTTACTTTTTTTCCAACCCTTGCTAATAATATGAATCTCACATTCTAAACACTACTTCTCTCTTACTTTTTTTTCATCTCTCTTACTTTACCAATTCCACATTAAAATTCATGTCATTCACAATATGTACTATTTTTTGTGGACGGACTTTTTCCCCACTCTTGCTAATAATATGAATCTCACATTCTAAACACTACTTCTCTCTTACTTTACCAATTCCACATTAAAATTCATGTCATTCATAATATGTACCTATTTTTTGTGGACGGAGGGAGTAGTATGATATAAGCAGTATGACTATGTAAGGCAATTAATTGCTGCGTACACTCCCCAATCAGCATAACTGAAATAGGTATAGCTTTTCTGCATTTAATGGCACAGTTAGCAAATCTAGACTTGATGCCGTCTACTATGCCTAGATTGGATCAATTTTTTTTATGGGAAACAGTGTCATTTTCTACCGATTAATTTGATTAGGCTTTGCACATCTTTTGTGTTTAAATTTAGGGATTCATGTTAGGATGGAGGGCTCGATGCGGATCGTATGTTTTTTGCTTATGGTTAGGAGAGATCGGACTGTTTTGAGGTTCTAAGAGCATCTCCAATGGCGGACGTCCGGTCGGACATCTGTGACGGGCGACCGGGACGTCCTCCATTGTGGCGTTTCAACTCGGATACGGAGTCCCGTAAGGACGTCGGATGTCCTCGGACGTGCGGGCGACGGGCGGGCGGACGTCCGCCATTGTGGCGTGGGTCGGACGTCCGGTATTTAATTTTTTCTTTTAAAACTCTATATATATGGCTTGTTGAACTTCATTTCATTCGCACCACTTGTGTTAACAAGTTTCTCTCTCTACATCTCTATTTTCAAGTATATCTAGAATGGCTAGTGACAGTGATAGCGAGGATGAATTGGAGGTCGCTGTGGAAGGTGCGATAGATAGGCTGCTACACCAGAGAGAGCGGCGGCGGCAGCAGGCGGCGGTACATCGGTCGATTCGTCGTCGAACTACAATACCCTGTGACCACATTGCTGCACATATTCGGTTGTATCAGGACTACTTCGCTCCGCAACCGCATTTTGGGGATGCCTTATTCCGGCGACGTTTTAGGATGCATCGTCCGCTGTTTATGTATATCGTGGGTGCTTTAGAGAGAAGATACATGTATTTTAGGATAAGGGAGGATGCAGTTGGCAAACCCGGACTCACGCCCTTACAGAAGTGCACTGTCGCAATCAGACAACTGGCGTACGGAGGCGCGACCGACATGTTCGACGAGTACCTCCACATTGGCGAGTCGACAGCCGTCGAGTGTCTGCAGAATTTTTGCGCGGGCGTGAGAGAGATATTCGGGGAGCGGTATCTTCGGAGTCCGAGTCCCGAAGACTGCCAGAGGCTGATAGATATGTATGGGTCGGTGCACGGGTTCCCTGGGATGTTGGGCAGCATAGATTGTATGCATTGAGAGTGGAAGAACTGCCCCGCCACCTGGAAGGGGATGTACACTACTGCCTTCAAAGCCAAGCATCCCACGATGATCCTTGAAGCTGTAGCTGACTACCGGCTGTGGATATGACATGCTTATTTTGGAGTCGCCGAGTCGAAAACGACATCAACGTTCTCCAGTCGTCGCCCCTATTCAACGCTCAGTGCAATGGTGTTGGTCCCGCCATCAGTTTCGTCGCCAACGGCAACCAGCACAATATGGGATACTATTTGGCGGTTGGGATATACCCAAACTGGCCCGTCTTTGTGAACACAATCAAGCATCCGCTCGGACTAAAGAAGTCATACTTTGCGAGCCGTCAGGAAGCAGCGCGCAAGGATGTGGAGCGGGCATTTGGTGTGCTCCAGAGTCGATGGGCTGTAGTAAAGGGTCCTGCACGGCAGTGGTATTTACCAACATCGGCGATGTCATGTACGCATGTATCATAATGCACAACATGATTGTCGAAAATGAAGCTGCGGAACTGACTCAGTAGACCAATGAAGATGATACGGGTGCAGGTCCAAGTCACGGCGTGGCCACCGCGAATGTGAATATGGGGGTATCTCATGGAGAGGTCGAGCGGATGCGTGCATTTGCCGACATGCGGCAAACAGATGCCCATGTTCGACTTCAACACGATATTATCAAGAGGTTTGGACGCGGAGGGGTTGACGTTGATGTTATTACTTTTTTTTGTTTTATTACTATGCATTTTTTTTCAAATCATGTATGTTTTTTTTAATGAAGTTGATAATTTTTCCCGTTCGTATTCGTGTTGAAATTTTATTTCCGTAAACGTAAATTGCTTTATTTGTGAATTTGTGATTTTTTTTTATTACGGGGAGTCCTAGTGGGAAGGGCGATGGGAAGGGCGGATTGTGAAGGGGATGTCCTAGTGACGTGGCAGTGGGATGGGAAGTCCTAGTGACTTGGCAGGAGGTGTTTTTGGGAAGTTCTAGTGAATGTCCGAATGAGACATCTGTGCATTGGAGATGCTCTAAATTAACATTATTTGTTGATGAGGTGTATTTAGCGGCGTAATCATGTTTAATTCACATAAATAAGAAGCATTTTTTGGATACATGAATTTATGATTTTCATAGATGAGCCAATTTAGTTATTAGTTTTAGTAATTAAGAAATAAATTTATGTTTGTATACATGAAGTGATTATATTTGCAGTATTATTGAATGGAGACCTTCTTGTTTACCTCTGAGAATCCGGACAAGCTCTGCAATTTATCTTAAACATATTCCGAAACTCACAATTTATTTTTTATGGAGCACAGTATGAATATGACAGATCATGTTCTGTGTGGTTTTATTGTGTGTGATTTGAGTAGGCAAATTTAGGGATTCATGCTAAAATCGAGGGTTATATGCGGCCCTGTTTTGAGGTTTTAAATGAACATTATTTGTTGGATAGATGATTGAGCCAACTTAGTTATTAATTCTAGTATTTTTAAATGGAGACTCTCTTGTTTACCTCTGAGAGTGTGAACGAGGGACACCCGGACAAGCTCTGCGACCAGATATCTGATGCAGTTGTTGATGCCTGCCTCGAGCAAAGTTTCATGTGAGACATGTACCAAGACCAACATGAACGTGATGATGGTCTTTGGGGAGATCACAAGCATGGCCAACGTAGACTATGAGAAGATCGTGCGTGACACTTGCCGTAAGATTGGATTTGTTTCTGATGATGTTGGTCTTGATGCTGATAAATGCAGGGTTATTGTCAACATTGAGCAGGGATACTGCTCAAGTTGACAGCAGGTGCCCAGAGGAGATTGGTGCAGGTATGCGTGTTCGGACCATCCCTGAATGCATGCCTCTCAGCCATGTGCTTGCCACCCAATTAGGTGGTGCTCGCCTCACTAAGGATGGGACATGCCCCTGGTTGAGACCTGATGGAAAGACCCAAGCCACAGTTGAGTACTGCAATGTGAAGGGTGCTGTGGATCCGATCAGAGTCCACACTGTTGTCATCTCCACTCAGCATGATGAGACTGTTACTAATGATGAGATTGCAAGGGAACTCAAGGAGCACGTCATCAACTACGTAATCCCTGAGCATTAGAATAAAGTAGGAAATATAAATAGTGGGTAAAGTAGGTGATGAAATAAAGTAAGGGTAATTGAATGTTTTATTTTTTTGTCAAAAAAGAAATGACTCAACTTTATTGGGACATCTAAGGATTACGACTCAACTTAATTGGGACGGGGGAGTATAATTATTTGATACGTGGAATCAAAAAGATGTTATGTTTTAACTGTACGTACGATAGAAACTAATGAATATAAATCTAAATCCATTCATAACACTGAAATCAAGCACATACAAAACCAAAGTAATGTATACGTAATAAAGATCAAAGTATAGAAATAGATTAAATACTAAAGTTTTTTATTTTATAAAAGTAGTGATAAACGTATATAATCGAACTTTTTTTAACATTTTATATTGAAAATCGATTTATAAACATTAATTGATTTAAAATGAATTTCATACTAATCATTTTGCAATATTTAAAAAATAATTAAAATTTTAACTTAAATATTTGTATATTTAAGAAAAAAAATAGTTTTTTACTAAATATTGGATAATTCATTCGAATCGAGCTTGAAATCATGTTACGATTTGACATAAATTTTCTATATCACTTCTTTATTATTGCTACATATAATACAATAAATAACAAAACTAATTTTTTAATAAATCCAATTGAATTTAAAATTTTAAAAATATTATGTACATGTACAATTTATGTACATTTATCTTTTCTCTATAGGATCAATAATAATGTAGTAATGGACCAATGTAATCGGTCAAGAAAACAATAATCGGTAATAAAATGATAATTGTTCTAAAAATAATATGCTAAAAGCAATATGACTATGTAAGGCAACTAATTGCGTACACTCCCCAATTAGCATAACTGAAATAGGTATAGCTTTTCTGCATTTAATGGCACAGTTAGCAAATCTAGACTTGATGCCATTTAACACATTCTAAATATTAGTGCCTAGATTGGGTCAATTTTATATGGGAAACAGTGCCATTTTCTACCGATTAAATACAATATTTTTAGCATGTGTATACATGTTTGCAGTTGAAAATTCATGTGTCTAAAAACAAGCATACACAAGATGATTGGGTGCTGATAAAAAAAATCAAGAAAAAGAAAGAAGTTGGTATCAATCAAACCGAATACCATACACCATTGAAGCAGAAGATTTTTAAAAATGGAGATCAATATCCCAAGAATCTCACACAGATCGATTAAGCATCATGCTTTTACATAGCATTTGCAAGGATAAGGCAAAAAAGATATTGAGTTGTAACATTATATACAATATGCATTGCACTGACAATAATAGTAAATGAAGAAAATGAGGAACCAATTGAGAAATGCTCCAACTATATACTGTAAACCTCAACTAATGAGCAGAAAGGGAAATAATAGATATACCGGCATTTACAGATTGCGTCCGCCCTCTTCCAGCATCATCCCTTTGAGACTTTTAGCCAGCCAGATCGCTGTATCCCTCGGAGACACCTTCTCCCTTCCGAAAGGTTTCAGGACCACCATGAGTTCTTCGAGTCGATTCTGCTGAAGCAAGTCAGCAGACAGTTCTAGCAGCCCCTCCAGTGCCTCTGCTCTTTGCCTGCAGGAATTGACATCTAAAGTTTCCTTTACTGATGCCACTGCTTCTTCTCGGTCTGGAGAGGGGTTTGTTTTTGCTGGTTCGGGTTCAGAAGGTTCCAGTGTTGCAACCATAGGGAAGGTAGTTGTAGTTGTCACATCTATTTCCTTGGTGACTAGGTTTTCAAAGAGATTCGAAGTAGGAGTTACATTCTGAGAGCAAGTAGATTTTGAAGTCAGAGTTTCAGAGGCTGAGGGTGTGGATGGTTGTGGAGCTGATGAAGCCTCATCTCCAGTCAGCTCTATTGTTTTTCCAGATTCCGAATCTTGATTGGTTTGTGCCACAGGATGCTCAATCGCAGCTTCGATGCTGCTGTGGCACACCATGTGTATCACATCATTTGGAGCTGGTGCACCAAATGTACAATGCTCCACAAGTCCTCTGTCTTGCAATAAACTCTTCTGGTTTGGTGAAATGGAAGGGACAAGCTTCTTGATCATGAACTCTTCATCAATTGTTGATGGTAAGGTGAGGTCCGGCTTGGTCGCAGGATCAGGCATACTGACTGTCCCAGCATTTTCTCCACTCAAAGGTGTATCTTCAGTGATGCAAAACGAGATCTCCATATTCGCAGTAAGGCTCGTTCTCTCATCAGAAGCTCTTTTGACATTCATAAGTTTATCATCTGATCGTTCGAGTTTTCCAGAGAAGCATACTGCTGATGTATAGTTACTCCCGCGACATCCAGGTGAAAGAATTTCTACTCCTTCAGATTGAGACGAGGAACGAGTCGAACAGCTGGGTCTAGACTCGTTTATTTCAACTTCAACGGCTTGCTGCACTCTAGTTTGGCAGTTAGCTTCATGATGTTCCCTAAAGCAATTTCCTGTCCTTTCTGGGGGGAAAGGAGAGTCAATAATTTCATATATGGTAGCTTGCTCGGGAATGTGAAGCAACTCTTCAGGTGAGCTAATAAACGCATTCGTTGCATCATCGGAGAGCTCGAAACATTGGATAGACACAGAAGACGATGCGGAGTTGCTGCTCTCTGTCTGCATTCTCCTAGAACCTGCAGATAAAGACCTTTCCAAGTGCAGCGTGTTTCCCCTAGAATTATGTGCAGCGCAGCCATAAGGCACTGATTTCGTGATTTCAGCATCTTGAACATCATTAGGACTGGTCTTCAAGTTATCATTTATACAATTCGGGACATCACCAGCTGTTTGCCGGATGCGTACAGGAAATGATGGCCTCCTGGACAGGGCAGGAGGCGTTTTCTGTCCCATCCTCGTTGATAATCCATCTTCAGCAATGAGCTTTACGTGACCAGAGGGAGGGATACCTTCATGTCTAGCCTTTGTCTTCGGAGGGGTTTCATCAGCAGGTAGCTACAGAGGTCAGTCAACAAGAATATAAACCAGTTTCGGTTGAAGGGAGGGGGAGAAGGACAACGAATGATCCTAAAAACTTTTCGTACCTGATGCTTCAAGGAAGGCGTTCCTTGAACTCGCTTAATGGAATCGGCGTTCTTCTTTGCTGGTGCTTCTGCATTGCCCTTGGGAGCATAATTAACGAGATTTGGTTGTTTCGTGACTCTTGGAGATGCTTCAATAATCATTCTCTGGCTGCTGCCACTGCCCGATCTCGGGTGGTGGCTTCTATGTGGAGAACTATTTTCTCTGTTTTTTCCTTCCTTAAGAGCTATCATTATATTTTTAATTGTTTTGGGCTGCTTCGTTTCATTGCTATTTCTCTGCTCCTCAAGCAGTGGCTCATCGACAACATGTTCCTTGGCATTCACAGGTGACGAGTCCATAACTTGTGTGACGTCATCATCAACTGAAGCCGACTCCATCTCAGGGGCCTTATGGCCACGGTTCACTATGTTCGTCTCGCTTGAGACTAAGCTGTCCCTGTCACTGCATGAACTGCTGCTACTTTGGCTCTCGGCCATGTTCCTTCGACTTATGCGACCAGTGGGAGGAGGTGTAATTGCAGCAATCGGTTTATAGGATGGGCGATATTGATCCACGTAAGGCTGAAGATATGGGTGCTTCAGTAGTTCTGATGCCTGACCAAATATTCAGAATCAGATTATAAGAAGGCATTGTTTACTAATAGCATCGAAATACAAAAGAGCGTAGAGGAGGCTCTTACACTTGACCGATGTTCCGGGTTTTTTCTTAGCATGCTCTTGATAAGCGTCTTCCTGTTAAACAAAACACCATTGAGGTTATGATTCTATATTTAATTTCTACAAGAAAATGTTTAAAAGTTCATTGAAGAGCAATAAGAAAGGCAAAGAGAGGCCATATTCATCTGTAATCAAGTAATATAATGAGAATGATCAAAGATATTATATCATGGAAAAAGAAAACAAGGGATCAACGAAGATCAAATATGCTTACAAAGATGGAGAGTAGCAAGGAGGCAATGGGCCGATAGATGATCGATTGATCTTGCTTATTAGTCCAGCCATATCCTGAGACATGAATACATTTATTCATTATAAAGATGAGTCCAGATAAAAAGCTATATGCTACATATTTGAAAACAAAAAAAGTAATGTCGATTATTGCCAGGAGAATTAGGCCATGATTTTCAAAAAATTTCAAAGGCAATAGGAAACATGGGTAAATTATGCAGCTGAACACAATAAGGACTAGAAATCTTACAAAAGCCTTGAAAGCAGGGCGATGAGCAGCCATTTCATACATACAGCAACCTAATCGACAAATGAAATGTTACAAAATGGCAAGCCTTTTTCAGTGGGGGTTGAGAATTAAGAGAAATTAATCATCAACATACCAAGAGACCATATGTCAGACTTAAATCCATATGGAATGTCAGCCAGAAGTTCAGGGCACATGTAATTGGGAGTTCCAACTACCTGAACAAAAAATAAGAAAAATCAGCTTGTTTCAGTGAAATAGTACTGGAATTCGTTGCATGATAAAACCATTGAAAAGTATGGTATTGCCAGATGCTATGCTACATGAAATGCAATACAACATTCGTTGCTTTAGGATGGTAGGCTAGTACATTCTTAACAACCTCGAGCAAATTTTATAAGTACTAGTATTAAAGAATCTTGAACGCACGAAGATCCAGCAATAAATTTCAGTTCCGAAACTGCATCTGTTTGTTCTCATCTAGAATTAGCTGAAATCATTATCCAGTAGTCTCAGCACTGATCAACGCACTTATGCAGCAAAAGACCTATGATGCATTCACTACTTATTATTACTCTGAGACTGCCCCACACTCTCTGCAAATGTTAGTTTAAAAGAATTGTTCATATTCCATTGTAAATTCCAAGAAAAATTCTATTATGGCAAACCTTCTAGAAGTAATACTTCCCCTGTTGACAGAAGTATTCTACAGCTGCATACTCATAATATTGAAAAAAAAACTCATTTTCTCAATTAAACTCAATTTCTTCTTTTCTAAATATAATGGGATGATAAAATATTATCTGGATTACAACAAAGTAACCAAGGGAAAAACATCCAATACATAGCATTTAATAAATTCCATAAGTACAAACAAAGACCGAAGGATTTATGCAAGTAAACACATACTGAAGAAGCCAAGTCATCTGCCTTCAATGTTTTGGCCAGCCCAAAATCTCCTGCTCGATAGGAAAGTTCAAAGATATCATTTTCTTAACATGTAGTCAGTAAGTAAGGTTATGAAATTCAGCAATACAAAAATCATCTTCTAAGCTTACTGCAGAATTTAATTTCATTTTAAGAAACAAAAGTGAATGCTGAGTAGAAATTCTGGTTATCACATTTTCTATTAAGCATCATGTTTCAGGGGAGTTGTTTAATTCTTTATTAGTATTGAGATTGATTTCTTTTCCTTCATGTAATTTAACTTATTCTAAATGCACATTGTTTGTTCGATACTTTTTTCCAGTGAATTATTGAATTTTATCCTCAAGTCTTGGTTCTGATTTTATGACATGAAAGTGAAGAAGTATAACTCACGAAATACTGCACAACTTAAGCCTTTGGCACTAGGAACATGTAAATAAATATGACCAAATAGTGCCTTTCAAGAGCTAAACATTTTTTTTAATAAAGAAATAAGTTCGCCATGATAAAACTAAAGGCTTTGAAGCACAATTGGCATTTTATCTGGAAGAAAATAGAATCTGGGATCATTTCACTAATTTACATCAGGCAGCAGGTATTCTCAATAAGCAGTTTACAGAAAATTATTAGAACAATTCAGTTCCAAGCTACGCTTAATCAACATCTACTAGAATTTTATATTCTCTCTCAAACAGAAGATCAAAAAAATTTAAAAGTCAGGATTGTGAATATGTGTTTGTCATTTTCTATTAGCATCATGTTAGATATATTATTTTACTATCTATATGCTTAGAATGGGATTGATTTAAATTCCATTTACTATAAGCGAGTAATCAGTATCAGTATCAGTATTAGTATCAGAATCAGAATCTTCATTAACATACAATAATTAGATTCCTTTCTTCACTTACCTAAACGGACACCTTGATCTTTGGTAAGAAAGATATTTGAGCACTGCAACAAAGTGCTAAGGACATCAGTCTACAGGAATCCCATAAGACTACTAAAGGAACATACTAAAGAATCTAGTCACCGATGCTTACTTTGAGATCCCGGTGCAGAACATAGTTGGAGTGCAGATACTCAACAGCCAATAATAGTTGAGCAAACCACCTCAACAGTTTCTATAGAGAAGCATAATTAAACAGCAAGGCATATTTACAAAAAAATCGTACTATAAATCAATAAAAGAGGAACACATCTAAAAGATAGGGACTCGAACCTCCTCCGGGAAGTACTGCCCGTTGGCTTTTTTCATCATCTCAGCCCTGTTACAGCTCAATCATAAAAATCTTGTGTTCAAGTGCACGAATAACGGAATAAGTACTGAAATGTAGATTTAGCATCCCAGTTAGAATTGTATCATAACAACACTTACATGTCACCGCCCTCACAGTAGCCAGTAACAATGCAGACATAACAACCCTGTTTTATTTAATGAGAAGATAAGTTCAGTTAAAACCAAAATTAGTCATGGAATTATATTGGAGACAAGAAATTAGAAGCTTCAACGAGAATTACCTTCTCTACCCAAGCTTCCTTGAACTCAACAATGTAGGGATGGTGTATCCGTGCAATTAAAGCCATCTGCATATTTCAAACAGCCACAAAACACCTCTATCAGTTCCTAGTCAAGCACTGGCACACATCAGCCTAAAAATGGGTGATCATAGAACATGAAGTTGGAGTGAGGAAATTGACAACAATGCCTTATAACATAAATCAACCATTCACACATTCTTCAAACAGACAGTGAAAGTAGTTAAAATCAACCAACATTCCCAAAACATTGGCAAGAAAATCAAATACAGAAAGAACCTCAATTTTGAAAAGTATAGATTACATTAACTAAATCGATCTGAATATGCCAAAAGAAGTCCAATAGAAAGAAAAAAGAGCAGTTTCACCTCTTGATGAGCTGATCTCCGGCAACGCTCCGTTTGCCGAGCTAACCGAATCTTCTTGAGAACATACCTATGCAACATTTCCAAAATCAGAAAAAAGAAGATAGATTTTTCCATAAACCGAAAATCATCCTTAAATTGTCTCGTTTCGAACTCGTACTTTTTCCTTTCCAATTTGTGATTGACTAAAATGGCAGCACCAAAAGCTCCACGCCCAATCTGCTCCATTAACTCATACTGATCCATTTTCAATTCCATCTTCACCAATGTTGAATCCCCAAACCCCTCCCTCCCTCTCTCTAAATTCCTGATCTTCTAAAAAGCTGACATAGTCATCGAATCCTCAAACACAGAGGAATCTCCGTCGCTCTAGTCAAACTAGTGATTCAAGACAGAATATAAAGCAAACACATGTTACACGATGATGCAATGACATTTAACCTAATTTTTGGATCTTCTGCCACTTCTCCTTCCCATGCGCAGATCAATCCCAAAGAACGCACATATTTATTCAATCACTCCACACGAAAATTAAGCAACAAGTATTTGGAACTGAAGCAATTAATGAAATTCCACCAATTTGGAAATCTGGGCAGTCCAAAAATTGAACTTTTTTTAATGGGTCTTAACCAAAGAAAGCTGGAGTTAATCTGTGTTGCTTGATTTTTTGTTTGTTTATCCATCACTCTCCCTCCTCTGTCGGGATTATTTTTAAATATTTTGTTGATGTGTTAATGAGCAGTTTTAATCAGTTAATCATAGTTAGGTTGGGTTGTTGCCTTGTTGGTGTTATAATTACAACTTCCAAATAATTTAAGTATTCATTATCTTGAAAGATATAAGTGTTATTCGTTCAACTTCAATTATTCCAGATATACATCCCCTTTATGTAGGAAGAGGGCTATACAAAATAAGGTAAAGATTTACCTTAATGTCAATTATACGATAATTACTAATCACAATATCAATTCCATATCTTCTTGATTTCTTTCCTTGTGATTTGATCTCCCATGATTTCTTTCCAACACATTAAAATTAGTACATACAATTAAAACTCAATCAACATATTTAATGTCATTAACATTTCATTTAAATATGATTAACGTTGTGAATAAATGGGGCGTACCTAAGTTTTCATCTGATACAAATTTAATTGGCTAATTTAGTGCAAAATGGGTTATTCACTGCGACAGGCCTATCCTATCTTCTGTGGAATGTCAATCAGCTGAAAATGTTTTTTTACCGAAACAAAGAGAATGTTTTGCCATAACATATTGAAATGGCAGCTTTATAGGTGAATATTCAATGCATTTCAAACTAGCTAATTGCTATTTTAACTACTCCCTACATCCATGGAAATAGGCCTTTGGGGTTATCACATGTTTTCATGTCTAATTGATAAACTAAGGCCATCCACAATAGAAATAGCCCACCAATAGCCCAACCATAGCCTAGCTACTGCCACATCATCAGCACTAAAAATCCTCCTGCCACATCATCAAAACAAGCAAATAGCACAGCAATAGCCCAGCCATAGCCTAGCCACATACTATCCACATCACTATTAACAAATATATACAAAATGCAATAATTAACAATAACGCAATATACGAAATTTAATTTACGAGACATATACGGGAAAATTCACTAATATTAATAAAATTTAAAAAGTACATAATTAAAAAAAATTACATTAATTAAATTTACAAATGAAAATTTAAAATAACATTACAACTTAAAGTTAAAAAATAAAAAAAGACATAATTAAAATCTTAAAAAAATAAAAATGACATAATTTAAAATACAATTTTATAGAAAATCCTTGAATGAGATTGTCCCACATCGAAAGTGGAACATAAAACATTCAAGGATATCTCTCTATAAAAGAGAAACATCCTTGAATGAGATTGTCCCACATCGAAAGTGGAACATAAAACATTCAAGGATATCTCTTTATGAAAGAGAAACATCCTTGAATGAGTTTGTCCCACATCGAAAGTGGAACATAAAACATTCAAGGATATCTCTCTATAAAAGAGAAACATCCTTGAATGAGATTGTCCCACATCGAAAGTGGAGCATAAAACATTCAAGGATATCTCTCTATAAAAGAGAAACATCCTTGAATGAGTTTGTCCCACATCGAAAGTGGAACATAAAACATTCAAGGATATATCTTTATAAAAGAGAAACATCCTTGAATGAGATTGTCCCACCTCGAAAGTGGAGCATAAAACATTCAAGGATATCTCTTTATAAAAGAGAAACATCCTTGAATGAGTTTGTCCCACATCGAAAGTGGAACATAAAACATTCATGGATATCTCTCTATAAAAGAGAAACATCCTTGAATGAGTTTGTCCCACATCGAAAGTGGAACATAAAACATTCAAGGATGTCTCTATAAAATAGAGGCTACCAAGAATGAGTTTGTCCCACATCGAAAGTGGAACATAAAACATTCAAGGATGTCTCTATAAAAGAGAGACAACCAAGAATGAGTTTCATAAATTCGCAAGCCCATTAAATATATATGGGCTATTACGAATTTCTAGTATAAATTTATTTATAAAAATTGATTTTTATATATAGAAAACAATTTTTATAAATA
Source organism: Salvia splendens (assembly GCF_004379255.2). Lineage (NCBI taxonomy): Eukaryota > Viridiplantae > Streptophyta > Magnoliopsida > Lamiales > Lamiaceae > Salvia > Salvia splendens. Next base: position 5,915,060 of record NC_056039.1, read on the forward strand.
AATAATATTTTTTTATATTTGATTTTTTTTTAAATTCGAATTTCAAAAATTCGAATTTAAAAAAAAAAATCGCGCTGGGCGATCCGGGCGCTGCAATAGCGCCGAGCGGATCGCCCAGCGCTGCGCGGTTTCTCTCTCCAATCGTCCGCTGGGCGACTGCAATAGACCGCCCAGCGAACCGCCCAGCGCCGGCAGTCGGCTGGGCGGTATTGTGGATGGTCTAAGAAAAAAAAATAGTTGAAATTATATAATGGATAGTATGATAATAAATGATAAAGTAAAAAAAAAAGAAAAAAATTACGATAAACGAATATGAACTATTTCTATAGAATGGACGAAAAAAAGGAAATATAACTTATTTCTATGGGACATAGTGATTACTTACTTATCATGTATCGGTGCAATTACAAGAATGATAAATTATTGATTTTTTATGAACTCGGTCTCATCTCAATTATATTTATTATTTAAATACTAAAAAATTAGTAGTGTTTAAATTAGCTATCTGGTTTCACTTGTGTATTGAATGTGGACACGCCAGGATTGCAATATTGTTTGACATCCATAAATTTAATTTTCTCAATTTACTAAAGTGCTAATGGATAGAAAAAACCTTCAAATCGTCCAATCCTAATAAACAGAAAATGTGCTTTAATGTTCCATACAACAATATTTAACTCAGTAATTACTAATTAACATTATCAAGAATTGACCCTGTTTTGTGTAACCTGTTCACCAATCACCATTATTGGATGGTTGGACTTGGAGCCTTATTTTTCATTAAAAATAAGTATAATCTCTGTTTACTTATGTACTATTTTATTTACTTGGAGCAAGAGCACGTGCTCTGCTCCCTGGCTAACATGTGATGCGCACGTGGCACGTGCTCTGCTGATTCTTCTTTAGGACCATCCACAATAGGAATATCCCAGCAATAGCCCAGCCATAGCCTAGCCACTGCCACATCATCAACACTAAAAATCCTCTTGTCACGTCATCAAAACAAGCAAATAGCCCAGTAATAGCCCAGCCATAGCCTAGCCACATAATATCCACATCACTATTAACAAATATATACAAAATGAAATAATTAACAATCACACAATATAGGAAATTTAATTTACGAGACATATACGGGAAAAGTTTAATAATAATATTAAAATTTAAAAAAGTACAATAATTTAAAAAAATACATTAATTTAAAAAAATACAATAATAAAAAGGAGTGTCAATTCACTCCTCGTCTCCGTTAAAACAAGTGGTACGAATGAAAATGACGAGCAAAGCGCGTATATATAGTGTTTCGGGAAAAAAAAATTCAATTTCGCGCTAGGCGGTGCGCTGGGCGATCCGGGCGCTGCAATAGCGCCGAGCGGACCGCCCAGCGCCACGCGACCGCCCAGCGAACCACCCAGCGCCGGCGCTCGGCTGGGCGGCATTGTGGATGGTCTAATCAATCACCTCTTAATCTGATCAAACCAAGAATTTTAATTTAAGTCCCAAATTTCGACTATAATGTTTCTGTTATTACGTCCAATTTGTTGTACATACTTAGCATAGTTTGCTGGTAGTTGAAAAGATGCGATATTTTAATATATGAATATTGATGATATCACATGGTAGGCTAGTGACAATGATACATAATCTATGCTAAGCATCATTTAGAACATATATTAACCAACTAAATCTTTATAAAATTATTTTTAATTTAATATTTATTTTGTAAAAATATACTTAATTGAAAAGTGTTACGTGAAATTTTAAGTTTTTGATATATTTATAGGCGTTAGTTTTACATAAATAGGATTATTTGCCTATTTTTTCGTCAGGATAATATTTACCTCTATAATGACATGTTAAAATCGATTTGATGATATGCGGCAACATTAAATCGTGTCCATCCAAAGTCGAATCTGATGGTCATGTAATTAGTTATGATCTTATCCAATATTTTTTTTCGATTCATGAATCATGATCTTATCCACTATTTTAATGATGCTATTACTATATAACTATTCTTGATTAGTTTTGAAAGGCTAAAAAAGCAACCCTAATTGTCCATGATGACATTTACTTTATGGTAATTAGAAACCAAACAAAATTCAAGTTACATAGAAATGTGTAGCTCATTCCAGACCTTCAAGACCCCACTAGTTTAATTAAGGAATCAATTCATTAACCACATCAATCATATAATAATCGAGTGTCATGATCGATTTCTCAATGATGATTTCCCAAACAATGTTTATTTTGTTAATAATTACGAAGCAAAAAAGATGCCACATTATATAACAGAAGAAAATGATCGATTCATTAATTTTAGTAAGTGATAAAGGAAGTTGTCACCAGACAGAATTAACAATAGAAAATTAAGACGCTATAATGTTCCCTACTACCTATGTCCAAGATTAAATATATCCATTTTGACTCGCAAATTTTAAGAAAGATTAAATAGAAAAATTAGTAAGTTATACTTTTATGATGAAATGACTTAATGTAATAGGAAGTAATAGTTCTTGAATAATTGGATTCTAGTTTTTGTAAATCTTATTTTCTTTACTAAATTTAAAATCTTTTTAAGCTTGTTATCTAAATAGATAGCCCTTCCATATTATCATTGGACGTGCATAATTGTAACTTTGAACCATGTGAAAGTCCGAAATCACGTGCCAACTTCTAACTTAATTATTTAACCGTTAGACATGTGATGACGAAATTAACAACACATGATTGCAATTAAGCAACATATATGTTCAAAGAAGCCTTCTACCTATTTTCAGTTTTGGTGTCATGTCTAAATCTAGGTCCAAGCACTTATACAAAATTCAAAAGAGGCTAACATATGAAATTGATGTAGGACCGTTTGTTTGTTAACGAGGATCTTCTGCTTGTTGTATCATTCGGCTTGAGCATTTCTTTTGTATAAAAAAAATGTACGTGTAAGTTTAATTTGCAAATGAGGTTGAATTGCTATACATTCTTATGAAGTGGAAAAGAAGAAATATTCATCGATATCATGATGTTTTTCTTCATACATTGATGTGTTGTCGTGTATGTATATGATATTAATATATGGCACGCCCAGTGTATTATTCTGAGAAGAAAAAAAAGTATGTTGGGTGTACCAACAAATGAATTACTAAGTCTATTGTTTGTTTGCATGATAATGAAATAGGACCGAACCTTGATGAATAGACATATTTATATCTTGGACCTGTCACGTCCCAATTTGTTTATTAAACTATCGATTAATAGCACTAAAACTTTTTTAAAAAGTAAATACATACATCTACTCCCTTACAAGTTACAACTAATGGATAACGTAGGATGCATTATGATCAAACAAAAAATTTCATTATACTCATACTGAATTTTTTATTTGGTATACAATATGGCGGTAGTTTCGATACGGTATATATGTCATATCGACCCACTCATATTAATTCATGAATCTAGCTTTATCGATTTGCATTTCAGCTCGAATTTCAAAACATTGGACTTGGATCAATTATCAAATTTGTACTAATTAATCTTGACCAACAAAATGGTACCGAACTTTAACAACATTTATGGAAAATTCTTCTTGACATATAGGTATATTGCCCTCTTCAGCATGAATACTATCAAGAAAACTGACATCGTATAATTTTCACTAATGAAACACTAAAATAAAAAATAAAAAAAAATCCCCAAAAATGAGTTAAAACTAAATAAAAATCAGACAACCAAAATCTCAACAGCAGATGACATAGACTCTTGCTTAACCTGATCATCAACCACAACACTAAAACACGAGGTAGCCTTTTCATCTTTATTCTCCGGTTGTTTGAAGCGCGCAAGCGAACTGAGCTCGTCAATGGCTTCCGCGATGGCTTCAACGCAGGAAACAATATCACTGAGCAGAGACGCGACTGCAGCAACCGGTATCACGAGCGAGATGTCTGTCTGTTCCTCCCGGAAATCGGATTTCAGCAGCGAGTGCAGATTCTTCGACGCGATCCTCAGGTTCGACTCGTGGGAATCCGGCCTCGTCATCGTCTGCACCGTCCATGCAAGCTCCTTGAGCGCTTTCCCAGACTCTCTGCTCATTCTTGAGATTATTTCTTGGATTTCTTGTGGTGCCTGCAATTTCTTACCAAAATAAGTTTTCATGTTGTAACAAAGAATTTATACAAGAGTCAGGATCACTAATTTATCGATCGGGAACGAGAAGGGGTTTTTATAGTAACAAAACAAAACCTAGCTAGGGTTACAAAAATTGACCTAATTTTAGTACACACTTGAGTTTCGGACTGAAGATAGGCGTTGAGGGGTTCGACGCGATAGGCGCAGTGTCTCGTTAAGCTTGCGATCTTCAAGTACTGCTTCCATGGATGCCGGTACATGAACTTCCCATGCCCGGGTTCCCATCTCGCAAAATTCACCTACACAAAGTTTCACCAGTTATGCGTTAAAATTTAGTTATGCATTGATCAGAACCCTGTGTAGTTATATAAGTACATTTTATATATACCAATGTTTCTTCGCTGCTTTTTGAATCGAGAATAGCCTGCAACCCGACTAGAGCCGGCCTAACATCCTCTGGCCTTGTGAAACACTCGTCGCCAAAAGCTGCAAATTAAACGGAGAGATATTTGTAAGGTCGGGATAAAGGTTTTGTTATTTCATGCAATAAGTAGGTAGGTAGGTTGCTACACTACCTTCCAAGAAATTGCCAAGTTTGTCCATGTTTTTAGCAACAAGGTTGTGAAGATCTTCCCCGGCCCAGACGGGGTAGACGAGGATGGATATAACGACCAAGTGGTTGCTCCGATGACTATCGTTGAGAATCTCTTTTGCGCAAAATCAACTATTTCATCAGTCCTCAAACCGGATATCGAAACCAGGCAGAATGTCAAGATGAATATCAGCACCCCGTAATCATATCTAGCCTTCACTCTAGGAAAGAATCGTATGAATGTCGACGCCACAGCTGCATCAATCATCACAACGTATGAGTTATCTGCTCTATCAAACTGCCCCTAATACTATATATAAGTTATAACTATTCGTCATTTTTTCCATACCTTGTACAAAAACAAATAATCCAATCAAAATCGGCTCCCACGTTTTCCCTGTCACAGTTGCCAAGTGATGAGCCCCGAGCCCTAGTGCACCAGCCGCCAGCGTTGCCAGCCCCCTATTCACCCCTTTCCCAAGCGTTGCGCCTAAAAACAATTTCTAAAAAATAAATTCCACGACTGAAAAATTTCTAATATTTTTTAATAAGCGACTAATTAATTAAGTACGCACCAACGGAGAATTCAAAGACAACGACAACGGTCATGACGGCCCACATTGCAGAGACGCCGAAGCTGCTGTAGAGAGGTTGGAAGTAGTAGAACAATGAGACCAAGGTTAGAGCAAGGCCAACTTTGAGTGAGTGGATGAGCTTCCTCGGATCGTCTCTAGCGATCTTTCTAGCTTGCTCAGCAAACCCGACCACGGCTGCACCTGCATTGAGTGGGATGCCTTTGAACCACTGCCACCCACTCACAAAAAAGCCAACTCTCTCAGTCTCAATCTCCATCAACACATAAGCTATCAAGAGAGTAGTACTAGTTTTTTGCATGAATGACAAGTTGGGGAATAAAGCACTTATATAAGAAGAGTTTTGTCGCAAAGAATATATGCTATTTATTTCGTAGAGAGATTGTGTATGCCTTAGATTAACTAGGCAAGTAGAAAGAAGCATCATGTGTGTTATCAAGTGGGGTTCTAAGTTGGGGTTGTTTTATCTGTTATCCACAAACAAAGACTAACTAAAGGTGAAATGTAAAGAAAAGGGGCTTCACAAGTTGGCATGGTACAAGATTTTTACTAGGAATGGTAAGTTTTTTTGGGCTACAAAGGCTCTTGTGATGATGGTTTCGCCCCAAGTTTCACAGTGGAAGTGTTTTTATGAACTGTTCCGCATACGTTAGTCGAAATCTGCTGTGTATTCCATGAACCTTACATATCCCAGCCATACAAATTGACCAAGTTCATACATCATGGATAACTCTGCATGAGTTTTACTGTATTCGGCCACGAAATTTAGGCCTTATCAGATACATTTATAGCATATTCGTACCAAATATAAGCAAGTGGATATGCCTTGTTTCCATTTCTCAACATCTGAAGCATTGCATATGAGTATATGACGCATGGCAAATATCAGACAAACTAAACGACGTTTTAAGAGATGTATAATCAGAGGTGATCGAAGTTCAGAACACTTTTAGTTTGATACGAAACTGCATATCTTGATAGGACATGGCATTGAATATGTTCTTTGCAATAAAGGGTTTCACCACTTTCTCTTCTGAGCAGTTGTGTTTCAGCCCTAGAAAGAGAATATCACAAGCTATATAAAAAAAACGTCCCCCAACTTGCAAAGTTTTCCAAGGCTCGTTTTCTTGTTGCGTATATGTATGTGAGACGAAGGGGAAAGATCCTTGTCCCAGACATGATCTATGTCGTGCAGGCTTTTTCGTGTGGATTTGAGGTGGAGTGATCACAGAGCTAAGCTGCTGCAATATCTCATGCCCAAAAGGCTAAAACTATAGTTCTCGTGCCATTGAATATGTTCTTGAAATGAAAATTTATCATCTTAGAACCCTTGAAAGAGAATATAAATTGTACAGATATGTAACATTTGATGCCGAGACCACCTGCTGCTTATCTCTACATACGGTAGCAGCATCAAATCAGTACCGTCATACGCACATATATACGTATCTCTTCTTACAACTCAATATCAGAAAACAAGCATATAGTTATGGACAGAAACTAGAAAAGAAGCCCAACATTCATTAAAAAACCAGAAACATTTTCCCTAATTACAACACCTCCATCAAGATAATACAACAACAAACAAGTTTGGTCTCTTTTCCTTATCTACCACATATATTCCACCCAAATTCCTATATGTATAGAGAGAGTAAGAGCAGAAAGCAGGAGAAAACATATGACTATTTACCAGTTCAGAAGATAATTCTACAACACTCGGTTACAGCTGGTTCCGACCCTTGGTTTCTCTCGAAGCTGCCATCAAAACCACAACACTGATTTTCCAAGGATGTATGTTAGTCATGGCATGCTTCGGATTTGCTCACTCTTAACTGATTCCTAGCAAACCATATCACCAGAGGCAGGAACAGAGATGACTTTGCTAGCTTCTTGAACCATCGTGTTGTTGGATTGTGGAATGCCACTTTTTGGGTTTTGCTCCAAGAGGCGAACTAGCGAGAGAAAGATCTCCATCCTTGTCACATTCCTATTAGCCTGTTGAAGAGTGCAAGCTTGAGTAAAAAAGATCTAAACAAGAACTATTGAGGACCAAAGATTTGACTTCTTTCCATAAAATAACTTTTATAGATAAAATCCATTGGTATATTTATTCCTCACAAGCATTACCTCAACAGCAAAGCATGCCCAGATCTTATCGTTCCTAGTGTCCATGAGCCCCTTCAAAATGGTTAACCCCATTCCCCTAATAACATCAGCTATTTCCAGAAACAAACCTCTTTCTTCACAGAGCATCTGCCACAAATACAGAAAAAGAAGAAAACTCGCTTATAGAGTGGCAAGTTTTATATAAAAGAAAGGCAGGCAGTTGCAATCTGTTTGCAGGCCTCAAGAGTATTACCTCTACAAGCATTTGATGGGGCTGATTTAGATCCTCAACGATAATAGGGCACACCATAGATTGCGATCCTACTTCATATGCCCATGTTGCTCCCCCAAGATTATCTTTCAAAACTAAACCACCATCCTTGCTTATAATCTGAAAGTCCCAACAGAAGAAGAATATGAGATTTCATGTTTATTCGACCGTCATGAATTGCATACTGAAGCTAATATAGTTGACAACATTTATGAAAAAATCTATACAAAGGCGTAATGTCAGCATTTCTGAATTCTATCTCATTACAATTTGCACATATATTGCACAGTAGGCGAAGAAAAGGTTCATTTTGCACCTTCGAATCTGCATTTTGCTTGAGCTTGTCTGCATGCTTCGTGACACTTTGCAAGAAGAGCATATGTTTGATAGTACGTTCCAGAAGTGCATCGATGCTACACTGTTGACATAACAAAGATATGCATATAAGTGCTATAAACAAAGTGCTGAATTGGTTTATCACAAATATGAAATCAATGCGTGTGTATAAATTATTGGCAAGTTACACATCACCTTAACTCCATTAGGCACAATTTCTCTTAGCTCCTTTACGCGATCCTGGATCATTTGACGGTCTTTGGGCCTTGGTCTCGGATTCTCACCTGGCTTAAGCCTCTTACGGTTTGTTTTGCTCGGTTCATGCGGTTTTGTAGAATATCCAGTAGGGACACTGTTACTCTGTCTTATATTGTGACCTCTTTCGTTCCATGGGTCATAAACGGAACCACTCTGGCCATAGATTCCGGAATCTTCTTTCAAAGATGCTCCTGTCAATGAGGAAGAGCAAATTATGCCAGCCTTGGTTGTACATTTTGGCATGCCCAATAAATCTCGATCCACATTATCAGAAACACCAATCCTCCCACACGGAAGTAAAGCTTTCGAAGCCGATGGGACACTAGTATCATTCACACTCGTGCTACAAGAAATACCGTCGTCCAAGCTCTGCTTCACGCAGGGATGGGCCTTAAAGACCACAGCATCCAAGAGATGGCCGGTTCCAGGGAAAGAAAAGACCCCACTATCTAACTTTCCTTGACTAGAAGAATATATTTTGGGATAAGCCAGATTATTATTAGATGGAGGACTACTTGTTTCACAGTTATGTGTGGTTATGGCTGTTTGATCACTCAAAAAACTTTTCCTGCCACTAACGAACCATCTATCCTTAAACTCAGCACCCAAAATATCGAACAAGTCATCCCCTGATTGATATTTGAAGCACGCATCATATTTGGACCTATTTACTGGATCACAGTGACCTTCAGTGTTCAGCTTTGCATCATTCCCGGCAAAACCTGAATTTGTTTTTACTTCGGAGACCTGAATGCCAGGTAGAACAGGTTTGACAAGATGGCCTTCACTTACATTGTCTGACAATTTTTTTTGTTCCGTGCACTGTATGGCAGCATGGGACAAAGTAGAGGAACTGCAGAATGATAAATCTTCGGTGGACCTTGTGACGTTCATAGGAGAATATTGGTTCATCTGAGCAATTGAATTTGAAGGGATGACTTCAGCCTTTGCAAGTCCATTCATAAATTGGTTCGGAAAAGAAAAGGCTGACATGTTTCCTTCCTCATGGCACTCATACGGCTTGTAAAACAAGCTTGAGTTTGAAGCTTGAAAAGCTGCAATACTGGACTGCATCTGATTTTGAACTTCTCCCACGAAGCAAAAAGGTATATGACTATTGGATGCAGAAATCTGGGCTGAGCAGCCAATGTAGTTTAAATTGTGAGCAAAGAAAGAAGATTCATCGATCATATTTGATTCAAGAGGCGATTCCTGTGGAGCCGGATATCCAGAACATAGTGGAAATCCAACTTTGGGAGCAAGTTCGCTTGATTCATTGTTTGCAGATTGCAGGGCACCAGGTACACTTCCCAGCTCAGCAATTAATGACATCACACCATTGACGAATCCTATATCCTCAGCGATCTGAGACAATAAATGCAACCACATTGTCAATTAAAAGGCATCAAGACAGCCTAAGAACATCACATTACATAAAAGGGATAAAATAGCAACTGGCTCCAGATAACAGCAATTATTCTGTAGACGAAAAGAAAATAACAAAAAAGAAACATTACAAAAACATCTATTGCTTCTGTTCAGGTATCCAGATATTAATCTTAGCTACTGGAAATAGACAAACAGAGGATAAGCATACACGTTTTCGTTCTATTAAACAATGTCCTTGCTGCCATAGTTCTACGTGAACAGCGACAAAACTGCAAAATGACTTACAGGCAAGTATGAACCAAACTGAGCTACACCATGAGGAAGAATGGGAATGACTGCAACCGTCTGATCAAGGGAATACATTGGAATTAGTTAGATAAGAATATTCTGGTTAATTTACACAAAGATAGTCATAAACATATAAATCTTTTTACCTTCATGCCAGCTGAGAGTTGTAGGTAAACGTCTTTTAGAACCTAAAAGGCCAAACAAACGATAAAATGATTAGTCCCTGTTACCATCTGAGAAGTTTATAAATAATCAAATCCTACTATCTTTTGAAGCACCTAGGGCAACTAGAAAGAGCTTATAAGCAAGCCAAACTGAACAGCTAACAAATACACATAGGTTCGGCTTTATATGAAAGAAGTACTGCAGCTGCGAACAGTTTAAATTGCGTGTATTTGCTTAAGGTTAATATACAAACAGAAATGTGGCAACACATAGCTCACTGTCACATTTCAATGATCGAAGACAGTCAAGTATGAAGAGAGAGGGGCATGTAGCATCATACCTCTGGTGGATGGGTTTCTCTATAATAATTTTCAGATAGTATCCACTGATGATTTCCAGTAAATGCCACTCTTCCAACCAATCTAAGAAAGAAAAAAAAATCACATCAGTGACTTACATGTGGATAAAATTACTCACAGTTAGGCGCTATATTCTGCTTACCCTTCTCCTACAACATTAATATGATTGTCTGCCATCATCTTGTTAACAAGCAAATGTACCCTGTTCCCTCCTGGTACACCATGTTGTAAATTCGGAGTTTCACTTGAAACGGAACAAGCATTGTGATCTCGATAAGGAATTTTTGAAATCCCATTTCCGGAAATCCAGGGATGTCCATAACAAGATGTGGGTTCATAATAACAGTCTTCCCATATTAAAAGACTGCAAACCCAAATTCAGCTAATTACGAACAAGGCAATTAGAATACAAACCGAACACGTTGTGAAAGAGTTCAGAAAAAGGAAACACAATCTAGGGTACAGGAATTATTTTGGACAATTATTTAAGTACATATAGACAAACAAGAATGCCAACATCAGAAATGAAGCACAAGATATCATGATATTAGAAAAAGCTTTATCAGATTAAAACAAATTATCCTACCATTAAGATTCTCTAGGACAAATTAGAATGGACAAACCAGAAAACTCCAAAACCTAGAGAAAAAACAAAGAAATGATATAAAGCAAAAGGGGTAAAGAAACAAAAAACCGTAACCTTAAATCTCTATCATGTCAAATCAAATCTTCTAAACCAATAAATCTGGCGTCTTTAGTCACATACCAACAAACAATTGAAGATAAAACTTAGTACTAGTATACTATTGAGTTCAACAAAATTAAAGAAAACAAAAGTTGAAATAATTCATGGGGGTCAAAATATTTATCTCACAGCACAAAATTCCTGGAAGAGTGAGATAGCAGAACCAACAACAACTTCAGAAAAACACACATCAAACAGTACCAAAACTGCAGAAAATCCAACTAAAATCCCATCATTAAGAAAAATTGGGAAAATCTCAGCAAGCAAGTAACAAGATTGATACTCCTATAAAACTTCAACTTTTTTCTTTCTTTTTTGTCATCAAAGCTTAACATACATATCCACTCAAGAGAAAACAAAGAATAAATATCTAAAGTTGAGCAAACTTACTTGGGATTTTGGGAACCAGTCTTCCAAAAGACAGCGTAGGACCAGTGGTTGACGCCACAAAGAGTCTTTAAAGCCTCTTTGAACAAGTAGCCCATTGTAGCTGTTTAGCAGAATATGAATATTCTCAATGTAGAAAAACAGATAGTAATATACCCAAAGATTCAGTTTTGAAGGAATGGTAAAAGATTATTCCCCCAAAAGTGAAAGCACAGCAGCCTAACTCCCTCTGCAAGAGCCACGACCTGCTTGTTTTGTTCTCAACCCGCCGCTCCTTTTCCTCAATGGATCCAAATTCTCAACTACTAAGAAGCTCCTGCAGTCCATTCCTCGGAGAGAGAAAGAGAGGGAATGAAGGAAGGTGAAGAGAGAACCGGGGCTGAAAAAAGACTGAAACTTGGGGAAGTCTACACTATCCCACAAGCTTTGAGTTCGCAATTGAAGACAACAACGTTTTCCATCCTAAAAAAAATGCAATCTTGCGATATGGGAATTGCTGAAAATAAGAATGTTGGAGGTTGAAGGAGTGGTGGGAGGTGTCTGGGTGGGAGAAATCTTGTTTTTGTGGGAGGAAAGTGTGAATGATGCTTCTGCAGCTGCTGCTTTTGCTTTACTTTTTTTTCTTACACAGATGCAGAGGAGGAGAGGAGTCGATGGTGACTCAGCAAATATGCTTCTTCAAACAGGTCGCTACTTTTGGCTGGAATTGAAAATTATGTCACTTTGACAAGATCGATTTTTACATCCAAATTGCAATTACTTTTCCCTGCTTTAATTAAAGACCGAACTTAAAAAATGGTCTTTGAACTATGGGTTTATCTAGTCCATAATCTATGACATCCCTGAATAAGGGTTTATCTTGAAATTAGTCATTTTACCATTTTTTATATGAAAATACCCTTTTAAGGGTTTGGGCAATTTGGTTTTTTATACTTTTAACATTTTAAATCTGATATTATTTCAGTGATGTACTAAATCTGATATTATTTCAAAATTATCAGTTGTCTTCCTCTTTGTCATCCTTCACTTTGTTTCTTTATTTCAATATTAGATTTCATTTTATAAAATTAAATTTTAAATTTAGATTTTTAAATATCAATAAATTTTTATTAATTATTAAAATTATTAGATAACAAAAATTAATAGTTTTAGTCAATATTTGATAGTGTCTAATATTTAATCAATAAGGTATGTCGAGACCAACTTAGTTTTAGTCAATATTTAATAGTTTTAATCATAAATAGATCACATAACACGATTATTCTTAAATAAATATGCAACTAATATAAGACTAATATAATTTTTATTTATTTATTTGAAAACAATTAAAATTAACTAGAAAATTTAAACAAAATACTCCTATCAAAAAAAATTTAGTAGTATCAAATTTTTAGTCAACTTCATAATATATAATCACAAAAAAGTATAACAATCGAACGAAGGCTAAGTAGAATAGCTCTTATTTTTCCATCGTGATTAATATTTTTTTTTACTTCTTCGATTCAACTGAATATTATATCAAATAACAAAAATCAATAGTTTTAATCAATATTTATAGTGTCCATGAATTAATATTTTTAATTAATAAAAAAATATTGATATTTAAAAATCTAAATTTAAAATTTAATTTTATAAAACTAAATCTAATATTGAAATAAAGAAACAAAGTTAAGGATGACAAAAGGGAAGAAGAATGAAAATTTTGAAAATAATATCATATTTAGTACATCACTGAAATAATATCAGATTTAAAATGTTAAAAGTGTAAAAAGACCAAATTGTCCAAACCCTCAAAAGGGTATTTTCGTATAACAAATGACAAAATGACCAATTTCGAGATAAACCTTTAGTCCAGGGATGTCTAGCGATATTTTTAAAGTCCAGGGACTATGGGGGAGATAAACTCATAGTCAATGGACCATTTTTTAAGTTCACTCTTAATTAAATACTGTAATAATCAATATTTAATAAATACTACTTCCTCCGTCCCGACTAAAATGACACATTTCTTGGCCAGCACGGGATTTTAGGAGTTATTGACTAGAGTGTTAAATTGGAAAGAGAAATGATGGGTGTAGGTTAAAATAGAGAGAGAAAGAAAAATGAATATTTTAATAGGAATGAGAAAAATTGGTTTACTGTATTAATTGGAGAAAGAAAGTTTCTAGAAAGGGAAATGTGTCATCTTAGTTGGGACAAAATAAAAAGGAAAACTTGTCATCTTAAGCGGGACGGAGGCGTGACGGAGGGATTAGTACATGTAATAAGATAAGTGGAGGGGGTGTCAGCTTTTTCTGGTATTACTCAACTAATTTTGAGGGGGTTGTTTGGGGACCAAGAAAGAATCTTGGAATTGGTTCAGTCAATAACCGTTACTCCATTTGAATTAAACTAATACTCCTAGTGAAAAAAAGAAATTCAAATTAATTTTTAAAACTGAATGCAATAAACACCGCTTTCAAAAAAGTTTATAAAGATCTGCGAATTGACAGTTTGAGGTTAGGGGGTTTGAATTTCCATTTTGGTCGATAGTTATGGAGAAATGGAGTAACATTAGTGTCAGTGTTGTTTGAGTGTGATTACTCTAACCTAGCGGTAGGTAGTCGGTGGTACGAATAGCAACGGTGGAACATAGTTCCGGTGAGGCAACATACGTATGATATGATTGACATGCGTGGCGTGTTTTTACCGAGATTGTTAGGTTTCGCCATTGGATTGCATCGGGGAAAGCAACACGATCACTTGAGGCCGTTTCGGTAGGCACAACAATATAACGAAGGGCGGATCTACATGTGAGGTTGGTGGGGAATTTGCCCCTCCTCAAAAGTTTATACCAATAATATTTTTCTCCAAATTTGAAATTTTATTTTATATTCTCCATTAAATGCCCTTCTCATTACTACAAAATATGTTTATAAATATATTTTTGCCTCTCCTTACGTTAAATCCTAGCTCTGCCCCCGATATAACGGCATAGTGTCACGGGCCTGATCCTTACATTATTAAACTCTAAAAACAATGTTTTTTTGTTGAGTTTAATTAGAGCGACATTGTGTAATAGTGCAAACAGTGTCACGGAAATAACTAATTTTTACAGTTTACGTATAATGAGGTACATTTAATATTATAATAGCGTAAATTCTATACATATAAAGAAGAAGAAAATCAATTCTGTAAAGAATATCCTTTTGAATTTGTGATTGCTGTTAAGCGTAATTAAATATCACAGATATATATAATTATTAGACAATTTTATCCATGTATATAATGATGTTTTGATTGAAATTATAATGATGGATATTTTAATTAAATCTATTTTTCATATTTTAATCCACAAAGTGACATTTGATTTCTTCCACTATAATCCTATATAATTATCTTCAAAGGAATTAAGACGATGTATAAAAGTCGGATTTATTTTTATATTGGTGTAATGAAACTTATCTTATATCCGATCCGAAATAAGACAACTGTCCGTGGTGCTAATATTTTGTCACTTCATATGTTCATTGTTGCATTAAATATTTTAGTAGGTAGTAATACAAATTTATAATTACCTAAAACAAAATAAACATTTATTTCCGAAACGTTGAATAATCTGACGAATCGGATTCAAATCATAATTTCAAGTCAATGATCCTCATGTTCAAGCTATAATCTTTCGGACACACTTGTTTCTATTGAAAATTTAACTAAATAATTTGATTTAGATTCATGACGTTATTCTGCCTCCTAATTTGCTACGAAATTTGACTTTGTACATAAAATACTAACTATTGTTGCAAATACATGTACGTGTACTCTTTTTAATTAGTGTTTAGTTGAGACCAGTCTAGTAATTAATTGAAGATTAGAAACCTAAGTTAATTTAGTGGTGGGTTAGTAGCGAACTAATTATAATGTATATTGATTTAAGAAATAAAGCATATAGCAATCATTATGTTGTTTATGTACAAATCTACGTCACATAAAATTTGTTCAACCATGGCCTTTTATAAGAGTTGATTATCTATGCTTTTAAGTAGCAAGACCTTTATGTCTTATTCACTAAATGAAATAATGGATTTTAATTAGGATTGATGACATCTTATTGTATCATTGAATGGCAAGTATATACACATATATAAGGATTAATATCAAATAATAAAAAAACCACACAAAATTGTGATGACCATCATATATAGTATTTACCCAAAGAATATGCTTTTCTTGGAAGATTCAAGATAGCTTTGAGCCCCTAAAAATTGATAATTCTATCCATCTTCAGAAATAATAAATGAATAATTGACTGATAAGTCGAGGCATTTCAATTGTGGTTTCCCAAAATTCTAACATACATAAGGGCATCCGCAGTGGTGCGGATGTCCCGGCGGAATTCCCCGTGGAATTCCCACTGCCACGTCATAAAGACTTCTCACTGTTTTGTCACGTCATAAGGACTTCCCACTGCACAGTGGCGGAATTCCCATGCGGAATTCCCGACGGAATTTTCACATTAAAAAAATTCACAAATTAACCAATTTCCGGAAGTAAATAATTTCTGGAATTAAAATTTCGACGCGAATACAGAGAAAACGAACACACTTTATTTTTAAAAAACATATTTCGTTAAAAAAAATACACAATTAATCAAAAAAATTAATTGCAAAAATCGAAATTCCGTGCGGAATTCCGTAACAGTCCACGCAATGGCGGACGTCAGGATGGAATTCCGCGCGGAATTCTGCGGAAGGGTGCGGACCTGCGACGTCCTCATGCGAATTCCGTATCCGCGCGTGTGTGGTCTAATGGCGGACGTCCGCCACGGAATTCCGCCTAATTCATGGAAATTCCATGTCGAAGTCCGCCATTGCGGATGCTCTAAGGATTTGGATTTTCCAAAAATTCCTATAACTTGATTCGGTTTAATTGAAGAGTGGTCCAATTCCAATATGTCATATCCATGATGAGTTTAATATTCTGGGTGTTTTTAGCTGTGCCTTTTCTAGGCGACATTTTCTGCAAATTTTGGTCTTCTCTAAATATTCAACAATTTTAATTATAGTGGGCGTAAATATCGATTTCTTTTGCTTTTAAATTACTTCAGTTAGCAAAATGTTGGACCACTCGTCAAAATCTTGTTCAACACATCTACATATCTGAATTTTTATTCATAATCTTTATATAAAATATTTTGTTTATTACTGTACAAAAAGTGTCACCGAATAAACCAGTGTTTAACACACCTATGCTTATTTCGAGCAATTCAACTATAATCTCATTTCCACACTACATGCATGGTTTCATAAATAAAGTTGAATTAAATCTCGAAAATTGTAAGTAAATGAAAACAAAATAAAAAAAAATACTACTAGCATGGTTTCATGCGAAAATAGAAAAGTCAGTAAGATTTAAGTTTCTCAACATTTGATCTTATTACACTGTATTAATTGTATTGGGAGTAATAAAACAATTATGTCGACCGACTATTGACATCTGAATTCAAAAGAAAGATATGATGTTTGAAATTTAATTAATTAGCCACATTTGGAATGTGCACACAGTAGCTTGAGAATATTGACTCTTACAATCATTTTATTAGTTAAACCCAAAGTTTTCGTGCATTGATCATTATTTTGTTTCCACTTATGTAAAACTTTGACCCTTATCCAATGATTTAAACTTCAACTGTCGTATTCTTCACAATTTTTTAATTATTATTAAAATTGTTTTTTAGTTAAAAACAATTCAAAAACATCTTATACTTCCGATGACATGATTAACTTTCACAAGGACAAAACATTAGATGTTTGTTGACAAACAAAATAACACTCCATACACAAAAGTGTATATTCTTTTAAATCTTGATAAATTTGTAATATCCATACTTATTGTAATTTCATATTATCGTTTGAATCGATGTTTGGACATTTTCCCATACATATATAATCCTACAAATATGTCTACGGATTAGGTAGGTTTCAATTTGAATCAAATCTAAAGATAATGATCTTAAAGACTATAATTATGACTATAATTAGACCTTGGTACATTATTTGATCCAACTCTCTGTCACTCTCTTTATATAAAGCTTCTCTATTTTTATGATCTCAATTTCATATATTTTTATATATTTATTTATCATATGTTTTTTATGACTTCAAAAATGAGGTTTGACACGTATGCTATTCTACGTTGTCCGTACTAAGAAAGACTGAAAGACTTTTCAACGTGAGGAATTATACACTCAACAGCATCGTCGGCCCATTTGATTAAAAGTATAACCCAATCTTCTTTTGTTTTGGGCCGGCCTCAATGAAGTGGACCTAGTATTTTCCCCAAACTATTTTTCTAATTGTGCTTCATCCATCTGTCCCGTAAAAATACACACTTTTAGAACGATCACAATTGGTAAATTAGGATTGAGATAAAAAAATATAAATCCTTATAGTATTGTTAGAGGAGAATAAGGCTCCATATGCTTAGATAAAAAAATTACTCTAAAATGGACTATTTTTATGGGACATACAATACTGACAAAAATGTCTATTTTTATAAGAATGACGGAGTATTGTTCTAAATTTATGTATTAATTCCACCCAAAATTAGTATTAATAATCCACAGATTATTTACCATACATAAGTAGTGTTATTATATTCAGTATACAAGATAAAAGTTTGGTCAGCCACTTTCAATTTTTTGTTTTTTGTGGTTTTCTCTTTTTTAATTTAATGTTATTATATTTTAAATTAGGATTCACTATCCACTTATTAAGTGGTTATATACATTAGAAGAAGTTCCTCTAACAATTGTTATGGAAAGTAATTTAATGGTTAGTTATATATGCTTGTACAACTTTAAGCCTATTTTATTTGCCTTTTCACAAAAAAATGTACTAATTGAGGAAATTAATTAGAGTAGAATATACTTGACTCAAAATTTCTAACGCAAACTGCATCTCCAATTTCATGTATTACTTATAAGAAAATTTTTGTTGTAGCGTGATATTCGATCATATACCATATACGTATATGAACATAGTAAACGTAGTTTTCCCCCCCTTTTTTTCATTGAAGAAGATCAATAATGGTTCCACGTACATATCTATCTCGGAAACGCAATTTACAGAACATTAATTATTTTGTAGGTATTTTGATTTTTTTTTCAATATTGAATTTGATCTGGATCATGCGAGAAATTAATTAAAAATAAATAAATCTTGTACTTTAGGGATCTTAATCAAATAAAGTAGGGTTTTTAAACATGATAACCAGTTCCACTAACCTAATCCCAAAGCGATTAAGCAAATAATTACATTAAACCTGATGTCACTTGTTAAATGGCCGTCATAAAGGATCTGCATTCAAAAGTTCGTCATAAAGTTTTTCACATGATTAGTCATCCCATGTTTAATCATTATATTTGGTTTTACATGATGATTACTCTCTTAAAAACATAATCTCCTCTCAGTTAAGTGGTTAACTTTTTTCAAATATCAATAAATACGAACAAATTTAACACTAGATTTTGAACAGTTTAATTTATTCACCTGGCTAACTCTCACTTTAATCAATTTAGTAGACAGTTTGACAACATTTTGATGCTTTAAAGTAAAACATCAACATAATTATAGGTTTGTAATTATCTGAACTCATATAATTATATTACTACTTGATATTCCTACTCTTATGTGCCACGTGGCATGTCATTACAAGCTTGGAGGGTGTTAGGTTTCATATATACATCTTCCAAAATAAGTTTTGATATTGTTGCCAATTGCTACTAATCCACTACAGTTAGCTATTATAAATATGTTTCTAATGTATATTATTTATTTTTCAATTAAAAATTTGATGGTCTGCATATATTGTCATGTGATATTTTTACTATTATGATGGATTAGATATACAATCAAATAATATATCTGGCTCGCAAAATTTTTTACTCTGTAACTATTGACTCTATGTAAGATTGTAAGGCCATCCACAACGCTGTCTCTATACCGTCTCTTAACTACTATTTGAGCACTATTTGAGGGCCCCACTGTCCTTTTTTCCTCCATCTCTTAACTAAGAGACGGAACCTGCAACGCTCCGTCTCTTAACCGTCTCTATACCGTCTCTTAATTACTATTCATTCAATTTAATTTATAATTTTTTTTAAAACCCAATTCAATTTAAACAAACACACTTTATTAAAATTAAAACAATATTACAACTTAACATTAAAAAAAACGAAGACATAATTAAAATTCTAAAAAAATAAAAATGACATAATTTAATCTTCTCCGCCAAAGTTTTCCCAAATGTGCTCAATTAGATCCTCTTGGAGTTGGGTGTGGGCGCTAGAGTCGCGTGTCCTTGCCCGAATAGCCAACCGTTCTTGTATAGATGGATGCGCTCCACTTCGCGGCGGACTACTTGCGGTTGAGCTTCCGGGGGATTCGGGGTCGAACCAATTTCCGGCATCGGGTCCTTCGTCTCGGACAATCATGTTGTGCAAGATTATGCACGTATACATGATGTCGACCATGCTCTCCATGAACCACGAACGAGCCGGGGCTTTGATGATGTTGAAGCGCGCTTGGAGAACCCCGAACGCCCTCTCCACATCCTTGCGCGCAGCCTCCTGCTTCTGCGCAAAAAGAGCCTGCTTTGGGTTCGCTGGCCTGCCGCATGACATACTTGGATTTTAGAGGGTGGTTTTGTATGAATGTGATCATATTTCGTCTATTATTAGGCGTGTTTATATCTACTTCTCTATTATGTTGGTATGTTGACCTTTTTGTTAAGAATGTGTAGAAAAAGGTGTAAAATAGGTGGATATGCAGCAGCCTTGGTTTGAGACAATTCTTCTAGAGATTTTGAAGTCCAATCAACACCCACTGCATATCATTCTCTTCGTCTTCGAAAGAGCTTCGCGTGGGTATCTCAAACGCCCTAATCGGAGTTCGGATGAGAGAGATATGGCCGATCTACGAAAGCCGCGCACAGGTAACCCGGCCGGGTTAATTTACAGTGCAAAAATGCAACCCGGCCGGGTTGAGCCAGAATCCAGCAACTGTCCTAAAATGGTGACCCGGCCGGGTTTAATTTCCAGTTCAAAAATACAACCCGGCCGGGTCGGATTGTCTGACGCGTCTGAAAGCTGAAAACGCGATTTTTGAAGGGAAATAAGAGGAGAAGAAGCCTAGGGTTCATTCTATTCCACAGCTACCGCCCCTACACACACAAATACCCTCAAGAACACTTTGGAGAGAGAGATTTGAAGATTGAAGAGTCCACATCGAAAGATTGAAGCTTCACTCCATAGATCGATCTTACAGGAGTATTTAGTATCTTTATTTTATGTTTTTGATGGATTACTTTGTGTTGAACATGGCTTCCTTTATGAACATGAGTAGCTAAACTTTTCTTATAGAATTCTTGGTGATGATGCACTAATTTCATAGTTTTTATCCGATTGATTTTGTTCTTGCCTTGCTCTTGTAGTTATTTGATTGTTCTTGAGTTTATTCCTTTCAATTGCTTGATCACCACTTGATTGTGTAGGATTAATTAGATTAATCGGGAGATGAAATAATTGACTTGGAAAAATGGATAATTCACACCTTAATTCAATAGAACTCGGGAGAGTTGAGGTTTTGAGTGAGGTCTTTGATCTTATGTGCTTTTAGGAGTTAGGGGTTTAAGGGTTAGAAGGGGACTTCAATCCTATCACCTAATCTACAGGTTTCTCACCTCGGGAGGGGGTTTAATCTATAATTGTGATCGACTTAATAGCTCTGGAGACCGTAATTCAAGGAAGTCGATTGTGTTTTTGGATCCTAAAATTCTACATTCTTAAGCCTGCTTTGTATTATTTCTTTTTATGTTTTCCATTTTTTTTGTTTATTTCTTTCAGTCTAGTTTAATTAATCAACCCAAAAATCTCTGTGTCTCTAAATAGTATATGACGCTTAGTATATGATAGTCTGTTGCAATCTTATTCCTTGTGTTCGATATCCGGTACTGACCTTTAGCTATACTAGATCTACCCTGTACACTTGCGGGTATCACTTGTGTTAAAATAAGTTGAGTCAAGTTTTTGGCGGCGTTGCCGGGGACAATTGTGTGTCATTATAGCTTAATATCGTGATAATAATTGAGATTACTAATCTAGATTTTACTTGCTTTATTTTTAATTTTTATTTTTGAGTTCTCTAATAGATGTGTTTCCTTGCTCAGGGTGTATGCACACGCGTTCTAAAGGTCCACCTCTAGAGCCTATCGATCTCGAGATCGAAGCATCCAACAGAAGGAGGAACGCGCAGAGAAGGTTAAACCAAAGGATTCGGGTTTCTTCACCCGCTCACAGGTGTCCACCCTCTCCTATCCAGAGAACTCCATCACCCAGTCCATCTCCACCTCCATCACCTATCCAGTACGAGCCTCATTCTCCAATTCTAATGGATAACAGGGAGGAGAACAACAATGAGGATCCTGTCATCCGCCAACTCCATCTACAGCTGGTTGCCATGCAGAGGCAATTGGATGAACAGAATGTGAGGCCAGTGCCCGTGCAAAATCAATTTGCCTACAGACAGGTTGCTAATCCACCAGTCAACAATGCGGGGATAGCGGCCAACAGCTTCGAATTGAGACCGGGGTTGATAGACAGAGCAGAAGCAAACGCATTTGGTGGGACAGGTTCAGAAGATGCCAACAAGCACCTCACCAAGTTCATACAGATCAGCAACACAGTGAAGGCGAATGGGGTCACAGATGAGCAAGTCCGCTTCCGATTATTCCCATTCTCTTTGAAAGATGAGGCAAGGGACTGGTATGACAGCATGGGTCCTAACTCTGTGCCTACATGGGATGCAATGGTGGAGCTGTTCTTGGAGAAATATTATCCACCTAGCGAGGCACTCAAACGCCAAGCTGAGGTCATTCAATACAAGATGCACCCTCAGGAGAATATCATGGAGGCTTGGAAAAGGTTCAAGCAGCTGATGAGAAGATGCCCCAATCACGGGCTAACTCCGGGACAACAGATCTTAACCTTCTACAGGGGAGGCACGCTGGAAGCAATGCGTGAACTGAACATGAGCGCCGGAGGATCTCTCTTGAAATTGGGGGAAGCTGAAGCACTTGAAGTGATCGAGAGGGTAGCTTCAAATGATGATGGATGGAGAAACGACAGAGGAAAATCATATAGGGTGGCATCCACCTCCGATAATGATAGGATTGATGCAATATCCAAGTAGCTGAAATTTCTAACTGACAAGCTTGGGTATATGGGAACAAGTCAGTTTGGGACTGAGATGCAACAAGGAGTCGAAGATGTAAACTACGTTCATCAAGGTGGCAACAACAGAAATTTCAACAATTACCACCCCAACCAAGGAGGAGGCAATTACAATCACTATGGGAACAAGGTGCATCCCAACTTGTCATACGGGAACCCAAATAATGCCCTGCAACCACCACCCGGATTCCAGGTATCAAATGGCCAAATCATAGAACCGAGGAAGGATGAGCTGAAAGATGTGTTAATGGCCTTTATGAAGCAAACGGGAAAGTGCATGAAGGACTCCAACAAACGGCTAGTGCAGGTTGAAGCTAATGTGAATGACCTTAATATTCACATGAAGAGCATCGATAACCAGATGAGCCAGATTTCACAGGCAGTGGGTATTCAGCATCAACCGGGCCAATTTCCGTCACAAACAATTGTCAATCCTAAAGACTGTAAGGATTGCAAAGCCATTAATCTTAGGAGTGGAAAGAGCTATGATGGCCCAACCTTGCCTGCAGAGAAGGAGAAAATCTCTCAAGAAGAGGTGGTGGAAGAAGAAGAACCAGTGGAAGAGGTGCCGCCTCCCAAGGCAAGCATCGTGATACCTGCACCCCCTGCTGAGGTTAAGATCCCATTTCCACAGCGCGTGCAGAAGAAGAAACTAGATGATCACTTCTCTAGGTTTCTTGACATAATTAGAAAAGTGCACATCAACATCCCGTTGGTAGAGGCGTTACAACAAATGCCTACATATGCAAAGTTTCTAAAAGATGTGCTCTCCAAGAAAAAGAAATGGACTGACTATGAGACGGTGAACATATCTGAAAATTGTAGTGCCATAATTCAGAAAAAGCTACCGGCCAAGCTTAAAGATCCTGGGAGTTTCAACATCTCATGCGTTATTGGAAATGACAGACAGACAAAGGCACTTTGTGATCTGGGGGCGAGCATAAATTTGATGCCATTATCATTTTTCAGAAAGATGAAGATCGGCACTCTCAAGCCGACAACAATAACACTACAGATGGCAGATAGGACCGTCACCTATCCTAAAGGAATTGTTGAGGACGTTCTTGTGAGGGTACATGACTTCATTTTTCCCGTCGATTTTGTAGTATTGGATATGGAAGAAGACGTGAATATACCGCTTATCCTGGGGCGCCCATTCCTTGCAACGGGAAAAGCATTGATAGATGTGGCAAAGGGAGAGCTCACTCTTCATATGGGTAACAAACGTCACATCCTATCTATCTACAATGCTATGAAGAGTCGTGAGGAAGAAGAACTTGTTATGAAGAAAGAGTGCAAAGCTGTGCACGTTGTAGAGGTCCAAAAGGCACAAGAAATTGAGTCCACATTTGGGGATTTTTCTTTACCGCAATGGATGTTTGGTTCATGTGGTGGATCAACTTCTAAAGAAGAGACTACATCAAATCCTAAAGTGAAGGTGAAGAAAACAAAAGCTGAAAATTTATCCAAAGTGGAAACTGAAATTTCTGATGGAGCTCTGAAAAATACTTGGTGGAAGAAGAGATTGGCTATATCATATGCTTCCAAGATTGACAGAAAATCCAACGCCACCATTTATGGCGTGACATGATGCAGCTCATGGACGACGTCGAGCCAACGACGATAACCAAAGGCACTGTAGGGGAGGTAACCCCTAGTAGGTATCTTTAAATTCTTTTGTTTCAGTTTGTTTTTGGTGTGTTTTATGTTGCTTGCATACCATGTTAGTCTCCCTTCTCCACCAACTTTTCAAACTTATTCTTTGCATAGCTTTGAATAAGTTTGGGGGGATGATATGGTGGATAGGGACACTAACGAGGTACTTATCTTTTTGCTTTAGATTGATTAGTTGTGTTTTGTTGTTTTTATTTTGTTTTAGGATAGAATTGCTTTGTTTAAGAAATTCATGAAGTTTTGTGTTGTTTGGTTGTGATTGATTGCAAATTTTGGGCTTGAATTAAAAAAAAAAAATTGGTATAATTGGGGTGAAGACTAGTCTTCTATGATAAAAGAACCATCCATTTTGAGCTATCACTTGACCATTGACTTGAGAGTTTGAGTAATTGGGTGCATAAGTAACGAATTGCTTGTTTGCCTTGATTCATGCTATTTACCCAAGTGAGATTTTTGAGCCTTCAATTCTTTCATGTGTGTTTTATCATCAATTGTGCATGTGTTTCTAGAACTTGCTCCTTGTCTTCTTGAGTCTACAAAGTGACCTTAAATATAGGGGAAGATGTTAGGCCATCGTTGTTAGCCTCATTTTTACCTAAACACTAACCTTAGTATATAACACCCTTGTTAGCCAAGTTTGAGCCTTAAGCCTTTTCTTTTGTCAAGCTAATCAAGTGGATTGGGAATCCTAGACTCTAAATTTGTTGAGATTTGAAAAAGAAGAGTTGGGAAAGTATAATTGAAAAAGGTTGGTTGAGTTTGTACTTAGAAAAAAAAGTGAATGAAAAAGAAAAAAAAAGAAGAAAAAAAAGGAAAAAGAAGAAAGAAAAAAAAATTGTATATAGAGAATAATTTGAGGTCTTTGGAAGTTGGAAAAAAAATTAGACAAAGTCTAGTTATTATCTAGAAGTGTTTTGAGAATGGTTGAAGTTAAAAGTTGATTGTTGTGATTTCTTGGGATTTTACGTTTTGGGAATTTCAGTCACTTTAGCCAAATATTTCCTCACCTTACCAAAGAGCCTACATTATAACCTAAATAAAAGACCTTTCGGACTCTTGATTTATTGTCACACGAGGTAGAGGAGAGGTCAGACATTGAGCAAGCTTATGGTAAACAATGCATTTTTGCTTGATTTGAGTGACTACTTGATACGTTATACACTTTTTAGTGAGGTGAATATACACACATATATACATCCCGAGTGAAGTACGAATCCAAGGTGATATACGAGTTAGTAGCAAAAGTGCATTCGACAGCTTAACTTGATGGAATTTGTATTGTGATATGCTCATTTATTCCATATTCTTTGAGACGATGATGATGTCTAAAACCCCTTTAAATCCAAGTCTTCTTTTAATTCTTTTTCTTCATTGCTCGAGGACTAGCAATTATGTAAGTTTGGGGGAGTTGACATACTTGGATTTTAGAGGGTGGTTTTGTATGAATGTGATCATATTTCGTCTATTATTAGGCGTGTTTATATCTACTTCTCTATTATGTTGGTATGTTGACCTTTTTGTTAAGAATGTGTAGAAAAATGTGTAAAATAGGTGGATATGCAGCAGCCTTGGTTTGAGCCCATTCTGGAAGTGATTTTGAAGTCCAATCAGTGCCTACTAGATACCAGTCTCCTCGTCTTCGAAAGACCTTCGCGTGGATACCTTAAACATCTAAATCGGAGTTCTGTGGAGAAAGTTGTGGACATTTTACAAACATCGCGCAGTGCAGTCAAAATCTGGCAGAAATTAGGCGGAAATTCACGGAAGAAAAGAAATTATTATATTGTGAAGCCAAATCTCTCCTATTTCTTGTAGGGCACGAAATTTATGAAAAATAAACCTTTTCCAGCCTATAAATACCTCTGAACCTAATTTATAATCTTCATCTCAGAGCCTCCAATCCTTTTCCATCTCTACACCTCTTTCCATTCCATAATCCACACATAATTCATCCATCTTCCATTGGAGCGGAGCTTTGCAGATCCAGGCAAGAGAAGACTGAAGATTGAAGATTCAACCTTGGGTTTTATCAATTTCTTTCATGTCTCGTACTTTAATTGTAGTTTTTACTTGTCTATGAGTAGAACATCTTTTGTAGAATTTTTGGTATAGATATTCGATTGATTTTCCTTGTGAGCTCTTGTAGTTATTTGATTTATCTGGTGTTTTCTATGTTCAATTGATTAGCTACCTCTTGAATACATGTTAGAGTTGATTAGAGTACTCGGGAGACGAAATAATTGACTTGGTAAAAGGGATAATTCACACCTTATTTCAATAGAACTCGGGAGAGTTGAGGTTTTGAGTGAGGTCTTTGATCTTATATGCTTTTAGGAGTTAGGGGTTTAAGGGTTAGAAGGGGACTTCAATCCTATCACCTAATCTACAGGTTTCTCACCTCGGGAGGGGGTTTAATCTATAATTGTGATCGACTTAATAGCTCTGGAGACCGTAATTCAAGGAAGTCGGTTGTGTTTTTGGATCCTAAAATTCTACATTCTTAAGCATGCTTTGTATTATTTCTTTTTATGTTTTCCATTTTTTTGTTTATTTCTTTCAATCTAGTTTAATTAATCAACCAAAAAATCACGTGTCTCTGGATAGTATATGACGCTTAGTATATGGTAGTCAGTTGCAATCTTATTCCCTGTGTTCGATATCCGGTACTGACCTTTAGCTATACTAGATCTACCCTGTATGCTTGCAGGTATTTTTAGTGCTAATAAATAGTGCATCACCGCACGTCTTCACGAAGGTCGGCCACTTCGGGTAGACGCCGTCGGCGAGATAGTACCCCATTTTATACCGCCGGTTGTTGGCGACGAAGTTGATGGCCGGCGCTTTACCATCCAAAACTTCGGTAAAGAGGTCGGACTGTTGGAGCACGTTTACGTCGTTGTTCGAGCCAGGGACCCCGAAGTACGCGTGCCAGATCCAAAGTCGGTAGTCGGCAACGGCCTCGAGTACAACGGTTGGGTGGGTGCCTTTGTGGCCGCTCGTGTAGGAACCCCTCCAAGCCACCGGGCAATTCTTCCATTGCCAGTGCATGCAATCGACACTGCCAAGCATCCCGGGGAATCCGTGCACTTGTTCGTGCAGGTTGAGGAGGAACTGACAATCCTCCGTGGTTGGCCTCCGGAGAAATTCGTCACTGAAGGCTGCCCGGACGCCTCTGCAGAAGTTGAGCAAGCACAAGCGCCCAGTGCTGTCTCCGATGTGCAGGTATTCGTCGAATATGTCGGCCGTTTGTCCAGTCGCAAGCTGCCGGATGGCTGCAGTACATTTCTGCAGCGTCGTGTGGCTGGGACAACCGACCGCGTCGAACCCTTCTCGGAAGAACTCCTCCCTGGCCGCCAAAGTATTCGCTATGTGGAGAAATAGCGGTTTCCGCATGCGGAAACGGCGACGGAAATAGGTATCTCCCCAAATCGGGTTATCGCAGAAGTAGTCGCGTACTAACCGTGCGGCGGCTTCCTCCCGGTTCCGATTGATGTACTTCCGGGAGCGTCGTGGGGGTGGTGCGGCTTCCTCCGCCTCTCATCGTCGATCTTCTTCGAGTGATTGTTCCATTAATTGGCGCATTTGCTCAAAAGGATCCATTTGTTTGAGTTGATTGAAGATGAAAATTGGAGTGATAGAGAGGATTTGAGAGGAATAGATGTGTGTTTGTGTTTGAAATGAGTATGGAATAGAATTATTTATAGAGTAAAAAAATTAAAAATTTAAAAAATGAAAATAAATATTTAACGGTAATATTACCGTTTGAAAAAAATTTTTTTATTAAAAATCGATTTTTTTTTAAAAAATGAATTATTGCGTCATCAGTGACGACGCCCACTCGCGGGCCAGCGAGTGGGCGTCACGCACGCATGGGGACGTGCCACGTGTCCCTGGCGCGTGGCGAGACATCTCGTCTCGTGTCTCGCCGAGACGAGCTACGCGACGAGACGGGCGCGAGCTGGAGACGAGATGGGCGCTGCAATGCGTCTCGCGGGGGTCTCGTCTCTCCGAGACGAGACGCGAGCCCGGCGCGAGACGCGTTGTGGATGGTCTAAGGTCTCCTACAAAATTCTGTGTGAAAATTCTTAATTATTTATATCCAAACTTAATTAGACTATTGTACTTTCATATATTTTCGCTGACACGTGTTGATCATCCGTAAGTATCATACATCATTCAATAGAGGATTGAACTTGCTCGTAATGAATGTTCTTGGGTTAGTGAAGTTCGAACCACTAATTAATTTCGAAAAGATAAAAAATGAGAAATTATAGATTTGAAGTTTCCTTTTCTAATTTGTTGCGCTTAATGTGGCAGTTGTAATTAATGTGTTGGGCTATTAAAATTATAATTGAAAACGAAGGTTAGCACTATTAGAAACCGAAAAATTAGATTTACCAATAATATTTTGGGGCTTTTATATTATAAATCAAATATGTTCATGAATTAGTTAAGCACGTGTGTTATATTGGGTATATATTGCTTGAACTTTCTAATCGAAGAATATTACCACGATCTGAACAACTATGCTTAAACCATCATTTGCATGTAAGACAATTATACAAATAAATATAATGTTCACATGTTTTTTTTCTCATAGTCTAAATATAGCGTATAAAGATATTTACTCATAGTAAATACTCCTTTTGTCCCACTTTAGAGTCTCAATCACTTTTGCACACCCATTTTATAAAAAAATAATAAATAATTAAAGGGAAGAAATTGTAAAGTAAGAGAAAAAATAATATTGAGAATAAAACGCGTGCACAAAAGTGACCAAGACTCCTAAAGTGGGACGGATGGAGTAGATTGTAACTTTGACTAAAATAGATCATTTTGGTCAAATATGGATTTAAATTGGACCAACTAATTATATGAATTTGATTGATTTATTTGCTAAAATTTAATGTGAACACTCCTGTTTTAGTTTTTATCGATTGATGATAATACTTATTAATTATATGTGGAACAAATTTAAATTATTAATAAACGCTCATTTTTTAAATCATTTATCGATCTACTTAAATGGGTCTGGTTTTACTCAAGATATACTAAAATATCGCTTCGATAAAAGTGCATCTGAGGTTATTGAGAGAACACACGTAAATTATTATATGAACCAAACTTTGAGCTTAACTATTCCTTATGAAATGATTTAGTTTTAAAATAGGAGTACTATATTATTAGTCCGATACAACTATATAATATATAGTCGTTACTAGGTATTACAAGACCATCTCAAATTGTATCCTAAAACTCAAAATAAAGTAGTAGTACTGCTTAAGTAAAATAGCTCAAATGGTACATCCCATTTAGAGTTTTTGACAAATACTATATAAGCTCAAATGGTACAGGAAAAAATCATTAAAACGCAATAGAAATGATATACTACTAAAAAATAAGCATAAAATGATTGTGGTCGTGTGTTGTTAGTTCAGAAAATGGAGCAGAATGCATGGTTATAGTATTATACTTGGATTAAAAATGAATACTTTCATTTCATATAATGAAATACTAAGATGTTTGGGGTGGGGTCCAGGAGGAAGAGACAAGAGTGATGATGATTGAATTAGGGGACCCAAGTCACGACTTTAGCACAACCACTTTTTGCGGGAAGCCACTTATTATTGAACCCTACCCAACACGTGTTTGAGTGCCACTTGTAGAAACCCTTCCACACAAATCTTCACTTAGGATTTCTTATTAATGGATAATATAGTGTTATATGTTGATCATATTTTGGCCATTACAATATTAAATTATAACATTTTCTTAATATTATATTTGGTGATGGTCAAGAAAGAATTGTTAAGTTAAAAATAAGAATAGAAAAAAGAACAGAAAACATATTGTATTATTTTAACATCGTCGTTTGAAAAAATACTAAAAGTCGTCGTTTTGTACAGAAATGAGACAATTGAAAAAAATGAAACTTTGAGATTTAATATTTATTTTCAATTTTTATAGGACTGACTAGAATTTTACAATATTACGTTATTTAAAGACTTATTTTTTTATATAAAACGTTAATTATCCATTTTAACATAATATACTGAACTTGTAATTACAATGTGATTTTTCCAATTTAATTACAGATCAAACATGATTATAGGTGAAATTTGAACTATAACTTTTTACAATTGCAAGCTCCTAGATTACTGAAAAAATATAGCATGTGAGGTTTTGAATTGTACATGTTGGATACTATACAAAATTAATTGTAATAACAAAAATCGAAATGTTTTGTTTTAGTCGCAATGTTTGAAAGTCAAATTATATTCGCAAATTCGATGAAAGATGACATGTATTAAATCTGAAAATTAATAATGTTATGATACATATTCAAATTACATTATACTCTATCAATATTGCATGAAAGATCACTCTTAAAGTTGGAATATTTCCTTCCAAATTGTTAACGCATAACCATGAACCTTAGACGCTGGCTAGACGAAGAACGTAACAACATAATTTATTTGAAAAGTGTCGTTAATTAAATAGCAAAACATAATTGATTACAAGTAATCAACCTACTTAGGATTCTCTTAAAAAGAGTTAGCCTGCCCTTCGCAATGAATAAATCATATATTTTACGAAGAGAAGCTATTAGTTAACATATGGAGTACTAATATTATGATGGAAAATATCCGTATATATACTCCAACAATTTCCATATAAGGAGGCAGTTAAAAATAACTTAAATTTAACGTATATAATGAAGTATGCGCAATGTAGATGATGAATGATGTATAAAGTAAATTTATTTGGTGTTAATATATGAAGTAGTGTACTTTTTGGTCAATTATACTCCCTTTTAATGCTTTTGGATGATTATATATGCAATGACCTGCGATATTAGGCAGAATTTCAGCTTTCCATAATCAGCTAATCCAATGGATAGGATTTGATCCTAGTTATGCATTGAGGGTGTAGTTCCCTAATGCAACTCTGTACATATACATATATGAAAATGTGGGTTATATACATTATGTCGAACTAATTTCAAGTCAGAGACCAAATCTCAGCCATCCATTTTTCTAATCTAGTAGATAAAATAAATCAAGCAAATCTTAATTTTATATATACGGAGTTTATTTTTGATTATTTTATACGGAGTTTACTTTTAGAGCGTTATAGTTTACTCTAGAGATAATGAACTAAAACGATCTTAAAATGAAGTATGTGTTCTCTAATAATGAACTTTGTGTTAGTTTGACGGTTCAGCAGTATAAATTAGTTATGTGTATATACTGCAACCAATTCCAAATAGTTATAAACTTAGATACACTCAATGCACATTTATAGCGCGCGCAGACACATACACTAAATACACATATATATGAGTGTGTGCGTAGTGTATGAATTGTGTGTGTAAAATATTTTCTTCAAATTTAATTTTACTATCAATTACTTCAGGTTTACTAAACATAGAATTATAATATTTTGCTTTTACTAAGCTGCTACTTAGAAGCGAGAAGACCATTGATTTCTTATTTATTTTTGGGAGAAGGATCGAGTCTGTGATCAATAATTGAGACGTACGTAGTTGTCTCCCCCAGAATTAAAGTGAAAAATATCAGTGTGACCATTGTCTGGTAATATCACTATATTTACATAACCTCACCTTCTCCTTAAGCTCATCAGTTTCCCTTCCTCCTTCTAGAGAGAGAAGATAGAAAGAGAGAGAGAGAGGCAGACTGACAACATAGATTCAATCCTTCTGTTCCCACCGTGGACAGTTTTGACATGTGAGTTTTATCCTCCTTTAATTCTCTTTCAACACATCCTTTCTCGGATCCCTATTTTCTTCTATTCCCCTTTCATTCTCCATCTTGTCCTTTTCTTTTTCAATTTAGCTTATAATCATATATATATATATATATATGTATGCAATCTGACTGCATTGTATTTGTTCAGGTCTCACCGGCTTATTTAGATTTCTGGTTCCGCCACTGGTTGGTTGAATGATTCCAATTTCAGTGAAAAATTAATCACAAGAAATGTACTACCAAAGCAGCACAGAAATCGAAGGCGATGGGCTTCACACACTTTATCTGATGAACCCTAATTACATAGACACCCAATCCCAATCCAACATGCTCTTCTCCAACATCTCCGTCCCTCACTCACAAACGCCGCGAGGCCTGTCGCTCAGCCTCGCGCCTCATCACAAACAACAAACCGGGGGTGATCGTGATTTCGGGGCGGGGAATAATTCGTCGATCACGGGCTCCAAATACCTAAAGGCTGCTCAGGAGCTTCTAGATGAAGTGGTCAGCGTCGGAAACCACCGCACCGATAAGGGGAAAATGATCAAAGGCGGCGGCGCGAGTAAGGAAGCTGCGTCTGCGGACAAAGGCAACGGCGCCGCCGATCTCACTACTGCTCAGAGACAGGAGATTCAGATGAAGAAAGCTAAATTGCATAGCATGTTGGACGAGGTATGATTTTTCATGTTTTCAGTTACTGTTAAAAAATTGTATATTCCACAAATTAAGTCAAAATACTAGAGATTTGAAGCAGCTTCAATATTTTCTGCAAAAGCCTAAGAAATGTCATCTTTTGCACAGGGTGTGTGGCTCACAGTTATCCATAGTGCGCGAGTCCACCTCACTTCACATTTTGTATATGACAAATCGTCAAATAAATCACGAAAGATGATCTTTCCTATTATTTTCAATTTCTGTAAAATAATTTAGTACTAAGTTTGAAATTTTTACAATTATTTATCCTTCACTGTTTCCGATGAATTCCGTATCTATGTGGTAACGGTTCAAAACACGTAAGTAAAACGGTGGGTAAATGAAGTTCAAAACGACGTTTTGTTAACGTATCTTAAACTAGTTGTCCTATATCTGCGTAATTTGTTGGAAAAGGGAAGGATGAAATAATTGTGACCATCTTTTATTCATACTAAAATTAGACTATCTTTCGTGATTTAATTGATAAATTTTCCCATTATAATATCACCAATGAAAATTTGAGATAATTTACATTAGTTCCAACGTTTATTACTTTTCTTAAATACGCATTTAGCGTTGAAAATGTTGCTATGGAAATTTAGGGTTAGGCTTTCAAATACCCTCCCGCGTACGTGTGTTGATATTTAGGGCGAATTATCGACATCAAACATTTTTTTTGGTATTAACATGTTAGGATTTAAAAATTGTGAGATTAATTTTTTTCCAAAAATGTACTAATAATCGTCGAGATATTTAATGCTAGAGTATATATTTTGAAAAAAATTAGAAAAGTATTGACGCACATATAACTAACCAAACTCGTAGGCTTCGATTGATGATGAATAGGCCCAATTACAATTAAAAGCGATGGTGGGATGATGGTCCCCTTATAACAATTTATTGCTTTGTCTCTCCAAACACAAGGAGACAATCTTTTCCCAAAACTAACTACCTAACCAAAAATGTGAAAATCAAATTTACTGCAGGCGGAGCAAAGATGCAGACAGTATGACCACCAAATGCACACCATGATAGCTGCGTTCGAGCAGGCGGCTGGCCCGGGGTCAGCGCGATCGTACACGCACCTCGCATTGAAGACGATCTTGAAGCAATTCCGGTGCCTGAAATCAACGATTTCTGCAGAGATGAAGAGCTTAGGCGAGGAGGGAGGCTCGGAGCTGTCGAGGCTGAGGTTCGTGGATCGGCAGCAGGCAGGGCATGCGTGGAGGTCGCAAAGAGGTCTACCTGAGAGAGCGGTGTCGCAGCTTCGAGCTTGGCTGTTTCAACACTTTCTTCATCCGTAATTAATTGCTTGCTTTAATTGATTTTGAGTTTGATTAATAGTTATAGTGTTAATTAATGTTGGTGTTGTGTGAATATTGTAGGTACCCTAAAAACTCAGATAAGCAAATTCTAGCAAAGCAAACAGGGCTTACCAGGAGTCAGGTATGTTAATATAACCAAGTTTTTTTTTTGTTATGTAAACAAGAAATTTAAGTAAGATAATGGAGCGATTAGGGATTAATTATGTCGTCGACCTATATGTATTGTTAATTAAATATATAATTCTATGTGAGGATAATTGCATGCATATGAATTGTACAACAAGTAGGACGTACATACATCCAGCTTATTAAATTCGTTGAAAGAATGTGGCAAATTGTACTCTTAGTCTAATGGAGTACTAACCTTTAATTAGGTGAAATGTTTTTTCACCAACTTTGCTACTGCTTAAAAAAAGTAAGGATACAAGTGTGAGGCTTTGAGAGGTAGGCTTCTGGCAGGCTGTGAGTTAGGCCCTCCCCCTTAGCGGGTTACTGCGTACCTTGATTTAACACCCCTTACAATAGTGTCAGATCGGGATGTGGGGGGCCCTTAGGGTTGAGGTTTATGAAAAAAGTAAGGGCACAAATTGCGTATTAAATTTTGGGAATCACTTACTATCATTTTAATATTTGAACGTTTCAGTAATTGCACCTTATAATAGTCCATCATTTTAGTATTTGAACTTCACCATAATTGCACCTTAAAATAAATTACGAGAATAGTAAAAATTAATTATAGTGGTAATGAATTGTTTTGGGTCCTTGGATAATTACCTTTTCTCTATATATTACTAGTTGATATGAAATACTAGAATTAGGTTGGTTAATATGTATTTAATGGTGCAGGTGTCTAATTGGTTCATAAACGCTCGAGTTCGTGTATGGAAACCCATGGTTGAGGAGATGTACCTCCAAGAAACCAACGCCGGAGTCACGCCGGAGTTATCATCTCTTCCTGCCAACTCTGTACCAATGGCTGCTGCTGCTGAAAACACCAACACCTACGGGATTGAGATCGAACAGCAGCAGCAGCAGCAGGGGAACATTAACGGTTTCTCTCTCTCCCTTGGCCACACCTTGCAAGTCGACGAGGCTGCTGCTTATGAGATGGTGGATTTCCACAACAGGAAGCCCTTTCCGCCACACCTCTTGCCCGATTTCGTCGCCTGAACTGAACTGCACAACACATGCATCTCATTTTTCATAACTATATACATACATCTTCAGTTGTACAACACTCCCTACACCATATATTGTAGATATATAAAAAAAAACCAGTTGTTTGTCTATATACTTGATTACAAATTAGAATAGGCCATATATATGTAATTTCTTGTGTTGAATAAACAAATTAAACAATACATTCTCCAAAAATAAAATACTATTCTTATCACCTGATCAATGTATATAACTATGTATATGGTTGAATGTGGTTATTCATATCATTAGCGTGGATCTTCTAAATTTTTTGATGTTATGCTATGAAATTCAATGATGCATCCACACGCATGGAGGAATTGTGGTGTCATGGATTTTTAATTTTTCCTTTTTTTAAGATACAATATTATAGATTAAAAATGATTTGGTGATTCTATTTTATACAGATATTCTACCACGATCTGTCAGATACAACCTTTTATTTTGTAGCTATCTTCTACAGTAGAATGTCTTTGTTTTTCAGGAGTATGAGATACTCAAAATAAGTTTAGTTTATCAAAATTAGTAAAAATAAGAGATGATATTTAATGATGTATATTTTACAATGATAATATAATAGTATTTAATAGCGGATATGTAGAGTATATACATGTAAAAATTTGAAAACCAGCAAAAAAGTATACATAGTACTTAGTACTCCTATTTAACTATTAAATGAACGTCCAATTTACATGGTTTCCTTGTTTTCATTTGTTATTTACACGATTTGATTGAGACTTGAGGTATGCATGCTTATAATAATTTCAAATTACTACAAAACAAATATTATTTATTACTATTTGGAATACAATATTAATAATTATAATTAATCAACCTACCTAATTAATAAAATTTTTTTTGCAGCCCAGGTTTAGCAGAGAAAATAGCCCACCAAGAGAATGGGCCGCAGCCCAGCTAGAAATAGAATGAGTTAGGAAGGCCCTTTCTCAGCTCTTATTAAAGAGGGAATGGCCCATAGGGCATGAGTTATCTATATTAGAAATGAGTCACTCACCCCTTAAAAGGGGTCATAATAGGGAGGATTATCCACACTTATATAGATTAGATGGGATCTTCACCAAGTCGATGTGGGACAGAATTTTTAGAGAATTTAACACGCCCCCTCACGTGTGGGCCGGAAAGGAAATCGGTCTTCCATCACGTGAGTAGGCAATGCAAGAGATAAGAGAACCATCATCGATGTGGGCCGGAAAGGACATCGGTCTTCCACTCGTGAGGTAGATAAGAGATAAAGAGAAAACCATCATCGACTTGGACCCGCTCTGATGCCATATTAGATGTGGGACACTCACCCCTTAAAAGGCCTCATAAGGGGAGGGGGATCTTCACCAAGTCGATGCGGGACATAATTTTAGAGAATTTAACAATCTAGATAGGAGAAGAGAAATATTTAGATATTATTTCTGATTTAACTAAACAAATCTCTTTTTTTTTGTTTGACCACAGGTATACCGAACCAGTCTATGGCGGAATCCGACTAATCCTACTTGACCGGGTTTACTGATTAACACCGAAAGTCTCCCAGCGAGTTGTGATGTTTGATCCCGTAATCTATGTTGTTCGACTCTCTCAGAAAAAAAAAGATTATAATTATCTATGTGACGTGATTACAAGATCCCGTACAATTCAAGAATATGGACATCTTCAGTGGGATGAAGGGAATATGAAATATGGCGCGTAGACAAGTCTGATTTAACATTGACTTATACTCCCTTCGTCCGCCATTAGGAATAACATTTCTTGGCAGCACGAGTAAGAAAAATGAATGGAAAAAATTATGAAATATGAGTCTCACTTGTATATTTTAGTTTTAAATAACGTGAATAAGATGAGTTAGTTGAATATAAAACTCTATTAACATTTATAATAAAATTGAACAGTACTTATTTACGAACTTAGGGAGTATCGATCATAGGAAATTAGCACCATTCATAATATTTGTAATTTCTATATTACTTTTAAAATTTATAGAAAATACTCAGTTTATTATTTATGAGACCAATTTTTTATCTTATGAATTTATTATTGTAGAAATAGAAGAAAAGAAAAGGAAGGGATCGCGGAGGCGCAGTCTGTAATAAAACAAAAAAAGAAAAGGTTAGAGAGACGGCGATGGAGTGCACGACGCCCAACTGGACTGAGAAGGTGGAAGACCTCGTCCACGCCGGAGAAGTAGACCAAGCTATCACCTTCCTTGAATCCACAGTCTCCAATCTTGAACACCTATTCAAAACTCATCAATTTGGCCGAGTGTCCTCGCCCTCTTCCGTACCCCATCAGTTGGCCACTGCTCTTCAAGACCTCTCCAAACTTTATTCCGCCCAAGGCTTCTCTCTCAGAGCTGATCAAACACTCTCCCGCGCCCTCCAAATCAAACACGCCAAAGGGTATCTCCAATTTCTATCAATTTCAAGAAATTCTTCTACTTTACTGTATTTGATTTGCCTTAAAGATTGAGTTTTCATGTTTCTTTATCATGCCAATCCAGAACCTTGCTGAATTGTATTCAAGAATGCGTATATTTTGGGGTTAATTTATTCGAAAATTGAGGTGTGAGTAAGAAAGTAGATGATGGATTGTGTTTCTGTATTAGGAGAAATGAGATGGGAATAAAGGCTTAATAGGGAATCATACGTTGATAGAGGAGAACGTCTGTTAGTTCAACTGATTTTTGGTTGTTTTGGATTGGTTTGGTTTTCAGGGGTTCACGGGATGAAGTTACCTCTGATGATATTGCAGGACATGGTTTGTCTCTTTCAACTGTTGTGGCGTTGTCTTCTCTATTTATATGTCATTATATGGGGATGTTCCTTTTTTTTTGCCTTTGTCTGCTTAGGTAGCATTGATTGGTATTTGAAGTGTTTTTTCATATTGTTGCCTTGCCTAATTCGGGAGAACTGATTGTTCTTTACTTTTGTTGCAAAGGTTGTGCTGAGAGTTCTTCTTCACACTTGAAAAGTGATGGCATCCCAAAGGAGGATGATGCTGAAGACGGTAACAACTGATCATATTGCATTTTCTGATGATAAATTGAGATCCTGTTGAAATGATGCCATAGACAAATTTTCTTGCCCCTCTAACCTTAAAATTTCTTTTTTTGGCCTTTCTTAGAAATTATGCTAGCAATGTGCTAATATCCTGGTTAATATGTTAGTCCATTGACACTGTTTATGTTCTGAATTGTGTTGTGCAATGCATTGGATGTGGTAAAATATTCGTATTCAGCTCAATAGCAGGCTAGTGTAATGTTGGGGAAGTTATGTTCTATTAAATCTGTTATACAGTTTAACATGCCAATTTTGTACTTATTTGACAATTTTACTTTGGTTTATGCTTGCTCAAAGCCTCAAATTGTTCAAATGTGTCGAAAAATGTGAAGCTAGTTAAGATTCCTGTTTAGTTTGGTTTCATCTCATTAAGTTTTACTTGCAATAGTCAAGCAAGGTCAATAAGTGTAAATGAAACTTGAACGAAACCTTCATGGCTCAACTTGATTATTTATGTTGCATCCCTATAAGTATATAACGCTTGAGCTCATCTGTGTGGTATATGGCACAACTATGTGTCTTGAGCTTACATTTTTCAAGATTCAGGATACTTGGATAGGACTAAATGGAACCAAAATTAGGATGCAGATACATGAATACTCTATGCATAGACTGACACATATACAAGATTCTTGCTATATGCGGCCGCAAAATTATGTCGCATAACATAAGACTTAAGAGCTTAAGAGAAATAGCATTTGACATCATAGCAGTATACATAATAGTATTATACCATATTCTTTGTCACCAGTGATGGATCCACTTTTATGGAGAAAGATCTGGGAAGGGTCTTATAGCATATTCCACGACATGGTGCTTGAGGCTGTCCTAACATCAGTTCTTGGTAATGGTTCAACTGTAAGCAGAATAGTTTTGGAAGCCAGTAGTAGACAAATGAACAATGAAAAACTTTACACGTTTCTAGTTCAGAATTTTGGCTGAATGCTGGACAAGTTTCCCTTCCATAGAATCAACAGTATGGCTGAGCATGATTTTGAAGTGTAAAAGGAAAAGGAAAATACATTAATGGTTTTAGTGATCCATGATAATTTCTGCTAGCTTCTTCATAAGGTAGAAAGGGTAAAGCTAGAAAAATGCTTTGACAGTTTTCGTGCTATTCTATTAATTTTATCATGTACTCTAATATCTAGTCCATCTTAGTTGCAGTATCAAGTAATTTATATGAAAGTAGTCTTTCCTTACCAGTGGGTGGTATGAATATAAGTCAATTGGTCAGTACTGGATAAGATTCAGAGGCATTTTGTAGGTGTTGCCTTTTGCGATCCTGTTATTACTTGTTCAACTTAACAAGGTTCCTTTTTGCACGAACTTCCACATTTCCTAAAGATTTATATTTCACTTGGGATTCGGGCTAATGATGTTTCAATTTTCAGATTGGGAAGCTATAGCAGATTGTTCCCCGGAGGAGTTACTTTCCCCACAATCTTTACCAGGGATATCAAAACTTTCTCTGGAAGACTCAAAAGCACAATCCACCAAGAGGCGAGGAAGGGGAACATTTTCGTACAAGAAGCAGGGTCTTTACAGTGATAGCCAGTCTAATGAACCTTGTATAGATGACTCTGAAGATACGTCTTCATGCCAAGAGGAAGACCTGGAAAAGAGAAGCGGTACGTTTCTAGGCAGTTCATATTGGACCTGATCCGTGTTAAAAGATTCTCTAACCTACGTTAGCATATAGTATTTTGAATATTCATTTTATAGGCAAGACAGAAAACATTGTAGAACTCTTTTCCTACGCATGTTTGTTGTATTTTTTTTACAAATATCGAAGTTTATTCTGCATTCTTGTGAATTCTTGCTAAGTGCTTCTTATCATATGAGCTAATCATGAATGCTGTATATTTGTCGAGTCCTGACAGTCCCTTATGGTTTTGGTTTCAGAAATGTATGGTACACGCCATATTCTTGTTCTAGCTAGCTTGAATCTAAGCACTAGGACGACTGACCTTGAGAGGTTACTTGGGAGCTTCAAAGATCGTTTTGTAATTCGCTGGGTGAATGATACAACTGCACTAGCTGTATTTAGAACACCATCTGATGGTATGATAATTGCTTGCTTATTCGGTTTTGTCATTTTTAACCAACTCAAGTCGTGATAGGTGCAATATGCCATTTGGTAAGGCTACTGAATGGGTCTTATTTTAAAGACTCCTCATTTCATGTATCGTTTCTCCTATTCCCAATTCAGCTGATATTTCAAGAAATGTAGTGAAACTTACTCTCCTATATACGAATGCGCCTATTTTGCTAGTTCTAAGACTCCTGGTGTTTGTACATCAGTTTATATCCGACTCTTGTTGGCCTACAGCAAGCTGATGCTTTTGATTTCTTGATGCAGCTCTTGAGGCTCTTAACTCCACCCGGTGCCCCTTTACAATCCGTATACTTGACGAGGACGAAGAACTTTTCAGCAAAATTCCACCAAAAGGTAACAGAGACCAGTATTTTGTGTATCTTCAGAAACATGTTTATTTATTTTTTCCTTATTTTGGCTGGCACATTAATTTCTAATGTATGGTTTAGAGACTGGCTTTGAAACATGAACTCGAGCTTACGTTGATGTTATCTTAACGTAGTTTCAGTTGGGGGTTGAGATGCCCTTTTTATCTCAAGAATCAAAAATATTCTAGGAATGTTTGATTATTAGTTCTGATATTCTATTCTCAGATTTGGAACCACCCCGGCAGCGGCCTCAGACATCAGCAAGAACTGCTCAAAGATTGATTGCACAGAGCATGGGAATAAAACTGCCCTCGTCGTTTGGATCCAACGAGCTACGGAAGCAAGAACAAGCCAGGAAAAATCGGATAGTCTCTAGGCAAAATATGCGGGATGATGCTTGGGGTGATGAAGATCCAAAGTAACTTAGTGTGTCAGTTCTCTACTTTTTGAATGGATTGAAATGGATGAGTGCAGTGAAAGGGGTGTTTGATTAAGAATTTTTTGTGAAACATTCACTCGGTTTTCTCAAATACAGTACAGTCATTTTTACAGAGTTAGTGAAATGCTTCCTAATGTTTTTAGGTTTGATCATACTCTACTTATGTAAATTCGTCTTTCTTATATGAAACAATTGAAAATGATTGTCAGATATGCAAATTCCAGAGTTTTGCGCAGAAGTATACATATAGTATTCGGTAAAGTAGCATATACGGATCAGATATAATATAATATTATAATACTCCCTTCGTCCCCTAATAAACCACGAAAGATGATCAAATTATATTCACATGCTTTCCAAAATCTACAAAAATAGTACTGGTAAATCACAAAAGATTAATTTTTCTCAATTATCTTGTTCGTTCTTTTTTCTGCTTAATTATGCAATGATATGACAATCGGTTTAAAACACCTAGATCAAACGTTGTTTTGAACATAATTAGATGTTGTCGTTTATCCATACGTTGTTTTATTCACGTGTTTTGAACTGGCTGTCACATCATAATTCGCCAGAAAGATGTGATATTTGAGAAAATTTTATCTTTTGAAAAGTATGGGACAAAATATAATTACACCATTTTTCGTGTTTTAGTTAAAAGTTTGTCCTTGATTGTTTATTATCATTGTGTTTAATGGTCCTGTTTACTAGTTTAATATTTCGTACATTGGATATAACCTACTTGTACATCGAATTTCATTGAAGGATGAGTTTACCCAATTTACACGTCATCTCATTGCGTGGATATTTCCAATAACAACAGTTTTCCAATTTCTAATACGCACTTCAAGTGGCAACTGGTTTGCTAGTTATTTCAAAGGCACAAAATTTATTCAAATATTACCTAGAATAGCAGTATAAGAGTGAGTTGCACGTGGTAAAGATCGATATATATATATATATATATATATATATATATAAATAATGTTCATGGATTGGCTAGTCAGGCATTATGAATTTATGACATGATTCGTCACGAATGATGAAAAAATAAATCTCACTTGTGTATGACCACTACCATTTAAAACTAGTTGCCAACCGAAATTAACCTCCCACTTCATTTTGCCGCCAAGAAA
The DNA here is from genome assembly GCF_004379255.2 of Salvia splendens. Lineage (NCBI taxonomy): Eukaryota > Viridiplantae > Streptophyta > Magnoliopsida > Lamiales > Lamiaceae > Salvia > Salvia splendens. Next base: position 5,957,707 of record NC_056039.1, read on the forward strand.
CATTGCCTTCCCCTTCTCCACCACTCACCGCCCGCCACCTGTCCCTTCTCGAAATACACTATTTTCTACAGCGTTGACTATCTCTTTCTAAACCATGGAATTCAGTCATGGTGAACTCTTCCTTCTTTTAATCATTTCTTATTAATTTATATATTTCCAGTTCAATTCAAACGCCGCATTCCTTTACTATCACAACTATAAATGCTTTCCCTGAATATAATTCAACTGAAAAAGGAAATATTTTTCAAAAAAATGGGTGAAGAAATTGAATTTCCCCAATACTTCCTCTGCCCAATCTCACTCCAAATCATGAGAGACCCCGTCACCACCGTCACCGGCATCACCTACGACCGCGCCAGCATCAAGCAATGGCTCGCCACCGCCGCCGTCTGCCCCGTCACCAAGCAGCCGCTGCCGCCTACCTCCGACCTCACCCCCAATCACATGCTCCGCCGCCTCATCCAAGCCTGGTGCACCGCTAACGCCGTCGATCGCATCCCCACCCCCAAATCCCCTCTCCAAAGATCAATCGTCCTCAAACTAATCCGCGAACTCAATCGGAGTCCAGACGCCGATCGATCGACGCAGATGAACGCTCTCACCATAATCGACAAGCTCGCGGCGGAGAACGACGGCGTTAATCGCCATATCATGGCGGTGGCCGGTGTGCCTAATGCGATGCTCTTGTTTATCGTGAAATACTTCAAAATCGGCGAGATTTTGGGGGTCGAGGAGGCGTTGAGAGTTCTCAAGCTGACGTGGACGCCGGAAGCTGAGATCGGCTTCGTCGGGGACAATTCCGATGTAATCGGATCAATCATGTGGATTTTGAAGATCGAAATTGAGGATTCAGCGAAATTAAACGCGCTAATAGCGTTGAAGAATCTGATAGAAATTGAAACCTCAACCCTAATTGAGAAGCTCAATCTCGAATTCTTTGAAGAAATTGTTAAAATGATGAAGGAGAAGAAATTCGCGCAAGCGGCGATTCAGGTTCTGATTGAGACGTGCTCGTGGGGGCGGAACCGGGCGATGATCGTGGCGGCGGGGGCAGTGGCGGAGCTGATCGAGATGGAGCTGAGAAGCAATCAGGAGACTAAGAGGGCGACGGAGGTGGTGTTCGGGCTGCTGGCGCAGCTGTGCTATTGCGCGGAGGGGCGGCAGGAGCTGCTGAAGCACGCGGCGGGGATGGCGGTGGTGGCGAAGAGGCTGCTGAGGAACTCGGCGGCGACGGACGACCGCGCGCTGTGCGTGATGGAGTCGGTGGCTCGGTTCGCGGCGACGAAGGAGGTGGTGGCGGAGATGCTGAGGGTGGGGGCGGTGGCAAAGCTGTGTATGGTGATGCAGGCGGATTGCGCCGATTACTTGAAGAGGAAAGCGAGGGAGATTTTGAGGCTGCATTCCAGTGATTGGAGCAATTCTCCTTGTATACAAGTGTATCTTCTAACTAGAAACCCTAGATAGCATGTTAATTATATTTGAAAGTTTTTGTGCTAGATCGTCTGACGGGTCAAGATCCGGATCCGACTTGTGTTTTGTATATCGATGATGTTATACATACCATTGGATATGAACTTGGGTCCGAATGTAGACGGATCTTAACTCGTCAGATAATCTAGCATGTAATTTTGTATTTCATTTTTATATAGATTAAATTTAATTACAAAAATATGTAGTATATATCTTTGAGCTTTTCTTTTTCCTTTTACATGAGATTATGTTGCACTTTTGTTTTATTGGATCGTTTGGCACTTGTGTTTTTGCTTTTCCATTCATTTATTTTGATGAAGATAAAAATAAGTATGGGATCATATTATGGTTATTTTGTCTTTTGGTTAAATGAAAAGTTATTACTGTATGCATGATGACAAAAACTTAAACGAATCATTATTCGATAATGATATACATGTACGAAAGTGTTAATCTATTAAGGAATGAGAATGATTGCCATAAAAAAAGTGTTAATCAGTTAAGGTATAGTAGTATATAGTATATGGGAATGATATGATTGCCATGATGCCATCCAAATTGGGAATGATCCTTAATGGCATTTACATGATAATTTCTCATAATAATACTATAATTTTAAATGGGTGAATATCAGTTAAAGGCTTAAATTATACTACTACCGAGTCACAATTACATATCCTGAACTATTGATAATATGAAACGAAGTCTGAATTGTGAAATTCGTAGCAAATATAACTTGATTTATGTATGTTTTTTATCGCAAAAAGATGGTGTGCAGATTTGTTTTCGACAGCGTATTATATTTTCGTTATCGACAACTTCCTTTGGTTCATCATGTTGATCGTACCATGCATATGTTTCGTATATTGTGATATTAGCTAATGCTTACTGTGTTTTCACTTATTTTCGTATATAAATAGAGCTTGAGCGAGAACATGATTGTGCTTAAAAAATAACTAGTAATTTAAAAGTTACAACATACATCAAACTCGTCTAACACGTGACATGAAACATGCAATATTGTAAATACTAAAATGCAATATACATTTATAGAAACTGTCGATGGATTTCTGCAGATTGCATTTTAGTATTTATATATAGTTGATTTTGCATTGTAGACAATCTATGTTAAAATGCAAACTGAACAATATAAATTGCAATTTGCCTATAACTAAAATGCAATATGCGGAAATTCATCTACAACTTCACAAATGTATATTGCATTTTAGCAGTGGCGAAGCCAGAAGTTTTACAATGGGGAGCCCAAAGTACTATTAATAGTCATATGATTTTTTTCGATGTCCGTGCTCAAGAATGAATATAATGATGAAAGAAAACAATTAACATAATTAGTGGTGTAAAAGAGAACAAATAGAACAAAGATGTCATACATGGGAATGAACCACCTGCGCTAACGCCCTCACATATAACTTCATGTTTACATAAAATATATATAGTTAAAGGCCAAATTGATGGGGGACCAGGGGCTCCCCAGGCCCCAACGTGGCTTCGCCACTGCATTTTAGTGTTTACAATATTGCATGTTACGTGTCACATGGCAGCACGCGATTGGATTATATAGTTAATTCGAATCAAGCTCAAAATCACGTTACAATTTGACATAAAGTTTTTATATCATTTCTTTCTTAATGCTATATAATAATAGAACAAATAACAAAGCTAATTTACAATTAAATTAAATTAAATCTAAAAATTAAGGATATTGTGTAGTTGGACAGTTTATGTGAATGTATCTTTAATCTTAATTTAATTACTACAAGATGAACCAGTCAAATCTTATTTAATCTTTTTTCTTGAAATAATTAATATTTAGGAGCGGGTTACGGGTAGCCGCAATAACAATCGGTCTAACATCTCATGGATATATCATAGTATATGACAGGTAATCCTATTTTTATTACTTTTTGACCGTTGAATTGACTTTCAAAATTACATTATACTACTAGAAACTTGGTCACATTGAATAAACGAAATAATTAGTGGTATCTGCATTAATTTATTTAGAGCTGTTACACGTACTTAGAGTTGCTTATACATTTTCTCAATAAGTTTAACTAGAATATGTTATCATTAACTTTCCCTAATAAAATATCTGATAATTTTTATATGAAGCTTTTATTAGTCTTAATATGAAAACATTAAAAAGCAAACAAATTTGAAGACGACAGGTAAACGATTTGCGTTTATAGAATTATAGTAAATCGATCCGTTTTTTGTTTTTTTGTTTTTTTTATATATTTCAGTGGACCTAGATAAAATGATCTCTAAACTTTGCTATTAGCAAACTCGTAGTCTCTAGGATAAAACTAAATATCATGAGAATCTCTTTGCATTTTTTTACTTTTAAAATTTCTTGAATAAAAATGCCCTTCAAGTCATGAAAGTCGACACATGCATCCTTTTGAAATTATTATCCTTTTATATTTGTTGTATAGAGACAATCTGACTAGAGTAAAGTGAATATTTTTCTATAAATTAAATATATTACTACTAAATTAGTATAAACGAATTGATTTTTTTATTTGATTCGAATTTCGAAATTATGATAATTCACAATATAGTTGAATAATAGTATCACTTTTTATTTGTATTGTTGTATATATAAATATAGGGTTGTGATCAATTGAGATTTTTTAGCCTAATTGAGAATTGAGATGCATTATCAGCCACTCATTTTTATTAAATGAGTGGTCCAGAATTTGTCACACGAAAAATATTTTTAGATTAATTAATTATGAAAGGGCATAATGGTAATTTCATGATGCATTTTATTCAATAAATAATTTTTTTTAATTTTAATTTTAATTTTTTTAAAAAATTTATTTATTTATTTATTTTTTGTCAACTAAATATACAATTCATGTCAACTATACACATATAATGTCAACTATAAGTTATTGACATTTGATGTGCAGACTATTGACGATAATACCCCCGAGTTGACATAATCTACTTGCAGTTGACATTTTGAAAATGTTGTGGATGAGTGGCTGAAAATGCATCTCAATTCTCAATTAAGCTAAAAAATCTCAACCTAACATGACCTAATAAAAGTAACTATTAAGATATCTAATTATTCTCCCCTTTGTAATATGTGAACTCACTCAATATAAGTATAAGAGAATCATGCATAATTGCTATGAGAAATAGTAGCATTAAAAAAAACGTTGTGGTCATTTTTTTAATGCAATTTAATATGTTTATTTGTGTTTTTAAATATAACACCGATGCTTTAAAAAACATCCTTGTTGATGTTGTATCAACAAAAATTAGAGGACACAAATGGATGACTCATAAAAAAGCAAAAGATTAAGTAAATTTATGTTCATCTAACCATAAAAATGGATTAAGTTAATTTGTTATTAATTTCTGAACGCATTCTTTTATGTCATAAATTGTTGTTATTTTTTTCAAATTTTCCAACGCAAATAATTGTCTTTTTTACAATTGCAAAATTAAAAATACAGTTACATATTCATTTTTATCGGTACATTGAATGTAGGTCATTATATATATTGAACTCAAGTTATAATAAGATTACAACAAACCTCAATATATACAAATTGTAGGAATATGACCATTGCAAATTCGACAATACATTTAAATTATATGGTTTGTTAAAACAAATTTAAATCTAGAGAATTATATAAAATTATTTAAGATGATATATAACATTAAAGACTAAAAAAATATTCAACATCATAACCAAAAATCAACTTCATTATATTATATACAATAAACCTATAGTATTATAATAATGAATGAACATAATTGTAGATTATTCCATAACTATCAATAAAGTGAGAAACTAATTTACTCTTTACTGAATTGTAGATATTCCACGTGACAAATTCACCCTATGATGTGATACAATCGGTTAATCATGATAGTCTAAAAGTTACAAATAATCTTAGTTTTGATATAATATACTTTTAGAAAAAGAGTAGAATAAGAAACGAAACTCACGCCAGCACGTAAACCACATTTAAGTTTCATTTTCACTTTTTGTTTTATGTTATCAGTGAGATAAACAAGTGGATGCGTGCGTTTGGTCATATTTCCACCTTAGAATCAACTCCAAAATTGACGAGAAATCTTTCTTCTATTGTTTCAGAAATATTTTACTAACTAATTCATAAAAATATTATATCTCAAACTATGCATTGTTTACTAAATATAAACTAAAGAATAGTCTAAATAAATTTTTAAAATACTACTATATATGAATTAAGTCTATGCTGAATTTGGGGTATTAAACTAATTAAGACATATTAATTAATGGGATTCTAGAACAGTTTGACTAAATGTTATTGTCTTATTCCAACCATTATTAACATGGGCAACATCTAGTTGGAGACATTTAATCGTGTTTATAAAACTTGGACTATTTGATCTTGACCTATTCCTTGAAATTAATTTCGTTGATTATCAAAATAAATCACAACTCACAAGATTGAATCGTGCAATCGTGAAAATACCACTATATGTAATACAGTACCAAAAATGACATTTAATTTCTGGAATAAATAATTTTACAATATTAATATTATTGGTAATTTGGTATGAAGATAGATATGACTATCTGGATGATCGACATTTATGCAATAATTTGACGATTTTGTCGAGCCATAAATCTAATTGAAATGACCAATTCAAAGTATTTTAAATTAGTCAAATATATATATATATATATATATATATATATATATATATATATATATATATATAGGGATATATTCATTTTCTTTTCCTATATTTCTTCATTTTTCCTTCTTAATATCATCCATTAGATTAGAGAAATGGACGGTCAAGATCAACATTGGGTAATTAATCCCGTGTTGCATTATTTGTCCTATTTTGTGCATTATGAGGGTACAATAGTAATCTAATAATGGCTGGAAACCGCTACGAATAATGCACCACATGGTCACGAGTAATGCATATAATTGACTATATAATGCACAATATGTGAACTGCAATGCATACGAATAAGATGTACCATGTTATGATGTTTGGACACACGTTTCTTGTTTCCCCTAAGGGTTTAATAAGCTTAGGAGCTAGGGTATAGTACGTAGACACGTATGTAATCTTCACATGGTAACGAGTAATGAATATAATTGACTATATAATGCACAATTTGTGAACTGCAATGCATACGAACAAGATGTGCTGTGTTATGATGTTTGACACACGTTTCTTGTTTCCCCTAAGGGTTTAATAAGCTTAGGGGCTAGGGTATAGTACGTACGCATTAATAACAAATTATAAAACGATACGAATAATTCACCAAATTGTCACGAGTAATGGATGTTATTAACTATATAATGCACAATATGTGAACTGCAATGCATACGAATAAGATGTACCATGTTATGATGTTTGACACACGTTTCTTGTTTCCCCTAAGGGTTTAATAAGCTTAGGGGCTAGGGTATAGTACGTAGACATTACTAAATGCACGTATGTAATCTTCAATCCGTTGATTAACCCATACACACAATACCTCTAATAATGCATAATATACTGAGATAATGACAATTAACAGCTACATAATGCACTACCTAAACCAAATAATGCACATACGTATATTTCAATAACAACAATTTGTTAGTAATGTCTACGTACTAAACCCTAGCCCCTAAGCTTATTAAACCCTTAGGGGAAACAAGAAACGTGTGTCAAACATTATAACATGGTACATCTTATTCGTATGCATTGCAGTTCACATATTGCGCATTATATAGTTAATAACATCCATTACTCGTGACAATTTGGTGAATTATTCGTATCGTTTTATAATTTGTTATTAATGCGTACGTACTATACCCTAGCCCCTAAGCTTATTAAACCCTTAGGGGAAACAAGAAACGTGTGCCAAACATCATAACACAGCACATCTTGTTCGTATGCATTGCAGTTCACAAATTGTGCATTATATAGTCAATTATATCCATTACTCGTTACCATGTGAAGATTACATACGTGTCTACGTACTATACCCTAGCCCCTAAACTTATTAAACCCTTAGGGGAAACAAGAAACGTGTGTCCAAACATCATAACATGGTACATCTTATTCGTATGCATTGCAGTTCACATATTGTGCATTATATAGTCAATTATATGCATTACTCGTGACCATGTGGTGCATTATTCGCAGATACCAAAATGTGGCAGTTACTTTTCCGTCAAATGACAATAATAACCCTGTAATGCATACAACCACCTTCTATAATGCAACACGGAACCAGTTTTATAGAATCAATCTGATCCGTTGATGCCTTAGATCTAACGCGTAATATTAAGAAGGAAAAATGATCTAAGATGTGAAAAGGAGAATAACGCTCCCCTATATATATATATATATATATATATATAGGGTAGTGATCAATATATAACTAATCTTAAGTGTATAACTAGAGAACAAATCTCAGCCACACATCTCAATACTCCAAATTAATCTCATGGCTTAGCTATTTTTACATATTTTAAATAAAAAGTACTCCCTCCGTCCCTGAATAAGAGTCGCTAATTTCCTTTTTGGGTCGTCCCCCATTAAGAGTCACTCTTCATTTTTACCATAAATGGTAGTAGGTCCCACATTCCACTAACTCACTCCACTCACATTTTATTATAAAATTAATATAAAAAAGTGGGTCCCACATTCCATTAACTTTTTCAACCAACTTTTCTTTACATTTCTTAAAACTCGTGTCCGGTCAAACAACGACTCCTATTAGGGGACGGAGGGAGTAATTAACAAGGGTATTTTGGGAAATCATATTCAACTCCAACCATCTCCTTCAATTTTCCAACTCCAATTCACACTCCATTATTTAATTCTGGCGGAGTACGGGGAGCTGGCAGACACGGCGGTGCACGGGTGGTGGTGATTGGGAGGAGTGCGTTCTCCTGCAGGGGGCTTTTTTGGGTGCTGAAGCTGGTCTCGGGGCTGGGGATTAGCCGGGAGAGGAGAGCGGCGCTGGAGCGGCTGATTGGAGGGATGCTCGATCAGGCGAAGCTGGATGACCTTCTGGTGTCCGGCGGCGGAGGAGGGGTGTATGATGTGAATTTGGTGGTGAGGGTGATCAGATTGTTTGTGTATCACTCAATTTTTCCAACTCCAATTCAATTCGGAAACCATATTTGGAGTTTCTGAAAGATTAGGATAATTTCTATATACATCTATTTAATTTTGTTTAGTTAAGTAAAACTAAACAAAATTTAGCGACATAATTGAGTACAACCAGACCAACTGATCTGTGGTCATTTTCTCAGAAGGATTTGCTTCGACAAGCCTGAACAAAAACCTGAAAGCCTAAATGAAAAAGTGTGATTTTTTTATTTTATATAATTACTTGGTGGATTTGGAAGTGAAAAGTCAAAATCACTTACTACTATCCTAGATTTACAACTTTCCCGGTCTGCTAACACTTGATAATTACGTTATTTGGATAAACTAATTTCAAAATTACTCCAACCAAAGCTTAGTGTTTTACTTCACTGTTGTTGTTGATAATTACAAAACACATCACTCTTAGCATGATTTTACTTCACTCTTGTTATGATTTTACTTCACTCTTGTTTACAAAACACATCACTCTTAGTATGATTTTACTTCACTCTTGTTTACAAAACACATCACTCTTAGCATGATTTTACTTCACTCTTGTTCACAAAACACATCACTCTTATTCAGATTTTACTTCACTCTTGTTCACAACACATCACTCTTATTCAGATTTTACTTCACTCTTGTTTACAAAACACATCACTCTTAGCATGATTTTACATCACTCTTGTTTACAAAACACATCACTCTTATTCAGATTTTACTTCACTCTTGTTTACAAAACACATCACTCTTATTATGATTTTACTTCACTCTTGTTTACAAACACGTCACTCTTGTTATGATTTTACTTCACTCTTGTTTACAAAACACATCACTCTTAGCATGATTTTACTTCACTCTTGTTTATAAAACACATCACTCTTAGCATGATTTTACTTCACTCTTGTTTACAAAACACATCACTCTTAGCATGATTTTACTTCACTCTTGTTTACAAAACACATCACTCTTAGCATGATTTTACTTCACTCTTGTTAATAAAACACATCACTATTAGCATGATTTTACTTCACTCAGAGTGACGTGTTTTGTGAACAAGAGTGAAGTAAAATCATAATAAGAGTGATGTGTTTTGTGAATAAGAGTGAAGTAAAATCATAATAAGAGTGATGTGTTTTGTAAACAAGAGTGAAGTAAAATCATGCTAAGAGTGATGTGTTTTGTAAACAAGAGTGAAGTAAAATCATGCTATGAGTGATGTGTTTTGTAAATAACTGTGAAGCTTAGAACAACACGATCGAATCTTGGATTCAATCAACTTTGCCAAAATCGGCTATCAATTCTAGATCATATGAAAAGATGAGAATGAGTAATGCTTGCACACACACTTTGAAGTGTATCGAACTAGGATTTTATTCAATGAATTGGAAGAGTGCAAATCACCAGAAAAATCACTCAATCTCAAAACCCCATTGCTGTACTTATACTTCAGCTCAATTCAAACGGCAAAGAGAGGGAATAGAAAGTGTAAAATAGAATATTACAAATAGATCCTTCTATTCTATTAGTTGTGCAAATATGCCCCAAAATCCTAACAAATCTCCATCTTTGGGACATATCTTGACAAGCACTGGATTTTCACTTTCATTCCTTCATTAGAGCTGAACCATGTTTATCAACTTCATGCAGTACTTGACTTTAGAAGCAGGTAGAACCTTTGTAAGCATATCAGAGGCATTCTCCTCTGTTGCTACTTTCACAACCTTCACAGATCCCCTTTCTACTTCATCTCTTATGAAGTGTAGCTTGACATCCACATGCTTGCTTCTCTCATGGAAGGTTTGGTGTTTTGACAAACATATGGCACTGTTGGAGTCACACAATACAGTCACTGCATTCTGATCAACCCCAAAATCAGAGCACATACCCTTCAGCCATAGACTCTCCTTCACTGCCTCAGATAGTGATATGTATTCAGCTTCAGTCGTTGAGAGTGCCACCACTGATTGGAGGCTGGACTTCCAGCTGACAGCAGAGCCATATAGACAAAATATATATCCAGATTGTGACTTCCTTGTATCAACATTGGTAGCAAAATCTGAGTCATAAAATCCCATCAGAGGCTGGGCTTATTAAACCCTTAGGGTTAACAAGAAACGTGTTCCAAACATCGAAACACGGCACATCTAAACCGTAAAGGAATGAGGCATACTCGCGGTCCTTCATTAAGTCATCCAACGTACTATGCATTATACAGGCAATAGATATCATTATGCATAACCATTTGGTGCATTATATGTATCCAGTTAATGCCAAACACGAATTATGCATTATGCATTATATACTCAATTCAATTCATTATACATCATCACTTGTTGCATTATTTGTATCGTTTTAAACTACTACCCTAGCCACGCCAAAAGCTAAACCAAAACCCCAAATGAATGATTTATAATCGCGTTCACTCATTATTTACTCTATCCTATACATTGCAGTTCCCAGAGAACGCATTATATAGTCAATAACATTCAGTATCCATTCTCATTTGGTGCATTGTTTATACCGACATAACATGAACCCTAAACGGCAACAAATCAAAACTGGACATCATGTTTAAACATGATTTTACAGTACTTGACATACATGCTCAATAAGTAGCATATACAAGGACTGGTCTGAATTGGTAGAAAGACATCCGATACATAAACAAATACACGCATACGGATCAAAATCGCTTGCCTTACCTTCTTCCATTAATGAGAGAACAACAACTGCTGCAACGCAAGCGATAAACGATTGTAATATCGAGGATCCCGTAACCAAGGGGCTTGAATTTCAACGTGTAAAAACTAATGACTGGAATTTCTGACCTACAACAGGCTTCATCGAGGGAGGACATTCAGGTACAACAACCACTGTACATAATTGGAAAAAATGGGTCAGCATAATATAACAACTTTGCAATATAATATGCTGACAAGTAATGCACGATTTTCACGATTTCAATATGTCAAATTATTCAGATAGACAAACACGTGATTTATGCATACGTATAACACATACTAATAAAAACGTTGTTACGGAGTACATGTTGTGGTATATGTATTAAAAATGTTGTTTTTTACATACTACACCCTACCCCCTAGGCTTATTAAACCCTTAGGGGAAACAAGCAACGTGCGCCACACCGCGCAATCCAGACGAAATCTTTTTTACCCGAAACATTGCCTCTCACGAATTATGCATTATATAGAAACCTAAGTGCATTATACATCGTCAATATGTGCATTATATGCTTCGTCTCAACCTAATACCCTACATATGCCGCTAGCGAAGCCATGGAGAAAATTCTCAAAGCAATCAGTAATGTTATACAATGTCAACACAAAACACGATTTAATTGTTGATTAAAACCTACCCCCTACATACTACACCCTACCCCCTAGGCTTATTAAACCCTTAGGGGAAACAAGCAAGGTGCGCCACAAATCGCAAACCAGACGACCCTATCTTTTTTACCCGAAACAATCTCGCTCACTAATTATGCATTATATAGACATCTAAGTGCATCATACGTCGTCAATACGTGCATTATATGCCGAGTCTCAACCTAATACCCTACATATGCCGCCCGCGAATCCTTGGAGAAATTTCTCGCAGCAAGCAGTAATGTTATACCATGTCAACAAAAAACACGATTTTATTGTTGATTAAAAATCAATTAATCAAACTAATACAACTTGTACATACGACACCCTACCCCCTAGGCTTATTAAACCCTTAGGGGAAACAAGCAACGTGCGCCACACCGCGCAATCCAGACGAAATCTTTTTTACCCGAAACATTGCCTCTCACGAATTATGCATTATATAGAAACCTAAGTGCATTATACATCGTCAATACGTGCATTATATGCTTCGTCTCAACCTAATACCCTACATATGCCGCTAGCGAATCCATGGAGAAAGTTCTCACAGAAAGCAATAATGTTATACCATGGCAACACAAAACACAATTTAATTGTTGATTAAAAATCAAATAATCAAACTGCTACCACTTCTACAGAAAGATCCGCAACATTAAAAAAACATGCTAATTCATGATTTACCTTCTTCCATTGCTTAAGATCAAACTCTGACTACCAACGACTGATTAACAATAGGATTTAGATTTGTGATAATTGAAACCTTCCAAAAAAATAGTAATGCAGAATCATATACGTCTGACGCTTCTCTGCCTTCTTCGACGTGAGAGAAGAAAATAAACCGTAATATTTGCAAAGGAGAGAATCAGGGAATTTCCATAACTAACACAATATTATCTACCAAATCTGCCCTTAATCGATTTTTAATTGATAATAATTAAATGGAATCAGCGATTTTTTTAAGCCACAAGATTGCTGGAATTAAAGGTTGAGATTAAAAAGGAAAAAGGAGGAAATATGAGAAAAGGAAATGAATAAATCCCTATATATATATATATATATATATATATATATAGGGTAGTGATCAATGTATAACTAATCTTAAGTGTATAACTAGAGAACAAATCTCAGCCACACATCTTAAAGGAACAAATATTATTTATTTTAATTATAGAAAATATGCTGAGGGTAATTTTGGAAATTACTTTCTGAATTAAAACATGCGATCAAATTACGCGAAATCTTCCAAATCTGCGATCCTTTCTTCTTCCAAATCGTAATTCTGAGCTGGGGGGTGGCGCCGGAGAGGATACTGGCGGCGGTGGGGGAGCTGGCAAAGGCGATCGGGGCGGAGGGGCTGTTGGCGGATTCAATCGTCGCGCCAATGCTGAAAAAACCCCAAATCAAAACCTACCTCTACGTCGGACTCACCGGAATCAGCGTCGGCGGGTAAGGAGACGCAACGATGAGCTGCCGTAGAAGAGAAGCGGAGTTTCGGAACAAGAGCGGGGCGCGGTGGCTGTAGGCTCTAAGATTCGTCTTCGATATAGTTAGTTTCCGTCTACGTTTAATGTTACTAATGTATCTTGTGATTTTACTTCACTCTTGTTTACAAAACATCACTCTTGTTCTGATTTTACTTCACTCTTGTTCACAAAACACATCACTCTTGTTCTGATTTCACTTCACTCTTGTTCACAAAACACATCACTCTTGTTCTGATTTCACTTCACTCTTGTTCACAAAACACATCACTCTTGTTCTGATTTCACTTCACTCTTGTTCTGATTTTACTTCACTCTTGTTCTGATTTTACTTCACTCTTGTTCTGATTTTACTTCACTCTTGTTCACAAAACACATCACTCTTGTTCTGATTTCACTTCACTCTTGTTCACAAAACACATCACTCTTGTTCTGATTTCACTTCACTCTTGTTCTGATTTTACTTCACTCTTGTTCACAAAACACATCACTCTTGTTCTGATTTCACTTCACTCTTGTTCACAAAACACATCACTCTTGTTCTGATTTCACTTCACTCTTGTTCACAAAACACATCACTCTTGTTCTGATTTCACTTCACTCTTGTTCTGATTTTACTTCACTCTTGTTCACAAAACACATCACTCTTGTTCTGATTTCACTTCACTCTTGTTCACAAAACACATCACTCTTGTTATGATTTCACTTCACTCTTGTTCACAAAACACATCACTCTTGTTCTGATTTCACTTCACTCTTGTTCTGATTTTACTTCACTCTTGTTCACAAAACACATCACTCTTGTTCTGATTTTACTTCACTCTTGTTTACAAAACACATCACTCTTAGCATGATTTTACTTCACTCTTCACTCTTAGCATGATTATTTTTGGGACAATTCAACATTGATATTATAATTAGATCAGAGCAAGAAGAAACAGAAAGAGGCTACATCTGAAATGCATAGCTAAAATCTCACAAAATTCAAATACTACACTACATCCCATCATAAAAATTGCAACGATAGCTTATCACCTAATGTTAATTCCCTAATTAAAGGAAATCAAAACTAAGAAAAACAGAAGATAAATTGGGAAATGCAGGCTAAATTATATCATAGATCTGTGTGTTCCCGCTCGGGGTCAGATGCCACGATCATGTGCGACAAGATGTCGTAGAGCGGCCCGCCCTTGGCCATCGCCTCCTTCTTCTCCTTGATCACCGCGATGAGCTCCTTCCGGAGCGCCGCCGCCGCCTTGTTGACGGTGGCGGTGTTGTTGGCCGCTGGAAGAGTGATGATTGGAGACACCGATGCAGATTCCTTCGTCTGGGAAAGAGAGTCACTTGAATCGCGAAAATATTGATAATTTCCAATCGAATTCCTCTTCAATCGGACGAATCGGCGGTAGGAGAGCTGAGAACTATTTTGCAGAAGAAGGAAGAGGAGGAGAAGAGAAGAATGCGGTTTCTTTTTCAAATGCCAATGATGTAATCTAATTTTGGATGTGCAATGACCATTATACCCCGCCTTATTATTGTGGAGTAAATTTGTGATTGAGGGAACTAATATCTCATTAAATTCAAAAATTAATACTAGCCCTTGATTTTTTTGATCTTGTGGCTATTATTTGTTCTCTAGTTATATGGTTAAGAGGTGTTTGCCATAGATCATGACCATATATATATATATATATATATATATATATATATATATATATATATATATATATATATATATATATATATATATATATATATACCTCCCAACAGCATGGATTTTGGTGGTCAGAGTTGTCTCACTAGCATAGCGTTCAATGATTTTCGAATTTCAACTATACTTTTTAGGTTTTTAGGCTAAACGTGAGCAAGGTCTCAATCCACCTTTTCCCATTTTTTTTCTACAAAAGCATCCAAAACATAAACAGTAACAAAAGGCAATATAATTATAGAATTATCGCAGAGATACTACCAAACTTATATCTAAAATAATTAAGTACATAAAAAGTAGTAGACGAAAACCAGGAAAATAGAAAAATAGTAATAAAAAATAAAGGAGGAACACACATTCTGATAATTCCAAATTATTACGTACTTTTTGTCCCATCATTCTTTTAAAACACTTGTAAGTCGTATCAATATATTTGCATTTTGTATGATAATCAGATTTAATAACTAGTAGTATTATACTGTTGGATTGCATTTAAACATTAAAAAGTTTAATTAATTAGTTTCATATTTTTTAAAAGTTACTAATAAAGGATACAGATTTAAAAATTCTTAGTTATCTTATTTGATACCAAATTTATTTTGTTTTATTTGTTATAATTTTTATTAGACTCAAAATATCGTTCAGCTGCTATGTCGTCACATTTATACTTTTATGTCAATATTCATTGACATCACCAATATTGTACAAGTGTGTGCACTAATTTAGTACACCTATCAGTTTATACTTCGTGACTTTAGGTAATTAGCCATATAGTATTTCATAATTGGAATATTTGGCCCTAATTATTTGTTTATCATATATTCTTCACACTTAATTTTAATAATTATACTTTCATCATTTGCAACCTCCATGTAAGTAGGATAGACACAAAAATGTAGCCATGCACCTAAATCTCAAGTGTTTCATTTCTGAAATTTACTCTATGATGTTTGTTGATTTTTTTTTCTCATTTTCTTTTGTGTTGGTGCAGGCAGTTGTTTTTTTATTTGATTGAGGCAAGCTTGTTGTTTAGTGATAGAAGTAGCATTTTTCCTCACTTATTATTCCTGAATGAATTTGTCCAAATGCTGTAGCCGATGCTCATTAGCACAATCTTATATAGAATGTTAATTTGTATTAGAGTAAAGGCCAAAATTGGTCCTGAACATATAGCCATTTTACGATTTTGGTCCTAAACATTATCTTTTGGATTTTTTGGTCCTGCACATATGGACATTTGATCATTTTGGTCTTGCACATATGGAAATTTGATCATTTTGGTCCCCCGTCAACATTTTCGTTAAAAACTAACGGTCAACATTATCTTTTGGATTTTTTGGTCCTGCACATATGGATATTTGATCATTTTGGTCCTGCACATATGGAATTTTGATAATTTTGGTCCTCCGTCAACATTTTCGTTAAAAACTAACGGTCAACGACCGATTTTTGACTAAAACAATGGGTTGGGTCGGGTCGTGTTTGGGTCGGGTTTGGGTTACACGTTAAGAAAAAAAATAATTATTTTTTATTAATTAAAAAATTATAAAACTATAATTTTTAGTTATTTTTGTTGATTAAAAATATTATAACGACTAAAACATGATGTTATTATACGATTTAAACATGATATTACACAATAAAATAAAAAATTACCAAATTAAAATAATCATTTTTTAATCAAAATAATAAAATTAAAGTATATTAATATTAAATCTATATAATAAAATTAAATAATTAAAAAATTATTTTTAATAAAATCTAAGCATAATATTTTCTTCAAATTCATGAAAAAATTAATTAAAAAAAATACTATATTATTAATTAAAAAATATTAATTAATTTTTTAAGAATATTATGCTTAGATTTTAACGAAAATATTATGCTTAGATTTTAAGAAAATATTATTTTTTTCTTAACGTATAACCCAAACCCGACCCAAACACGACCCGACCCAACCCATTGTTTTAGTCAAAAATCGGCCGTTGACCGTTAGTTTTTAACGAAAATGTTGATGGAGGACCAAAATGATCAAAATTTCATATGTGCAGGACCAAAATGATCAAATGTCCATATGTGCAGGACCAAAAAATCCAAAAGATAATGTTGACCGTTAGTTTTTAACGGAAATATTGACGGAGGACCAAAATGATCAAATGTCCATATGTGCAGGACCAAAAAATCCAAAAGATAATGTTTAGGACCAAAATCGTAAAATGACTATATGTTCAGGACCAATTTTGACCTTTACTCTTTGTATTAATACATCCACAATTTCTATTTTGGTATAATAACTAAAATTAAGGGACGCAAACAAAAGCGTCTCGAAAAAAAAATAAAAGATTAAGGTGTGTAATGGACAATTTTGTCCTCAACTTCAGAACACTTTTTTATTGTGCCCTTTTGCCATTTTCATTTTTTTTACAACACAAGTAATTGCGTCTTTAATTTTTTGTACTTTAAGATAAATTTTAAATTTTGTTGTGTGATGGCATACAATTTCTTAAAAATTAAACATGATGATCTGTCTATATATGCCCATTCCCTATAATAGTTCTCCAACCAACCTATATATTAATCGATATTTTCAAGCAAAGAAAATATCTAAATTCTCAAATAATAATTCTCCACCCAACCTAGCTATATAAATCGATATTTAATTTTCAAGCAAAGAAAATATCTAAACGTCTTCTTCTGAAGGAACAATAAGGACCTAAAATCGTGTATCCTGTTTGAGTCTGTTTGCCACACATATATTTTGTTCCCGAAATCTGCGGTTATTGAGGTTATATTTGTTGCATTTGTAAAACAATGGTTACACAATAATCAATACTTTCAAATATTGTGATAATTTTGATATACGTTGGGACTTTATTTGAATCTAATTTTCAATAAAAATCTAAAATATCATACTATAGTTCTATCCGGGCAAGTTGCTATTTCCATAGCGTCGTTGAAATATTTATTATCTATTAAAAGTCCAACCTAATTGTTAGCTCTTTATTTTTATGATGTAACAACTTTTCTAGGACGAACTTGAATAGATTGATGGGCCCTTGCCCAACTATATGTGGTTTCATTATATATCAATATTAATTTATAACGCGTACGGTCCAGCTACATGTTGAGTAATCATCCACACCTCTTTTTTATGAGAGGCCATTTAAGATTATAGTAAAAGGAGTAACATTATGGAATGGTATCAAAATTGACCCAAGTTGATGCTAGATCTCTTTGTTTCAAGTGTAAAAGTATGATGTATATTTTGGATCGTACGTGTGGGGAGTGTTAAAACCCTCAATTATTGTCTCACATTGAATAGGTATCACGTTGAATTGGTACGGTACTGATCATATCTCTTCTATAATAAAAAATAAAATAAAATCATGTCTCTAGCTTGTGGATGATTGGATGCCCTCTTAAGATGTTTTTTAAGGGGTGAGTGACTTATTTTCGTACATGTGGGGCATGTTGAAACTCTCGTTTCTTGATTTATATCGATTTTGTAGTGATCTTGTTTCAGTTACATATAATTGGATAAGAAATTTTGATCGCAATATAACATATGAATATATAATTGATTAATCATATATATAGATGGCTCTCTGGCACCATGGACCATATATATATTACCTAAATCAACAAAATCGGCCTCCGATTCTACTTGCATGGCATGCAGATCTTGCTACATCGGGTGTATATTTATGAATATGAACTCACAGTCACATTAAATACAATGCAATTTTCACATACCGCCGACTGAAACAAAATTAAATCCCATGTTATCAACTAGAGATTGACTAAAATATTCTGGACTGTGGTAGAAGTTTGCTAGTTATATGGTGTGAATGAATTACTCATGGCTATTTAAAGCTCCACCACTATTTATTGTGCATTAATTTATAGATCACATGCATTACATCCTTCTGCAGAGAAAGCTGTCTTGACATTTAAATCCAGGCCATATATTCACTTCTCCTTCATAAACATTACTACTATAAACCATAACAATCAAACTTTCTAGCACGTATAAATTCATAGTATAAGTCAATTAATTCTACATAGCTCTCTAGGTATAAGTAAGAAGAAGTGCACACAAATTTTTTATAGTTAAATGAGCAGAAATTTAAAGCTTGCATCACAGTGTGCACACATTTAGTAACACAAAGAGTGAGGATTGTATAAAAATTCCCTTGATGCACCAATATTATTTTCTGGCTTCGCCATTGGTCAGTAGTAGCTAGGAATAAAAAGAAAATTTCTCATGTATGTTTGGCATGAGATGACTAAGATGGATAAAAAGAGAGCAAATGAGGTGGTATACAAGAAGACTCCTTCCAAACCCTAGAATGCAATCTCAAAATCTCCCTAATCCTCTCTTTAGTCTTGTGACTAGCCACTACCTGCAACACCAAGCACAACTTAGCAACCACCCCGACCTCCACCATCTCCTCTAAAACCCTAGAATTCGCCGAATACTGCGAAATCAACCCCAAAATCCTCACCCCCCTATCACTAACCACCCCCGAAACCCTAAGTATCTTCTTCGACACGACTGCCAATCCGGCCCCGTGCCTCAGCAGCTCCGCCCGCCCCTCCGCGCACCTGCACACCTGCTCCAGCGCCGCCATCCCCAGCTCGCACTCCCTCCTCTCCCCGCTCTCCAGCAGCATCTCCACCACCGCCGCCACTGCCCCTGCCTCCACCGCCTTCACCCGGTTCCTCCCCCACGGGCAGAGCTCCACCACCAGCCTCACCGCCGCCTTTTTAGAAACCCCCTCTTTAATCATCCTCACCGCTTCAACGAACACCTCCTTCCCCGCCCCGATCAGGTGGATCGGCTCGGCCACCGCGTAGGCCTTTCCGATTAGGGCTATCGCGCTTGCTCGGGCTCCGGTGTCGCCGTTTGTTAATTGTTGGATCAGTGTTTCGAGAATGCTGGTATTATCGGCGAAGAAGGACTTCAAATCCGAATCGGAGGGTTCGATTTGGGAGGGTTTGGGGTGGGGCCAGGTGTGGATGAGGCGGCGGAGGGTGTGGTTGGGGGTGAGGGCGGCGGAGGAGGGGTTTAGGGGCTGTTTGGTGACGGGGCAGGTGGGGTTTTCGGAAGAGGATAGCAATTTTTCGATGCTGTGGCGGTCGTAGGTGATGCCGGTGGAGACGGTGACCGGATCGATCATCGCCTCCATTGAGATGGGGCAGAGGAAGTAGCATGGGGTTTCTATTTCCTCCATTGATGGAAGTACTTCAATTTAATTAGTAGTATGATAATAGTAGCAGTAGTATTTTTATAGGGGAGTATATATGCATGGGTTGAATTGAATTGAATTGAATTGAATTTTCTAGCAACCTTGAGAGATTAAGTGGTGGAGATTGTGGTAGGAGTGGGATAATATATTATATTATAAAATGCAAATTTAGGCATACTTTGCAAGTTGAGAAATAATGGTGAAGCCATTTATCATGCTTGAATAGTTGAATTCAAAAGAGAGAGAGAGAGGGGAAGTTGATGGTGGACTTTCCAAACTCAACAAGAGCTACAGAAATACTAGACTTTTTATATTTATGGGGAAAAAAGCAACCACGTCGGTGTTGGACCATTTTGATTTTTGACTATCTTTCAAATCTATTGCTAAATATTTAAGACAATTTGATGACTAGCTGTAATATTCAAAGTGGGAGATGAATGATAAAATGAATCTCAACTATATAATGTATTCAGAGTCGCCACCGAAATAGCACGTACTCCCTCCGTCCCGGACTACTAGCACATTTCCTTTTCGGCACGGAGATTAAGGAATGAGTGTATAGCAAAGTCAACAATTGCGGCTGTAGGTGATAATTTTTACTAAAAATGGAAAGAGTGCAAATAACTTGGGACGCCTAGAAAGAAAAATAGTGCAGGTAACACGGGACGAAGGGAGTATTATTTATTTTATTACGAGCCTAATTGTCGAGTTTTGTGTTTGAATTGGACAAAGAGACAAAAATTTGATTTTGAATATTGAAAGAGGGGCCTTTCATGGCATTTTTTCATAGAAAGGATGCTAGATCCAGTCGAGAATATTTCTATTTTTGGATAAATATGTTACTCTTATTAGGGTATCCACAGTGGTGATAGCCCAGCAATAGCCCAGCCATAGCCCAGCCACAAACTCCTCCTGCCACATCATCAATACTAAAAATCTTCCTGCCACATCAGAAATAACCCAGTCATAGCCTAGCCATATCATAAATAGCTCAGCCACATCAATAGCCACATCACTAATAACACAATATACGGAATTTAATTTAAGAGACATATACGGGAAACATTAATAATACTATTTTAATTTTAAAAAAAGTATATTAAATTAAAAAAGTACAATAAATTTAAAAAAGTACTAAAATTTTAAAAAAGTACATTAATAATAAAAATTACATTAAAAAAAGTACATTTTACAAAATTACATAAATAAAAAAAACTAACTCCGAGCAGTCCTCCGCACCCATAACTCTTCAATTAAATCCTTTTGGAGTCGAATATGAGCTTCCGTTTGGCGCGTGTCTCGAAAATTTAACAAAAAAAACCGCTGGGCGATGCGCTGGGCGATCCCGACGCTGCAATGGCGCCGAGCGGATCGCCCAGCGCATCGCCCAGCGCCCGTCGACCGCCTAGCGCTAGGCGATTTTTAATTCCGAAAAACCGCTCGGCGGTTTTCGGAAGCTGCAATGGTTCGCCTAGCGACCGCCTAGCGCCGGCGCTCGGCTAGGCGGTGCGCTAGGCGCCATTGTGGATAGCCTTAACGAGCCTTTTGTAATAAATTCTAAATCTTTGTGCAAATAATTTTCAGCATTTTTTTAGTTATCAATCTTTTCAGCACATTAGTTCATCTGTACACATAGAGCATCCAGTGAGATGAATTATGTCAGCATTTTATAATCCTACCTATAGTGGGCGGACTATAACCACCTTATCTTTTAACAACCATTTTATATTCATTTTTAATATAATAAAATAATGATATATGTATAAATTTAAGACCACAATATGAAAATCTTTATTTTATTAAAAGCCAAAAAAGTACTACGCGAAGAAAAACTACAATTCCAACAGTTAAGTGACCAAATTTCTTCGATGAGAAGTGAACCGGAAAGAATTGGACGGTTTGAGAAATGAAGATAAAATGTGATGTATTTATAGAATGGAAAATAGGATAAAAAATTTAAAAAATAAAAAAAAATTAGAAAACATACCATGGGACTCTGGGTGCCCGTAGTGGGTGGACTATAGCCCGGACTATACATATCCGAGCTTGGTGCGAGGGGCATTAGGGCGGCCATCCGTAGTGGCGGACTATCCGTACAATGCTATAATCTGAGCTATAGTCCGTCCATTGTGGATACTCTAGTCAAGACTCAAATTTTCACTCAAAACCAAAATTTTAATGACACTTAAATTCAAAATAAAGGTAGGAAATAGCTCTAATAGTATCTCCGTACCCATCTTAACAAATGTATTACCGTATTTATTTAATATATAAGCAAATCTTATTGGATTTATTTAATTTCATGTGAATTATTGATAAAATATTTAGGGAGTCAATATCTAATTTGGATATAATATATAGGTATACTTCAAAAAATATTGTAGTATAAATAACTAGAGTAAAATTAGTAATTAATTTGATGTTTATTGAAAAATAGTTTTGGATTAATGTAAATAAATTATTAGAGATGACTTTTAGCCTTTAGCAATTAATAATAATTCCAAATAAATTAGGTGAAAGTATCCAAATAACAAATTCAAAAAATTAATTAGTGAAAATAACAAAAAAAGTTCAAAACCCGGTAACCTATTAGACGCAAAGGATAAACAGTAAACTCTCAGCGCTGATGAAACTGTCTACCACTTCCACATTTGGATTTCAGATCTGTTAATTCACCACTCACTTCACCATGTTTTCGCCTTAATTTCTCATTGATTCCAACTCCTGCCCGATTCCGTGCTTCGCTACAAAGGTAAATCTCTTCCCATCTCAATTCCGTCGTGCTCGGAGGATTTGACTTCGATTCGATCAATCTGCGTGCCTCCGAGCACTCGTAGTTGGAAATGTAGCACCTTTTGTGGTTAGTTTTGATTGGGGAGCTGCTTTTTTCTGTGTTCTGAGGATTGTACTGAAAAAGATTGAAGTGAATTTGGGTACATTGTGGCTATTGTTTGGCTCTGTAACTGTTGATGGATATGACATTGGTTTTTCTCTTAATTTGTTGTTTGCGATGTTGTGATTATCTGCCGCAAGTTTAGGAATGAAAAGGGATAGAAAGCGTGTTAGTTCTCCTCAGGTTTAAAATATGGAAACTTTTTGGTTTTATTTTGGGATTGTAGCTGAATTGCCAAAATTAAGTTTTACATTTGTTTAGTGTTTTTGATAATTTTATGCTCCTTCCAGACTGGTTTGGTGCGTTAACAATTTCTGTAGGAAACTGTAAATTCTCTATTTGATGTTGTGGGGAAATTTTCTGCTTCTTTCTATGGTTAAGGGGAATACCGCACTCATATTTATTATGGACATGAGGTGCTCATATTTAATGTAAGTTTTTGGCTGTGCAGCCTAAGCATAATTAGGCTGTTAAATTCCTTGCATTGTTTCGTCTATGGAGCTGTAACAGTGGAGATGGGGAAGTGGGTTTCACGGAAGTGGCAAATTATGATCTTATAACTTCCTTGTACCAGGACTGATAGAAATGGGTGCACCAAAGAAATGGATTAGAACACTGCTTGGTTTGAAGAAATCCACTAAATCACATTCTTTCGAGACTGATGAAAATGTAGGTTATTTCCTGTAATTGTACTCCCCTAAACACCCCCGATACGGTTCCTTTCTTTGAGTTGTCTGAATTCTGTTGTTTATTTTCTGGATTCTTGATATTTTAAGCTAGTTAAAGTGGTCCTAGGGCAAAGCTGCACATGGACCTCACTGCTCATTAGTGGAGAAACTTTTAGTTGCCCTATATGTTGACTAATTGATGTTAACTTCATTTTGTTTTATACTAGTTCTAGTTAATATGTTATCTGCATAGTCTACCTTTATACTTCAGAAACTTCTTGGATCCTGTTCTTGTTGGAAAGAGGACGTGTCTAAAAGGAAATACTTTTTCATTCTGAATGTTTGCCTTTCTCTTCTCCCCATCATTTTCTCTTTCCACCTCGCTTATCCATTTTAAAAGCCACCTGCTTGCCAATTGAATCATGCATTGCTTCCTCCACGGATCCACCCAGCATGTATTCCTGAGTCCTACCATTGATCGGAAGCATCGAGTTCAATTAAAATCCCTAAACATATCTCTTTTTGTGTGCATGTATATATGCATAGATATGCACATAAATTTCTTTTAACATTCGATCCATATGCGTCATTCAAAATGTTTATTCTTGAATGTGTATGTGTTAAGGCTGTATCTTTATGCTTAGACCTCTTAAAATCTTTTGGCTTTTTAAAGTAGTTACATGTAGATTGGTTCCTAATGGTATAAATTTTGATCAACTTTTCATAACTAGTACAATCTTGAATTTTTCAAACATACAGAGATCTGGGAGTACTGGCAAAAGTCGCCACCGAAGAAAACACTCCATTGAGATTGATAGCCATGTACCTGAAAATGAGTTCAATCAAAATGGGGTCACATCAATTGATGAAACCAAAGCAACAAATTTCCAGTCAGTCTCAGAATCAGCTAGGTCCCCGTCTACTTCACTTCAGGTTCAAAATATGCCTCAAATTCAACAGAATATTGGAGAAGAATGGGCAGCAATACGCATCCAAACAGCCTTTAAAGGATTTCTGGTAATTGGGCAGCAATGCACGTCCAATCTTTCATTGCTAGATTACGCATTCTCTAGCAGTGAGATATCCTCATATTTAATCCTTCGCAAACTGTTCCTTTTGTCTATCAGGCAAGACGAGCTTTGCGTGCTTTGAAAGGATTAGTGAGGCTTCAAGCTCTTGTCAGGGGTCATGCTGTAAGAAAGCAAGCTGCCATTACACTCCGATGCATGCAAGCTTTAGTCAGAGTTCAAGCTCGTGTCCGAGCTAGGCGTGTTCGCATCGCATTAGAGACTCAGACAGTGCAGCAGAAACTCCAGCAACAATTTGAACACGAGGCTCATGTTAAAGAAATTGAAGTAATCTAGCTCTAGATAAAAATAATTATTTTTGTTACCTAACTCGCTACTGCATTTTTTTAGAACCCCCTTGCTTAAGATTTATCTCCATCTTTTGACTGCAAACTAGGAAGGGTGGTGTGATAGTGTTGGATCTGTCGAAGAAATTCAAGCCAAGTTGTTGAAAAGGAAGGAAGCAGCTGCTAAACGTGAAAGAGCAATGGCTTATGCTTTAGCTAACCAGGTACGCATTCTATTATTCTCAGTTTGTATGTAGTTTGACCATTTTATTACTGAAAATAAACAAAATGCATCTATTACATAATGTGGAGATAATTGAATATTATAATATACGGAGTAAAAGATAATAATTGTAACATGTCGCACCAATTCTTTCTTCTCTGAAAACTGTTGTTTATATATCTTTACTTTTCCTTAAAACATGTTGGGGATTTATAAGAAAAAAGGATATGGTTTACCTTGCCTTTCTTGGTCCTGCCTGTCCAAAATCCAGAAGAAGATCCAGTTTTTCTCTTCTAAAGCAGGGACTGAGTTAAACTAAAGAAGTACATAGTATTTTATTTTCCTGTTTCAAAATAATTGGAATTTTTTTGTCAAATTATGTACAATTAAACTTGGAAGATGATTTTATTGTTTGTTTGCCATAATTATTTTTATATAGTGCAACAAGCATTTTTTAACATGTACTCCATATGTAAAGCTAGTTTGTCACCTTGAAATATGCCTCAAGTAGAATTACTGTGATGCAGTGGCAAGCTGGGTCAAGACAGAACGTTACACATTCTGGCTTTGAACCTGATAAAAGCAACTGGGGCTGGAATTGGTTAGAGAGATGGATGGCTGTGCGCCCATGGGAAAACCGGTTTCTAGATCTTAATCTCAAAGATGGTGTCAATATTTCTGAGGATAAACCAGCCGATATGATGAATGCATCTGCAACTCAATTCAATTCCACAGGAAAGAAACTTGCAAATGGGAAGGTTCCTTCACGTTCTAGTAATAACACCAATTTCTCCAATGAAAAAAGGGCTGCTTCCAATTCCGAAGGCTGCAGCTCTTCACCCAACAAGTCACTCAATGTGCAAGAAACACCAGTCTCACTTTCCTCCGCGCCTAAAACAGTTGCTGAAGACTTGGTTGAGGAAGCCACGTCATCACATAAGGTTGTTTCAAGATCACAGAGTAATCCTAAAGAGAGGCTCACTCACACTGATAGACAAGGAAAGAAGCGGTTATCTCTCCCTGCCAGTGGTCAGTCTCTCTCTTCCTCTCCCCATTATATTCTGAACTGTTTCCTAATGTGCAATCAAATATCAACAGGACTGGGGCAAGCGGCCCAACCAGCAAAGCCACTCAATAAAACTAGTGTTAGAAGGTCCCCTAGTGCCACAAACCCCGTAAAGGACAAAGTCAAGCTGAGCGGGCTTGATGCCAAGTCCTCTAAACTTAGGCGACAAAGTGATCATTAGGAATGGCACAAGTTCCTCTAGCAGCTGCTGCTGCTGCTGCTGCTGCTGTAGATTGTATGTAAAGAGCGCATTGCTTGTGATGAGTGAGAGGGTTGTTGCAGAATAAGAATGTAGTGTCACTGTTTAGCAGAAAATGTGTATTTATTAGTTAATTAGCATTGTTTAGAGCTGCATCGTTGTTTGTTTCTGTCAGTAGATTGATTGCTGCTGCCTCTGCCTTGACTCTGCCTTGAGATTCATAATCATATGTATATGTTGTATGGTGTATATGTAAGCCATTGTTTTATCCCTCAATTTTGTCTTGGAATTTGGTTTGTGCTTTTTTTTACTGAGCGTGGAGAAGAGTATATGTATTTAGATAATTTATCTGCGTAAACTATATTTAGATTCATATTGTACTAGTATTATTTCTAATACAGTTTCCTCCTATTGTATATAAAGACGATTATCAATCTAGGACTACAAACGAACAGGAGCCGTATTATATCTGTATATATGATTTATTATCGGCAATATTAGCTTTCTACAAGTCAAGTGAAAGATAATGAAATCTCGATTATCAACCTAATAAGATCTAGAAATGGGAAAAATAGAAAAAAAATATCCAATCTGCTAGTATTTGAATATTAATCTTCTGCACCAAATATGTGGCTCAAGACTTCATCATGAAACGTTACTGAACCCAAAATACACAGTTCTCTGTTTTAAAGAATTCATAGCAAGGTCGACCTGCAAGTGTCCTAAGTGAGATTTTAATCGAAGCCCATATCCCATACCAACACCGCTGCCTGGTTTACCATGCCTGAGAGATGGGTTTCCTAAGAAAATGAGTAGTGTTTAGATTACACGGTATAGATGCAAGTTTATGCAAAAGATTAGAATCGTAATGGGAAGGAAAGGAACACAAGAATAGAAGGATGTTCACAAGATCGTTCATAAATACGAAGCGCACAGGGAAGCTTATATATTGAATAAACAGAGTTCCAAGGCTATCAATTAGTGGGCACAGATGATCTTTTTCTAGTCAGACAAGGCCCCAAGAATTTGAGATGCACATGTTCTTCAGAAAAATAACACTTACATAAATGTATTATATCCATTTCCCAATCTAATGATTGACAGCAAAGATAACATTAGGATCATTCTAGATGAATCTTCAAATCTAATTAACCAATTTGCAGTGTTTTTTTCTTCATTTCCACCAAAATAGTCTTGCTCACTGAAACCCATAAATATGTTTCAAAATTTCAAAATGAATAATCATAGCAACAATCCATATCTCATGATTTCTATATTTCAACAGACAGACAAAATGAAAACCAGTAAAATCAGATGACAGCAGTCAGCTTACAAGTCTTAATGTGAGTATAGCAGTGTTGAAGAAAGTTAGCCAGTTGAAACTAACCAGGGACATGACGGCCAGAGCCCAAATCAGATCCACAGTCTAAGAAAACAGCACCTTCAAGCATTGAGCTCTGAGAGAGGGGAGGGGGGATTATTAAGCTCGTGAGAAAACAGAAAAGAAATCTTTAGAGGCCTTATATGAATGCGTTCAAACCTAAATTGACACCAGGATCTTGTTCACAAACAATTACAACAAAGATCACATGAATCTAGAGGGGTGTAAGAATAAACAAAAAAATTGTTAATCAGTGTCTTCTCAAGTGTAGATTAGAAAAAAAACAATGGTATAACAATGTCTCATATTTCAGTTGGCAAAGTTCATATCTCTTTTTTCGTTTCTTCTCTTTAATTTGTTGTTGCTTTTTTGGGTGGGGCCTGTTTATCAGTTAAGCTATGAGCACCGTATCACCCAACTGTGAATAGACCATCCCATCATACAAAGTAACAATACCAACAAACTTCAGATCTGAAAATTAAACAAGGCACAACTAAGCTAGACTCATCTGAACCAAAATCTCACCACTCCTGGTCCATTATAAATCATCTTGCCAAACCAATTGTCGCTAGACTACTACCATAGGGGCTACACATGACAAGGAATTTTCACTAGTTCTTTCATCAGCTAGAAATTCAATAAAACCTCTTTAACTTTTGGAAACTTGAGTACCAGTATGTAGAAACTTCAATTATCAAGCTTAATGTTCCTTCTTCACACACATAAAAAATTAATGCTTGACCTAACAAAAAATCTATGTTCTTTAATAGGCAGGACTTTCGAGAGCTTATATAGTGCTACGTCCGTGTTTCTTAGTCACAAAAGCAGCAACCTAAATTAATCTTGCAATCTTCAGCAGTAATTTGGTTTCTTTTAGTTATCAGGATCCTTATCAAGACTTAAAGCGAAAAAGGATGATGTCACAGTAAAGGTTAAGAACAAAAGAGTACAGATTAACATTCTTCTGATAAAATTACAAAATAACATACCAGTGGTAGTGTCAATTCACTGTTAGCAACTAGGCATGATCTGCCAGATCCAACAGCCCCATCACCATAGCCCCTTACACTACCTTGTCCTCCTATGGAAAAGGCTTGATAAGGAGCTATGTCTCCTACGATCGAGCCGCCTGTGAGGCTGTAAGAAGTTGCAAGTGAAAAGAAACATTAGTAGACATTAGTTATTAGAGAGTAGAGACAGAACAAAATTAATAGAAATACCATATGTGGTACATAGAGATGGTTTTCTGGAATAAGAGTTATTTAGAAAGTACAACTCACATCAAACTTCCAATTCAGAACTTTGGCAGAATCAAGTTCTTCCCTGTTAAAGAACAATATCATATTCCAAATTCTTAAGCAACAATGGACTTTTGTGTGTGTGTGTGAGCAATGAGGTCTCCAGTATGGTTTTAACACCACCATGCTATTTTGGTGTCTTAGTGTTTTTCATCAAATAAAGTTTACTAATAAATGGGCGGAAGACAATGTTTTCTTCTTCCAGTTCTCCATTTTTAACAACTTCAACTTCTCAATTTGAATACCAACTCATATGCCACAAGTATTGATCACCTTGTCAAGAAAAATACAGGCCCAAGCCGTATACCCCTTGAAGCAGCAAACTTGAATCGGTTAAAGATTAGCCACTTGGAAAGAATTGGAATCCCTTGTTCTATTTGCACGCTAAACTACATAGAATTTCATATAGAAAACATCAAGACAATGACTAAAATTGTACAAAATTGCATAATACTTATATTGGTGGCAAAATATGTATTTACTCGAGTAAAGCTGCGATCAGTTGCTTTGGCAAAGCGAGATTCCTGTTTGAGCACTACCATACTATCATGATAATCGCCACAGGGGAACATGTATCAAGCAGGAAACTCATCAGTCACGGAAAGAAAAAGACCGACGGAAATGATCAGTAGATGCTTAACCTACCTGCAAGTCACTGGAAAACCATGAAGATCTCTGCTAATAGACCGCCCATCATCATTAACCGGACGAACATGCTGAATTGAGTTTCACAGTTCATGTGAGAAAAGAAACAAATATTTGGACGCAGAAATGCAGTTCAACAGAACCTATTAACTTTCAGTGATAGTATGAGACACACCTCAAACTTGATACTGGTTTTACTGCTCCAATTGGAGCTTGCAGGCTCACTTAGGTCTACACCAGCGGATAAACGACTAAGATTGACACCTCCACCTGCTGAACGAGAAAGGTTTTCAACGGGAATGCCATGAATTCCTATCTCGGGGGAAATGGAGTGCTGGAGAGCAAAGTTATGGTTAAATTAGATCCATATTTAGTAAAAAATTCTTGAAAAATCAAAAGTGAAGCTTTTACAAGTACATAATATCCCTGTAGTTGAATATTTATATCACTCTCTAGCTCATATTCTTGAACCAGATCCATGGAGAGCAACCCACTAGGACAGTAAGACATTCATTACAAGTACATTAATGCATACGTTATTTCAATACCAAATCCTTGTTTAGCTTATAATGTTTTTACAAATAAAGTCCTCTCTAAGAACCAAACTTCATGTTAGTGAAGAGAAGAGAATGCAGAAATCAACTATGACTTTCATATCAAATACTCCTATAAACTATCTTTATTAAAAAGTAAGCTTTAGAAATGATTAAATACAAAAATGGCTTCAACGGTCCGGAATACAGAAAATAAGATAGCAACCTGAATAATGAAGGCATGCTGCGAAAGCCACTCCGGCCTTGGCTTCCGGTAAGTAACCAATATATTGGAATCACAGAGTCCTTTATCCCACAACACATCAAGCTTCTCACTCTTTCCAAATAGATTTGGATGCTTTATGCAAAGGCTGCCAGTGAAACAGTTCAATACCCAAAAAACTTATTTTCGATGAACACCAAACGTAACAAAACCAGAAAATTCAAATTCTTTTCATCAACAAAAAAAATCACCTTCCGATAACGAGTGAAAGTGGACTCCATCCACCCGCATTTCTGTTTCACACAAGCAAATAATCATAAAACGGAAAAATTAAGAAGAAAACTCACACAGAAGAAAATCAAACCTGAGAGAAGGTAGCATCAAAGCAGCACATAGTTTGTGTGTGAAATCAACATTGAACTCTACCTTGGCTACACAAAACCCCAAAACGACACTGTTACGAAAACATGAAAATGAGAAAAAATTAAAGAGGTGGTCCAGTGATCTGAAGAAATGGGGGAACAGTGACCATTGCCGGCGTGAATGCTTTTCTGTGCTCCCATCCAATTACCATATCACGGGCTTATTTGCCTCTCCGCCAATCAAACTAAAATCTTGATAGTATTTGAAAGGCAAATAAACTGGGAAAATGGAGAAATCTTGGGCTGAGAAATTGGCCGTTAATAAAAGGCGTTGGAAGGGAAAGAGAAGAAGGCATAAAATCGTGTTGTGGGGAATTTATATCTTGCTTTGAGCGGAGGGGATTGCAATCGCACGTGGACTGTGTTGTTCCTTTCACTTTCGAATCTTTTTCTTCTGGGCTTTTCCAACACTGGGCTACATTATTACTACTACAGTACTATTATTGTTGTGTAGGGTTTTAACACAAAATGCTAAAATAAGAAAAATATTAGACAAAACATCATCAAAACTGTTAATGGATTCCACTTTATTAGAGTAAAAGAATTTAAAATATATTTTTAAATATTTCCTAAATAAGAAAGGGGTCATCTCTGTTGGACGCACGAAAAAGGAAAATGGATCATCTTCAGCGGGAAGGAGTGGGGGAAAAACGCATTTCTAGGCCAGTTGGCCTCAGAAATAACGGAAATGTACCCGTTTTGTTATCTGTTCCATATATGGGAAAAACGCCAACCGCATTAGCGTTTTTATAAGTAAAAACGCCAACAACAATGGCGGGTTTTAATTTAAAACGCCAACTACGTTGGCGTGTTTTAATTGCAACGTATTTTAGTCGTATTTTTTATAAATACAGTATTGAGTATAAAACGCCATTCGCATTGGCGTGTATAATATAAAACGCCTTTTTCGTTGGCGTGTTTATTCAAGTAAAAACGTCGGGTAGAATGTCGTTTTGATAAAATACGCCAACGTGGTCGGCGTGTTTCAAAGAAAACGCCACTGCAATTGGCGGCTTTATACAGATCTGATATATCCCCTTCTCCTCCCCCAAATCGCGAAAAACTCAGCCCACACTGTCACACCTCAACCCTCCTAACGTATACTCTTATAATAAACAAATCCCTTATCATAAAAGCAATCAATACACAAGTCTAATTCATAGAACACTCATATTATACAAGTTCAAACCAACACTTATCCGATACATATTTCAAAATATCCTGTAAAGTAGTGGAACCCTCTCACCACTCTATATACTATACATTTATCTACATGCAAAAAGATGAGGATGAGAAGGTTGCCAATATGCGTCAGCCGCCGAACCTGATAACATGTGGAGTTCCTATGACCCACGTCACTCAAAACTTTACTGTTATCTTATTCCTGAAAAATTTAGTGGTTTATATGAGCCACAACTCAGAATATATAAATTTCCACCTTTAATCTCACATGATAAAAACATCAAAAACATTCTTTTATCAATACATAAAATCAGAAACAATATATAACATAATTTAAAAACAAATCATTTCATATTCATATGCATATGCCACTCTATTCAATTTATTATTCTGTAACAGTCAAGCCTGGTATCTGCCCGGGATTCCTCTATGACCAGAAGGTTCCTCTGTAATTGGACTCATAGGTCCCTCTGTATTTGGACTCATAGGTCCCTCTGTATTTGGACTCATAGGTCCCTCTGTAATTTCAGATCCAGTACAAGGCTGTCACAGATCCTCTTTAATCACATGATTCATGTAATCGGTATCCTAAACATTTCCTTTGCACCAATAACATATCCATATCATATTACATCAAATTATCCAATATATCTAAACAAACATGTCCATTTCAGCAATCAAATATTCATATCATATTCGACCATCAAAATCAAATAATTCATAATCATATCAATTTCACACCATATAATCCAATAATTCACTCCAAATCAACATATAACAATCAACCACAAACACATGTAAAACTAAAAGTGTGATTTATACACACCTGAATACGATATGTTCTCTAATTGAGCTCCTGATTCCATCTACTAATTTCTACTGATCTTGTTTCTATTTCCATTTCCATTTCCATTTCCATTTGTTATAGCTCTCGTTCGTCCCTTTTTCTTCTAAGAACTTTTATTTCTGTCCTCCATCAAAATATATCACTCACATATATGTATAAAGTAAGTTTTTCTTCTGCCGACTTAATCTATGACTAAGCTGTGTATAAAAAAAAACTTGGCTTATCTTTACCTATACTCATCACACGTGCACTGCTAACAAAACTTGTACTACTGTTGTATTAACTAATAGGATAAATATAAGAATTTATCACACTAGTCCATGCACACATTCACGTTGTTACACATGCACACACTTAAAATAATTATTTAGTATTTAAAGTAGTCATACACATATACTTTATCTATATAAATATATATATATATATATATATAACATATAATTAAGCAAATAACATTATAAATATATAATGATAAATAAAACCATATTAATATGCAAAATGATGCATGTTTCGGGTTGGGGATGTCACACACACACTCCCAAATCGCGAAAAACTCAGCCCACACACTCTTATCCAAGGTAGACTGCTCCACGCGAATTCGCCCTCCATCCATCTATCGGTGCTATTTTCCCCCAAATTTGTATATTATTTTCGGTTAGTATGCTTATCTTTTACATTATTTGAGTAATTGTTGGATAGTTAGCTAGGGTTTGTAATTGGTTGTGAATTGAGTTGAAATATTGTGCAGAATTATTATTGTGCAGAATTATTATTGTGTAGAATTATTATTTAGCATATTTGGCTCACTCTACATAATGATGAATGTAAAAATAATACATATTTATTTGTGTTTTACATTATTGCAGATAGTATGACGTGGTGTGTCAATTTATATTGGGGTGGAAAGATAAATCCCGGAGCAGTTATTTCGTATGATCCTCTTTTTGCTAAAGGATTCATTATGTTGGATGAAACAATTTCGTACGATGAGCTTGTGGAAAAAAATTTGTGAAATGATGGGGATAATCATATATGAAAACAACATTCAAATAATATGGAAACGTACAATATGCTTTGGAGCCGGAGTCACGTTTGTAGGTGTTCTACTAGACGAAGTATGCATGCAACTAATGTTTAGTGAGAGTATGGTTATTGGAGGTCTAATTGAATTATATGTTGAGTATTCGGCAATTACTCAACATCATAGTCATCATGTCATAAGTTATGATGTTGGTACGTCTACGAGAGCCCAAGAACCATATTTTGCTGCAACACAAGATTTTGATGTTGGTACGTCTACGAGAGCCCAAGAACCATATTTTGCTGCAACACAAGATTTTGAAGCTGGAGGCGTGCATTTAGGGGAAAGTGACAATTGTGATGCGGTTGATGACGTAATAGGTCCTGATAAAGCCGACTTTCAATTTCAATTTTGCCTAACCTAACTATTTCAATTTGTCCAATTTCAATTTGACAAACCTAACAATATAAACAAATTTAACAATTCAAACTAATCAACATACATCAACCAAAACCCACATAAACCAAAACAATTTGGTTTTAGCTATAACAACCCTAGGGTTTAGGTTTATAATCAAATTTATACACAAATTCACTTAAACCCAAACAATCCAACATAATAATCAACAATAATGTCATTCAACCAATACAAAATGCATAATATTTCTACTCAATTCACAACTAATTACAAACCCTAGCTAACTATCCACCACTTACTCTAATAATGTAAAAGGTAAGCATACTAACCGAAGAAAATAGATGAATTTGGGGAAGAATAGCACCGATTGATGAATGTAGGCCGAAATCACGGAGAGGAGGCCGATTTCGCGGAGAGAAGGCGCGCAACTTGGAGAAATCGCGAAGTGTGTGTATTGTGAGATTTTCGCGATTTGGGGGAGGCACTGCTGGTATATCAGCCTGTGAAAACACGCCACTCATGTTGGCGTTTTTCGCGACTAGGTAATTACGCCACTCAGGTTGGCGTTTTTTGCAAAAACAAGTAAACACGCCACTCAGGTTGGCGTTTTTAGCTACTAAACACGCCAACCAAGTTGGCGTTTTTCAACGTACTTGCAATTGGAGAGAATACGTACGACACAATTATAAAACGCCACGTACGTTGACGTCTTTACGTATAAACACGCCATTAACATTGGCGTTTTTACTTAAAGACACACCAATTTCATTGGCGTTTTTCCCATATGTGAAATAGATAACAAAATGAGTACATCTTTAATGTAAACTGTCCCAGAAACCCGATTTTCTCAAGGAGTGGGACGGAGGGAGTACTATAATTAGGTATACTACAAAGGCACGAATTTATCAATTTGGGAAGCCTCCGCCACCACCGTCACTGCTCGCCCCCGCCATCCTCTCCGGCCTACAGCCCAACCAGTCTCAGAGAAAGGATCAAGATGCCCAAGGGAGAGAAAATCGTCCTCGGACGAGCTTTAGTGAAGCACCACAATCAGATGATAAGGGAGACCAAGGAGAAAGGCAAGTTATACCGAAGCCAGCACAAGAAGGTTCTCGAATCGGTCACTGAGGTCAGTGACATCGAAGCCGTCATCGAACACGCCGACGAAGCTCACCGCCTTTACTCCTCTCTCAATCCCGGCCAATTCCCCATCAATTTGTGAGATTCCCTTGCTCTTCTTTCCAACTAGGTTTTTGCGCTCTTGAGGAGTTCATTTAGTTTCTTTCAGTTATTAACTTTGTCGAGTTGTTCATTCTTCATTTTCCATGATAGGTAATCAAAATTACTGCTGTGGAATTTTGAAGTGAATTAGTAGTTGCGTTGTTGGTTGCGTTAAGTTTCATGCCTTTCAGTTATTCTTATAGTCGCTAATTGTGCTAAATTATTGTTGTTTGGTCATTTTCTCTGAGTTTTTTCTTTTCTTCTTCTCTTACATGTTTGTGCTTTTTAATTATGTCTGTGTGTCTTCTTTCAGGGATTCTGCTTCCAGCACAATTGATATGACACCAGAAGAAAGAAAAGAGCAACAGAAGAGGGAGGAAGCTTTGCACGCCAGCAGTCTCCGTATTCCTCGAAGGTATGATTTGTTATGTCATCTAAATTTTGTTTTGTTGTCCTTTGTTTGTGCAGGGTTTAATGCTAAAATGTCTTATCCAGGCCACCATGGAATGCTAAAATGTCTGTTGAAGAGCTTGACGATAATGAAAAACGAGCATTTCTAGAGTGGCGCCGCAGTCTTGCAAGGTTAGCATTTGGGAGATAATAACACAAATAGGATTTGTGCAGTGTATTCATGGTCCATGATGGTATGGTGTTCAACTGTTCATATCTTTTTTACGTGTTCGACTGTTTTCTAGTTGAGATAGTATATTTTTATTGGAATAGTTAATCATACATATGTGGCATGCCCCACTTATACATGTAGACATTTCCTGGTGTTTTAAGCCTGTTGATAGCTTTCTCTGGTTGAATAGGGCTACTTTTGCAGTCTTGTAATGTGCATTACCGGGTTTATGAAGTTAATATGTTGTTGATTTTTTTATTTGCTAACGTTTATACTTTTTTCATGACAGGCTTGAGGACAATGAAAATCTAGTTCTTACTCCATTTGAGAAAAATCTGGATATCTGGAGACAGCTTTGGAGAGTGCTTGAACGCAGTGACCTGGTGAGACAATAGATTCTAAAATGCTGCTCTTTTCTGAATTTTATGAACGATTATGTTGCCTTAATATGCCATTTAGTTGTATCAAACATGCATACTTAGTTAAGTGGAAGATGAGAGGAGTTGCACAATATTCTTAAGATTCTCACAATACAAAAGTTTAATGATTCTACTTGATGGTTGATTGCCACTTTCAAGTATTATTTGGAATAAGAAGAAACAACAATGTAAACCGGGAATGTGCATGAACATATCAAATGCGTTCTGAATCGATAGGAAGAAAGTATTTAACTGAAATGAAAATACATCGTATTTTTCAGTATGACTTTCTATTGTCTCAAGTAACTTTTTCTCATATCTGTGGGTTTTAAGATGATAAATGCCTAAAGTGACGTGTAATCTAATGAAGATGGGCTTCGTAGATAGGCAAATTGAATTGCTTGCCTAGAATCAAAAGAAGTAAAATGTTTCACTTTCTAATTATACCATGCTAATAATTACTGCTGATTGCTGACCCCTTTTCAATTGCTTGGCCTTGAAGATAGTGATAGTTGTTGATGCAAGAGACCCGCTCTTCTACCGTTGCCCTGATTTAGAGGTAATATTGCAAGTTTGATAAAATTAAATGTTTGGCTTCTTCTTGTAAATTTGTAATACTCCATATTTATCTAGAACTTCTATTGGATGAGTAGTCAAAATTAAAAAAAAGTGCTGGCTTTAACTGCTGCTCAAGAACAGTCTTTAACTGCTGCTCAAGAACAGTCTCAACTAGACGTGTTCTTGAATAGCACTGGCTTTAACTGTAGCACTGGCTTTAACTGCTGCTCAAGAACAGTCTCAACTAGACGTGTGTCTTCTCTACTATTTCAGATAGCTCGCTGATGGTTTTTGCATTTTACTTTACTAATATTTTGAGTAATTGTTAATCTGGCATGGATGTGACTAAACTGTAGGCATATGCACGAGAGATTGATGAACACAAAAACACTTTGCTCCTCGTGAACAAGGCAGATCTTTTGCCATTCTCTGTTAGGTTGGTATTTTATTACAGTGCTTGTGTTGATTCCCTGAAATTTCCACTCTTTACTCCTTTGAAGATTTGTTGCATGAATTTTGTGCAGGGAAAAATGGGCTAATTACTTCCATGAACATGGTATTCTCTTTCTTTTCTGGTCGGCTAAAGCTGCGACTGCTGCTTTAGAGGGGAAGGAGCTCAATTTGTCCGTTGGTACTCAGCAAGGCTTAGCTGATTCTGGAACGAAAGTTTATGGTAGAGATGAGCTACTTGCACGGCTGCAAGCTGAAGCTGAGAATATTGTCTCAATGAGAAGCCGATCTAAGTCCACTGACATGGACTCGTCAGACGTGCATTCTCATGATGAAAGTGTTTCTGAGCACGCACCACCCCGCAATGTAGTTGTCGGATTTGTTGGATATCCCAACGTAGGAAAGAGTTCCACAATCAATGCTTTGGTGGGAGAGAAGAGGGCCGGTGTAACCTCAACTCCTGGGAAGACCAAACATTTCCAGACATTGATAATATCCGAGAAACTTACTCTCTGTGATTGCCCAGGACTGGTGTTTCCGTCCTTCACTAGTTCAAGATACGAGATGATTGCATCTGGGGTCTTGCCTATCGATCGCTTGACAGAGCACCGTGCGGCTGTGCAGGTGATTGCAGATCGAGTGCCAAGATCCGTTATTGAGAGTGTCTACAAAATCAAATTGCCAAACCCCAAGTCATACGAGCTACAATCACGGCCCCCTTTGGCAGCAGAGCTTCTAAGAGCATACTGTGCCTCTCGTGGGTATGTAGCCTCAAGTGGACTACCAGATGAGACCAAAGCTTCACGCCTGATGCTGAAGGATTACATCGATGGGAAGCTTCCCCATTATGAAATGCCACCAGATATATCAAATGATGAAGATGATGGCGAGGATGCAACTGAACACAGCTCGCCAAATGAATCAGACCTATCTGACGATGAAGACCCTCCAGTTGCTGCAGATGAAGCTGCCGCTGGTCTGGAGCACGAGCTGAGTGATCTGAATTCCTTCGACATCGACAATGGGTTGACTTCTGCCAAGACTGCTGTTAAGAAAAGGGAAACTAAACCTCATAAACTGCATAAGAAGCCCCAAAGAAAGAAGGATAGGACGTGGAGGGTAAAAGACAACGACGGCGACGGGATGGCGGTAGTCAGGGTAGTCCAAAAGCCAGCAAGTGGAAGAGGCCCTGTGATTGCTTAAAAGGTGGTCCCTCTTCTTGTACTCCTCTCCTCTCCTACCCCATTATTCTTTACTAAATTTTGACCTTGTTTTGTTTAGTGTGATATATAAACTCACTTTCTCTGGAGACTTCTGGTTTCTTACTTTTTACAAACTAGTAGTACTAATTTGTGTGAAATGTTTCATTTGTTGTGGCATAAATATCCAATGCACCTACTGTGTAACGAAAAATGTGCAACTTGTAATTTAATTTACTGTATTACATTTCTGGAGAAAAACATACCAACTCATTTGCAAAAATTAAAAAAAAACATGCATTGCCTTTGTGTTTGTCACACATTACTTGTAAAAGGAAAAACCAAAGATCTTGTCAAGATAAGTAGCTAGTTCATCTTCTTTGCTCCTTCAAATTCTACTATAAAAAAGGTGATTGCAAAGCAAATCCCACATCCCATATCCTAAATTTGAAAATGTATGCCACCAAATTAGTTGTGAATAACAAAATTGTTAGCGCATTAACAATCTTTGTTCTACTTTGTTCAACAAAGAGTAGCGATGCAAGAGTCCACGTCCAAGTAATAAACGAGCTGGAGTCAGGGCAGCGGCTGAGCGTGCACTGCCGGTCAAAGGAGGATGACCTCAGCCACCGGATCTTGGAGGCGGGCGACTCCATTGAATGGAGTTTCAGTGTAAATTTTGTGAGCACAACTTTGTTCTACTGTGAGGTGCAGTGGGACAACGTGCATTGGTACCGATTTGATGCATATGATGCTAGTAGAGATTATGATAGATGCATTTCCTTGTGTCGATGGATGATATCGAAAGAGGGTTTGTTATATGGATACGATGAATTATCAGGGTTTTGGAAATTGTTCCCGTTGCAACCTAGCTAGTTGAAACTGTAAATTTAGTAAGGGGTGGCTCGGTAGAATAGATAATTCATCTATGTTGGAGTTATATGACGAAAAATATCAAAAAAATATATTTTTTTATCATATTTTATTTATTTATCTTCTCTAACCTTTGCGATAATAATATATTTCTAGATGTTGTCTTACACCCAAATCTAGGGCTGGGAATCGGTTCGGTTCGGTTAGAACCGAACCGAAAAGTCGGTTAACCGACTCCAAAAATTTCCGAAAACAAAGAACCGGAACCGGAACCGAGAGGGAATCGGTTCGGTTCGGTTAGGAACCGATTTTACACGGTTCGGTTCGGTTAGGAACCGGTAGGAACCGAATTGGGAAAAAAAATAAAAAAAGTTGTTGCTGGGATTCAATCCCTAGTCAATGCGTGAGAAAAACGGCTAGCCTACCACTTGTGCTACAACGCTCTTTGTTTTTCTTATGTTTGTAGAAATAATTATCTTTATATTTCGGATTATAAATTAAAAAAATAAAAACAACCTATGCTTAATCTAACAAATAAAGAATCAGTGGAAGCTGATTGAGATACACTACACAATTGAACATAATAAACAATTTTAAACCAACTGCAAACTTGAACCTATTATATCTAGCATGAGTTCATGGAAACCAAAAAGTACAAAAAGTCACCAAATAGATTAATGAGCAAGCCATTATCAATTTATCATATTCGAAAGTCATCTGAATTATTTTGATAAAAAAATTCCTCTGCTTATCATATTCGAAAGTCATCTAAATTATAAACATTATAAAAATATTAAATTTAATAGGAGTACTTATTTTACAATAAATTAAACTTTAATATCAATCAATTTAATACATAACACTAGAGTTTAATATCCATTTTAAAATTAACCCAGATTAATTAACTGATGATTAATATGTCTATCCTGTATATACGTATAGATTTGTGCAGCTTAAATAAGATAAGCATCATGTGAAATTGTGGAAATCTCTAACAAAATAGATTGAGAAAACAAAATTACTGCTGTTAATATTAGTCAGTAGAGTAACAGTAGTTGATTTACTACTCTCCGTCAAACACACCTAAGTTAAAGAAGGAGTCTCCGGCGGAAGGAGTCGTTGCGGAAGGAGTCGCCGGCGGAACAAGTCGCTGCGGAACGAGTCGCCGGCGGGTGGGAGTCGGCGGCGGGTGTGGCGTGTTGGAGGAGCGGGGTAGGGTGTGGGAGGGAGCTCTGGGAGTGGGACTGACGGACTGTGGGAGAAGGGTTAGTAATTGTTTGGGGATATATTGGGCTTCATGTAACTTGGGCTCAATAGTAAAATGAGTCTTTGGGCCAGTTTTAAATAATTAAATTACATCAACTAAGCCCAATCGGTTCTTTACGGTTATAACCGATCGGTTCTCGGTTATAACCGAGAACCGATCATGACCTTCATATGGGAACCGACACCGAACCGATAACCAAAAAAATCAGTTATCGGTTAACCGAGAACCGATTTTTTCGGTTCGGTTCTCGGTTAACCGACTAACCGATGACCGAATTCCCAGCCCTACCCAAA
Organism: Salvia splendens; assembly: GCF_004379255.2. Lineage (NCBI taxonomy): Eukaryota > Viridiplantae > Streptophyta > Magnoliopsida > Lamiales > Lamiaceae > Salvia > Salvia splendens. Next base: position 5,999,415 of record NC_056039.1, read on the forward strand.
TCCCATATAACTTGTGTTGTGGTATTGCTCCTATATAAATAAAAAATTCAACTATAATAAATCCTCTATAGAGGAATATCTTTGCGGCTCAAAAAGTATTCTTTAAGTGGAGGTTATTTTTAAATAGAGGTCTAAGATTTTTTTTTATTTTTTTTCAAATGCATGCTAAATATATAAAGGTTATAATTTCCACATAAATGATCAAGCTGAAATATTTAACCTATCAATTGATGCAGATATTTTGGATTAATCAAGAATGTAGTTGTGTGGAAGAGCAGTTGAGCATGCAAATTAAAGGTGTAGTTGATCCCACAAACATTTCTCTTATTTATTCATCCTCTTCCATTATTCACGACTCTCATATCTTAATTTTTTTATCTATTTCTTATGTTCTACGTATACTAAATTAATTACAAATTTATAATTCATATGCAACTTAGTCAAAGAAAATAGATTTTTTTTAATTCATATCATAGTTATAATTTAGATATACTACTTCCGTTCCACTTTTTCAAAAACCAATATCTCTACTTCAAAAAAGAATTAGCGTTGTTGTGGATATTCTTAGACCATGTTTATCAGCAACCACTCAACATAATCCAACCATCCACTTTTTTAATATTTAATTATAATTTCTATCCCCTCCACATCATCTTACACCTCATTAATACTCATCCAACCCAACCGCACATTTTTTCATGATTTATCAATGACCACCCAACCATACCAGTACATATTTATTTTATATTATCTTGTAATAATAATATTAATAAATAAAATATTTATTATTGCACAATAAAATTTACAAAAAATTACAATAACTCGCAGCTAAAAATCATAAAAATAAACAAATGAAAAATATATGTACAATAATTAAAATTAAAAATTAAAAATACATAATTGGTGCAAAACTTTAGCAAAGGAAACTAAAAAAATACTCCATGAAATTGTAACAAAGAAAGATTATGGGAGGAAAAATGATGATATTTTTTTTATGCAAAACTATAACAAATGTGGTCTCTATTTATAGAGGATGAAAAATTAAATTTGATATATATTTTATAATTTTTAGATATAATACATAAAAGATATTTTAATTTAAAATAAAATATTTATCAACCAGTAAGATTGAGCCATTTGGCAAAATCTCGTTGGCTGATGTAATAAATGTGGAGGAAGACCAGGCAGTCTGCACTTGCCCTCGAAGGGACCGAGATCGAAGAGTGAGAGAGCCCTTTGGTTTCAATTTTTATTTTTTTAAAATTAACATATGATGTGGCGGTCGGCCACATCTAACCGATAAACATGGTCTTAGAGTGTCCACACTAGGGAGCTGCGGCTCCCGCCCGAGGACACGGCTGGACCGCGGCTCCCTATAGTTGTGGAAACGAATGGGCGCGACGGGGGGTGGACATGGGCGGGCCAACTACTCGGCCTAGATGCGGCTCCTTACCTGGCGCCGCGGAGCAGCCTGCGGCCCCTATTGCATGGCGCCGGAATATTTTTTTTGATATTTTTCAATTGTTTTCAATTTTTAATTAGATTTGTGTCCGTGGCTTGTCCACTATTAGGCTGGACAAGTTTTTTTATGGCTATGGAAAAAAAAATTTGGCCGTAGACAAAAATTGTAGCTTGGCCTTGGCCTTGGCCTTGGCCTTGGTCAAACTATTGTGGACACTCTTAGGGCAATAATGCCGGTGCATGGCCTAAAGCCCAAAATATTAAAGAATTGAGTTTTTTTTAATATTATTATTATTATTCCGTTTCATTATTACGATCAATCATGGAGTAATATTTTTATCTAGATTTGAAACTAATTGACAAAATTGAACAACTTGGGGAGACTAATTTGAAAGCATCAATTATGGTTACACCACAAACCTACGGTAATAAATGTCGAATAAATGCTTCAACTAAAAGAGAAGAATAAGTAAGTGAGATAGAGATCATAGAGTTTAAGAACTGCCTATTACCATGGTTCATAAATTAGTTGTGTTTGGATAAAAGCATTAAGCCTCCAATTAATAGTTGTTGGACCCTTTTCACTTACAAATCTTTCTATGTTGTCCTTGTCTTTTAATGTGTCTTCGTTAATTATTAAAGATGGCCTTTGAAAAATGGTAGATGTATTTTTTTCAACGTGTCTTCATAATTGATATTGTATTGTACGGACCATTATTTATTTTGTTCAGTTAAATTTTTGCAATATTTTTTTATGTCATTTCATTTGGATTCGATTTTTGGCGGACAACACTTAACTTTCAAACTAACGAAAACACTACTACATAAGAGAAAAATTGGATATATCTTCTGATTGTTTACAAAATTATTCCCGTTGAATCAAATTTCTTTTTAAAATAAATTGATCATGAGGTGCTTTCTTGCGTTGGCATGCCCCATGCTTACAAATGGTAGCTGAATAAATATATGACTTTTTCTTTACTTAAATTAATTTTCAACAAATGAAAGTAAACGAATAATGCTATTTGTCAAATACTTAAACATCAGGGGCATATTTGCACCTTATCCATTAATTAATTTATTTGGGTGGCATTGATCTTACATAATGCACCTATCATCTGCTTTTAAATATCATTTCATAGATGGATATATTTTGATATTGCAATACATGTGCATCAAAAATTCGAAGTTAATTAGACACATATTTTTTTATATTTCCATTCATGTTCAGACACACATATTTCATATACAAACATTTGTCTAGGAAAATCACAATTACATTATTATTCAATAAAAATACACTAAACATGAAGAATATCCAACATAAATATCAAATAAATACATTTCATACATAGGTAAAAGTAATGATGAATATCTCTATTATTAGGGGCAGAAAATTATTAGTGAAACAAAATAATTAGGAAAAAAACTATCTCTGATATCTTTTAATTTCATCTAGGATTGAAACAAAATAATTAGAGAAAATCACCACAAAGTGATACTCCATAGTTTAGATATTTATCCATATTTGAAATGGAAATGGAATTTTGAAAGCGACAGGAAAAATGGAAAATATGGAGGGTTGTACAGTGTGGAATGATGGTTGTACCAAAAAGGGATTTACCAAGTTTGGTATCCCGAATATCTCGTTATTCCGCCGTGGCAGTGTTTAGTCTTCGTTTCATTGTCGGAGTCTTCACAGCCGTACACACACTTCACCCAATCATTTCTACCAATTTCACTCAAATTTATGTATATTTTTGTAGAAGTTGGCGTTTGGATTGCCTCCCCTCCATCACGGCTTGAGAGATTAAATTTTTGAAGGATCGGAGCTAGGGCTTCCTTGACTCTTCCCGCAGAATGAGGATTGAAAATGCGAGTTGCTGAGGATTTGGAGCTCCGATCTTATTGTAAAACTTGGAAATTTTAGAGTTTTAAGCTAGAAATGGACGTGGATGCGGCTATGGCTACGGAGCCCGATCACGAGCCCGCCACGGCTAATGGTGGGGACCACCCGGCCGAATCCGATTCCTCGTCGTCTCATCAGCTGCAAAGTAGTAACACTGATGATGTTAATGATAGCATTAGTAGTGCTGGTGGCGGAGGCGCCGGGGTGCGCTGTGCCCCAACCTATACTGTGGTGACCGCTGTTATGGACAAGAAGGAGGATGGTCCTGGGCCGCGATGTGGCCATACGCTGACTGCGGTACCTGCCGTTGGGGAGGAGGGGAGTCCCGGATATATAGGCCCCAGGCTAATTCTTTTCGGAGGAGCCACGGCACTCGAAGGGAATTCTGGCGCATCGGGAACTCCCTCGTCAGCCGGAAGTGCCGGGATTCGTATGTGTTGTTTAATTTCGGGATGTTTTCGATGATTTCCGATTGCACATTTTAAAGGCTTAACTATATTTCTAATTTGTTGTTAAGTATGCTGACAGATGATATCTATCATTTCTGATGATTGATGTTGAAAGGATTATCTAGTAGATTTGGAGTGCAAGTGTGAATTCATTTGTTTATTGAGGGTTTATGACAAGAACTAGAAGTGGAGATTTAAGATTTTGTTGTTTTGCTGTATTTTTCTGAGAACATGTAGGTTGCCTGTGTTAGTAAAACATTTTCCGTGTTTCTGTTATGACAATGAAAGACATGAACTTCTGTCATTACCTGAAAATTGGTTCTGCTGTAACTCTTGAATTCAAATATGTCAATGATAATGAAGCACTGCTTTTGTTGCAGGGTTGGCTGGTGCCACTGCTGATATACACTGTTATGATGTTTTGACAAATAAATGGTCTCGGTAAGTCTAATAAACTAATTATCATCTTGTTCTCCACTCTTCATTTCTGATACTTTTGGGCATGTTTTCTGTTATTTTGGACTTTTTGTTAAAGGTTGTAGCTTAATTCTTTACAGAATTACTCCAATTGGAGAACCACCCACACCCAGGGCAGCTCATGTGGCAACTACTGTAGGTACCATGGTTGTTATCCAGGTGTGTGGAAAGATGTCGTGTTTTAAAAGTAGCCTTACTTTTATTCTATTGTGCAGATATACATTCTCACTTTAATATTATTCTCCTTACAGGGTGGGATTGGTCCAGCAGGTTTATCCGCAGAAGATCTTCATGTTCTAGACCTTACGCAACAACGGCCGAGATGGCATAGGTTGGTATTTGCTACAACTGAAGTAATGCACATATATCTGCATTAACAACTATTCACACATTTCTTTTTCTTATCAGAAAATTATTTTTATTCGCTCCAATTCCTTTTTCATTATTAGTCACCTGAACTTTGCCTTTGCTTAGGGTTGTGGTTCAAGGTCCTGGGCCGGGGCCTCGCTATGGCCATGTCATGGCTTTGGTTGGTCAAAGATATCTTATGGCAATTGGTGGAAATGATGGTTAGCATTCTGGTTTCTTCCTTCACTAATTTGTTATTTCTGGCAAAAAATAATTTGGTGTGTGTTTCTTAGGTAAACGGCCTTTGGCAGATGTATGGGCCCTGGACACTGCTGCAAAGCCTTATGAATGGCGGAAACTGGAACCAGAGGGTGAAGGTCCACCACCTTGCATGTGAGTTTGTAACTTCTGATCCCCTTTATTTCCCAATTTCTAGTGGAACTATGGTCTTCTAGTGGTGTGACTTTCTAGTTCAAATTGAAAACAATTTACTTGTATCCTCTTGTGTGCCACATGTGGAACTCACTCCTGTCCAAACTGACTTATCAAAAATATCTTTTCTTACATCTCCAATTATCCAGGTATGCAACTGCAAGTGCACGCTCTGATGGTCTTCTTCTGCTTTGTGGTGGGAGGGACGCAAGTAGTGTGGTTAGTGTGGCGACCAATATGTTTGCTTTATTTTTTCGTAGCATGCTCTATTCTTCACGTGGCTGCTTTCATCATAATATCATTTGTATTTTCCACTGAAATGGTGTACCTGTATGATATCTAGTTGCTTTTCATAGTCTCATCACTACACTTTTCTACGAGATGTCTAAAATTTTTGATTTGGCATCTATGATGAAACAGAGTTGTTATTTCTTTTATCATGATTACATGCTGCCAAGTTCATATTTCTCTGCCCAATGTAGGGCAAGGAACCTGTATTACAGTAAAAGTAATGGTAGTTGTCTTTCAAAATTAATTTCATATTCTATTGATTTGATGGCCAATATGTGTCCATCTTGTGAAGTATGATTAGGTTTCTAGTTTCTACTAAAGATGTTTTAGTCTCTGAAACGCAATGTGTCCATATATGCCTACTATAGATGTTTTTGTTTCCTTACTCTTGTAAGTTAGTTCCATCTTGTGATGTATGATTGCTCCATAAATAATCTTTACATTAAAATCTGCAGATGTGTCTTTGACCATGGTTGGTGGCTTATCATCTCTCTGTTGTAGGATAAAACCTTGTGGGTTCAATTTGCTGAGAGCAGATTCGTAGGCCAAACTTACTGTTATCCTTGATTAGTACATACTATAGAGGGTTCCAACTACATGTATAGTCTGTTATTCTACTGTCTAACATATTTGTGTTAGAGCTGCCCATGACTGTGTACGTAATTTAGGGGAGGGCTAGAAGTTCTTGTTATCTCCTCATTGATGCATGAGCAAGTGTAATAATATTCCGGAAACCAATATGGCTAATCATAGAAAATACATTGCAGCCTCTTTCTAGTGCATATGGGCTTGCCAAACATAGAGATGGTCGTTGGGAATGGGCCATTGCTCCTGGTGTTTCTCCATCTCCAAGATATCAACATGCAGCTGTAAGTTCTTTATTGTGCCGTTATATGTTCATATCACTCGATTTTGCTTTAAGTTCCATAAACCGAAGGCTATTATCCATCATCCTCTTAGTTGACGAACTTTTAGCTGCAATCTTGTAACTAGGTTTTTGTTAATGCACGCCTTCATGTATCTGGTGGGGCTCTTGGCGGCGGTCGGATGGTAGAGGACTCGTCAAGCGTGGCTGGTACTTATTATAAATTTTTTTATTAAGTTGTCTCCTCGTCTACCTATTATTGCCTAAAATTGAGGGGTTGTTTGGTTTCATTCAGTTCCAAGTTTTAGTTCTTAGTACTTCCACTACAGGTTGTGAAGTTGTATTGGATTTAGCAGTAGTGTGTTAATCAATTGTGACAGTTGTTGAAATGTTCTTGAGAGTTTATAGGTTAAAATTGAAAATATTTGGTTGATTGTATATTCATTTGTTGGTGTGCCCACTGCAAAATTTATGGTTAGTCTGCCTGTGACAAGAAGAATATTTAAACGTTTGTAAAACAATGAAACAGGATTATGTTGATGTTTCAGGCTTGAAAAAAAGGTTTATGATACACGAGTATTAACACAACTGAAAATTGTAAGAGGTGGTTCCAAAAGAAACATGAGTTGTTCTAAAAGAAGTGATGAAGTTAATATGTGAAGCAAACCTTTCATATTTACTTTTCTGTGTAGTTTTGGATACTGCTGCTGGAGTCTGGTGTGATACAAAGTCAGTGGTTACTAGTCCAAGGACTGGAAGATACAGTGCTGATGCTGCTGGTGGGGATGCAGCGGTTGAATTGACAAGGCGATGTAGGCATGCTGCTTCTGCTGTTGGTGATTTGATCTTCATCTATGGTGGTTTGCGTGGTGGTAAGACAAGATACCTTCATCAAAGAAATGATATACACTATTTGCTTGACATAATGACTTTTAAAATTTTATTCTAACTGTGATATTATATTATAAATAAATTTTATTAATATTGTCACCGCGAGGCATCATATTTGTTAATCTAATTATTTAGGAAGCTAACATATTTATTGGAATTGAATGTTAAACTGAAATGGCTTCTATATCTTCTCACTAGTAGTTGATATGCTTACTATCATTAGTATGTTGATATGCCGTCATGTTATATGATGCTTGTGTTGGACAAAAATTTACAAGATCATTGTTGATTTCATGTACTTGGATCTTTGTCACTGTTGGTTATAAAATTTAATGTTATGCGGCTTCTTTATTACTGTCTTGGGAATTTTATTTGCCTCCGTTGCTCTTACCAGTTAAGTGGGCCCTAGATCATGAAGGTGTTCAGGAATAAATTCTTGTATAATCTTTCAGTTTGCATGTCAATAATATATCAAAAGTTGTGAAGCTATATGTGGATATCTAGTTGCTTAAAACAAATATGTCCTGGATAGGCCTTCGAACCTTTTTTTGTGACATTGGAATGGAACAGTTTGTAGTGAACCAGAATGTTGTACAATCTTGTTCCGGTGTTTTTGTGAATACTGATCTACATTCCTTTTTGTGTTTCTTTATAGTTTTGGACGTTTGGTATAGTTACTTGATACATGATGTAGCTCATAAGACAAAAATGGTAACACTTTTTTGTTTGTTTGGGAATAATGGCAGTCCATACTAATAGTTGTAATATTTTTACCACAGGGGTGCTGCTAGATGACTTGCTTGTTGCAGAAGATCTTGCTGCTGCAGAGACAACTAGTGCAGCTTCTCATGCTGCTGCAGCAGCAGCTGCATCCAATATACAGCAGGGGAAGTTACAAGGTAGATATGGGTTTACTGAGGACAGAAATGGGGAACCTGTGCCTGATGCTGCTGCAGATGGTGCTGTTGTGGTTGGAAATCCCGTTGCCCCCCCTGTAAATGATATCTATACAGATATAAGCACAGAAAATGCAATGCTCCAAGGTTCCCGGTAAGTATATGGACTGCCTTTTGTCATCCTTCAAGTTCTGTGACTAACTATGATATTCCTGGACAGAAGATCTAGCAAAGGTGTTGAGTACTTAGTTGAGGCAGCAGCAGCTGAAGCTGAGGCCATCACTGCTGCACTAGCAGCTGCCAAAGCTCGACAAGTTAATGGAGAAGTTGAGTTGCCAGATAGAGATCGTGGAGCTGAGGCTACCCCCAGTGGGAAGCAAATATCCTCTCTGATCATGCCTGATTCCATGTCAAATAATTCTGTTCCAGCTGGAGTTAGGCTTCATCATCGAGCAGTAAGTACTGTCATAACAAAATATGTACTTTAGACGATGTTGAGTTATTTTAGGACTTAGGGTGGTTTTATCTGTTTTTAAGTACCTGCTATTAATAATTCTCAGGTGGTTGTAGCTGCGGGGACGGGTGGTGCTTTGGGTGGTATGGTCAGACAGCTTTCAATTGATCAGTTTGAAAATGAAGGCAGGCGTGTCAGTTATGGAACTCCAGAAAGTGCTACAGCAGCTAGAAAACTTTTAGATCGGCAAATGTCAATTAACAGTGTACCAAAGAAGGTATATTTTCCGTAAGACAGTAAAAAATGTCTGGTATACCATCTGGCCGGGAAAAGGAATATACTTGGATGAGTTTTAATGTTTTTACAGTGCTTATAGTGAACCAAGTGCAAGTTGCATCAGTGAACAATATATTTCTTGAACTGTCAAGGGTTAACAGGATAAACTAGAGATTTACATTTTTCGGGTTCCTAATAGTTCCATCTAAGATTTGCTCACTAATTTATTTAGTTATAGGGCCTGGCATTTTACTGGGTTAATTGACTTGAGATCATGGTAGTTTTATCATATATTCTATTTTGATAGAAAAAAGTTTGTTAAAGTTGAAGCCTATTGGACCAGGTGATTGCTCATCTTTTGAAACCTCGTGGTTGGAAACCTCCAGTTCGTAGACAATTTTTCTTGGACTGCAATGAGATTGCAGATCTTTGTGATAGCGCTGAAAGGATATTTGCAAGTGAACCTAGTGTACTGCAGCTGAAGGCCCCTATTAAGATATTTGGTGATTTACATGGCCAATTTGGGGATCTAATGCGACTTTTCGACGAGTACGGATCACCTTCGACTGCTGGAGACATAGCGTATGTTCTTATACTCTTTAAGTTTTATTTTTTGTTTGACTATCCTGACTGCTCTATGGTCTTGCAACATATCCTGTAAACATGCCTCACCGATTTATTACCGTTATCGGTACTATTAACACTCTTCACTAATGAACATCATCTGCCGCATGAACACATTCCCTTTGAGTTATAATATAATGATTCCATTTACATTCGAGCGGGGAACCTACTCTCCATCTCTCACACACACAATGCACATATGTGGAGCAACATTTGTTTTTGCACTGAATGCATTAATTCATGAAATATGCCCACTAAATACGTCACTTGCAAATCTTTCATCTACTCAACTTTGGTACCATCTGATACTAAGTTGCTGACTATGTAATGTCTATTATCAGATATATCGATTATCTGTTTTTGGGAGATTATGTTGATCGTGGCCAACATAGTTTGGAAACTATAACTCTTCTCCTGGCGATGAAGGTACTGGTCAATTTGTCAACTTTCAGAGTTTTGGTTTATCCAGTACTTATTGACAAACTGGCTTCACAAATATATAGGTTGAGCATCCCCATCAAATACATTTAATTCGTGGCAATCATGAAGCTGCAGATATTAATGCACTGTTTGGATTTAGGATCGAGTGCATTGAGCGGATGGTAAATCATAGAGCTTTGCATACTTGTTTCTTTACACGGGATTAACCCATGGGCCTTCTAATGGTTTTCCTGAACAGGGTGAGAGAGACGGAATATGGGCATGGCATCGGATAAACAGACTGTTCAACTGGCTTCCTCTGGCTGCTCTGATCGAAAAAAAGATCCTTTGTATGCATGGTGGTATTGGGAGATCGATAAACCATGTAGAACAGATTGAAAATATTCAACGTCCAATTGCAATGGAAGCGGGATCCATAGTTCTTATGGACTTGTTATGGTTAGTGCATTGCCTTTGCTCATATTTAATGATTATTATTTTAATCTCTTAATTTGTAGCACTGATGTTGATGTTTCCTTGTAGGTCTGATCCCACTGAAAATGACAGTGTAGAAGGGCTGCGGCCAAATGCTAGAGGTCCTGGGTTGGTAACCTTTGGGGTGCGTTTCCTGCAACAGTTGATTATTTCTATCTCTCTGTGCACACCCATGTATATATCTTTGGACTTTGTAATCTACCTTTGAAGAGACCTATCTCAATTGAAAATGGTTTAAAGTGCTGCAGTAGGACCTCCTTTTTATATCTAATCTAATTTAAACAGCAGTTGCAAGAGCTATCAACTTCATTACCCTGAGTCATGTTTAGATTTATCACATGAAATCAGATTTTTATGTTTGCTTATCAGTATGTAAATATCTTGATGATTATAGTGTGTTTACAAGTTATAACTCTAATAGCTCGTCATTTTCTTTCTGCTTGTGAAGATCTTCTTATGTCATCATGTATTCAATGTTTTTACATCAAGGTGTTTTGTTATCTAGTATAGAAAGGTACAGTGTTCATCATAGGATCCAATTGTTTTATTGCTAATAAAAGATTTTTTTTTCAGCCTGATCGTGTTATGGAATTTTGCAATAACAATGATCTCCAGTTAATTGTTCGAGCACATGAGTGTGTGATGGATGGATTTGAAAGATTTGCGCAGGGGCATTTAATCACACTTTTTTCAGCAACGAACTACTGTGGTATGTTCTAACTTACTGCGAACATTATGGCCAAACTTTTTTTTTTGGTAAAATAGGTGGAGCAGACACCGATCTCGCACATTTACTTGCGAGTTTTAACCACTCATCACATCCCCTTCAAAACTTGTCTAAAGGATCATTTATGGCCAATCTTATAATTTCTGTGCAGTTGTTACTTTATTCCTTTTGGGGTTATAAAATTATTGTTTTTAAATCTGCAGGTACTGCGAATAATGCCGGTGCTATCTTGGTCTTGGGTAGAGATTTAGTGGTTGTACCTAAACTAATTCATCCTTTGCCACCCGCAATTTCGTCTCCTGAAACTTCTCCCGAACGGCAGATAGAAGACACATGGATGCAGGTACGTTACTTCAATTATTATGCATACTTTCTTAATCTGCAACATGTCGTTGAAAGCATCATATGCTACGAGATTGATCATCTCCCCCTTTGGAATCAGGAGCTGAATGCTAACAGACCACCGACACCAACCAGAGGCCGCCCTCAAGTTGCTAATGATCGAGGTTCTCTCGCTTGGATTTAGGTTCCACTTGCAGAATGTTTTCTTACTCTTCTTCTAAGCTCATGCTAACACCTGGGATTTCCAGTGGCTAGTCCATAGCATGATACCTTAATGGAGAACTCTCTCACGAGCTTCAAGAATCTGCCACATTTCGAGGACTTCACAAGATGACTGGAGGAGTCAGGACCACACTTGGCCTTGATGCAGGCTAATCGGTGCTCCAGAACGACCTTCTCTGGCATGCAAAGTCGAGCGATAGAGGTCACTGCGATAGCTGCTCAGTCTCATTACTTGTGAGCTCTATTATTTTTGATCCATGTAGATGTATCGTCTTTTTTCGTGATTGGTGAGGTATGAGATGTCGTCTTCATGTATAATAGATGGTGCTTGTGCTTGCCTTGTGTAATTCTTATTTTTAATCACTACTGTGTATCAAATAGAAATATATCCCCTTTTTGATTGACATTTGGTTTTCAGACCTATCAGATTGAAATAGAGCTTCTTGGCCTTTACTTCCCGTTTCCTATATGAAATTATGCAAGTCTACTTATACTCCTTCAGTTCCTCAGAAATAGGTCAATTAGGTTTGACGTGAGTTTTAATGCATAATTTATAAAGTAAAAGCGAATAAAAAAAGTAGTTGAAATTTATAAAGTAAAATAGGAAAAAAAGATTGTTATAAATAGATATAGACTATTCCTTTGGGATGGACGAAAAAAGAAAAAATATACCTATTTCTATGGGATGAGGGAGTATAACAATACTACTAGCCAAAGAATTATATGGAACTATGATAAGCATCTGGTATAAAATGAATATTGTATACGCGGCACGCCACCAATAAAGGTGTTTGTCTGTTGTTTGAGAGATTAGTTAAATTGGAGCACAACAAAGACGGGCTAAAACAGTTACTAGCAACACTACATCTCAAAGCAGACTAGTTTCACCCTCGTTCAGTGGCCTTTGAACATACGACTTGTTTGGAACCTCGGTATTCAGCGTTTGAGTGGTCTTTGAACATACGACTTGTTTGGATCCTCAGTCTTCAGCTTTGGTGGTCGAAGCTCACCCTTCTTAGCCTGTAAAATTACCAATGAAGTACTAATTTAACTTGCTACTGCTAACTCCAGGAGTGAATCAAAATTTAACGAAACCATATCATAAGTTTTGGTATGATATAAAGACCCCAAAGTATGATCTTACCTTCTTTCCTCCCTTCATGAAATCCCTCCAGCTAGAAACCTGTTAATTGTAAAATGAAACCTATAGTGAATAGACCAACCCCAAGTGAACTTCAATGAATATCTTGTTTGCATCTATCGAAAATGAAGAAAACTTCTGTTCATGGTTGCTCTGTAATGCAGACAATGTAGTAGTACATGTACAGGACACTAACCCTCTTTTCTCTTGTCCCTTCCCACTGCTCCTCGTGTTCACGCTTTCGTTTCCACATTTCCTTTGTTTCTTCTTCGTCTTTCTTTAATCTACCTTCTTCCTCTGATATCTATGATACCCATAAGGTTACACACTTTAGAACAAAACAGTAAAAGAACCCAAAAAGAGCCAAGAAGAAATTCGCCTTTGAGTTATATTTGAAGAGAAACTGAGCCAAGTTATGATGTAACAAGTAGGTTTGAAGTTCCTAGACCGGCTTGAAGGCATACCCTCATCTGCATCTTTCTTCTCCTCCACTCTTGATCTGTTAAGAGTTCTCGAACTTTCAATTTCAACTGCTGCTGGAATTCCTCTGATCGTTCATATTCCTGCTCATATTTCCCCTGTTGTTGCATAGAGATGTAAATACACAAGAAACGTTTTCGTTACAAATGGAAAGAAATATCGGCATGTGAGGGGGATATGTGAAAATACACTCATTAAAAGACAAAAAGATAGTACTAGTATTTACTTCTGTGAATATAACTAACAAATTCAGTAGCTTAATAACAACTGATAAAGAATAATGAAAGCTACTTGAATTGAGCCAATGGTTTTACCTCATCAACTAATGATTTTAATTTGGTTGCAGTGTCTTTTTTAAGCTGCTTCTTCCTTTTTGCTCTAAGTTCCTCTGCAAGGAATATTAGATCATGATCATGAGCCTCTTTCAGAAATTTGTTATTGTAGACTATTATTACAAGCCAAAGAAAAGGAGAGACGGTGATGAACAGTGAGAAAAATACAAGAATAGATAACTGTGAACCAGTAGCCCCCTTGACTACCCCCAAGCCTTTCTTTTTGGATCAATTAAATCATGGAGTAGTTAGAAGAGTTAGTTTTCATGATTTTTTCCTTTGATTTTAGATTTACTATAAACAGAGACACCGAGAAATGTTTGTAATCTGTTCAACCACAATGTTGAACAGATCTGTATCAGTTGACTCCAAACACATGATACTAGTAGGAGATAACAATGTTGGATGAGGAAAAATAGGAGAATTATAACTTGCAAAAACAAAAAATGAAAGGAATAAGGTAAACACAGCAAAATAAGCTAAAAAGATCCACCTCGTGCAGCATTAACCTGGTTCAGAATATAATCCCTCTCTTGTTGGTCGAGTAACAATTGTTGTGCTTTAGCTAAAGCTGTTCAAAGAAGCAAAAGTCCAAATTCAGAACTGAATCATTTTTTATAAAATGCAGAGACAATAGTATTTTTCTTACCAAATTAGTAACATGGAATAACATTTCAGTATAGACTATACTCCCTCCGTCCATGAAAAATAGTTCCATTTTGCCATTTTTGGATGTCTACAAAAATAGTCTCATTTCTAACTCTCTCTTATACTTTCCCACTTTTTCTTCTCTTTCTCATACTTTATCTACTTTTTTTCCTTATCTCTCTTACTTTACCCACTTTTTCTCCTCCTCTTTCTTACTTTATCAATTTCTCATTAAAACTCATGCTGTCCATAAATGGGACTATTTTTTGTGGACGGAGGGAGTAAACTAGTTGGATAAAGAGGGAAAAGAAGAATATATTGAACTATTAGAAGAATAATATGGAAAATTACCTCCAAATGCGTCCTTTGCTTGTGGATGTTTGCATTTGTCAGGGTGAACAAGCAATGATAACTGCAAGAGCAAAGATAGAATTGCACCTGCAATTATTTCTCACAGATACCAATTAACCTGTGCTTAGCAATTTCATAAAAACCAGAAATTCACCTTTCGATATTGCCTTTTCACGTCATCTACAGAGGATGTAAATGGAAGGTTAAGATACTCAAATGCATTTAACTTGAAACATGAAAGGATCCTACAGCAACAAAACATTAACTTATGTCAGCTGGAAGTAAATCACTAACATACAAAATTGAATTGAAGGAGAATACAGAATAAGAAGAGGTACTAGCAGATAGGTCTACAGCTTTGAAAAAACAACAAACTCTGCCTCGAAATATCACGCTCAAAATGCTAAATTGAGCTCACATTATTATGGATAGTAACCATCCCATATTTTCAACAAGGTAGCACTAAATCACTAACCAGCCTGTCTAAAATCATGCTTCATTCATGAATTTATATAAATGACTTCACAAACAAAGACAACACATTTATAGTAATGGCATCCTCAAACATACATAGCACAAATTTACTAGATGAGACATCTTTGTTCTGAACAAAGAATCAGAAACCTACTATAATTCAAGTCGGGCAATCTTGGTTTCATCCTCAACTGTTTTAGATTCTTAGATTCAGTTATTCAGTAAGAAATCTAGGTCCTTAGGGGAATTATTAGCTAGAAATTCCAAATATCCAAAAAATTCCCAATTTCATGGGCTCAAGATTGAATTTTAAGCTAGAAGCAGCATAAAATTCCATTTTCAAAATCTCTCTACCTTATCGCCCCCAATATCTCATGAACAAATACCAAAACCATCTAGATATGCGTCAAATGAATACATAATACATATGGAAGTACATGATACAACAAGTTCACGCTCCCTCTATCAATATTAAGACCAATTTCTTCTCACAAGAAACAAAAACATGCTGCGAAGAAATTAGTTTTTTTAACCAACCGCAAACATATACTACAAGTATTCGTTCAACATAAACCTGCTGACTTCGTTATCGCGCTCGACCTCGCTGACCTCAGCGAAGAATTCCTTGAGAAGAAGATCATCGTCGGCGGCGGAGGAGGTGGCTCTACTGACGTCACCCATCGGAGAGTCTGATCTTCCCTCTTCCAGAATTTCCGTTTCAATAAAAATAAAATAGAAGTTCTTTTAAATTGGGCTTCAGATCCAGTCTCCTGAATTCGTAACTTTGGGCTTTGAGTTGAAATACTACAAAGGCCCATTTAAGACATATAATTTGAACATAAATAGCCATGATTGAAAATATAATATAAGTATATTATTAGCCCTCTCGAGAGATTTCTTTTTACTACTTAAATTTACAATTCTAAAGAAGGCTGCCAACTAATTTAAAACGGTCCTCACTTTTTACACTTGCAAAAGGTGATGATAAAATTAGTATTTTATCAAATTAGTTATTAAACTTAGAATATATGAAAGTATTGAGATACAATTTAAAATATACTACTCTTTTTGTAGCTAACTAAACTCATTGTTTCAAGTTTATTTAAAATAATACACAATATTTGGATTCTATTTTAATTTTTTGTTTCGATAGATCCAGCTTCTACAATATTTTCGTCTTACTTGATTCTTGTAACTGTACGTTTTATATCATTTTTAATAGAATTATTAAATCTGTTACCTTAGCCGTTAAATATACTCCACTTCATCAATTATTATTGAAAATAAACTTCACATCATATTTCATTTACAAAATAAACGTAGTCAATAGTCATATTTTATGTTAACTAGTGGGCACGATGCACGAATGTGTTAATATTCTTGCGAAGTACTAATAAATTATGTTCCGTTTTCAAAAAAATGGATTAATTTTATCATTTTGAGTCGTCTCCAGAAATTAGATAAAGTCTAAATATAAATTTGTTTTAAACAATTACTCATCATTAATAATTTGGACTCCACAATCCACCAACATTACTTCCTTCCATTACCTTTTTCCTCTTTCTTTCTTACTCTTTTCCATCTCTCTTCCTTTATCAATTTCACCTTAAAACCAGTGTCATATACAAGTTTGTGTATTTTTGGGGTATGGAGGGAGTATTGATTATAATTTAACTATATAAACAATGATATGGACACATGGATATAACAATAATTTAAGTGTTAACATATATTGTTTAACTAAAATACAAGAAAATAAATTGCAACTAATAATTATAATTTTGATTTGGTTTAACCACTTAATATATGATGATATGAATAGTGAAATGATAAAATAGCATTAGGTTGAATTACTAAAAGTTAGATCAGTAATAGATGAATGAACAAAAATAATCACAAAGTAATAGAGTATGAAG
This sequence comes from Salvia splendens, assembly GCF_004379255.2. NCBI lineage: Eukaryota > Viridiplantae > Streptophyta > Magnoliopsida > Lamiales > Lamiaceae > Salvia > Salvia splendens. The sequence continues at coordinate 6,016,336 of NC_056039.1, forward strand.
AAAGAGAAATAAAAAATAATCACAAAGTAATGTAGTATGAAGAAAGAGAAAGGAAGCCTAAAACTCAAAATGAGATTATATTCTCCATACCCAAAAAAACTCTTTTGAGGGGGAGATAACTTGGAGTTAGACAAATTGAGTTGATTTTGTCTTCACCAGCATACCACATTTGTTGATGAAATGAATCACACATTTCACGGAATAAATCAATTTCTCTAACCTTTCTACTCTTGTTGGAGTAGTATAAAAAGTGCCTTCATAGCCATAACATCATCATACCACCATTTTTGTAAATTTTGATAGGATGAAAATAATATATACTAAAATAAGGTACTTTCAATACATGGATCCAACGTTTATCCGATTGTTCATATTCCTTCATCAACCAGATCGTAACGTTATAGCATCCTTCATCATAATAAAAACACAAGTAATCCCCCAAAGTGCACAACTTGTCCTTGATTCTTGTTCTATTAGGAGGCAAGAGAAAGTGCTAAAACATTCGGTCTTGAGATCAAAGCAACAAACATAAGGCGTTCCTCTCCTATATGACACCAACCAATGGAGATTGCCACTAACAAATGAACCAACGGAGCAGTAGATATGATCAAACAAGGGTATGGCGGCTACAACTCCTCTCCACAAAGACCCCGCTTCAAGAGTATATACATGAAATTTATATTCATAGTCATAACAGACAACCTTATATTGTCCGCTCATTTTACTCACTCTAAATCCATAAGATTCTTTCAGTTGAGCATAAGTAGAATTAGGAGGCCCGTGAAGCTCAACAAATTCATAGATGAATAGATTACATACATAAATATCTCTAGCATCATTTTTTAGAAGAAGCAAACCATTGACAGAACCTAATATTTTTTAGAAAATCAGATATTGAACCGTATTCCTGTAAACAAAAGTAGATAGAGAAGAAGAGATTAGCTTCCAATAAGAGATAAACGTTGAATTTGGGAGAGACAGAGGGATATATATATAATCTGAAAAACCCTTATACTATTTCCCGTAATATATATAGAGTGGCGGCCGAGTTATATTTTCATGTTATTTTACCTCGAGATAGAGAGAGATATATTGTCTTTTTTTTCCTTCTAAATATTTATATCACCATCAATTTCTCGATGATATTATCTCGAGTTATCAATTTCTAGATAAATTTCTGTACTTTTTTTTATTCAGACCAAAACTAGTAATTTGCATTAGAATTTAAATAACATTATAACAACACTGATTTCCAATATATATATTTTACCATTTAACCTAATAAGAAAAATAAATTATAGGAAGACTCGGCCTAAACATGAAAGAACTGATTCAAATCAAAGCCTACTTTTTAAATATGGGCTCTTGGTTTTGTAAGAGTATGGGCTTTTGATTTAAGGTGGTTAAATGGAGTATTAAATGGTAACGGAATTAAACTTTATTCATTATTTTCTTTTGTATATAAAATTCTCATCTGTTATAATCTATAACACACGTGATTAAAATTAAATTACCAAAATATCTTGATTTGATTACATATAATCGTGTACACCGATTCATAATTAATTATTGGATGAAGAACCAACATCGATAAAATAGTCTCCTGACGAACTGCATTGAAGAGAAACTGTTCGAAGCGAAATTGATCAATTTTGCTCAAACAAACTCTGATACTTTTTTATTTCATTTTTCTCACTCTGAGGCGGAAGAACCATAGATGCATGTATATGTTAGAGATTGAAAATTGCACAATTTAATTAGTGTCCTTAAAAGGGTTATAAAACGAACTGTGTTTGTAGGATATATATTTGTTGTATGGAACTATTTTGATCACTACAATGCAAGTGAATGGGTATAGGAAAATTATCTAAGCAATAGAGTACACCATGATGAATATATTTTCATATTATTAGTATTTTATAACCATATTAATAGTTAATTTTTAACATCATATAATGTTCACTACAACATATAGGAGTACTAATTTTTTTTATGTATAGTGAGATTTACGAATGACACTAGTTAATGTTGTGATGTATTGTAGGTGGATAGTTATTGTGTCACAAAAATAAAGCATGTGACAATATATAATGCCATCTAATTATGTAAGGACTTAGCTGATTTTTTATTTGTAAAGATATAGTTATTTTTTGTAATATGTGAAGATATAATTTTTATGACAATATATTTGTAATTACTTATTGTATTTTTTTTATTAATTTTAAAATTTGTGCATGTGCATAATTTTTTTTGTTTTTTGATTATTTTTGGTTAAATAAATTTAGTTATTTGATAAATTCCACAGAACTCCTTTCATTTAAAATTGTACTATTAAATTTTATAAATGCAAAATATATAGACACTGAGTGCAACTAAACTTTGTTCCACCTAAAAATGTACACGCAGCTCTTAATGACATTATCGTTTTATTACTAGACATTTGGTTGTAATGATTTGTAAGTACCATCTTCAGAACTCTCAACTGATTAAAATCAAATTAGAAAGGGAGAACATATTACATTAATTTACCAACAGGGATACATCAAACGCAAATTTTGTTTTAGTGAACATATATATGGAGTATTATCAATCCCACAAAATTAATACAAAGCGAGTGGGCAATAGGCATGAAATCCATCATCGAATTTAATAATCTAGCATTACCACACGCTTATTTTTGTAATTTAGCAAATTTTCACAAACTCTTATTAATTAACTGGCATATAATTATATTATAACATATGAAAATTAATCTTCATGGCTCACATCTTAGCTTGTTTTGTTGAGTCCAAAATGAATCTGAGGAAGATGTGCCCACTGCATTAATTCAAGACAAATAACGACAATTTTAATTAGTAACAAATTAATGAATAAACTAATTCATGTGGTTAGTATTGTTAATTAACGACTTACGTTTTTTGCAGCTGCGCTAAAAGCTTCACGATGAGTAATTTCAGGATTGCCAGCCTTTATCCTCTGAATCTCCTCTCTGCAAAGTTATTATACATATAGATGTTGAAGCAAATTAATTTGGAAAATAAATAAACTTCATTATTTTTGGATTTGGATATTGTGAAATGAACTTACTTTATGAAACGGTTGTATGCCGATGGAACACGTTGCCTCTTCTCCGGTGCTGTAAATAATTCAAAGCTATTTAGTAAATTTAATTTAAGATACGATGTTAATGAAATAAAAGAGGTGCTAAATACATTTTCATCTTTGATGATTATATAATAAAACGAGCATGGTATGAGCATAATTTTTTTTACTTGTTGTATCAGCACAAATAAGTTTGCAAATTGCATGAAAATTAAACTCTTTAAATTTATGTTTTTAAGTTGAAGGGGGAAACTATTCATGCTTTCTTTTGTGTAAATTTAAACATTTGATCTGAAATACAATCAATTTCTTAGAAAAATATAGCAACATTTTACTTTTATCTATATAAATGTATATATCTACAAAATTCTAAATTAGTGATATAGAAAAGATAGTAGTGTCGCAGTCACAATAGGCCAAGAGTGAAGAGAACGATAAATTAAAGTGAGTGCATGCTCATTTTTCATCATTAACTTGAATAAAAAATCAAAGTGGAATTTTCTAGATATGTAGGAAATGCATGGGAGTTTTTTACAGCACATGTTGACAAATGATAAATTTAATAATTTTAGAGGTATTAGAAATACAATAAATATTAAGAAGGGAGAAAAAGATTAGAGAACATTACGGCGTATTGGAGGCATCTTAGGTTGTACTTCATGTTGAGTCTGCAATGGACCATATCTATTAGAGGTATTATATGTTGAAGATGAGCCATTCACACTTTCTTTAACAGCAGCCTCTCCCATTGATTGTTGTTTCTGCATGTGAAAGAGTAGAGAGAATTATAAACAATATCTCAAATTTGGAATGATCCTCATTAACAAAACCTAAATTCCAATTTCAAAATTGGAGTGGCATATTAATACCTGAAAATCTTGGAGGTAAACAGACTGAAGCAATCCTCCCATATTAACAGACAGCAAATTGGCACAGTGCCCACATCTAACAGTCACCACATTCAACATGTTGCTTCCTGGAACATTCACCTACAATCATTCACTTCTTACAATTAATTTCAATAAATAAAAAAAAAACTGACAAAGCTGAGGTTTCAATTTCAGTTTCAGTTGCAACTAAACCCTAATTCAGGAAAATGTTATTCTTCTTCACTTCACACTCTATCTAATTGGGAAGAAACAGATGAAGAAAACTCAATTTTAAGAAAAAAGAAATTAGATATATATATATATTACTCCAGTAGTAATAATTGGTAGAAGGCTGCAATGCAAAGCATTGATGAGAGTGTAACGATATTATTGACAGTAAAAATGATGGCAGTGGTAGCAGGCACATAAGCAATGCCCATTAATGGCTTGTGCTAAAAATAAAGTCCCATTATCGTCTCCCCTTTCACTTTTTTTCTGCTTTCTCTCTCTTAACCTCTTTATGTGTATCAGAAAGAGAGAGACGAAAACGACTGCTCTGGAACGGAAATCATCGAACACCTTATATCCATACACACACCATCATCATCTCAATTAGCTTACTGTCTTCGCTCATTTACTTTCAGAGTTTCCGGAATAATTGTGTTATATACATTTAAATCTAAACAAATCAACCCTAGAAGTAGACAAAAAATTCACAAAGACAGAAAAAGCTTTCAAGAACCCTAAAAAGCCTAAATCCAAGATATCCGACAAAATTACCTTCAAACAAACTAGTAAGATTCATGCTATTTTTCAAACCCTTGAATCTCAACTGAAATAGTAATATAAAAAATGAAAGTAGCATAAAATATCAAATATTGTTAGGTTGAAAAGGAGAATGAGAGATCCACAGTGTTTCTCCAGCATTCAAGACAAAAAAAAACATGAAATTAAATTCTGAAGCAAAGATCTCTTTCAAGTTTCAATTCCCCCAAATTTATACTGCTAAAGTTTCGGGGGAAACTCCCCGCAAAATTAGGTCATCAATTGATATCTTCGATCTGAGCTGTTCAATTCACTAATCAAATCGAAAATTAAGACATAAATATATTAGTATATTATACCGCTAAAATGGTGTTGCAGAAGTTGCACTGAACATAACAAACTCGCTCCGAACTCATATCAAATGACATTCTTTTACCGGATCTCGGTCGCCACAGATCTATCAACAAACAAAACAAACTGCCTTAGGTTTAGAGAGGGAGAGAGAAAGTGTAATATAGCTCATAATTTCTATGTGTGGAGAGGAGGGGTTGGAGTATAACTGTATAAAGGTATATGTTTTAATTTTTTTTTTTTGTGTGTAAAAAGAAATGATGATATGCAAAATGGGAGGTGTGTTTGTGGGCAAGTTGTGGGGTTTGTGAAAAGAAAAGAAGGTTTTTGTTTATGGAGAAATGGAGTTTAGAGAGAGAGTGGGTGGGAGTCGTATATCTATCAAGAAGGAGAGCTGGAATGTGCCACATTTAATGCTCAAGAATGTTTTAGGGATTAGTGTATCAGTATATCTCTTCTCAACCATATACATAAGCCTAGATTTCTGAATTCTCAAATTCATCAACCTAACTATTTTATTGCTTTAACTCCAAATAATGGACTCCACAATAAACCATCTTCAATATGGAAATAAGTAGCATATAATGAAATCTCCTAAGATTTAAAGATTTCAGTTGCATTCACACGCTATAGCTAAGCCCAAATTTCAGCTAGACATATCACAAATTAGAGCTAATTGCTTATAAAATCACAAAATTTGATCAAATTTTGATTTATCACACGTCTTTCAAAATTTGAATGACAAATCACAAAGTTTCAAAACCTCCCACTTGTCCCATTTGATCAATTTTGTGCTATTATTCATAGTTCGTTAAGCTCAAAATAACACCGCTTAGTCGTCTTCATCGTCGCATTAATATATATTTACGTCACTATTAATTGACAACACCAAAATTTCACATGTTTGCACCAATTTAGCATCGAATTTGTCTCCGAAAAAGTCATCACGTCACAGTTGAGAAAATTTTGAAACTTCATGATCTATCATTCAAATTTTGAAAAGTATAGTCTAGGCCGTTAGAATTTGACCAAACTTCATAATTTTATACGCAATTAACCATACAAATTAGCTTTGAAATAACAAAAACCAAACCAAGTTATTTACTATCGATTATATATAATTAAAGGTGTAAATTTTGAGTAAATTTCTTAATTTTACAGGCAAATAAGTACACAAATTAGCTTTGAGATAACCAAAAATAAAATCAAGTTATTTATATACATTATTCATATAAATTGAAGAAATGATTGAAAGAATAAAAAGAAAAAAGAGAGAGACGAAAAAGACGAAATCTTGGAGTAGATGAGCTCAATCTAAGTTATCCCAGAATACGTCAAATACGAAGATATGTGTGACGATGTGACAGATGAGACCCAACTTTAAACGATGGGTAGAGACTTGACAGTATCCACGTGACATGTTGCTCACTTTTATTTCACTTGCTAATAATTATAATATGACAAAACGCAATATGGAATATTAGTATACACTAACCTACTTAATAACATGTCCCTAAACTTACTACTACACCAAATTTGATCTAACACTTTGTTTTAAGGTGTCTGATTGATTTTCCATTCATTTCTAGGGTTTGGGATGTATATATATAAATAACAACTTATATTTAAAAAAATGATTATTGGTTGCTAAAATCATGAATTATGACTGAATTCAGTTATTTCTATTTACGTTGTAAAAAAACTTATGAATTTTGACCCTATAGCTAGCCATACTAAGAAGACTCTTTAATGGACCTTTTTTATGATCGCATGCCCAGTTATATATTTCTTCGATTGCGTGGAATTTATAGATGAGTGAGGATCCCCAATCAAATGTATGTATATTCGTGATTTACAATACTTGAGTGCCAAATCTCATACAAGCCGTCCATTTCAATGGAGACTATTCTTGTTGTATACTTCTACCATTATAGCTTCATCATTCTTCGATTTTACATCTGAGTTCTATATCACTTCCATCCCTCATCTTTCCTAGTTCTATTTTGATGAAAGTACGTGTTTTATCACTGAGTGTGCAGATGAACTCACTTCAAATTGGAAAGTTGATATGAAAATTGCTCTCTAAGTTAAATGTTAAAGTGGAGTATTAGAATGATTTAAAATAAATACCACATATGTTGATGATGGAGATGCATGGCAAGTGATTGTGAAGGATTAGAGTATGTTGACATATATGTAAAGTGACAATTAATGAAAAATAGATTTGAAACTCTAGTGATCAAGGGCAGTTAATTATGATGAAGATGATGGCTGGGTCAGAGGATCAAATTTTTTTGAATCCCTCCAGAAAATGATGGCAATGATTTTTATTTTTTTTTGGATACCCAAGCAGCATACCTATTACCAACAACCCTATCAAAAATAGCTAATATAAAACCCCAATTTTACATAAATAAACCATCAACCAACACCAAAAGTTTTATAATTTGCTGCTCATTCTAACGGAAGGCTCGCATATTTGTTCGCACGAGTTCAACAAACATACATAAACTATAGAGGATTACAGGCCAAAATTTACAGCTCTATATTTGTTTATACATTGAATTTGGGTTTCAAGATCCTTAATTTTTGCAAATTTGCACTAAACTGTCTAAATTTCAGTATGATTGGTGGATTTAGCATTTACCATAGCCCCATGAGTCTTGACATGCACTCTGAGGTAGAATTAGCCGGACGTCATTGCAGCAGCAGCAGTCTCTTGAAAACCTAGTGATTCACCCGATAACGATTGCTCAAGATCAACAACACTAGCTAGGGAGAAAAACCTAGCAAAAGTCATTACTATTAAGAGAGGGGATCAATTCAGCGACTGAATTGCTCTTTGGATATAATCTTCACTTTATGCCAAATGTCAAAAAATAGAAACATGTGTATACTTTCAAATACCATAAGTTATTTTATCCAACAATGTCATGACATATATCTTTAAGGTGATAATAACATAAGCTACACATTCAAGAAATCAGGAAGAGTGTAGTACGACTTCTAAAGAGAGCTAGATTTTTATAGCAAGTCGTACTTATGCTACTATTTGAGGATTAAAAGCCTACACCTTTAACACCGTTTACATAATTCTTCGAGACTCATTTTTAATCAATCCAGTTTACATGAGCCAGACTTTGAGTATCTAGAACCAATTATGCACGGCAAACCAACCTAGTTCCATGGATCCCAATATAGAGAGGCAAGGAAAAGGGGGATTGTCATCACAAAACCAAAGAGACCATTAATTTTCGTGGAAATCAACAGCGACGCAAATTTTGAAGGACACATAGATCCACCATCAAGTGACCAGCCTAAGGTTGACTACCATCTAAAACATTTCATTGAAAAGCATATATTAATCGTGCAAAAAGACTTACTGCACAAAAGAAGTGCAATGAACTTGAGGAGATCAGCACTTAGGTTGATGCAGGACTAGCAGCAGTTGGAGCTTGTGAAGCATCCTCATTCAAAGGAAGGCTGCTTCCCATCACCGAGACCAGCTGTTCACTAGAATCCGCTGACCTGGTATCTTCTGCAGCACGTGAGGCAGTAGATGTGTTGGTTCTACCATGTTCTGCTATTTGAAGATGATCCATCACTCGTGATAGAGTAGCAATTCCAGGACCATTAGCATTTCTTTGGTCAGCTTCACGAACTTCACTGTTGGGTTCAGGTGTAGAAGTGTTGCGAGCAAAGAGTCTCTCCTTCCAGCCTCGTGTGCTCTTTGTTATGGACTCTTTGTATCTATGAATACAGAAGAAGATCAAATTCAGTAAATATAATAGTCAACCCAATTTTTTTTACTGCCTTGGTCCAACGTCCAAGTAAAGGTCTCTAATTGAAGATCAAATTTTCTCGAGCATTACAACTTCCTAAAACCAGCATCCAGTGTTTGTATGTTTTCTTCCCTAATAATGACTTGGAAAGAAAATCATATAGACAAAATTCCGTGTACCTTGTTGAAAAGGCACTAAGCCGAGATTTCAGAGAATCGGAAAATGTCTGGAAATCTGAAGGTCCACCAGCTCTATCTTGACTATTGGGAGAAGTATGGGTAGGAGACCTAGAAAGAAAATACCATTGTTAAATACGACCGAGTGAACTTTTAAAGGTTAAATGATAGGAAAAACCAGAAATATGCATACTTACCTATTGCTTGAGGATGTCCCGTGTTGATATGCCCCAGGACTTGATCCTGAGGCTGTAGTTTCGAGCTGTTCTGCTTGAGCAGTAGAAGACCGTGCAACAAGATGTGCAGCATCTCCTCCAACAGTCATATATGGAGAATTGGAGCCAGCAGTTATAACTTCAGGTGGGGGGCTACTGCCTTCTCTCTGAGAAAGTGAAGATGCAGCTGAAGCCTCATTATGGTTAGCTGAGGATACCAAAAAACGAGGACGGCCTTGAGAAGACCTAATCCTCTGACCCTCTCTCCTAGAGAGCTGACGAGCCCTCCCCATTGCAGCAGCTAAGTGCTGAACAATGCGTTCTTCAAGTTCAGACTCACTTGCATTAACAGGCAACTGCATCCGAAATATCAGATGAAGACCATGTAACTATTATAGCCAATTTGAAAGAAGATCAAAGATGAGAATGATTTAGAAAGTTAAGGCAGTAGCTAACATGTTGCAACTCAAAGTCCCCTAAGCTTGGATGATGAAATATAGTTGTATTTCTAGGTGGATTCATTCGCATATTCCTCTCATGCTCCACAGCATCCAGAAGTTCCTGACTGTCAAATAACCACACAATGAGAACCCTACTCACGGAGTTAAAGCACATGAAATAAACGGCAAGTATACCTGCTGGGATCCTTCAAGCCAATAGACTGCCAGCACATCGGGCACTGGGAACTTCTCTGGCACCTAAGGACGTAATCTAATGTCATGGCTAATTCATCCACCCGTAGTCAAAATTAAATAAAATAAAACAAGAAGGAAATTAGGAAAACTAAGTCAGAAAGAGCGCAATTTGGAAGCACATGGCTGTGTTCAGTTTTAATTAAGCACACTTTAGTTTCAACAGCAAAAAAAGCAAAAGTAAATGTCAAAAGCAATAATTCTTCCTAAAGGTGAATGTCAAGTTTCATTAGTTTAGCAGTTCATCAAGTATCAAATCTATCTACCCATTGAATTCTACAATCTTCAACCAAAAGCATTCATAATCAAACACCATATATGAATGTTATATACATTAACAATGGAAAATTATTCAGCCTTCTTATATAGGTTCAACAGGACAAGTTTAATAGACTTGAAATGTAAATCCAATATTGGCAGGGTAGGAAATGTAAATCAAAGTCTCATCATTAGACATGGAAAAATACACAAGATATCAGAATACCAACATTGCAAAAGAAATGTGTGAGGATTTTATTTATGGAAAAGAAAGTTTTGTACCATTCAAGAATGCACTGAAGATGAAACTCGTGCTTGCAAGTAGTCAGCTGAAGCAGAGAAAAATAATCAATTAAGTATATGTCAGTTTCAATCCTCAGCCGTTAATAGACAGTAGTTTGTACAAACCGTAGAAGGGTCACTATCACAAAAGGCTTCAAGACATATACTGCAAGCATCATCGCATGCTTCCTGAATTCCCCCTTCCACAAAAGCTGCAGCAGAAGTCAAACTGCTCGATACATTTCCTTCTTCCATCTGTCACAGAGTTGAAATATTTAACAAAGCAGATAGCACAAAATTTCTTTAAATCAAACTTTAGCAATATCAACAGTCCGAAAAAAATAAAGGAGCAGTAGAGCTCAATCAGCCTCGTCATTTACCATAAAACTTAAGTGGTAATGATACAGCAGAATGCAAACAAAAGCATCGACACTAGACTTCAAGGAGATCAAATCACTCAAAAAATAAACACAGGAAAAGGAGCATAAATCAACTCTAAAGGTACCAATCATCAATTTGGATTAGGGAAACTAAATTGATTGCTTATTAATGCTGGTTTACAGCAAAATCTTATTTAGCAGGGGCTTAACAGCATGTTAGAGAAAATAGTCTCGTAGTACTATCTAACAGTGCCTGACAATAAGTAGAGCTTTCACGTATTTCTTATGGTTTAATCGCCAAAAAGATATCACTTCAGTGATGAACTATGCCTAAGCTCAAGAAAACTGCATTAGACTAAAGTATAGTACTAAACCAAAATATTGAGCACCACTGTCTCCAAACAACTCAAGCACTAGCACCACACCAAAGGAAAATAAAACAAAATATATCAATGATAATTCATGTCATATTCAGAGAGGTACCAAGAAGATACACTTGAAACCCACCATGGTTTTTTAAACCCCAATTGTCAGTACCCAACATAGCTAGAAAAAAGGTAGTTACGTTACGGCGGTGTTAAGCCCTCAAATGAGGGACGAAAACAAATTCCCATATATTCAACCAATATTTGAAGAAACCCAAAAATTCCACATATCCAAGTCTAAGTCTTTGCACCAACAAAATGGATACAGCCCGAATTTTGAATAAAGTAAAAGAGATTCCTTTACATTCAACAAAGATATTAAAAACTCCAAATTCATGCATCCAACTCAAATCCTGACAACATCAACAAAATAGAGAGAAGGCCACAAAAAAACGAAAAGGAAACCACTGTGATAATCTGAACACCGCAATTTGGTTGGATAAAAAAATCCCAAACATTCAACAAAGATTTCAAGAAAGGCCGATTCCATCATCCAACTAAAGTACTGTAACAGCAACAAAATAAACATAATCCCACAAAAAAGTCTCAATCTTTAATGCACCGAGAATGAATACAAGAAAAATCAGTCCAAGAAAGGGCGAGAAAACTCAGAATATGGCCGTCTCGTAAACATGGCTAAGAAGATGAGAAACGGTTACCTCCAAAAATTAACAAATTGGGGCGATCAAACAGCCGATCAAAGCCGAGCAGCTCAGAGATAGATAATTCGAGAAAAGAGGCGAAGATTAGATTACAGAGAAGAAAGAATTGGGGGTGGGGGGTTTAGAAAAGGAAGAAAGTGTCGTGGACTTTTCTGTTGTTGGTTCATGTAGAATATTAATTTTTACTTTTTTATTCCTACATTTATTGCTTTGGTATAAAGTACTTCCATCGTCTGAAATTAAATAATTAATATATTCCGCTAAAAAATCATTCTTTTAAACGTGCAAAAAAGTTAATCATTTAATTCGAAACAGAGAGTAAATTTTATAGTACTATATTTTATAGTATAATTTGTCAGTAGATTAATCATGTAACCAGTATAGTATAATTTGTCAGTAGATTAATCATGTAACCAGTATTTAATACTTCATTTGTTCATTTGTTCCATGTTGGTGGAGACATTTCTTTTTAGCACGGAGATTAAGAAAAAGACATGTAATGTATTAAATAATAAGATGATTAAGTAGGGGAGAGGAAATAATAGAAAGAATAAAATGAGAAAGAGGGAAAAGTAAGTGATAAGAAATGTGTTGACTTTTATTAAAAAAAGAAAATGATTCAACCACTGCAGCACATACAAAAATGGCAAAATGACTCCACTGCTATAGAACCGAGGGAATAATATAAAAATGTAAATACGTTTGTTAATAATAAAAAACAATATACATCGTACATGCACAAAGATATAATACAAGAACAATTATGCAAGTATTGCTCAGATGAAATCTTTTGAATTGCAACTACAATTAGTTAGTCATAAAATACTGTTACATTAAATTACCGAATCAAAAGAATCCATTTATATGGATGTTGCATAAATAAATTATTTGGAAAATATGTCAATTTAGTACGGCGTTTCAGATGATAATTCTTTCTGCACAACTTGACCAAAAATAGTGACACCATATGGGTCAAATTATTTTGAGGATCAATGTCTCTGAAAACAGAAAACAAAACGTATATATTGAATACTAGTATTGTTCAGTCAATTAATTAGATATGTCATACTCATTATTTCTGATGAAGAAATAAATACATAGTAAATGTTAATGGAAGCCTTTCCTCCTTATAAATGAAAAAAATGCAACTTTAACCTTACACTTACTTTTACCAAACAAAAACGAATCAGTCAAGTAAAAAAATGCATCTCATCGACTAATCAGCCATATATTCATCAATCATCAGTATACACCCATCTACTTGCCCACGAACCCAAACCAATGAAGAATGACTGCTAAAAGGAGCATAAATATGGCCAACAACATTCCAGATCTTCCCAGAAAAAAGTTCTTTGTCTTCTTTGCACCTTCTACACCGCGTTGAATCCTATCGGCCCATTTCATCTGTAGTCATATAATTATTCGGAATCAGTATTGAAAACACCAAGTCATTAGCAAGCATATTGATTACAAATGTCAGAGTGGTGGCATACAGGTTAACAGAAGACATATGAAAGAAACAAAGCGGGTTGAGTGAACAATTAACCATATTTGATACGTACCATGGTGTCCAAAGTATCGGGCGACAAAGACGACATGGCCTGCTGAGCTTTCTCTGCATCTTCGCGTGAAAGCTTGAACCCAAATTGCTCGCTCATGTTAGCCATCACGTCAGGGCTCATATTTTTCATCATTGATGTCATCATCTGCAAAATATAATCCGAAACAGAATTGAGAACACATTTTCTACAACAAAGAAAAGCAATGAAACAGAATAACACAAGTTGGGGATTTCATTCCATTCAATGGTCTAATTACTAAAGCTATATACCGGTTTTCCACAAAGCATACAAGTATGTCTTAATTTGAAAATGGGGCTATGAAAAATCAAATATAGGAGTATCAAATATGTATTGCAGATGCAAAACCAGACACACCAACCAAGGATAATGAAATTGGCCATACTAAAAACTGTATTACAAACAACCAAATTAAATTTAAACAGAAACATGGAATAATTGAAGCATAATCCAATCACATATCAATTTCATACATTTTTTCACAATATAAAAAAACCAATAGGATCTATCACATGTATACTTCTCTCCTGTGAATAAACAGAAGATTGAGATTAATGGCTGAGGAGAAAACAGAAAAGGCAAAAGGATGAAGCAGCAAACCTGTCGCATAGCTGGATCCTTCAATTGGTTTCTCATTTGCTCTTGTAGATCACCGCTGGAATTTAGGAAGTCTGGTCTTGGAAAACTTGAATTAAGATGTTGGGAGGAACTACTTTCACCAGCGTCACTGCCGTTTACTGACAGATTCTCTCGAGTTTTAGATTCATCTGATCTTACTCCATTGTTTGCAGTTGATGATGGTCGTTCCTGTCCTCTCATGCATGAAGCCATCTCAAACATCTTTTGGCGCTCTTCAGGTGGCATCTTATTCATCATATCAGTTGCCATTTTGAGCATGTCTGGTGTCATGTTTGGTGGAACTGAACCAGGGAAAACTGCTGATGATGACGATGCTGCTTCATTCCCCTTCAAAGATGAAGCCATCTCAAACATCTTTTGAAGGTCTTCAGGTGACGTTTTTGCCATCAGGTCAGTTGCAGTCTTGAGCATGTCAGGTGATAGATTTGATGGAGTTGCTCCAGGAGTAAAACTGCCACCATTTTTCTGTCCTTGGAAGGAGGAAGCCAATTGGAACATTTTATTGAGTTCTTCAGGAGACATCTTGCCGATGACATCAGTGGCAGTCTTTAACATATCAGGAGAAACACCTTCAACTTTTCCGCCATTCATAGCAGACAATGTCTCAGGATCAGTCCGAGAAATGAAGTTCTGGAAGGATCTACAGTACAATAACAAAAAGAAAAACTTTTAGCTAATTAAACTTGGGCATTACCATTAGCTAATACAAGGTCTGTTAATTACTTCAGCACATAAGCTGTAGGAAGAGAAGATTACAAACGAAAAATGGGATGTATAATTATATATCCAAACAATACAGATGCTGTTAAGCCACATTCATGAAAACATAAATTTGAACATACTGTCAGCAATGCAAACTTTTACAACTTGCACAAGAAAAAGGTAAAGGGATTGAGTGCAATGGAACCTGATAGATTCCGGGTCATCTTTTATAGCCTTAAAGTAGTCCTGATTAGAAGGCTGAGGCTCCACAACACTAGCAGATCGAGTAGATTTAGACTGACTGGTTTCTTGTTGTGATAAAATGGAAGATTTTGATGTCAAATTCTCGCAGTTATCAGATGATACTGTGGCTTCTTCAGTTATTTCTTCAATAACCACCCCTAGAAACAAATGAGAAATTGCATTTATATAAACATCATTCCAGGAATATCAGTCAAAAGACTCAAAACATGAAAACTGAAGCACAAGCAAGCATACCTCTTGAATGAGTCCTGCCTCCTCCTTTATTCAATCTTTCCTCAGCATCCCTACGTATATTTAATATCAAAGAACATCAGTCAATAAAATCAAAAGAACAGCCATAAAGGTGAGGAACCTGACCAAGGTACCGAATGAGGGGAAAACCAGCCTCAATGCAAGCTGGATAATACTATTAATCAACAAGAGAAACTTAGGGAACAGCCAGATACAGTACCTTAAGCTATCTGCAATAGTTTCATCCCCAAGAGATACTTCATGTGCTTTACTCAAGTCAGACACAGCTTCCTGAAATCATTCAATATGAATAACGATTAGAGAAGAAAACATCAATAGTGGAGAAGTAATCAAGCTTACAAACACAATACACATCAAAGAAATTTAAAAGAATTACTCACTCCTAGTTTTCCCAATTCCTTGTATGCTTGACCCCTTCGGTAGAGAGCTTTAGGGTTCATTGCATCATAAGCCAAAACCTGCAGTACAGAAAGTTATTGTACTAGCTACTGTTCATTGGTTATTCCAGGTCATCAATGCAGGTCACTATAGAATGAGAGTTTCTTCGAAAAAAAAGAAGAATATGTACATAATTTTTATCAGCAAAATACTTTTATCGCATATATGTTAAGCATTTTACGCCCTACCGCTAGAAATAATATTTACCCACTGTTTGGAACTTGCCAAAAGGTTAAATAATGATAGTAAGAATATATGGATTAACAAAGAAAATGAAAAAAGTTGAATCTATGCTTACCTCTGTACCTTCCCCAACACACTCTTCATACTGCTTGGTTTTCAAGTAACATGACATCATATTAAGAGAGCATGCTAAAAGGATATTCCTCGCCTTTGAAGTAGGAATATCTTTAAGATTATTCTTCGCCTATATCACCCAAAAACAATGAAGATTAAAAA
Source organism: Salvia splendens (assembly GCF_004379255.2). Lineage (NCBI taxonomy): Eukaryota > Viridiplantae > Streptophyta > Magnoliopsida > Lamiales > Lamiaceae > Salvia > Salvia splendens. The sequence continues at coordinate 6,032,629 of NC_056039.1, forward strand.
TTCCAGCTTCAAAAAGAAACTCATGTGCAACCAGAGACATAGATAACAGGCACAAAAACTGAACTTACACGCATATATTTCTCCAGTGCCAATGCGTACTTTCCCTGACTGTGAAGTTCATTTCCCTGAGATGAGATATAAAAAATAAGTGAGACAAAAACTCCAGAAAAAAAAATTAATTGAATTACTTCTAAAGTACTATTCACATCCTCCAATTTACTGTTATTCCACATATGTTTATTTAATCAAGTATAGGTGCATGTCACATTTAGGAGGCATTACAAATAAATCAGGGACAAATACATCTTCCCACTGTCAAAATTACCTGTTTTTTCAGCATCTCAGCTCCATTAATTTCATAAGACACTTGTGCATCCATACGAGCACGCATAGCAGCTAACTCTTCAGGTGAAGCATTTGCCATCTTCTCACTAATCTCGGCCATGTCCTCCGGACGAGCGTTTTTCAACTTCTCAGCAGCATGCTTGAAATCTTGGGTATTCAAATTTTGCATTCCTTCAGTTGCCATCCTCATTAAATCTGGATTGGACATCATCTGCGATAGAATCAAGTTAGCCTCCACCATAAGTCATTGGTAGAATTTAGCCAGAAAAAGGAGTACGTAAAATCCAGTCAACTTGTCTAAATTATGAGCACTGGACTGAAACAGCCGCATGCATCAAATGTGAAGGCCACAATTGATCCGAATTAGTAAACAAGTACACATCAAGTAAGCACAAAAGAAGAGCTGCAAATCCACCCTAACCTAAAAATAATCAAAAGAAAGAAAAACCCATTGAATTCCCCAAAAAAAGTTGACACAATCCGAAGATGAGATTCAGACCACCGACACAAAAAATCGAATAATTGGGACAAGTACCTGCTGCTGAATCCGAGCCAAATCAGCTGGTGACATCCGGCTCATCTGCTCCTGAGCCATCCTGATCAATTCGGGATCCATCATTCCGTTGAACATTCTTCCTAAAACCCTGGAACCAATATCGAGTAATCCGACCAAATAAATTACGCGGCGGAATGGAAAGAAATGAATTGAACTTTGAAGTCGTCGAATTGCGAGGAGATTTGATTAGGATCTTATGTTCAAAATTCAAGTACGAGTGGAATTTATAAAATGTTGATCGATTTGGGAATTTCAATCTGGGTATGAATAGATACAAAAGATTTCGAATAAATTAATTGGGAAAACAAAATAAAGTGGAAAAGTCGGAATTGGTAGGACGCCCACCACGCTAGAACAAAGATGCTTCTCTCCTTCTTCCAAATTCGAATCTATTTTTCATTTCAATTTCTTTATTTTAATAGTCGTCAATCAATTCATATTTTTGTTTTTACTCTTTTATTATGAGTAATTTTTTATTTAATTTTATTAATTCCTATTCGGTCATATACCGATCACTATCAATATATATATACTTTCAAAATAGTGGTGAGATTTTGAATTAATTTTATTCTGCGGATAACTATGGAGTAGTACTATTTAGATTTACCTAAGTTATTTGTGTTTTTGATTTGACAATTAAAACATTGCAAATAGGTACGGGATATTTCAATTGTTAATTGGATGTGAAGGTATTCAAAAATGCCCGCATTTGAAGCAATTTTATCTAAAATAATGGTGAAAATGTGCAAAAGCATCTGAAACTATCAAAATGTAAAATCTAAGGACCACAAATAATAATTTGCAAGTATAGATAGATGCGAACTTGTGTTAGTGAAAATATACAGCTTTAAAATGTTCGCTTAGAAAATTTGCATTTCGAGTAGAAAAATCACTAGTTTGTTTACTTGAGAATTAATAAGTTTCAATTTAAATTGATACAATCTGCGTATTAGGAAAAGTGGATAAATAAATTTTACAAAGTCTAAACTAGACAGTGCTGAAACCAATAATCAAGCTATGATATCAAACTATTCCACAAAGTATCCAATCTAATGGCAATGAACATACAACTTACGTCAGTTAACCTAATTATAACTCTAAGTAATCCTTGGCCAGCCATTAATTATTAATAACCATTTTAACTATTTGAGCTTTAAATCAGTGGATATGTCATCTTGCAATTTGCATTTAATGACCAATATACATCGTATAATAATAATATGATGATAGGAATAAGCACTTCGCTTGAGTCCGCACACATATTATAAAAGTACTAATATTAGAACATCATCATGTCACACATCCACTGACCCCCTTAGGTCTAACTTATTTGAATAATCAATTTTGCCATTAAATTTAGGGTTAATAGTGTTTAGTAAATTCTGATTTGTATCATCAACTTATTAGTTATTACGCCTTGTAGCGAATTTCCCTTGAGTTTAATTTTCAATTTTCGTGAAACCCGATAATGACTTGACCATTCTTCCTAAACCTGTAAACCAATGTCAACAAGGGCCAACTGAATTATCCATCTTAATTTTATGACAATACCATCTCCTTGTTCAACAAAGTTAGAAATTTCACTGATCAATGACATTTCCAGGCAAGCCAAATTCATATACATTGAAAAGGAAGTTCATTAACACAGATGTTGAAGCAAAGAGTTCAACTCTACAACTGATGTTTGTAAACTATCAAGAGCTGCCTCCACCTTATCCGACACTAAGCATGTGTCGCACGACATGGCTTCAACCAGCTCTGTCTTTCTTCGTGTTACTTCATCTTTTGCCATCTGCAAACCTTCTACTTCTCTTGCTTCTCTCAACAGCTCCTCGTGCGCGATTTTGATCTCTTCTTCTTTCAGTTCTGCTTCAAAAACACTCTGATGGTACTCGACTACTATGCTTTCGAGTTCATGTTTACCATTTTCTTTAACCTCCACAAGCATTTCTTTCTCCCGAAGAGAGTTTTGAAGTTTGAGGTTCATTTCATCAACAGCGAGCTTTTCTTTCTGCAATTCAGCTTCAAGCGTCTGTATTTCACTCTCCACCTTGGCCAGCTTGCTGTTCATAGCCTCGCATTCCTTCCTTACATCGCTCAGCTTTTCTCTGTTGAGTTTCATTTGATTTTGCAAATTTGTCTTCTCTTCCTCAGATTTGAGCAAAGCAGTGGCTTTGCCTGTCACTTGCCAATTTCTGTTAGAGAGGTCATTTGCTGGTTTCTCAACATTATCTATTGCAAAGAGAACTCTCTCACTTTCCAGTTTCTGATTTTCCTCATCCACTTTCTGTTTCAAGTTTTCTCTGATGCTTCTCAGTTCATTCTCAGTTTGCTTCATATGTGAAAGGGCGTTGGCTAGTTCCCGCCTGGATGTCTGAAGGCTGGCTAACTCCTCTTTTCTTCGACTAAGATGTTGTGTAGAAACCTCCAGTCTTGAACGTGCCATAGCCTCACGCTGTTCAAAGTAACTCAGTGAAGAAGAGAAGTTCGTCAAAGAGTGCTTCAAGGCCAGCAATTTCTTGTGAGCCAGTTCTTCTCTCTCATGCAGCTTTGATGAGAGTACTTGTAGGTGTTGACACTCCTGTTGTTTAGCCTGCTTACCGCATTCCAGTTTCCCAATTTGTGTTGCAAGAGTGTCAACTTCAATCATTGCTTTCTCAAATGAGCCAAAAGTTCTTACTGCTTCAGCAGAGTACAAAAGCTTTTCTCGTGATTCAGCAAGCTTCATACTTATCGACCTCAGATCTTCACACACATGCATTGGGAATGTATTAGGTAAGTTTTCCTGCATTTCCAAATCAGTTCCAGCAGTTGGATTCCCAGTGCTCATGCAATTTGATTCTTCAAATCCCAACATACAACTTTCTGCTTGTTCTTCAAGTTTTCTTGGCTCATCTGTTTCCATTTCGTCCTGCTCAATTGGTTCTGCATCATAATTCTTCCTAACTTCTTCATATGACACTGTATTTGCTTCATTTGAGTCGTGCAGTGGTGGGTCTATGAAACATAGGTTATGCTCATCCTGCACTTGCACTTCATATAAGCATGATTCTACATCAAGGTCCGCATATACATTATCTGCATTTAGCTCATTGGACTCCACTTCCTTTAGCTCGTGTACATTCTCAAGAAAACCTGAAGCTGAGCAAAAACTAAGACGTTGACCTTTATCAACTTCAACAAGCTTTTCTGGAAAGCTATCATCTCCTTCACCATCTGCATGCTTCACCTGACCAGTAGCAATTACTTTTTTCAGGTCATCTCTCTCTAGCATTGCATTCTCGTATAGACTCAAAAGCTTATCATTTTCTTCATGCATTTCTGTAAGTTGACATTTTAGCTTTTCAAACTCTGCCTCTATCTCCACTCCCCTGGTCTCGTCTACTTTAGCAGTGTTATCACTGTGATCTTCTGTGGTATCTTGCCAAGGGATTTCAGAACCATCAGAGCTCTTTGTAGGGTTTTCTGCAACTGCCTTTTCATACAGGTCAATCAGTTTATTGTTATCATCAATCAACACCTTGAGCTTCATCTTCAATTCATCATTTTCTTTGGACAAGAAAATTGCCATTTCATGTGCTTCTGCTTCTCTTTCGCTGGCTGCTCCAATGGCATCAACCATTGTTTTTAGTTCTATTTGATCACTTACACCCATATTCACGAGAACTCTAGTTTCTTGTTTCTGCGCCTCAGCTATGGCTTCTTTTGACAATTGCTCGGCCTTGAGCTCTTTAACCAACTCATCAACATTCCTGCCAAATTGTCCATATGTTAAAACGCATAACTATTCAGGTCCATTGCACAGGATGCCTATATTTGACCTTAAGAAATTCTAAGTTTTCAAAGATCTGAATCAGCAGAAGCCATGACCAAATCATTGAAAAAGTTGTTGGGTCTATTAAAAGGTGTCCTTACCTTTCTAACTTTTCTTTCTCACCAACAAGGAAGTCAATTTTTCGGTGAAGTCCGTCAATCTCTGATTGGTTTTGAATGGCCTGATAGAACAAAAAAATTAGTTGACAAGATTTAATTTAGGTAAACTAGTCATAAATAGGAAGGGGGTTGAGGAAGAAGATAGAGAAGACATATATAAACTATGCTACCTGCATGCGCAAGAACTCATTCTCTTCACTCATTGATGTGCGCCAAGGTGATGCTGATTCCTGCAAAAGAGAAAACTTACATAAGTAACAAAATCTCCTGACTAACTTTATTTGAATGCCGTTCAGAAAATTCTTAGAGCTGATCAACTATGTCTACGTGCACGCAATGTGACAGGTACATAAGTATATCAGAGAAACCTTCTTGCATTACCTTATTGGAAGTCAAAAAGTTATTAGCATTGGGAGTGCCCAATACTGAATCATTGATTTCATTCTGTTCCATCAATAAGAGCCATTGTTTAGCTTAAAAAGTAGCATATTTTAAAACTTATACTAAAAAACTCACGTAAAAGAAGATAAGCACCTGACTGTTAGTGCAGTCCGACTCATGCATAAGCTTCCAATCAAGAGCTTCTCGCAGCTGCATAAAGCACAAATTTATAAATTGATAATTGGTGATGTGAGCTAATTTCAGATCCTAGACAGCAGGAGGAGATGATAAAAAGCTGCAAGACATTACCTCTTTCTCTAGTACTGTAATCTGTTCATGAAGTCTTTCCCGTTCACCTTCCTCACAAAATGACTTTAGTCTGAATATACCAAATATTATACCAGATTTGATTAGCAAATAATTAGTAATAAAAGGATGCATATACCTAGAAAGAGAAAACACAAATACAAAGCAGCTACTTGAACTGAAGTAGTTATGACATGCCAACAATATATCCCTATCAAACATGAGAGACATAAGAAACAAACTGGAAACTCTTGCCTTCTGATCTCTTCTTTCAGTCGCAGATTCTCCATAGCAAATCTTGTTACCTCCTGGTTACGGTCTACCTGAGCATGCAAGACCTCTATTACCTTTAAATGCTCTTCTCTTTCTTTGAGTAAGTGAGTCTCAGCAGATATCTTTCCAGAAGCAACACATTCTAGTCTCTTTATTTGAGCTTCTCGAAATTTCAACCTCATCTTCAGACCTTGAACCTCATCTTCTCTTTGTTTGGCCTGATGACGCAAAATGGTCATAAACTCAAAAAGGATTAGGTACACCGTACACATTCCTCAAACTGATATCAGATATTAGATTTAGAAGGGGAGTTTCTTTTATTCCTTTGCATAATTTCAGGTAGCGCAGATGAAGTAAAAATGGATGCAGCAAAAATTTCCTTATTACACACATAAAATTTGTAACTGTAATTTTCATTTGTCATAGTTGACAACATGGTGCTCTTAAAGACTACCAAACCAACAAATTTATGCACAGCAATTTTCCACATTATTAGACTCAACCTTTCTAATCATTAGTGTTCTTATAAATATCCTACAGATGCTAAACAAAATTATTTATTTTGGACGTTATGAAAGAAATATATTAACATTTCCATTCACCTTGCTCCTCAATTGTGTTGTGTGAAATAATTGGATATGTCAATTATCATTTTAAAATCCATCACCACAATAGATTTTACTAGACAACATGTTTAAGAAAAATAACAGAGTCACAGACACAATTTGCTATTTAGTGAACAATAATATCAACAAAGAAACTTAGCATTTTGTGTTTATCATTTGGAACAGTACTAGAATTGACAGATATGATCATTGGGGTCGAGGAATAAACAAGCTGTACTTCATTCCTGTATGCTCAAATCTTCTTCACAAGTAAGCATTCAATTTTCTAACTATCAATACTTTCCCTAGCATTTGTTTAAGAGCTTCCTCGTGGCAAGAATTCAATCTACTCGTTAAGATCAAATTTATGGAGTACTCCATCCGTCCCCCATTAATTGGCATCAATTTCCTTTTTCGTCCGTCCCAAATTAATTGGCACCCTTACTTTTTTCTACTTTTGGTAATGGGCCCCACATTCTACTAATTCATTCCGCTAACATTTTATTATTAAATTAATATGTATAAAAGTAGGACCCACATTCAACTAACTATTTCCACCCACTTTCAACTGCATTTCTTAAAACTCGTGCCAAGTCAACCGGTGCCAATTAATGGGGGAAGGAGGGAGTATGATAAAATATGGAACTGAAAGTGTCAGATGGGAATTACCAGCCGCAGAGCTGCTTGATTTTCTTCAGCCAAGGACCGCAGCGCAGTGTCCTTGTCATTTTCCCTCTGAAGAGCTCCGACAAGAGCAACTTCATACTCCTTTTTCTGAAGCAATAAAGAGGAAATTAAGTTAGAAAGAGCAACCATGCAAAATTCTCATTCTCGTAGTGGAGACATTTAAACCTACATGTGACATCTTTTTCTGTGATACAATTGGACTGGAAAATCCTTGTTGCCCATCCCATTTAAAGGTTCCTGGAGATCCTGGAAATGTTATTGATAGAGCATCTCCATCCTGGCTTTCAGCTCCACCATTTACTAGGCCCCTCAAACGAGATACTTCTTTCTAAAATTTGCATATACCAAAATTACTAATAATGAAAATTGGAAATTACAGGGTATGCAAATACAAAATAGTCATTGCAGGAAATAGAACAAATACAATGGGATTAAACCTTTTATAGATTAATATGTAATAGAATCTACATATAGAGTTAGTTCAACTGTTTACAGCACTCAAATGATAGAGATTTCACGAAGAGAACTATTGGTTTGTCCGTGTGCATGTGTATGCCAGAGATAATGTGATAACGTTAATTAGTTATGAAATTTTGTTGTTACCTTGAGGTTCTGGTTTTCAATCCTAAGAGCCAGCACATCACCAGAAGCATCTTCATTAACAATAGCCTAGTGTGGTAACAAAATGGAGAATTAGCAAAAGCCAGTATAGTACTCATGTACTAGCAACACTGACACTAATAAAGAATATAACATTAACATCAATGAGCATAATAACAGTAATAAGCTTAAATGTATACAGCATTAGCAACATTCAAAGACAGCTTTTCATGATCCTCCATCAGTATAAGATTATGTGATTTTGATGAGGAAAGCTACTTACATGATTTTTTATAAATTTGGCACGTTGGGCAAACTTTAATGTGCTCAAAGTTTCTAGCGAGCAGCTGCAAGGGGACAGATTTATGTGAATTTGAATTTGTACAGTAACTTAAACGGAGTAGGAACTACTGGGAAAATGAAAATTATATATTTTGGAGAAAAGTAAGTATATCCATACACATTTTGCTTAATAGTTCAGATCAAGAAAATTTTACCTAGTCGAGGGACTAATGTTTGCAATGATTATTGTCTTTGCATTTCCCCCCAGAGAATCCTGCATAATATTAATTAAAAACAGAAATAAGGCTCATAAGTATCGTACCAAAAACAATCCAGTTACACATCGATCAGTGAGCATAACACATGGATTTTCTGATTATTTTCTCACACATACAAGAACAGCACTTATGCACTGTATATATTTAAACCCAAATATAGCTTCTTCATGATCTAAAATAGAATCATCAACCTGAAGCAAAAAGGTGAGCTTGGAATCCCTGTAAGGAACATGAGGTGTCCTCCCATTGGATATGCTCACGAGATTCATTATCACGAGTCTGCATATTAGATATACATCCATTCTCAGTTTGTAGCCCATAGGCAAAGCATAAAACTAAGATAGTTCAACATAGCACCAAAAGCAAACATACCCTAAAGTAGAAAGAGACTTGTTGATATTAGTAGCTTCCTTCAAACGTTCACCTTCTGCACCAGAGCTCTTTTGCCTGTAGTTGAAGCAAAGAATGTGAGATCAACATAGAGTTATTTCTGAAGCGGCATGATTGACCTCAGTCTATAAATTTCACCCTCTGTTTCTCCCACGTAGTTTCAGTTTACCTTTCAGATCCAGCTAAATCCACAAGATTAAGACGAGCAAACCGGTGATGAGTTACCCCCTCAGACTCCCACTGGAAGAAAGAATGTGTTAATAGTTCAATATAGAAGTTTGAGGTCACAATCGTACTATCCAAAAAAAAGTTTGACAAAAAGAAACAAAGAGTTATTTTTTCACCTTACTCTCTATGGCGCATGTGAATACACTATGAGAACGACTACTAGCATGGTTCATGTTTGTTGCAGCTACCTTTCTGTTGACTGAACCCTGAAAGTATAACATTGACAAATGAATAGTAAGAATTTTTAGAATTAGAATGGACATCATGTGCTAGGGTTCATCAGGTGACAAATCAATTTTAGTCTGCATACGAGACCTCCAAATCCTTCAATCTTATTATTTCATGATCATGATAGATTATCTAAACCAAACTCATGGTCTGGTTATACTATAAAATATGGAAGCAGTATATCAATGAAGGCAAATTCATTTGTCTCGTTCCAGTCATGCATATATGGCCATTTTGTTAATAATGTACTAACAATCTATATTGCTTCTGCATCTTTCAAGTAAATATAAACTGCATATAAAGGCCATTTTTGAAACATGAAAGAAATAGCAAGTCATGAATAAAGGAAATCATACCTGAATGAGTTGTTGGATAACATCACGAGCACTCGTGACTTCTACCTCAGTGACATTTTCTACATAGATACCTTTATTAGTGTCTTCTCTTATCTGCAAAAACCATGTAACGAGTTCAATCAGCTAAATCATTTATATTCGCAAGAAAAAAGGACCATAGAGCTCAGAGCCTATCCAATGCAGATTTTGGAAATTCAAGAGCATGAATCTGCAGGCTGCCCGGGAAGATTACAGTAAATTTCTGAGGGCTAGTCTCATAAATCCACATTTTCACATATCTTAACTCTTTAGTGATAAACTAAAGTATGTGGTTTAGAATGCGCTTAAATTTCTGACAGTTCTAAGAGGTTGAATTGTTACAAGCACAACTAGTATGGCCTAATTTATCAAATTCTTGGGACCACTGTAGGTGTACTGGTGTACATTCTTTATCCAACAAAAATGATAAGTCTCAGCAGGCACCTGTTTCTCAAAATGTGATACAAAGATAGAATAAGTAACAAGTACAATCCATATTTCATGTGAAGAATTGTGATTGATACCTGTAAATTAGAAGATGAGGGATCCAAAAGATCAAGAATCTGTTCGTTGTAGATTTCTATGAAAGAACATCTACAAGTAAATTTTATTTTTTCCTCCCTTCGAGCATCTTTATCCTGTGACATATAGAGTGACTAAAAGATGAATTTGACTGTGGCATGTTATATGACAGATACAGACAAGTAATAAGCTAGACCAATCAACATTAGCAATGAAAGGCAAGAGCTTGCAAAATGAACCGAGTTGGGCAACTTTAAGACAATGTTGTGGGCTCCCTCAAGTAGAATCTAACCATAAAAATATTATTGAATTTTTTGGCTCCACTGGCTGATTTCTCGTAGATAAATTTCAATCCGAAAAAGTAGATAATTTTATAGAAAATACAGTAATGGCGTTAGTTCTACTTCTTTTTTTTCAACATAAATATTATGATCATAGGATAACCATACCTTTTGAATTCTGGAGAACAAGTACTCAAAAACTCTCGGTGTCATCCCACAGTTAACACTGTGTCTCCTAGTACCTCCCTCGATGTCTCCCAGCATTGTATGAGTTTTGCCACTTCCAGTCTATATCATCAAAAGTGAATGGGAAAATAAGGAAAGTTACCTAGTATACGACCATACGCATTTCCAAAATTATAGAACATTAAGAATGGCAGCAATTAATGTAGAGATTTATATGCTTCTCCAAAGCCTACATAAAAGTGCCAAATTGTACCAAAGGCAAATAATATTAGAATGCTAAAAGACACGGTAAAACTTACTTGTCCATAAGCAAACATGCAGCTGTTATATCCTAGCATGCAATTTTCCACCATTGGAATCCCAGCAACTTTAAACAGCATTTCCTGTTTAAGGAACGATAACATGAAATACGAGATAAATAAAACCTTATTTATGAAAATCAAATACGCAACAGTGCAAAATACCTGGCTAACACTTTCATCTGCAACAATGTCAAATGTAAATCGGGATTCTGGATGTCCCGTCCATGTAATTGTCTGGGAGCTATCCTGCCTAACACATCTGTTAGAGCCTTGAACAGATATCTCAGAGCTGCTCAAAGGCCGCAACCGAATAATAACCTGCAAATCACCAAATTGATAGTCACTGCACCTTTTATCATTGTCAAATTTACGTAGACTTCCAAGAGACTTATGCCTGAAATTTTCATAAATCGCGCATCACAGTAATCGAATTAAGAGCAAGTAACCTATTCAGCTCAATGCTATAGTGTAATCCGAAAGCCTAACCTAATTGATAGAAATTAAGAGAAATGTACCTGAACATTGTGGTCCTTCCAAAAGTTAGGGTCGAGACCGAACTCGAAACTGCGTGCAGTAGCGGGGGCGGCCGAGGTGGTTTCTCCATCGTCGGATACATTATTATCTCTGTGAGCTGATCTGAGAGTCAGATCTGGAGTGTTGGCGGAGTTCTTCATGACGGGGGTTGCCGAGTCGGCCAATTCGGGGTGGTGAATTTGGCCATAACCAAAGCGCGACCTAAAAGCGGACATAGCGGATTCGGTGTTGGAGGAGAACAGCGGCATTTTGGGGGCTCCAGCGGATGTGATGAAGAGAAATGAGTTTGATGAGATAGAGAGAGTGAATAAGAGAGAGAGGCGAAGTGGAGACCGTTGAAGAGTTTGAAATATTTTGAATTTGAGAGCGTGGAGCCAATGTAGAAGATTGCAGGATAGGAATATCAGATTTTCATTTATTTATATAAGTGTTAATTACAATTTACAACTAATAAACCGACCTTTTACGAATTTCTTGAGAGGTATGACAACTTTTATGAAGTACGTATCGATTTTAAAATTATTACCGAATCAAATTTTCAAAATTTTGAAATTTTTAAATGTTGATCAACTAATACCTGTCAAGCTTCCATAAAGAGAACGATCTCTACACATATAAAAGACTCCAATTTTTCTCCTATTCCTTTTTCAAATATTATGGTCTATTCATAACGCAAATCGCAGTCGTCAGCTATTGAAGTCTTATTGCAACTCGAGAATTGAGGTGATCGCTGTCATTTTAGCCGCAACCTATGTTGAACGTCATGTTGTGCGCACAATCACAAAAGTTTTTTATATTTTTATACTTTTAATATTAATACATTTTTATCTTTATAACTCATTTCATCATCCATTATTTCCTTCTTGTTCCATATCATCTTTCTATTTTTCCATAGTTTTTGGAAATAGATAACAAACTTGTTGGTCCATCAATGCACTTTATGACTTTGGCGGCTCAAAATGTTTTCTTCACGTATTATGTTGGAATGAGATGAGATCAGAATAATGCAACAACGTGGCACCACAACTAAGGTATCAACCGATGCTCCCGAATATGGGGACCCCGGATACACATGGTTCCGGAATCAACCACCAGGGTGCAACCGCTACTCCCCTGGACGAATGCACATAGTGAAGACAACAGGGTTTAGGTCTTCTTCTAGGCTGAGTTTGTTTGAGATTAAATCTCTTTTATTACATTTTCAAATTATATTTCTAATGAACTTCACAAATAAATAAAGAAAAAATGCGGTTAATTAAAGTCAAACTCGAACCAGTTCAATAATCTTCCGTAGAGATGCGAAACTAAAAATGCTTTACATCTTTGAAGACACAAAATGAAAACGCGTTTTTGAGGGCATGCACATAGGCGTTTGGTGATTTATATCAGCAACATAAGTCACCTATCTAATCATATATTTCATTCATCATACTCAAAGTGACACATTTTCCTTTTTTTGGATGTCTTACTTTAATTGACACATTTCTTAAACTGGAAAAGCAATATCTCTACTCTATTATCTCACATGTTTTACTGTCTCTCTACTCGATTCACAAAACAAAACTACATAAAAAATGACAAAAAAGTAATGTTTCACCTAAAATAGGATGCAGGGAATACACTCTTCTAACCAAAGCATAGAATTGAAACACAATTTCATTTATCACATTAAACAATGCAACATCAAATCGCACATGAAAGTACGAACAACAACCAACGACAAAGTGATTATGAAAGGCATAGGAAATAAGTGACTAGAGAGAATTGTGTGCAATGAATTTGTTGATAAGGAGCATTAGTTGCTGAGATGGGTCTGAGAAAGGATCGATGGTGAAGAAACCATGTTGCTGCCCTTCAAACTCCACATATTCTATCTTCTTTCCCCATTTCTTTAACCTATTTGCATACTCCACTGCTCTATCCCGCAGCAGATCGCAGCCCCCAACAATTATTAGGATTGGGCCCAGATCCACTGTTTCAAGATTTGGGCTGTTGGGCCCAAATGGATTCACTAGTGGATGATCTGTTGTTTCTCCAACTGGGATTGACAATCTCCAAAACCTATTCACATTATACATTTTGAAATCATCACATATTGATTGTAGTGTAAATTGACAAATAAATTACTATAGATGGATAAATTATAGTCAATCCCACACTTTCAAGATCTAAAAATTACTAGTATATCACGAAAGATGAAAATTTCACAATCATCTTATCTGCCCCCTTTCCGACAAAATATGCAATGACATGGCAGAGCCAATTTTAAACACGTTACCCACCATATAAACATATATCACCTTGAAGAAGTGAGCTAACAAAGTCATAACTCTTCTATAGGCTTAAAACCAATTGTCACATCATCACATATTATGGCGGAAATAAGGCGGATTAGATAATTGCAAAATTTTCGTCTTTTGTGACTTAATTTCAAGATTTTGAAAAGTGTGCGATGAACCAGAATTTGAGCATCTATCCTGATTTATTTGGCAATTTGTGGTCATTGTATTAAAAATATAAATCATGTTTGACTTTAAATGTTACCTTCAATGATTAAATTTCCTAAAAATAGTAAGTTCCAATTTAAAAAAAAATAACAGACCTGTCAATGAACTCAAGGTTAAGGAATGCATCCTTTGGTCCATTAGCCTCAAACTCAGTCCTCACAGTCCCACCAAAAAATGGAGCCAAATACACATATCCTCTCACTTGGACAGGACCCAGCCACCCTAACTCGGCTCCGACCCGAACGGCTAAGTGGTGCGCAATGTTCCCACCGGCCGAGTCACCTGAGATGAATACGCGGCTGAAGTCCACCACGTCCGTGAGCCATGTATCCGGCTCCTCAGCCGTGGCTTGGGCCCGGAGCCACTCCAGGGACGAGTAGCCGTCCTCGATGGCCGCAGGGAGCCGGTTCTCAGGGGCCAGCCGATAGTCCGGTGCGACGACTACGGCCTGGAGCTGGGAAGCCAGCCCCAAGCAGTAGTTCTGGCAATTGGGCCATGTCCGGGAGCCGATGCAGAAGCCGCCGCCGTGGATGTAGTAGAAGATCGGGAGCTTGGGCGAGGATGGGTTAGCCGGCTTGTAGAGGCGGAGCTGGAGGCTGTGGGCTTGGTCGAAGACGACATCCTTCCATAGCACGGAGCCGTCATCTCGCACAGCCACGTGGAAGCTCGGGTTTTCGGAGCGCCATATGGAGCCATCGCTGTAGACTCGAAGAACGCCGCGGCACTCCTCCACTTCATAGAATGGAGGAGCGCCTGTGGTGGCGGAGGCAGTGTTTCCCCCACTCATAGATTACACTTGTTCAACTATGATTCCCCCTCTCTCTCACAACTCATTAATAGGCAAAAAATATCACAGATAAATGAAAACAGAGCTCCAATGCAAGAGTTATAAAGTGTTTAGGCAGCCGGCCAGTTTTGTCATTACCATTATCTTTTAAACATTCATAAATCAACCAACTATATGCAAAGGACAAAATCTTCCAACCAACTATGGTCAGGTTAGGTTCCTATTTTGTCACAATGATGAACAATTCTCCACCATTTTATTGTACTAGTTAGGCTACCTAATTTGGGAGATGATTCATTTCAAAACTTTTCTTAAAGTGAGGACAGAGAATTATATCAGTTCATAAATACATTAATATTAGTTCACATCACAAAAATATAGTATATTTAGCTATTGACTCAATATCAATTCGTTGATTCATGAATATCAGTTTTTGACTCAATATATAAAGAACTGAACCACCCCCTACCTAATATGTGATGTCACTTGTTCCAAATGCTAGTACTTAGGTATCATACGTACGATGTCATATGATAAACGCGACGGGCACTGATGTTAGCAAGCTGTATGGTGAAAGAAGCCGTGTTTAGACTAAAAATGGGGCCATTAAGAAACAAGTCTAAGAAACCATAACTCCAAACAAATGGAATCAACAATGGAGAATTAGTGTTACATTTTCAAGAGTGGAACAAGAAATAGAATGAGTAAAGAGAGCTTCAAACTCTAATTAGGCGTTATAGTCGCTTGGAATAACCCGATCCTCCACACTTCTTGCAGAGTATCAATCCTGTCATCAAATTTCATCACAAAATTACAAGTAATTTCAGTTTGCATTGACAAAAAAAACAAAGGAGCTTAAATCAATCTTGAAGCTAAAACAGAAACATAAACAGATAATGGTAGAAGCATTAATACCTGCACCCTTGCACACTTTACAATCTACAAGCCCTGTCTCAACCTTCATCTTACCATCGTTGCAGAACACACATTTTGTTCCACCTATGGTCATCAAACACCAGTATATTATCATCAATGGCACACTTAACTAAGGTTAAGGACAAGCCTCGTTGAAATCTATACGACAAAAAAAAGTCCTATGAAAGACATGACAGGAGGAAAAAGAGTACTCTGTCTAAGAATGAAACAAGAAGAGTACAATCCCATGAAACACAAGATGCAAATGGGCATGTTTACTTATGTCTAATCTTATCTCTTGTATGGTTGCCCTTTATCTAAAAAAACCGCATGTGACTAATGTAATCCTACACAAATTATGTTTTGGTCATATTGTTATTTTGTTTAACAACTAATGAAAGTATTTGGAAAGTAGAATTACAAATTTGAATCCATCAACATTACAAAAAAATATAGCACAAAAAAACAAGTGTGATTGGTGATTTCAGTTGTTTTAAACAGATTATTAAGAGACTTGTGAAAGAGTTGGAAAGAAAGAAATACCATTTCCAGCACATCTTTCACAAGGTACAGGATCTCCCTGCATGCAGAAAAATCTCAGAATTTATCAACAAGCACATAAATTTTTACTTTGAATTATCTCTAAGAGTGTAGCATTGATTGAAAGGTAAAAAAGTAAAATCAATTATTACCTTGAGACCAAGAAGGAGGGAGAGAGAAATGGCGACCAAAACACTAACAGTGACCAAGAAAGTCTGGGTGTCAACTATAGGCGGCGAGTCGATTCCGGTGAAGAGCAAAATGGGGTGGGTTGAAATGGTGGGCTCATACTGATGATGGAATTTGCTCAATTTTGAATTATATGACAACGCTGGGATTTCTGAGTTTGGGTGATGACAAGGAAAGAATAAAGTAGAAGGAGGAGGAGAAGAAGAAGAAGAAGAAGAAGGAGACGGTGATGAGAGGGAAAGTGGCGGCGCCGGCGGTGGTGCTGCTGCAGCCATCAAGTGGATTGAGATTCTAACATGTGGAGCTCCTAGCTTCGTTTCCAATTTCTTTTCTATTTTGTTTTTTTATTTTTTTCATCATTTATTTTCATCAGTAGTTTTTTGTTTGTCTTTTTTTTTTCTGTTTTAAGAAGTGGAAATATCTTTTTAGATTTGATTTATATTTCATCCAACTGAAAACAAATTAACTTGCATTTTCATTGAGACTTAGTATCGACCAAAATTAATTTAATACTCCTGCTAAAAATAGACAGTTTCTTGACCCATGGGTGGTTCGGTACGATATATCGTATCGTGAGTGTCATACCATATACCGTACTGAAAGTTACGGTATGACAAAACACCATATCGATACCGTACCGAAAACTCGGTAAGGTAGTTTTTGATGCCGTTATCATAACTTGTTTTCGGTACACCAAACTGGGGTATGACATACCGTTATACCTATTATACCGAAAAAAAAAATCTATTATACCCAAGATATGAAAAAAACAATTCTATTTTTTATTTTTGTATAAAAGAGAATTCTATTTTTAAATTTTAGTATAAATATGTGTTTATATATATAATACTAATAAATCGGTATACCGGTATACCGAAGCGTCGGTATATATCGATGATTCGGTATCCATGGTATACCGCAGTATAGGAAATCTAATACCGTTACCATACCGAAAACTACGGTATACCGAAAAATCGGTATTTTTTCGGTACAATAAGTCCGGTATTATGGGATTTCGGTATAATTCCTCAGCCCTAGTTTCTTCATCCCTCCATCAAAAAAATACTCCATATATTTCAATTAAAACACTACCAATTATGTTAGTTCTACGTTTAACCAATACTACTACCACTTATTAATTTTATTTTCTTTTTCTTTTAAACTTTACTAATTTTATTATTAAAATGCATGTCTTTCATCAATGAAAATATTTTCACTGAACGAAGAGAATATAATTGTTTTCAGTGCGTGGAACTAACATTCTTAACCCCAAAATTCTATATCATTAGTATCTCAAAAATTAATTCATTTTAAGTAAAAAATGAAAAATAGGGGAGTACGTCTTTTTTATAGTATTATATTTTTCTCTTATTATTTTCCTAAAATAAATTATTAAAAGAAGCATCCCACCTACAGTGTGACGGAAGTATTATAGATTAATAGGAGTATTTTGATTGTACGTGTTTAAATTCAGATTTTTGCAATGAATTTTATGCAATTGTGTAAACTCCTAACGTTAATGTTGATTTCTTTATCTTGTTATCTAGCAATTACTACCAGAAAAGCAAACAGCCAAAGGCGTATTATTTTCAATTTGCATATTAACAAGTTTATTATCCCATTCAACTCCCGCAGTAAAGTAGAGAGAAAAATCTGAAAGCTAAATAAAAATAGGAGATAACACAACAATTAGCACAATAAAATTATACTCTGAAATCAAGTTCAATGGTAGTCGTACAACATCAAAAGCTCTTGATTCTGCTCCTCTTTTCCTACTAGTTTTATACACATGACATGACATGACATGGCCCCATATTTTTTATTCACAACCAGAAATATACATCTTACAATTGAAACCAAAATCTTGACGACCCTTTCTACAGCGCTAGCATATACACAGGCCAAAATTTCGTTCTAAGACCTACGAATCAACAAAATTTACTAATCGAACCATCATCTGATGGAAACCATGGTATATTCAGACAACAACCGAGCATCCATCTGGAGAGATCTCATATACTAACATCTGCTGAAGAGCTTGCAGCACCGGTTTTTCAGAATCTGAAATGCATTTCTTAATCAATCTGTGGTATGCATTTCTAAACTGTAAAACGCATTTCTGACTCGATTTTTGGTTACGGGTGTCCTCCGAAATCTTTGGCATGAAAGGAGAAAGAAGTGCCTCTGGTAGTTACAAAACTCGACCACTCCAGAATCTTGTTCCATTACCCTCTTAATTGTATATCTTCATGGATGGTCGACGATGCTGAAAAAGATTTGGTAACCACAGATATTAGTGCAACCTATCCACAGCATCCAAGAACAAGTTGTACACCATAGCAACTCCAATTTATGGCAATATCATAGATTCATAAGCAAAAAACAACACTTCTTTTTAAGAACTACTACTACTTGTAAAACCGAAATGGGAGGTTGTTAATGAGGGTTCAATTTATGGTCCGTCAAGCGCCCCATATGCATACATGGAACATATATACACTCACGCATATAATGCATGTATGTCATCTTCATACCAACCTTTTCTACTTTTAGGGACCTTCTTAATATGGGAGAGGTGGAGTGGGAAAAAATACACCTATATCATTATTGTTTTTGTTTTTATTATATGTAGAATATGTTAAGAAAAAAAACTAAATACTACTACAGAGAGAAAATAAATATGAACTGCTGACCTTAAAACAGATTTGAAACCAAACCACAACACATTTTAAGGTGTTTGAACTCAACTCATATTTTTTATGTTAACAGAAAATAAATATATATACTATCTTCCTTATAGTTATTTATCATATTTTTTATGTTAACAGAAAATAATAAAGATTGAAATATCAATACTCAAATATCTATAGTTTGATATGGAGTACTTGGTAATTAAAGGTTTACATAATATACTAGTATTCATAAAATTCAACAACAAATTTTCAAGGAAAACGAGAACAAATTCTTATATGCTTATGTTTAGAAGAAAACTCAACACTTACTTAGGTCCTTACACGCTAGTTGATACTATTAACATAATAATAATAATAATAAAGAATATAATAAGAAGAATAATAATCATAATTAAATCAAAATATATTTATAGTAAGTGGGCTGCTAGACAATATTTTCCAAAACTTGGAAAGAATCGTGGCTTTTTGCAAGTGTGTATATACTTATGTAGATCTTAAAGCAAGAATCTAATATGTTGAAGGAATCGATAAATATTATCCAAAACTTTACAGAGTTTATATGAAACTTAGGTAACTGACTGAGAATTGGCGTAGAAAAAGCAAACAAGTGCTGGTCCAGAATACCTGATTAGCGGCAAGAGGCCTTTTGTGTTCCAGCCCAAGATACTGCTCCCAAATATACATGCTGCTTGACTGCTGGCCCGAGACTCAGGAGAATAAATACGAACATTATGAGATGTTGGCTCATCTTAACAATATAATATCAGTGGATGCACAACAGAGAAATGAGAGGTTTTTTTTTTCCTTTTTGATTCTGTGTGTGTGTAAGGAGAGCGAGAGGGAGAGGGAGAGTGTGCATAAGATAGAAAAAGAGACCTGGAATCGAGAAAACAAAATCTCTGAATCATCTAGGTACTCGGTCCGATCTCGTGAAACAAAAGCAAATTTCCACTGGCAAAAAACAAGACAAGACCAAGGGGCTCAACAGTTAAGGGTTAGAATCACTCAAGACCTTAATGGAATTAGTTCTCAGGCATACAACCTTAGAGAACTCTTCATCTGATACTTGTAACTTTTTCTGAACACGAATCTTGACATTAGCTAAAATCTCGAATGGCCAATAGAAAGGGCTCACCATCTGCCACAAACAAAGTGAAATATTGTGATAACAAATAACAAGGCATCAAAGTGCATCTTCTTGAGCCATTATCCCAAGCATGGAGCGGCTCAAAAGTCAAATCATAAGCATCGACTACAACACATGCATGGATGAGTATGTAATGCACCCAACCATCAAACACACTCACACACATGGGGGGGGGGGGGGAGAGAGAGAACCTCTTCTGCCTGTAAAGCCCCATAGTTGTCATTTATACTTTCTATCTTTTCACCTGAAGGAAATATCTGAAAAGAAGTCCCTTTTTAGTAAGTAGTAGTACAATATTACTTTCTGATACATCAAGGATATGATGTAATTAACAAACCAAAAAAGCAGCTTCTTGATCTTTAGTCCATCTGGCAGCCTATGCCAGATGATTCAGATCACACACCAGACACCGGGCAGTTCTAGGTAAAAATCTAACCCAAACTAACAAAATTAATCTGATTGTTTCAAAGTCCTTAAAGTTCACCTTTCATCACAGTCACCTACCAGGCACCAGCTTAATGCCACTTACATAATTCCCTGCTAGTTTCCAATTTATAAAAAGCATGAAGCAACATATATTTTGTATAGAATGATAATTGAACGTTTTTCTTCAACTATAAACATACTTCTCCAACTTCTTAGAATATGTGGTAATGTCTTCATTAAAAATGACTCACCAATCAAGTTAAACATCCAAACCTTGTGTGAAATGTGAACATGGTCCTCAAAATTTTAGTAAAGACAAACTAGTGATTAGGTTGTAACTAAACAATAGTACATTTCTACCGATTTTGTTACTAATATAATCAAGGGATAACTGTCTTAAAAGTCACCAACTTTGCCCGAATTCCGGTTTTTTCCACGAGCTTTAAAATTGGCGTATAAAGTCACGAACTTTGCATTTAGTCTGGTATTTCCCAACCCGACCCGACCCTGTGTTTTCCGGCAACTCAAAATCCTATGTGGCATGCCTGAATATTGACGTGTCCGGCATCGGAAAATCGTAAAACGACGTCGTTTCTAACCCCTAAAACGACGTCGTTTTACGCAGCTGCTCTTCTTCCCTTCCTCCGCCAGCCTTCTTCCTTCCTTCCTCCGCCAGCCCTCTTCCTCCCTTCCTCCGTCAGCCCTCTTCCTCCCTTCCTCCGCCACATCCCCACCCCTGCCATCGTCAACAGCCCTGGTGGAGATACAAGGCCATAAACAATAAATCGCAGCCGCAATTCCGGCGATTATCCCAATTGTTCCAACAATGGCAAAAACCAACAAACTTCGCCGCAAACCTCTTGAAGGGGAGCGATCGACGACCACAGACGGCTGCAGAAATGGGGGAATTGAGGCTGCGAAATCGCAATTGCCGCAAATGTGGCCATTTCCGGAACAGAGAATTCCAGAAGCCGGTGTTTTTTAATTTTGTGTGTTAACTGTTAAATTCAGCTCCTCATAAACCCTAATTCTTCCATTAATGGCGATTTTGGAAACAAATTCATAGCTCAAGCTTCAATCTTCCGCCCATGGCGGCCACAATTCTCCGCCGCACTCTAATCTCCTTCTACTCCGCCAACAATTCCTCACTCCTGCTCAAATCTCATTTCTCTGCCTCCCCCTATTTCTCAACCACCGCCACAAATCCGCCGTTAGACCACCTCAATGTCACCAAGTTCGTAATCGACGACCACCGCCTCTCCCCGGAGACGGCGGCGCAGATCGCCTCAGGAACCAAAAGGCCGCCGATTCAATCTTAATTTTGTGTTTTTAAGAAATATTTTTTAAGTTTTTAAATTTTTTAATTTTGTGTTTTAAGTTTTTTTAAAGTTTTTTAATTTTGTGTTTTAAGTTTTTTAATTTTGTGTTTTAAGTTTTTGTGTTTTAAGTTTTAAGTTTTAAGTTTTTAAAGTTTTTTTAAGTTTTTTGGAGTAATTGTTTTAAGTTTTTTTTTTATTTTGTGTTTTAAGTTTTTTAAAATTTGAAGTTTTTTAATTTTTTAATGTTGTGTTTTAAGTTTTTCAAAGTTTTTTCTATTTTTTGAATTTTGTTTTTTAAATTTATTTCTTTAATTTTTTTCACAGTCACTACATGATGTCCATGTAAGCGGCCACGAGACGCCACATCATTTAAAAACGACACGTCAGCTCACCATTTCGCCGGAAAAACAATCATGGGAAATCGGCGACTAAATGCAAAGTTCGTGACTTTATACGCCAATTTTAAAGCTCGTGGAAAAAACCGGAATTCAGGCAAAGTTGGTGACTTTTAAGGCAGTTATCCCTATAATCAAATAAGGACAAAGAATTAAATACAAATAATGAAGATGGGAGCTGAAGACCTTGTAGATCTTGTGGGCGAATACATCCAGCAATCTGAGTTCTGCATCAGGACGAGACAGCAATATCAGTCAAAGTAACACCAAAAAACAAATAATCCTAGGTCCGTGAAGAAAGAAATCCCAAAGATGAATCACAGTGATATGTTGATGCAATGAAGCATCATCACGATCATCAAGCAAATCAGCCACAGTGCTATCCTTAGACCGTCTTATAGTGTTAATTTCCATCTAGAAATCAGAAAGTGTAGGAGAATAATTATTTTGTCAAACAAATAGCACAACTAATTTACTAACTCAAACTAGAATATACTTTATCGTTTGTTCCATGACGGAAAGCCACTCTAAGCGTTTTTAAGCCTTCCAATTCTGGAAGAGGTATATCCAGGACTTCATAGTACAATATATCAGAAACCTGACCAAAACAATAACTATTCAATATTTCAGATAGTAAACATGTCAACTCAGACTCTTAGCCTTAATGTTAAATGATACTACTACCTGATTGTAATGCTGCAACATATCTAGCAAAGTATCTACTCCTCTATACTTTATAGGATGAGGTTTAGGTTGTTGGGTGAATGAATTGCATGACGTGAGTCTAATTTTAGAAGGATCATTTGATCCATGTCGGCAAGCCACTTTTTCTACAACTTCATCATATGTGTTACTCAAGTTTCGAAAATTCCTTAAAGAAAAAGTCCCAAAAAATTATTTTTAATTTAAATCGTTTTTTCCATGCTTGATCAATATTGTTTGAATTTTGATTCTTCGTTGTTTAGCCAAGCTTATTTATATTTAGAGCAAAATTCCAAGAAGAAATGAACAAAACTATTTTAAGTATCTTCGATTTCATGTTTAATTCGTAGTTTTCCTTACCTTTTTAGCTACTTTATGTGTATCAGGTCACAAGTCCGCCACAAAAATTTAGTCAATGTTTTCACCCACTAGATATAGTAGAGAATTGCACTATATGCTCAAAATGGATAATTGACTTAAACAACTCATGCAAATCTATCCTTAAATAATGCATTAAAAGAAATTTGGACTTCATATAAAAACTTTGGGCCTCAATCCATAGCAGCCCAGTGACAGGCCCACTGACTAAGTACGGTCTTCAATATTCGTTTTCTCCGTACTAATTCAATTTAGGGTTAGATTTTTCGAACCTATGCACTGATTTCAATTCCCCATTCGCCGGGAATTGAATCCAGTAATGGGAAGGAGAGCAAGTTCGAAAGCGGCGAAGCCGGAGGAATATTCGTCGGAAGAAGACAGCAGAAAGCGGAAATCCTCAATCGAAGCGGTGAGCGATGATGATGATGCCGAGGCTAACGAAGATCTCACCCTCAAAATCGTTCAGAAATCCATGCAGCGAGCCGCCAAGAATGATCCCCATGGAGACGGCATTGCGGAAGTAGTTGAGAATTTGAAGGAAGAGCGGAGCAAGAAAGGGAAGAAGAAGAGGAAAAAGTGCAAGGAGGCTGAGCTTAATGGAGATGCCGTAAGCATTGAGTCGAACTTGATTTATTTGAAAGTTGTTTACTGGTTAGTTTTTCTAAGTTCTTGCTTAGTCACTTATTCAGGTAATTTGTGTCATGTTGTCAGGTAACAAATGAAATAGATGCGGGGTTTAGAGATTTCTGCGGTGAATTGTTTCTGGTATATTACTGCTATTAGTTAACTTGAAGCAATATTGCTTGGCATAGTTTGGTGTGCTGATTATGATTCATGTTTGTATTCATACAATGGGGAATTATTATGGACTAAAATTATTATACTACTGGATATGTCCCTCTGATGTGATTGGGTGAATGTAATTATTTTCTCTTGTTAAAAGTAGCCCAGCTAGAATCGTAAAATATTCTCTTTTCTTTCTTTTATTATTTAGGTGGATAAAGTTCAGGAGAACGAAGTGGATAAAGTTCAGGAGAATGAGGAACCAAAGATTGACAACACTGCCGAGGTTGCTAATATAGCAGTTGAAACCAATCCTGTGGAAGTGTCAGATAATGCTGTCCTGAGGAAACTTCTTGTGAGTTTTCGTAACTTGTGCACAGGCATTGTCTTTGAGATAAGCGACCACTCCTTTATGTTTGTTTTTGTGATCTCAGCGGGGGCCAAGGTACTTTGATCCTCCTGATAACAATTGGGGTGCTTGCTATAATTGTGGCGAAGAGGGCCACAGGACTGCCAACTGTACTTCAGCTAGGAGAAAGAAACCTTGCTTTGTTTGTGGGAGTTTTGAACACAATGCAAAACAATGTAACAAGGTATATACTCAAGCAAACTACTTATTTGCACTGGCTTGATGACAAAATTTGTGCTTTATTGTCTGGATTATTCAAGTGGTTTTATACTGTGGCTAGATGGAAAATAAGTGCATTTGATTTCTTTCTCATTTGATTAGTTGACTTCATTCTTAGGTTTTGTGTTCGTGTACTTTGGATGGATTTCCAATTTACCGGTTCTATATGAATGAAAATTCGGGAATTTGGTGTTTGAAACATAACGCCCAATTTCAGTCAGTCTGTTTTTTTTGTGAAAAGCATTGTGACTTAAGAAATCGTGTCTTTGGAAGGATATTGTTTGGTTTTAAATTTTATTCTATCTCCTTTAATTACACAGGGGCGAGATTGCTTTATCTGCAAACAACAGGGTCACCGTGCTAAAGATTGCCCTGAGAGGTACAAGAGTTCAAAGATATGTTTAAAATGTGGAGATTTAGGGCATGAAATGTTCTCCTGCTGGAATGACTACTGCCCAGATGATTTAAAGGTTCTCTCTCCCTTTTTCTATTTTCTCTCTCGGAAGATGAATTGCTGCATTATTATTTTGTTTTATCTTTACAGATTTTATGACACCTGAGTGGTATGCAGGAAATACAATGTTACATTTGTGGAATATATGGCCATCTTTGCTGTAAAGAATATGGTGATCCTGGGCCCAAAGAATTTTCTTGTTATAGATGTGGTCTATCTGGCCATACGGGTTTGGTAAGTTTGATATACATTAAATGCGTTTTTGGTCAGATCACGGGCATCATTGATCAAATAAGAAGGCATACCTTTATAGGCTTGAAATTTGAATCTTCATTTGGTGTAGTAGCCTTTACAGTCTAACCTATTAACAATAGTTGGCTTTTGCTTATGGAGCCAATTATGCAACACTCCAGGCTCCATTAACTATGGCTTTTTTTGTTGCCCTTTGTGATGGGACATGAAAATTTTGGATTTATTATTACTGCTGACTGTTTCATTTGCTCATAATACCTGAATAAGTAATTAAGTATAATGTTCTGATTTTAGCTTCAGAATTCCATTTTCTGAAGTAGTTTCTGATTTCTTCAGGCTTGCTCTGGCTTCCGTAGCCATCGGGATGCCAATGATAATGCCCCTGATAGTTCATGCTACAAGTGTGGCATAGTAGGACATTTTGCTCGCGAATGCACCAGCTCAATGAAGGTGCATCACTATGTTCCCTTTACACTACTTTCTAATCTTTCAATAATTGGTTGAGCTTGCTTATGTGACACGAGTTTCTTGGTATTTTCAGCAGGCTAGTAAGAGAAACCATGAAGCATCAACACCCAGGCACAAATCTCCAAAAAAGAAGCGGGATCGTTTGGAGACCCAATCCGTCCCGCGTGATATTGGAAAGTCACGGAAAGGGAAGAAATTCAAGGACATTGAGTTTCATTCATCTGCAAAACCAAAGCATAAAGGTGGTTGGTCTACTGAACATCCTGGAGATTATCATAGCAGTAAAAACCAAGATAATTACTGGAGATCCCCAGCAACCCCAAGAGATAGAAAATCTCGGAATCCCTATTCAAATGGTGATTATGCATCAAGTTCTCATTCTTCCAAAAAGCCCAGGAAGATCAATTTCAATGATTCGCCGTCAAACGGGTCGAGTAGATTTCATCAACGTAGACATTCAACATCAAGATTTGGCAATAGTATCAATGGTTATGGTGGCACAGGAAGAAATGATGATTGGTGGTAGATGTTTTATTTCGACGAGAGGTGGATTTGGGATTGTGATGCCGGCCTAGGCCATACACAAGGCTGTTTAGGCTGTTGCGTGCAGCTGATGTTGGAGGTCTTTAGCTTTGTTTTAGCCCTCCTGCAAGAATATACAAGTGTGCTGAAAATTGCCAGCACACTCCTGCGGAAATGGAATACTGCTTAGTGAAAATTTAACAGTGTGTCGTAATACCAAAGTATGCCCCTCCTTGCATACAGGATAATAGTGTCCCAATTGTTTGTTAATTTGTTCTTTATTGGTAGTCTGTATTTTGATGCGTCAGTTTTTATAAGATAATATTTTTCCTCATCTCACCCAACTGGGTCTTTAATCTATAACCTTTAAAATAGTTAAAAAAAATTCCAGTGTCATAATTTGTTCTGTATGTTTCCGAATTTCTTTATCTAGTTTCGTAAATAAATCATGAAGTCTGTGATTTTTCCTCCAGTCCAAGGTCCACGTACTTACCTTTCCACCAAAGTTATACATATATATTTGTTCGTTAAGTTAATGTAGTGATTCAATTCAGTATGTATGCCATCACCAAAAAAACATTATAAAAATGAATTAAAATGTAAAATAGACATTGAAAATTAGTTGTTATTTTTCACGTATGAACACACGTACCTTTATTATTTTTATCAGTAAACGAGTTATGACGAAGTTGTTATTTTTCACGTATGAAACACACACACACACATACACTATTCTTGACGAAGTTGAGTAACAAAAACTTAAAAAAGAAATGGTGTCATCATGTAGGTGAGTTGATAATGCATTAGCAATACACGAAAGGAATATAATTTGGTGAGGCAAATTAATATGGATGACTTAATATTGCGTTAATGAAAAATGAAGGTGGTAGGTCGAATTGGGCAATGTGGCCTATAAAGAGTTGACGGCTGAGAGTTTTGAGGTACTACCATGAGGAGAGGTGTGCAATGCAAATTTATCCATTTTCGGTAGTCATAACTCATGCCTTCATATTTACATATTTAGAACTCTTGGGAAAGAGATACGGAGAAAAAAGATTGTGCAGTGGCCGGGGATGAGAGTAGTCTCGTGTTTGAGGTGAACGGCAAGAGATTTGAGGTGGGAGAAGTTGATCCCTCCACCACTTTGCTCGAATTCTTGCGTTCCGCCACTCCTTTCAAGAGTGTCAAATTGAAAGGGGTAAATTATCCAAAAAAATAATGAAATTTTGGTCAATTTTTTGTCATCCTCGCAACTTTAATAAATACTCATATAGTTGATTATATGGTAATTTTATAAGGTTGGAAATGAGTAAACTCTTAAGATTTTGCAGTTTAATTGAACTCAAATTGAAATATTTTTGTAAGCATGCAAACCTAGATAATCTAAAATTAAATGAAAAAGGAAATATGAAAGAAAGTAGGGATGTCCATGTAGCCAGCAACCCGTGGACTGGCCCGAATAGCCCGCCAAATTTATAGGGTTAAGGCCGAAAATGTCTAGCCCGATAAAATTAAAACTCGATTAGCCCGCACCCGATTAACCCGCAACCCGTTAGGGCCAGACCCGAAAACTCGATAAAATTTCTATTATTCTATTTTTTTTACTTCTAATCCGACACCTCATTGATTAATTTTATAATATAGATAACTAAAAAAATAACTTTCCATTTTATATTAAATACACAAATTATATATTGAATTTTTACTAATATAATAATTGATAAATAAATCAAAAACTTCAATTTCACTTAAAAATATTTAAATTTCTAAAACATGCATTAAAATTTCACGAAATATCTCAAATATTAGTATTTGATCATGTTTATGATTGAGTTTAAGCATATAGAGAGATGATCAAAGTATAACTAGAGAACAAATCTCAGCCATTAGATCAAAATGATCTAGTTCACTATAAGAGTGATTTAGTTCACTATGGGAAGGAGTGAACCAAAACACCATTATAGTGAAGGATTTACTTCGTGAAGGATTTAGTTCACTGTAAAGGCGTTTTGGTTCACTCCTTCCTGTAGTGAACTAAATCACTTTTATAGTGAACTAAATTCGTATTCTCTAGTTATGCATTTAAGGTGTGGTTTCCCTAAATCACTACTCTATAAGCATATATCTCAAATTATCATAACTAAATATTTTATATTTTATGAATATAACTAATTTTCATAATTATTTATTAGATTGATCGCTTGTTAATCTTATCGGTTGCAACCCGATGGGCTAGCCCGAAACTCGAGCTTTTAGGGTTAGGGTTGGACTTTTATAATCCGAAAGAAACCACAACCCGTTTAGCCCATACCCGATTGACCCGAAACCCGATGGCCGGCTTGATTGACATCCCTAAAAGAAAGATCATAATTCCAAGTTATGCATTAGAATGTGCTTATTGCGTCGGCTTATTCCGAGAGAGACTATTATTCTGAGAATGTGTTTGATACCATAGAATTGATGTGTGTATATGAAATTAGACTATTAAATTATAAATCAATCTTTCAATATCTCAAAATTTTAGTTTTGGGATTGAATTCAGACTCCAATTCTCCTAATTTTACGATTTAAATTTTATAATCAAAATAAATATATAGAATAATTTTACGATTTAAATTTTATAATCAAAATAAATATATTTTAGATCTCACTTCTCGTTGTTGTGATTGGTGTCGTTGACTAGGTTTTTGGCGTGATACTAAAAATGATACTCTTTTTTACTATCCCGACCATTAATCACTTTACTATTGAATTAACTCATTCGCATGCACAAAAAATTATACACTTTTTATCGATAAATAAACAGAAATTTAAATTCGGATATAATATATAGAATAATTTGATAGTACTTTTTTTAATGGATTGTTTTGCATGCACAAATTATAGAGTTTCACTCAGGGACGGAGCCAGGAATTTATACTGGGAGGGGCAAAAATACATAGGCAAAATTCAAGTATTTTAGATGGGGCAATTAATGAGAAATTAAACTAAATAAATTTTATATTATATAAATTATATATATGCGAAGAAAATGGAGGAGGGGCATTTGCCCCTTCTTGATACATGCTGGGTCCGTCCCTGGTTTCACTCCCTTTACACATTACAACAAGCAATGAATGAATTGTGTAGTAATTCTGTGATTGAATTGATCAGGTGGCTGTGGGGCTTGTGTGGTGGTGCTGTCAAGATTCAACCCTGTCCTCAACCAACCAGAGATATTCAGTGTGAGTTCTTGTCTCACTCTCCTTTGCAGCCTCAATGGCTTCTCCATCACCACCACCGAATGCCTCGGCAACATCAAGCACGGCTTCCACCCGATCCACCAACGCTTCGCCGGTTTCCATGCCTCCCAGTGCGGCTTCTGCACCCCTGGCTTCTGTATGTCCTTCTTCTCCGCCCTTGCCAACGCCGACACATCACCTCAGCCCCCACCCCCCGGATTCTCCAACCTCACCGCCTCCCAAGCCCAAAAGTCTATAACCGGTAACCTCTGTCGTTGCACTGGCTACCGCCCCATTGCTGATGCCTGCAAGAGCTTTGCTGCAGATGTTGACATCGAGGATCTTGGGATGAATGTTTTTCCGAAAGGGGAGTTGCCACCATACGATCCTGAAGACGACGTCTGGCCATATGTACGAGTATGCACACAAGAATGTTGCACAGTCTTGAATTCTGAAACCATTTCTTGGTTCACTCCAGTTAGTCTAGAGGAACTCAGCAGCTTGGTGGCGGATGGTGCGTGGGGAATACAGGGATGGGATATTTCAAGGAAACAGAGAGATATGATAAGTACATTGATCTTAAGTACATTCCTGAGCTCTTGATGGTTAAAAAGGATGAATCCGGGATTGAGTTCGGAGCAGCTATTTCGATTTCAAGAATAATATCATCTCTCAAGGAGGAAGGCGAATCCGACTTAGTCTTGACGAAGATTGCTTACCATATGGAGAGGGTTGCTTCCATTTTCATTAGGAACTCAGCCAGCATTGGGGGGAATTTGGTAATGGCACAGAGGAGGTCTTTTCCTTCGGATATTGCTACATTGCTTCTTGCCGTGGGGTCCACTGTCGCCCTCTTGAGAGGCCGTACACAGGAGAGGATAACTGTGGATGAGTTCTTGTACGGGCCACCTCTCGCTCCGAGAGATGTTCTGTTGAGTGTCTACATTCCTTTCTTGGGTTCGAGAGTGGGTTTTGAGAGCTACCGAGCTGCACCAAGGCCGCTAGGGAATGCGTTGCCATACTTGAATGCTGCATTCTTGGCTGATGTTAGCTTTGAAGGCAGTGGCGGTGTAACTTTGAACTATGCTCGACTGGCTTTTGGCGCTTATGGGACAGACCACGCGACAAGGGCGAGGGAAGTGGAGGAGTATCTGGCGGGAAAAACACTAACCGTTGAAGTTTTAGATGAAGCAGTTAGATTGGTAAAACGTTCTGTCGAACCCAAAGATGGAACAACGCATCCTGCTTACAGGAAGAGCTTAGCAGTTAGTTTCTTGTTTTCGTTTCTCACTGCGTTTATTGATGTTTCTTCTCCCACGCTTGGTGTCTCGCTTTCCGAAGTAGCTGCTTCAAGCAACGAAGAAACTGATACATCTAGTGATTACTATCCGGTTGGTGAGCCTATTCCTAAAGTTGGAGCAATCATCCAAGCTTCAGGTTCGTTCTCATCTTTTTTTCGTATGTAGTCTTTTGGAGTGAAGGAAGTTTTTGTTTGTACGAACAGGTGAAGCTGTGTACGTAGATGACATTCCTTCACCTCCACATAGTCTACATGGAGCACTTATTTATAGCACGAAGCCTCTAGCTCGAGTGAAGGGTATCTCTTTCGAGGCTGTCCCAAAACCAAGTGGAATCGTTGATGTTATCTCTGCCAAAGACATCCCCCAAGGAGGACAAAATTTTGGAGCCACGGCTCTTTTCGGATCTGAATATTTGTTTGCTGACGATACCACTGCGTCTGCTGGTGATCTAATCGCGTTTGTGGTATATGAAACTAGTCGTATGGTACTAATTATAACTGGTTGTTTGTCTGACTGTGCCTTGTTATATTCGTTAGGTTGCACGTAGCCAAAAGGAAGCTAACGTTGCTGCAACAATGGCTCAAGTGGATTACGAGACACAAGGCTTAGATCCACCAATCTTGACGGTTGAAGAGGCTGTTGAAAACTCAAGTTTCTTCGATACTTTTCCACCTTACGAACCTCACTTAAAACCGGAAATGGTTGGTGATTTCACCAAAGGAATGGCTGAAGCTGATCACAAGATTCTCTCTCAAGAGGTACTTTTATTGATTAGTTGTTTCAATCAGTTGCATATACTTCACATTTTTTTAACATTCAGATCAAACTTGGTTCCCAATACTACTTCTACATGGAGACGCAAACAGCGCTTGCAATCCCGGATGAAGACAACTGCATGGTGGTCTATAGCGCAGTCCAATCCCCCGAGTTTGCTCAAATCTCCATTGCACGTTGTCTCGGTGTCCCAGAGCACAAAGTTCGTGTTATCACAAGGCGACTAGGTGGAGCCTTTGGTGGGAAGTGTCAAAGAGCAATGAAGGTGAGTGTTGATCATCGCTCCTCTCTCTCTGTTTCTCTCTGTCTCAACAATGTTGTGTTTTCAGGTAGCTACAGCATGTGCACTTGCAGCTCAAAAACTAGGCCGACCGGTCAGAAACTACATAGACCGAAACGCTGACATGATAATTGCGGGAGGGAGACATCCTATGAAGATAACATACAGCGTTGGATTCAAAGAGAATGGCAAACTGACAGCACTTCACGTCGACATACTTATCGATGCAGGCTTCTTTATAGACGTCAGCCCCTTCATCCCATACATGCTAGTAGCAGGGCTGAAGAAGTACAACTGGGGAGCTCTCTCTTTTGACATAAAACTATGCAAGACCAACAACACAAGCAGATCAATGATGCGTGCCCCTGGTGACGTGCAGGGAAATTTCATCGCTGAAGCTATAATAGAGCGCGTCGCGTCTCTGCTGTCAATGGAGGCCGGTTCGGTCAGGGAAACCAATTTTCACACAAACGAGAGCCTACAACTATTCTATGCTGAAGCTGCTGGGGAAGCTTCGGAGTACACTCTACCTCGTATTTGGGACGAGTTGATTAGTTCCTCATGCTTTATGGAGAGGACTGCAGCGGTAGAGCAGTTCAACCGGTCCAACATATGGCGTAAAAGAGGCATTTCTTGTGTGCCGATTGTGTATAAAGTGACGGTAAGTGGGAAACCGGGGAAAGTAAGCATCCTTAACGATGGATCCGTGGTTGTGGAAGTTGGAGGCATAGAGATGGGGCAGGGGCTGTATACAAAGGTGAAACAAGCAACTGCCTATGCTCTCAGTTTGATCAAATGTGATGGAATGGACAACATAATCGAAAAGGTTCGCGTTGTAGAGTCAGACACGTTGAGCCTCGTACAAGGAGGCCTAACCGGTGGAAGCACCACCTCTGAAGCATGTTGTGCTGCTGTGATCCAATGCTCTACTCTTTAGTTGAAAGGTTAAGCCCTCTTGCCACTATGCTGAAAGACGAACATGGCTCACTCGAATGGATTGATCTCATTCTCGAGGTCAGTTTTTTGCATTCGATTCTACAATTTCCTTCCCAATAACTGTTTATTATGTGTTGTAATCAGGCACACAATCAGTGTATAAATTTGGCAGCAAATTCGTACTTTCATCCCGATTCGAGTTCTAAAGAATACTTGAACTATGGGGGTGCAGTAAGTGAGGTAACATTTTCTATGTTTTTATGAATGGTGTTTCTGTAGTGAGTTTGTAGTGGTTGCAGGTGGAGATATGCGTCCTCACTGGTGAAAAATCTATATTGAGAACGGATATCATCTACGATTGTGGGCAGAGCTTGAACCCTGGTATTGATATGGGACAGGTAGGGTATGTTGTAAGAAAATGGTGTCTTATAACTTATATGGATAATGCAATTCATTAGGTAGAATTTGGTACAATCAGATTGAGGGAGCTTTCATACAAGGTGTGGGGTTTTTCATGCTTGAAGAATACTTGAGTAATGAAGAGGGACTTGTGACTACAAACAGCACATGGGATTACAAGATCCCAAGTCTTGACAACGTTCCGAAAAAGTTGAATGCTCAACACCGGGCATCACCCAGACCGCGTTCTCTCATCTAAGGGTAATGTAGTGTTTTGAGTGTGTCTGATAGCAATGGTTTGAGTTGGTGTTGTTGTGTGATGTGGTGCGTACGTGCAGCTAGTGGCGAACCTCCTTTGGTTCTCGCGACTTCAGTATACTGCGGTATAAGAGCGGCTGTGGTGGAGGCTAGGAAGCAGCTTAAAAGTTGGGGAGCCACACAAGGGACTGATTCTGACTTCCAACTCGGCGTTCCGGCTACTCTGCCCGTTGTTAAGCAATACAGTGGTCTCGATTATGTCGAAACCTACTTACGCAGCTTGCTTGCTACTTCTTGAAGCTTTGTCGTCGCCATCATCTATATCTGTATCAATATGATATGCTTAGAGTTGCAATAATGCATGGATGCAGTATGCTTGTGTTATATAAGTCTATTCATTAAAATAGGAGTAAAAGATTTACTAGTAATTTATGTTTAATATGGCAAATTGTAATAAATCATTGTTGCAAATATAACTAGTTTTAAATGTTATGACAATATCATGAAAATATTAAATATCATAGCGCTGTTAGAGCACATAATATTTATCCACAGTGACTTATAGTATATGATGAAGATAAGGTACTACCTTTGAAAAAACTACTAAAATGCACTATAACGTGTACTAGTGGGATATTCTGTATCATCCATCCACTTAGTCTTGAATTCTTTTTTCTTTTCACGTTTAAACAGCAATATTTAACATTTATTTTTTAAATTATTAAATTGTCAATGAAATTTTATGAATTCCAAAATAACTAATGTATAGAGATTTTACTATGTTGGAAGTCGCTAGTGTTTCGTCATTTGTTGCATCATATAGTGCAGCAGCTATCATATGGTTAGTTTTTAAAGTAAGTCGCTAGTGTTTCTTCGTCATTTGTTGTTTAGTCTTCCCATTTTGCAGAAAATGTTTTGGCATTTTTGATAAATTCTTCTTCGAGGTTGCTCTCTTATTTTTGTAATATAGATATTTTTGATAATTTGTTTATGTGTTGTTTTTTTTAAATCTAAATTGCAACAAATATTAAAATTAGGTCTTTATTGCTAAGTATAAAAAACCTTAACTAAATTGCAATGTACTTTTAAAATTTATACAGATAAATTATGGAAAAATCGAAAACATAGAACTTGATATAGAAAAATAACTATGTACCTGGTTTCAAACCATGCATCTACAAAAAGATTATACCCAAAATAATTTAATCATTTGCACTTAATAACAAAATATCCAAGAATACATGTGGAAATACCTCCCACTAAATAACTTATCAGGAATCACTACTTGTATATTTATTCACACACTGGCACAGATACTGCTCTCATTAAAATCTTCCAGATAATTTTTACACTAGTATAATTTTTACTATGTTTCCCTAGACAAAATTAAATAATTGCATCATTTGTTGACCATATATAGGCTGTGTTGCAGAGGTAATGATGAAGGTGGTTTCAAGGGGTATGAAGATGAAAATGATGGTGATGGTATTAATGGTGATAGTAGTTACAGAAGCAAAGGAATACATGAAATACAAAGACCCAAAACAGCCATTAAATGCAAGAATCAGAGACTTGATGAAGAGAATGAGCCTTGAAGAAAATATTGGGCAGATGACTCAGATTGAGAGGATGCGTGTCTCTCCAACTCTTCTCAAGAAATATTTCATTGGTAATTCTCTCTTTTCTTAATTATTTTTTGGCACCACCAACTCTATGGATTTGATAGTTTGGTGGAGGTGCAGGGAGTGTTTTAAGTGGAGCTGGGAGTAGTCCATCTCCCAAGGCTTCTGCAGAGGAATGGGTGAAAATGGTGAACACTTTTCAAAAGGCAGCTCTTTCAACTCGACTCGGAATCCCTATCCTCTGTGGCACTGATGCTACCCATGGCAACAACAATGTCTACAACGCTACTATTTTCCCTCACAATGTCGGCCTCGGAGCCACCAGGCAAGTCTAACATTTTATACATTTGACACGAACTTGAAATCCTAACATCAGTGGTGGAACAGAGATCCAGCCCTTGTCAAGAGGATCGGAGCAGCCACTGCACTCGAAGTTAGAGCAACGGGAATCAACTACAATTTCGCACCCAGCCTTGCTGTAAGCAAACTATACCTAAACTAAACTCAGTAGTGTTAAGTATCAGGTCTAGTCATTCTGTTTATTTGACTACAGGTTTGCAGAGATCCAAGATGGGGCCAATGTTTCGAAAGCTATAGCGAAGATCCTAAGGTGGTTCGAGCAATGACAGAATTCATACCCGGTTTGCAGGGCGACATTCCTGCCGATTCCAGAAAGGGTGTCCCCTTTCTTGCTGGAAAGTATAAATCTCCATATCTTTCTGTATTTCAACCCAGAACAAAAATTTGGTTGCCTAACAAGTGAGGATATTATTCATTCACCCAAGGACAAAGGTCGCAGCCTGTGCAAAAGGTTTTGTGGGCGAAGGAGGAACCATAAACGGCATTGATAAGAATAACACAGAGCTTGACTTTCATGGATTGCTCGGCATTCACATGCTTCCATACCTGGATTCAATCAGAAAGGGTGTCATCTCAGACATGGTGGCTTATTCAAGCTGGAATGGCAAGAAAATGCATGCTAACCGTGATCTACTTACAGATTTCCTAAAACACAAGCTCAAATTCAAGGTAATACAAATTAATGATAGATATGATGTTTTCATTAAAGTTGCCTCGATAGAATAAAAAGACAATACTGAGTGCACATAAATTGCAGGGCTTCATCATATCAAGTTGGCTTGGTATTGACAGAATTACAGATCCACCTCATTCAAACTATTCTCATTCAATTGAAGCTGGTATTCTTGCAGGAATAGATATAATGAGTGTTAGACATTTCCCGAAGCTGTATACAAGACATTTATAAAACAGCTAGCTACAACACAAACATAACAAGATAATGTCAGATGGTTTAACTATTCTAGGTTATGCTGGAAGATAATCTCACAGATTTTATTGACGATCTGAACTACCAAGTGAAGAGCAACAATATCCCAAAGAGCAGGATAGACGATGCCGTGTGGAGAATATTAAGGGTGAA
Organism: Salvia splendens; assembly: GCF_004379255.2. Classification (NCBI taxonomy): domain Eukaryota; kingdom Viridiplantae; phylum Streptophyta; class Magnoliopsida; order Lamiales; family Lamiaceae; genus Salvia; species Salvia splendens. The sequence goes on from NC_056039.1 coordinate 6,069,257, forward strand.
GTTCACCATGGGTCTCTTTGAAAACCCTTTCGCTGACCTTAGCTTGGTAAACCAACTTGGCAGCCAGGTATACCATCTGCTAATATTAGTTGTAAACCATCCTGCTACTGTTTATTGTCCTTGCAATTCAACATTAACTGAAGCATACTTTTTTGGAAAGAATCATTGGGAATTGGCCAGGGTAGCGGTGAGAAGATCACTAGTGCTTCTGAAAAACGGTAAAAGTGCTAATCAGCCATTGCTTCCCCTTAAAAAGGATGTGCAGAATGTACTTGTAGTAGGAACTCATGCTGATAATCTTGGATATCAATGTGGAGGCTGGACAGTTGAATGGCAGGGTGTCAAAGTCAGTGATCTCATAGTTGGTATACTTTAAATTTTAATGCCTCAACGAAATTTAAAGTCTAAACATGTTCTCAACATATTAGATGGATTTCCACTATTTCTGATATGCTTAGTTTTCCTTAATAAAGCAATATAGCCTTCAGCAAAGCACGTCTTTACATGTAACAGAGTTGTACTGAGAATAATTTATAAAGCTAACTTTCTCATAAATCTGTATTTGCAGGAACCACAGTCTTAATGCTATCAGAAAGACAGTAGACCCTTCCACTCAAGTTGTCCACATGAAAAACCCTGGCATGGATCTAGTGAAGTCACAGAATTTCTCTTATGCCATCGTTGTTGTGGGTGATGTCCCATATGCTGAGGATAAAGGAGACAGCACAAACCTAACTATAATTGCACCAGGTTCAAGTACTATAAGGAACGTCTGCAGGGTTGTCAGATGCGTTGTTGTTATCATATCTGGGCGTCCAGTGACAATTGAGCCTTACCTAGATAAGATAGACGCACTTGTCGCAGCTTGGCTTCCAGGAACAGAAGGCCAAGGTGTAGCTGATGTCCTGTTTGGTCAATATGGTTTCACTGGAAAACTTCCTAGGACTTGGTTCAAATCAGTCGACCAGCTCCCCATGAATGTAGGTGATCCACATTACGATCCTTTGTTCCCATTTGGATTTGGCCTGACAACTTAACCTAGGCAAGGGTGCTAAATCTTTAGTGATAGACTGATAGTTACTTAGTACTATAACTAGCATCAATGCATTAATGATGATTAATTACTAAAAGGCACTGCCAGTGAGTTTTGCTTACAACATTTCTATAACTGCAGCCTATTGGAATTGGCTCCCGAGATATGCATAGCACCAGTTTGTCGGTTTATGTGGCCTTACCACGGGAAAATCATCAATACCTGATTCCTATTATTAGTTTATCACGTTCATGATAAAAACATTGGGATAAAGGTCATAACCAAGACAATTAAGAAGTTATGGGAACAAAAACTGACAACAAAATTCTTCAAATTTATAGTAGCATTGCATTCTGGAACTCCGAAAACAAACACAAAAGCACAAATTCATGGCCAACACAAAATCCAACTACTAATTCCTCTACTTCCTAAAGCATTGCGACCACATAAGCATTCGAGCCAAGCCATGTAAAGAATATCACCTCAGTAATATCCAACCCCGGCCATATCATTCCTTGAAAACTGCGCTGCTTCAGCTCCGTTTCCTAGAACCAGAATCCTCCCATTCCGACGTACAGCAATCTCTCTGATTCGACGGACGAGTCCAGATATCGGATCATTGAATATTTTAGTCTCGAGATTCCCTTCCACGTACAATGTAGAACCGGGGGCGAGATTCTTCGCGGCGAGTTCGCCTAATTTCTCTGGGTAAACGGAGACCCTGTGCCACTGCACCGCGCAGCGATTGGCGTAATCACGCGGCTCCTCGTTTTCCAATGGCCTCCGATTGTTGCGAATGCCACCCGTGCCGAGCGAAATTAGGGTTACCATTTTGCCGCTTTTCAGCCGCTTTTGAATCGGCGCCTGCCCAACCTGCCCTACCAATATCGCCTTGTAAATGCCGAGGTCCAAGCCGTTTTCGAGGGGTCGATCGGTATTGGCACGCTGCTGGTTTGGAGGGGGAGAATCGGGGGGTGAGTCGGAGTCAGAAGCGGATTCTGGGAAGGAGAGACTTTTGGTGCAGAAAGAGATGGATGTGCTTGAGAGTGGTCTGTGCTTTGAGAGAATGGCAGCGGATAGTTTTCTAGAGAGAGAAGACGCCATGGAAGTGCTAACGAAGCTTCTGCAGTCTGCACTCGACTTGTGAGATAAAAATGGAAGAGATGCTGCAGAAAACATAGAGACTATATTTATGCGGACTCGAGTGTCTAAGGCAGACGTCCCCAATAGCCCAGCCCCATTTTTTGTCTACACAGCCCTAGTTTTTTTGTCCACGCTCAAAAAAGCTTTCGTCGATAATCCTGAAATTTTATAATTAATTTTTATTTTATTTTTAAAAAATCGAAACTGCTTCTTTCTCTCCTTCTTCCTTCTTCCTTCTCCAATCTCCCTCTCCCTCTAAAAATGTCGAAAATTTAAAAAAATAAAATAAAAATAATTAAAAGGGGGCGGTCGGCGCGCCGATCGCCGGTGCACTATACGCCGGCGGGGGGCGGCCGGCGCGTCCTCGCACATTTCTCGCCGAAGCCTCGTCCGCCCCGGAAAATTTGTCCGCCTCGGAGCGGACGTCCTCCACACTATAATCCGGCGGGGCGGCGGGGGGAAGGGGGCAGCCGGCGCGCCGGCCGCATAGTGGACACTCTAAAGGCTCTTTTTTTGTCCAAAACATATGGAGATTTTATGATTTTGGTCTAAAACGTTATCTTTTGAATTATTCGGTTCCTCACAAATAAAAACGGGTCACATTTAGTCTCAATTGGGCGGAAATGGTTAAATTTAACGGTCAACGAATATTAATTGAATTTTGACCGGATTAAGTTAATATTAAGTTAAAAATTACACTGAATAATTAATCTACAACTTCATTTTATGACGATGAATTCCCACCGCCGCAGCTCCGATCTCATCTGCATTGACATGAAAATCGTCGCAATTTGCAAAAGGAGGAAAAGGAAATGGTAAATCCGTGAGAATTGAATTAAGGAGCTAGCTGTTGTTTATAGTATACTTGATTTCGCTGTTGCTATTCTGAAATTAAAGGAATAATAAGAGTGAAATCGCGATGAGAAGAGGCGGAAATTTGGAGTGAGTTTTCAATTGAGCAGAATTGTAATCGCCGGTGTGGGGGTTGGACGGCGGCGGATTGTGGTAATAGAAGGGGAAATAGGCATAATTGGATTCGGCGGCGTCGGAGTGGGGTAATCGGTGGAGCTAGGGTTTGGCAGTGGATAGTACGCGCCGCCGCCGGAAGGTGGCAGATAGTAAGAGGTTTGCGCTGGTGGAGGCGGCGGATAGTAGTAGACGCCTTCGCAGCCTCCGCCACAGGGCGGCGAAGCCGGTGGGGGACAATTGACACCGTATGGCGACGGAGGAGAGGGGACCGACTCCGGCGGTGGAGGGGAGAGGACCGGCTTCGGCGGCGGAGGGGAGAAGATCGGTTGGAGTTAAATTCAGGAATATCAATTAATATTAACTTAATTATTAACTTAATCCGGTCAAAATTCAATTAATATTTGTTGACAGTTAAATTTAACCATTTCCGTCCAATTCGGACTAAATGTGACCCGTTTTTATTTGTGATGGATCAAATAATTCAAAAGATAATGTTTTGGACCAAAATCATAAAATTTCCATATATTTAGGATAAAAAAAGGCCTTTAGTCTATTTATGCGTGATTATGTTTTTTATTTTTGTGAGTCCAAATTTTAGTTTAAACCCTAAACGGGTATATATCATCAAAACAACATCTAAATCGCCCAAATCTGGGCTCTATAATTAAATGATCTAATGATCAACAAATTAATAAAAATACGGAAAGTCATTATAAATCAATTTTAGGTCATATTATAAAATTTGGGTTAGGTCATCTTTTGTTAGAATGACCTAAAAATAAGCTAACAATTACCTAAAAATATCATACGTATGATTTTGTTCTGTGTTTCTGTATTTAGATCTAATTTTGCATAGATTAAAACCCGATTCATATGAAATTAGTTACTTATAATAATATTGATAACCTGGTATATAATTTTGATATTAAAAAAATAAAAAAGAATTGGTAATATGGTATTTAAGATAATGTGGCATGAGTATAAATTACTATTTCGCCATCTCCAATCATTTATATCAAACTCAAACCCAATTTTGAGTATATGTCATACCAAAAAATAATTTTACTCAAATTATTTACACCATATTTATAATTTATGCCATTTTTGGATATTTGTCTCACAAAAATTCTGCAGTAACATCAAATATGGTATTATTCCATTGAAAGACCTAAAAATAGGTTTGGGTTAGGTGTATGGTTGGAGAAATTGTCACGCCCGCATTTTCTAAGGATAGAAAACACGGTTGATCGCGACTAGGGGAGGATTAAAGAAGCGGGGAAGAAAGGGGGAAACAACACAACTCGACCATAACTTGAAACAACTGGGAATAGCTCGAATAAAATCAGAGTATCTCAACAATCAATAACTCAAAAATGAATAATATCTCAACAATACACGAGCTCAAAAGAAACAATATTTAGCGGAAGCATTTCGAGAGTAGAATAATGCTATGTATGAAGACACAACATATTCTAGACATTTGATAGACATTCTTCACTTTTATGCTCAACACCCACCGCGCTCGTCACCGCTCAACCTGCACATAGGGAAAACACATGCAGGGCTGAGTACTTGATGTACTCAGTGAACAAATGCCAAAACAATTTACAAAAAACAGTTATATCATGCCACCATTGAGTGACCTCGGGGTTTTAATCTTGAAAAGGCCCGAGACACTAAAAATATCTCAAACACAAACTTTCAACTCATCCTCAAATCCTTTTTCCTCATCATTTCAAAACACAATCATTTCTCCTTGATTTATTTAAGAAACTGCAATATCTGTTCTTTAGGGTGCCGTGTAAGGGGGCCACTTTCCTCGAGCACGAAAACCGGCCAACCCGTTCGATGACTCACAGTCCTCATCGTGTACACTAGCCCAAGCAGGGACGCACCCTTGCTAGGACCCGAATTCGATTAAACTCATAGTAGGGACTCACTCCCCACTAAGCAATCATCAACATCAACATCATCATCTCAACAACCTCAACAACATCATCTCAACAATCTCAACATACATGACAAGGAATGCGGCCACATTCAAAGTCACTAGACCGGCCAACTCGAAGAGATAGCGCACGATCTATGTGGTGTACACTAGCCTGAGTAGGAACTCACTTCCTAGTCAGACCCGAATTCGATTTCAATAGGTCTAGTAGGGACGACTCCCTTGCTAAACAAACAGATAGGCATTTCTCAAAACAAAAACATGGCATGACATTCCCTTTGCAAACTTTATTTTCCTCAAAAACGTATTTGAAGCATAAATCACTTTTCTGTCAAGGTCGAGCATCAATTCACATCACATCAACAAAGCCAAGCAATTCACAAATCACTCGATAAATCAACACATATATCGCATAACATCACTTTCACTTTAATCATTTCACTTTAAGCACATAAATCACATCATCATCGAATAAAATTAATAATACTTGCAATCTCAGTTAAAAGGAATTTCGTCACATAAAATGATGCTCGAATAAAAAATATTAAAACTAAAGCACTTGAAAGTATTTAGTTCGAAAGCCCACCTCGTTCGTTTAAAGCCTTAGCTTGAGTTCCATTCCGTTCTCGAAAAGCGTGTGTGAAGTCATCCATTAATTTAAAGTACTCCGGCCCAATCTTCCATTCAATTAATTTGACTCAACCCCAAAATAATTCCAACTCCTTGTCAAAACAATAAACCCAAATATTTTAATTAATTCATTAGGCCCAAAAAAAAAAATTAAATAAAAAGGGCCCAACTTCTTTCTTACTTGCCCACGTGAAGTTCAAAAAGGAAATGGGTTGAAATGCCCGCACGGGCTTAACTCAGTTGGTTCCTGGGTGGTAGATTGTCCCTAAGCAGACAGGATCGAATGCTGGCAGCCGCAGTGTGGGAGTTTCACCACTGTGGTGGCTCCTTGTGTGCTGGTTACCAGTGTAAGTTCCTCCCACCTAATGGGCCGCTGAGGTACCGTGTTTGAACCCCTCCATAGCGATGTCGGGCCGGGTTATGGGGGCGCCTGGGGTGAGCGAATCACCTTTTGTCCCTAAGGAAATGGGTTGAAACCCCCAAATCTCTTCTCATTATTCCCTCTGTCGTCTCCTTCCTCTCTCAAATCAAAATCAGGAGAAAAATCCAAACTGAAATCTCTGAACTCCTCCTTCTCTAAATTCAATTTCACTCTCTAAAATCCCTCTTCTTCTTCACGTGCAGCCCCAAATTCCTCCCCCTCGATCTCACGCCGAGCCACCGCTGTTATCACTCCTTCGTGATGCCGCTGCTGTCTGCTGCCCGTGTAGTGGCATCAGCTACCGTCTCCTCTTTTCTCTCTCTTTCGTTGATTGTCGCCGGCAAAACACAACACCACCGCTGCCAATGCCGCGACGCAGCAGGAGCTGCTGCTGCTGCTTGCTGATTCACCCTTCCTCCGTCGCAGCTCCACATCGGTTCAGCCCGGAGTGGATCCCGTTCTGTCGCTGCCTTGCTCCATCCGAAATCATGCCGCCGCGAGACTCCATCGCGTTCCAGCAGTAATTCCCTCATCGTCGCGGTCAGTCCCTGCTGCCCGAAATCTAAGTATCACCGAATCCAACTCACTCTGCTCTCCGCCTAGCGCCGTCGCCGGAATCCGCTGTTGCTCTCCATATTTTCCGTCTCAATTTCTGTCGCCTCATCGTTATGCTTATTCCGTCGCAGCTGCCAGGAAATTTTTGAGATGATATTGGGGATTCTTTCTACTCCAAGCTTACTGACCTCTCTAAACTTACATTCAAACCTTTGTTCTCTATAATTCTTCTCGGTTTCTCTCCAAATTGTGAATGGTAGTGATAATTGCGAAATTGGTTGAATCCGACGAAATCGTGGAGTTGTGGGCTGATATGTATATGTGGATAGCCGATATCATGGAATCATGGGAGCTAGAAACCGGATTTTGTGGAACAAAAATTGGGTGAGTGAAAAGTGGCGTTCAAATAGTGATTGGGCTCTGGAGAAATAAAGAATTGGTTTTGGCCCAAAATTTTAAAATCCATCTCTCTACAAAAGAAATAAAGGCCAAAAAATTTTCAGATGCACAAACGACGGGCCTTTCAAGGACACAATAAAAAGGTAGAAAAGTCGGGGTGTTACAGAAATTATATACACTAAAAATGAATTTTCATGTATGATTGGAGATGGTCTTAATACGCCATTTTTTTAACTCATCAATTATGTACATTTCAAATTGCAATGTGAAAGAGAGAATGACTAAAAAACCATGATTTGATATGTTTGATGCTACTTATTGTTTTCCCTTAAAATTGCAAATTTAATTATATAGTAATTATAGGGTAAATTGCTTTTAAAGTCGTCAACTTTGCAAATAGTTTGGTATTTCCCGTAAACTTTAAAAGTTGCATGAAAAGTCATGAACTTTACATTTGGGTGCCGATTTCCCGTGCCGGGTATTCCGGCCATCCGGGAATTGTGAGGTGGAGGAATCGCCACCCTACCTATGGAGGAAACACGATGGGATTGTAGATTGACAAATCACGACCAGTTACATGTCGCAATGGAGAAGAAAGAGTTGAAATCTCGACGGGAATTGAGATTTCTGTCACAGAGAGAAGAGACATAAACCCTAAATTGATATACATTTTAATTTAATTGAAACTAAAAAAACGACGTCGTTTTATTATTCTGCCGGAGATTTTGCCATGTCACGCCTCCGGCGAGCCACGTAGGATTAGTTTTTGCCGGAAATGTACCGGGTCGGGTCGTACGGAAAATTTGCAACACTTGGTAAAGTTCATGACTTTTCATGCAACTTTTAAAGTTTACGGGAAATACCAAACTATTTGCAAAGTTGACGACTTTTGAAGCAATTTACCCTAATTTATATTCAACCCAAATCTCGTGGTGATCAACAGGCACAAATATACTATAAATCTCATCTCATGGTATATCGATATCCTATCCTAGTATATAGTAATAAATTACTAGGAGTACAATTCTTCGATATGTGTAAACCCAATCACGACCTTCACAACACAACATACCATCAATCGAAAAGAGACAGAAATTCAAATCGAACATTTCGAAAAAAGACAATATAAAAATAAAAAAATCCACAGATTAATTATAAAATACTCCCACATTTGACGAGAATAATATGTATAAGTAATGGCTACAGTTTCATCACATAAAATAAATACATCGGCAACTACCTAGCACAGTGTTGTCAATTTCCAATCCTTCTTTCTCGTTATATTCTACGCTGCTTCTCATAAAAGTTTTCCCATATCACTGCAATTATTGGAAGGCAATAATCAATCACTTCTCTATTTCTCCCGTGTAGATTATTTTCACAGTATAAAGAAAAGCTAACCTCGTTGTGGGACTGATCATGGTCGATAAAATCCAGAGCATCTTCTTTGGTGATTACATTGACACGGCTGACTCTGTTTTTGTGTGTCACACCATATATCTTGTCAGCAACTTTAACCAGTTCTTGACGAAAAGTTGTCGTAATGAACTGAGTGCTGGCCATGTCTGCAAGACGACGGACCATGTCTGCGACAAACAAGTTAAGGATCCACCAGTTGTAGCACAGGGGAAGTGGGAATAGGGAACAGGGTTTTGCATCATTTATCTAACTTTGCAAAACTATAACCCGAGCAGATTAAAACGCTAAAAGCATTTACAAATGAGGTACGAGAATAGAGCCAGAATATAAACAAGGATACTCCCGACTGCAGTTCGATACTGGGGATCGAGTGCTGCATCTATCTCATCAAATAGGTAAAATGGTGCAGGATCACAGCGCTGAATGGCAAAGATTAGTGCCAGAGCCACCACTGTTTTTTGACCCCCGGATAACTGTTTCATCGACTGAGTCTCCCCTTGTCCAGTAAAAGAAACCTACCACAAGAAGAGAAAGTAAAATAAAGAATGTGGATGCAAAATAGGACCAGAATAATGGCTTTAACAACCACCCATCCTGAAAGTAAATTAATTCTTTTTTTAGACGGAAAAGCAACTTGATTCTAGGTTTTCAAGTTTTGAAGTATCCTCAGTCAGAGGACAAGCCACGGTTCATGTTCATGTAGCAGATAATAAGGATAGTAATAGTAAAAAGTTTTTTAAAATAGCACATGACAAGAAATTAATAACAAACCTTCACTTTGACACCAATGTATTTCTCAACCCTGCCCTCAGTTTCCACTAAACGAGGTTCATCATCATCTAAATCATTATCAGCATCCTTCATATCCTGCAAACCATTTTAATAGGAACAATTTAACAATTCACACCGGAGAGCTCTTGGGAAAAAATAGCATTCTAGTAAAAGAAAGAAGATGAGTAAAACACATATTTCATGTGCCTCCATTTAAGAACAGTCCGTCACATTTCACCAATTTTTGAAGGCTAAATTAGAGAAGTGAGCACATTGTACAACTGGAATAACCAATAACTTCGGTCAGCACTTATTCTTGCACTTGAACACAATTGACCTAGCACTTTGGGATCTAACCCTTATTGTTAGTCATGGAAAGATGCAAATGATTTATTAAAGTTAAATAGATACAGAACATTTAAAACTTCCACCAATGTAAAAAAATGAAAAGCTAACTAATAATAGCTGTCACAGTTTATATGATAGCCACAGAATAAAACTTTATGCTGTCAAATTATTGTTTAGCTTCGGTTGTTAAATTCATTTTAAAATCTTAACACAGCACAAAATGTACCGTGGCCTTTTATCATTTTAAGATATATAGGAACATAACTCGACAAGTCAATACTATTAACAAATGCTATCTGTGATGATGAAATTACAAACCTTTTTCTTCATCATAACCAAAAAGCCATGACCTCCTTGTACGAGTTCTGAAAATACTTCTCGAAAGTGTTTGGCTACACCTTTAAATGTACGCTCAATTGATTCATCCTTCCTCATATCCAAAACAGTTATGAGTTCTTTGATTTTCTATCAAAGATGAGTAAAAAGTCAAGAAATCCATCCACATGCTATCCGACTTCAATGGACAATGTCATCATAATATGAATGACTTTACCTCATCACCAGCATCCAACTCAGCTTGTCTTTTCTGGAGCTCTTCTCTTTGCTCTGTGAAATTGACATACTGATCAAGCGCCTTTTTGTTAACATGGCTGAACTGTTTCAGTTGCTCATTACACTTATGAAGCAATTTATATAATTCCTTAACACTCTTTCGTTTGTACCTAGATTGGGCATCACATGAAATTATCATCAGAAAGAAGTCCAATAATGTAGGCCTAAATTCAATCCAACAGATACCCCTGTAGCACCAAAGATAAAGGATAAAAAAGAATTCTAGCAGATAACAGGAATCAACTTATTAGCACCAGGCAAACAGATAAACAGAACATGGTCCATAAGGTCTTTCCATTGTCATATGAAGCTTGCTTCAAATATCAACAGTTTGAAGAAAAAACAGTGCATGTAGCTTCAAATTACGTGACGAAAGAAAGTTTAGTAATTAAGCCATAAGTCAATCACCATATATGCTCAGTGAAGCTAAGGAGCAAATTTGCATATGAGGGTACTTGCACTGTCACAGATATTGTTCCACCGATACTGGATCAGGATTCAGTCATGTTAGTGTTCGTTGAACATATAGTGAACTTTGCATAGAGTGATATACAAAGGGAATTGGCGAATGCTTATTTTTACAGAAACTCTTAGTTATTGAAGAAAGGAATTACATTTGGCTAATAACTGATAAAAAATTAACATAGAACTTGTCGTAACAAATGCTAAAGATATTCAGTGGGAAATTTAGTTACAGTACAAGGATCATTGTCTCAAGCTCTCACCAAAACAAAAGAGTAGCCTAACCTATATTATTTGGTTTTGCCAAGCTCTCCACATTTCATTAAGAAAAATCATCAATAGTTAAACCAGTTCATAACAGATTATAGCCAGCTGAGAAGAGTCTGGAAAGTGTACAAGTACTTCAAATTAGATTATGAGTTCAGAATATGTTCAAGGAAGTTCTACATGATGTGTCCAAGTGAGGTGAAACCATAACGTAACCTCTTGATATTTTTTACAACTTTTAGAATCCACAGCACAATTAAGTGGGGGGTATTTTGACTTTATGACAGAAGATATTTCTGACAACAACCACTATTGGTAGGTTTCGTGAAGCATAACTTGAAAAGCAATCTGCCAACAAGAGGTTATAAAGATCATGCAGTAGTATAAGTAATTCTAGTGAAAAAAGGTAGAATTTGGATATGAAGATTACGTTTCAAAAGCATCAGAAGATAGGGGACCCAATTCCCGAATTTTCTTTGAGTACTCCTCTTGCTTAGCCACATATATATTCTTCTTACTCAATAACTGTTCCAGTTCTTTCGCTTCATCCTGGAGGGTAGTTTGGTACTCATCTTCAAATCTCTACAAATGCAAGAATACAATTAGCATCTACAAAATACAAACTCGGAAAGAGAAAAAAGAACAGACATGAATAGAGAGAAGGGCTAGGACCAGAGAACATTATACTGATTATATAAAATGGTAACATCTGAATATATATTACCTTTAGCTTATCCTTTTCAATTTTAATGTCTTCCATTTTCCTATTCTTCTCATCTATACTTTGAGTTACGCCTGCAGAAGATATGACTGTGTTAAGATGCGGCAAAACGATGTGACCTCAAGTTGAAGTTTGACAATGAAGAAAATGAAGTTTTACTCTTTAGCTCCTGGGTCAATTGATCAACTAATGAATTGGCGTCCATTAACTCCTGATTTTTCAAATCAGCTTCTGCTTGCAACACATCAGTATCTGAAGAGAGCATTACAGCCTCCAACTCTTCCTTCCGCCTAACGAGATTGGTGGATAGATTCATCTCCAGCTCTGCTTTTCTTGTTTCAGTCTGTCAATGATGGACAATGCCAAATGTCATCAAGGGGGACCATCCAAAGCAAACATCAAGGGAAAAGCTTAAATTAATATTTAACCTCCATGCGGTTGCTCCTGCAGGTAATTAGCTGTTCCTTCAGATTAGTTATTTCAGGGTTCAAGCGAGAGAGGGACTCTTTTTCTTCTGGTGTCAAGTGATCAACAAGTTCAGTTCCCATTTCATCTCTCTTCATAGCAATATTAGCTCTATTCTGCTCTATTTGATTTAATACACTGGAAAGGAGCTTCTCCTGAAAAGAAAAGGACAATATGGAAACAATAATACTAATATTAATAACAAATATACAATTGAGGATTTTCATATTTTAACATTGAGCTAATCATTTCCAAGATTACTCACTTTCTTCTCAAGTGACTTCAAGATGGAATGTTTTTGCTTCTCCGCATTCATTACATCCTGCTTCAGCTGTTCAAGTATAGATTTTTCATGAGCCATCTTGGCATCATTTTTTTGCTGCTCGGCCACTAGCTCATTGATTTTCTGGTCGGTAAGTGAGGCATGCTCAGTGAAAACAAAAGGCCCAAAAGTTGAAGTAGAATATTTACTACACTGTAATCCTTATAAACAAGAATGACTTTATACAGAGTTATATTGCACGAACAAGTGGTAGTTGGATTACATTACAGCACTTAATCATTTTTATGTAGGAAATACCAGGCAAACAAGGTATGGGAAACCCATGCAAGATTAAAGCTAGTGTCATAGAACATACCACTATTACCAACGATGACAGACAAAAGTGCTGATACATATAATGGATTATAAACAAATATTAAGTCAAAAGTAGTTGTGGACCAGAAGCAAGAGGAGTTTTGATGTGTTACAGCGTGAACCGAATATCATTCAAGCAAACAGATACAGAACAAAAATAAAGACATATTATTAGATAAGCCCAATTAATGAAAGCGAATAGAAATTTTCTCCAAAGGATATGTTGGAGTTCCTCTCTGATTTTATTTAATTCATCCTCTTTTGTCTTAACGGACTTCATATTCTGTCTAATGGTGCTCATAAATTTCAGTTTGGAACGCCTATAGTCATAAAACCCACCAGTCATGCCACCCTTTTTGTTTACTTGATCACCTGCAGCAAGGGAGTGAGGTCAAGAATGCAAACAAGATCCAAAAAGAAAAGCCAAAATCAACCAAGATGGTGTACAATTACAACCTTCTAATGTGATGCAGTCCAAACCATCAGCACGGGCAACTCTTGAAGCAACGTCTAAGTCTCTGCAAATCACAGTCTTTGCGAACACCTGTCAGTTTAACAAGGAAACACAACACATGAGTACTGTCATCAACAGGCAAGCATATAAGAAGCAAATACCAGCAAATGCAACAGGCTACGAAAGATAAATGGCAGGCCTTCAGTACAAATGTATGTGATCCAAATAACTTATCATCATTCCAGTGACCCAAATAACTTTACTCAAGTGTCCGTTTGTATTTTTTTCAATAAATCACATTTGACCAACTGACCATCGATTATCATGCAAGTAATAGAGACATTTCACAAGCCCAACCTGACCAAAGGCTGCACGATATTTCTCTAAGAAATTCAATTTCTTTAAAAGCGGTATCACATCAGAGCTCTGTGGATATGTGACGTGTGGAGCTTTCACCCTGTTCAGGGGTACAAATGTGACCCGACCACCTTTCTGTGCATTGAGGTGCCCAATTATTTTGGTTGATATATCATCATTTTCAACCACCACATGGAATAAGCTGTTCAAAAAAAGGAATACTTGAGTGTATAAAAACCAAAACTAGAGAAGACACCAAAACTTAGATGTCTGGCATAATAACAATGAAACTTAAGTTCTACTGTTGATTAATGATTGACAGAATTGAGCATATCAAAGCAAGAAAGGAAAACAAAGGGACGTACTATGAATGGTTAATTTGACAGGATGAAAGGTGTAAACTTCTATAAGAATTGTCGTCACCTGTTCCCAGCAGTAACTTCAACAGCTGTGAAATATTTTTCATCACACTCTAGCAACTCAATAACAGGGCCATATACTCCACCAATACCATGCTGGTCACATATTCTCCTCACAGAATTAAGTCCTCTTCGTATATCCTGTGAAAGCCAAGAGTCAAGTAATATTAATAATATAATAGCAGATTTAGATTTCAGAATGAGAAAATTAGGAAAAAAGGAATCATAGGAAGCAAAGAGTAAAAACACAATGTTTACTTCTCATTGTGTATAGTTAGCAGGAGATATCATGATCACGCCTGAAGATAAGTGAAAGCAAAGATAGGAGCACAACAAGACAACTTCATAAAAAATCCTCACGACGATTAGTTAGCATCAACAGAGCTAAGGCAGATTTAAAGGTGTCCATAAATAGTTTATGCATTGAACCTTAACAAAATAGTTTACTAAATTTGTGAAAAAAGAAAAGCCTTATTTTATCTCTCCAGATAACCTCAATTTCATACATATGATTTTCTCATTATAGACTTGTGAGTCCCCATCAACAGAGCCTATCCCTCTCCGGTGATGAGTGGATCAAAAACCAAAGAAAATTAAATTGAAGGTAAGAATATTACACCCAGCAGCCAATCAATCCATCCCACAAGTATAATGGATCTAGACAAAGAGATTAAAGGCTTAATCTAAGTTCAATCTCTGGCCAAATCTGATAGGAACAAGAGTATAGTCCACCACAGATAAGCATTTAGAAAGCCAGAAACTATTGAGTCATCATCTCCAACCATATGGCTACTGTGAAGAGAGAATGATGGGATATCCAACTAGTGGTGACCATAAAATAATACTCCATCTGTCCCACATTAATTGTCACACTTACGTTTCTGCACTCGTTTTGTAAAAATGATATTACATAGTTAAAGTTCTTCTCTACCTTATTATCTCTCTTACTTTACCATTTCTCAACTTTAACTATTTATTATCATTTTTACAAAATGAGTGCAGAAACGTAAGTGTGACAATTAATGTGGGACGGAGGGAGTATTATATAGTTGCATGTAACACCCATAAAGCACTCACACCAGCAGTTGCATGATCGAGGCTTTTCTCTGCTTTAAGAACATCCGACTTGAGCCTTTCAATTTCAGCAGCTTGCTCACTTTCTCTTGCCCACAATGTCCTAAATACCAATTAAAGGTTTTAGATTCCACATCAGTTAACCTTAATACTGAAATGAATAAAGCAAAATTCATACTTCCGCTCATCATGCAGTTTGTCTCTCTCCACTTTATACTGGCTGTAGCTTTGTCTGTATCCAGAA
This sequence comes from Salvia splendens, assembly GCF_004379255.2. Lineage (NCBI taxonomy): Eukaryota > Viridiplantae > Streptophyta > Magnoliopsida > Lamiales > Lamiaceae > Salvia > Salvia splendens. The sequence continues at coordinate 6,084,605 of NC_056039.1, forward strand.
ATTAAAGATTCTAACTTTGCTGCATCATCTTTCCGCCCCTTTATGTAGTCATCCTGCGCTCTGATCTCTTTGTTGAGCTGCTCAATTTCATCTCTAAGCTTTTTCTCCTGACAAAAGCAAAACACAATAATTAATCTCATTTAATTTACTTCACACGGACCACGTCCGGATAAGATATACACTCCATGGAAGTAAAAGTATTGTTTCATCCACATGGATCAGTAAGTGTTGCAACACTAAACATGCTAGAAAGAAAGTAATGAGAGTGGGAAGACAGATCTAACTGCCTAATACAATGATGAAAGAAAAAATTAACTTGAGGACCAAAACCAGGGCTTCAATATAAAAGCACTTGACGACAAGTCATGCATCCACCATTTAAACTGAAATCCCCACCATGACAGCATTGAAGCTAAGAATAAAAACATGCAAGAATAACAGAAAATGCTTCTTTTTCATGACACTGATGACTCTACTCTCAATAACTAAAAAATAGTTTGGCATAGGAAAACAGCTACTCAATGTCAATAAAAAATGTAGAATACATTGCCACCACCCCCCAAACAAAATAAACCAATACCTAAGGAGCATGAGATCACATTTTGCCCAAGGTACGACATCATGTCCTTATGCCAAAGAATAATATACTTCGAACAAATTCTACCGTAAATGTTAGTAAATTGTTCAATCTGAATCGTTAATTAGTTATCAAGGATTCTTACCTGTACAAGGTTAGAGGATAACACTTGCTCATAGTCCTTGATTTCTTTTTGTAGCCACCGGTCGCGATCTGCTTTACTAGCAAACTGTGTTGCACGTCCTTGTTTCTGATATAGAATGCTAAGCTGCTTTTCACGCTCCATAATCCTGCCATGCCGAAATCCAAAAATTGTTATTCTTCGCATTAAATTACCTCATAAAATAACATTAATAAGTAAATGAAGAAATCTGAGTCAATAAAGCACAGGAGCCTTGGCTTAAAAGGAGGAGGAGGTATATGGTCCGTTACACACCTAACAACTATTCCAATAACCAAACTGTTCTACGGCTCTACCTTTTTCCTGCCTCCATGAATTGCAAGGGATAAACTATGAACTACTTTGTGAATAATAGAAAGCAAACTTTGCCATTGCAGCTCAATGCTTAAAGCAACTACACATAGTAAGAAAAATAAATAGCTGAAGACACAAATGAAAAGGGTTGAGCCTCTAGGCTATGTGAATTACAAATGAATCTCAATTTCTCCCCAAGTCACTGCACAAGCAGGATGGACTAAGAGTCAGAAAGGTAGGGTGATGTGGAGGATATAGAAAAGGTGATTGACATTAACTATGTGGGTTAACCCTCCTCAATAAAAAAAAATACGCCTCGTTTAAGACCATGTAAACTGACTTGCTGTCTTCTGGTTATCCAAAAGGTCCTTGATGGTTCAAAGGGAAATTTATAGGAAGAACATGATATGACTTGATTGCATGATGCTCGATCATAAGATTTACTACATAGAAACAAAGATACAAGAATCTACAGGCTCCATCAGGGAACCAAATAATACCCTCTAGTCAAATGCTCCTCCTCCCTGATCTGCGAATCATGTAACTTCTTGACTCTAGCCAGATCAGCATTGGATTCCAAAATTTCTCTATCTAAAAGCTCCAGCTGTAACACAGCATCCTCCTGGAATACAAAATCAACACAACAGCAAAGACATTCACTCAGAGATTACGCACATCCTCTAAAATGTCAAAAATTTATGCAGAAGCCAATAGTCAATGCACCTTAGCTCTATTATTTCCTCTAATCTTATCATCATAGTCTTTGTAATCAAGCTCAAGTTTTGCACGCTTTTTTATAGCTTCTTTCTTTTGTTTCTCTACTGCCTCTTTCTCTCTGCTCAAAATCTGAGCTTCTTTGCTCAGCTCTTTAAGCAACTTGTCTAACTCCTTGCACTTCTCATGGGCATCTGAAACACTATTGTACATAGTGGCAGATTTTTCAGAAACTCTGTACCGATCCTCGTCTATCTGCAATAGTTGGCAATGGTACAGTCAGATGCTTATAAAATACTACTATGCAAAAAATGCCACAATGAGACACTAGATGGCATGATATTACAAAGAGAAATCATTTTTTACGAAAGCCACAAGTTTATTTATACATAGAAATGATAGAATAGAATTATATACTCCCTCCATCCCGCTTTAGCAGTCTCACGTCACTTTTAAGCACTCATTTTGTAAAAATAATAATAAATAGTTAGAGTGGAGAAATGATAAAGTAAAAGAGAGAATAATGTAGAGAAAAGTCTTATCTACGTTATTCTCTCTCGTGTTTTACCATTTCTTAACTTTAACTATTTATTATCATTTTTATAAAACGAGTGCTCAAAAGTGACCGGGACTGCTAAAGCGGGACGGAGGGAGTATTTATTATCACATAATGAAATAACTTTAGTGATACTTGACGCAGAAGTGATTATAACTTGAAAATTAAATATTCCCCAGCAAAAGAAACATCAAACGAAAAGGACCAAATAGGAAAACAGGGTGAAGTAAAAGAAGTATACCTTCGCCAATTGCAGTTTCGCATCATGGAGTTCTTTGTCATAAATAGTGTACTCCAGAGACTTCCTCTGCCGGTCAAGCTGCTGATACTTTTTCAGTTCCTCTTTCTCTTCATCAAGCTCACGAAGTCGGTCATCCAGGTATTGAACAACTTGAATAATTTGCTTCCTCTTGTTACCTTTAACAGACATATGTTAGATTCCACAGTAAAATGGGTAGAAAAAATAACTCATGGGCACTTGCCAGTATCTTGCATGATTTTCAAGCTTTCACGACGTCGCTCTTCATATACCCTAGTCCCTCCTATTTCCTTCAGCAGATCCAATCGCTCAGAATCCTTCATTAATGTTAATGATGCAATCTAAAGAGAAACATAGGTCAGAAAGATGAGTGGGAAGACCAATAAGGAGAGACGAAGAAAACATTCCACAAACCTTTCCCTGCTGCACAACATAATAAGGATTTGAACGAGAGAATCCGGCACTTTCCAGCAGATTCATGACTTCTGTCTTCCTGAATACTCAAAGACCACCAATTGTCAATTGCCAAGAAGTGGGTTCAAACAAGTCTTCGAGTAATTAGGCAAGTACCAAAATCAAGACTTGATAAATTAAAGACAAATAATGAAAATCATTAAACTACATGACACAAGTTCATACATACGTGATATGTTTTCCATCCAAGAAATATTCGTCTTTCTTGACACCTATTGTTCTCCTCAGCCGGACTTCCTCTTTATCAACCTATCAAAGATACACGGGTAAGAGAGTAACTACAATCAGGTTTGGAGTTAGAATATGTTTCTGCACAGAATATACACACAAAATAACTCTGACATTAGGGTTGAGCTACATAAAGCTACAAAAAGTTGTGGCTGCTTTTGCATACAATTAACCCAACAACCATGCCTAAATGTATCACAAGTGAAAAAAAACCAGTCGGTCTTAAATTATTTACTCGTGTAGTTCTCAAAATATTCTACCACAAGCCAAAACTAACGACTGTATAGTAATATTAGCTCAGTGTAAAATGCATTTTATAGTTCATCAAATAGTCGACAAAATAGGCCAACATGTCAATAACAATTTTAACAACCGAGTAACCCACCAAGTTTGTATGCAGCAGAAAGGCTGGATATATCATATTCTGGTGCATAAAGGTTATAATTGTGAATATAGGTTTCACATTAATGAAGTTATATATTTGACACAATAGCATGCTTTCCAGATGGTGTATTGAATATCTCGCAGACTACCTTACTTTCCAGCAGCTAAGATTAATTCACTGTGTGCTTGACAATTATTTTCATCATTTTTATTAACTTATCATTCCCATTTATTGCCACTGTCCATTTTTCTTTTCAACATACAAAGACAGAGGGAAATAGTTAGTAAACTGTAAACAATGATAAACACTAACCGGACCTGCAATACTGGAGAAAAATATATGCATCCAACTCTTACTACATTTCTGGCTTAACAATTTCTGCAGATCAAGCTTAAATAAAGAAGGCTAAGCACCAGCATCATATTGGTTTACTATTTAGTAATGCAAAATCACACAGGAAATAAAATATATGCCTAACAAGTGTTGGTAATTACTTATTTACTCCTATGATACAATTGGCCAGAGCATAACTTAACAGGATAAAATTCTTAAACAGTGGATATGTCAAATCATCTGATGATGCATAGGAGTAGATGAAGCAACTTCCACTGTACGTGTAAAAAGCATGTGACGTGATGTTCATAAATTAGCATTTCTAGTATAGAATATACAAAGTTGGAAAGTTGAAAAGTAAAAGTATCATCCAAATTTACAGGGATGCGATTGTCTGAGTTGTCGAACACAATCTCCACAAACGCTGATAACACCTGGTGGCCTGCACCTTCCTGATAATCACAAAAGCAAAGTGTTTGGTTCAAATTTCAGGGGAAAATAAACAGGATCGGAGAAATAAGTAACGTATCCCAATATTTCACTGCAGAACATACATGGAGCAATGCTTGTCTTTCTTCATTACGCAAGTTATGGAATAGGTCACTTATCACAAAGCGAATTGCTGCAAATAAAATGAGATTTATCAGTAAAATTAACCCCTAAAAGGAGAAAATAAACATCTCAAAATATTCCTGATCGGCATACCGTGGAAGAAGTTAGATTTACCAGATCCATTAGCACCAACTGCAGACATGCGTAAAACATAAATTATCTAATCTGATAAAACACTCCTCAAACAAGATCCATGGGTGAAATGAAACAACTACGAAAATAATATGTAGAAGGTAAAACGTATATACCAACACAGTTAACTTTGGGACTGAATGTTTCAGTTGAAATCTGTTCCCTGTAACTCTTAAACCCTTCTATTACAACCTGCAAATGAAGATACGTGTGAAACTAAGAAATGAGTAAGCATATTTTGAAAGGAATCAGGAACCAATCAAATAAAAATGCCGATTTTCACCTGCTTTATATACATGACAAAATTCAGTACAGTTTGAAACTGCTCTCCAGATTGAACGATAAGAAGCGAAAATGTTTAAATCCGGCGCTCTGAACAAAAACAAGCGCTTACTTAGTCAAGTCCAAATTACAAGTGAAACGAAGCAACTAGACGTTTTGGAGTAGGAGATAAACTATATTCAGTCAGTAAGATTAATGACAGAGTGAAATAGTCAGCAAATATGGTCAAATGGGAAATATCACAAAAGAAACAACAAATTCATGAAGTCGATCAGAAAATGAAGTCATCTAGGGTTCAGGACGAAATTGGGGCAAAGTTGAGTGAATTTTTATCAATTTTTTTGCGATGCTAACAAATTTACTCAGCGAGACTCACCAGTGAGCGGTTGAAGGCGGTGGCAGTGAGCTCTTTGTGAGGTCTTGCCAGTGAGCAGAGCGTAGGTGCGAGAGAGGAGAGAGAAAATGGGAGAGATGGAAGATGATGAAAATGGATGGAATTTGACTGGAGAGTCACAAAATTGACAATTTAGTATACGAGTACTTTTTTATAATCTGAATTGTGAATAAAAATACCTATCTCTTTAAAGCATCCTTAACCCATGCCCGGAATCAGTCCTCAAGTCCCCTCCACGTCATCATTCCCCTAAATTTGAGTCCTATACCACAACTCCTCTAATCCTGCAGGCCACATCCCGAGCCACAACTATTAAATTGCATTATTCACAACTTCACCTATTTTACTGTTAAAAATTAAAAACGTTGAACAATTATAACACGAGAAATTCATTTTTAATTCAAAAATAATAAATTATAAACTAAAATATTAAATTAAAACATAAAAAAATGCAAAAAAATTTACACTTCTTCCTCTTCCTCTCGCCCCTCTTCATCCTTCAAAATGCAAAAAAAAAGCTCACCCTCTTCCTCTTGCCCCTCTTCATCGATCTTCTTCCCCTCCCCCTCTTCCAAATGCAAAAGAAACCCTATAATTGGGGCCCGGGACTGGAAAAGCTCACCTCCAACGCCGGCCAGGCCAGACCCCGGGACCGGCCTGGGCCACAACTTCCTCTCCTCCATCGCGCGGGGCCGCAGGCCGGGACCCAGATGCGGTCTGGCCCGCAGCGTTAAGGATGCTCTTATTACTTGTACTCCTACATATATTTGTCCCAACTCAGAAGCTCTTATGTGTGTTCACCTTCTTTGATTTCTTTTGTCTAGAATTGAAACTAGGTGAGAAATGTGGCTGGGTGGCCCACATAATTAAACCAATAACCCAGTGTTCAGTGTCCTAGAAATAGCCCATGTTTTGATATTATTAAATTTAATTTTGCATTTAGTCTTTTGCTTCAATTTTTATTGGCCGATAATGCCCCTTATTCATTGTTATGTATCCTTCTCTGAAACACAAAATAGCAACTAAAAATCAAAAAATTATCCCATAATAGTCCAATTGCATAGTGTGCAAGAGCAGATATAACCAAATAGGCTTCCATTTATTTTTTGTTAATTTGAGATTTGTGCAAACTAGTTGTGGAATAAAAAAGGAAATTAATGAATGGAAAATTGCCTTATGGAAGTTCTGGGCATATTTCAACGAGAAGAAGAAGCCTCGCCCCTACCCTTTCAATTCCTATTTTCTTTTTTCCAATCAAACAAAAATCTACACTCTCTAAATTACTAGTTTTATAAATCGACCCATGAAGTTTTCTTTATCATAAACCAACAAGGAGTTTTCCCATCTTCTTCACAGTTTCATTAGTCCCCAAAGGTAGCCACTTTTCCTCACTTCTTCCATACACATACAGATGTTGTTCATAGCATTTTACAGAAACTACAAAAATCGATCCCAACATCCATTTGCATTCATACAATCGCATACCATGTAATTTACATAAACTGTAGCCAAATCGTTGTTTCACAGCCGGAGCAGAATACGGCGGCAGTCTGACCATGTGTGGGCAACGACTGGAGCCGTGCGGATGGAGGTGGCGTGGACGTGCGAGGATAGTGTAAAGACTTCATTTGTTTCTTTGAATTTGGTACTGTATTAATTTGAGAGAGGAATTGAGATTGGGGAAGAAGAAGAAATGCGGCGGTGGCTAGTTTCAAAATAAAAAATGCGGCGGTGGCTAGTTTCAAAATAAAAAATGCATGGGTAAAGAAGGAATTTAACAGTCAATTCTTGACTCAAAGATCGATGCAGGTACAATCATCACCCTCTTTGAAAGAATTGAAAAATGGCTATTTCTTCAAGGTACAGTGCGGGCCTAGTGTATCTCTATGGCCAACAAGAATTAATACAAGGAAGGTGAACACTCTAAATTAGACAGAAATAAGCCCTTGTCTGACTGTAACAAGGAAGGTGAACACACCCTTAAATTTACAATAATCGTGACTATGTAATTAATTTTGTATATAAATGCATATTTTTTGTTTTATGGACAACGTTGTATAATTGCTTTAATGAGAAGATTATTGAAATCTACTAAATTCAATAGTTGCATTCGAAGTTTGGATATACATTTGAACAGCATATCTAGACATCAAAATTTTATTATGATTTTTCTTTATCTTTTTTGTAGTATTTGATTGTTGTACATGTGATGTGATGTTATCATTAGCTCTAATATGAAAACAATATATTGTTAACTGAAATCTATACTAATTCACATATTATGTGTTTCACTTGTCTGAAATTCATTTTGACTTTTTTACATGTATGTATATAATATATAGGCGTTAATATAATAACAACAATACTTATGAACTTTAATGCATAATATTTTTAACATGATTTCACTTTGTATTATTTTTTACAAAGTGTTATCCAGTCTTCTCATTATTCTCTCTTTTATTTTACCATTTTTACCCTTTAACTTTTTGTTACTAACATTTTTATAAAACGGGGAAAAAAAGTCAACGGGACTCCTAATGGTAAACGGATGGAGTATAAAGAATAAGTGTGAACTACGAAAATGGTCCATGGATTATGAGTTTACCTCGCTCATAGTCCTCCAATAGTCCATGGACTAAGGGTTTATTTCAAAATGGGTCATTTTGCACAGTTTTCTCCCGAAAATGACCTTGATGGGGGTTGGACAATTTGGTCTTTTTCACATTCTTAACTTTTTCAATATGATATTATTTCAATGATGCACTGATACTATTTCAGAATTTATTTTCTTCTTCCTTTTGTCATCATTCACTTTGTTTCTTTATTTCAATATTAGATTTAATTTTATAAAATAAATTTCAATCTTAGATTTCTAAATACCAATAAATAATTTAATTAAAATAATTTACCGATATTTAAAAAGCTAAATTTTAAATTTAATTTTATAAAATTAATTCTAATATTGAAATTGGTCATTTTGCACAGTTTCTCCCGAAAATGACCTTGATGGGGGTTGGACAATTTGGTCTTTTTTCACATTCATAACTTTTTCAATCTGATATTATTTCAATGATGCACTGATACTATTTCAGAATTTATTTTCTTCTTCCTTTTGTCATCATTCACTTTGTTTCTTTATTTCAATATTAGATTTAATTTTATAAAATAAATTTCAATTTTAGATGTTCAAATACCAATAAATAATTTAATTAAAATAATTTACCGATATTTAAAAAGCTAAATTTTAAATTTAATTTTATAAAATTAAATTTAATATTGAAATAAAGAAACAAAGTGAAGGATGACAAAGGAAGAAGAAAATCAATTTTGAAATAATATCAGATTTAGTACATTATTGAAATAATATCATACTGAAAAAATAAAAAATGTGAAAAGACCAAATTGCCCAACCCCAAAAGTGGAATTTTTGGGAGAAAACAGTGCAAAACAATTTCAAAATAAACCCTTAGTCTGAGAACTATTAGAGATATTTTTAAAGTCCATAGACTATGGACGAAATAAACCCATAATACATAGACTATTTTTGTAGTTCACTCAAAAAATAAAAATATTACTTTAAACAAAAAAGTGAAAATAAGTGCATAATAGTACGAATATTGTGCAAATACTTTAAATGTAATTAAGTCTTTGTTAAAAAATATTTATTGACATATTTTTTTACCAGATATTTTCCAGTGTTAACAGTAAGAGCATCCGCAGCGGTGACACCACGCCGTCCGTCCATCCGTGCCAGCGGCGCGGCGCACCGCTGCTTGTCGTTGGCGCGGCGCTGCTCGATGCATCGAGCACGCCCGTGCCAGCGAGCAACACACGTGTCAACGCCTGATTGGCCAACGACAATGCCGTTGGAATTTCCTTTTTTTTAAAAAAATCAGATTTTAATTAAAAAATCCGATTAAAAATAAAAAAAAATCCACTTCCCAAAAAAATATACTCCATCCGTCCCATATAATTTGTCCCATTTTTCTATTTCCGTTCGTCCCACATAATTTGTCTCATTTCACTATTTACCATTTTTAGTAGTAGACCCATATTTCCATTAACTCATTCTTACTAACATTTTATTATAAAATTAATATATAAAAATAGGACACACATTCCACTAACTTTTTCAACTCACTTTTCATTACATTTCTTAAAACTCGTGCCCGGTCAGAGTGAGACGAATTATCTGGGACGGAGTGAGTAACATTTTTCCCCCACTTTTAATTTATTTTTCAATTTTTCCCCCAATAATACCCTCACTTCCACAAAAAAAATTTCACACCACACTACAACACAATTCTCTTCTAAATTTTCTCATTTCCATTCTTACAATTCTCAATCTTTCTTTCACTCTTATAACAAAAAAATGTCTGGCTTCGGCGATCACCCCTCCAACTCCCGCGGTTGGAACCACGACACCGGCCCGAGTAGTTCCCAACGCCGTCCGCAAGGAAGGAATAAGTCGACGGCCAACCCCCCGTCGCGCCGCGACTCCATCAGCCCCCGATCCCGCTCCCTTTGTGCCACCTCAACCCCCACCAACTCGTTGTGGGGGGTTTTGGCCAAACTCAATTTGGCCGATAGGTCAACTGTGACCCCCGAGCAACTTCGATCGCATGTGGCAATGATACGAGGTCTCCAAAGAACATTGGAGGTAGAGTTGGATGAATAGTCTTCCACCGGGGTATTTTTAGCATTTAATTATGTAATTTTTATTTTTAGGAGTTTAATTATGTAATTTTTAATTTTTATGATTTTAATTATGTAATTTTTAATTTGTAGAATTGTAATTATGTGACTTTTTTTTATAATTTGTAATAGTAATCCGGGTAATTTTAATGCATTTTAATATTGTAGAAATATTTTTATTTAAATTGAATAATAGAATGGTGGGACCCTTGAGCTTGTCCTTGCGGAAGAGCACGAATGTGGGTGTTGTACTCTTGCCTAAGGACATGGAGTAAAAGTGCATCCGGGCCCACATCCATGCTCGTTAGCAAAAGTACGGATAGAGATGCTCTAAGAAGATTCAACCTCATCTTTTCCATTTTTAGAGTCTAACCATAGACATTATTTCTTTAACTTTTGCTCAAGGTTCATCTAATTCTTTCATTTGTACCGCCGAAAAGGATGGCGGAGGCAATTCTCAGTTATGAAGAAAACAAATTAAATTTGAATTTATTATTAGAAAGAATAATATAAACATCAATAACAGATTAATAAAATATGTGTTCAGTCTAAAATCAATAAACTCATCCACCGCAAACTATTTAATTTTTTTTGAGCTGTTTAATTTGCCCCGCCTATTAACTTTGAAGTTTTTGCCAATTAAATGAGTTATTTCTCTTTAAAAAAAACATTTAACTTTAATATCTCTATTTATCAAATTTATTTTATCTTTTAGTATCCTTTCTCGACTTAATTCATTAAACATAATATTTTAAATCTTTATGTTCATCTAATTGTTTCACATCTATCGCTGAAAGGGGTGGTGGAGGCAACTCTTAGTTATGAAGAAAACAAATTAAAATTTTGAATTCATTATTAGAAAGCAATAAGAAGATTTGAATTCATCTCTTCCACATCTAGGGCCTAACCACCGCCACTATTTCTTTAACTTTATCAAGGTTCATCAAGGATATTAATAAGAAGATTCAACCTCATTTTTCATGTTTAGATTCTAAGTAACTCGGCTATTTTTTTAATTTTAGCTCAAGATTCACCTAATTTTTCTGCATCTATCGTGTCATTAATCTATTGGTGTAAGTTAGTTATCAAGTTCGAATTTGCGTATTTCTTACGAAGCCGAACGTTGGAAAAACATGTCCGGCTCTAAAATTGACATGTAATCTATTAATTAGATAGATGTGGAGTTTTTCATACTTTTATGTATTTTATGATCTAAATATAAACATTAATATGTATTTGATCTAATTAAATTAGTATAAAAAATTATTATAAGCAAATGAACAATAAACATTAGAGAATATAGCCCATTCTCATCCACCAAAGACTATTCCAGTTTTTTGAGTTTGTCCGGTCTATTAATTTTGAAATTTTTGCCATCCTTCAAAAACGCGCCTACAAATTTATGTTATTCGTCCAGATTAATTGAAAATTCATGCTTTTAAAAATAGACTTTAAAAGTAAAATGTATTTTTAAAATAAGAGACCACATACTATACTTTCCATCCCAATTAATTGAGCCACATTTTTGTTCAATATTCAAGTTAAATAATTTTTTTTAAAATTCAGCTTTAATATTTTGAATTAATATTTGAAATAATAATAAGATTCGACTTCAATTATTCTATTGTTTAGATTTTAGCTACTTCAACTAATATTTCTTTAACTTTCGCTCAAGATTCACCTAATTTTTCTACATCAATATGTCGGTGAAAATTGGTTGTAACGTTCGAGTTTGCGTATTTATCACAAAGCCAAATGTCAGAAAAAAATGTCTTGCCACAATTTATTGAAAATTGACACATTTTATATTTCATATTTGAAATATAACGTCAATAGAAGATAATAAAATATACTCCTATGTTCCATCAGTGGAGACAACTCTTCCATGTTTTTTTTGCTCAAGCTCATTCTTCCACATCTACCGTCATAAACTCATAATGATGGGGAGACAACTCTCATTTATGATGAAAACAAATTAAAATTTTAATTAAATATTAAAAATAATAAGAAGAAGATTCGACCTCATTTCTTCCATTTTAGATTCTAACTACCTTTGCTAATTCTTAAGATTCACCTAATTTTTATACATCTATTGTCGGTCACATGCATCAATCTGCATGCTAAAATTGGTCATAAAGTTCGAGTTTGCGTATTTCTCACATACCAAACGTCAGGAACAATGTCTTGCTATATATTTTAAAATTGAAATATAAACATTAACGGAAGATAATGAAATATGTGTTCTATCTAAATCTGTACAAATAAATAAATTAATAAATAAATAAATAAATAACATCAAATGAATAATAAACATTATAGAATACCAACCTACTATCATCTACCAAAGACTATTCAGTTTTTTGAGTTGTTTTTTTCCTTGGGTATGAATTTAGAAGTTTTTGCCATCCATAAATTAGGGGTGGCAAATCGTGCGGATTGGGTCGTTATCGGGTTGACCCGATAACGACCCAACCCAATAAGGCCAAACCCGAACCCAACCTGTTAAGGAAACCCCAAACCCGAACACGAATCCGACCCGCCACCTCCAAACCCGGACACGACCCGGACACGACCCAAACACGATAGCGACACGAACCGCTTTGGGTTGACCCGACACGATAGCAACACGATATCGACCTGAACACGATAGCAACACGATAGCGACACAATAGCAACACGATAGCGACCCGACACGATAACAACACGATAGCGACACGAACCACTTTGGGAGGTAGTTCTAATTTCTAAACCCTAATCTATTTTTTTATTATTTTCCTAAGTAAAAGTTACTAAATTAAATCTAATAAAAAATAAAAATAATAAAATAATAAAATATTAATTTTTAACAGGTTACCCGCACCCGACCCGCACCCGGCCCGAATTTTTCGAGTTCTTATTGGGTCAACCCAATAATGACCCGTATCCAATAAGACTTGATCCAAACCCAATTATTTCGTGCGGATTCGTGTCGGATTATCGTGTCGTGTCAAAAATTGCCAGCCCTACCATAAATGGTGTTTGTCATGTTTAATTAGAAACACGGTATGCTTTTAAAAAAATGATTATAAAAGAAAAATATATATTTTTCATTTTTCCTTTTGGAAAAAATCATTCTTTTGAATATATTTATTTATCAATTTTTTTCTCGTAGTTTTTTTTCTCTCAACTGAATTTATAAAAACAATATATTTTAAGTTTCATGTCTTAAACTAATGTGTCAATACTTGATTTTTATTGAGACAGACAACATTATATGTCATTTTTCAGTGAATATCAGTATTAACCGGTATCAAAGGTCCATTTAGGGAAATAAAACGTCGATTAATAGCCAAACTTTCATTTACTAAGAAAACGAACTAATATTTCAAATTAATTTACATAAAGACAGTAAGATTCAACCACATTTCTTCCATGTTCATATTCTAACCACCTCTGCTATTTCTTTAATTTTCTAACAAGATTCACCTAGCTCATTCTTCCACATCTATCGTCACATCACTTTGCATGCGAAAATTGGTCATTGAGTTCGAGTATGCGTATTTCACACGAAGCCTAACGTCCAGGAAGAATGTCTTGCCACAATTTGCATAAATTGACAAATCATGTATTTTAAAATAGAAATATAACCATCAACAGAAGGTAATAAAATATACTATGTTCTATCTAAATAAGTACAAAAAATAAAAAAATGAAGTAAATGAATAATAGACACATTAGAGAATATCAGCCAATTTTCATTCACCAAAGACTGCTCAATTTTTAAAAGTTGTTTTATATGCCCAATCTATGAATTTAGATGTTTTTGCCATCCATCTATTGTTTGTCATGTTTAACTAAAAAGATACTAGTATGTTTTAAAAAATTATTATAAATGAAAAATATGCATGTTATTTTTTCTCTGGGATAAAATAATTCTTTTGAATCTCTTTATTTACTAATTTTATTTTTTCTCCTAGATTATGTTTCTCAACTGAACTTATTTAAACATTATAATCTAATTATTATGTCTAAGACAAATGTGTCAATTAAATAAGAATCGAAGGAGTATAACGCGTGGAATGGTGGTTACTGGTTAGGAATAGAATTATACATTAATAAAGCTATAAATCACTACTCTCATCAGTCTCATGAAATACTGCTGTGAACAGTAATCAACTTGTTTTTTTTATTGAAACAGGCAAATTATATGTCGCTTTTTAGTGAATACTAATATTAAACAATATCCGGGGTCCATTTAGGGAAATAAAACGTCGATTAATAGGCAAACTCTCATCTACTAAGAAAATAATTGAAATTTTGAGTTAATCATCATAAAGTTAAACAAGATTCGACCTCATTTCGTCCATGTTTAGATTCTAACTATATTTGTTTTTTCTTTAATTTTCGCTTGATATTTACCTAATTCGTCACATTATTATGCATGCGAAAATTGGTCATAAAGTTCGAGTTTGCGTATTTCTTATGAAACCGAACGTCAGAAAATGTCTTGCCAAATATTTTATAATTAAAATATAAACATTAACATAAGATAATGAAATATGTTTTCTATCTAAATCAGTACAAGGTATTAAAAAAAATAGAAGTAAATGAAAATACTCATTAGAATATCAACCAATTTTCATCTACCAAAGAGTGTATCCTTTTTTGAGTTGTTTTATTTGCTCAGTCTGTGAATTTAGAAGTTTTTGTCTTCCTTAATTGTTGTTTGTCATGTTTAACTAATGAGATAGTATGCTTTAAGAAATGATTATAAAAAAAGATAGCACATTTATTATTTTTTTCTTTTGGAAAAAATCATTCTTTTTTATTTATTAATTTATAAATTTTATTTTTCCTTCTACTTTTTTTTCTTAACTGAATTTATTAAAACACTACAGTAGTATTTCAATTCTATTTTTTAATGCCAATGTATCAATTAAATTAGAAGTAAAGAGTATGACGATCGAGTAGAATACGGTTAGGAGTAGAGTTATACTAATGTAAAGCTAAAAATTAACATACTCGTGAAAGATTATTGTGAACAGTAATTGATTTGTTTTTTATCGAAACAAACAACATGTATATCAATTTATAATGAATATTAAACAATATATAGGGCCAAATTACGGCAATAAAACGTCGATTAATGGCCAAACTATCATTTAAAAAGAAAACAAATTAAAACTTCAAATTAATTATTAGAGGGATAAGAAGATTCTAATTATTAGAGGGATAAGAAGATTCGATCTCATTTCTTCCATGAATAAAATATATCTTTGCTATTTTTTGCTATTTCTTTAACTTTCGCTCAAGATCCACCTAATTTTTCTACATCTATCGTCATTCATCACATCATTTTACATGTGAAAATTGGTCACAAAGTTTGAGTTTGCGTATTTCTCACGAACTTGAACGTCAGAAAAAATGTATGGCCACTATTTACTGAAATTTACACGTAATCAGTAATCTAATATATATATATATATATTCTACTAATTCAATAAATGTGGAGTTTTTTCGTATATTTTAAAATTAAAATATAAACATCAACAAAAGATGATATAATATATGTTCTATTTGATAATGTAGTACAAAAAAAAAATAGACGTAGATAAAAAATATACATTACAGAATATCGATCATTCCTCATCCCTCAAAAACATGCAATTCAATTTTGTGTTGTTTATCATGTTTAATTAGAAAGCTTTTCTCTCCATCCTCGTTAATTAAGTTACATTTCTAATTTACATGTTTCGAGATCTAAATGAGTTATTTTATCTTTTAGCAAAATTCACTATTTTAATTTTTATATTTATTAATTTTATTTTGTCTTTTACTTTAATTGCACTACTTAATTTAATAAATACAGTACGTATAATTTTTTAAATCTTACGATGGTAATCAAATGATTCAGATAAATTAGGTACCGAATGAAAATGGTATATTGAGTAATAGTAGAATGATGCCTTGTGATACATTATACTATAGAGCTATAAATTAACTAACTCAGTAAATATTGGTGTGTACAGATAATGATTCGTTTTTAATGTAATAAACAACATTATATGTCAATTTTAGGTGAATATTAGACAATATATAGGCTCCATTTAGGGAAATAAACGTTGATCAAAAGCTAAACTCATGTTGTGAATCTAACAAATAACTTAAAATTTTGAATTAATTATTAGAAATAATAATAAGCCTCATTTCTTTTATGCTTATATTCTAACTATCTCGGCAATTTCTTCAACTTTAGCTCAAGAGTCACCTAATTTTTCCGCATTTATCGTCACATCAATCTGCTGGTGAAAATTGGTTATAAAGTTCAAGTTTGCGTATTTTTCACGAAGCCACACGTCAGAAAAAGTTTCTTGCCACGATTTGCTGAAATTGATACTAATTCTATAAGGTGGAGTTTTTCATACTTACATATTTCCATATATTTTATAACTGAAATATAATCATCAACAGAAGATAATAAAATATATTCCAAAGACTACAAAAATAGTATTACAAAAATATCAGTAAATCAGCAAATGACTTATTTTTAATGATACAAACAACATTATATGTCAATTTTTAGTGAATAGTACTAGTAATAAACAATATCCAGGGTCCATTTAGAGGAATAAAAGGTCGATTAATAGTCAAACTCTCATTTACTAATAAAATAAATTAAAATTTCAAATTATTATTAGAAAGATAGAAATTCATACAGTTAGGAAATAGCGCTCTGAACAGTAAATAATTTATTTTTTAATGAAATAAACAACATTAAACGTCAATTTAATGAAATAAACAACATTAAATAGTGAGCCCTGTATTAATATGTTGATTTTTTTTTGAGGAAAAAAAAGAAGTCAATTTTAGGTGAATATTAAATAATATATAGGGTCCAATTAGAGAAATAAAACGTTGATTAATAACCAAACTCCTCTCTCTCTCTCTCTCACACACACACACACGGGTTGTAGGAGTATTAAATTTTCTTACACGGCTCTGCTTCACGAAACGACAATCCGATTTACGAAGCACCACTCCAATAAATGTCATTATAAATAACACTCCCCTCCCCCCCCATCAATCTCTCCATCCCTCTCTCCTCATTTTCTACACAGGGTCAATAGTTTTCTGCGCCAAGGAGAGGGGATTGGACGACCTCTTTTTCTCCTTCACAGGAATTCTCTCAGCTACAAAGAAAACAGTAACTATCTACTGCTTCTTCCTTCCTTCCTTCCTTCCTTCCTTACTGCTTCATTTCTTGCACGCTTCTAATTATTTCTTCCATCATTTTGGGTTGAAAAGTTGGTGTCTTTGATCGATTTGTTGTTTATAATACTAAATTTATTTTGACAACGTGCGGAATTAGAGGTGGGTTGCGTGATGAGTTTTTCTTCTTCACTGCTCCACTAGTAATATTTTCAATTAGAAAATTGGGGGGTTTCAGTTTCATTAATATTACTAGGTTTCTTCTTTCTTCCCTGACTTTGTGAACAGCTTGTGGATCCGATTTTTTGGAGAAGTTGATATCGCAATTTGTATGCAAGTCGTTTTGATTCAAATTTCGGATGATTCTGGGCTGTGGCATGAGTTTTTACCTTTTTGATGCTTCAATTTGTTTCACAGCTTTCATGTTTTTTAATACATCTTCTGCAATTGCTACCTTTTTCTGTAATCTGTTAGATCTGCGGTTTTGCTTTTAGATTTTAGTAGAATTTAAAAACTTTGAACTGAAAGCTCACCTTTTTCTTTTCCAACTTTTTGGTTAAAGTTCATGTGATTTCTGTGATATGCTAAATTTAGTACTACTTAGGTTTAATAGTATTCTAAATTTATGCATAAATGTATAATCGAATAAACCAGAAATGTAATCTCTGCATGTGTTCTAATTTTGTCTCTGTATAAATTTCAGCAATCTTAGCTGCAAATTTCTTGATGTTCATAATTTGCTATGTTTGCAGGTAGGAACACCTTTTTTGGTGATTCCTTTTTAACTATTTCAAAGCTTGAAGCTGAATAGAGTTCACAATCTGAAACGATGATGATGTTTGAAGACATGGGGTTTGGAGACATTGATGTCTTTCAATCTCTCCCTGTAAACGGTGCAGATACGTGTGCTCTGCAGCCTGCGGAGGCGGATGCCGAGGCCGTGGCAGAGGATGATGACTACTCCGATGAGGAGATCGACATGGATGAGCTCGAGAAGAGAATGTGGAGGGACAAGATGCGGCTGAAGCGGCTCAAGGAGATGAGCAAGGGGAGAGAAGGTGTTGATTGTGTGAAGCAATGGCATTCGCATTCGCAGGAGCAGGCTAGGAGGAAGAAGATGTCGAGGGCGCAGGATGGGATCTTGAAGTACATGTTGAAAATGATGGAAGTGTGCAACGCTCAGGGGTTCGTGTATGGGATCATCCCTGAGAATGGCAAGCCCGTGAGTGGGGCCTCTGACAATCTGAGGGAGTGGTGGAAGGATAAGGTGAGGTTTGATCGCAACGGGCCAGCTGCGATAGCTAAGTACCTATCGGATAACAAGATCCCGGGCAAGAAGGAGGGGTGTAGTGCTATTGGCCCGACCCCTCACACGTTGCAGGAGCTTCAGGACACCACCCTCGGGTCCCTGCTATCGGCTTTGATGCAGCACTGTGACCCTCCCCAGAGGCGATTCCCGTTGGAGAAGGGGGTTTCTCCTCCGTGGTGGCCAACTGGGAATGAGGAGTGGTGGCATCAGCTAGGCCTGCAGAGGGACCAGGGTGGCCCTCCGCCTTACAAGAAGCCTCACGACTTGAAGAAGGCGTTCAAGGTTGGCGTCCTGACCGCTGTCATCAAGCACATGTCTCCGGATATTGCTAAGATCCGGAAGCTCGTGAGGCAGTCCAAGGGTTTGCAGGACAAAATGACGGCCAAGGAGAGCGCAACGTGGCTGGCCATTGTTAACCAAGAGGAAGCCATTGCTCGAGTGCTCTACCCCAACCACCGCCCGCCCCTCTCCTCCTCCGAGGGCAGCGGACCATTCCCCATCAATGAGTACGACGTGGAAGGGGTCGAGGCGTCTAACTTTGACGTGCACGAGCAGAAGCCTAACCCGCTCGCTCTGTTTCATCCCCTCATCAAGGATGAATCCATCATCAACTTGGACTTCTCCAAGAAGCGAAAATCGAGCAACGACACAAATGGCGCTACGATGATGATGGATCAACCGCCAACACTCTTCAGCGATGCTCGCCGTGATCGAGCTTGGAGAGACAACCACAACCACCAGCCTGAGTTTGGAGTTTCAAGCTTCAACAACAACAATCAAATGAACGGGATGAAGCTGCCAACCGCGTTTCCTCCGAATCCAGGCTCTTTCGATCTGTCCGGAGCTGGGGTTCCGGAAGACGGGCAGAGGATGATCAACGAGCTTATGTCGTTTTACGAAAGCAATTTGAATGCAGGCAATAATAAAAAGGAGGTGGAGACTGTGAACGTAGCCGATGATGGTGGGCTGTTCCGGTCGGCTGATGGTTTCCCGACGATGTTTAGCTCGCCGTTCAACATGTCTGCGTCGGCGGACTTCGGCGAGGGCTTTCCGAGGGACAACATGGCGAAGCAGGATGTGCCTATGTGGTACTAACGAGCTAACGATGCGGCCTCAATCAGAACATGGCTTGAGTTATGGAGTAATAAAGCAAATGAGGATTTATGTTTGAATCCTGCAATAATAGATTAGGTTTATGTAGATATTATATGAATATGTAGTTTATAATAGTAGTAGTTTAATTTTGTTGTGTAGGTTTGTTTTTATTTGCTCTGTTTCTATTATGTTTGGTTGTTGATGTACAAAGCCTAAAATATCATGTGTTTTAATGTTTCAGGATATATTTTGTTGACTCAAGATCTATGATATGTCGATATCTGATCTCTCTCTCTCTCTCTCTCTCTCTCTCCCTCCCAAACACACAAACACACACACAGTTGATACTCATCCACATCCATAAAACTTGTCTCAATGCAACAAATATTTTCGATGCAAATAAGGGAAAAATTATGTTTTAATATCCTACTTTTGTTTTTTTCGTAATTACGATCAGATCCAATTATAAGTTATTAGTCCTCTATCAAAATAAATTAATCAAAATTAAAATAAGATTAGGTTGGATACATTGAATCCTAACCAAAAGAGTTGGATCAATAGTTCCTGTTATAGCAACTATTTATTGGCACAAATTCGTTTGCTGTTTTTGGGCATGCTAATGCACATGCAGATGTAGGCGTGCATGCATCCACACACTTTTATGAGTTTATCTATGCATGTATGTATCCTCTCTCTCAGCATTATGTCGCATATATTAAGTCAAAACTTTCTCTACTGAGTATAAATGTAATCAATCATAAAAACTGTCATGTTTTTATTACAAATTCTTGATATTAATCTTGGAGCAAAGAAGAATATAAAAAGGAGAGAGGAATTACCCGCAGAGTTCAAGATACAACAATGGAATTTTTTCCAAATTCTGAAATTTATTTAATTTAATAATGATATTTAAAACATGGAACATTTTTTGAGGTCCACGAACTTTGCCAAAGTATCATATTAGGTCTGTGAACTTTGAAAATATCATTTTAGGTCCATCAACTACAAGTTAATATCATTTGAGGTATTTTAAATTTTTTTCCGGACGAAAATGCCCTTAAGACATTCAGAGGTCAATTTGGACAATTCTTTCGCCACTCATCTTGCATCAGAGACCTAGAGTCCAACAATTTTTAACGATAAATTTTTATATTTAAATTCAATTTGGATGTTAATTGTTCTCCATTCTGAAATTCATATAAATAATACTCCGAATGACAATCCATATTAATAGCTATCTAATTTCAAAACAAATAAACTAAATATAATTCATAAATCACCTATAGTAAGTTCTTAAAATGCAGTTTAGATTGAAAAATAAAATAAAGTATCAAGTTTCAATTCACTATCCCTAAATAATTGGTCATCTAATAATTGAAAAATTAACACATATTTTTTACGTCAAATTGTAATTACATTTAAATTAAATAGTACTCCCTCCGTCCCGGACTACTTGCACTTATTTCCTTTCTGGGCGTCCCAAGTTATTTGCACTCTTTCCATTTTTAGTAAAAATTATCACCTACAGCCGCAATTGTTGACTTTGCTATACACTCATTCCTTAATCCCCGTGTCGAAAAGGAAATGTGCGAATAGTCCGGGACGGAGGGAGTAGTAAAAGAAATTGTTGGACTCTAAGAATTGTCCAAAATGCCCTTTGAAGGCCTTAAGAGCATTTTCGTCCAGAAAGAGTTAAAAATATCGTAAATGATATTAACTTGTAGTTGACGGACCTAAAATGATATTTTCAAAGTTTACGGACCTAAAATGATACTTTGACAAAGTTTGTGAACCTAAAAAGATGTTCCTTCTATTTAAAAACTTCCATAAATTGTTGGGTCTCACAAGTCTTCATGTACATCCATTGACGTATGTCTGTTTGCACATCACGCTTATTTCGTGCCTCAATTGACTTATGTTTGTTACTTTGTTTGCACATCACATGATTCTTTCGTGACTCCGCCCATAAAAAAACGTTGTTCATGTATAGTGACGCAAATTTTAATGATTTTAGTTGAGCGTTACTTCGTAGTGATAGGATCTATATTATTATATGGTACTATGTGAGATGATATTTGGGCAAATATTTGAGTAAAGTTTAATCGTTGATCTAATAGTGTTATTTGTAGCATATTAGACAATTTTTTTGTGGATGAACAAATATAGAAATGAAACAATGAAGATATATGTTTCTCTTATCACAGTAATGATTTTATTTGAGATTATTCTGTCGTAATTATATGGGCTTTCAATATTTTTTTTCTCTAAAATCTTACTATTTTTTAAATACAAGTACACAAACTTTTGTCTTTTCTAATTTTCCTCTTGAATCAAAAAACAAAGCAATTGTTTAAAATTGGATAATGATGCAGTGGCAACAGGTTTTAGAGATGGAGACGAACATTGAAGACGGAGACATCTTTGATGAATCAGATGGCAAAAATGGATGTGATTACATGAAATTTAAATTTTAGAGTATATTTTAATTAAGAAAATCACAATGGTTCGGTTTTGATTACCACATAAGTTTTAATTTATCACATTTGTTTGGTTTTTGATTTAGAAAAAAAAACAGAAAAGACCAAAATTAGTGTATTTATAGTAAAAAGAATAAAATATATATAAAAGTAATGTAAGAAAAAATTGAAAAGACCAAACTATACCCATGTTTGATAATCAAAATCGCCCAATGTTATTAAAGAAGTGGGCTCCAATTCTGCACCCATCGATTTTTTTATTAGAGCATCCACAATGGGACGCCAGATGACACGCCCGATGCGTGCCATCGTCCGCCCCATTGTGGGTGCCCGCCATCGTCCGCGCCATTGTGGGCTCGGCGAACGATGGGCGCGGACGATGTGCTATCGTCCGCGCCATCGGGCGCCCCATTGCGGGATCGACGGACGATGGTCGTCGACGATGCCACGCATTTTTTAATTTTTGTATAAATACCCCTACCCCACCTTCATTTGTAGTGTTTAATTTTCACGATTTCACTCTCGAAACTCACATTTTTGTTATTTCGATGAAATGGATGCAAGTCCCAACAGTCCGATGTTTGGGGAGGCGCGTTGGCAGGGTACAGAACCCGACGAATATCGGCCGTTCGACGCCAACACACAATACGATCCCGAATTCATTACGGAATCATATAGTTTGGATGACATGGAGCCGTCTCCAAACCGACCCGTCGCCCCCTCCCGCCGCGCCGCCGCAGACGCCACCCCATCCGCCGCCGCGGCTTCCGCCCCCGCCAAAAAGAAGCTGGTGGTTACACGAGCAGCGAAAGCGGAACTCGTCCGGTGGACCTCAACCGGACATACGAGGACATTGAGAGTTCCGGCACACCGATGTCCTCCCTGCGTCCCATAGGCGTCAAGGCTGCAAAGGCCAAGGGGAATGCGGCAGCGACATCATCCTCGACTGATTCCGGCCCCGAGCGCGACGACCGCCGCGTATGAGTCGTTGGCAGCAGCCTCGATGGCGAAGACGTTGTTGCAGACGCACAAGGCCCTCGAGAAGTGTATGGACCCCGCCGAAGCCGAAATTCTCCGGGGGTTGATCGATGAGTTGCGTCGGAAGTTGGGAATTTGGTAGATTGGCCAACTAGAACCGTTTAACTTTTGTGTAATTATTAATGCAATCTTCGCCGGTTTTTGGTTACTCGTTGTGTTTTTAAATTAGTTTGCATTGTATATTTGAAAACATTTAAATTAATTAACATAACAATATTAAAACATATAGGGCGTGCCTTAGGGCGCCCCATTATAAGTGGGAGGACAAAACTGCTGACGTGGCGCGCTATAGGGCGCCCCATTATGGATGCTCTTACTCATGAATTGCCCAATTTTGTTAAACCTATTACCTATCTTATTACTAAAAAGAGGAAAATGAGAAAGACCCAGCTTGGCCATTCAATCTAGTAGTAGTAATTGATTTTTATTACGAAATAATAGTAAAATTGAGTACTTTGATTTATTGATTATCAAAAGTGGTTATATATTTATTTTGTAAGGTTAGAAAACATAGTACGTATTTATCTCCTTGTATTATTAATTGATAATGTAATTCCTTTTTTAAGTAAGAAACTAAGGTGGCGTTCGGTTGAAAAGATAAAATAATAATGAGATTCAATATAGGATAAGATAAGATGGGTCTTGTCTTGGACTAAATTAGTATTACTAAATTTTATATTGGTGTTTGGTTGAAGAGACTATGTCCAAGATACAATATTAGTTAAAAGTTCTATTAATCAAACTAATATAAAAATTATCATTAATTAAGCTTATTTATTATAAAATTTACAATACAATTTAAATCTATTCATTATATGATACAGTTAATAAATATTAATTCATTTGTTTTTTAAATATAAAATTATTAACTAATTAAAAGTTACATGAAAAAAAAATTACAATGCAACAATCGACACTCCATCACTTCTTTTATTATATTTTTTGCTTGTACACTCAATTAAGACACGTGGATTCCATAAAAAATGACAAGTGTTATATATATGTGACAACATATTTAGGAAAAATAAATAAATGAAAATGGGGTGGCTTCTTGTCCAACCAAGATTATAAATAAATAAATGAAAATTGGTGTCTTCTTCTCCAACCCAGATCTTCTCTCTCCTTCGAACAAAGCATTGGTTGAGAGAGGAACGAGAGGCGGATAATTTAGTCGTAGGGGGTGGGCTCTGATGGATAGTCACAAGATTAAGGAGAAAAGGAGTATGTCAAGACGGGCTGAGACGGGCCCAGATCAATAGTTGCGGGCCAAGTTTAGGTGGACAGTGGTAACCGAACATCTGATAATTTAAGAAGATAGGATTACATTATGTTTGTCCCGGAAACCGAACGGGGCCTAATAGTACTACAATAGTAGGGAGTACATGATAAAATTAACTTTTGTCATATGTTATCAAACTAATACTACTGTACTACTAATCAGATATATTTAAAGTAAAATTACATCATTATGAAAAAATGTGTATTACTACTAGTATATTTTTTTGTAAAAACTTTTCGAAAGAGTTACAAATTACAATTGGAGTACTATATTTCTATTCTTGACACTACAAATAATGTAATCAGATTTTGGTTAGCTTTTCAAAATTTACATTTTGATTATATTATAATAATTCCACGCCGACCAAGCCCAATGCACTGATGAGTTTCTTCCTCAAGCTAGGGTTTGAGTGAGCAGCCGATTTTAGATATTCATCTCTACTTATTCACGGCAATAATCGCCCAAAAACTGTCGATCGTATTGTAAATCTTCACCGGTTTAGGGTTTGCAAGCAAAGAAGCATGATCATTGGTGGTTAAGTAGCGTCAGCACCCTGCTATGATTTAGGAAATTGATAAATTGGACTTGAGTTTTTGAACGATCACGAACTCCCAACAATGGCGACCAAGGCAATACATGAAGCGCTTACGAAAAATTCCAACTTTAGCTCCAGAGGCCTATTCTCCGAAAGCTTTGTGGGTGCTTCATCCGCCGCCGCCACTTCTTTCGCCATTGCAATTCCTTTTGCATATCGAGCTTTGTTTGGGTAAGTTGTGTTTAATTATGTGTATATCTCTGTTTGACAAATGCAGTTGGTTGAAGGATTCGACTATTGATGTTTTGGTGGATTACTTTAGTTTTTCTTTTATTTGTTCCAACCCAGTAATGTTTTGGGGGAAAAGTTGTCATTTTTCTATCTCAGCTTAGGTGGAATTGAAATGTTAATGGAATGATAGTGATGTATAATAGGAGATTGATTAGTTATAGTACTCCACTAAATTATTGATTGATGTAGGAAAACATTGGCTTCTGCTTCTTTTCTTTTAAGTATATCTTTTCGAGGCGTTTAACGTTATGAATTAGAATAGATAGATCAAAACATCACTGCATAGACCAGTCCATTCTTTACTGATATCGGATTGAAAACGTATGGGGCATCGTAAAACTGTTGATTACTTTTACAGTATGAGATGACTTGCTTGGTTAGTATCAGGCTTTAAGACTAGGATTGCATAATTATCGTGATCAAGTATGAAAATGATCATTCATGTATTTTGTAATCCTAAGCAGTAAAAGCCACTTTATGATCTGAAGAAAGTATAACTGTTGAGATTATCATAAGCAATGGAGATTTTCATTGTTATGTTTATATTAGTATTGGAATAAAAAAAGGCAGTTTTTTGTTATTGCTGTATATTTGCCAGTCATTTTTCTAACTTCTTTCTAGAATGTACTGTTTTCAAGGGTGACTTTTGTGTGAGGGTTCTCATGCTATGCGAGGTCGATATAGTATCCGAGGCTTATGAAAAGTCTTGTGTCCAATAATTTATTTGTATCATAATACTACTTTGTATTGCTTGTGGTTGATCTGATGGTTGGTTAGTATTAATATATCCACGATTTATCTCAGGGATGGCCCTATGCACATTGCCTATTGTGATGCTGGTGCAGTCCTAGATGAAGATTTCAGTTCTGTTATGCAGAGCGGGCAAGTTGGCTATGTTGATGCATCTGTTGGTGTGAAGAACAGTAAAAGTTTTTCGACTTGGAATACTTTCGGGAATGAAGTAAGAGACAGTTTCAAGCAGTATGACATCCAGCTGAAACCACTCTTCTCAGCATTTCATTGGAAAAATTTTGGCCTGACATCATTGAGGTCTTTTATGTTATTCTATTTGCCTCTTTTGGAACCCCGTCCACCCAGAGAAGATGACGAGGAAGATTTTCTAGTTGAGAATCCAGAAGAACATCATGTAGATTTGGTTGAGCCATTTAAGAAATCAGTGATACAAATAGCGCGTGAGGTAATATTCTTCACTTGATAAGTTGATATCAGCCTAAAAATTATAGGTTATGGTGTCTTATCTCATTATCCTACTGTGTTGGTGATCTTTTTATGAAAGCAATTGTATAGTTTATTTTTCCACTCTATTGTGCCATAACTCAATATTGATGAGAACCATACATGAAGTCTTCACCGTAACCGATACTTTTTGGCTCCATGTTCAGACGAGTGTGGTTACCACAAGGCGTATCCTCGAAAGACTTGCTGTTCATTTTGCTTCACAACGCATAGCATGGAAACTTCTCAAGGGTAATGTTTATAATCTTTACTCATTAATTTTTTTAATACCAATTATTCACATGTTCTCTAAACGCCTCACTTTACATATTAACCATCACAGATGTTCCCAAATCCGCAATTCGGAAGGCAGCAAGGAAAATGCCAACTTGTACATTCTGTTTCTGTGTCAGCAGAACCACCCTCAGAGGTCACACATCTAAACCTTAGGCTCTTGATTAGGCTTTCATTGATGAAACCTTGTAGTATCATTCTTTCTCGATTTTGCTAATACCTATCTTCATATTACCAGGACATCTCCTCGGAGTTGTAGCTTCGTGGGCTGTTCAAGTTGGCGTCAATATATATGGATTTCTTTACACTATAACTAAATCCAAGAATGACAGTGATGCAACAATTGATACAGCCGAGGAAATTAAGACACTCGGAAAGAAGGTTTATGGTACCAGTGTCCGATGTGTTTCCTCACTCGTTTTTGCATCTATCGGAGCTGGCATTGGAGCTACGTTGATTCGTCCCTCAACGGGGCAGTGGGTTGGTATGACGCCATAACAATTTGTGATGATAACCATAGTTGATCAATCGTAATTACTAGTAATTTATAGTACTAAGTATTTTTTGATTTAATTGTTTGCAGGGTGTTTGCTCGGGGATTTAGGAGGACCGATTATCGTTACATTCGGTTTTGAGAAACTTGGTTGGGTACTCTGAAGGCTCGTATCAACAGAGAGAAGAATCGCTCCTGCAGACAGACACTTATATTTTTTTACTGGCACTTTTTCATTTTTTTTGCTCTGCGCTGGTTGATTGTAACGTATAAATGGAGTGATTTATTTCAAAAGAAATAAAATTGAATTATTTACTCACACAGTTTGTCTTGGTGCAAGAAGAATGGTCTACAAATTATTGTTGTAATTTTTGTTAATAGACATTTTCAATGGTAATGTTTAATTGCATAGAGTAGATTCTTAATAATTTTATTTGCAATTCTTACATTTCTGGATAGTCATTTAATTATTTAAAATACTAGTGCTCTCTTTGTTTGCGATTGGGAGTCACAATTGAGTATGATATGGATTATAAGAAATATGAGTTAAAAAGAATAATTATAGTGGAATAAGGTTTACATGGAGTATTATTTATAGTAAAATTGAATCCAATTCTTATTGGTGGCTAAACTAAAATAACAAAAAAAGAGCCTTTTGTTTGTTGCGGGAGACAGAGGCAAGTATATTGCAAATTTTTTGTGCTAGTTTTGGTCTTTTGAACCTTCAGTTGGAACCACGACTAGCTTTCGTAAGAGCATCCACGGTGAGGCGGACGCTAGTCCACCCGATGTATCGGGCGTGCTATCGTCCACCACTGTAGCTATGCAGACGATGCCCGATGCATCGTCCGTGCCCTATGGATCGTCCTCGGACGATAGGCCATGGAACACGTATCGAGCGTGCTATCGTCCGCCCCATTGCGGGCCACGCGGACGATAACACGCCCGATGCAACGCGTTTTCCTTTTTTTTATTCTTCAAAATTTATATATACACACCACACTTCTATTTCTTCCTTTCACTCTTCCATTCACTCTTTCATCTCATTCTCTCTATTTCAATTTATAATGAATCCCGGTAATTTCCCAAATCCGAATAGTCCCGACGGATTTCCGATGTTCGATGGTGGTGCACGGTGGCCGGGTACAGACCCTGACGAATACCGGCCCTTCAACTCCAACACCTAGTACGATCCGGATTTCAGCACGGATTCGTACGGGCTGTCAGACATGGAGCCGTCTCCCACCCGCCCTCTCCCCCCCCCGCGGCCGCCTCGGGCTCCGCCCTAAGAAGAAGAGGAACATGCAAAGAGCCCAAAAGTTGCCGCCTCCTGAGAAGAATGAAGAATTCGCCCCAGGGAGGACGAACTACAGCCAGGAAGAAAGCATTCTCCTGACGAAGTGTTGGGTTGATATTTCAGAGGACCCGGTGTTTGCCAACAACCAAAAGCAAATCGGGTACTGGGAGCGCATCACTGAGCGCTACAACGAGACCAAGCCGGCCGCCGCCTACAAGCGCCATAGGGAGCAGCTCCGCAAGCACTGGGATCAGATGAAGAAGCAGCTCAATTTGTTCTCGGCGGAGTACGAGAAGTGCTTGAGGGAGCAGGGCAGCGGCGAGAGTTTGACTGATGTGCGCGATAGAGTGTTTGCGTCGTACATTTCATTGTATGACGAATTCAAGCACTACTCCTCCTGGCTGATCGTGAAGGACAAGCAGAAGTTCCAAGGAGGGGTTCTGCCCATATCGGCTGCGTCGAAGAGGACGAAGAACACCGCCGCCGGTGATTATACGGGCAGCGACAACGGCGCCCCTCAGATGGACCTCAATCAGCCGATGTACGAGGATGAGAGTTCGGGCACACCGATGTCCTCCCGACGTTCCATTGACAACAAGGCTGCTAAGAACAAGGGCAAGGCGAAGGCGACATCCTCAATGAACCCGGCCCCGACCGCGACCCTGACCCCGACTTTGGCTGCGGCTCATGCCTACGGGGAGTTGGTGGCGGCCGCCAACCAGAGGATGTTGTTGGACACGCACAATGCCCTTAGGCAGTGCGAGGACCCGGGTGAAGCCGAATACCTCAAGTGGATGATCGATGATCTGCGCCGCAAGTTGGGAATGATTTAGAGTATGCGCTTTTTATCTGTAGTGCACTTGTTTTTTATCTCCACTCTTGTAACTTTTTTTTATTAATGAAGTAAATTTAGGATTTGCCTTAATTGTGGTGCTTTTTAAATTTATTTTGCTTGATATATTTGTAAACATAAAAATTAAATACAAAATTAAATTGTGGTGCTATAGGGCGGACTATAGGACATCTCACTGCAGGTGGAAGGGTAGGAGGATAAAATGCTGATGTGGCACATGATAGGGCGTCCCATAGGGCGCCTCATTATGGATGCTCTAAGGGTACACTGCCAAATACTAGTACCAAAAATTATTAATTAATTAATTAATAATACAAAAATTAGAGTATTGAATTAATTTAGTGATAAACTAAAAAGGGATTTCATTAGCTCTTGATGTATCGTTAGAATCTGGCCATCTTCAGAGAATAAAGTAATTTACAGTCAGAATGTGGTGTTTAATGAGAATTATATACTTAACTTTATTATGAAGTCTATCGGTGCGGATGATTTTAGTAGTGTTGATAAACAGGTAGAGCAAGCAAGTCACTTATTATGAGAGGGAATCACAACAAATATAGAGAACAAAAACTGATCATTTCGAAATAATCTATTTTTCAGACGTCGAACAAAAAACTTATCTTGTTTTTGGTTTTACAAGTACAAATACAAAATCGTTACGTGTCTCTTGCTAACTTTACAAATACAAAATCGTTACGTGTCTCTTGCTAATTTTATTTTTTTCTCTACACTAATAACCATAATTTCATGTATGCCTCAAATCTCAATAGAAAGATACTGGTTTAGCCGGCATGGCGTGCAAATTACATGTGGCAGATTAGTAATTTTCATGTACAATAAAATTAAGATTATTATAAGTAACAATATAATGGTGAAAATAAAATGGATGGCCGGGACAACGAAGACACGGTCACAACAACATAAAGTAATTTAGCAATCTAGATTAAGTCTTATGTGTTTGTTTGATTTAATTATATTTTTTTGTTATAAGTTTAATTTTGTCCAAGTATAAACGACATGTCCATGATTACATCAGCACGTTAATTGATTTATTGATTGGTATTGTTTAGTAGTAGTAGGAGTACTAATATTTAACTCACAATACACAAGTTACGACAAACGTAAGAATATAACACAATTTGAGATAGACTTGGAGGATTAGTCTCATACGTTTACAACATCCACATCTGTACTCTTGCCAACGAGGACGGATGTGGACCCGACCCCACTTTTTCTGCATTCTCTTAGGCAAGAGCACAACACCCACATTCATACTTTTTCGCAAGGACGAGCACAAGGGTTCCACAATTCCATTATTCAATTTAAATAAAAACATTTCCACAAAATTAAAATGCACTAAAAATACCCGAAATAATATTAAAAAATACATTAAAAATTAAAAATTACATAAATAAAATCCTAAAAAATAAAAATTACATAATTAAAATCCTAAAAATTAAAAATTACATAATTAAACTCCTAAAAATTAAAAATTACATAATTAAATTCATAAAATTAAAAAACCCACTACTCGTGGCCGAATTTCGCCCACATGTGTTTGATTAGGTCTTCTTGTAGCTCAACGTGAGTTCGAGTATCGCGCATTGTGTGCCTTGTTTCGATCCTCTCACCCACCGTCGTATGCACACCTCGGCGTGGGGGAGACCTCGCGCTTGAGCTTCCGGCTTCATCCTCGTCGTAAAAGCTAGCCGCCCTCGGTCCTTCGTCGGCTATAATCATGTTGTGTAAGATAATACACGTGTACATGATGTCGGCGATATTTTTCACGTACCACAGTCGAGACGGGGCCTTCACAATGTTGAATCGGGCTTGAAGGACCCCAAAGGCTCTTTCGACGACTTTCCGCGCGGACTCTTGACGCTGCGCAAAAAGAACTCGTCTCGGGTCTTGCGGGTTGCTGAGCGTCTTCATGAAAGTTGACCACCTTGGGTAGATACCATCGGCGAGATAGTAACTCATGTGGTATACATTTCCGTTGACGGTGAAGTCGATCGCCGGTGCTACACCATTCAACACATCATTGAAGAGGGATGAAGAATAGAGCACGTTCAAGTCGTTGTTGGATCCGGCAACACCGAAATATGCATGTCAAATCCATAGGCGGTAGTCGGCGACCGCTTCAAGGATAAGTGTTGGGCTGCCGCCTTTGTGGCCGCTTAAGTGTTGCCCCCTCCAAGCAGTCGGACAATTCTTCCACCTCCAATGCATGCAGTCAATGCTGCCAAGCGTACCGGAAAAGCCATGGACTGTTTCGTGAAGACGAAGCAACCGTTGGCAATCATCGGTGGTGGGTGCCCGAAAGAATTTATCACCGAAAGCTGAACGAACGTCCTCGCAAAATTTTTTAAGACAAATGATTCCAGTGGACTCACCGACATGCAAATACTCGTCGAAGAGGTCGGCCGTTTGCCCAGTAGCGAGTTGTCGAATGGCACGCATACACTTCTGCAACGCCGAGAGACTTTGCCGACCGACTGCATTTGGACCTGTTTGGAAGTATTCAACACGGGCGGACAATGTGTTGACAATACGCATGAAGAAACGCTTTGACATGCGAAAACGATGCCTAAAGTAATCTTCCGAAAACCGCGGCTGGTCGGAAAAATAGTGGGCAACGAGCCTTTCGTGGGCTCCCTCCCGGTCACGATGGATGTAGCGGCTAGTTGATCTAGTTGGTTGAGGAGGAGGGGTGGGGGTATTCGCTGCGACATATGCTTCATAAGCGGCACGATGTTGTTCGTAGTATTCTTGTTCTTCGCGCTCCGCTTCCGCAATGAGATTGGTGAAATCCATTTGAGGTTTTGAGTGAGAGATGAAGGTGTATATAAGTTGTATGATAAATATGAATGAGAGATGAATGAGAGATTATTTGATGTGAAAATTTGATGATGAATGTGTGTATTTATAGATGATTTTGGGGAAAAAAATTCAAAAAAATATAGAAAAAGGGCAAAAACGGTCTTTTTTTGGGATTGTGATTCTTTTTTGGGGGTATTATTTTCGATTTTTAAAAAAATGATTTCAACGGATATGCCGTTGGCCAATCAGAACGCGCCACGTCGCCTGCTCGCTGGCACGGACGTGCTCGATGCATCGAGCAGCGCCGTGCCAGCGGCGCGAGCGCAGCGGCGGACAGCGTCTCCGTGCCGCTGGCACGAACGGACGGACGACTGCATGCTCGCCGATGTGGATGCTCTCAGCATAAAAATTAAGTTTAAAATGCTTTTATATTTTCTCTATATTAAGCAATTTATTTGTTTTGTTAAAAAAGGTTAAGTTAGATCTGTTATTAGTCCAATAAAATTTAGGAGACAAAAGGAACTTGGTCTGACAGTTGAGATTGTTAAATACTGCCTAGACTACCAAATATATATGCAAATGAAAATAAATTTATATAGTCAAATAATATTCTACATAGTATAACAAATTACTACTTATGTATGTATATAATACAGCATACTAGTCCATGCAACCTTTAAATTTTATATTCAGTTTCTATAAATAAAATATGGTCATGAACTTTTACAAATATGTCCCTTGATAAAAAAACCTTCTTATCCAAACAATACATTTTTCGTTTTGAAAGGTTTCATTCATTTCATGTTGATATTTTTTGAAAATGGAAAGATCATCCAAATCCCTGTTTATTCTCTTCTATTATATTCTCATTTTATTTTATCCACCGTTCAGTATTCCTAAAATGCATAAAATTTGTTGCCGAAACAGAATGTTTTAATTTGAATGGGAAGAATGGAATATAATATCACTGAGCTCATTCCTACTTGTTATAATTAGATGCAAAAATTACATCTAATACCATTTTTAGTATTCGTTGTGTATTTTCTTTGTTAAGAAGATTGGAGATCTTCATTTCTCCAAAATCCAAAATATCACCAAAATCGAATTCATCACTAAAAATTCTGAAAATTTCTTGTTATATACACCCAAAAGATATCATTCATAACAAAATCTTGGTTTGAGATATTCAGAATGAAATAAATAAAATTTTAATTAGTGCAACAAAATACCTAAATTAACAACTGTTTTTACGTGGATGCCAACTCATCAAACACACACACAGACTTAAAAATTCAAAAAATCTCCACGCTGCGTGTGTGTATACAACTATATACAGATATCTTTACTGCCTTCCTCATTCCCAATTTCCGATTTCCCATTCCGTTTCTTCCATCTCTTCCGCCGCTGATTTATGAAGAATGGCTGCCGCCGCAGACTCTCCGCCTCCGCCCTCAACTGCCGCACCACCACAGGCTAAGTCCGACCAGATTAAGAAGCCGCCGCCGACGAATCTGGCTCCTCCACCCGCAACCTACGTCTTCCAGCTACCGAGAGAGCAGATCTTCCGCTATCCTCCGCCGGGAAACGCCGCAAAATACGAGAAGCTCAGCCGCGATAGAGAACGCCGGAGCTTCTGCTGCAGATGCTGCTGCTTCACCTTATGCCTCCTCTTCCTCCTGATCATCGCCGCCGCCGTCTCCGCCGTAGCGATGTACCTCGTCTTCGGATTCCAATCGCCGAGTTACACAGTGACCAAAGTCTCTGTACACGGAATGAATCTAACTTCCACCTCGCCGATCTCACCGGGATTCGACGTCATCGTCAGAGCCGAGAACCCTAATCGCAAGGTCGGCATCTACTATTTGAAGGAAAGCTCCGTAAATGTTTACTACGACGGAGTGATGCTCGGTTACGGCGTTTTGCCCGATTTCTACCAGCCGAGGAAGAACGTGACGGTGGTGCAGGTGACGGTCGCGGGTTCCGGCATCGTTCTCGGCAGTGCCGTGAAAACGAAGTTAAGGAATGCGCAGAGCCGCGGGAAAGTGCCGTTAGTGTTGACGGTAGAGGCGCCCGTTAAGTTTAAAGTAGGAGCCGTTAAGACGTGGGCAATCACCGCCAAGGTGAAGTGCGACGTCGTTTTGGACAAGTTGAGTGACAAAGCACAAATTGTTTCTAAGCATTGTGATTATAGCGTTAAACTTTTAGGATAGATCGGATCAATTCATTCATTTTTGCTTACCTTAAATAAATTTCATATGCTGTGTATTTTTGAGATAATATTCATTTAAATCTAAAATTTGATTAAATTCCGATCTGTCCTTTGGGTTTTAAAACTAGAGTATTACTTAAATCACTAAATTTCAATTTTTTTTAATGTCCCATCCATGCACAAATTAACTATTTTTTGTTAATTAAAACAACAATATTTCAACAAAATAAGTAGAAAATAGTACGAAAATAAAGAAATACTCCTATAAAAGAAAAAATACTGCTTATTTTAATGAAAAACATCATTTTGAATACCATTTTAAAACGCCAATAATTGAGAAAAATTGAATCTTCGGGATTTAATTTTTTTAATTTCGGAATTGGTGAGACATACCATAATTTGACCAAACTTTATGATTTAAATGGCTATTATTCATTTATTTATGATTTAAATGGATATTATTCATTTATATAATAATAATAATAATAATAATAATAATAATAATAATAATAATAATACAATATGCATCCGTATATGCATATATATAGTTGCCGAATTCATACCATAACCTGTGACTGTGATCGTAGCAACAAAAACTGTTCATAGCTCATCTTGGCATCTTGGGTGGCCTTCTGCAATTCAGTAAACATCCTCAGCGAGCATTCTGCAAAGCTGTTTAGTTTCACAAGAAAACCTTCCAAGCTCGTCCTAACACGGTCCAGACGAGGCACAGCATAGTTGAGATCTCTCAACGTATCCATTGCAGCCCCGTTTCTGTTGGCTTTGGCCTGCTTCTTGTCTTGACGAGGCAGAAACTGAGCAACTTCTGCAGCTAGTTCCTTGATAGAATCACTAACACCTTTTGAAGGCAGGATGTCTATCATTTCCAACCAGACACCGCATAGCATGTATATAGGCGGACCGCAGTGTCTCATGGATGGTGGCCTCATCCTTCTGTTCCTCTTGGAAGGTTTCTTCTGTGGCACTGAGACGCACTTGAAGAGCCACTTGTCAATTGCTTCTACGTAGATTTTCTGGGCGCTGATCCATTTCGAGAAGCTGGATGATAAAGAGCTGAGTCTATACCCTAGCTGGATGATGATCTGTCTTTGTGAATCTGATTGCATTTTAGTTTTGTGCTTCTGGGGGCATGAGATTTCGATATGATGAGCTCCTGTAGCTTGTGGCAATCCATCATTGTTTCCCACATCTTCCTTAACCTGTCATCAATGACACGAAAAAAGTATATGAGCTGACGGGCTAACAGGAACCATCAAAAGGAAACAACAGCGAGATTAGGCTATGATAATTGTTTGTTATAACAAATTTGGCATCTACACAAATGGAAGATATCTGCTTAGCATTGATTGTAAGCTTTGGATCGAACTTACTCCTCAGTTAACTCCTCGAGCTGTGGCTGAAGCTCGGTATCTCTAATAACTTCTATTTTCTGTGAGATTGCATTGATTCTGTGAATAGCCACCGTAATTCTTGAGTGTAGATCTTTGACTGCTGCACGAGTTTTTTCAGTATGTCGAAGAAGCTTGCACTTCTGTTCAAAACTACTTTGAAGTGCTTCACTAGCCTGCAGGCAGAGTTACAATCGTAAAGCGACTCACGCGATAAATCAAAGTGATGCCTGAAATATTAGCATCAGTTCTAATAAAGTAAATTCAAGATACTTCCTCTTTATCTCCTTTCATGTATGATGAGAACGAAACCATAGCCGTTGCCTTCTCATCCACATAACGAACCAAATTATTTTGGCTTTTCTATTGACAACTGTGGTTCTCATTTCTCGAGATTTTAACGACAACGATTATTATTACTATTAACATTCTGCTGTTTTCGTATTGCCAAGTAAGTAAAATAGCAGAAACAAGATTCCTAATATCCAAGTAAGCAGGAGAGAAATTGAGCTGACCTTCACTTCGTCATAGAGTTTCTTCTCCCATGCGTAAAGCCTATCTAAGGTCGAGGCATGGCTTCCAGAGACCATGCAGAAGTTGTCGAATAGAGTGTTATTAGGATCAGCAATATCACCATTGGAGTTTGTAGCCACAAGATTTCGAGATGATAGAGAACGGAATGATGCTGACCGGGGCCATGTTAAGTACTTGACTGAATTTTGAGAAGGCTCTGATGATGGAAATACAAAATCAAATTAAATTAATCAGATAGTGCCTAGTAGAGCAACAAACTGAAACTTATTCTAGTAAAGCACTTCAACAGAAGCTTGTTACAGGGTACAACTAAGAAGTTGTAATTTTGCAATCCCAGAGTAGCTTATTGCTAATTCTATTGTGCACCTTGCTTCTTTGTACACAAAAGTCTCTTGATTAAATCAAATAAATCTAAAACCCCCCTCAAGTTTAATATACCTTTCATATTATGCCACAAAGATACATGATAAGAAGTGTGATTGATCATATACATGCTTGAAATTAAGTTCTGTTCCTGTTCTATCCTCTACACAATGATACTGACCCAAAATATAATTAAAGAAAATACTGTACATCACATGCTAGATAATTTTATGTTCTATAATGAATCTACACACTCATTGTGGGTAACCTTTCCATGTCCGTTCTCTTTTATCTTTCCCTCAGAATGCATATTTCTCCTATAACCACTTTTCGCATAACAACTATAGATTGAATGTAAGAATTGTTTGGAAGGCAAAATTAAATTATGTCTAATATAAACATCAACTCAATCTTAGGTATTTCTTGCCAGTCCAAGGATCAAGTATCTTCCCTTCCTACACATTACAATTAGTTTCGGCATATTGAAAATCCTCAGCATAATTCGCCTACCTTGTTGAACCTCGCTTGGATCTTTCCCACAAGAGAAACAAGACTTTAGCAGTGATGTAGCTGCTAACCTACCTGTCAAACAAAGAAACATCTATTTCCAAGTGAGACAGCTAATATACATAAGGAGAAGGCTAAAAGAAAATATATGTAATATGCACTAGAGCCGGTTTATCACTTGACAAAGATTTTTCCTTGT
Organism: Salvia splendens; assembly: GCF_004379255.2. Taxonomy (NCBI): domain Eukaryota; kingdom Viridiplantae; phylum Streptophyta; class Magnoliopsida; order Lamiales; family Lamiaceae; genus Salvia; species Salvia splendens. Next base: position 6,122,147 of record NC_056039.1, read on the forward strand.
AAAATACACCTTAGGATGCATTTTCCCTAATAGCTGAACCGAAGGATAAAACAGTGTCTTGATGATGCATCAAATGAGTGAGAGAGTAAGAGAGTGACAGGGAGTTACGTTCTCTCCCAGTCAAAACTGGACGGAAATGGAGTTTATTTGCTTAAAGCATCCGCGGAACTTCTTTTCCAGATTCAGATGCTTTAACAAAGAGCTGTTCAATGTCACGGATGCTAGAATAGAAGTCCTTAGGCACAACTTTGTCTTCAAGTGCACCCCTGAGATCAGCTCTAGTTTCCTTATCATTGCTACCAAGCGATAGACCAGGAGAATTATTTTTTCTCCCATTTACAGAATTGGTTTCCGATACTACAGCTTCAGGATGCCTGTTGGCTGAACTACCATTTACAACATCAGCTTTCCTTTCGTTCATATGATGCGTGGTTTCTGATTCTGTACTAATGGCTGACTGACCATTGCTGACACCCTCTGTCCCGGTGTTGACATTCTTAAAACTTCTAACAAGTGAAGCTATAGGAGGTTCATCAAATTCTTCTTCTGATCCATGCGTTTCTTCTGAGGACACACTCACACGTACATCCTCCAAATCAGGAATTCCTTCCTCTTTCCTAAGATGCCTAATCTCATCAGAGTCCTCCGAACCCTGATCAAACATTCTCTTTCCTTCAACAGAATAGTCATTGTCCACATGGTGGAACAGGCCAAAATAATCCCAAGGAGACTCAAGTCCTTCCGTTGAATGGGGAGTGGTGCCAGGAGGAGTAGTTGAATCAACTGATACCACAACAGGAACAGGAGGCTTTTCTTCAATTTTGCTGGAAACTGTCCCTGTAAATTTCATAGGATGAGCCTGGTACTGGCTCGAGACTCGAGGTGAAGGGGATGGCAACAGATTATCTGTTGCATCTACATCCTGTGATTGTGACGGAGACAAGGAAGATAACCGATTGAAAGACTTGTCAGTCAAAGCAAGGAGCTGAGGAGTAGCAGTTATTGAAGGATAGACTAAAGATTCAATTTGAAGATGGTCAGGTTCCACAAATCTCCTCAAAGCAGCTCCTATGATTTTCAATTCCCCGATATAAGCAGTGTGAGCTGCTGCAAGAGAACACCTGCCATTAAGTGCTTGTTTGATGAATTTCTTCCTAGCGCGGCAGAGCTGCAGGCTCTTGTCTTCCTCCAACCGGGAATTCGAAGCCCCCATCACCTGCAACTATTCAATATACAGCCTTCTTCAACCTTCAAATGTCCTATACCACAAGATTAGCATGACACATCAGATCAGCCAAATCTAATCTAGAGATTTTTTTTCTAATGAGTGCATGATCACTTGAATAATGTAACTGTATAACAGAATGATGGTTTGAATGCATGAATAATGTGTTCTTAGTTACACCCTCAGCCATCTTCAGCAAAAATAACTGGTTTAATTTTACTTTTGACTGAAAATTGTACTACTCCATAATGAAAAATAGGAAATTTGGAATCCATTTAAACTATTCAACACAAAGTGAGGATAGTTCGCCTGCAATATGTTGGAAAGGAAATTAGGAAGTCGTTGAAATTGAATTGACAATACCAAATACCAAATCAGGTAAATGCACATTCATACAACAGAATCTCAGAATAAGTAGTGCAATTAAAGCATGACAATGCAGGAGCTGAAGCAGCAGAAAATTACAAGCGAAAAAGCATACACAGAGAGAAAAGGGATGAAAAGGAATATTTGGCCACCTCTTCCCCTTTATACATGGGAATTATAGGTTTATGCGCAACGGAATTCAAAGTGGCGATGATAGTGGTGGTGAAGGAGTTCACTGCAGATTAAGATAGAGGGAATCTTCGCCACACGCATACACACAACAAGGAGGAGAGAGAGAGAGAGAGAGAGAGAGAGAGAGAGAGAGAGAGAGAGAGAGGTAAGTTTTGATGCGATTGTGTGTGTGAGTGCGTGTAAGCCTGTCACCGTCACGTAGGAAAAAGGCAAACCGGTAAGATCAACAAAGGTTGCATGCAAATGAAAATCCCCATTCTCCAAAAAGTGAGAGAGGGTAATCTGACATTGCAGCAGAAGAGATGACAATTATACTACTACTGTTATTCACTTTTTAGGGTGTCAAATTTACACAGAAGTTATTGCCAAGATAAGAGCGTCACAGCAAAATAGCCGAAAACTGAATATCCAATTCAAATGAAGTCAAAATTTAAAATTATTTCGATTTAAACTTTAGGTTTTTTTTATTCAATTCAATTTGACGAAAACTGAATATTCATTCCTAGGCTTCTCTTCTCCCTCATCTCCCCAATAATATGAGCGTTACACCTACGCGACCGGCCGGTGGACCTCTCTCTCTCTCTCTCTCTCCCTCTCCCTCTCCCTCTCCCTCTCCCTCTCCCTCTCCCCTCTCCCTCTCCCTCTCCCTCTCCCTCTCCCTCTCCCTCTCTCTCTCTCTCTCTCTCTCTGTCTCTCTCTCTCTCTCTCTCTCTCTCTCTCCCTCCCTCCCTCCCTCCCTCCCTCCCCCCCTACTACTGCTTAAATGAGTCAAAAACAGTGTTAATGTTTGTTGGTTTGTAGGGTAATATCACTCACATCCCAAATTTCTCTATATTGGAAAATAAAAAAGATAACAATCTACTACAATACAAACTTTATAATTGATCATTAATAATCTCTAATTAAAGCTAAAGACCGAATTGAAGAAACAAGCTGCAACACTTAACTGCAGCACAAAGAATATTAACATGAGCTTCAAATTTCCTACTAAATGGAAAATAAATCAGACTATTTAATAAATTTAATTAGAGCACCAGCAACCCGGGTCGCCGGCGTTCTGCGTGCCGTTCCTCCGGAACTAAAGCGCAGCGGAACGCATTGCGGCGCATGGTTTCGTCGCGGTGCCGTTCCCATGCCGTGCCGGTTGCCGGCGGCACGACTCGCGGCACGGTCTGTGCCACCACGCGCTTCGGCGACGTGGTTCTCCCCGCGTCGTGCGTGACGCTCACTCGCCGGCCCGCGAGTGGGCGACGTCACGTGCTGACGCAATAATTATTTTTTTAAAAAAAAATTCGATTATATATATAAAAAAAATTTAACGGTAATATTACCGTTTTTTAATTTTTTAAAATTTTTATTTTATTTTCTTATTCTATAAATACTCCTGATTCATCCTCATTTCACACACAACTACACATCTATTCTTCCTAAATCAACTTCATTTCCTCTCCAATTTTCATATTCAATCTCTTCACAAAATGTCCGGCGACGGCAACTACGGCGGTGGCGGCTCCGGTGGGTGGGATCTCAACGAGTTCGGCGATTGGGAGACCATGTACAACACACTTGGTGGTTCCGGTTCGTCGACGCCGGGCACCCAGGGGTTGGCAACGCCGGGTGGGTACCAACCACCCACTTTCGATGTGGATGCATACGCTCGACCCTCCGCCTCGCGGCCTTCTCAGGGATTGTCCCAGATTCGGGAGGATATCCCCGTTGAACCCACCCAGGGAGGAGGCCGAGGCGGTGGAAGCTCCAAGGCTGCGTCTGAGGCGGCCGAGGAGGAGGAGGAGGAGGAGGAGCCGGAGGATCTGGGCCGGCATCCGTACAGCAACGAAGAAACAAATGCGGTGTACAACGCCTGGCTCACCGTCTCGTACGATCCCATCGTCGGGAATCAACAAGCCGCCAAGTGCTTCTGGGAAAAGGTCCGTGATGTCTACCACCAGACTAAGCCGAAAGGGGCCCGGAAGCTCAAATATACAATGCTCCGTTCTCACTTTGGCCGAGTCGACGTACAGGTCAAAAAATTCTGCGGCATCTACTCGGCCGAAGCGGCGCACTACCAAAGCGGAACTTCGGGCGCCGACATTCTGAGGGCGGCTTTGCGCGCCTTCCACCAGGACACCGGTCTACAGTTCAAATTTGTTGATATTTGGCAGATCGTCAAAGACGAGGAAAGTTGGGCCGGCGGTGTCCGCTCCAGCTCGGGCTCAACCTCAAAGCGCACGAAGCACACGGCGAGCGGCAACTACTCGTCTGGTGACACCGGTGAGGCCAGCGAGGGTGAACCGCAGGTGTTTGGGGGTACGGCCGGCGAATACGGGGGATCCAGCCGTGGGCGCCGTCGGCCGCAAGGGACGAAGGCGGCGAAGGCGGCTAGAGCGAGGAAGGGCAGAGGCGAATCAAGCCAGCCGGCCTCGGGATCGGGCTCGCGGGGAGGCTCGAACACACTTATGGTGGCGTACATTACCGCCACAATGGCGGACACTTCCCGCTTCTCGCACTCCCAATACGTGGCCTGGTGGAACGGAATTGTGCATATGGCGGCACAACTTGGCCTTCCGACTCCCCCTCCACCTCGACCGCCTTCGGGGGGTGATTCGCCGGCGGAGTAGTTTTTTTATTTTCCCACGTTTAATTGTGTGTTTTTTATTGTGTGTTTTTTACTCCCTCCGTCCCGAGCTACTCGCTCATTTCCTTTTCGGCACGGAGATTAAGGAATGAGTGTATAGGAAAGTTAAAAATGACGGCTATAGGTGAAAATTTTTACTAAAAATGGAAAGAGTGCAAGTAACTTGGGACGCCCAAAAAGGAAATACGTGCGAGTAGTGCGGGACGGAGGGAGTATTTTTTTAGGATTTTAATTGTGTGTTTTTTATTTTTTTTAAGTTTAAGTTGTAATTTTTTTTAATGTTGTGTGTTTTTTAATAAAGTGTATTTGTTTTAATTAAATTGGGTTGGAAATAAAAATAAGAAATGAAATTGAATGAATAGTAATTTAAGAAACGGTTAAGGAACGGATAAGAAACGGAGGGTTGCAGGTTCCGTTCCTTAGTTAAGGAATGGAGTAAAAAAGTACAGTGGGGCCCGTAAATAGTAGTTTAAGGAACGGTTTAGGAACGGTATAGGAACAACGTTGTGGATGACCTTAAAGGCTAGAAGATTGATTCCAGCGGATAAAGTAGAATTACCTAAATAAAGTATTGCATTAACATTTTATCAATGAAATATCACCAAGAGTGGCCATGAGCCCATGAGTATAGGATGATACTACTATTGTAAATCCTTAAATTGTTGTCTCACTACTTACAAATCAACACATGGATTAACTACTGAACGATGGATATCCTTGATAATTAAAAAACAAAAAAGAAACACGTGCAAATTAAATCTGAATCTTTGTGCATTAACATTAAAAAGATTGACCTAATTTCTTAATTATTTTAATTAAGCAAATTAAAATAAATAAATTAAAACTAGCTCATAATAGAAAAAGAAAATGAAGGCACGACCACCACCGTAAGGCCACCCGCAACACGTCACACGGGTGGCCCGTATTCCGTCACTAAGGGACGGGATGGCGGCGTGACGCGTTGCAGCGCCCCATCTCGTCCCCAGCCCGTTCCGCGTTCCGTCCCGCCGTGACGAATGGCGAGACGTCTCGCCACGCACTGAGGCGACGTGGCGCGCTTCGGAGCCATGCGTGACGCCCACTCGCCGGCCCGCGAGTGGGCATCGTCACGCTGACGCAATAAATTATTTTTTTAAAAAAATCGAGTTAAATAAAAAAAATCAAAAAATAAAAAACGGTAATATTACCGTTATATTACCGTTTTTTTCTTTTTTTTTTATTTTTTTTACTTTATAAATACTCCTAATTCATCTTCATTTCACATACAACTACACATCTATTCTTCCCAAATCATCTCCATTCCCTCTCCAATTTCATCTAACCTCTTATCACAAAATGTCCGGCGACGGGAACTCTGGCGGTGGCGGCTCCGGCGGGTTCGACATCAACGCGTTCGGTGACTGGGGGGCATGTACAATGTCCTCGGTGGTGGTTCCGGTTCGTCGACGCCGGGCACCCAGGGTTCGTCGACGTCGGGAGGGGGTACCAACCACCCCATTTTGATGTGGATGCATACGCCCGTCCCTCCGCCCCGAGGTATTCGCAGGGATTATCCCAAATTCGGGAAGATTATTCCGTTGAACCCACTCCGGAAGAAGGCCGAGGCGGGGGAGGAAGCCGAGGCGGTGGAAGCTCCGGGGCGGAGGCGGACGAGGGGAAGGAGGAGGAGGATCTAGGCTAGCATCCGTACGGTCCCAAAGAAACGTTGGCGGTGTACAACGCCTAGATCAGCGTCTCGTACGATCTCATCGTCGGGAATCAACAACCCCGTAAGTGCTTCTGGGAAAAGGTCACTGATGCCTACCACGAGATTAAGCCGAAGGGCTCCCGCCGCCGCACATATAAGATGCTCCGCGCTCACTTTGACCGATTCGACAGAGAGGTCAAAAAATTATGCGCTATCTACAAGAATGAAGCGGCTCATTACCAAAGCGCAACCACGGGAACCGACATTCTGAGGTCGGCTTTGCGAGTCTACTTCAACGGCACCGATAAACAATTCAAATATGTCGATGTTTGGGAGGTCGTCAAAGACGAGGAAATGTGGGCCGGCGGTGTGAGGTCCAGCTCGGGCTCGACCTCAAAGCGCACGAAGCACACGACGGGTGGCCAATACTCGTCTAGTGAGGGCGGTTCAGGCAGCTCCGCATGCGAGTTTTCCTGGCAGGAGGTTGAGGGCACGACAGACGATGCCGGAGGGTCCTCCCGTGGGCGCCGTCGGCCGCAAGGGAGAAATGCGGCGAAGGCGGCTAGAGGGAGGAGGGGCCGAGCCGAATCAAGCCAGGCGGGCTCGGGCTCGGGGGGACCCTCGAACCCCCTTATGTACATGTACATGACCGCCACAATGGCGGACACTTCCCACATGACACCTCCCCAATACCAAGTCTATCTTAACGGAATTGGGTTTATGGCAGCACAACTTGGCATTCCGCCTCCTCACGGCTTCAGTGCACCTCCACCGCCTTCGGGGGATGATTCGCCGGCGGAGTAGTTTTTTTTATTTTCTATAAAATTATATTTTAAATTATGTCATTTTTATTTTTTTAGGATTTTAATTATGTATTTTTTTGAATTTTAAGTTGTATTTTTATTTTATGTTGTAATTTTATTTTATTTTTAATGAAGTGTGTTTTTTTAATTGAATTTGGTTGGAAATAAAAATAAAAAATGAAATTGAATGAATAGTAATTTAAGGGACGGTTAAGGGACAGAGGGTGGCAGATTCCGTCCCTTAATTAAGAGATGGAGTAAAAAAGGACAATGGTGCTCATGAATAGTAATTTAAGGGACGGTTAAAAGACGGCGTTGCAGATAGCCTAATATTCGTCGCTCCAGATATTTTCAAAGAGAAGCAGTTGGTATATTTTCGTTTTATTTGTTTTGTAATATTGCTAAAATATAAATTTGGCCATCACGAAAAATTCCCTCCATGTACAGAATAACTTTTACTGTATTTGTTTTTTTCAACAATTTTTACAACGATTTATAGTAGTAATAGTCGTCAGTAATAGATAACCTATTTCCAAAGAGAGAGAAACAACCCCTGAGGCCCCGACAATAAATAAGCAATTTCAATCACAAGAGAAATGTAATACTCTATCTGAGGATTGAGCATCACTATATATAACAACACATGCATTGGTGAATGCAGCAATCCCGAGGCTCCAACCAATGAAGATCGAGAAAGCAAGAACTTCCATCTTAGCTTGTTGATCCGATTGAACAAGACAAATATGTTTTACAGTTCTTACGTATTTTGTATCATCACATGGAATCATCATACCTCAAAACTTAGAAACAAGGAATACATAATATCCTTACAAAGAGATTATTTTCCGATGCAAATGCTCTCCTTTTGAACCAGCTTCTCCATCATGATCGTGGAAAATGAGGGTCAGAACTCCGACTAAACATAGAACTGATCCTACAAGAAGCTTGTCGTAGCGTTCCACCCAGTGAAACTTGAGCTGACTTGCACCGTAAAATGAGAGAGCCACTAGTGATGTCATTACAGTTATCGTGCTGCAAGGCAATAACATAACATTTTAAGGGGCATATTCTAACTAAGATAAAATAGCATGAATTCCAAGATTTACAAAGGTACTAGTAAAAGGTTCATAGATTGCACAATATCATTCTTGTATCTACAACATATAATCCAAAAAGAGGCACTCTCTGTTACATCAAGATGCAAGGTTCATTCGCCCTAATTAAATCCTTTTTGGGGATTAATATACTTTAATAAGAGATTGATGAACCTTATTTGGAATTTATTTGGGTGGATGTGCACAAGTTTTTGCCATTCAAGAAAAGTAATGGAGCCTTCTCTTTTTTCCATTCTTACTCCAAGCCAGAAAGTTCTCAACGTGCAATCTTAAATACTTAGATTGCAGGCTTTTGGCTAAAGTATTAACAAGATGATATGATTTTTATCAGTGTGAAGTTCCTATGACCAAGAAGGGTTGAAGCTTTAAACTACAAGGTTGTGTTGTAAACTAGATATTGGTCAGATAAATTGAATAACTAAATGATTTGATCTCTTTTACTAACTTTTAAGGAACTATAAGAATTGCACATAAAAGGAAAGGACAACAATCACGAGATGGGAAGATCCATTAGCATTAACCGAAATGCCAAATATTTGAACATAGTATTATAACCACAACTGAATATGTTGAGTTAATAGTTTATTTTGAAACTATCAGTTGAATTAACCATACTTGCTGCTAGATGTAAAACTTGTGGTTATAATAAAGTTTGACATCAAAAGATGATAAAAGCAAGAAATATACACAAGATATTCATTACCTGAATAACAGGACTATGATAGCAAGCACCATCATCGAGGATGAGTTTCCAACAGCAAGAAACACTGGAAGAGTGGTTGCACAAGGAGACAATGCAGGGACGAGAACAAGACCGGCAACAGCCATTTTTTCCATAGGTTGATTGTGAGAATGGCTATGACCACCCTTTCCAGTCAGAAATAACACGATGTAACCACCACCAAGAAAAATCAGCAACAAAGATGCAAGTTTATGCACAGTTTCCTCTCCAGCTATAGTGTTTGTTATGGTGATTGCTGTTATGCCGAGTAGCGAAGTGGATAGAACATGCAATACTGCTCCAAAAGCAGCTGCAAACAGAAACAATTAGCGCTCAGCACCATTGCAGCAACAAGAAAGTGGCACAGTGATAGTAAAACGATGCTAGAAAAGATCTGAAATGTTATGACTTTGCAAGGACCCAAAGCACAAGGATAAAACAAAAGCCAGAAAAATACTAACAAATGGCAAATCTTAAGGTATTAAAGTCAGCATGTAAGACTAATTCTACCACTTCCAAAATAAGTAAGAAATGATGGTATAATAACATTAGATATCTCTTAAGTTTACACACAACCATCTCATTTCTCAAGAAATGTGGCATTACTAAATTTCTCAAAAACTTGTGCGCTTCCACCCTAATTAAACTCAATAAGGGTTCATCAATCCTTAACTAGAGTGGATGCACCATATATCCAGCTGTACCAAAGGTGCCCCTTAAATATAAGCTTAGGTACATTGATCAGGTGCTGATATTTTTCAGGCAAATTATTAAATACTCTATGAAATTCAGTGGCAGTATGACTAGGTCCAAGAGACTGGCACAAGTCCTATATAATGGATTAGAGACACACACCTGTGTTTCAGGTGCAAAGACTCAAATTCTTGCAGTGTTTTTCAAGAAGCACATGCGATTCTTTTCTTCCAAACACTCAATAATAACAGATCAGTCGCTACATTTTACAAACAAGTCCAACAACAATAACCACAAACAACACACTGCTTAGATTTGCTAGCATACAGCACCAAAATGCTTCACACACTTCCACTATGTCATTTCTTAGCCATGTAAAGTTCGAAATCCCTAATTAGCCCAATTTTAAGCTAAATAGGGGTTCAGATACAGCAATTACGAGATGAATTAAACAAAACGTTCTGACGCAAGCAAAATCAATCCCGAACAATGGAATCTAGATCTCGCAAAACCCTACTAAATCAGGAGCATCACTCACTGACAAGAAGAGTGCGGGAGAGAGTCCAATTCTGAGCGCGGCCGACAATGGAAAACGGGAGCCAATGTGTAGGGATGAAGGAGTGCAGCAGCGAGACGGTGGCTATGCCGCCGATCGTCGACAAGTCCTCCGCCGTAATTCCACCCTCCATTTCCTATCGTCTTCAACCTTTACCCTGGATTGCCACTCGATAAAATACAAGTACGATTGACAGAGTTCGTTTGCAGAGATCGGATTCAGGTAGAGAGAAAATTGCTTTCGGTGGTATACGGAGTAATATTTAAGCATAAACAATTAAATAACGTGTTTGATAGGTGATCCATAGTGCTTTTATTGAGCTTGGAAATAAGTTAATGTATTTAAAATAAACAACAAAAAAATGAGTTATAATAATTTTTTTAAGTAAAAGTCAAAATGAATTATAATACTTTAAGTAAAATTACAAATTAAATGTTAGAATTGACTAGATAAAAGACAGCTATGTTTTTAATGATCCATGAGCAAAATAGTAAAAAAGTGACAATTAAAATGTAATTATCCGTGTGCCTAAATATGATTTTTCTTATATTGAGACCCAGGCGTAAACAAGATCAAGCCAGTTAATTTCACAATTAGTTTTACAAGCTAATTAAGGCATACGTTTAACTTGAGAAATGCTAAATGGAGTAATAAATAACTTTTGTTGCTTTGATGAAGTCAAATATATGTGTATAAGAAAATGTAAATCGCTTTACACATTCATAAGTGCATTAAAATAATCTCACAATAAAATACTCCACAAGTAACATTATAGTATTAGTAGGACATATATGTCTCTCCATTATAAATCTTATTATGTCAATATTTTATTCAAAAACATTTTTTAATAGTCCATGTTTTAATAGTACTAAAGGTCTGGAGATTGAAAGGTATCAATCTAAAATTTGACCTAATTAACTATGCAGATGATTAAAATATTGTTAAAAGTAGTATTATTTAAACTATAAAATTGGTAAATAGGAAATGAGGTTCGCACCTTTTTTATGGAGTATTTGAATTTGGAAAAAAAATTATGTTTTGGGTACCTGAACGATAAAAAATCACAAATTAGGCATCTTAACTAACCAAGTAAAAGACTGATATGTCCTTAATTTTATTCAAATTATTTTAAATTAAAAAATATATCAGTATTATAAAAATGATATTTCATTGATAAAATCAAAATTACTATAATTACAATTTATTATAAATAATAAAATACATAATCCTAAAATCGAAGGCTTCATGGAAAAGCAGTTACTACTAATGAAGAGTTATGCCAGAAAAAACATCATGGGAGATCAACTACTCGTTGCCAATCTCGATTAAATATGTTTGATTATAGATGATTTTGGGGTGTATTGAAGGATAGAAAGTTTAAAAAACAAACAAGGTGAAAAAATTGTTGATATTTAATAGTTTTGTTTTCAATTTAAAAAGAAAAAAAGAAATTTATCGCGGCCATATACGATGGCCACTCGTAGGGGAGCGAGTGGGCATCAATGCGTGTTCCGCAAGCTCAGTACACATCCCCCCAGGCCGATAGTCCCCACGGGACTGGACATCTATATAGGGATCTGATCGCTGGCTCATACCAGTAGACTACCGTTGCGGGTGCTCTAGGATTTGTAGCTTTTTTTCCCCTTTATTATTTCAACTTACCAAATGATTACAAAGTTAAGTTCAAGGGCGTCAATGTAATTGTACTAGTACTAATTTATAGTAGTACTACAAGTCTACAACTAATTAAATTTGGTGACAAAAACCCATTCTTCAAATTTGGGGACCGCACTCGCACTGGCACTCACTGAATCGAATTAGGGTTTCGCCACTCATTCCGATAAATCATCGCCGATGACCGAAGTTCTGAGTGCCACCGACGAAGATAACGACCTCCGCCGCGAAAAGGACACCGAAGAAAAGCCTTCCGAAGCCGCCCCCTCCGATGCTCCCCCGGGGGACGCGTCACCGCCGCCCCCTCCTCCTCAACCGCCGCGCCGGGGCATCCGAGACCGAGAACGCGACTCCCGAGATCGGCGTGATGATCGGGACTATGACCGCCCTCCACGTCGCGAGTACTATGATCGCAACCGATCGCCTCCGCCCCCACCGCGGGAAAGAGATTATCATAAGCGCGGCAGGATGAGCCCGAGCCCCCCTCCGCCTCCATATCGAGACCGGCGCGGAGGAGGTCCACATTCTCCGCCTCCTAGAAGGTCTCCGCCGTTTCCTCCTTACAAGCGGAGGAGGGACGATGTTTATGATGGTAGGAGAGGGAGTCCGAGAGGAGGATATGGCCATGGGGATCGAAGGTGCATTGCGAATTTGGTTAATTTAGCTACTATTGCTGTTATGGCAGCTTACTATTGTTTATCTCTACCCACTGGTTCTTTAGTAGATAGTTTAGGATTCTATAGACTGCTCATTAGTTCAGATTTCTGGTCATCATTTTGAGTTCTGCAGATTATCCATTGCAAATATAACTGTTCCCGAGTTTGTGCACCTTGTTTAAGTTACGTTTCTAATTGTCAGCATGGGCTATCTGAATTTTCATTTCTGCATCCCATTACATTCTCTTTATCTGCTAATAGGAGTATAATAGTGTTCCCATTTCTGTATGACAATAGATGCGTTTTACACACAAGGATTTCATCGTGCTGCTCAACTAGGTTGTAGTTGTAGTGACATAATTTTTGGTTCAGGTTTGGGTATGATCATCCTGGTGGACATGACCGTGAAAACGGGGGCAGACCTGGCTATCCTGATGAAAAACCTCATGGTCGATATATGGGCCGTGGAGGTGGCGGCTTCCAAGGCGGTATGTCTGTATTTTTTCTGTTTTTATGGCATTGGGATGTGTATTATATGGGCGGTTGCTATATCTTCATTAATTATATGATAGATAAAATGGTATTTTCATGTTACCGTTGCACATCTCTAAGATATCCACAATGTTAAGCACTTATCCTACCTTGATAATCAAGTAAGATGTGTTTCATGTTTACTCCCAGCGCCTAATCTTAACTGAATTTCTCATGCTAGATTGTGCCGACCCCCTTCCCCAAAAAAACAAAAAGATGTTATAGTGAAAATGCCTTTTATTTTATTGTAGATTTTTGTATCATTATTCAGTAGTGGCTGGAAGAAATGAACAATCTGGAGATAGTGTAATTTAAATGTATGTTGTTCAAACCCTTATCATAAGCCTCTGGTGCATCTCATGAGCTACAATAGAAACTGAAATAGATGAACTGAGAACAACGGTATGAAGAATGACTTTGGAGTGATAAGACCCAGGAACTTGAAAACAATAAGAATTACATATAACAATATTGTAGATTTATCAGGAATGTTTTATTCAGGACAATATTTATTTGTTATCCTTATGATATACTCCTACATTGTTTAAGAGTATGAAAAGTAATTTGAAAATGCAATAGTTGCTATATAATTTAAATGAAATACGTAATTAGGGGCATGTTGCCTCCATGTTTTGGGAGGGGGTCGTCGGTGTAAAGTCTCTTTAGCTGCCACTTGGAGAAATGCGATGATGTTTGGTTATGTTAGAGATGATAATCTGCCCCATCAACCATTGGAGCATGAGATTTTTTACTTGACTACTATGTAGTCATCCATAAGGGAGACCCACCGTATCTCCTGAACTGTCACTTCCAAGTTGCAGTTGTAAGTTGATTAGCTTCATGTTCAGGATGTGATAATAATTATTAAGTAGCCCATTGAGTTTAATCCTATGACTTTTTTTTAATTCTTACATACTTTGAACTAGTTAGAGTTATCTTTTGTATCTCTGATCTTTCTACTTTAATATATACTGGTTGAGTAGCTTATTTGCATGATTCTTTGTATACCAGTATAAATATTTTCGATACTGACAGAATATGTCGATATGTTGAGAAAGAGAAGCTTTCTTAGTCATACGATGGAGGACCTCAGTTTGTAGAATAAGATGCTTCCTGCTGCAAAATTTAACAGAAGGGACATAGTGCAACTTGCACTAGGATCAAATTATGCATTCTAATATTCATTTTAGGCAGATCTAGACTTTGATTTCACTGCTGTAAAAATACAATTTTCAGTCGAGATTCATTTTTTGGCTTCCATGGGGCAGGAAAATAATGGACTCCAAATATTATAATTAATAGTTTCACCGTTAACCTATCTTGCCATTTGGAGAACACGAGTTTTCCCATTTTCACTTTTGTTGGTGGGTTTGGTATGACATTGAGTTAATCTTGATTGAAAATTTTAAACTACAATAACTTTGTCGCAAGTAAGCCCTGGATCAATAAGACATCGCAATACTTCACATTTAAATAGTAAAAGCAGAAATTAGAAAGATTCCTCTGATGTACTCTTTGCAAAGTAGTTGGTGTTTTTCACTCTATATTGACCATGCAACTTGTTTTAATGTTTGTTTTTTGTTCTAATTTTTATGACTTACAATTTCCCTGTATTGATGCAATACTTCTCTTACCTCACTACTTTATTTTCCTGTTTGATGCCAAATAATTGGTGTTTTTCTCTCCATATTAACTCTTGAAGATGAGAAAATATTTAGACATTTAGAATTTTGATTGAAATTCAGGAATGTGATATTCCAAGTGATTTCAAATAAAATTTCTTGTTTGGTTTGGAGTGGATTACTGTCAATAATTTCACACCCAGCAATTCATTTGTTTGTAGAATTTGAGAAACTGTTTAAGTTTCTTCAATTGTTATTGTTATTTAGTACGTATATTAAGAAAAATTTAATGCAAATTTATATGTTATATACTATATACGGTGACTGTAGATTCAGAAATGTGTCTGCTATATTAGTGTGACGTATTTGTAGTGCATAATATATAGTATGTGGTGTGTTAGTGTAATGGTTTGTCTGTGAAAGTGGGGAATGAGGAAACTTGTTCAAAATTAACTACAATAAACACAATGGATTTGAGTCTTTTTTTTGTCTTCATTGCTTTAAATTTCTATATTGTTGTTACTTGTCCTATATTTTCATTTGATGTTCTAATTATGCAGATTGGGATTCTGGTCGTGGTGCTTTCGCTGACACATTTGGTGCTGGTGGAGCCCAAAGGTAAAAACTGTGCAATTATACTGTATTCTGATTATTGCAGTGAATTTTAATTTTTAAGACATCCGAGGTTTAATAATTTTCTTCGTCCAGTACATTCAATTCTTATATATTGCAGTTTGGTTTTGTTGGTTCCTCTTTCGAGTCACCCTTAACTCTTATCACCTTATTCTATATAAATGTAAGATTAGAGGTAACAGAAATAGTTCTTGGAATATACATATATACACACAGACACATTAACCTGTGACATCTAAAAGTTGATGTTTCCATATAAAGCATGCTGTTCAGTTTTTAGTATTCTTTTATATGAATAAGTGCTGTTTCAGTGCTATGAAGCTAAATCCATTGATGTGTTTGAATTATTCTCCAGGGAGGGAATGATGTCTTACAAGCAGTTCATTCAGGAGCTTGAAGATGATATTTTGCCTTCTGAAGCAGAGCGCAGGTCTGGGTCTAAATGCTCTAAAGTTTGACAATTTGACATTTTTAGATGGGCTCGCTTTTCAAGTAAACTATATCTTTACTAAATGGCTGAGTATGATCAGATATCAAGAGTACCGGACAGAATACATATCAACCCAGAAACGAACTTACTTCAATTCACATAAAGATGAAGAATGGTACTTCTTTTTCTCCTCCTTAAAAATTGTGCTAAGTGTTCCGTTAACAAGTGTGTATATTCATTCAGGTTGAAAGACAAATATCATCCAACAAACTTGCTCGCTGTCATAGAACGGTAAGCTTACCAACACAAGTTTCCATTTGGGCCTCTTTTCCACTTCAATGGGAAATGGCTACCAATCATATCCAACTTCCAGTTTGGTTTATATGCAAACTTGTTAACACGGTGACCACTTTGCAGGAGGAACGAACTTGCAAAGAAGTTGGCAAAGGATTTTCAACATGATCTGCAGGGAGGGACTTTGGATATGTAAGACTATTTCCTGCATGTCTACTTTACTTATGCACTCTGACCATTTTTTATAGAGTTAGACTAATCTGGCCAAATTCTTTATGTTAAAAGTGGTCCTGCTTTTAGTCCTTCCTCACCAAACAAGGCGGACCAATCCAGTGAGCCCAATTCTGAAGATGAAACAGATAGCAAAAGAAGGCGGCCCAGTCGGGGTGGAGCCAAGGAATCCGAACTTTCGTCTGCCCCAAAGGCTCACCCTGTCAGTTCTGAGACTAGACGAATTCAGATTGACATTGAACAAGCTCAGGCTCTTCTACGGAAACTTGATAAGGAAAAAGGAATTGAGGAAAACATTTTATCTCGATCTGATAATGATAGAATGAGCAGAGATAAATCTCATGGAAGTTCAAGTGGTCCGGTCGTCATCGTAAGGGGTTTAAATACAATTAAAGGTCTGGAGGGGGTTGAGCTTCTGGACACTCTTTTGACTTATCTCTGGCGTATTCATGGAGTTGATTATTATGGGTTGTTTGAAACAAATGAACCCAAAGGTCTCCGGCATATTAGAGTTGAGGGGAAGGACCCCGATGGAATTGGTAATGGGAACGAGTGGGAGAAGAAATTAGATTCTCATTGGGAAGAGAGACTAAAGAATTTAGATCCTTTGGAAGTAATGACTGCAAAGGAAAAGATAGATGCTGCAGCTGTTGATGCTTTGGATCCACATGTCCGCAAAATTAGGGATGAAAAATATGGCTGGAAGTATGGATGTGGAGCTAAAGGTTGTACAAAGCTCTTCCATGCTGCAGAGTTTGTTCACAAACATTTGAAGTTGAAACACCCAGAAGTTGTGATGGAAGTGACATCAAAAGTGCGTGAAGAGTTGTACTTCCAGAACTATATGAAGTAAGTACTTCCATTATAATATCTCTGATGCTTATTTGCTACAAAATCCTAAAAGGTTCGTCTTGTAGTGATGAAAATGCACCCGGAGCGGCGCCTGTCATGCAGCCATCATTGGTATGTCTTATACCGTAGCTACTTGTTAAAATAATAGGCTGGCAGTATTTGGGTCTGCATTATTGACACGTATCCATGTCCAGAGGGAAAAGCCACAAAGACGAAGGCCTGGTCCAGATAACAGAATGAAAGATGATAGGGGGAACCGCAGAGAACGTGATAATCGTGCAAATGGCAGTGAACACTTTGATAGGTCTGAGAATCCTCAGTCTGGGGATTTCAACAATAGTGATGGTGCTGCTGGGAACAACCCAGACGAACCAATGTTTGATTCTTATGGCGGGCAAGGCATTCCTGTTGCCGCTTTCCCTTCGGACATACCTCCTCCTGTTCTGATGCCTGTTCCTGGTGCTGGGTAAGTTCGGATCGTTGTTTTGTCCATACTTTTCTCTCAGTACTCATACTGGGCATGGTTCTTATGTGTCTTCAAATGCTTTGTATGTGAATTATAGTATATTGTTAATTGGATAAAGTTCGTTGAATGCAGCCCACTCGGTCCTTTTGTTCCTGCCCCACCTGAGGTTGCTATGCGGATGTTACGAGACCAAGGGGGCCCTGCCCCATTTGAAGGAGGCAGAAATGGGAGGTCTGGACATCAGTTAGGTGGACCTTCCCCAATAATTGCCATGCCACCTGCACTTCGGCAGGATCCTCGTAACTTGCGAAGGTTGTTGTCTTGTTTATGTGAAAACCTAGCTAAAGCTTCTTTGTCTGTTAGTTTGTTAGTTTTAATGCACAGTGCACGGGAAATAGAATGTGCAAATGAGTGCTCTGAGAACTTAATATTGCGCCATTCTGCTAGAAGTGATTTTTTTGCCAATGCTAGGTGCTATTGTTATCATGAATGTCACTTACCCGAGTACAACAATTTTGCAGCTACAATGATCTGGATGCTCCAGATGATGAGGTGACAGTTATTGACTACAGGAGCTTGTAAGGAGGCACCTTATATGAATGCTGCTGAGTCAGGCTTGGGCTAATCTCGAATTTATCTATATGTTGGACGAGCTTCTGCACAAGATTCTTTGTGAAGTTTGGGGATATGTTGAATAGCGTTTGTGTTGTAAGGTCTAGAATCTGATGAAAGAGTCGAGCTCAATTTGAAAACAGAAATCTCACTTTTTAATGTATTTTCGACATTGTCTTTCTTTTTATTTGTAAGGTCAGATTGAAATGAGATCAACATACGGATTTCTGCACAGTAATTTTTTTGACCAAAAAGGACGGGAGGTTGAAGGTGACTAATAAGGAATGAGGCTAAAGGTTGATCTTTAAATTTAAATTCATTTATCCATAAAAAAAAAGTTAGAACGTAATAATTCAAATTAGAACACTTGCAAATAAAAAATAAGTACATCCAAACGAACAGCGTTCCTGTTTTGGGGTTATATAAAAGAACATTCGACCTCAGTTTCTAAAAAGGGTATATGGTCGATTTTTGTTCATCCGTACGAGACTTTTAAATGAAAATAAATTGTTCCACGCTTTACCCTTTTCTAAATTACCCACCATCCAAAATAAAGAGAAACTATCAATTGTACACACAAGAAATTTGGCCGCAAGTGTCGGTTGATATTAATGATTTGAGTGCAAGGCAATCCTTGATGTAGTAATTTACAAAGTAATTGGACTTGTTATAGAATGGGGGCCATCTAAATGGGTATATCAATTGCTATCTACTGAATCTTTATTTTCAAATTCTTAAACTTATGCAGCAGTGATTCTATTGATCTCTCTACTCTTGAACTCTCAGCAAGCCTCACAACTTCAGACGCCTGGTGCAAGTTTTGGATTCCGCGGCCCAAGCTCGCAATTGAAGGAGCAGAAGGGATCGATTCAGCAGCACACTCGATCCCATCTCCACACGCGAGCAACCCTGCGCAGGTTGCAATGCTACACCCGAAGGTCGCCCATGGCGCCACTCCAACTCTCCGGACTTGGCGCTTCCTCATTATTTCGTAGAACGCTGATCTCATTGCGGAGAGGCTTGTTTTCTCAGCAGAAGCTATCACACCGTGAGTTACAGCACGTATCTTCTCAGCCGACACCACAGCCTTGAAAGTCGTGCCTTTCAGCGTGGAACTTGCCATCCCAGGAGCCACCAGCTTTGTCGGACCAAGACCCTTCCCAAGAGCCAAAAGAACAGCCTTCTGTGTTTGTGCCAACAAAATTTGCAGAGAGGCCGGGACGTTAAGAGTTGCAACTTTCATCAAAGTCGATACTGGAACAACCTTGGAGAGGGAGGAGGCTCCAAGAACCGCTGTTGCACCAGCTCCTACCGCCACCATGGGCTTATCCACTAGCTTCCATTTTCTGTTGCCTTGCGTGGAATCATCGTCAAGATTGATGACAAGCTGATCAACCATATGTTTAACCTCTAAAGGGACCTCATTCTTCCAGTTCCTCCTAAGCCCGGCTAATCCACTAGCATCAACAACTGCAACTATCGATTTGTACTTGTTTGCCTGGCTTCGAAGAGCCTGTGCAACAATGGAGTGAGCTTGATCATCCACGGGGAGGTCAGAAAACTCACACTTAGCCGTGGCAGGCTTCCTAATCACCCGACCTGCATTGTTCAGAGCAATCCGCAGCCCCTCAACCGCGATGGGGAATGCATAAACCTCCGAAAGGACCCTATTGTCAACAGTTTCCCCTTTGTTGACATTACACAGCATCTTCTGTGCGCAGGCCAAAGCCGTCCCCATAGACGGGATATCCACAAAGATGTCATGCAAATCAACAAGCAGAGTGTACACACATCTTGCAAACTGCGGCACCTCATAATCAGCCAGCGCACGAACCTCCCCAACACCCACCAACTTCATAGGTGGGCTCGCAGGAAGTAAGATGGATGACAAAGACTTCACCATCCGACACTGAACTTCATCTAAGGCGCGGAAGGCCCTTGAGTTCAGAGACACAATCGAACTCCCTACACTCTTGGAAACCAAACTACTCATCTGCAAACCGAACAAACCATATAAGCCACCGTTTCCTGAATCTTCCCCTTCCGATTCACCCTGAACGCTGCCATCAAAGTTGAATTTCACGAAAGGCGAGTCAAGCATCAAGAAGGAAGAGCCTACTTCTTCAGCAGCCTTCTTGGCTGCAACAAGGTGTCCATTGAAACTCACCCCGAAAATCTCCCTCAACACCAAACTCCCTGCAACATCCTCATACTTCTCCTTATTAGCCTTGTGCATAAAGCAATTCATCAAAACCTCAAACACAGAGGTGGGAACAGTATCACCACCAACAAATCCACCACCTCCACCATCTCTAATCAATCCAACCCTAGTTTCCTTCAATCCATCCATATCCGATTCACTCAATTGCACAACAACTGCATCGGGCTTAATCTCTCTGATCAAACACTCGGTATCAGCAGCCGACCTCTCCGACAGATTCTGGACGGCTAGCACGTATATCACGGACTGCGATTCGCGAATCGCGTAGACGAAATGCTTTGTGCTTTCGGGAATCGATAATTTACCGACAATCCTATCCGATTCCCTCAAGTCGTTGTGGAAAAATAGAGTGGTGAAAGGCCATAGGTTTTTAACATAATCCACCATGGCCAGCATGATTACTGAACACCATCAAACGCGGTCTTCAAGAATCGACTTTTTCACACACTAAATCCGCCGCCGCCGGCGATTAACAAGATTGGAGACTTGCGCAGGTTAAGAGGGGAGAGCAAACGAAATGAAAAGGATTGGTAAATTACCTGATGAATTAGGGCTTCTCGGAGGTTCCTGAAAACCTTGAATCGGCAAGTTAACGCTATTACGAGTAAACGGATGCGATGGATTGCTTAATCTCCTCAACTCAATTCTTTGACATTTCTTTTTTATTTTCCAATTCAACTATACATAAAATCATACTGTAGAATTTATTAATACACCAACTTTGATTAAATAAGTATAGTACGTGTATATAAGAAATAAATTCATAATTCTCAATTCAAGTAATTAAATAATAGTACTAGTATATTTAAAAAATTATACTCCCTCCGTCCCCGGACTACTTGCACTTATTTCCTTTCTGGGCGTCCCAAGTTATTTGCACTATTTCCATTTTTAGTAAAAATTATCACCTACAGCCGCAATTGTTGACTTTGCTATACACTCATTCATTAATCTCCGTGCCGGAAAGGAAATGTGTGAGTAGTCCGGGACGGAGGGAGTACTATATTGATCCGCCGCCACCGAATTCCACTCCTATAATCATAATCCCTATTTTCATCATCCTTCTCTGTGCTTCCACTGATAAGGTAATTCCATTTTCTAGATTATTTGGCCGGCTATTTTCGATTTAAGTGTTGTCTAATTGATTAACGAAATGTTTTAGTTTATTTATGGACCTTGTATATGCAGCTTTATCGCAAATGCCTACGGCGAGCTCATTCTTTTGAGCATCAGGTATTTTGTACTCTGTGCTTAGGGTGACAATGGAATTGTATTTTGCATGCATTGAAGAGTATACATGATTGTTTCATGTGTTGAATCCAAGGTTTTCCTTCATTGGGAGAGCAAGTCTTCCCTTTTATTCTTTGGCCGGAGCGTAACTTTTTTTACAAATTATTAAATTAACTTGTAGCTCTCGAGCCAGAACAGCTGATAATTAATGCCCAACTTCTTGCCACATCCATTTCAGTATATTAGGCTACAGATTTACCAAGACGTATGCGCCACAATTTTGACCAAGAGGCGGATGGATTACATTTGCCTTATGACTGGGCACACTTCATGAAGGGTTTGCAAATCAGCTTGGATTAGGTTATAAGTATAACATAGTATAGCCTAGAGCCTCTCTAATCTTAGTTTTTCTAGAGTGAGCTGCTGTGCCTTTAGGATCAAAAGTTCGACTGATTCCGTAGTGCTTGGTTTATTTCTGAGCGTTCAAAAATAGGGGACTCGTCCCTTATTCCTGCAGCAAAGCAGCTAGTCCAAAGCTCATAATGGAACAACAAAGGATGAAACCATGAATTGTGTTTACTGTGAAACTACTGTACGTTAAGAAGAAAGAAAGGTTCCCAAGTATCTATTTGGTTGATTTTGATTACTCCAACAGCTCTAGTGGATTGCCACTTGTAGTCCTTGGTATTCAGTCTTGACCGTGGTGAAAATCTGCCTGAATTGGGTTGAAATATGGTGGGTGTAGTTGTACTGAGAAAATGTAAAGATATCTGTATCATGGTTACAAACTGAACCATTTGGTTAATTTGAAGCTGACTGACGCTATTACTTCAAATTTCATTACTATTTTGGCGATGATTGAGCTCCCTGAGCAGTGTTTCTTTCAACTAATCCATTTCATTTAACTATTCGATTGCAGAACAGAGAACTTTTAATTATTTTGGTGCAATCGCAGTTCAGGCATCATAAGGATGAGACCAACCCAGATAAGATTCAAAAGTATAAGGACGAGTGAGTTCCATTTTCTTTTCTTCTCTCGCTCTCTTTGGACTACATTCAAATTAATATCAACTTACCTTGCAAGACTCACTACATTAACTTGCTTGAGACTGACTGATAAGATCTGCTAATGCATGTTGCTTTTGCCATTTTATGCTGTTTGCTATGCAACAGTGTGGTAAGAGGAGTGATCGATCATATGATATTTGAAGCCAAGAGAAAAGCCCACCAAATGCAAAGCACTGATGAAAGCTGAATGCTATGTTCTTAAGTTGCTATCAGCTTTTGTTCCTTTTTGGTCAGTTGTGTGGAAGATTTTTAAGTAGGGTAAATTTGATGCTGCCTTTGTCATAGCACCACAATCGAATATTGTTTTCTGGTTGCAAGATCTGTATTTTAATAAATACTAAAATAAACGCAATCTTAGTAATTACTACTTGCACCATTTATGTGGTTATACTAAACTTGCTGATGCAAGTATGCAACAATATAGGAGTATTTGGTAATCAGGGGTTGAGCGAATCAAAATCTTTTGTATTTTACTATTTCGTTGGAAATTATATTTTGAATATTTTTGTTGTATACTATAAAATCGAATGTCAAACAAGGTTTTTTAGGCTAAACTCGAGCTTCGGTATGCAAAAATTTTCTTATTCCACAAACATAATATGGGTACAAAGTTGCACTAGAAAATCCCATTTTACATCAATAGCTTGCTAGCTCTACAAAACCATCTAAATAAATGTACAAAGGGTCATCATCTCATCTGTGTGTCATCCAATATGGGACATAACTATCAAACAAAAATGAGAGAGAAAATAAACATTCTGCTCTACTGAAAGAAAAATCACATTCACAAGTAGGAGATACCAAACAAGATTATATTGGAACTAAACTACCCACAAGATGAGAGCATCCGGGGTGAAGTCAGAGAAAGGAATGTTCAGAGAAGAACCTAAGATGAGTCGCACCTAAAATTTCTTGTGTGAATGTGTGGCACCAGAAGACACCTACTTCCGTGGTCTTTTTGTTAGATTATCTTGCTTGGGCTCGATCTGCAATGACATTAACACATCAGCCAGATAAAGGTTGCTGTTAAAAGGCGGGACTGATGATGATAAAAAAAATATACAATCTGTTGCAAAGGAAATATGAGAATCACTGGATGAAAGCAATACGACATTTGTAGCAGTTTGAGAATTTAACAAGGGAAATATAGGTAGTCTGAAAATGTTGCACATTGCAAGTACAATAAGTAATTTTGTGCCAAACCGTGGTATTTTGCAACTTATGATATTAAAAGCTCAGATGCTAAGTTATTCCCCATCTAAAGGTTATAGGGCGAATTTGCCATCTTTACCAACAGATTCTTGTTAGACTAACTTCTACCAAGTGACATAAGAGGAACTAATGTCAAATAAAACAGATAACTTCTTTGATAAGGTAATCATAAGATTTTACAAGAAAAAAGAATGTTTTTCCAGCATATGTCAATAATCCTTACTGCGCTTGAAAGCTGTTCTCGAATATAGGCCATTGATCTCAACATGGCACCTAAAGTATCCTTAGAAACCTGAAACTTCACTTCTGATTCTCCCGAGGTTGTCTCTGTGTCTTGAAGCTGAACATAAGAGCAGATCATATGAAGAGAATGATTATGGCTTAGAGCACATCAGAAGTCATTATGTGTCATAGCCACCTGATGTTTGATGGAAGAAAATAGTTTAGATGAATATTAACACTTCATCATCGATGATTACCTAAACCTACAAGAGACCGAGAGGTTCTTGGTAGAAATAGAAGAAATGCGATGTTCACATGAAGTTTACAAGAACCCAGTCAGTCGCACATGGCAATACGAATAAGTTAAAAAGGGCTTAACATTATTGCCAGAAAGACAAATACGTGAGATCCAACTCTAATGAAATGCTAATCAAGGGTACGTCCAGTCCAGAAAGAACATATGGCTATGCAAATGATCAATTAGCAAAGTTTCTCCTTAAGGTGGGATAACTACAAGTACATGTTACTAAGCAGGTGATTGCCTCTCAGTCTCAGATACTACTTCCCCTTCTTTTATTGCACCAATTTTGAAAAGATGAAACTTTTGCAGTATACTTTACCCATCCGGTGAATCCAGATTAGTAGGCGACACATATAATCACTATCAAAGTTATTGCATTGATTAATGTGCAATAACTTAAGTATCTCAAAATACATTTATGGCCTAGACACACAATTCCCCTTTGTCCATTCAGCATCAATCTCTGCAGTTTTTGGAGGATGATCTTTGACATGTATAACTGGAATCATGCAAAAGATAAGGGTGTCCATACAATTATTTCATCCAATTCAGTACCAAAATTGAGAGCCACAAACCTTTAAATTGATGACAGCAACCTTATTGGCAGTTGAAAGCTGTTCGCTGATGTAGGCCATGGACCTTAACGTGGGCTCCAAAGTCACCCTTGATAGTGTGAACTTTACCTCTGATTCTCCTGTTGGAGTCTTGGCGTAGTCTTGTAACTGCAGAAGCAGAAAAAAAAGCATGTAAATTAGAAATAGCAGTCATAAATTCAACTTCTTCATCAAAGTTGAAAGGATGGAAGTGGCAAGTATTGAAAGCCATCTAGACAAAAATTTAAAACAATTATTCAAAGCCATGCAGAAAACTAAAATCGCCTGACACTTGTAACAGAAATATCAGCATCATACGAGCTTTTTGAGCTGTAGATTAGTTCCGGTCCTTCCTGAACAAAGGAGACTCAGCCCTCAGGGAAATGACATTAATATGGGGTCACATTTATTTTTCAAAAGAAATCTATCACCACATAATAGTAACAAATAAAAAGGGAGTAACTTGCTTGTGGCGGATGCACACATTCTCTTTTTGTCTTTTTACATTCCTCTAGTTTAAGATTAGCTTTTATATGACTGTTTGAGATTCAAGGTAAGATATTTCTGTAACTCTCCTCCGGAGCAACAAATTGGGGTTCAGAAAGACTGGAATTGGAAAAGTAATTAATAGAAGGAAAAAGAAGCTACAGGTACACCAATAATTCTGGAATAAAGTCATCATATTGGAGCACATACCTTCAGGTTAATTACAGCTACCTTATTAGCTGGAGTTGAGTTCTTGTTCTCCATTACCCAAGTCATTGACTTAAGACAAGGAAGAATCATCTATATCCCAACGTAAAAAAAGAGATTAACAACTTTCCAAGATATAATCTCTTTCTATAGTTCCCTTGTAACCCTCTCCAAGAAAAAATCAAACAAAGGGGAAATACCATGTTTTCGGAGTGACCACCATCGCGGTTAAGAAAAGCTGGTGCCATGCGTGGGACACTCAGATCTGAATGGCTAGGAACAGCAGTATCATTAAGACTACAGCGTCGAAAAATATCATCTTGGTGTGGCCAAAGTAGAGGGGTCATTTCAAGGTTTGTTATTGATGTTCTACAATCATCATTAGTAACTCCACCAACCTGTGAGCTAGAAGGTGCAGCTTTTGCTACATTTTTTTTAACACCAGCAACCTTTATCCCTCCTTCTCTAAGACTAAGAAGTGATGCTCTGTATGTCTCCAGCGATATAGCCCCTTCTTCAGCGAATCTAATTGCTTCCTTGCATAAATTGTTATATCTTGTCATCAGAGATCCCTGCAGATCACATTGTTCATCGGCTACAATGATGCTTTTAGCATTTCTGGTCCACCGCTTTAAGATGTAGTGAGATGGTAAGGTAAGTACATTTGTTACAGTAAATACTGTTAACACATGTCTGCACAGTATGCCGGAATACTCAAACATCTTACAGCTACAATTAGCTTTCATTTCCACTATATTCAGTTTGACGAAATATACTTTTGTGACATCCTCAAATTTAGCAACCCTGAATGTACTACTATTCCCATCTCCATCAATTCTATTTGCAGTATACACAAATGTCTCTACTAATTCCTCTTGAAATTTCAAGAATATTCTCTTTGTATACATGCTAGCAGCCTGATTTTCCATAGGGGAAGGTGTCTTCAGCACTGGAGTGGTGCATACTGTATCAAAATCAGCTTCTACTTCCCTCTCAAATGAGTTCTCTACAACTCTTTCATATTGTCTAAAGAACATTGGCAAAGTAGTTTGCTGATTCACATAGCCATCAAAAAAGGAGCTCAGAAATCCAGGACTGGGGGAAATGGCAGCAAAGAAGGAGTCTCGACAATAAACAGGCACCCATTGCTTGCGGGAATTATATATGGACTGAAGCCAGTCATTTCTCTTCAGATCATACTTGTCAAGCATTGATAGCCAAAAAGACTCAAATTCCTCAATGGTCTCTGTCATGTTGATGCAGTTATAGAGCTCCACCTCAAAGTTAGGATGATCACGACATACATGAGCCATTCTATCATGGCCTTCTCTTAGCACGTCCCATTTGTTTATACAATGGCGAGTTTCAGGAAAAACCTGTGTAACTGCAGCCTGCACGGCTCTGTCCATATCTGTGGTCAGGGAGACAGGCGCATGATCATTCATGGCAGCCAGAAACGTTTTAAATAGCCACACATATGTAGCTTCAGATTCATCAAAAAGTAGCGTACAACCAAATAAAATAGTTTGACCATGATGGTTCACCCCTGTAAATGGAGCAAATGGTACTCTAAATTGATTCATCCTGTACGTTGTATCCAGAACAACTGCATCTCCAAAATGACTGTAAGCTCTCCTTGACCTAGAGTCTGCCCAGAATGCATTAGCCATGCGGTTCTCTTCATCAAGTTGTATAGCATAGTAAAATCCATGATTCTCTGCCTGCATCTTCTTAAAATAATCAAGGAGATTTTGAGCATCCCTACCCAATGTTCTTCTTTGGTTGCAATGCTCAAATGTAAGGCCCAGTGTTCCAATACTCTTCACTGGATGATTTAATCCGGAAGCAGGTATATTCTTCGCTACATGGTTAATTTCTGAAGAAATGCCATTTCCATCCACGGAAACATACATGACGCCACTAGGAACTATGTCTACACCTTGGAAAGTTTTGGCCGCACTGTTTGTGGTAGCAGCAAAATGTCTTTTAGGTCTAAGGCACCGCAACTTACTACGACTAACAATTGCATGGCTATGATCTTTCACAAATTTTGACACAATCCATATGTTTTCACCCCTTTGTTCAACTCTAAGCATTGCCCCACAGCTCTCACCAGCACTTTTCTTTAATCCATTCCTGGAACACAGAAACTCCCTGGAGGTTGAACGGTCAGAGGAAACTCGAGCATTAAACCCCAGAGTTCTTGCATAGTCTTCGTAAAACATCTTTGCTGCATTTTCAGAATCGAATTCCATCCCAACATTCGGCTCAGCAAAAATACCATCCTCAACCAGCAAGTGCCCAGAAGCATCCACGTCACCACTTATATTAGAATCAGCATCCCCATCATCTGACAGCTCCCCATGATGGCCCATATTCACCTCTTCGGTACCTACCAATTCAGCATCCATACACGTTATCCTACTTGCACGTTAGTCAACTCCCACAGAAAACCAAAAGTACCAGCATTTCTTCACAACTTCTTCTCAGCGTCATGTGCCAAAAATTTGCATGAATTTCAGCAGTCCACTACATGCAGAGTAAAAAAAGGTAAAGCCCTAATTACACTTCACAAACACAATATAACGAACCACAGATATTCGGAAAGCACACAAACCGTATCCAGCTAAATGTGCATTCAACTTTTAATCCCTCAAAGTCTTCATTGATCCTTCCATCCCACCATAGTGGTATATTGAAACTTCAAACAGCATATCAACTTCTGCATCACATACACATATAAGAACTAGATGTGTGTACATACTCATATGGCTAGGACCTTTCCTATAACTTTATCACTGAATCCTATACAAATAAATTATTTACAAGGATAATAGTAAGCGTTCACAAGCACTTGAAAATTATGATATACACACTAACCAACTAACGAGCGCAGTAATTAACCAATCATATGGGGGGAAATGCTTTTCATCACAACGTAAAAGATGCTGAATATATGAAATGAGATATTACAATAAAATTACCTATGATCCTAGCCAAATACGCAGATAAGCAAGAATATCTCTCACGATCCGTCATAAATTAGGCGCAATTGAAATTTTGTGTCTCAAGGTGATACGACGGCGTTGGACGGAGCACCGGCGACGTTGATTGAAGGGAGCGGCGAAGAGGAGGAGAGAGTGAGTGGGTGTCGCGTGTATACCGATTGATTTTCGTGGGCGCGGCCTTTCTAGCCGTTGATTTTGATCAGCGGCTGAGATTGCGTTATGAAAACACACAATTTGCCTGACTTGCGTACGTGGCGTGGGGTTGCAAAAGTGTGTCAATCACTTGTCTCCCCCGTCTTATTAGATGGTGTTCGGTTCTCAAGATAAAATAATACCAAGATACAATCTAGAATTGAGTTGTGAGATTATTTTAGTCATAGGGGAGGAGCTATGACTAATTATCTCATAATTATCCATCTAGGATTGAGTTGTGTGGTTAAATCTCATGAATCAAACCCACTACAAATTTAATCCCGGATACAATCTTGCAAACCGAACACCCCAGAGGATTAGAGCATCCACATCAGTGCTCTTGCCAACAAGCACGGATGTAGGCCCGGACCTACTTTTACTCTCTGCTCTTAGGCAAGAGCACAACACCACATTCGTGCTTCCGCAAGGACATGCTCAAGGGTCCCACCATTCTATTATTCAATTTAAATAAAAACATTTTCACAATATTAAAATGCATTAAAAATAACCGGAATAATATTACAAATTACAAAAAAATAAAAAAAATTACATAATTAAAATCCTAAAAATTAAAATTTTCTTCATTAAAGTCTTAAAAATTAAAAATTACATAATTTAAATCCTAAAAATTAAAAATTACATAATTAAATTCATAAAATTAAAAAAACCCACTACTCGTGGCCGAATTTCGCCCAAATGGATGATGAATGTGTGTATTTATAGATGATTTTAGGATTAAGTTTTTTTAAAAAAATTCAAAAAAATTCAAAAAAATGGTAATAAAATCTGTATATTTTTTGGGAATCAAAAAATATAATTTTTAAAATTTTTGGTATTATTTTCGATTTTTTTTTTTAAAAAGAAAAAAAATGCCAACCGCCAATAGAAACGCGCCACGTTGCCCAGCTCGCTGGCACGGACGTGTTCTTAGCTAAGAGCAGCGCCGTGCCCGCGGCAAGAGCGCAGCGGCGGACAGCGGTGCCGTGCCGCTGGAACGGACGGACGGACAGCGGTGTGCTCTCCGT
The DNA here is from genome assembly GCF_004379255.2 of Salvia splendens. Classification (NCBI taxonomy): domain Eukaryota; kingdom Viridiplantae; phylum Streptophyta; class Magnoliopsida; order Lamiales; family Lamiaceae; genus Salvia; species Salvia splendens. The sequence continues at coordinate 6,151,906 of NC_056039.1, forward strand.
TGTGGATGCTCTTAGAACTCACTTTAGTATGTTTCATATTATTAATATTTTAAAATTTTAATTTGATTCACTTTTTATTAGTATAGTATATAAAATAATTTTAATATAAATTTCTATTTCATTAACAAATACGGTGTACATTTTAAAGTAAGAAATAAAAATCCCACTTCTTACGTTCAAGAATAAATATCTTCGACTAGGAAAAGTAGAAAAAAAATTAATGAAATATGAATTTCAATTCAATATATTATTTTTATAACAAAATGTGATTAAAATTAGTTGGTGAAATGCGAGTTTTATTTCAGGGGAGCAAAAAAATACATGAGCAAAAATTAAGAAATTAAGAAGGGTTTAATGAAAAGTTAGGTGTAGAAACCAGGGGGGCATTTTCCCCTTCAAGCTATATACTAGATTCTAATTTTTTGCAAATAGTAAAAGTAAAATAAAAAAATTTGTTACGGTATTTTAAATGGAAATTTTACAACATTTCCATTTAAAATGTTGTAAAACGTGAATTTGGAAATTTTAGAGGATCAATATGTCGAATTCTGATAATTGTACATACAAAAAGTTGCTTCTGTAACATTGTTAAAAATAGATAGATAGCCATCATCTTATCTGAATCTTGTCAAACTTAATCATCTAAAATTCAAAAGAGTATCTGATTTTTGAAAGTCGAATTTTTTAGGTTCATTAAATTTGAAGTTGAATAAATACGTAGTAGTACAAAAAGTTTCCAGCAAGCCATCCTTGTAAGCTCTCTAATCACCCTGCAGCTTAAATAATCAAATACATCAAAACGTCCATTACTATAATACTATGCCAGATGAGGCAAAACGATAAACCCTTTATTAACCGCATCATAAAATTTGAATTTCCACCAGATTCCCCAAGAAAATCGACCCTGTGCTCCTGTGTTTTGGCAGTGATCAAGCCGCAGAAGGTGAGTGTCGAAATATGTCCTGTATGTCAAGGATATCAGCAAGGACACCCACCGCAGTAGTGTCATTGCCTGCTCCAGCACCTTGAATAACCAGTGGTTGTTTGCTATAGCAGCGGCTATATATCTCGACCTGCACTTGAAAATAGAGAACGAATAAAATCCCTTCATACTATCAAAATTTAAGGGGCGGTTACTCTACGTCATAGACTAGATTGACAATGCGTATGATTGCGCATTTGATGGTGATACGGATAGTCTAGCCAAGTGAGTGCAGCAGGATAGTTCCACAAATCTAGCTGATTGGTTAGTTTGTTCAAGCTAACTGATGGAGAAGATATGGGAGAAGAAATAGGCAATCTTGTTAAGCTTGTTATTTGATTTGTTTAGCTGCATTAATCGTCTATAAATATTGAGATTCTTAGGAGATAGAAATAATCTTGGAAGTAAGATCAGTTTAGGACGGCGGTAGCCGTAGGCCTCTGCGGAGGATTTATATTTTTATTTTCTTTTCTTTCCATTCCTGTTCTGTAATCCTTCTTCATAATTATTCGAGAGTTTCATTCCAAATTTGTTGGGTAATCCTTTGGTGCATTTTATTCAAGCAGATTGTGTGAGTGAGTTTATAAGATCGAGCACCTCTCGTGCTTGATTTAAACGAGTGACAGCCTTTACTCCTAACAATTGGTGCGGTGAACGATGGTGTCTCTGCATAACACAGACACCCGTTTGGATGGTTTGGAGAAGGTTGTCGGTGATCTGGAGAAGAAGACGGAGACGTTGGCCACTATGGTCAATGAATTGAAAATTCAATGCCTGAAAATGGACGAAGGTGTATCGGTGCTGGGGTCTCAACTCAAGAAGTTCAGGGTGGAAATGCGGGCTGCTTTCTTTTACGGGAATCCGAACAGCACTACTGGTTTGTTCCCTAAAGATTCGTCTAACGAGCACGGCTCAAACACGAAAATTCCAGGTGGCACACCACCAATCACAATCCCCACATTCGACGGATCCAATGCGATCGCGTGGCTCGCACGGACTGAACAGTACTTCCTGGTCTCAAAAATTCCACTGGAAAATAGCGTGAGTGTTGCCATGGAAGCCTTGGCAGGCCCGGCCTTACCATGGATCCAACTCCTTATGCGACGAATTCCCACTCTATCTTGGGACCGTTTTACGCAGGAAATGATGAAACGTTTTGGTGATTCAATAGCATGGAAACCCAAGAGTGTTGCTGTTCGCCAAGAGATACCAACTATTACCACGTCAGCAATCCACACTGATATCAACACTAAAGCGAGCAATAGAGTGTCCCTGCCCTTGGCGGTACAACAGCCCATTCCACCTCCAGTTTTGGTGCCTCTACCATCTCCTCCCTGTCCACCTACACTAGCAAAGGTGACAACACCGATGTTGTCCTCTAGTCCGCCTACAACAGCCAAGGAGAATACTCTACACGCCATCCAACAGCCCCTACCTATACAACAAATGTGCACCCCCTTGACAGTACAACAACCCATTCCACCTCCAGTGTTGGTGCCTCTACCATCTCCTCCCAGTCCACTTACACCAGCAACTCTACCTACACTAGCACCAGTGACAGCACCGCTGTTGTCCTCCTCCAGCCCTGATATTCTGCAGTTTCAACCTTCCTTCTTGCCTCTGTTGCAACATTTCGATCCTGCGGCTGCTGCTGACCATGCCAAACTCATGGTTTCCTCTGGTCCGCCTACAACAGCCATGGTTTCAGCACCACGGTTGTCCTCCAGCCCCAATATCGAGCGTGGTTTAGTTTTTGCTTCTGTCCACCAGTCTATGCAGTCGATGGTCTCCTTTCCGGACCCCCCACATGCAGCAGTTGGCGCTCCATTCTCCCATCTGGCCATGTTGTTATTCCTTCATATAGTTGGCAATCTTCTATGGTTCAATGCTCTGGCTACTACCCAAAAGTATGAGTTTGAACCTCCACCAGACGAAGTACTTGGTTTCAATTTAGACCTCAGCCTTGAGGGCAAGGCTGTTTTGAGGGTGAGGCAGTTGATACGGATAGTCTAGCCAAGTGAGTGCAGCAGGATAGTTCCACAAATCTAGCTGATTGGTTAGTTTGTTCAAGCTAACTGATGGAGAAGATATGGGAGAAGAAATAGGCAATCTTGTTAAGCTTGTTATTTGATTTGTTTAGCTGCATTAATCGTCTATAAATATTGAGATTCTTAGGAGATAGAATCATCTTGGAAGTAAGATCAGTTTAGGACGGCAGTAGCCGTAGGCCTCAGCGGAGGATTTATATTTTTATTTTCTTTTCTTTCCATTCCGGTTCTGTAATCCTTCTTCATAATTATTCGAGAGTTTCATTCCAAATTTGTTGGATAATCCTTTGGTGCATTTTATTCAAGCAGATTGTGTGAGTGAGTTTATAAGATCGAGCACCTCTCGTGCTTGATTTAAACGAGTGACAGCCTTTACTCCTAACAGATGGATCGAGCAACACAAATTCCTCTATTTTCTGTGTATATCTAAACTATGTCCGCCTCCAGTTGAAATAATGGAATAACTTCATACTAAGGATTGAAGGGGGTTGGGGTTTGGGGGGTTTTGGGGGGGGGGGGGGGGCAAAAGAGATCGTTCAATTACACAAGAGAACTAAGTTCAAAGCAGTAAGTGGACAGAAAAAAATCGCTGTCATATAAACAAACATAAAAAAATCTAAAGTAGTATAAATTCAAGCCAAAAAACTGCTTCGCATATCAACTTCCCTATTGCATGAAGAGAGAATACAGTTTTCAATAACTATATGTTATAAATGAAAATTACCAAAGTTTTGATCTACATTTAAATGTTTACATATATTGTGGAAGCATGTTGTATAACTAGTTAGGATAGAAATTGTATCGAGGGCATGGAAGGAGAATGGGATGTGAATCATAAGTGTGAAATAACTGAATGTGGATATTGATGAAAGAAATACTTACCACATTATCACTACCCTGTAATCGACCCAGGGCTGAATCTTTTGAAACTTCTTGTAAACCAACTCCACACCTGCCAGAGGTGTAAAATGGATGTCAAATAATAAATTGTTATGGTGACAAGGATAGAACCAAGAACTAACCAGGAGTAGACAATAGCTTATTATAAGAGCATTTATAAGTTTGTCTCTCTTCCTTATGTGGCAATAGTACCAAGTACTATGTAATAAGAAGATACCTAGACTCTTCGATCAGACAAACATAGCGCAGAACATTTCCATTTGAAACAGCACTTTCTATGCGTTTTTGGATAGCTTCATCAAGCAAGGGGAGGCCTTTTGCCAAAAATTCATCTAGGGGCATATTAGCAGGTCCCATTTTTTCTGGATACAAACTCTCAACCTGAGGAAATACACTTGTTTTAAATATCTTGTTCTGAAGAAATCTAGAAAAGGTTGCAATCGGGCTGATAGCAGGAACCAACCTTGATACTGTCCAACTCAATACGATGTCCAAGAAGTCGTGCAAGGATTAGTGCCTATTTATACAGAAATACGATTGGTTAAGTACCTTTTGAAAGCAAATATGGGATGTTTTCTTCTAAATTGAATAGGTTATGCAAAAGCTTTAGAGTGGAGATTATGCATTATGCATCAGCTGTGCTCTTCTAACACTGATACACTATCTTCTTCCTTCCCCTGTCTGGGTTGCAATCAAATAATAACTATGGCATCTTATAAGGATAGTATATAAGCAGACTTGCATGGTTCTTGTTGAATGTTGATGAAATAATTAACTTTGCCAGCATCCTATTTCAGAGACTTGACAGCATTGAGCTATGATGAAGATGCAGATATGAAACTAATTATTCTGATAATTTCTAGAAAAGTCATTGCAGATGCAACACTTATAATGAGTGTCACGCCTACAACCCAAAATGAATATCTATCATCAACTTTCGAATCAACAAAAACGTTTTATGCCAATGTCAGCTAAACTGAGAAGACAAAGCTTACAGACCTTTCTAGCTACATCCATCCCGCTGAGATCATCCCGAGGATCTGAGAGAAAATATTAACCTTGAAGTCAGAATAGACCAAGAAAACATAACATAATAGGAAAGGGTCACCAATCTTGCATATGAATATGCAAAACAAAGAGCCTGTCTGAATTACATTTCTGAGATCTGAATGAAATATGCAATATCCTACTTGGCCCATGTTGAATACAAGTACATATTACAGACGATTTAAAATGTGTAATCTAAGGATTCTACGTTATTTGACATTATGTAAATCCCTTCTAGAAAATATATGTATTTATAACAATATATCCAGATATTAAGTTTAAAGGTGTCTTTCTTTTCCAAATTCCAATGCAGCATGCAAGGCATTCCCCATACCAAAGAATAATTTATAAATCACATAGTGAAGAATCCATGCAGGCCTTAGATTTCCTATCTTGATCATAATCTAGCAAGAATTTCCAAATATACGTCACAAAATTACCTGTAACAACCTCGAACGAAAAAGCAGAGATTTGTAAATAATTTAGAAATACAATAATCCAATTTACCAGGTTCAGTGAATCCAAGCTTTTTTGCGGAAGTGACAACTTCGCTAAAGGGTCTTCCGCCTTCAACCTCACTCATCACATAGCCCAGGGTACCTTGTAATCAGAAGAATGAAATGTTTCCCAACCAGGCAACCATAAGTTAATAATTAATTACTTAGAAGAACAGAACAGGGCCTAAACACAAAGAAAAGATAGTGTCAAACAAGGAAACAAGAGCATACCACTCAAACTTCCAATGATACGATTGATAGGATCTCCTGATGAAAGCATACGATTAATAGTTGCTATGACAGGAAGACCTGCACCAACCTAACATGAAACATGATTTAGACAGGAGTTATGCTTCACAACTCCCTGAAGAGCTGATATATAAAAAAAATTGAAACTTTAGAAAGCAAAGCAACATGAGCATTCAGGAATGTGCAACCCTTCGAGCACCTCAATCACAGAATAAAAAATCTAATTGGTTCCTTATCACAAATACTGGAATTTGTTATTTATCTCCATTGCAAAAGTCTTTTAGAGATAAAAGAAAAATATAATGAAGAAAAGCAGTTAATGCAAAACATTTGCAAGATAAAGATCTTGAGTTTGACTGTGAGGTAGAACCTAGCTAAGACTTGTAAGAGTCTGGATTTATTGATTTGCTACATCTCAACATAAAATTGTGTTTGCAAAACTTTACGGCTCCAGTCCAATGTCCAAAGTTGATGTTTAGAAACACTTACAGTTGACTCGTGTCTAAGGCGTCGAGGTTGCGAGACCAACTTGTCATAATATTCCTGCATATTATTGGGAAAGCGATTGATTAGCTATGCAGAAATCTTGGTTACTACCTGAAGAAATATCAATGATTCAATATTGTTGTAGAAGATGACAACAATGTTACCGAACAAGTACCAAATATAGTGCAAAATAAAAGATGTGGGAACAAATGGAGAGTAAAAAAAGTTACAATACCAATGGAGAAGTAAGTGGTTTCTTGTTCGCCAAGACCACACAGCCGTCCAAGTTAATCACTTGACTCAGCAGCCCAATAGTTTCAGAGCTCGCTGAGCAGTCAATTAGTGCAAGACCTATCAAAACAGGCATGTGGTGCATAAAGTTTGAATTGATGTAGTCAAATTATAGTTATGTAACAACGAGGAGATAAATTATATGCTAGAAATATGACTTACAAACACAAAATAACTAGCAAAATTTACTCTCCTACATTCTATGCCTTGTTACCCCCTTTCTCCTATCTATGATACTGCACAAAATTCATGTCAGTGCTAGCTGTGATAACGTATTGTATACCACGCAATGCATATATATTACTCCATGATCCAACTAAATCAAGAAGAAAATAGGTTTAAAAGAATAACTACACGAAGAGCTTTGATCAAATCAAGCTCGTAAACAAAAAGGTTGAGCCATATCCTACCACTTGAACTACGTAGAGCAGTAGCAACATCAATCACTTTCCTCCCAATTTCTTCACCGGAATACACTTGACATTCGCCTTCATTTTCACAAAAATGATCAACAACTCTTGTCAAAACAGGTAACAAATAAGTGAAACGAACTCAGCTAACCAGTTTTGGTAAGATCGAGGAGAGAAGAGCCGTTGGACTTAATCTCGCAAAGTTGCAGCAAAAAATCATCACGGAATTCGGAGGTCAAAACATCCGATATAGCCACCATAGATTTACTATCACACACTCCCACCACCCTTAACCTCACCCCCTGCAAAATTCAATTACATTTTTATACTCCTCAGTGTTTTCCCTTCAGAGTCGCATACATAACAACAAATGCGTGATTGAAAAGGAGAAACCTGTTGGGAGTGGAGAGGGCGACAAGAGATGACGTGGCGGAGGAGCTGGCGGCCGACGCCGCCGCAGCCCATCAGCAGCAACGGAATGCTGGCCATTTTCCAATCACTCTGGTTTGCTTTATCTCTACTGTTTATCTGAATTGTTTGACTATTCAGGTTTTGTAATTTTATTGAGCAATTTGAGGCAGCTCGACTCCGATGATTGAACTGTTCTTGGAGTTCGATTGAGGGGATTTATTTTCTTTCGGTTTTTCTCTATTAATTTGAAATTAGTGTGTAATTTCATAGGATTAGGTTATACTTAAGCATTTATACTGTTTTGAATTATCAGAATGGAAATTGAAATTTTGTTTTCTTTAAACGGGTATTGAACTTTTATTTTCTTTAAACATGGCAATGATAATCTATTGAGAATTAGAGAAATACGAAATATAAAATTATTTTTCGAGAATAAGACAAATACTAGTAGTAGCAGTACTAGTTATTAGAATGTCCCAAAGAAAAAAAAAACTTTCTTTTAGAATAAAGAAACACCCTAAACTCGCTAGCATCGACAAAATTAGATGAAATTCTAAGAATCAGACAAATAATGCTCTTAAAGGATATGCACAATTGAAAGAGTTGTTAATTATAGAAGAATGAAAAGTTTTCATTTCTCAGATTGGTCTGTCGTACAAACTCAAATCAATATCTATAACAATACTCCTCCTAGAGAAGTGTACATGCATGTATGTAAAAACAACTTAATTTTCAAAAGTAATTGGATCGATAGCTTAAAGCTTTGAAGTTTTCATAGTCAATACAATTGGGCATACCGACGTTCGGTGGATGTGATGCGGGTAAATTGAGACAATATTTTGACGCACTACTATTTACAAACTCGTTAGTTCGCACGTTTGTATCTATTTTGGCTGTATTTTGAATTCATAAGCGATATTCACGCCTTGAAATTGTTCTCATTTCTCAATTATATAGACTTTTTTTAGTATTTTAGCTAAGCGCATAGGCCACATCTGGCCTAGTAGAAATCATGGCATACATAATAGATCCTATAGCCGAAGCATACGAGATCCTTTTCATGATGTCTCTTTCTTTGTCATTAGAAGGACAATCCTTCTTTGACAATATAATGCCATGTCCCATAGGAAGAAAACCTTTCTTAGAATTCTCCATTGAGAAGCGTCTTAGCAACTTGTCTATGTAAGTGGATTCCTAACATCCTATTTGGTCTATCTCGATAGATCTTAATTCCAAGGATGTAGGAAGCATCACCCAGATCCTTCATCATAAAGGAACTAGACAACCATTCTTTCACGGATTGCATCATGGAAATATCGCTTCCCATAATAAAGATGTCATCAACATATATGATAAGGAAGACAACGTTACCATTCTCACGTTTACTATAAACACATGGGTCCTCTTTGCTTCTGACAAAACCAAACGATTTGATTGTTCTGTCAAAACAAATATTCCAACTCCTCGAAGCTTGCTTAAGTCCATAGATGGACTTTTTTAGCTTGCACACTGCATTCGGCCTTTCTTTCGATACAAAACATTGGTTGTGTCATATAGACATCGCCTTCTAATTCTCCATTGAGAAATGCGGTTTTGACATCCATTTGCCAAATATCAAAGTTGTAGTATGCAGCTATTGCAAGTAATATCCTAATGGACTTGATCTTAGCAACTGGCGAAAAGGTTTCATCATAGTCAATGCCTTCGCGCTGACTATAACCATTTGCCATAACCTAGCCTTGTAGGTTGGTATTTTGTCATATGCATCTCTCTTCTTTTTGAAGATCCATTTGCAACCTATGGGGTAAACCCCATCTGGCAAGTCAACTAGTTCCAAGACTAAGTTGAAGTACATCGAGTCCATTTCAGATATCAAGGCTTCAAGCCACTTCTCTCGATCGATGTCTAACACGCCTCGGTATAAGTCTTAGGCTCATCATCTAAATCAACTTCATCATCTTGGTTCTCAACCATTAGATTCAGTCTCTCAGGTGCACGACGAATCCTTCTAGGCCTATTGAGTTGGTTTTACTCTGGTTCAGGCTGTTCATTCTGTATGTGAGAAGGTTCAGGAATGTCACTATGATCTTCTTGAGGTAGAGGTGATGCAACTATTGTATCATCTTGTCTTTGATGCATCTCATTGTCTTGAGGTGGTCCTTCGAGAGTCTTTCTAAGGTCCTCTCTAAGAGTAATTTCCCCTCCCAATAGATCATCAAAAACTCCCACTGAGTTATTGTCCAATCCAGTGGATAATAACTCATCCTCATTGTTAACTTGTGGTTCTTGAATTTCTTCAAGATCTACTGTATTTTGACCTTGTTCCTTGCAGACATAACTGTCTTCAAGGAACGTCACATTCCTTGATGTTATCACCTTGTGATTTTCAGGACAGTAGAAATCGTACCCTTTAGTTTCTTTAGGATATCCCACAAAATAACATTTCTCACTTTTAGTTTCCAATTTATCAGTCATCATTTTCTTAACAAAAGCTGGACAACCCCAGGTCCGGATATGGTTAAGACTTGCTTTCTTGCCACACCATAACTCATATGGTATTTTCTCTACTGATTTAGAAGGAACCCTATTTAGAATGTAAATAGCCGTTAGCAAAGCATGACCACATAGAAATAAAGGGAGACTAGCTAAACTCATCATGGATCGAACCATATCTAATAATGTTCGGTTTCTCCTTTCAGATACTCCATTCATTTGTGGTGTACCAGGAGGTGTCCAGTCTGACTGAATTCCATGCGATTTCAAGTAATCAAGAAATTCTCGGCTCAAGTATTCCCCTCCTCGATCTGATCGAAGAGTTTTGATACTTTTCCCAAGCAACTTTATACTTAAACTCTTTAAATTTCTCAAAGGCCTCAGATTTGTGTTTCATAAGATACACATATCCATACCTTGTCAAATCATCAGTGAAAGTAATGAAGTACGAATAACCACTTTTTGCTTGAGTTGGAAACGGTCCGCACACATCTGTGTGGATCAACTCTAGCACATCATTAGCACGCACCCTTTCCCAGAAAGTGGCTTATTAGTCATCTTTCATTTGAGACAAATTTCACAAGCACCATATGATTCAAAATCAAATGAATTTAGATAGTCTAACTTTCGCAATCTCGCTATCCTTTTCTCATTGATATGACCAAGTCTACAATGCCAAAGATAAGTAGCATTATCCGTATTACATAGCTTAAGTCTTTTATTTTGCACATTGAGAATGTTCCGTTTGTATTCAAGCATATATAATCCATTCTCTAAAGAGGCATTTCCATAAAACAATCCATTATTATAAAACGAGCATCTGCTGTTTGCAAAATGGAAGGAAAAACCTTCGATGTCCAACATCGGAATGGAAATAATACTCTTTGAAATAACTGGAACAAAATAACAATTATGTAAATCTAGTCTATGTCCTGAGGGAAGATCTAATCTATAAGTTCCCACACGTTCGGCAGCAACTTTTGCTCCATTTCCAACACGTAGGTCTACTTCCCCAGGCCTCACTTTCCTGCTGTCAATTAAACCTTGGACATTATTACAAATGTGTGAACCACAAGCGGTATCCAAGTATCCAATACCCAGGATTATGAGTTATTCATAGACATATTTATCTCAATGACAAACATAGCTGAACTCCCACTCGTTGCACCTTGTGCCTTGAGTTTTGGGCAGTCTCTCTGCCACTCCGTGAAATTTGACCTAGTCAATTTGTTTGTTTCCATCATACACTCATAAGATAAGTTTGACATATTATCTGAACAGAAAATAAAACGAAAAGCAAATTAGAAAAGCATATAAAGATCACATTTGTATCACTAATCAAACAAAGGTTTATTGTATTGATTAGCTCCCACTAATTTTAACATATATTATGCCCCCCAAACATAAAATACGAATTTATATCAAATATAAATTTTAGTGGTCCAAGATCCAAGTCTATATTATTGCAGCCCCTGCTTTGGCTGATCATTACAATAATATCACAAGGTAGGCCTCCAAGCCAATTGTAACAACTATTTTGCAATTCTTGGTTTATTAATCCAATTAACATGCATCCATAAACTAATTAGGTCGCTTTGGCGTCACTAAACAATTTAAGCAAGTCAACCCCATCACACGATGTCAACCATGCATCTATGAATGAGCCTAGGCCTTGTAGATTTAGAGTAAACATTTTGGCTTAAAACTCGTGGTCGAAAAGGCTAGGAACATCAAACAATTATGATGGACGATGCGTTTGTTTCAAAACAAGACTTATATTTTATGGGGAAAAGTGTGATACTAGTTCTGTGAATATAATATCTGATATTAAATTTCAAATAATTACTGGGCGCCGCCTACCCAGACATAGTATAACACGACTAAAAATACTGGGCGCCGCCTACCCAAACATAGTATAACACGGACTACACATACTGGGCACCACCTACCCAGACATAATATAACACGGTCTCTAACTACTATAGTTAAATATAAATCAAATAGCATGTTTATCACATATGATATCAAATAATGCTCAACAAATAAAATTAAATTTTATTTTCTAATTAAATGTGGATTTAATAATTATACTAATTCTAAATTAATATAATATATATTTAACAATAATTCAAAATTAATATTAAATGCTCATGTACTGTTATCATTACCAAAGTGATAAACGTAGTACGACTTACTAATCAAATTAATAAGCTCATTTATGTAATTGGAATTTTATTACTATTAGTTCTAAACTAATAAAATATTAAAACTTACAGCCCAACGAAATAGGCACATCATTTAAAATTTAGGTTATTAGAAAACTGAAATCATGGCGGGTTTTTTCTTCTTTTGTACTAGACAAAAGATATCATTCCTCGTTTGTACTGCACTTTTTTTTTGTTCCGGATTTAGGAGAGACGCATGACCCTCATGCGTCTCTTTTTAATGAGACGCATGACTCTAATGCGTCTTTCATAGAGACGCATGAGAGTCATGCGTCTCTCTTTTTTTTCCGTTTTATTTTAACGACGCATGATCGTCACGCGTCTCTATAAAAGACGCATGACTTTCATGCGTCTTTTATTTTTTTTAAATTCCACCGACGACGCATGAGCATCATGCGTCTTATGGAGAGACGCATGAGGCTCATGCGTCTCTAACTTGCTTAAATCTGCAAATCCAGCCAGAATAGGCAGACTACACGAGAGAAAGGGAGGAAGACAAAAATTGGCGATTTCCTTGGCGATTTCTTGGCGATTCCCGTCGTATTTCGGTAAGTTTCCTTCAATCTTTCAACATTGCTCCCTTATTTGTAGTTTATATGCATATTATTAGGGTTTTTGATAAATTTATTGTAAACTTACTATATTAGGGTTTATTGAAAAAAATTGTCTTTAATTGTTGTATGTATATTTTTGCAGAAATCATGCAAGTATTCGTGAGTTTATATTGGGGTGGAAGAATATATCAACTTCCTCATGTGGGCATTTGTTATGATCCTCCTCGTGCGAGATCTTCCATCGTAATAGATTCATGTGTTTCATTATCTGAATTAGTTGCAATGATATGTGCTAAGATAAGAATAGATTCCAACCAACACTTCATCGAAATATCTTGGAGGCATTGTTTCTTGGGTACCGGTACGAGTTATGTATGTACTGCGGTTGACAGTGATCAAAGTGTGTTTTATATGTTCAATGCGGCTCTAAATTCTACTCGGCATATTGAATTATTTGTTGAGTATTCGTCTGTTGGAAATGCCTTAATCCTACCAATTGTTGATCATGGTGTTGGATCATCTACGAGGTTTGAACCTATGAGCATCGATTGTCTCTATGAACGACGCATGAGGGTCATGTGTCTTAGGTAGAGACGCATCTCCCTCATGCGTCTCTAACTTGCTTAAATCGCAGAACAGGCAGAAATACACCCATCTACTGATCCAACAATCAATTCACACAATACTCCTATCACAACAACCAATTGAATTGAGTTTGCAATCCAAATAAATTATAAAAAACACAACAATGTAGTGATTGAGTTTGCAATCAAAATAAATTATTCCGGATAAAACACAACAATCTAGTGATTGAGTTTGCAATCAAAATCACCCAAAATATTGCAATCTCCAACAAATCATCTAATCAAAATAAATTATTCCGGATTACAGTTTCTACTTATACGACGACGGAGTGTATTTAGACGGTCCAGTCCCCTTATTCTTCCTCGTTGACAGTCTCTTGTACACTTTACTCATGAGCTTCCCAACCCCGCCGCGGGATGAACCCTCCATAGAAGGTCGAGGGTCGAGATGGATGCTCTGAACCATTTGAAAAATAAACAAGATTAAGCACATCGATCCAATGAAAATAAGAGTGATCGAGCAATAAGTTGAAAATAATACCTGTTCCTCCTCGTTTTCCTCCTCTATGTTGCCAGTTTCTTCTTCTCATGCATCATCCTCTTCGGCAGGTTGTACGGGAGGCACGATCTGGTAATTCTGGAAGAATGAATCGACCGACGCTCGGGCTCCACTCCATTGCTGCATGTCTTGACTTTGTGAATATGGGCGACGAGTCCAATCGGGCTCCGGCTGGCTAGGAGAATACTGGGGACGCTCCCACTGTGACTGGGACTCATGCTCCGGGTATGCATACCACTGGGGTGGGTCAGGCTCTTGATACTGCGGCTCTGGTGCGGCATAATCGGGCAACGGCTGGGACATCCTAAACTGCTTTGTGTAGCCGTGTCCCCCAGTCCGAACACCAGGCACTCCACGACGCCGTGGCACTACTTCTGGTTCATAAGGCATGACCACATCCTGATGTTGCGAAGCGGGGTACTCCATGACATCAGCGTTGTTCGTAGATTCGAGGACATTCTTCACAATTTCTCGAATCTGGCGCACTCGTGGGTCCATTTCGTCTTGCGTAGTTAAATGGAAAACCTGCTGAAAACCCTCAACCTAGACAAAAAAATGATACACGTATCAATACTAAACAATCTATATCACATGAAAGCATATAGTTTAATATAACAAACTTACAAATAGTCTCATCGAAGCAGCCGACTCGTTCATCCCACCCGTGGCCCGTGTCCCAGGCTAAGTCATGTACGTCACGGTAATCCTGTTATACCACGCCATATACCCCGGGTTCATGGGAATATTCATGGACATCGGTACGGCGTTTTCGGCAGCTTGGAACCTCTCGTACCTCATGTCCCACTCCCCAATGTAGAACTGATGCGTGTTTGCCCAGTTGTTGCCCTTCTTGCCACGCCGATCATTTTTGCCCAAATGATCGGCGTTCCTTAGCATCCTATCTACGTAATGCGGTATATCCTGATACCGATTGAACTGTCGGCGCACTCTTCCAGGCTCATGGGCCTCGACATAGGCCCAACATACCAAGTAGGTTTCGCACAAAGAGCATCCATTCACATCATTGCAGTAGTCAGGCAGTATGCAAGGTGCGTATGACGTCCAGATAAACTACAAAACAACAATGCAAATGCCAAATTAATTTCATAATAAGTTCATAAATGAAGTCTAAACTGAAAGAATATTCACCTGGCCAGGTCTAATCAGAGATATTTGGTCACGGTAATGCTCAACCGAGTATCTAGGAGCATTTCCTATCTGTGTTGTTCCTTTCCACCTATACATAAAATTGATGTAAGAAAATAACCCAATATGCATTAATAAATAAATACTTAGGTATATACCTGGCGCCACATGGTGTATATGGCTCGTGCACAACTGGTCCTATGAACGCAGGCCTCAATGTGGGCATTCTTTCCCACGCCCATAGCTGCAGAAGGATCATAGGCCCGCCCAACTCTTTTCTCTTATCCATGGAAGCCTCGCACAGATAATGATAAAGGTAGGCCAATGCCGCACTTCCCCAACTAATATTCTTCACCTCTTCCGGATCCCCAAGCCCATTCAACCACATAAATGGCACCTTACAGCCCGTGGTGTCCGGTAGAATGAGACCTCCTAATAAAACTAGGGCATGGATACGTGCCCTTTGGATGTAAACGTACGTAGGTAGGTCATCACCCAGTGGCATCCTAGTCTGGTTGATGAGCGCGGTCATCAGCAAACCGCCTTGCTTTGTCTCTGTGGATGAATCTGGTATCCATCCCAGCAGATCGCGGCACTTGCTGGTCCAATCTGGAAAGTTGTCATGATAGTCACGACCTGTGAAAACGAGACCATCCGCCCTCAAGCCCCAGATGGCTTGCACATCTTCCAAGGTGATCGTCGTCTCACCGATCGGTAGATGGAATGTGTGTGTCTCCGGCCTCCAACGCTCAATCAACGCCGTGATCAGCTCATTGCCGACCTTCATTGGCTTCCCACAATCGATCATGCCTTTGAAACCAAAGACGTCAAGCCAATATCTTACATTCTCATGAATGTCGACGTCCCAAGTCTTACTTTCAGTCCTTCTGACTTTAAATACTTGGGTTGTTCCCTCTTTCATGAGTTTATTTGAAATGTGATTTTTTTGCAGATTTAAGACGGACGGGTCTTCGGGTCCATACAATAAATGTCCGGTAGAACTTGAAGTCGCCATCTAGTATAAGTACATATTCACAAAACAACAATTACAAACTCACAATGGCATGTACAAATAACATAATATAACAAGAGAACAACGAGTGATAGGGTTGCAAGTGTAATGAGTTAGGTTATTTGTTATAAACCCTAATTTACAACCAAAATCACAACATCAATCATCTAAAACATACCAATATTATACAATAGCATGAATTTAGCCACTAAAATCCATTACAATTAACTAAACAACAAAAAAATCAACCAAATTGGAGCTATTTGTTATAAACCCTAATTTACAAATATTAGGGGAAATCTAATCAATCTATTCAAATTAACAACAAATAAGGAAGGAAGGTAGAAGGATTGAACGAAACTTACCGGAACACGAGTGGAAATCGTCTTCTTCGCCGAATCAGAAAGAAAAAATCGCCACCAAGTTTCGTCTGCGTCGTGAATGAGAGCTACTGCCTTCGCTGGTGTTTTAATTCGAAGTTAGAGACGCATGAGCCTCATGCGTCTCTCCATAAGACGCATGACGCTCATGCGTCGTCGGTGGAATTTAAAAAAAAAAACGCATGAAAGTCATGCGTCTTTTATAGAGACGCATGATGATCATGCGTCGTTAAAATAAAACGGAAAAAAAAGAGAAACGCATGACTCTCATGCGTCTCTATGAAAGACGCATGAGAGTCATGTCTCTCATTAAAAAGAGACGCATGAGGGTCATGCGTCTCTCCTAAATCCGGAACAAAAAAAAGTGCAGTACAAACGAGGAATGATATCTTTTGTCTAGTACAAAAGAAGAAAAAACCCAATCATGGCCAAGCCACTTTCGTCTTTTGAGTTATCTTCTTCCACACGTTACCCAGTACGTCCAGAGCCTCCCTACACTGCCTCACCATCGCCGTTGCTGCCTAGTAGCAGCGTGCCAGAGGGTTTTACCCTGCCATGTCTCCCAGCAACGTCTCCGGGATGCTACTCACGCCGTCACGGTGTTATGCCAAGCAAAACTCAGTATCGGCGCATCGCTCAGCGAATGAGAATAACTCAACGCTCAGTCATTGAGCGCCGATAAGACGTGTAGAGGAAGATGAAGTTTGAATTTTGGATTTTAAACATAAATTTTCGAAAACACTAAGAGGAGATTTCTGAATCTAAAACTCCCAACAAATTTACGTTGTTGAAAAACATTGACAAATCATGGTTTAAAAGGATTTTACCATTGAAATCTATTTAGTTTTTATTTTCCAAACGATTCGAAAATTTTTGAAGTCAAACTCCAAAATTAGTTTGCAATTTTAGGTAATTTTCACAAAAATTCTTTTGAATGAATTGAAATCTAATTTCAACTTCCAAACAATTACGGAACCAGTTCTTATAATTTTGAAATCAAATTCAAAGCAGACCAATCACACAATTCTGATTTCTAAAATTATTCCACGATTAATTACATTACAAAATTGATTAAGAATCGAGCCCTGGACTCTGATACCACTGTTAGGAATTATTGTATTCATCTAATGAGAGCAGCGGAAATTGCAAACAAGAATAACAGATCTAGATTTATAATCATATTGCAAGTTGAGCACTAATACACAACGAAACTAAATCTTACTTGTTGTTGTGTTTTCTTCTACGATTGTGTCATGCAAGTTGAATCCACTACTATCGAGGTCCATGTGTATTATGATCCCACGTGTATTCTGATCCGATGCCGGAACAATTCCTCGGTACAATCGTTCTATAGAGAAAGCTAGGAACAATTCCTCGGTACAATCGTTCTATAGAGAAAGCTAGGAAATCTCTCGTGAACGTAGCGCCGCTTTTCTCCCTTAGAGAATTAGGTTTTCTGTATCTTCTATTCTCTACAATAGAACATATATATAATAGAATAAATGTAACATTGGACCAAGCCCAACAGAATTATTTCCTATTTCAGCACGATCAGAAGAGGTGGCTTTGGCTGGAAAAATTGGTGGGGAGAGAGAATTGAGCTTGGCATATGAGAGAGAAAGAGAATGGGCTGGCCACTCATTTCTGCGAGTATTACTACTTTCTCTTCTTTTGTTGTGAATCTAGATTTTTGAAATGAATATAAGTGCTGATGTTTTGTGATCATATAAAATGGATAGGAGAATGATAGGTGGCATATACAATTAATGCTCTGGATAACAAAAAAATCTTGGTCGTCGTCGCCCATCATCGTAAATAATGATAATCATTTTCATCGTTCTAAATTAGAAGTAGCACTATTTGGTTTTAATTTTGACCAAATACTTAATAATCTGTAAAGTTTATTTGAAACAGGTCAAACTTTAAACAATTTTGCAACAAATATCCAAAAAATGAGTGTGATATGCAGTTATTGGAATTCTTTAAAATTTCACATTGATGAATTAAAAATAAACTAAAATATAGATGAATAATCTATTGTGCCCTGATTAGTGTGCTTGTTGGGCACATGAATGATTTGAATAATCAAATGAATGATGGAGTAGATGTTTTATTGGAGCAACAAACTGATATAAGTTAATGAGGGATTGCAAGGTATTAAGGTCTTAACAAGTTCTATAAACTTATAAAGGGGTATAATGAAAATGTTTGAAATCCATATTTAATAGAGTATAGTAGTACTATTCTTTTTACTGGTTATTCATAATTTGTTGTTTATTTTTGCATTTGTCTATTCTAATTAAATGTAATTAAAGTCTTATATTAACGCCCTAACATCACGAAAACTTTCAAAAAAATTTTTTTTTCATAATTATATATTTTCAATCAATATGGCAATAGAGTTTATGGAAGCAAATTTTTAGCAACTACAGGAGAAAAAATGAAAATATTACTACTAGCCAAATAAATAAAAAATCCCCAAAAGAATTTGAATAAGAAAACCCTAAATCCCCAAATTCCCCTCTCTCGTCACCACCCTCCCAAATTCCCAATTCATCGCCATTCACACGCGCTATGCTTACCGCCTAATTATCACATCCGGAATTCTAGGTATTTCTCTGCTAGAACATGGCGGAAACGCTGGATAGGACGCCGAACCAGACATCGCCGACGCGTTCGAGGTCGGTGACGGAGACGGTGAACGGGTCGCACCGGTTCGTGATACAGGGATACTCTCTGGCGAAAGGCATGGGCGTCGGTAAACACATAGCGAGCGAAGAATTCACGGTGGGAGGGTACAAATGGGCCATTTATTTCTACCCCGACGGCAAGAACCCCGAGGATAACTCCACCTACGTCTCGGTGTTCATTGCACTGGCGAGCGAGGGTACTGATGTGCGGGCGCTCTTCGAGCTCACGCTCATGGACCAGAGCGGGAAAGGGAAGCATAAGGTGCATAGCCATTTCGATAGGTCGCTCTAGAGCTGGCCATATACGCTGAAATACCGCGGTAGCATGTGGTGAGTTTATCGTTTCCTTATCGTTCTTGCATCAGGATGTTCCTATCTGGTGCCCTGCTTGGCGTGAAATGGATGATGAGTTGCTGAGATTATGTGATTTTATCTGAATTGATTCTTTGATGTTTATCTTGCCTCTTCCTTTTTGGTCTTCTTTATATTTTGGGCATGCTAATTCTATGAGTTGAGATATAGGCTGCAATTTTGTTTATCAGTAGATTTCTCTGTGGTATAAATCTTTGTAAACGGGTTGGTGTCATCATACATCAGCCAGCTTCTATTGTTTCTTGGGATGAAGCTGGATTATACCCTACATGAAGTGCATGTGTCCCAGTTTAGTGACTTTAGTTGCATTACCAAGAGGGTTTAGACTTGGTGCTAACTGGTTCGATATACTATATTTTATCAAGTTGTGGGGAAATTCTCCTGATAATAGAAAAGAGCTTAAATTTCTTACTCACGCACGTTTTGGCCAACACAAACAGACAAACTGTTTGGTTATAGATCGTGATTTTTTAACTCTATTTCCCTGTATGATCAATCCTGGACTATAGGTCAGTGCCATTTAATATTGGAATTACACGAATAAAGGAAAAACTTCCTTGTTGGGTTAAATAAAAAGTGGTTTATGTTGCACTATCAGGTTTATAAGATTAGCTCCACATTTGGTAACACATTTTTAATTAGTTCCTCCAGCATGTTTTAGTACCTAGTAATCTATATCAAAAGATGTAATAAAATTCTTATCACAGATTTACAGATTGTGTTGATTTGGGCCGAATGCATTTTCTGAATCATATCAATATTCTGTAATTGGGTAAATTTGGTGGTCTTCCTTTCTAATACCTACGTTTTTAACTTCTTCTGTGCCTTAATGCAGGGGATACAAGCGTTTTTTCAGGAGAGCTATGCTTGAAACATCAGATTTTCTTCGAGATGATTGCTTGAAGATCAACTGTACAGTTGGAGTAGTTGTTTCTGCTACTGATTGTTCTATGTTACACTCTATTCAGGTTCCAGATTCTGATATTGAATCAAACATTGGGATGCTTTTAGAAAACATGGAAGGTTCTGATATCATATTTAATGTATCTGGGGAGAAATTCCATGCCCATAAGTTGGTATTATCTGCTCGTTCCCCAAAGTTTCGGTCTGAGCTCCTTGAAGGAGTGGATATTGAAGTGGAAGAAGTTATGGTACCGGACATGGAACCTAAAGTTTTTAAGGTGAGTAATTGTCATAGTTTTGATCTGCTCTTTCTGGTTCTACTAGGGTAATTATCTTACCTAACAGTAAGCTTTTGCATTTTGGTGATTTGCTATTTCTGCTCTTAAATTAGTGAGGTTGATGAAATGGCTAGCCTGTTCATTTCCATAATGGGGAATGTGGAGACATGCTAATGTTCTTTGATTCACGACAGGCGCTGCTGCACTTTATCTACCGAGATACCTTGGCTGAAGATGAGCTGATAGCATCTAGTTCTTGTTCTACACCTTTGGTAGCTTACACCTTGACTGCAAAATTGCTGGCTGCAGCTGATCATTATGACTTAGAAAGACTCAAAAGGATATGTGAATCTCATCTGTGCAAAGATATTTCTGTAGATTCAGTTACACAAGTACTTTCTTTGGCAGATAGTTATCATGCTGCAGAATTGAAAGATGTCTGCCTTAAATTTGCCACTGAGAACCTGGCAGGTATATAACTTGTGGACTTCTTTCTTAAACCTGTGATTATTTGGAATCTTGTTATTTTTGATATAAGAGGAGATCCTCATTTCATTACCTGGCTCCTTTCCTTGCGACAGTTGCTATTCATTTCATTGTGGTTATCCATAAGATGGTATGGCATTTATAGGCCTATATTAGTTTTGTTTTACTAACACATAAGATTGAGAATGAGATGGAAATCTCCTCTCACTGCAGCGTCAACATATTTTGAAGTTCCATTTCATGGCGCCAATAGAATTTATGCCAATAGACCTTTGATTTGCTTTTCCCTGCTTGTTTTTGAGTATGTATGTATGTCTTCTTACAGTAGCATCCTAACTTGGAGGAAACATGATTCTTCTAGGTGTTGATCTTTAGAGATTTCAGATTTGTGTAAATTTTGCCAATGGCCAAGCTAGTTGTTTGTTTTTATTTAGCGAGTAAAGTAAAATATATTATGAAATTGTCGAAGGAAAGTGCTTCCACAAATTCTTTGACAGGCACTTTACTTTTTTTTATCTTCTTGGACGTTCGCCTCTTTCTTCACCGGCCTTCGCCTTCCACTCTCTTGAGCTTCAACATCGAAGGATTTTTCTACTTTCTTATGAATTGAAACCCACAACTATGTGCCTATTTGTAGATCCCTTTGTCACTTTTTCAATGTAGTGTTCTCAATCATTCATGTTATTCGATTATTTGTTTGTTTATTAGAGATACAGACAGAAAAGTGAATCTGGGTGCTAACATAAGCATTTAGTAGCAAAAGGTAGATTGAAATTTTGAAATTATGCATATGGAGTAGTATATTAACATAAAAATGTGTAAATCTAATAAATCTAGGGGTGATATAAGGTGGATTATTTACAAAAAAACGTACAATTATGATCACACAATAAAAGTTCATTTTTAATTTTCAAATAAAATACTAAGGTATCACGCCACTTATGTTTCATATAATCGGCTAATTCTGCTTCATATTTTCCCTTGTCTCTATACCATTTTTATTCTGTGTTACTATTTCGATTAAAATGTACGACTATTATATATATATATAGGGGAGCATTATTCTCCTTTTCATCTATAAGATCATTTTCTCTTCTTAATATTACGCGTTAGATCGTATGCATCAACGGATCAGATTGATTCTACAAATCCAGTTCTGTGTTGCATTATAGAGTTTGTCTATATGCATTACAGGGGTAATGTTGACATTCAACGGGAAACGAAGTGCCATATTTTGGTAAATGCGAATTCCACGGGATTTGAAACAATCCTTCCCTTCTTCTTTCCTCATTCATTACTTACACAACCGAAGCCACTCCCTCCACTCTCTCCACTATCGAAAACCCTAGATCTCACTCCCCTTTGCTGTTTTTGAAGAATTAGCAGCAGTCCACCAAAATTTCGGCGACAACTAGCAACCGGCGCTAACATCTGCTCCAAAAAACCAACTCCTTTCGACTAGGTATGTTGGAAAAGGGATTTCGGCACTTTTTTTCCGCGATTTTGCAGACGCGAATTGTTAAAATTGAAACTTGGAATATGCCTAGGCTCAGAAATTTCAGGAATAACTTGTTGTTTGTTTATGGATTACTTTGAATCTGTCATGTATACATTGGGTTCGGCTAAATAGACATGAATTCCGGTATCTTATGTTTTTTGGGTTTCTGCCAGATCCAAAATGCTCTCTTATGCCTAAGAGAGGTCGACCGCTCTCTCAAGCATCAGAGGCTGCAGGTAAAATTTTCGTTGCATCTTATGCAATTCAATATCGTATTTGTCGATTGTGTGATAGGGTGTTAGTAACTCTGTTGAATCCGCATTATCCATGTTGTGTGGTGTGGTGACTAAACACACGAAAGGGTTCAGAAGTGCATATTTATATAATGCATTGTGTAACTGTAATCGTGCATTTTTTTTGTAGTAGTGTCTGCATTATAGGCGTGGTATTATTTATACAGTCTAATACATTTTGTGTGTAACACATGTACGTGTTCAATATGGAACATAATTTATATAGACTATGCATTATGGAACATAATTTATGCATTATATTTACCAAATTTTGCAATACACAGGGTATTTGGAGTGTTGTAATATATGCTGGCAGGATGAGTTTTTTTGTATTATGTTGTGTGGGCAATGCATTGTGGAACTGTAATAGTGCATTTTTTGTAGTACTGTCTGCATTATATGCGTGTAATTATTCATATAGTTTAATACATTTTGTGTGTAACACATGTACATTTTCATTTTGAGACAATGCATTATCAAGCCATATGTGAATATTTTAGTAAAGGCTATGCATTATGGAACATAATTTATGCATTATGTTTGCTAAAATATGCATTAGATAGGGTATTGGATGTGTAATATATGGTCAGTCAGGATGAGGTTTTGTTATTATGTTGTGCGGGCAATGCATTGTTAAACTGTAATGGTGCATTTTTTTGTAGTAAAGTCTGCATTATATGAGTGGTATTATGTATATAGTTTAATACACTATGTGTGTAACAAATGTGCATTTTCATGTTGAAACAATGCATTATCAGTAATATTTAATGCATTATGAGGCTGTGTTATGCATTAATTCATATGATATGATAGATTACTTTGTTTGCATTAATATGTAAACATTAATATGTAGGGATGTCAATCGGGCCGGCCCGTCGGGTTTCGGGCCAACCCTACTCGGGTTGCGGGTCAATCGGGTGCGGGCTAATCGGGTTGTGATTTCTTTCGGGTTATAAAAGCTCAGCCCTAACCCTAAAAGCTCGGGTTTCGGGCTAGCCCAGCGGGTTAATCGGGTTGCTACCGATAATATTAACATGCGATCAACCCAATAAATAATTATTAAAATTACTAATATTCATGCAATGTAAAACATTTAATTATGATATATTTGAGATATATGCTTAAACTCAATCATAAACATGATCAAATACTAATATTTCAGATATTTCGTAGAATTTTAAAGCATGTTTTAGAAATTTAAATATTTTTCTTGTGAATTTGAAGTTTTTAATTTATTTATCAATTATTATATTAATAAAAATTCAATATATAATTTGTATATATAATATAAAATTGAAAGTTATTTTTTAGTTAAAATTAATCAATAAAATGTCGAATTAGGAGTAAAAAAAAAGAATAATAGAAACTTTATCGGGTTTTCGGGCCAGCCCATCGGGTTTTCGGGTCTGGCCCTAATGGGTTGCGGGTTAATCGGGTGCGGGCTAATCGGGTTTTGATTTTATCGGGCTAGAAATTTCCAACCTTAACCCTATAAATTTGGCGGGCTATTCGGGCCAGCCCACGGGTTACGGGCTACATTGACATCCCTATTAATATGTAAACATCTTTAAACATAATGTAGTCTACTTTATTGAAAATGTTATGATAGATTTTTTTTTCAATTTCAGAGAAGCGACTAAAATCAGAAATTGACAACGCAGTAGATGATGTTATTCCGGTTGCGTTTGCTAAGAAGTTGAGGGATAGGTTGGCGGAGGGTGTCCCTAGTACGTCCGCAAGTGATGTTGAACAGAAAACGATTAAGAGACGAAAGACTGATCGTCTTTACTGTAGACGAACACCGTCGGAATTTCTAAACTGCTTGAAGCAGTTAAATCCAAGACAGAAAAGGGCAGTTACGGAAATTGGTTTTCGTGCAGTACTCTCTTTTGACATAAAAGAAATCCCTAGCTTTCTTGCTTTTTGGGTGTTGAACGCCCTTAACCTCGCCTGCTGCCAAATATAGCTTTCTGGTGGCGAAGCACTGACTTTGGACGAGGAGGACGTCCACTTGACTTTGGGATTTCCAATGGGGCCCAAACCCATATCAAGACCGGTCGACAAACAGTCAAACTTTGCTTACACCGACTTGGTAGCATAAAGATGTCAAAAGGGTTGGTTTAAGATGACCCCGAAGGACATCTCGGAGCTAATGATGGCTGAGACTGAGGGGGGTGAAGAGTTCAAGAAACTCTTCATGTTCCTCCTGGAGAATGCTTTAATAGAGACTCCTAGTGATGGGCATTGCAAGCCCAAAATTCTACACTTCATCGAGGATGTCAAAGAGATTAAAAATTTGAATTGGTGTGGGTATGTGCTTTTCGTCCTAGAGGCAACTTATCCAAGCTACGTAAACGGACAAAATGCTTTGTTCAATGGACCAATACATTTCTTGGTGGTATGTGAATATGAAACTCCAATACATAATCAATATCTTCACTAGGTTATTTCATCCAAAATATTATCCTAATACTGCTACTAATTGCTTTCACTTTCAATGTTTCAATATTTAATCTTCTACATTATAAATATTCACATGCTGCATTATGAACACTTTAATTTGCATTATTGACCCCTAACCTTGTTTGTTCAATAATAACAGTGCGCCTACGTCGACCGCGTTGTACATATCCGGAGGCGGGTCAACCGCGCATGGCCGACGATGAAGGGTTGGACCTTGGAGACCCTTAAACAATGCGAGGATGTGGAACGGAACCAATTCGGGACTTGGCGCTAAGAGTCGAAAATAGACAAAGAGAGATGGCTGGCCGAGGAGGAGCTTAAAAGGCGAATAGGAGTGGCAGGAGGAGAGGCCTCCACTACAAGCATGCGTAGAGCGAAGAGGCTACGAGACAATTCAATGCTTCTAGCTCTTTGTTGGGCCATGCAGTCTCAATGTGGGTTGATGATTTTAAAAGCATACCTATGGAGCTACTGGAAGACGACTGCTTCTGTGTGGGGAGCCAAATTGGACGAAAACTTTTGGGAATTACAGAACAGGAGCTTGTAGGGGATGACGAGATCACACCAAGACTGACCCAGGCCAAGCTTGATGAAGAGGAGTATAGTCAGGAATGGATAGATGAAATGGAAAAGATGATGGCAGCTTATGACAAGAAAAAGACTATCACAACTGGATTCACAAGGCCATCATTTGTGTTAGACGGTTTTGATTGCCCTGACCCCTTCGCCACACTGCCTTCCCAAGCGGCAGGCCTGAGCGGCGGAGGTGTTGAACCTCTCCACACTGATGACAGAGTAGATTTTGCGCCGATTGTGGATCAGCCCGAAGTAGAAGAGCATCATGCAGGCTCGGCAAAGCCTGATCCAGTCGCCGATGTTGCCGGACGTGATCTCCCATCTGAAGTGCATACTTCGGATCCAGCATCAGGCGTGGTGGTGGCTGTTGACTTACGTGGCAAGGCTACGGTATCAGTAACAAGACTAACCACTATTACAGGCACAATTTTTTTACTATTTGGGTTTGCTTAAATTCATGATTTTATTATGCAGGTTTCATGTTCAGTTGGTGCGTCGGTTCAGGAAGCTAGAGGAGTTAAAGAAGGTGGTAATGAGGTGGTGACAAGAACAAAAGCAAAGAATGTTAAGGTAAACAAAGATATGTCAGGTTCAGATGGGGGAGTCAAGGTTTGGATTAATTTTAAATCAAGTGCATTATAACATGTTTATGTCCACTTGTAAAGTCACATTTCTGACTGACTTGAAAACATAGGGAAAGGCAGAGAGCAGAGCACTCCTCACAACGGAAATGGCTGTTAAGCGTGGACAGGGGAAACAGCCTGCCATGTCAAAGGTTGGTACTAAACTATAGTTCGCATATTCAGATGTAATGGATCAGATATGCGTGTATATGCAATGTAGTCAATAGTAAATATATAAATTATTTTGTTTAACTTTTGCGTGTTAGATATATTTAAAATGTTGATATATATATATATTAAATAATGAAATACTTAGGGTGATTTGTGTTATAATCAGTAAACATTAGACAGATCAAAGGTTGGTACTAAACCAAATAATGCACAGCTTTAATCTGTCTAATGTTTACTGATTATAACACAAATCACCCTAAGTATTTCATTATTTAATATATATATCGACATTTTAAATATATCTAATATGCAAAAGTTAAACAAAATAATTTATACTACATTGCATATACACGCATATCTGATCCATTACATCTGAATATGCGAACTATAGTTTAGTACCAACCTTTGACATGGCAGGTTGTTTCCCCTGTCCACGCTTAACAGCCATTTCCGTTGTGAGGAGTGCTCTGCTCTCTGCCTTTCCCTATGTTTTTAAGTCAGTCAGAAATGTGACTTTACAAGTGGACATAAACATGTTATAATGCACTTGATTTAAAATTAATCCAAACCTTGACTCCCCCATCTGAACCTGGCATATCTTTGTTTACCTTAACACTCTTTGCTTTTGTTCTTGTCACCACCTCATTACCACATTCTTTAACTCCTCTAGCTTTCTGAACCGACGCACCAACTGAACATGAAACCTGCATAATAAAATCATGAATTTAAGCAAACCTAAATAGTAAAAAATTGTGCCTGTAATAGTGGTTAGTCTTGTTATTGATACCGTAGCCTTGCCACGTAAGTCAACAACCACCACCACGCCTGATGCTGGATCCGAAGTATGCACTTCAGATGGGACATCACGTCCGGCAACATCGGTGACTGGATCAGGCTTTGCCGAGCCTGCATGATGCTCTTCTACTTGGGGCTGATCCACAACCGGCGCAAAATCTACTCTGGCATCAGTGTGGAGAGGTTCAACACCTCCGCCGCTCAGGCCTGCCTCTTGGGAAGGCTGTGTGGCGAAGGGGTCAGGGCAATCAAAACCGTCTAACACAAATGATGGCCTTGTGAATCCAGTTGTGATAGTCTTTTTCTTGTCATAAGCTGCCATCATCTTTTCCATTTCATCTATCCATTCCTGACTATACTCCTCTTCATCAAGCTTGGCCTGGGTCAGTCTTGGTGTGATCTCGTCATCCCCTACAAGCTCCTGTTCTGTAATTCCCAAAAGTTTTCGTCCAATTTGGCTCCCCACACGGAAGCAGTCGTCTTCCAGTAGCTCCATAGGTATGCTTTTGAAATCATCAACCCACATTGAGACTACATGGCCCAACAAAGAGCTAGAAGCAATGAATTGTCTCGTAGCCTCTTCGCTGTATGCATGCTTGTAGTGGAGGCCTCTCCTCCTGCCACTCCTGTTCGCCTTTTAAGCTCCTCCTCGGCCAGTCATCTCTCTTTGTCTATTTTCGACTCTTAGCGCCCAGTCCTGAATTGGTTCCGTTCCACATCCTCGCATTATTTAAGGGTCTCCAAGGTCCAACCCTTCATCGTCGGCCATGCGCGGATGACCCGCCTCCGGATATGTACAACGCGGTCGACATAGGCGCACTGTTATTATTGAACAAACAAGGTTAGGGGTCAATAATGCAAATTAAAGTGTTCATAATGCAGCATGTAAATATTTATAATGTAGAAGATTAAATATTGAAAGTGAAAGCAATTAGTGGCAGTATTAGGATAATATTTTGGTTGAAATAACCCAGTGAAGATATTGATTATGTATTGGAGTTTCATATTCACATACCACCAAGAAATGTATTGGTCTATTAAACAAAGCACTTTGTCCATTTGCGTAGCTTGGATAAGTTGCCTCTAGGACGGAAAGCACATACCCACACCAATTCAAATTTTTAATATCTTTGACATCCTCGATGAAGTGTAAAATTTTGGGCTTGCAATGCCCATCACTAGGAGTCTCTATTAAAGCATTCTCCAGGAGGAACATGAAGAGTTTCTTGAACTCTTCACCCCCCTCAGTCTCAGCCATCATTAGCTCCGAGATGTCCTTCGGGGTCATCTTAAACCGACCCTTTTGACACTTTTCTGCTACCAAGTCGTTGTAAGCAAAGTTTGACTGTTTGTCGACCGGTCTTGATATGGGTCTGGGCCTCATTGGAAATCCCAAAGTCAAGTGGATGTCCTCCTCGTCCAAAGTCAGTGCTTGGCCACCAGAAAGCTATATTTGGCAGCGGGCGAGGTTAAGGGCGTTCAACACCCAAAAAGCAAGAAAGCTAGGGATTTCTTTTATGTCAAAAGAGAGTACTGCACCAAAACCAATTTCTGTAACTGCCCTTTTCTGTCTTGGATTTAACTGCTTCAAGTAGTTCAGAAATTCCGACGGTGTTCTTCTACAGTAAAGACGATCAGTCTTTCGTCCCTTAATCTGTTTCTGTTCAACATCACCTGCGGACGTACTAGGGACACCCTCCGCCAACCTATCCCTCAACTTCTTAGCAAACGCAACCGGAATAACATCATCTACTGCGTTGTCGATTTCTGATCTTAGTCGCTTCTCTGAAATTGAAAAAAAAATCTATCATAACATTTTCAATAAAGTAGACTAGATTATGTTTAAAGATGTTTACATATTAATGCAAACAAAGTAATCTATCATATCATATGAATTAATGCATAACACAGCCTCATAATGCATTAAATATTACTGATAATGCATTGTTTCAACATGAAAATGCACATTTGTTACACACATAGTGTATTAAACTATATACATAATACCACTCATATAATGCAGACTTTACTACAAAAAAATGCACGATTACAGTTACACAATGCATTGAATAAATATGCACTTCTGAACCCTTTCGTGTGTTTAGTCACCACACCACACAACTTGGATAATGCGGATTCAACAGAGTTACTAACACCCTATCACATAATCGACAAATACGATATTGATTTGCATAAGGTCCGACGAAAATTTTACCTGCAACCTCTGATGCTTGAGAGAGCAGTCGACCTCTCTTAGGCATTTTGGATCTGGCAGAAACCCAAAAAACATAAGATACCAGAATTCATGTCTATTTAGCCGAACCCAATGTATACACGACAGATTCAGAGTAAACCATAAACAAACAACAAGTTATTCCTGAAATTTCTGAGCCTAGGCATATTCCAAGTTTCAATTTTAACAATTCGCGTCTGCAAAATCTCGGAAAAAAGTGTCGAAATCCCTTTTCCAACATACCTAGTCGAAAGGAGTTGGTTTTTTGGAGCAGATGTTAGCGCCGGTTGCTAGTTGTCGCCGAAATTTTGGTGGACTGCTGCTAATTATTCAAAAACGGCGAAAGGGAGTGAGATCTAGGGTTTTCGGTAGTGGAGAGAGTGGAGGGAGTGGCTTCGGTTGTGTAAGTAATGAATGAGGATAGAAGAAGAGACGGAGTGTTTCAAATCCCGTGGAATTCGCATTTACCAAAATATGGCGCTTCGTTTCCCGTTGAATGTCAACATTACCCCTGTAATGCATATAGACAAACTCTAAAATTGCAACACGGAACTAGATTTGTAGAATCAATCTGATCCGTTGATGCATACGATCTAACGCGTAATATTAAGAAGAGAAATGGATCTTATAGATGAAAAGGATAATAATGCTCCCCTATATGTGGATGTATTCATTTCATTTTCCCATATTTTCTCCTATTTTCTTCTTGATCTCAGCCGTTGATTTTCTCCATCCTATGGCCGAAAATAGAGCCTGATTACTTCAATTTCAATCATTACAAAAATCGAAAATGGCCTAAATGGTATTCACATTTGAGTTGCTTATGGTAAGTTGCTTAATTCTCTCCATCAAAAGATTGCAGCTGTTATTTTCTAGGATTCCACAAATCTTTCTTCTCTTTCATCATTTATTCTCCTAACATTCTCCATTGAAGACTACAGGTGTTCTACAAATTATTTCAAAAATTCCTTTGGTTTTTTCTCCTTGTACAAAATCGAATTTGTATATATATATATATATACACAATATTGAATAGTAAACTAGAAGCAAGGAAACGAGGAAAATGAGGTTTCAGTTGAGGGTAGTACTTTATGGAGGTGAGGTAGTACCACTTTAATTTAAATATGTGTATATATTCTAGTGTTGTTGATGGGTTTAAATTTGGAGGAATTGGAATTTTCTCTATGGTACTAAAGTGGATACTGATGAATTCAATCCACATCAGTTACAGTATTCGTTCGTTATAGACTAGGTTATGGAAACTCCCTTAATTTCCTCCGGAGAAGATCTGCACCGTTATTGCTTCTGTTCTCACGCTCCAGACATTCCATTAGGGTTTAGATATCTGAGTGGCTAAGGTAGTAGTTTAAACCGATACGAATAATGCACCGAATGGAAACGACAAATGCTTGTTATTGACTATATAATGCACAATATGTGAACTGCAATGTATACGAATAAGATGTGTCATGTTTCGATGTTTGGCACACGTTTGTTGTTTCACCTAACGGTTTAATAAGTCTAGGGGATAGGGTATAGTACGTACACATTAAGATGTGTCGTGTTTCGATGTTTGGCACACATTTGTTGTTTCCCCCAAGGGATTAATAAGTCTAGGGGCTAGGGTATAGTACGTACACATTAATAAAAACGTATAAACCGATACGAATAATGCACCGAATGGTAACGACTAATGCTTGTTATTGACTATATAATGCACAATATGTGAACTGCAATGTATACGAATAAGATGTGACGTGTTTCGATGTTTGGCACACGTTTGTTGTTTCCCTTAAGGGTTTAATAAGTCTAGGGGCTAGGGTATAGTACGTACACATTAAGATGTGTCATGTTTCGATGTTTGGCACACGTTTCTTGTTTCCCCTAAGGGTTTAATAAGTGTAGGGGCTTGGGTATAGTACATACACATTAATAAAAACATATAAACCGATACGAATAATGCACCGAATGGTAACGACTAATGCTTGTTATTGACTATATAATGCACAATATGTGAACTGCAATGTATACGAATAAGATGTGTCGTGTTTCGATGTTTGGCACACGTTTGTTGTTTCCCCTAAGGGTTTAATAAGTCTAGGGGCTAGGGTATAGTACGTACACATTAAGATGTGCCGTGTTTCGATGTTTGGCACACGTTTCTTGTTTCCCCTAAGGGTTTAATAAGTGTAGGGGCTTGGGTATAGTACATACACATTAATAAAAACGTATAAACCGATACGAATAATGCATCGAATGGTAACGACTAATGCTTGTTATTGACTATATAATGGACAATATGTGAACTGCAATGTATACGAATAAGATGTGTCGTGTTTCGATGTTTGGCACACGTTTGTTGTTTCCCCTAATGGTTTAATAAGTCTAGGGGCTAGGGTATAGTACGTACACATTAAGATGTGTCGTGTTTCGATGTTTGGCACACGTTTCTTGTTTCCCCTAAGGGTTTAATAAGTGTAGGGGCTTGGGTATAGTACATACACATTAATAAAAACGTATAAACTGATACGAATAATGCACCGAATGGTAACGACTAATGCTTGTTATTGACTATATAATGGACAATATGTGAACTGCAATATATACGAATAAGATGTGTCGTGTTTCGATGTTTGGCACACGTTTGTTGTTTCCCCTAAGGGTTTAATAAGTATAGGGGTTATGGTATAGTACCCACATTAAGATGTATCGTGTTTCGATGTTTGGCACACATTTGTTGTTTCCCCCAAGGGATTAATAAGTCTAGGGGCTAGGGTATAGTACATACACATTAATAAAAACGTATAAACCGATACGAATAATGCACCGAATGGTAACGACTAATGCTTGTTATTGACTATATAATGGACAATATGTGAACTGCAATGTATACGAATAAGATGTGTCGTGTTTCGATGTTTGGCACACGTTTGTTGTTTCTCCTAAGGGTTTAATAAGTCTAGGGGCTAGGGTATAGTACGTACACATTAAGATGTGTCGTGTTTCGATGTTTGACACACATTTGTTGTTTTTCCTAAGGGATTAATAAGTCTAAGGGCTAGGGTATAGTACGTACACATTAATAACAACATATAAACCGAGATGTATAATTCACCGAATGAGAACTATTAATGCATATCATTGACTATATAATGCACAATAAGTGAATTGCAATGTATACGAATAAGATGTGCCGTGTTTCGATGTTTGGCACACGTTTGTTGTTTCCCCTAAGGGTTTAATAAGTCTAGGGGCTAGGGTATAGTACGTACACATTAAGATGTGCCGTGTTTCGATGTTTGGCACACATTTGTTGTTTTTCCTAAGGGATTAATAAGTCTAGGGGCTAGGGTATAGTACGTACACATTAATAACAACATATAAATCGAGATGTATAATTCACCGAATGAGAACTATTAATGCATATCATTGACTATATAATGCACAATAAGTGAATTGCAATGTATACGAATAAGATGTGCCGTGTTTCGATGTTTGGCACACGTTTGTTGTTTCCCCTAAGGGTTTAATAAGTCTAGGGGTTATGGTATAGTACGTACACATTAAGATGTGCCGTGTTTCGATGTTTGGCACACATTTGTTGTTTCCCCCAAGGGATTAATAAGTCTAGGGGCTAGGGTATAGTACGTACACATTAATAACAATGTATAAACCGAGATGTATAATGCACCGAATGGGAACTATTAATGCATATCATTGACTATATAATGCACAATAAGTGAATTGCAATATATACGAATAAGATGAGCCGTGTTTCGATGTTTGGCACACGTTGTCTCCCCTAAGGACCCGTTCACTCTCTCTGATATACCCAGATAAGGGCCTAAAACTGGAGAATTTCTTATGTTCACTTTCCATGTTTAAAAACATGTTTGAGCCATAATATCTTATAGCTATGTAGTTGGGCCCGCACTGTTCACAAGATATACGCCAGATTCAAAACATCCAAAATTGGTGATATTCAATTATGAGATCCCACTGTTTGAGCCATAATATCTTATGAAATGACGTATATGCCCCTGCCAATTTGGATTTCCCCTCTTTCAGCCTTACCATCACTGATTTTTTTTCCGTTTTGCACTGCACATCAAATTTTCGAGGACTTCCACATTAATTATTACAATGCCTATGTATAGATACAAATATTCGACCGGATATTGGTATATATAGAGAGAGAGAGATCTGGGTGAGATGAGTCTGAAAACATTGCCAGTTGGGGGTATAATTTGAGGGGGGTTTATTTTGGTCTTCACAGGCAGTTTTGTATTTTTTAATAATGCACAAAATCATAATTGTCCACAATTCTTGATCACCGAACACTAGTAACAACCTACAATTATGTGGGCCATACCAGACCAAATCAGCCAGGTTATAATTCTGTTCATTTTCTTATAAAGGAGAGTGAACAAGTCCTAAGGGTTTAATAAGCCTAGGGGCTAGGGTATAGTACGTACATATTAATAACAACATTTAAAAATAGCGCGTGTTTGAGTTATACATAATTAACGTATTACGTAATGTACATATTATAAATAGTAAAGTTATTCTTAGGTGCATTTAAGTGTCAGAACATGACATGCCGTGTATGCATTTGCTGATTCCTTTTTTTTTGTACAGTGTTGGTTGTACCTGAATGTTCTCCGGAGTTGAAGCCTCTTGGTGGTCGGAAATTCCAAACCTTGGAACTGTCCATTGCTTAATGAGATGGGGATGGAGAAAGATACGCGGAAGGGTAAAAGGCCAACTTGACCTAGCTTCGATAAACAGAACATCAATGATTTATTTTTTGTGTCTTAGTCGTATTGTTATTCGAATGGTTGTCATAATTATCCAAGTATCAACTTCTTGTTTCTTGCACTAGATCACCTTTTTTGTTCGTTATTGGATTCTATAACACTGAATTACTCTATATAACTGTGAGGTTAACTCATTGAAGTACTCATCAGCCAGTTGATAGTTCGTATTCCCTACAACACTCAAAATAATGACAATTTCTCGATAAATAATGTAACGTTTTAATAAAAAATGCACATATTTGATGATCACAGTGGTAGTTAACTACTTTAATCTCCTAATTACAAATGTACTTAAGAAACAATAACACACACGCATGATAATTTATATCAAACCAATTCACTCATATACACCATAATTCTAAAAATGCATAATATATTGCAAATAATGACAATTTAATTACACATAATGCACAACTTAAAAAACGTAATGCACATTATATATTGCTGAATAATGATAATTTCTCGGTGAAAAATGAAAGGTTTAATTGAAATAATGCACATGTCTATATCCCTTAGCTAAATCCACTTTTGACAAACAATGTATCACAGAACATAAATATGCAAAGTGTTGGCTAATCTCCAAATTACGAAATTACCAAAAAAAGTAAACAACAGATCCGTTATCCCTTTTTCTGTCGTGGATTCAACAGCTTCAAGCAGTTAATTAAACAACAGATCCGTTATCCCTTGTTGGTGTTTCGGCTCCCCCTGATTTCCAGACGTACTAGGGCATATCACGGCCAACCTATCCCTGATTGTTTTTGCCAGAGCAACGGGAATAACGTCGTCGAGGGCATCGTCTATGCCGACTCTAAGCTGCTTCTCTGATATGGGCCAAACAACATAACACATCAGAAAATTATCACTAAATCAAAAGACAACATGATATGAGCTTCATAAGGATTAATCCATATTTCAAAACAAATAATGCTTAAGTCATAACAAATAATGCACATAAACTTGACCCATAATGCGTAAGACAAAGCACATAATGCACACAACATTAAATAATTATCAATTTAATCAAGTACACATTATCTCTGATGTAATTACAGATACAACTTACCTTTGATAATGCACAATATACTTCACATAATGTAAATATCATGATACATAATGCAATCTCTAAACCAAAAAATGCACATGTATTACACACTCAGTTTATTAAAACATATAAAGGATACCACTCAAAATGCACAATATATCTCATAATGCCTAATATACTCCAAATATTGACAATAACCTGCTACATAATGCACTGCCTAAACCAAATAATGCACATATGTAATCTTCACTGAGTTGATTAACCAATATACAAAATACATCTCATAATGCCTAATATACTCCAAATAATGACAATAACCTGCTACATAATGCACATATGTAATCTTCTCTTAGTTGATTAACCCATATACACAATAATGCATAATATACTGCACATAATGACAATTAGATACTACATAATGCACTGTCTAAACCAAATAATGCACATATGTAATCTTCACTGAGTTGATTAACCCATATACACAATATCAGAAAGAAAACCTATAAGATACACGAATCCAGGAGTTTACACCCAAAACATTGTCTATCCGTCAGATACAGAGAAACTCATGAACAATCAACTCCATATTTCTGATTTACCAAAGACGCGACATAATTGAAGTTCCAATCTATGATTTTTCGTCTATACAAAATCAGTACAAAAATTCCAGGAATCCCTTTTCAAACATACCTAGGTGATTGTTTGAATAGAACAGAAATCGTGTAGCCGGATTTGGTTCGATGTAGGGTGGGTGACTGCCGTCAAATTTGTGCAATGCTTCCGAATCTCCGAGCGGCGGTTGTAGCTAGGGTTTCTGCGAGCGGAGAATGTGGAGAGAGTGGAGAGTGATGAGAGAGTATTGAATGTGAGTGAATGAAAAGACGGAAGGTTTTAAATCCCTTCAAAATCGGACTTGCCAAAATATGGCGGTTCAATGTAATTATGATTTGTGTATATTACCCTCATAATGCATACAAATAAGTTGTATAATAATACAAACTATACAAACTTTAATCCTACTCACTTAATACAATTAATCAACGGTTAATATAAGAGATTTTTCTAATGTCAACATTTCCTACAAATCTGTACACTCCGTTGACATCGAACAATCAGAATTTGTACACCCCCGTTGACATAATTTGTACACCCTGTTGACATCAGCCCCCCTTGACAGAATTTGTACACTCCGTTGACATCAGCCCCTGTAGACATCAGCCCCCGTTGACAGAATTTGTACACTCCGTTGACATCGGTTTGTATAGTTTGTATTATAGAGAGTTTGTATTTGATCACACCTCTATATATATATATATAGAGGTGTGATCAAATACAAACTCTCTAAAATACAAACTATGTCACTGGAGTGTACAAATTCTGTCACCGGAGTGTACAAATTATGTCAACGGACTGTACAAATTCTGTCACCGGGGGTCGATGTCAACGGAATGTACAAATTATATCACCGGGGGGATGTACGGAGTGTACAAATTCTGTCGACGGGGGTGTCCAAATTCTGATTTTTCGATGTCAAAATGTTGACATTAGAAAAATCTCTTATATTAACCGTTGATTAATTGTATTAAGTGAGTATGATTAAAGTTTGTATAGTTTGTATTTTAGAGAGTTTGTATTTTATCACACCCCTATATATATATATATATATATATATATAGTTGTGATCATATGATAACCCTCAAATCACGTAATAACTCTATAACCAAATCTGAACCACACATATTTTCTAATCTTGTGGCTGAGATTCAAACTTAGATTTACTTCATAAAAAAGGCGCAGAGGGTAAATATGTCATTTCCCTCATTTAATTTCTGAATTTCGCTCCATTCTTTCACTCTCTCTCAGTTCGATTCTCTCTTCTCAGCGATTTTATTTCCATATTTCTCGCCTATTTTATTTACATATGCTCCAGATTTTCTTCTGATTTGGCTCATTATTCCATAATCTCTAGCTTTTGTTTCCATATTTCTCGCATAATTGTGACCGGGAAGATGTTTTCAATTTTGCATTTAAGTTGATAAAATGATACTTTAACCTGACAAAATGACATATTATGCATTGCCGATTATGTGTTAACATGATACTTTTGGCTTATAAATGTTAGGTTTACTGCATAGAATGATTGTTTTGCCGGATAGAATGATACTCTGAGTTGATAAAATGATAGTTTTGCCGGATAGAACGACACTCTTAGTTGATAAAATGATAGTTTTATTGATTTGTAGGTATGTACATTCCTGTATACAATGATAGTTTTGCCGGATATAATGATACTCTAAGTTGATAAAATGATAGTTTTGCCGGATAGAATGATACTCTGAGTTGATAAAATGATAGTTTTATTGATTTATAGGTATGTACATTCCTGTTTGTGATGATGCTTTGAAGCCAATGATTGGTATGAAATTCAATACATTAGTAGAAGCAGCTGATTTCTATGAACATTATGCTCGTTCAGTTGGTTTTGGCATTCGTAAACTGGGCAACAAATCAGTTCATGATATTATGTAATTATATTATGCATTGCCGATTATGTGTTAACATGATACTTTTGGCTTATAAATGTTAGGTTTACTGCATGCAATGATAGTTTTGCCGGATAGAATGATACTCTGAGTTGATAAAATGATAGTTTTGCCGAATAGAATGATAATCCGAGTTGATAAAATGATAGTTTTGCTGGATAGAATGATACTCTGAGTTGATAAAATGATAGTTTTACTGATTTGTAGGTATGTACATTCCTGTTTGTGATGATGCTTTGAAGCCAATGATTGGTATGAAATTCAATACATTAGTAGAAGCAGCTGATTTCTATCCCTGGTATCATTTTATCTCCTGAAACTATCATTTTATAATTTAAAACAATAATTCATCATGGTATAAGGTATGGATTGATTAAGGTATGAATTGATGATACAAAACCAAGTATGAAGTAAATTCAAAGTAAATTCATCATGTTGTCATATGTAACTCTAAATCTACACTAAAAACTATAGAATTTAAAGAAACGAGAATCTCTGGCAAAATGATAAAATCGAGAAAAAACAAAAGTGAAATAAGTAATAAACTTCATCCAGCCTTCCTTCGATGATGCTTGAGCGTTTTCCTTCGACATATTCCAGAATTTGGATGATTTTTCCTTCGAAACTGAAGAAACAAGGGTTTGAAATGTGATTCGGAGGGTTTGAGTGTGAGAGAAATTGAATGCGGTGTTTAATTCACGTTTTCTTCTTACCCGCCCAATTTTATAACGAAATGACAATTTTTCCCTTAATATATCTGAAATATGGTAGTTTTATTTGATAAAATGATAGTTTTGTTAGATTAAATCCAGACCACATATTTTTAAAATGTGTAGTGGAGATTTAGTTATAGGGTTATCATACAAATTGGAGTTATCATTATAATGCACACCTATATATATATATATATATATATATATATATATATATATATATATATATATATGAGAATGTATATTTCAGTCTGTGTTACTATGTATTCACTTTTTGTTGTAGTTCAAATTGTAACTGTATATTAGGTTGTATTGAAATGAAATGTAGCAGGCTTACGTAGTTCAGTATTGATGCTTTTGTATAATGTTGCTCACAACATTTTGGAACTTCTCAGTCGACCAAGGTTTAGAACTGGAAGTTAGTATATGTTGTGGCCTTTTCTGCACGTTCTGGAATGATTAATAGGTACATTGGAAACATGCAATGTGAGATCATAGTTAATGAGTTTTGTTGATGAGAATAAGCTGTCTTAGTTATGGAATAGAAAAACCAGTAAGTAACTTGATCAAAGGGAAGTGCAAAGTAGTATTTGCAAAGCAGGCTCCTAGTGTCAACATTTCTGTATCATCAAGACAGTGCTCCACAAATCATAAAATGATTATATAGTTTAACTCACACTTTGATACCAACAATTACTTGACTTGTGTTTGGCTCTACATTGTGGACAATATACTATAGTATCTTCTTCTCCATGATCTTTGAGTTTGCATCTTCAAGGTGACTCAGCCAAGCTAAAAATTGTAGCCTATTAGGATTACAACTACCATGTACTATGTATTTTAGTTTTGTATATTGATTCAGTGCGATATACAATCTCCCATGACTCTTTTTGCAGCTGTCATGCCTTCGGATGGTTTTGAATATCTTGAAGAAAATTGCCCATCTCTACAGTCTGAGCTTTTGAAGACGGTGGCTGGCTGTGATGAAGACTGCAGCAATGGTGGTGTCAAGTCCGGGAGTGTGTGGGCTCAGCTCTCTGATGGCGGTGACAACAGCAGCCGGAGAGTTAGGCAACGAACTGGATTTTGGAATGTAGGAATGATAGCTAAGGAGTGAACAATATTTTCTGTAACAATTGTAATTAGCTATTAACGTTTTGTATTTTGTTCAGAAAATTATGGCGACAGATTGAAGTTGCTACATTTACTCTGCTTATTGTAGCTTAGATCCAAAAATTGAATTAAAAAGTACTCCATGAAACAAGTGCCTTAAACCAAGTGACTAGAACGTAAAGAAACAAAAATATATTCGTCAAAAGCCCTCATAACTGAAACAAATATAAATGCGCACAAGTTGTTACAATGTGAAACTGCTAGACATCAAGACAAAACATCACAGAATTGTTCCTGAAAAAGTAAGCAATCTGCCCCAATATTGAGGCCAGAACTTAAATTCACGCGACAAGTAGCAATGGAAAATAGAAAACATGGCCAGAGGCAGTTGATAATCTGCGTTTTCTCGAATGCAAATAAGTGGACTAGACGGTAGGCATGGCATTCCAAGCACTGGAATCATGATCATGGTGGCTTGGAGTTGATGGAGTTGCCACTGCATCAACTATTTTGCAGTCTTTGCTCAAATCATCACCATAAAAAGCTTCGATTGCATCTTTTACAGTGTGTTCATTAGTTTGGTGCTTAACTGGGCTGAAGCAGTTTGAGGCAAGCAAAAAATCGGGTCTGGAAAAGATCATCTGGTTTCTTGCCTCAATGCTATCATCATACGGCAATAGGCCCCCGTTTATTGCTTCTTCCTTAACTAAAACATCACAATAATGCAGGATAGAATCAGGAAAAAACCCCAGTGAAGTAAATGGAGCGCACAAATAGAGCGATGAAGGTTGTGTAGAAGGAACTCGTACCTGGAAAAGTCCCCGTATGGAAGGTCTCATCCAACGAGTTCCCACTGAACATTGATGGGGAAGAATGACCTAAAGGAGAGAGTTGATTATCATATGCTCCCCATTCCATCTCGTGGAGAGTATGTAATGAGTCATCCATAAAAGTGGGTGCATGTGGAGTATTAACACTGTTGCTCTTGGAGTTTTTTATGGTTTCTGATTCAGATAGAACTGCTTCCAATAGACCACTATTTTGGGGTGAAAGATTACAAGAGTTCATGGGCTCATTTGGGGGCGACTGGATTAAATTTTCATCGGACTCAAGGTAACGCAACGGGGAAGAGGGTGAGGGTGAGCCCCAAGTACCCATCTGTGTTTGGAGTGAAGGGAGCTCCAGCTTCGTTGCCCAAGAAGGCTCTGAAGAAGAGTTGCCATTTAAGACGGCATGGCTGCCATTAGGTAAACTCGAAGTTCTCGCATTGTCAGTTGCAGGATTATGATCATATGCAGAGAACACCGGCGATTTCCCAATTTGCATAGAACTATCAAAATGGTATTGATTCCCACCTGGGAAAGCATTACATATAGGAGCATTTAAGCCAGGGAACATCGGTTCTGACCCGCAAAGACGCTTGGATGGATGAACTGTTGGGAGCAAGGACTTGTTATGGTACGGATTGCTTAGACTCTGCGTAAGCAGGCTACTTGCGGGAATGTTAGGCAAGTTACCAGCAGGAAAGTTCAGCATGAATATATGGCGATTAAGTTCCAAATTCTTAAATTCCACAGCTGGAATGTCAAAATTGTTACTTGGCATGAGTTCTGGATGGTGCACGTTACCAGAGTATAAATTGCTCATGTCGTCACTTTGCAGGTTGTCATTCAATGGCTGCGAGCAGATATCAGGTGGATAAATTGGTAAACCAGCACGTTGTCTTCTTTTGATTCTGGTGTTCCAGTAATTCTTAATCTCATTATCTGTGCGGCCAGGCAACTGCCAGTAGATAAAAAGGATGAGAAGCTGAGCAAGAAGATGTAATTATTCTGAATATTAAATACTTAGTAGTTAATGGAGCAAAATATTTCCATCACACCAAACAGATAAAAAACCATGTAACTCTAATATATTGTGTTACTCGTACTTAACAAGCTATAACTCAAAATATAACCTAGAATGGCCACTTTACGGCCCCAGACACTATAAACATGTGCACATAGCATGCCATCTCTATCACGTATACAATGTGTACCTTTAATCCTTTCGTTTACATTTGAAAGCAGGTGTGGTCATATGTTTCACGATTATAATGATGACATGCCAGTTACCACAAATAAATACTCCCTCTGTCCCACGTTACTTGCGTCCCTTCTTTTTTGCACTCGTTTTGAAAAATTTTAATAAATAGTTAAGGTGGAGAGAGAGTAAAGTAAGAGAGAGAATACGAACGAGAAGACCGGTGTGTATTTAAACTCAGTGAGGCAGTACAGAGTAAAGGATTTCAGAATATGGTAAATAGGATTGGATGGTAGGAGCCATCTAAATTCATTGCACTTTGGCATCAATTGAGGTGGTGTCCATGGGAACCAACTTTGGAAATTAACTGTACAATTTTTACTGGGAAAGAATTGGTCTTTTTAACTGTATCACAATGATCTTGACTATTCTTACAATCTTGGTTAAATACCTATCGGAACCAACCGCGGAAATTTAATAGTAAATTTTACAGGGAAGCTTAACTATCATACTATGATACGACTATTTTTAGAATCATAATTAAATAACATGCAGATGCAGCCGAGAAGAAGTATGAGTATTTGCAGTGAAATGCTGCATGAGAAATGAAACTGCCTAAATGAGGAAACAGATACTCTATCATATGCCAAGATATTTTTCACAAGACATGAGAATAAACTGAAGCACTGGAACACACCTCAGCAGCCATTCGAGCCCATTTGTTTCCCATCTGGGCATGGAGTTCAATTATGCGATGCTCCTCCTCGGCCGTAAATGCGCCTTTCTTAAGATCTGGTCTGAGGTGATTTGCCCACCTCAAACGACAACTTTTCCCACAGCGGGCAAGACCCGAGTGTTTCTGAACTG
This sequence comes from Salvia splendens, assembly GCF_004379255.2. NCBI lineage: Eukaryota > Viridiplantae > Streptophyta > Magnoliopsida > Lamiales > Lamiaceae > Salvia > Salvia splendens. The sequence goes on from NC_056039.1 coordinate 6,194,681, forward strand.
CATTCCAGTTACCCTCTCCGTTTTTGGTAACATATTCAACTAAAATTGCATCTTCTGCAGAAGTCCATGGACCTTTTTTAAGTGGGCCATTCCCTCCGACATTTCCTTCAGTAACATCATCAACAGATGGGGAATCTACACTGTTGGGCTTCGTCCTCTCATCACTTTCAGTCGACATTCTATCTCCTAAATTTCGAAAGAACAAGAAGCAAATGAGTGAGGCAGAAAGTGGGGCTTGATGCATGGTTTTCTAAAGAGATACTTTAAACTTTGTGCAACCCAAAGTATCCAATCTCATTCTCTTCCAAAAAAAACTAGTTATCATGAATTTGGAGAAAGAGGAAATACGGATTGCCAAGAATATCTTTACCTATATAAACCATAAAGTCTCTGCACGTTATGAAAGATAACAGACATAACACACGTAGAATCCGTGATTGCAAAAGTCACGTGACGTCAATAGGGTCGATTCCAATGGAAAAATTGATGTCTTTGAGAGGCCTATCAAGTTCGAAGAGATCCTACAAAATATAATATCAAATTTTGTAACACATTTTGCAACACGTCATCAGAAACAGGCAAAGGACCATGCCAAAAGTTCACAGTTTTATGAGTGAACTGTCCAACATAACTGTACAAGTCAAACTCAAAGCACTTAAAGCGACATTGCACCCTACAATTGAGAAAGGAAAACTGCACAATTTATATATTGGCATGATGCATACACCCAAAGAACTAATGCATGAATTATCAATTACAATTGGTGAAAGTACAGCAGTTATGAGGGTTTTCCCAAATAGAAAGAAAATCAGAATCCGGTTTCATTATAATCCTCGGAAACAAAATTGGCTGACCAATGATTTTCCATGAAAGCTAAGTTCAAGGCGAGTAATTCAACGAGCGTTACAGTTTGACAAAACGTTGCCTACAGAAAGACACTATTCCTTACTTCTGCAAGTCCCTAGAGAATTACCAAACACGGCATGCATGCAAAAAGAAGCCTCATATGATTTGGCAAAAACGTAAAATGTAACTATAATCAGATTATAACTATATTCTACAAAAAAAAAAGTAGTAACTCTTCACTTTCTGCAACACACAAGCATTACAAAGGACCACGTGAAAAAGTAGGGTAATAAAATCAAGCAAACACAAGAAAGGGAAAATATTAAATGGCAGAATCTATAAACAAATACACTTTCCATAATTCCAAAGCATAGTTTTCAAAGTTCTTGTCGACAAAAAAGAACAGCTATTGAACTATAGAGATCTAACATCCGAATAACATTAACATAATATCACTAGTATCTATTAATCACACTAGCGATTATGCAAATAATATTAAATGCAATATTATCTACCTTGATCCAGCGATCTCTCCAAATTAAATCTTTCGAAATGGAAAATCTAGTCTCTTAGTATCCAAATCTCAATTTTTTTTCATTTATATTTCCTGGGGAAAGGCTTTTCCTTTAATAAGAAAATAAAGGAAAACAATGCCGCAAACTCAAATCTGCGCTTAATTTTGACGAATACAAGAACAAAATAAGAGCTGAAAACTTTGAAGGTCAGACAGAATCGGAATCATGACAATAAGAAAATAGATTCAAAAAGAGATTTAAGAATCCGGAAACCCTAGTGAAGAATTGATGAAATGGCACAAGATCCACTTGTTCATGAAAAGGAGATAAAGATAGAGAAAGAAAGTGTGCGTGAGTGAAATCATATATATATATAGAGAGAGAGATCGAAGAATAAGCTAATAGCATGTGAAACTATGAAAAATTAAAAAAAAAGTAAAAAATTTTAAAATAAAATGAAATTGCAGAATTGAAAGAGAGGAGAAAGAGAGAATTAGCTGGCAGGAGAAGTGGTAAAATGGAGGAGAGGTTTGAGGGGTGAAAAACACCTCAATTTGGAGTAGGAATGGCAAAAAACACTCATAAACGCACTACTCCTTTTCGGGGACTTCATTTATTTGTAGACATTTGAATGTTTGTTGTATTGATTGAGCTCTACCCTTTCTTCAATGCTTGCCACTTTCTCTCTCATAGTGAGTGTGTGTGAGAGAGAAAGAGGAAATCAAAGCCAGTAACCTGAAAGCCTAAAATTCTGCTATAGGAGGGAGAAAGAAAGCGAGAGCTGAAATTTCATGTTCCGCGGTGCACTGCGCCAACATTTTATATTCCACTCCGCCATCTAATACCATTAAATTATTATTATTATTATTATTATTATTATTATTATTATTATTATTATTAAAATGAAAGACAAATCCCATAAATAATCATATGGAGTAGTACTTTATGAATATTCTAATTTAATTAAAATATGTTTACAGCCACATTTTTGCGACATTTTTAATATGTTTAAAATTTGTTTTGAATTTTCTAAGATAATGTATTATCGAGTTGTTAATTGTTATACTTATTGAAGTTAAATTAACAATATTGGAAATATGTGATGTGAAAGAAGTCTTGACGTGCCCAACTCCAAGAGGAGATGACATGAGGTTGGAGAGTTTAAACCAACCTATATATGTATGCATGTGTAAAGCGATTAATGTGATTTTTTATTAGTTACAAATATTTGTAGTCGTTGTTAGTGGTGGACCGCAAGGTTAAAATATATTCTAAATTTTGTGTTGAAATTTTGAATCAATATTAATTTTATTTATATTTTACTATAATGGTAGAGGTTTTTGCACTAAAAACTCATACTACTATAAAATATAAAAAATTCAAGCATATTATACAAATACGGAAATGATTTTTTAGCCTTGGGGTATTATGTGTCTAGTGTCCACCAATAATGAGTCTCCTAGTGGCGAATCCAAATTCTGAAAATGGAACTCAAGAATGAAATGTTTAAAACCTCATTTAGTGGCAATTAAACATATTTTCGTACAATAATTATTTTATCAAGACTCTGTTAGAGCCTTAGAAGAAAAGAAATACCGTCAAACTGTCACAATGAATGAATTCAGTAACATAACTCACGTAATTCGTTCATGCAGTAACGATGCTGCAATTAAGATTTTGAATCTACATAAAATAAGACAACAATCATAGTACAAGTCATGGATTATGTTCAAAATTAAGGATTTCACCATTCAAATAATGGAGCTAATGAGATAAAATCGATAGATATGATAAAACAAACTTTGTTGATAATGCGCTCCTTCCACCTCCACTGTAGTACTATTCATATGTCATGATTCATAATTATTTTTCGAGTGAACTACAAAATTAGTATCCATAAAATAGAGTTGACACATTTTTAGTACTCAATATTTATAAAATTATATTTTCAGTTAAAAAGTTTCATAAATCTCAAATTCAGTACTAAAAATTTATAATTTAGCCGTTAAGGGTATATTTGTCCTTTCAGTTTGATTTGATGACCAAATTTATAATTTTTGAATGTTTGTGTACTTCTTTTGTGATTTTTGAATGTTTATGTACTTCTTTTGTGATTTTTTAAAGACCCATATCTTTGTGGTATTATCAAATCTTTGTATATTATCTCAAAACAAATTACTTAAATCTTTTTGTAGTGTTATCTAAAATTGAATTATTTAAATCTTTAGGTATTATTTAAATTATTGCATTACAATAAGAAAATTAATATGTATTTGTAGTTTATATAAAATATAGAGAATGGTTTATTTTTAAAGGATTCATTTTTAGTTTAATGCATGATTTGCAACAATAATTTAAACAAAGTCATTTAAATAAAATAAACTAGAACTCAATTCAATTTAAGTCAAAATAAATTACAACTTGATTCATGTAGAAAAATCGGTACCCAACAAATTATAAATTATTGTTGCAATCAAGCATTAAAAATGAAGGCTTAAAAATAACCTTTCAATATATTTTTGAATAATACTACAAATGCATATTAATTTTCCGATTGTAATGCAATAATTTAAATAATACCACAAAGATTTTTGATCCTTAACAAATCACAAAAAGAAGTACATAAACATTAAAAAATTACAAGTTTGGTCCTCAAATCAAACTAAAATGACAAATATACCCCTCGAGGGCTAAAGGGTATAATAGTAAAAATCAGAACTGAATTCGGGATTTATGAAACTTTTTGACTGAAAATGTAAAATGTTGGGTACTAAAAATGTGCAAACCCTATTTTCTGGGCACTATTTTTGTAGTTCACTCATATATTTTTAATAGTATTAAGATATAGGAGTAATTAATAATCCCTCCGTCCGCGAATATGAGTATCGTGTTTTCATTTTAGTCCTCTACTAATAGGAGCGCCAGTTCACTTTTATCACAAATGATAATAGGATCTCACATTCCACTAACTCATTCCCCTCATATTTCATTTAAAACTAATATATACAAGTGAGACTCATATACCATAAATTTTTTCCACCAACTTTTCTTAACATTTCTTAAATCTCGTGCGGCCAAGAAGTGAGACTCCTATTGAGGACGGAGGGAATATATTTTATGTATAATATATTAAAAAAATAAGAATTATACCAAAAAATACTCCTAATACTACTAATATTTCAAAATGAACATTCATATTAGAAATAATTTGATAGAACTAGCTTAATACGGCCTATGGTAGTAGTGGGGCAATGCAAAGTCCAAATCAAATGAGCAATTTAGTGGGCCTTTTGATTCCCCCTCTTAGTCCAGACGACTGTAGACTCACTGTGAGTGAAGAAAGTGAATAAATAGAGCTAAACGAGGACCAACCAAGGAAAACCAAAGAAATGGGGGAAGCCAGAAATATCTTGTCCGTTGAAGAGGCGTCGGAGATAGTGCTGAGGGTCGCGGAGCGGCTGCCGCCGATCACGGTGCCTATCCACTACGCACTCGGCAAAATCTTGGCCCAGGACGCCACTGCTCCCGACCCACATCCCCCTTACCCCGCCTCCATCAAGGTCTCTCCCTCCCTCTCTCGTATCCCGGATTATAAAAATCGATTCTTTTGCTGCTTTACTGAGTTGTAGTGTTTAATTACTTTGAAATATAAGAATTAGTGCGTCAAAATTGTTTCTTTAAATTATAAGGTTTTTATTGGAGGGACTATCTGATTGCATCTATGAGAAATGTTACTTACATGTACTGCTTTTTGTGGGTTCATTCATGCATTTGAGAATGAACATTTTTGTTGTGCTTTTAGATTTTAATGCTAAGAGTTGGTTGTGCTATTTTATTGTCAAGCTTTGCTAGCATTTCTTGGTTCACTTTAGCTTGCAAAGCTCTTTTCTTTAGATTTTAAAAATCATTAGTTCTATTATTTGGTTTTCTAGGATGGGTATGCAGTGGTTGCCTCAGATGGTCCTGGTGAGTATCCGGTAATCACTGAGTCACGAGCGGGTGATGATGGTATTGATGTCACAGTGACTTCTGGAACAGTTGCTTACGTGACAACTGGAGGTTAGTCACCTGGTGGTCCAGATTTTACTCCTTCTCTTCTTTAACCTTATCTTGTGTTAATGGACAGTGCACCATTTTTTAGACAGTGTAGCAATTCTCTGAGGTTCAGGGAGTTTTTAGGTTTTGAATGTCATGAGCTAAGACCTGACAGATTTTAGAAGAGTGATTGTTTTAACTAACTTAAAATAGTTAGACCAGAGCCAGGATTGAAATTCAACAAGATAGAAGTTATATTCCTTAGGTTGATAAACCTGGCTATTTCTAGTCAATAATTGAGGAACTTCAACTGCCTATCTGTTTGTCCAAATTCTGGTTTCATTTATTCAGATAATCAAACTTGATTTAGGTTGTTTGACAACTGTAAAACTGAGCGGGTCCAGATATTGTTAAATCACGCACAAGAACACCACAAACCCATATTCTCATTTTTAGATTTCTTAAACTGAATATAGAAGGCCAAAAGTTCAATTTCAGCCTGCTGATAATGTGAAGTGCTTCCTGAATTATTAGAAACTGAATTTTTATGCTTTTTGTTTTTTCTGAGTTCAGGACCTATACCTAATGGTGCTGATGCTGTTATTCAAGTAGAGGACACTGTAGAAGTAGAGAGTGCAGCATCAGGTCAGAAGCGAATCTGCGTGTTGAAACAAGTCTCTCAGGGACTTGATATTAGGCCAGTGGTATGAAGGCTTTCCATATTGTTATGTTCATTTGTTGATTAGATTAGAACTGAAAGGAAGGAGCTTCATGGTATCCAGACGTTGTCTTATTTTGAAATCCTACTAGTAATTGCATTTAAAATATTCTCAATCGAGTTATGTCATAATCCCTGCAAACATATGCTGATCTGTAATTGAATGCTTGGATCAATTCTTTCACATGTTTCCTAAGTTCTAGTTAAAAGCTTGGCAATCTTTATAATTGCACAAATACTTGTATATTACTGCTGAGAATTGTTCTTCCATTCCACAGTGATACAATCTTGCTGAATGTCCAATTTTTTCCATTTAGGTAATTAGGTTAAGAAGATCTAAAAGTAATTTCTTATTACTGTAGGCTCTATTTAAGTTTTCACATGTTCAGTTTCTACACCATGATCCTTCATCGAGGGCATCTATTTTATTTGCAAATAATTGCTGCTATTGTACTGTCCTCCCCTCCATGTTTGTCCGCAGTTAAGTTCTGTGTAAATTTTGCTAGGGTTGTGATATTGCTAAAGGTGATATAGTATTGAAATCTGGAGAACGTTTGGGACCTGCAGAAATTGGTCTACTCGTGACAGTGGGCATGACTTCAGTGAAGGTATTATTATTTTTTATTTCTCGTTTTTTGTCTAGTTCTCTCTTCCTCAATGCCTCGCTGGTTCTGGTCCCACAATGACAAGCTAAAAGCTTAACGATAAAATTATGTACAGGTACATCCTATGCCAAATGTTGCTGTTCTTTCCACAGGGGATGAACTTGTTGAGCCTGAGACTGAATCTCTAAAACGTGGCCAGGTAGTAGAAAATTTTCAGTTACACTATTAGTCCTTACAAGTCTAATATCTAGAATTCTAAGTCGTTTTTAAGTTTGAGTATGTCCTGTTGAGTTGATCTCAGATACACATTGTCTAAACAGGAAGGATTGTGGTGACCAGAACAATTAATTGTTATCTAGGTTGTCCATGGGAAAATTTCCCATGTTAAAACTTAGGAGAACTCTTGTGATTTTTGGATTATTTGCGAACTCCATGTTTTGGTATAGATCTACAGCATTAATTTTGTTGGTTTCTATCTTTTAATTTTAGTAGCATAGTGTGTGTTTCTTCCTCATACAGTAAATGGTATCAAAATCATTTTGCATGAGCTATGCTCTGAACAAAAGTTTGTTGCATGTGGATGATAATCTCATGCTAGAAATGCTTTAAAAAAAAAATACATGCATCGTAATTCATAAATATAGTTTACTTTTCCCTCTCTTCTACCACCTTCCACCTCCTATTTCTGACATTTGAAAAAAATTCAGTCATTAATAATGTCATGGTTTGGCTTATTTTTATAATGTACCTCTTTGTTTTTTTTGGTTTGTTTCCTTACTTTCATTTCCTTGGCTATAAATCTACTGGATAAGAAATTTGGAGATGTACGACATCAGGACAGGACTTTCTACTTGCAATATAGTGCATCTTGATTTATTTGGATGCCTGCTCTTCTGCAGATTAGGGACTCCAACCGTGCCATGATTATTGCTGCTGCTGTGCAGCAGCAATGTGAAGTTCTTGATCTTGGTATAGTTCATGATGACGAAGAAGAGATCAAGAGGGTGTTTGATAAAGCTTTCTCAAGTGGAATTGATATACTAATAACCTCTGGAGGAGTTTCAATGGGAGACCGGGATTTTGTAAAACCCCTACTTGCAAAGAGTGGAAAGTTACATTTTCACAAGGTAATTGTTTCGTTTTTCTGCTTCATAGTTTGAATTATCTGTAAACGAAACACATGTTTGAAATCACAGTTTAGATGGCTGAATCTGATCTTGATCTTGTCATTGCCTGCTGTTCAATTCACAAACATCTTATTTTTTTCATGTATTATTACCTTTCAAAATGAAGTTTGTTTTTCTTTTGGCATGATCTTTCATTCAGGTTAACATGAAACCAGGAAAGCCTGTTACATTTGCTGAGATCCTTCGTGGATCAACTGATAAGAAGTCGCAAACTAAGATTCTTGCTTTCGGTTTACCTGGAAATCCAGTGAGCTGCATGGTTGGTTTCCATCTCTTTTTGGTTCCTGCGATTCGACAACTTTCTGGATGGACCCAACCTCACCTTCCTAGGTTTATGAAAGCTCTATATATCTGTGTTTCTATATCTCCACCATCTTTTGATTTTGATATTTTGCCTCCCAATATTCGTTCCAAGTCGTCACCTTTTACTATTCATGCATATGCTTTGCAGAGTACTTGCTCGTCTAAAGCATTCAATAAAGGCAGATCACATTCGTCGGGAATTCCATTGTGCAACTATTAGGTGGGAGTTTGATAATGGAACAAAAAAATCTGGGTAAGATTTTGGTCTGCATCATCATATTGGGTTTCTTTCACTCCCTCATTTTCCCCCTCTCAATCTCTATCTCATATTTGCACCTGTCTTCTCGTTGTAAAAAGATGCGTTTTTAGCGTCACAAGTTAGTACAGCTTCGTAAAAGATTCCAGTTATCAATTCTGGTTGTCCTTGATGGGATGGAAATGATTTCCAGATTCGTCACTGAGAGCACAGGCCACCAGATCAGCAGCCAGCTTTTGAGTTTGAAGTCAGCAAATGCCTTGTTGGTGCTACCACCTACGGGAAACCCGATTCCTGCTGGGACTTCCGTGGTTGCAATTATTATATCCGATATAATCGGTTTTTCTGATGCTACTAGTTTGCCATCATTAACTCCAGAATCTATATCACCTCAAAGTAACCCTAGCCACGTAAATATTGTCAAGTCTGAAGCTTCTGAGTATAAAGTGGCTATTCTCACTGTGAGCGACACTGTTGCATCAGGGGAGGGGCCAGACAGAAGGTTAGAATCTTTCACTTTATTCAATTTGTTTATTTGTTTATTATCTGCTTATGCATTTGTAATGTAACCGGCCTCGCGAATGCGTTACGCTCTCTTACTGCATTGATCTTATGTGGATTATGGTTGCTATCTGAGACATGGAATCTGCTTTCCCTTCGAGGGGAGGGGAGTGGGATAACAGATATTATAAGATGTTTCTAGTGCTTACTTGATTCAATATAAGTTGTTTAAATCTTAGCATAAAATGAGATCTTAGAACATATAAGATGTTGGTCATGTCGGTGTAGATTAGTGGATCCTTTGTTGCATTTGGCGGTGAAAATCTGAAATCGAATACATTGCATCTTGATACATCTTTCAGGATCATAATTCCTGAAAGGTCACTATAGTGATGCTAAAACAAGCGCAGCACTGATATTAATCCATGTGAGAGATCAACATGGACTTTCTGAAGACTATGCAACATAATCCCATTTGAATTTTATCGCATTTATGTGGTTGTGTTCACGGTAATGGGACTGCTTTGGAGACTTAGAGCTTTCTTCCCAGTTGATCTTAACTGTAGCTATAATATCAACAAGCCTCATAAAGGCATTGTTTTTATTTTTATTTTCCTTCTTCATTCGCATTCAATCTTAACAATCACATACTATGGAATTTTTTTATCCTAGAACATAAGTAATTAGGTGTGAGGGCTTCATTTCGATCAAAAAGTAAAGCTTGGTCACAAGTAGAGCAGTCAAGTATGATTGCAATGTATTAACGTGTTCTGCTGGACTCTTGTTCCACAATCTCTTGGTGTTGCTGATAAACATCGAGCTTTGAATACCTATTTTCTGGCTTATAAGATGTATATAACTTTGCAGTGGCCCAAGGGCAGTATCCTTTGTGAATTCAGTGTCGGAACAATTGGGTGGGGTAAGTGTTGTTGCTACAGCAGTTGTTCCAGATGAAATCCCAAAAATCAAAGAATCACTGGAGAGGTGGAGTGATATCGATAAAATGGATCTCATTCTTACTCTTGGTGAGTATGTCGATACCATCTTCGATGAGATAGTATATATGTGTATGAAAAAACATCTTATTCTTAATTGGTTCCTCTATTCTTCCATTGCATCTAGTTTACTTTCCACTCTTCTGCAGTAACGTAAATTGTAAAATGAAATAGGTGGTACTGGATTCACCCCGAGAGATGTAACTCCCGAAGCGACCAAAGAAGTGATACACAAGGAGGCACCCGGTCTACTTTATGTCATGATGCAAGAGAGCCTAAAGGTACCTAAATTTCTAATTTTCTTCATCTTTGGCTACTTTCAATTTTAAAATGTCTCTCTACTTTCCGAGTTTTTTCTGGCTTCATCCTGTACACGTTGTTATTTCCTTTCCTGCATCTAGTTACTGGTGGTGAGCCAATGTTGATGTCCTATAAATATGAAGTCAATTCATAACACAAAACAATGAAACTCTTTTAAAAAAATTCATCATTGTAATAAAAGAAAAGATGAAATTCTTGTTATTGATTTTTGTGTGCGCAGGTGACGCCATTTGCAGTTCTATCACGCTCCGCAGCTGGAATACGAGGATCAACACTGGTTAGTTGAAAATATGATATACTTAAAAGTTCCCTTTACATCCCATCTAGTCATTGCACAAGAGTAAAAATATGCATTTTCACTGCTGTACTGGTTAGTTGAAAATATGATATACTTAAAAGTTCCCTTTACATCCCATCTAGTCATTGTACAAGAGTAAAAATATGCATTTTCACTGCTGTACGAAGCTGCAGTTACTCAGCCGTTTTCTCTGAAATTCGTGTGTATCATCAGATCATAAACATGCCGGGAAATCCCAATGCTGTGGCGGAATGTATGGGCACTATACTGCCCGTTCTTAAGCACGCGCTGAGACAAGTGAGGGGCGACAAAAGAGAGAAACACCCTCGCCATGTGCCCCACGCAGAAGCTGCCCCAGTCGATACCTGGGAACGTAGCCACAAGTCTGCTGCTGCTGCTCAAGAAACTGGCTGCTCTTGTTCCCATTAACACACTCACTTGTGAGGGCTTCTTCTCCCTCTTCTGGATTGAGATTAGCAACCAATAATGAATGGAGCGCAAGTGTCAGTAGAAACGTGAAGTTGTTTTTGTTGTTGTAGCAAAATAATCAGAGTCGATATAGATAATCACCACACACTTTATGCTTCATGTGTAAGCTTATGTTGTAAAGATGTTTTTTGTAATAATGCTATATTGCTCATCCATTTTTATCCAAAGCACATTACTATATAGTACTATACTGTTTTGTGCTTCTACACTCCTTTTGACATTGTTTAAAGTATAACGATTTTCAATTCTTAGATACATCAAAGCTTAAACGAACTTATATAAAGGGTGACAGATAGATTTATTATTTAAATATTTGGATATTTTTGTGAGATTGATCTAATGTTTTTGGTCTCAAATTTTAATATCCTTTTAAAAATTAGACAAGTATTAGTAATAATAATATTAGTAAAACTAAAAACTTTAGCTTATTTCTTGTATTTTTATTAACTTTAATATTAGTCTAATTTTGCACAAACTTTACATTTTGTATGTTACCGTTTTACAAACTTATTGAAATAAGATATTTTTGACGAAAACTTATTTTATGTAGGCGATTGTGAAACGTTGATTATATTCTTATTCACTTTTAAAATTCGTAGCAAATAGGATAAAAAGTTCCATCGATTTAATTGTGTGAAGTAAAATAAAAAAGCCACATATGTGGTCGGAAATAGTTATTGAGCCGTCGTGGGACATAACACACGAAACATAAAATTATTGATGATTTAAATCAATTTTAATATTGTGTAGGAAATACGCCAAAGTTTGTAGTTTTAGGACCAATATCCCTATTATTAATAAGAAATCAATCAATTTATACGAAGCTTCTGTAGAAAGTAGAAACTTTTTCGACTAAAATGTTGAAAATTAAACTCTAAATCGAAAAAAGGCCATTTTAGAAGGCCCAACACACTTTACCTCCATTCAAGAATTTTTTAAGTATTGGGGATTATCGATTTAATTACTACAGATACAGACACAGATACACAGATATCTAATCTCACGAGAGAAGTTTCAATTGGCTGCTCTCTCATCCCGTTCACGTTGAAGTTGAGGTCAGAACTCCGAATTGATTCTATGAGCTTGCTTCTTTCTTCTTCTTTCATTTTTTTTCACTTCACTTTATTTTGTCCCTGCTTTGGGTTGTTGTCCATATCGTGAACGTGTTTTCTTATTTGCTTTTGCCTTAGGCGTTTCCAGTTGAAGGATTAGTAAATTCTTTTGGAATTAATCATTTGATTGATGAATTGTGATTAAAATTGAATAGCTGGTTCTTCTGATGCTTCGTCTCTGGATTTTGCTGAGTTTTGAGATTTTAGCAGAGTATCCTATTAGTGGCTGCAATCCATCTTTTATTTGTTTAATTTAATTTCTAAAATTGCAACTTTCCGTCGTGTTTTTATCCCCTATAAAATTGCTAATCTTAATTAAATTTTTATGGTTGTTGATAGAAATTCTATTCTATGTGGATAATGTGTTTTGTTGGACAAAATTTGGAAGGGAGGGGTTGAAAAAATTGTAATAGTACTACTAACTTTTAGCACTTACAATTTTATGCATTTTAGGGTTACAAATTGCTGAGTTAGGATGAATGGAGCCAAAACTTGCTACAAGTTTGAAGTTTGTTTTACTAGTATCTTTGTGGTTAGGACAAAGCAAATGCTAAATTGGTTGAGAATTCCTTTGCTTTTCTGCAGAATGTTCTAAAGCATTGAGCTAGCTATTCTTGTGGATTTTTTCTCCATATCTGAGTAATAATGGCCGCAGAGGAAGAAGGCATGAATCTAATAGAGATATTGGAGGAAAATGTGGCTATTGACATGAGCAAATACATGAGCTATGTCCAGTCTCCCAGCTGTGGCGCCATAGCAACATTTGGTGGCACCACTCGCGACACCTTCGAGGGCAAGACTGTCTTGGAGCTGAGGTACGAAGCGTACGTCCCCATGGCTGTACGATGCATCAAGACGATATGCACTTCTGCAAGATCATCATGGAACCTGAATTCAATTGCAGTGGCCCATCGCTTAGGCCCCGTTCCTGTTGGTGAAACAAGTGTTTTCATAGCAACCTCAGCCGTTCATCGTGGTGATGCCTTGAATGCTTGCAAGTTCATCATCGATGAGGTTAAGGCATCGGTTCCAATATGGAAGAAGGAAGTTTGTACCAATGGCGAGGTTTGGAAAGAGAACTCTGAGTTCCTCGAGAGGCGGGACGAGCTCGGGAATTCAAGTTGCCGGAAAAATGTTGTAGAGGGGATGGACCAGAGAGAAAGGGTTGCTGCGGAGGAAAGGTGAAGATGCCGCCAGAGGCATGATGATGTGCAGTGATGAAAAGAGAGGCCTTTTGTTGTTGTAATACAAGGATTGTTTTTAACATTTTACTTGTGTAAACTTGTAGTATCTTTGGAAACATTGAAAGCAAGATTAATAAACACAATTTACACATAAATTGAATTAATTCATTCATCAGTATAGTCAAATGATCTCTAATTTGACTTGAAATTACTAATATAGTAAACGGTTGTAGTATTTACTAACAGTAGCAGCAAATTCAAAATGGAACTGGAATGAGAGCACAGGCAGGAGGAATGAGTGCAACAGCTCCTCTCTCTGGATTTGTGTATTTTCGATACACAGCCTTGAGCTTGTTCCCTGCTGCTCCGAAGTGGAAACTGACCAGCATCTTCGCGCACTCCCTGATATATATCAATCAGATACACCGAGAATCAATTAATACACACGTATTATCTAAAGTCGGAAATGGAAAAAAGGAGAGTATAGTTTTGCATACATCAAGTGACCCTCAGAGTAGCCAGTGTGATGCTGGAGTGTCTCAGTCCACAAGGGGCTTCTGTTAAGTGCACAGCGTGCAGCATATACAGCAGAAGCTGCAATCTTCGAAGGACTGTGCTCTATGATCGTCGCGTAGCTCATCAAGCCAAGTTCAGCATAGAAGAACACCATGTTCTCCATCTACAACAACAAATAAGCAAGCATTAATTTTCACATTCTTCAAATGCAAAAATATGTGGAAATTTGTTTGGATGAATAAATCTCAATCTACCTCCTTATCAGATGGGACAGATGCTTTGATGTATCGAACCAGAAACACGTAAGCTGTTGGAACAGTCAGGTACCACTCCAGCTTCCCAAGAATAGCCTTCTCCATGAAAAGCACTTGCTCCCTCACATAAGCATTATCCGATATGGCTATGAAGTCGCTCACCTCCGGTGCCCATATCTCCTCGTACTTGCAAGCAATCAGCATCGAGCTCATGCCCACCAACTGAAGCTCCCTTCTCGGGACAGTCTTCACTGCAAGAAACCGGTCCACTATGTTGATGGTTAGGTAGAGGCTCTCAGGCACCAGTTCAAACTTTTTGTGAACTTCAATCAACCAATCGACCAGAATGCCTCTCATTTTAGAGTTCACCTCTGGCTGTGAGTCAATGTAATCATGAACTCTGCCATCTTGCTGATTGAGTCAAAGGATTGAAACATGTTACACAAACAAACAAGGAAATAGATGATGATGATGATGAGGATGAGGATGCAATTAAACATTACTGCACACCTCTGTTTGCTTATAGAAATTGTACATATCCTCAACATACTCCACTGCTGCCAATTCGTTATCGGCATCAACTGCATCGATGTCTATCAGATTCTTCAGCTTCTTAGTCACACCAGAAGCAGCCTAAGAGAACAAACCGATACCGTCAGAACAAGTTCTCAATATGATGTTGAAAATAATCTCAAGTAGAAGTAGCTAACTAAGTCTCACTTTGCTTCGAGCAGTGAGGATTGCAGTGAGACTTTTAGCAGATTTCTTGGCTATCACTGCACCATTTTTTGCCACTAGAATGTTGGGGTTTTCAGGCTGCTGTTTCTGCAGATGATAACAAGAATCAGCTGTGGGAAAAACAGAGAAAACAAAACAATCAAAACACCAAAGAAGTGAATTGAGCAGAATTTTTTTTTAAGGTCTTGCCTTGCAGTTGTTCTTGTCTTGAACTTGACCATTTGCCAATAGCTGAGCACCAAATCTCCTTGTTATAGGACGACTGATCTGATTCTGCGGCTTGCCTTCAGCTACTGGTGCCGGAACCAAGTTTCCGATGTCTCTCAAAACCCTCCGATTCCTCACTTCTGGCTGAGGATTCTTCTGCTTCCCTCCTCCAACTGATAACCAAATCAAGAGTATTGCTTGTGAGATTACTCGTCATATTAAAGAAAAGGCATTCTTAAAATGTACTAGTAAGTATAGTAAATTGTTATACTTGTCCAACATTAAACAAACACTCAGTTCTAGTGTAGGAGATCCTATCTAACTCAACAATCATAAATTTTAGGCCAGGTATAGATAAGTACGAATTTCCTCCGTAGAAGACTGAAAACGGGGTGCAATAACCTATCATCAAATCTCCAATCAGATTGAAAAGTAAATTGATGGATGAATAAATAATTCTAAAACCTAATTTCAGAAGGGCTTTGAGAAGAAACACACGTCAAATAAGTGGAAACAAATTGACTCAAAAGAATAAAAAAAAAAGAACGATCAGCGCCAGTTGTATATGACATACCGATGGGTTGCTCAGGAGCAACGACAACTCTTGAAGCCATCTCCAAATCTAATTCTTCCTCTTCTTCTTCGCTTTCGATTTCTTCTTCACGGCCACCGAAAACCTCTCCAAGACTGGCCCAAAATGATGACAGAAGCACTCCGAGACGGCCGCTGCGCGTCTCTCCTCCTTCGGGTTTATCTGTCGTCGCCACAATGCACAAACCACAATCGAGATTCTCTCTGTAGAAATCTGGTGATGGAAGAGTGTCAATGGAGAAATGAGACTTCGCAACAACGGTCATATATTGTTCAGCTTCGAATAGGATCCGTTGGATCTCTTATGATCGTACGGTTTTCATCCGCACTAAATTTACTAGCCGTTGTGACAGAGCACTTAGAATTACCGTTTGATAAATTACTCAACTTTTAAGTTCTTTTTTTCTTCAATCCCATATAGTATGATGCTACACAAAATAACTTTCTATTTAAATTTATTGTGGCAATAAATACTATATTTTTACTATTGTAAAAGGTATTGTTACAATAAACTTTTATTCGATTGAGTTTTCAATAAGTTTGGTGTTCAATAACTTTTGTGTATGTGTTCCATTTGTGTTGTTAAGCAAACCGATAGGGGAATGTGGCGATGATGATGGTGCTCTCACAACAACTGCGTGGGAATGGACAGTGGGTGACTTCGATATTTGTGTGTGTTCGGTGGTCATGGGCCATGGCGGTCCGCGGCTAAGGATGAGACAATGAGTGTGTGACAGTGTGAGTGTGTTTTAATCAATATTTAGTTAATTAAAATGAAATTTATTTGTGCATATAAATGAGATAAATATATTTATAAAGACAAGAAAATAATTTGACAACTTAATCTACTAGTATAACTTGCAACAATTTTATCTAGGTTGTAATAATATTATACTGTATACCAAACAATAATGTATAAGCGGCAACGGTGCTCGTTGCATCGGCGGGCCGCCGTGCCGACGGCGCGGCAAAGAGCTGCTCGTCGATGTGCCCTTGCCGACAGCACGGCCCTGCTCGATGCATCGAGCACCGCCGTGCCGAAGAGCACGCTGACTTAGCGGCTTCTGATTGGCCAACAACATTTTCGTTGGAATTTTTTTCAAGAAAATAAAAAATAATACAAAAAATAAAAAAATTATTTTCGGATTCCCAAAAATATAGCCGTTTTATTACCGTTTTTTTGAAATTTTTTATTAAAAAAAAATTTAATCCCAAAATCATCTATAAATACACACATTCATCATCCATTTTTCACATAAAATTATCTCTCACTCATATTTCACTCATATTTTTTTCATACAACTCACCTACATCTTCCTCTCTCACTCAAACACTCTCTAAATTCAAAAATGGATATGAACGATATCATTGCGGAAGCGGAGCGCAAAGAACAAGAATACTATCAACAATATCGTGCCGGCTATGAAGCCTATGTTGCCGTTGCTGCCCCCGCTCCTCCTCCTCGACCACCGAGATCAAATCGCCGCTACATCCCTCGTGACCGGGAGGGAGCACACGAAAGGCTAGTGGCCGACTATTTTTTCGACGAGCCGCGGTTTCCGGCAGATTACTTCCGGCGCTGTTTCCGCATGTCAAAATGCTTGTTTATGCGTATTGTCAACACATTGTCCTCCCATGTTGAATACTTCCAATCACGTAGAGATGCAACCGGTCAGCAAAGTCTCTCGGCATTGCAGAAGTGTACTTATGCCCTCCGACAACTTGCTACCGAGCAAACGGCTGACCTCTTCGACGAATATTTGCATGTGGGTGAGTCAACTGGAATCCAATGCCTCAAAATTTTTTGCACTGGCGTTTGTTCTGCTTTCGGTGAGGAATTCCTTTGGGCACCCACCACCGAAGACTGTCAACGGTTGCTTCATCTTCACGAAACAGTCCACGGATCCCCAGTATGCTTGACAACATTGACTGCATGCATTGGAGGTGGAAGAGTTGCCCGAATGCTTGTAGGGGGCAACACTTAAGCGGCCACAAAGGCGGCGGCCCAACGCTTATCCTTGAACGGCGCCGACTACCGTCTATGGATTTGGCATGCATATTTCGGTGTGGCCGGATCCAACAACGACTTCAACGTGCTCTATTTTTCACCCCTCTTCAATGATATTTTGAATGGAGTAGCACCGGTGATAGACTTTACTGTCAACGGAAATCCATATCGCACGGGATACTATCTCGCTGATGGTATTTACCCAAAGTGACCGACTTTCGTGAAGACGCTCAACATACCGCAAGACCCGAAAAGGGTTCTTTATGCGCAACGTCAAAATGCCGCTCAGAAAGACGTCGAAAGAGCTTTTGGGGTCCTTCAAGCCCGATTCAACATTATGAAGACCCCGACTCGGCTATGGTACGTTAAAAATATTTCCGACATCATGTGCACGTGTATTATCTTGCACAATATGATTATAGCTGACGAAGGACCAAGGACGGCTAACTTTTCCGACGAGGATGAAGCCGGAAGCTCAACCGCAAGCTTTCCCACACGCCGAGGTGTGCATACGACGGTGCGCGAGAGGATCGAAAGAAGACATACAATGCGCGATACCAAAACACACATTGAGCTACAAGAAGACCTAATCCAACACATTTGGAAGAAATTTAGCCACGATTAGTGGTTTTTTTAATTTTATGAATTTAATTATGTAATTTTTAATTTTTAGGATTTTAATTATGTACTTTTTATTTTTTTAGTAATTTGTAATCGTATTTTGGGTATTTTTAATATATTTTAATATTGTGGAAATGTTTCAATAATTGAAGTATTTAAATTGAATAATAGAATGGTGGAACCTTTGAGCATGCTCTTGTAGAAGAGCATGAATGTAGATGTTGTGCTTTTGCCAAAGAATAAGGAGTAAAAAATTAATAAAAGTGAGTCTGGACCCACTCTATGCTTGTCAAAGAGCATGGATATGAATGCTCTCAAACTAATTGTAATTCAATCTTCATTTTAATATCTACAATTAATCTTTGTTTTAATCGAGCAATGCTACCAGGTGACCCCTCGTATTATAATATTCTCATTAGTTGAACATTAGTAGTATATTGTTATTATTGTTCTGCTGAAAACTAGCAAACCCTCATAGTATAATATTCTCATTCGACTCTTAAATATTGTTATCATTGATCTACTTAAATTTTTTTATAAAACTTTTTTTTTGATATATCAAATACAGTAATTACATTTTAATAGATTTTATTTTCCATAGAAATATTTATTTCTAATTTGCAAATGCAAGCAACTCAAAACTGGTAATTTAGTAATTAATAATGAAACCATGAAGAAAACATTTTCAATTTGCACAAATCATTCTAAGTTTTCGAAAACAATACTCACTTCGTGCTAGAAAAAACATAAGAGCATCAGCAGCGGCGTCTCGCTGCGGGCTCGGTCTCGTCCCGGTGAGACGAGTCCGCAGCGAGACGCCACTGCGGATGCTCCTTCTCGTCGCTTAGCTCGGGGGAAGGGGGGTAGCGAGACAGCCCGCCACGCGCCAGCGCCACTTGGCGAGCTCTGGCGTGCGGCGTGACGCCCACTCGCTGGCCCGCGAGTGGGCGTCGTCATGTTGACGCAATAAATAATTTTTTTTAAAAAAATCTATTTTCTAAAAAAATACAAAAATTTTAACGGTAATATTACTGTTTCAACGGTAATTTTTTTTAATTCTATAAATATTCCTATTAACCTCTTTCATTTTAAACACAAACACACCATCTCTCATCTTTTTTTCTTCTCATCACTATAATATCATCTCTCTTTCCTCTCCAATTCTTCTCCTAAATTTAATCCATTCATGGATCCATTTGAGCAAATGCGTCGAATAATGGAAGAATCGCTAGAAGAAGATCGACGTAGGGAGAAGGAAGCCACGGCGCATCAAAAGTGACCCCAGAAATATTAGGATTTCAATTATGTATTTTTCGTGATTATGCGGATTTCAATAAATTGTAATATTAGGATTTCAATTATGTATTTTTCGTATTTTCGGATGTTGTAATTTTCAGTAGACGTACATGATCGTCACTAGAGAACTCCTTCTTCTGCTTCTTTGCCTCCATTTTTTTATGATTTGAGTTTTGAGATTTTGAATTTAAGTGTGCAATTTTTAATTTCTAATATTTTAAATTATGTCTTTTTTATTTTTTTAGATTTTAATTATGTTTTTTTTTTGGTTTTTTAGGATTTTAAATTGTAATTTTCTTTTATTTAATAAAGTGTGTTTTTATTAATTGAATTTGTTGGAAATAAAAATAAAAAATAAAATTGAATGAATAGTTAAGAGATGAGATGGTTAAAAGATTGATGGATACATGTGTTGTCTCTTAGTTAAGGGATGAGATGGTTAAGAGATTGATAGATACAGGTGTTATCTCTTACAGATGGGGTAAAAAGTGCAATGAGACCCATGAATAGTGAAGGGATGAGACGGTTAAGATACGGTATTGAGACAAGGATGCGGATGGCCTAATTTTTCAATATTTTTGTATATCTCACAACAATCTTCATTTCTTATTTTAGATATTATTCCACCACCAACTTAAAAATTAGTATCTTAGTTTATCATCTTATTCACAATATTACTACTCATGTCTCACCTAATTCTTTTAAAAAAACATATACCCACCAAAGCTTTTTTATGCGGGAATGGAACTATGGATGTAATATAGTTATGAAAAATTATGATATATTTACATAAATCAGTGGTACATTAACAATTGGGGATGTAGCTCAAATGGTAGAGCGCTCGCTTTGCATGCGAGAGGCACGGGGTTCGATCCCCCGCATCTCCATTTTTAAAAATTATTTTTGTTCTTTTTTTTTTACTTTCCAAAGATCAATTGTTGCTGATAGTAAAGACAAAAGGTCATAAACAAAAAAAAACAGACACAAATTTCCCACGTTTTCATTGAAGCCTTGATTTGTAGTTAAAATTTATTTACATCATTTACATATTATCATATCTAGAGTTTTACAAACAAGAAAGAGTGGTCTATGTTTCAATCTTGTTGCTTACTGCAAAAACAAAGGGTGAAAAACCAACAAACAAAATACTAGTACTAGTATCTGTTGGAAAAAGAAATCATAAATTAGCCGCCCATCATTCATTAGCCGCCCATCATTCATTACAGTGGAGTTCCTAGAATATATTTATGTGTGTAGAGTTCCTAGTTGTGGTAGAGTTCCAATATCCATTTATTGATGTACTCCAAGGGACTCAAATCTCCCTATAAATACTAGGGAGATGATCATTTCAAATATACAAGAAAAACATACAATAAACTTATCTTTCTACCTCCTACTACTAAAATGCTTTACCAATCTTTCAATATTTCTCTCGATTACCATCTTTAAGATGGTATCAGAGCGGGATATATCAGTTTGGGACTCAGAACAATGTCATCATAGTCCCGATCATACCCTTCTCGGCCCTTTCTAAAAACCTGCAAAACCAACACAAATTCAAAATGTCAGATTCTGACACAGAAACCTCAAAACCAATCCCAACAGAAACCATGGCAGATTTTGCAGCACAATTTGCTGAATTCATGAAATTCATGAATAAATCTGGAAACAAGTCCGAAAACTCCACAAAACAACCACAACTGCAGCTGGAGTCCTTAGGAGAGATCAACCTGAAGACCAAACTTAATGGGGATAATTATCCCCTTTGGGCCAATCTGATGGAGAGAGCAATAAGGGGGAAGGGACTGACATCTCACATCTCTGGAGGTTCAGATCCTCCCCCACCCGACGACCCCGGCTACTCAAAATGGCAGCAACGGGATCACTGCTGCTTCAATTGGATTATCAGCAATCTGGAAACCAGCCTTGTAAATGAAGTATCCCAATACAAGACAGCCAAAGACCTGTGGGAAGGTCTGGCTGTCACATATGGGAGTGGAGCAGATCCATTCCAAGTCCATGACCTACACAGACAAGCCATGTCAATGAAGCAAGGAGATATGACCCTGGAAGCCCTTTGGAATAAATTTCAAGATTTATGGATTTCAATTGATGCAAGAGATCCCAACCCCATGGACAGCCCTAAAAGCATCGACAAATACAACAAGCACATTCAAAGGCACAGACTCTATCAATTCGTTTGGGCACTGGATGAAAGGTATGACAAAATCAGACGAGAAATTCTAAATCAAGAACCCTTACCCACAGTCCGAAAAGCTTACGGAATGGTGAGAAGAGAAGCGGTCAATGACAAAGTTCTCAAACGAGAAGCTGACCAATCCGGAATCGCCACTGGACTTGGCGCCTTCGACCGAAGCCGAACACACCAGCCAACAACCAAATTTAGTGCAAATCGGAAATCAGAGGAGGATAAGAGCAAGTTAACCTGCACACACTGTGGAGGAAAACGACATACATTGGAGACATGCTTCCACATCCACGGTTACCCCGATTGGTGGCAAGAGATCAAGCGGACAAAGCAAGGTGGGAAGCGCGGCGGCGGCAATAGCGGAGGAAGGGCAGCGACGGCAGTAGGCGGTGATGACAGAGCCACCTACACCGACGGATCGACGGGCAACATCTGCGACAGAGCCACCTACACCTCCACGCCAACCCCTCCACCACCGTTCCAACAGAACCACCTACACCTCAACAGCGGCGGCGGCGGAACCAATAAAAATCCCACCGGGAACCCGTTCCCAAACAATACAGCCAAGGCCTCGATTGCTACCACCAAGAATTGGACAGAAGGTAAAATGAGGGCTCCAAAGGTAGGCGACGCAGGTGACCGGGGAGGGAGTAGAGCTCCGGCCGAAGGAGCCGCCTCACAGGAGGTGGCTAGGGTTGGAAGGGAGGCGGAAATCAAAATGGGGACGGCTAGGGTTGAATGGGGGAGGGGTTGTTTTAATTATTTACCCATTTTGCAAAAAAAACCCTCCAGTCTGTTCTTATCCCAAATACAACCCCATCCTAAAAATGCCTACCAAAACCCACCCCAGTCAAACCCGAGATTTCGAAATATGCCCCATTTGACCAAGAAATTTCAAAAGATACCCCAAACTGTTCAAAATTCCAGAAATACACCCCTGAATTTCGAATTTCAGCCTTCCATCCCATGTTCAAACTCATACCAAGCTCTAGCGTGCTCATCATCCTCAAACATAGGACCTAAAGACTACCACTGGATTTTTGATTGTGGGGCAACCGACACAATGTCTTTTGATGCGTCCGATTTCCTAGATATTTCCCAATCCACAAAGAATTTTGTTCAAACCGCTAGTGGGGAATTAGCACAAGTTGAGGGGGCGGGAACTATCACTATCTCACCAACCCTTCGCCTCTCAAACTGTCTTTATGTTCCGTCTTTGTCCCACAAACTTTTGTCTGTAAGTCATGTCACAAAAGATCTTAACTGCAAATTACTGATGCAGCCTCGTTTTTGTGTGTTACAGGATATCAAGACGGGGATGATAGTTGGGCGTGGCACTGAGCGACATGGACTGTACTACGTGGATGAGATAGCCCAACAGAGTACTGCGATGCTAACTCACGGACTGAAAGACAGACAGATTTGGCTCTTGCATCGCCGGTTAGGGCACCCATCTATAGGATATCTCCATCTACTCTTTCCCGAGTTAGTTTCTTCTTCACATGTTTTGAATTGTGAAACTTGTGTTTTGGCAAAAAGTCATAGACATTCCTTCAGATTGAACAATACTAGAGAAAAATCACCGTTTGCCTTGGTCCACTCTGATGTGTGGGGTCCAGCCCCGGTTACTGGGGGACAAGGTTTTCGATATTTTTTGCTATTTATTGATGATTTTTCTCGTATGTCCTGGATTTATTTTTTGAAAACAAAATCAGAAGTTTTTGAGAAGTTCACAGAGTTCTATAGTCTTGTTCAAACCCAGTACAACTCCAAAATCCAAATCCTTAGGTCCGATAATGGGAGGGAATATGTGAACTCTAGAATGAAAACCTTCTTCATCGAAAAAGGCCTTGTCCACCAAACATCGTGTGCATATACACCAGAACAAAATGGGGTAGCCGAGCGAAAAAACCGATACATTCTGGAGATCACCCGTGCACTCCTAATCGAATCCCACATTCCTAAATCCTTTTGGCCAGAAGCTATTGCAACAGCCGTTTACCTCCTCAATCGTCTTCCAACAGGAATCCTAAACTTCAAAACCCCCCTAGAGGTCTTCTCTTCCCTACACTCGACACCTTCATCTCTCAACCTCGAACCCAAAATTTTCGGCTGCTCCGTATTTGTTCACATACCCAAACATGATCGTGACAAATTCTCGCCATGTGCAGTAAAATGTGTCTTCTTGGGTTATGGAAAAAATCAGAAAGGGTATAGATGTTATGACCCGTCAACAGATCGCATGTACGTAACTATGAACTGCGACTTTGTTGAGAGTGAGTACTTCTATAGCCAATCTAGTGGTCAGGGGGAGAGTGAGACAGAAAATCCAAGCAGTGACGCCCTAAATTGGCTACCTCTGTGGGGAGAAACCATTCAGGGGGAGGATATTCATGGGGAAAACAGCCAAACTACCATATCAGGCCAAAATCCTGTCATAGATATCGGTCCAACAGAGGAAGTTAGCAGTACCGCCGGGCAATCAAATCCACAGGAACATAACATGCCGCTTCAGGACGCTGCCAAGCTATCTGACCAGTCCTTGAATCCTGAGGTAAACGCTTCTGATCCCAATATTGGTACCCTACTTGAAACCACTGACAGTGGCAGGGAAAACAGAAGTGATATAAATGAGCCACCAACGGAACAAGGAACAGGGCACGGCAGATTGCCCCAAAGAAGTACAAGGGGCATCCCCCCTCGGAGATATTCGCCAGACTGGAAAGGGCACAAATCCAGATACAGTATTGCCAATCTCACCCAGGGACACCTTACCGAAATGGCTAGGGCGTTCGAAGTTGCACTTTATGAAGAAGAAGAGATTCCGCAGTCCTTCGAAGAGGCAAGGAAACACAAGCACTGGAGGGAAGCCATGAAGAAGGAGATTGATGCCTTGATAAAAAATGAAACGTGGGAAAAGTGTACTCTACCTCCGAGAAAGAAACCAGTAGGATGTCGGTGGATCTTCACCATAAAAAGGCGTGCAGATGGTTCAATCGAGAGATACAAGGCAAGATTGGTTGCTAAGGGATATACTCAGGTGTATGGAGTAGACTACGAAGAAACTTTCTCCCCTGTGGCCAAACTAAATACAGTAAGAGCACTTCTATCTGTAGCTGCATGTAAAGAATGGCCATTATACCAGTTTGATGTTACAAATGCCTTCCTTCATGGAGAACTTGAGAAAGACAAAGAAGTCTACATGGAGGTCCCCCCAGGTTTTTGTGAAGAATTTGGAAAAGGACAGGTGTGCAGACTGAGGAAGACCCTCTATGGGTTAAAGCAATCCCCCAGAGTGTGGTTTGGAAGATTCTGCCAGGCAATGTTCAAGCATGGCTTCAAACAGAGCCATTCAGATCACACGCTATTCCTAAAGAAGAGGAACGGTAAAATGACATGTCTAATAATCTATGTTGACGACATGATCATAACAGGAGATGATGCCGAGGAGATCCAAAATCTAAAAGAGAATCTTTTCAAGGAGTTTGAAATGAAGGACTTGGGAGCCTTAAAGTACTTCCTAGGAATTGAAGTGTTGAGATCCAAGCACGGAATATTCCTAAGACAGAAGAAGTATGTTCTTGACATGTTAGCAGAAACGGGCCTACTGGACTGCAAGCCTGCCGAAACGCCAATGGTACCCAACCATGGATTGAAGATTGTGGATGGAGCTAAACCTACAGACCAGGGAAGATATCAACGATTAGTAGGTAAACTTATCTATCTTTCTCATACTAGACCCGACATCACATATGCAGTCGGAGTTGTCAGTCAATTCATGCACCAGCCCCAGGAAGATCATATGGATGCTGTCATGAGAATTGTGAGATACTTAAAGGGAACAACCAGCTATGGGGTATTCTTAGAGAAGATGAAAGATTTGGAAATTGATGGATACACTGATGCCGATTGGGCAAGCAATCCGGTGGATAGAAAATCTACCGGAGGATATTTTACCTTTGTTGGGGGCAACCTTGTCACTTGGAGAAGCAAGAAGCAAAAAGTTGTAGCTTTATCAAGTGCAGAAGCCGAATTTCGAGGAATCAGAAGTGGCCTAATGGAGATACTTTGGCTTAGGAGATTGTTAACAGAAATTGGCTTTCCACCCACTCGGAAGAGTCAGCTTTTTTGTGACAATAAAGCTGCAATTAGCATTTCAGAAAATCCCGTACAGCATGACAGGACCAAACACGTTGAGGTCGATCGTCACTTTATCAAAGAGAAACTTGAAAACGGCATCATCGAATTTCCCTTCGTCCGATCTGAGGAACAACTTGCAGACATACTAACCAAGGCATTGAGTCCGAAAGTCTTCAAAGAATTTCTGGGCAAGTTGAGTATCGGAGATACCGTTGCTCAACTTGAGGGGGAGTGTTGGAAAAAGAAATCATAAATTAGCCGCCCATCATTCATTAGCCGCCCATCATTCATTACAGTGGAGTTCCTAGAATATATTTATGTGTGTAGAGTTCCTAGTTGTGGTAGAGTTCCAATATCCATTTATTGATGTACTCCAAGGGACTCAAATCTTCCTATAAATACTAGGGAGATGAGCATTTCAAATATACAAGAAAAACATACAATAAACTTATCTTTCTACCTCCTACTACTAAAATGCTTTACCAATCTTTCAATATTTCTCTCGATTACCATCTTTAAGAGTATCAAATAACTCGAAGCCCTCAATCAAATCCCCTGCTATAAATAGCAACTCTAGTTGTGTTATCCAATCCACAAACATGGGTTAAAACTTCCATTTTTCATTTATACAAAGGAGAATCAACAGTAGGTAACACTAACATAATCAACAAGCCAGTAGAAATATACATACATGAACAAACTTCAACACAAGCAACCAATGTTATACATACATGAACAAACTTCAACACAAGCAACCAATGTCCAATCAAAAACATTGTTTCCTATATCAATTGCTTCTCATTCTCTTGATTCTCTCCAAAGCACCATTGCTTTCAATATCACTTCCCCGGCTATAGCAACAGGAAACACTTCTCTTGACCCGGCCCATATCCTCATTCCCATGCCGCACTTCAAACTCACCCCACTTTTCCCACACCTCACCATCAAATCTCGAATCACCAAACTGCTACGCATGCTCGTACAATGCACGTGCATGATCAATCTCCCCGAGCCTCACCTCGAGCTCCGCATATCTCAAACACATGACCTTCGCATCCTCGTCCGCCAATGGCTTGCTCGTAAATCTCCCTAGCCTTCGCCAAACCAAACATATGAACTGCCTTCATGATATACATTTCATACACTCCCAATTTCTCAATATTGAAGATACAGAGGCTTCACTGACTCTGCAGGAGACTCTTCGACCGCCTTCTCAAATAACTCACGGGCTCGTTCGAGCTTCTCTCGGCAAATTTGGAGAGATAGGTGACCCAAATGTCCTTCACATGTTGAATATTTTCACACCTCTCTCATAAATTTGAAATGACTCTTCAAAGTAGTAGTGTTCAGCAAGAGAGTTGGTTAGGTTTAGGTGTAGTTAGCAAATAAATTGGCAAAAAAGAGGGTTACTACTTACTTGAAGAAGCATTCCATAGTTTATGATGATTTGGGGAGTAGCTAGTCTTAGATCGATTATTCTCTCGTAGATGGCACGAGTTGACTCCAAGGTCCCAAAGCTTTCCTCCAAATCCACATAAAATGTCCAAAGCTTGAGGGATTTGCAATGCTTCATTTGCACGGGTTCATTTCCTTAATCCGTCACTATATACACATGTAGTGATGTAGATAAAGGTTAAACGCAATGAGCATTCAAATTCATTGAATGTTACTCTCTCCGTCCAATAGAATTAAGCTATTTGGAGATGGCACGAGTTTGCAAACTTTATATATTATATAAACTCCAACTATAATCTCTGACTGTTATAAAATTATTAACAGATGATAAAATAACAGTAACAAAAAATGTCAACCGTTGACATTTTTTGTTGTGTTATTTTGTCCTTAAAATTT
Source organism: Salvia splendens (assembly GCF_004379255.2). Lineage (NCBI taxonomy): Eukaryota > Viridiplantae > Streptophyta > Magnoliopsida > Lamiales > Lamiaceae > Salvia > Salvia splendens. Next base: position 6,222,477 of record NC_056039.1, read on the forward strand.
TATGGTCCAACTCATATTGTGGTTTGTATAATATTTGGAGATAGCATTTGATTACATTTGAATGTGTATAAAGCTATATATATATATATATATATATATATAGAGGATTGTATTCAAATCCTTTTCCCCTTATTAATCCAATCTCCTTCTTAATCTCATCCATGGATTTGTAGTGATCGGATGGTTAAAATATTTGGCTGAAATTAGTTAATTCTCTTAATATTTAACGTGTAAAGGGCTTAATAGACATTAGCATTTGGAGTTAGTTATGAAATGCTCCATGCGGTAGAGTATTCCAGCAGTTTAGCAAAATATTTTATGCAGATTTCGTTGAATTGTTACTCCATTCGTCCGGGTTTAATTGAAGAAGGTGAAGCAGCCGATTTCCCCCGGCGGCAAACTCGCCGAATTCCTGAACTCGCTCTTCGCCGGCGGAAACATGAAGAAGAGCAAAATCGGCGGTGACGTGTCGCCGTCGCTGAAATCCACAAACGCATCGACGTGCTCCTCCGCTTCGTCGTTCTCCCGATCCTGCCTCAGCAAAACGCCGTCGTCTAGAGGCAACCACTCCGCCGGCGCAAAGAGATCCGTGAGATTATCTCCGGTCAGCGTGATTGTCGACGACGATCGCCGCCACAAATCACTACAATCAGAAATCAGCAACAAATCATCACCAAATCGCGACGTTTCCACGAAGAATCACAACAACATGAACAGCATCAGAAGCGTGATCAAAGAAGAGCTCATGGAGCCCGTCATGGATCAAAACCGCCGAGTCGAGGAGGTGGCGAGAGATCTGCTGAGGAATTATCAGAGGAAAAATCAAAATCCTCACGTCAAACACGAGGTTGTCGATCGAAATTTCGATGAAGATGAAGATGACGATGCATTATAATAAGATAATATAGCACTCAAGTTCAATTAATTAACCCAAATATTACCACTTCGCTGCAAGATTACAGCTTCGTTTGTAGTAATTTAAGGTGTCGATCCACAGGGAAGGAAAGATTACTTAACTCTAAAACAAAGAAAACACATACTAAAGAGGATTTTAATTTGAAGATTTTGATTTCTAGATTATGCAAAAACAAATAGACAAACTAAAACAAGTAAGACGAATGAAGAGAAGAACATGTTACTCCAAACACTCATGGATAAAACGATGATTTATTCTAATATCAAACTCTATCTTATGAATCACGGGACTATGAAATCAATTCTCGATGCTAGCACTGAACATGCTTGACAAACAATAGTTTAAGAATAGTTGAACACATATTCTATAAACTAATTTTCATTAATCTAAGGATCCTACGGAAGCGCGAGACTCAAAGATCAACTGCTATAAGCTCAAGAAATCCATTGTCAAATTATCATTTGAACAAATCTAATCGATAATTCATTACCACAATGATCCATTTTATTCAAAGTTAAAGAGACATTTGAATAAGAATAAGTACCTACTACAAATGATGCACCAAAAATAATAGATTTAAACAATAAAATTGTGATAACGACGATCATAAGATAAAGAAGAACATAGAATAAATCACACCAACAATTTATCCGTTTACATGTTTGGAGTAACACAAGATTTTTAGCCAAGCATAATTAAGCTAGGAAGTATGAATAAGAGATTTGAAACCATATAGAATATGATGATGAATTGCTTGAATAATCTCCCAAGCATCAATCGTCACTTATTTTTTTCCAATTGATTTCTTCCCAAGTCAAACTTCTCTCTCAATCTTTCTCTCTCCAATTTTCAATTTTTTTCAATCACCTCCAGTGTCCCATCAGTCTCCCCCTTTTTGCAGCCTTCTCCTTGGGAAAAGAAAACCGCCGCACAAAACTGCAATATTGCAGTTAAAAGAAACAAACGGCCGACCGGGCGAAATTAGAGACAAGAATCGCCCGACCGGGCGAACTTTCTGGACTCTCCTCATGCTTTTACGCGTATCGCCCGACCGGGCGTTTTGAAGCTCATAATCGCCCGACCGGGCGAAATTTCTGATCTCTGCATGCTTTACCAAGTTCACCCGGCGAACTTCCAGCTTCCAAACCTCCTAAACTTCAATACAAATACCACTTGATGAGTTATAATTAACATAAAAGTGTGTAGTTTAGGGAGAAAAGTATAAGAAATATGCTACGCATCAAATACCCCCAAACTTGACCTCTTGCTCGCCCTCGAGCAAGGTTTATTTTAAGCACAATAACTCAACACAAGTCTAACCCACAAAGAGTTTTCAACACAAAGAATCATGTAGGGACGTGAATGACAAAATCTAAACCCCCAACATTTCCAATCGAGATTTCCCACTCTCAAGAACGATCACTCATCCCCCTAGAACTTCAAGTCAAGGTGCATTTCAAAGTAAGTCCAAGCATAAGATCATACAACTCAAACCATCGTCATTGACTCGTCAAGCATTACTTACCACATAGACTCGCGGATTTCAAATCAAACTTCATTAACTCTACCAAGTTATTTACAAAGCATCCACAAGCATCAACAAAAAGGTCCAAGGTCTTAATTCAAGGTTGTAATGGGGCTAGGGATGAGGTAAGATAAATATGGATAGTGAGCTCAAAGGCTACACATTTGAGTGCCAAATTCTTTCCTCCTACAACTTCCTTCCAAGGATCAAACAACAAGATTTACAAATTACAACCAAACTTTCACTCCCCCAACTTGAGATCATTCTAGACTAGATTACATCTTAAAAAAATGGAGCTCTAACTTTATTTCTTCGAACCTTTTTTTTTTCTTTTTTTTAATATAAGACCTCGACTTTTGCAAATTTGGAGGTCGTCTTTTTCTTTTCTTTTTTTCTTTCTCTAAGAACTTCATTCTTTTCATCTATGCATTACATCAAGTCTAAAAATGTCTATTCTTTACAATCCACCACCTCACACTCACAACTCAAAACACAAAGCTCAACTTGTATTTAGCACTCAAATAGTAGCAAGGTCTATTGATGAGGCTAAAATTAGGCTTATTTAAGTAGCTAAGTGTTTGGCTAAGTGTTTACACAAAGAATAGGGAATTAAGCTCAAGGTGGCTTCTAGGGGATCATTTGATGGACTAGGCATGTGATCATTTGGCCATAGAGTTCATCCTAGTGCCTTATCCTCCCAAATCGTAAACACAAACGAACGCAAGCACTTCACTCGATAAAGCAAATCAATCCAACATAATTTCCACAAGTCATGCGATTTTCACACTCTCCTCAACTCAAGAAATCGGATGTAATCACGACATGCTTTTTCAAATAGATTCATGCACCCATTCCATTCATCCTAAGCTTCAAAGATCAAGTAAAAACAAGCACGAATTCCCAACCAGAAAGCCGAAGATGAAGCATGCACCCGTCAAATACATTGATTCAAAACACCTTTATCAAATAATACACCCAATAAACATGCATCAAGCATAAAAATCATTGACAACCCCCCCAAACTTGAATGCGTCATTGTCCTCAATGCATGCATAGAAGAACAATTATAAAGTAAATGGAAAGATAACTCCCCCAAACTTGGCATGAAGTCCCTAGTGCATTCGGGTGGGAGGGCGGGTGTAAGTTCCTTTGTGGGTGTGGTTCCTCCTAAGCTCCAACATATGTCACATCTCCATGTTGCTCCTACAAAAAGAAACAAAACCTACAAAAAGAAACACTCAATTCAAAATAAATGTTAAAGGAAAGAATTGAGCAAACAAAACCTCCAACATAAGAAAACAAAAATAAAAGAAGAAAAAAAAAACTTGGGTTGCCTCCCAACCAGCGCCTTTGTTTATAGTCGTTGGATCGACCTTCCTCTTCCTTGCTCTACACTTTGGGATCCACTAGTGTAGCCAGTTCTCTTGCCTCCATGCCACTCTCAACTCCAACATAGGCCTTCAAGCGTTGGCCATTCACCTTCCAAATAGAATCACTCTTCTAATCTCGAATGTCCACAGCACCATAGGGGTACACCTTGTGCACCACATAAGGACCCCACCACCTTGACTTAAGCTTGCCCGGAAACAATTTGAGCCGAGAATTATATAAAAGGACCAGTTGTCCTTCATGGAAATGACGAGGCTTGATGGCTGCATCTTGAATCTTCTTCGCACGCTCCTTGTAGAGATCAACGCTCTCATAAGCATGAAGCCTAAACTCGTCCATTTCGTTCATGTCAAACATTCTCTTCTCGGCTGCAGCATCATAATCTAAGTTGAGCTTTTGCAAAGCCCAATAAGCTTTATGCTCCAGTTCTACCGGCAAGTGACAAGCTTTTCCAAAGACCAACTTGTATGGCGAAGTTCCAATCGGGGTCTTATAAGCCGTTCGATATGCCCACAAAGCATCATTTAACTTTTGAGCCCAATCCTTTCGAGACGGCTTCACCACTTTCTCAAGCACCCGTTTTATCTCACGATTGGAGACTTCAACTTGACCACTAGTTTGGGGATGATAGGGGGTAGCAACCTTGTGTTGGACACCATATTTTCCTAGGAGGTTTTCAAACAACTTGTTGCAAAAATGAGTTCCTCCATCACTGATAATAGCTCGAGGTGTCCCAAAGCGGTTAAAGATGTGATTCTTGATAAACTTCAACACTACTTTGGCATCATTGGTTGCCGAGGCCACTGCCTCTACCCATTTGGACACATAATCAACAACTACGAGAATGTACTGTTGCCCATTAGACTTGAGAAACGGTCCCATGAAGTCTATTCCCCAAACATCAAAGAGTTCTACCTCGTGAATGTTATTCATCGGCATTTCATTTCTCCACGAGATATTGCCGGTTCTTTGGCAACTGTCACATCTCTCTACATAGGCTTTTGCATCCTTGAAGATCGATGGCCAATAGAATCCGGACTGAAGCACCTTAAATGCGGTTCGACGTGCTCCAAAGTGACCGCCATATACAGAATCATGACAAGCAGACAAAATCTGAAGGTGCTCATGCTCTCCAACACACCTTCAAATCACTCCATCACTACAAATACGGAAGAGAAATGGATCTTCCCAAACATATGTGCGGGTGTCACTCAAAAACTTCTTCTTTTGGTTAGAAGACAACCCTTCTGGTATAATACCCGTGACAAGGTAGTTCGCCAGATTAGCAAACCACGGCACATATGTTTCCCGAGCTTCCACTTGCAACACTTGCTCGTCGAGAAATTTTTCGTTGATCATTTTCTTTCTCTCATCTTCCGTCTCTTCCAATCTCTCTAGTCTAGAGAGGTGATCAGCTACCAAATTCTCGGTCCCCTTTTTGTCTTTAATCTCCACATCAAACTCCTGTAATAAGAGGATCCATCTCACCAATCGAGGCTTTGCATCTTTCTTATTCATCAAATACTTGATAGCTGAATGGTCCGTGAACACTACCACCTTCGTGCCAAGTAAGTATGCACGAAACTTCTCAAAGGCATACACTACTGCTAGCATTTCCTTCTCCGTCGTGGTGTAATTCAATTGAGCTTCATTGAGTACTTTACTAGCATAGTAGACGGCATGTAGGACCTTATCTCTCCTTTGGCCTAAAACGGCCCCCACAGCATAGTCCGAAGCATCACACATCAATTCAAACGGCTTTGACCAATCGGGTGTGATAATAATAGGAGCTTCGACTAGCTTCTTCTTCAACAATTCAAATGCCTCAAGGCATTTCCCATCAAAGACGAACTTGGCATCCTTTTCAAGCAAGTTACAAAGTGGCTTTGCAATCTTTGAAAAGTCTTTTATAAAACGTCGGTAGAATCCCGCATGTCCCAGGAAACTACGGATGCCCTTCACATTCGTTAGGGGAGGTAACTTCGAGATCGCATCAATCTTAGCCTTATCCATCTCCAATCCCAACTCCGACACCTTGTGTCCCAACACTATGCCTTCTTTGACCATGAATTGACACTTTTCCCAATTTAGCACGAGATTAGATTCTTCACATCTTTGTAGGACCCGTCTCAAGTTTTCTAAGCAAAGGTCAAATGAAGATCCAAAGACGGAGAAATCATCCATGAAGATCTCCATGATGTCTTCATTCATATCGGAAAAGATTGCCATCATGCAACGTTGGAATGTAGCCGGTGCATTACACAAACCAAAAGGCATCCGGCGGAAGGCATACGTACCAATAGGACATGTGAATGTCGTCTTTTCCTGATCTTCTGGGGCAATTGCAATCTGATTGTACCCCGAATATCCATCTAGAAAACAGTAATGGGAATAACCCGCAATCCTATCGAGCAACTGATCTAGAAATGGCAACGGAAAATGGTCTTTTCTTGTCGCCGTGTTCAACTTCCTATAGTCCATGCAAACTCTCCATGAGTTCACCAATCGAGTTGCCAAAACTTCATTCTTCTCATTAACGGTCACAGTTATTCCCCCTTTCTTCGGTACACACTGCACCGGACTAACCCACTCACTATCGGATATGGGATAGATCATCCCATATTTCAACAACTTCTTCACCTCTTTTTCAACCACTTCTTGCATGAGTGGGTTCAATCTTCTTTGTCTTTCTCTTACCGGTTTAGCTCCATCTTCCATCAAAATTTTATGCATACAAATTGCGGGGCTAATCCCTTTGATGTCAGCAATGGACCATCCTAGAGCTTTCTTGTGTGACTTCAGTAGCTCTATCAACTTCAATTCTTCTTCATCATTCAACATCGCCGATATCACAACCGGTAAAGATTCACCCTCACCAAGGAATGCGTATTTCAGATTTGTCAGGAGTGGCTTCAATTCTAGCTTTGGTGGTACTTCGATTGAAGGTTTCACATCTGCCGTGAAAGTATCCACCACACATTCATTCTCGAGACTTGGTTGATCAACTTGAGAATCTTCTATTTCATCAAAATCTACTTTAAGTGTCGAACCATAGTCTCTCTCCAAACTTCCTTTATCATACACGCTTCCTTCTATTCTTGCCGAGCAACACATCTTGTCAAAAATGCACTTATCGAGGACGTCGACTCTAAAGCACGCTTTTGCATCATTATTAGGGCTGGCAAATCGTGCGGATTGGGTCGTTATCGGGTCAACCTGATAATGACCCAACCCAATAAGGCATAACCTGAACCCGACCTTTTAAGGAAACTGTAAATCCGAACACGAACCCGACCTGCTACCTTCAAATCCGAACACGACCCGCACCCGACACGAACCTGTTATCGACACGATATAATATGGGTTGACACGATACGATAACAACCCGAACCTGATATTACACGATTAAAACCTAATATTACACGATTAAACCTTAATTTTAACCTAATTTACACAATTAAAATTCGTTTTATACTATTTAAACCTAATTTATAAGAAAATAAAAAATTAAAGTAATATATATTTTTTAAAATAATAATAAAAATAATAATATTATTTCTTAATGGGTTACACGTATCCGACCCGCATCCGACCCGAACCCAACCCGAAATTATCGGGTTCTTAATGGGTCAACCCGATAAGGACATGGATCCAATAAGACTTGACCACAACCCAATAATTTCGTGCGGATTCGTGTCAGATTATCGTGTCGTGTCGAAAATTGTCAGCCCTAATCATTATGGTGTTTCATTGCTTTCTCCACATTAATGGTCACTTGCTCACCATTAATTCTAAACGTGACAGAGTTGTCTTTAGCTCCTAACAACACATCTCCCGTGGCAAGAAACGGTCTACCAAACAGAATAGGTACCTCTTTGTCCTCGGGCATGTCCAAGACTATGAAGTCGACGGGGATGATGAACTTGTCTACCTTGACCAAGACATCCTCTACTATTCCAGTGGGCTTCACAATGGAGTGATCAGCCAATTGTAGAGCAATGTCGATGGGTTCCATCCTCTTCTCTAATCCAATGGCACGTGCCGTTTTCAACGCCATCAGTGAGATCCCCGATCCCTGATCCAACAGACATTTGGTGAAGATTGTGTTACCGATCTCACAAGGAATCACACAACTTCCCGGATCCCTCTTCTTCATTGGCATCATTCCCGAAATCAGTTGTGAGCAATTCATGCTCAAAGCCACTATCCCCTCATCTTGCAATTTCTCCTTGTTTGCCATCATATCCTTGAAAAACTTGGAGAACTTGGGGAAATTAGTGAAGAGGTCCACCAATGATACATCCACATTCACTTTCCGGATCACGTTCATCATCCACTCAAAGCTTTTCTCTTTGGGGACCCTCTTCTTCCTCTTGGTTGGATATGGTGGAGGAGGAATATGATCGGGGAAGTTGAACTTGCTTTTCGGATCTAGTGCTGGACTTGTCAACATCTTTTTCTTTGACTCCATTTCCACTATCTTCTTACCCCTCTCTTCTGCTGAACACTTTCCACTTGCATCGGATTCTTCACCATGTTCCTTGCTGCCGGATGCAGCCTGTTCTTGACCATGTTGGGCCCCCTGCACCAACGCGGGACTTCCCTTACATGCCTCGTCCGCCCCTGCGTGCGAGGAATGCAAGCCTAACATCTCATCCGCCCCTGCGTGTGAGATGCCGGAAGTACCTTGGTCGTCCATTAATGGTGTTGAATCCAACTCTCTACCACTTCTCAAAGTCACAACTTTGCACTGTTCATTACCTCTCGGATTGGGTACAGTATTACTTGGGATGGTGTTAGGAATCCTCGTGTGTGATGCCGTGGCAAGCTGTCCAATCTGAGTCTCGAGATTCCTCATTGTAGCCTCCATCTGTCCAAACTTTTCCACTGTTTTTTCCTTGAAATTCTCATTCTCCTTTTGACTCTTATTCATAAAAGAGAGAATCTGTCCCAACTGATCTTCGACTGATGGCTTCTTCTCATAACCCGGGGGTTGAGTATTGTTCCTCCATTGATTACCCGAGTTGTTGCTAGGGCCAGCTTGATTCCATCCTGTTTGTTGAGGCCTCCAATTTTGCTGATTGTTGTATTGGTTGCCTTGATTGAACCCTTGGCGATTGTTGCCAATATAGTTCACATCCTCCACGGGTGGTCCTTGAAGACTTGGGCATTGATCAGTATGATGCCCGCCTTGGCACAATCCACATCTCATCACAGTCACAGCTTGGGGTTGAGGAGTCAATTGAAGAGACTTAACTGCCTTTGTCATTGACGACATTTGAGTGCTAATGTCTGCCAGTTGAGCCTCAATTGCGGTCACTCTTTCCGCATCCTTTGTAGCACCAAACGTATCTCCTGCTCTATCAGCTCCTCGCCTTGGATTGTGCCAATTCCTTTGATTGTTGGCCAACCTTTGAAACAAGGCCCTCACCTCATCGTGAGTTAGATCATCTAGGTTCCCATTCGAACCTGCAGTCACCAATCCCGTGCCTTCACTGTTGAGTCCCTTGTAGAATTTCAAAAGGTCATGCCCCGGAGCTAGTCCATGACTTGGGCATTTCCTTATCAAATCTGTGAATCTCTTCCATGCCTCCGCGAAGGACTCATCATACTTCTGTCGGAATGAGGTGATCTCCTCTCTCAACTTCTCAATCTTCATTGGAGAGTTGTATTCCACAAGAAACAACGACTTCAACTCTTGGAATGTTGCTATGTTGTAGCCCGGTAATGAATCATACCACGCTCTTGCCTTCTCCCTCAATGAGAATGGAAATAAGGCCCTCTTAATCCGATGATGCTCCACATTTGGAGGTCTATGAGAATTTGTCAGCTCGTAGAAGGCATTCAAATGGCTCACCGGATCTTCATCATCCCGTCCATGAAAAAGATTTCCTCCATTCACCAAACTGATGTAGTGAGGTGGAATGTTGACGTTGTCATTTGCGTAGGCACACTCCCCTGGGTACTCAATTCCCGATCTCAGAGTGTCGCCAAACCTCACCACAGGTGGTGGAATATCATTGTTCTCAGCCATTGATTCACCATCTGAATCCTGATCCCTTTCTTCACCAAAGAGTCGATTACTCCTAAATGGACTTGAATAGTCCGGGAAGATCTCAAACTCTGACCCTCTAACCTTACTTCTTCTTTGATAACAGAGTAGTCCAAACGGTGGTGTACCCTGTGACCGTGTGTGCATTCACTTTTTTTTTTTTTTTTTTTATTTTTTAAACCTGCGCAACAGAAAATACACCAAGCACAAACACACTATATTTCCTATTACCGAAAGCTAGACCTCTCGACAACTTCGGGGTAAGTACTATAAAACGTGTGTGCTTTAGTGAAAAACTAAACTACCTAAACTAAAAGATAGAAAGAAGTAACCTAGAAAATATACTCCTTCGTCTTCAAGTCCAGACGTGGTAGATGGCTAACACCTCCAGGAACACGAAATGAGTACCTACAAAAATAAAAGAAAGATCAAACAAAAATAAAACAAAACACAAACTAGAAGTTAAACAATCTATTGCCTTCCCCGGCAACGGCGCCAAAACTTGATGTGTAATTTTAGGTTTATTACAATAAGATAATATAGCACTCAAGTTCAATTAATTAACCCAAATATTACCACTTCGCTGCAAGATTACAGCTTCGTTTGTAGTAATTTAAGGTGTCGATCCACAGGGAAGGAAAGATTACTTAACTCTAAAACAAAGAAAACACATACTAAAGAGGATTTTAATTTGAAGATTTTAATTTCTAGATTATGCAAAAACAAATAGACAAACTAAAACAAGTAAGACGAATGAAGAGAAGAACATGTTACTCCAAACACTCATGGATAAAACGGTGATTTATTCTAATATCAAACTCTATCTTATGAATCACGGGACTATGAAATCAATTCTCGATGCTAGCACTGAACATGCTTGACAAACAATAGTTTAAGAATAGTTGAACACATATTCTATAAACTAATTTTCATTAATCTAAGGATCCTACGGAAGCGCGAGACTCAAAGATCAACTACTATAAGCTCAAGAAATCCATTATCAAATTATCATTTGAACAAATCTAATCGATAATTCATTACCACAATGATCCATTTTATTCAAAGTTAAAGAGACATTTGAATAAGAATAAGTACCTACTACAAATGATGCACCAAAAATAATAGATTTAAACAATAAAATTGTGATAACGACGATCATAAGATAAGGAAGAACATAGAATAAATCACACCAACAATTTATCCGTTTACATGTTTGGAGTAACACAAGATTTTTAGCCAAGCATAATTAAGCTAGGAAGTATGAATAAGAGATTTGAAACCATATAGAATATGATGATGAATTGCTTGAATAATCTCCCAAGCATCAATCGTCACTTATTTTTTTCCAATTGATTTCTTCCCAAGTCAAACTTCTCTCTCAATCTTTCTCTCTCCAATTTTCAATTTTTTTCAATCACCTCCAGTGTCCCATCAGTCTCCCCCTTTTTGCAGCCTTCTCCTTGGGAAAAGAAAACCGCCGCACAAAACTGCAATATTGCAGTTAAAAGAAACAAACGCCCGACCGGGCGAAATTAGAGACAAGAATCGCCCGACCGGGCGAACTTTCTGGACTCTCCTCATGCTTTCTGATCTCTGCATGCTTTACCAAGTTCACCCGGCGAACTTCCAGCTTCCAAACCTCCTAAACTTCAATACAAATACCACTTGATGAGTTATAATTAACATAAAAGTGTGTAGTTTAGGGAGAAAATTATAAGAAATATGCTACGCATCATATAGTATAATGCAGAGTGTAGTTTCTGTAATGCATTATATGTGATATGCAATGAACATTTATCTTGACCCGTTTAATTTAACTTATGCCGTGTTTTGATGTTTGGCGCACGTGTCTTGTTTTCTCTAGGGGTTTAACAAGCCTAGGGGCTAGGGTGTAGTATGTTCTAAGTCTAATTAACGTTGTCCAAATACACGAGCTGCAGTAATTCATCTGGGATTGCACATTCATAGCGCGTAGCTTTATATTGAAACATGATTGCCAGTTTTTGAATGTAGGGTTTATGGTTCATTCATTCCCCTATGGTTGCCCAATTATGGGGGCTAGGTGTGTAGTATACTGTGAGAAACACAACCTCTACGAAGGACCGCGAGTATGAGGCATTCCTTTACGATTTAATTTTCGGTATGGCTAGGTTAGTAGTTTAAACCGCTACAAGTAATGCGTCAAATGTTATTAGATAGTGGATGGTATTGATTATATAATGCATGATATGCGAACGGCAATGTATAGGTTTTATGAGCGGGTTTGTTTGTATATGTTATAGAATTTCATGAATAGGTCAGTCGTTAAGAGTTTAGGGTTCATTCACTCCCCTAGGGTTGCCCAATTCCGGGGGCTAGGGTGTAGTATAGTGTAAGCAACACAACCTCTACGAAAGGCCGCGAGTATTAGTCTGTCAGATTTTGGCGTGGCTAAGGTAGTAGTTTAAGCCGACACACATAATGCACCAATTATTTATAGATAATGCATGTTATTGAATATATAATGCATGATATGTTAACTGCAATGTATTGCTCTTTTAGTCGTTTAGTCTGGTTTTGATTATTTGGGGTTTAGGGTTCATTCATTCCCCTAGGGTTGCACAATTTCGGGGGCTAGGGTGTAGTATATTGTAAGCAACACAACCTCTACGAAAGACCTCGAGTATTAGTCCGTCCTTAAGGGTTTACATATTGTAAGCAACACATAATGCACCAACTGTTTATAGATAATGCATGGTATTGAATATATAATGCATGATAAGTTAACTGCCATGTATTGATCTTCTTAGCCGTTTTGTCTGGTTTTGATTATATGGCGTCGCTGTTGTTTTTTATATAAGCAAACAAAGGATGCGGAAGGTGGACAATGTTACAACATGGTATTATGTTGTATGTAATAGCGATACAACATAATGTCTAAAAACTAATACATGATGTACTAATAAATAATGCATAGAAAAAGCCAAATAATGTACAGATTCAATCAAGTAATGAACATACAAATAATGCATTTACTCTTTGCACCATGTAGAACAACAGTCACATAATGGCTACACCATGATAAATAATGCATCGAAATATCAACATTATGTACAGATTCAATCTAATAATGAACATACAATTATTGTATTGACCCATTGACCCATGTAAAACAACAGGTTTATAATGCCTAACACATGATAAATAATGCATAAAAAGGTAAATAATTTACAAAAAGGTAAATCCTGCCCCGTTTCATTTAAGTTGTGCCGTGTTTCGATGTTTGGCGCACGTTTCTTGTTTTCCCTAAGGGTTTAACAAGCACAGGGGCTAGGGTGTAGTATGTTTTAAGTCTTAAAAACGTTGTCCAAATACATGAGCTGCGGTAATTCATCTTGGGTTGCACATGCATAGCGCGTAGGTATTTTTTAAAACAGACATATATAAAGAACATTTTAGTGTAGTATAATGCGTAGTTTAGTTTCTGACATACATTATTTGTAATATGAAATGAATATTTATCCTGACCCGTTTAATTTAAGTTGTGTCGTGTTTTGATGTTTGGCGCACATTTCTTGTTTTCCCTAAGGGTTTAACAAGCCTAGGGGCTAGGGTCTAGTATGTACGACAGCAACCACGTGATGCATAAAATATGATAAATAATGCATTCAAATAGTCAAATAATGTACAGAATCACTCAAGTAATGAACATACAAATATTGCATTCATTCTTAGAATCATGTACAACAGCAGTCTAATGATGCATAAATCAAGATAAATAATGCATAGAAATAGCTAAATAGTGTACAACGGTCAGAAATTTCAATCCCTAGAGATGGACGACGTTACAACCTCGTATTATGTTGTATGCAATAGGGAAGGCAAGAAGAAGTCGAACGAGGATGACCAATTGAATGCACGAGTTTCACTTATTCATCTAGGGTTCAGATATCATCTCGGCTAGGAAGTAGTTTTTACCTATACACATAATGTACATATAATGCACCATTCACACATGTACACAAGCAGTCAATTAATGCATAATACTTGGTAAATAATGTATAATACTTGATAAATAGTGTACAGAAGCAATCAAATAATGCACAAAGGAAAAAGACTTTCACCCATTCACATATGTACGCAAGCAGTCAAATAATGCATAATATTTGATACATAATTTATACTATTAGTTAAATAATGTACAAATTCAATCAGATATGCACAAAGGAATATTATGCAAGCAGATTTGGGAATTCTGGTTTTCACTCATGCACCTATGTACACAAGCAGTCACATAATGCCTATTACTTGATAAATAATGTAACGTACTAGATATATTATGTACAACTTCAATCAAATAATGCACATAGGAATATTGCATTCACTCATTCACTCACGTCCCTCAGCAAGCAGTCAAATAATACCTAATAACTGATAAATAATGTATACTACTACATAAACAATGGACAGATTCAATCCAATAATGCGCACAGGAATATTGCATTCATCCAATCACCCATGTACACAAGCAGTCAAATAATGCCTAATACATGATGAATAATGTATACTACTAGATAAATAATGCACATATTCAATCAAATAATGCGCACATGAATATTGCATTCACCCAATCACTCATATACACAAGCAGTCAAATAATGGACAATACATGATAAATAATGTGTAATCATTAATTAATAATGTACCCAAACAATCAAATAATGCACACAAGAATTTTACATTCACCCTTCCACCCATTTAAAAAATTTGTCGACGAATGCGCCAACGAAGACTACTTGATGTAGATCCTAGCCAATGCCATAAGCGAAGGCTCAATGATACCTCCCCTAAGCCTCAATACCAAATGCAGAGTCGGCTCTACAGAATTATTCATCACTCCGCTAATCAGAATACAGAGCGTAACAACATAACTAAATCTAGAAATGGAGAGAGAGAATTACCTTTCTGTATGTTGTAATCAGCAATTGTTAGGCCATCTTCAAGCTGCTTTTCGGCGAAAATCAATTGCTTCTGATCCGGTGGGATTCCTATACATAATTTCAAAAGGAAATCGCATCAATTTACCATCAACAATTCATCACACCCCATTTTCTTCAAATTAACATCGAACACCATAGAAACCTTTTGCAACCCTACCTTGTCGACGCCTTCAACAATTTGTTCGCGCGCTACCGGAGTGAGAGTTGGAGAGTGAAACCGACGAAAACGATCACTTTCTGGAGATACCCGACGAAAAACAGTGGCGGCTAGGGTTTGAAGAGTGGTGGAAAATGGGAAGACGAATTGCAGAGACGTAGAGAGAGGGATAGACGTTTGGAGTGAGAGAGAGAGTGAGTAGATGGAAGGTTGTATCAAAATCTCGCTGAAAATTCGCTCATTCCGTTTTGGGCTGTTTTCAATTTGGTTGTTTTACTAGTTTACCCTTATAATGCACACAATCCACCATATAATGCACAAAATCAACCATATAATGCAACACGGGATTAAAAAATGGGATTTCATCCTGTCCCTCCATCCACCAAATCCAACGACCCACGTTAAGAAGGAACTTAAATCTAAGGGAGGAAAAGAAGATTAACACTACCCTATATATATATATATATATATATGACTTATTCAATATTAAGTAGGAGTAAAAATGAACAGCATGAGTGACATTAGATTTTATGATCGGAATCAATCTAAAGAACTTTGCCTTAGAAAATTGTAAAATTCAGTACATAACCATTGTATATTTAAGAATATGAAAACTGAATAACATATTGGATTCACCATTATAAGAGTGAAGTACATAAAATGTCCCTGACGTTTTCAATTGTTTCACTCCATACCCCTGACTTTTAAAAATATCGCCATAAGTCTATGACCTTTAACATAGTCACATATCAAATATTTGTAGCCATTTTTCGGACTAAAAGACCCTTTTGCCTTGAAGGGCATTTCAGTCATCTTGGCCTCTGTTGCAGGCCTACTCTGCAGGGAGGCTGCACTTTTGCAGAAATTAGGCCTGCACTTTTGTCGACTCAAATTTGATGTTTCTCAGTGTTGTGCCTGTGCATCTATATTGTAAGTGTTTGAAATTGATTTCTCTTTCTCCTTTTCTCACTTTAATTCAACAATGGACTGGAAGCTTAAATAGGCGGCAGCGGTAGAATTGGCGGTGCATCGTGATGGATTTGTCCTTGAATTTCCCCGGCGTGCTATTATTTTGATTATGCTAATTGGGAACAACTTGACGAATACAACTTGGGAACAATTGTTAGGGAGTGCTATTATTTAATGTACATTCAAATACAGCTTATTATTTTGATTTATGTGCAACAACTTATGATACTTTGGTCACAGATTATGCCAACTTATGCTCGATTATGTGTTCCACCAGCACCCGTCACTTATCCTCTACAGTTATACGGTTTAACTCTTGCCGGATTAACTGGATATCGAACCGGCCTTGAGATGCCAAAACCACAACAACCATGAAGATCTTGACCTGAATTCATGTCTTCCCAAATGAAGTTACTCTAGCAATAGATTTATCAGTCCTTTGCTTGTTAGTTTGTGTTGACTTAAAATCTCATGTGTTTTAGAAATGATTATCTTCACTCAAGAAGAGTAAAAAAATTCTAACTTCATACGCTATTATGAGTGACAAACTACCAAAGTGAAACTACTGTTAGTCTTCCTCGGCTCTGAGAACAACAATGTCAAGGTTTCTTGTAATTTCCGAACTCATACGTGTTGCATCTCTAGCATAAAAAGTTAGTTATTGAAATTAATTTTTAAAAATACATAAGAATTAAATTTCAATTTGCAATTTTATTTAGTCAAAGTTATATAGAGAAAATAAATAAATGATCTTTAATTTTATTTATTACATGGTTATGAATTAATTGAAGTGATTAATGCCTTGTATTTTGTGGCCCACACTATGAGGTTAAGCACAAAGGAGATCTCATATTGAAAAAATAGGTGAGATGTATGTAAGGTTCCAGATGAATCAAATAATTTTGCTTAATTCTATTTGAACTTTATGATGCGAATTAAATACAAAATACTGTACTGATTTAGTATATATTCCATTTGACATTTCTAAATATTTGATTGGAAATTCACACGTAATAGATATATGTTTAATAAAAACTAAGAATAATTTACAATCCTTAAATCATGAAGAATTTATGGTATTGGATTCAATATTTTCATTTTGAAAAGAGGTTTGTAGACAATTGTAGTCTAATTTTTTTGTTACCTACGTTTCGACTTGTTAAGTGATGAAAAACGAAAAAACAAAACTATATATATGGGAAGAATACAAAGCACTTAGTAAAATCACAAATGGAGTATGGTATGTATTTGTTAAATCACAAATGGAGGCCGCTTACGCACAGCTATCAAATCAGGTCAGCTGTCAAATCGCGTCAGCCATCAAATCGCGTCAGCAGCATGCAGGCCGGCACTGCAGAAGTCCGTGTGATATGCCCATAATGCCCTTTTAGGCTGAAGGACCTTTTAGTCCGAAAAAACATGATATGTGATTATGTTAAACACCAGAGACTTATGACGATATTTTTAAACGTCAATGGCCTATAGTGAAACAAATGGAAACGTCAGGGATGATTTATGTAGTTAACTCCTATTATAAATACGCTGTGCAAATTTTTTTCCTATTTAATGCCCAATTAATGACAAAAATGCATCACTGCTAATTTGTCAAATAAAACTAATTTCCCTTTGACTTGATAGAAATGTGACTAATCACATATCACTGTCGATTCAGTTTGTTTCCAGCCTCGCATTATCCCCCATCCGCCTCTCTCCACGTATATATATAGGTATGTGACGCTATTCAATTCACATTTTTTCTCTCTCTACAACGTTGCGATTTCTCCGACACTAAAATCCAATCCTCCTTCCTCACCAACTGACGCCGCGGCGCTCGATATCTCCATCGATCGCATCGATCCGTTATTAAGGTGAGGCTTTGCCGCGTTGCGTGTTTTTTTTTTCGATTTTGATTAGGGTTGCGGCGTGATTTTGATTTTTTTATTTAGATTTTGGAATGTATTCGCATTGGCGTTCGATTAGATGAATTTGATGGCGGCGCGTTTGGTCTTCTCTCATTGCTTGTGTATGTGGGGGCTTGTTTTGTGAATTCTGGCTTCTTTATTGGTTTTTGATAGATTGATCTACGGACTGCATTTGTCATTTCGAATGGTTGTATGAATCTGGTTTTGTAAATTCGTGATTGAATTTCTTTTTCTCAGTGATTTTTCGGAGTTCTATTTTGTTTATAGGATTGTTGAGGGTAGATGTGTCGTTTCCCTAATTTTATTTGGGAAATGGAACTTGGTTTTTAAAGGTGGTTTTTCCTTGAGGAAACCTGGTGTTATTTGGATGTGTGTCTGTAGGGTTGTGTTTCCTTCATTAGCCATTCTACGATTAGCCTTGCGAATGTTTGGAATTTTAACATCAATTAGGCATTATTTTGTATTGATTGCACGAAGATGATTGATTGTCTATGCATTGCTTTTGTTGGATCTGGGAGAATATGTAGTTATTTTCTCTAGATTTGAAACATGAATGTGGGGAGTTTTGCTGTATGTCCACCAAATTTTCGATATTGTTATGAATTATGATGAATGAGGAAAATAAGCATAAATGCTTGGGGCTCAGACTCAAGAGTGGTTGATGTGAGGATAGTTATTGAGGCTGGGAAATAATAACTGTCGATGACTTAATATGTTGAAAATAATGTTGAGTTGTCGACCCAATGGCTTACATGGATTATTTAATTACTAGTATATGACAATCAGTAAGGAAATTACTGCAGGGTTCTAACTATTAGACTTGTGTATGTCTTGCAAATATAATACAAAAAGACATCAGAGTGGTTGATGTTGAGGGTAGTTATTGATGTTGGGAAATAATAACTGTGGAGATGACTATATACGTTTAAAATAATGTTGACACAATGGCTTTCATGAATTATTGAGTTAATATATCACAATCACTAAGGAAGTTACTGCAGGGATCTGACTATTGGACTAGTATATCTTGCAAATATATACTAAAAAAAGACATAGAACTGAATAAGGGAACAATAATTTTTTCCTTCTTATAACCAGTGTTCAGAATCGGAAATATGAATACTTGCAGGATAATCTCAATATCAGATGCATTGGCTTTTTCGCCAATTGATTGGCATCTCGGTCAAAGCTGTTCATTTGTGTAGAAGGTTGCTAGCGTTTGGTCCATTGCACCTTGGATTGGATATATTATGTGACAATAGGAAAACATCAATTATTTTCTCATATTCTAACCAAGTCACTTGCCAAGAAGACAATGAATGGCAGTATTCATGCACATGTTTGGCTTAGCCTGTGACTTTTCGCTGCTGGCTAATGCTTCTTTATTCTTTAGTTTTGCAGAAATTAGAGCTTAAAGTTGCAGACATGTCTCCAGCATCCAAGGCTAAGTCTAAAGATAAGAAGACTGGCAAAGAAGCTCCAAAGAATTCTCTAAAGCCTTTGAGTCATGTTAATGCCAGTAGTGGGACCACAGCAAGTGGATACAATCCTGTTTCAAGAACATTTCATACATTTGAATCTGCACCAGTGCCTACGGCCAGTCCACTTCATGTTAATGGTCGTTTCCGGAATATAGATGATACGGATGATCATAATGGATGTTCATCAGGGACGGGCATTGAGTATGACTCTATTTCCAATAATGGTAGTTGGTCTGGCGACTCTGAAGACCATAAAGAAAAGTCATCACAGCCGCTTACTCGTCAGGATATAATACCTGGTGCTGACAATGACAAAAGAGAGAAAATACGTCAGAAGAATGAGAGGAAACATCAGCGTCAAAAGGAGAGGCGAGCGCAGGAGTTGCATGAACGGTGCTGCAGCTATCTCATGTCGAGGAAGCTGGAAGCTCTGGCGCAGAAGCTTGTTGCTATGGGTTTCTCCCAAGAGCGAGCGGCAATGGCTCTTATTATGAATGAAGGCAGGTTAGAGGAATCAGTATCCTGGCTTTTTGAAGGAGGTGAAGAAGACAAGAACTCGGAAAACAATCTTGATGGTGGTGGTAATTTGAAAATTGACATATCAGAGGAGCTTGCTCGCATTACATATTTGGAAATTACATATAAGGCTTCCAAACAAGAGGTGGAAAGAGCTGTAGTATCCTGTCAGGGTGATCTTGAAAGGTCTGAAGAGACATTAAAGGCACAAAAGGAAGAGACTCCTGCTGTCTTGTCTAAGCCTGATGAAAATGGCGATCCTCTTACTGTTACAAATAGCAAGCTGGCAGCAATTAGTCAGAATCCATTAAGAATACAACCAAAGTCTACTTCAGTAACCACTGTACAGCAGAGAAGGGATGACAAAGATTTCAACTACATCAAACTTCCAGCAACAGTAGAGTCTGTAGTGGATCCTGTGACCAAAAGCATGCAGGTGGTAAAGAAAATACCACCTAAAACTGACTGGGTTAAACAACAGCAGACTGTGCCTGTAGAGAAAAGGTGGGTAAGTGCAGGATCAGATTCTTCTGCATCATTTTCTTTAGCATCACGGTCTCTGCCATCACCAACTCCAGCCAAGACGGATGTTCGCTATGTTGGTGTTGGAAATGAATTGAAGAAGTTGCAGCTAGGATCAGTCAAAGAACCGGTCATCGTCATGCAGCGACCTCAATCCATTAATGCAAAGCAGGTTCCTAGCACAAGTATTAGCTCGTCTCCTCCTGGAGAGAGGGCTATGAGTTGGCATCCTAGTTCTGTTGAAACAGTGAAGCCACATGGGTTTACGCCATCTGTTGCTGTGTCTAATGGTTTTAGCTCAGATCAGTCGTACAGCCCACCTCAATATCAGTCGTCACAGCAGCAATTTATGTCCAGTAGTGGCCCAATTGATTCATCAGGAACTAAAAAATCAAACAGTTACTGGGGTCAAGGCGGATCACCAGCACTTGCTGCACCTTCCTCCCTTGGTCTCTTCTCCTGCATTGGTGCCAGTGGCTCATCTGGGACTTCATCTCAGGTGGACTGGAGCACCGGCAGCTCAATGTTGCAATTTGATTACACCAACGTTGACTGGAGTTTGGATCGTGGGTCACTGTTCCCAAGACCAAACCGCCCGTGGACTGGGGCTAACTACATTCCAACTAACTCTAGCCTGTATGATTCATTTACATATGGTGCGGGTTTGAAGTCTACTATGAGGCCTGGTCTGTCCAATGGGAATGCTGCAGCGATAGATGGACTAAATCCCAACGACCTAATGGCTGGTGGTTCACGGGAATGGACTTCACCATTAGAAGAGAAAGACCTTTTCAGTCTACCCAGACAAGTTGTTTCCTCTCCTACACTGTAAGAGAATGGTGGTGGGTTTTACGAATAAAGAAAAGGGTGTTGATGTTGGTGTTTGTTCTTTTATGCTTTTGGATTTGTATTTCATATGAATTGACATCATATCTTAATGGGAAAAGCATTACAGTTTCTTTGATTCACTTATTTTGCCAAAATATGTTGAAATCCACCATCCAGCCAAAACTCACTACAGATATCAATCTTATATTTCCGGATAATACAATTCTTGAATTTATCTTGTTAAAATCCGTCTTATTTGCTGCAAATGTATAACGAATTATGTAGAGAGAAATGATTGTAGGTGCGACAGCAGAGGATGGCAACGATGATTCAGTGAGGTCGGAGGTTGCTGATGACCCACCAAACGGTAGCTATGCACAAGAACTTGTCATACATCATCAAGTGGAAGCACACAACTAACACGGAACGACAAACTGTAACATCGAACTCAAAAAAATCAAGAGAGATACTAAAATGTATGGAGGCACAAGTTTGTAAGGACATGTGGGGTTGATCTTTTCATATGTGGGGTAATTTTAGCATACATGTAGGGAAATCGTTTTAACTCCAAAAGGGATTTACTAACAACCAGAAACTGTAACACAGACTTTTTTGAGGCAGACAACAACAAACACGACTGAGACACGAATAAAAAGAGGGAACATTGGAGAAGAATACGCAGCTGCAGAAGTAAAATCAATAGTCAAAAGGCCAGCGCGTTCTGCTATGCTCCTCATTTGGAGCTGCTGCACTGTTTCCTTCAGTTCCTGAATGGCGTCGAGTGTTCTGATTCGATGAGTTTGAAGGCCACAGAAATGAAAATGGATTCCACCTCCCTTGACTCTGAGAGTTACTACTGTCCCTTCTGCTGCTGTTGCCACTTGCATTCACTGCTCTCTGATTCAAGTTAGAACAAGAATTTGCAGAATCTAGTGAAGGCAGCTCAACACGACAGACAGGGCACGAATTATGTTCAACTAGCCAAGGCACAATACAATCTGAATGGTAAATATGATCACATGGCATCTGCCTAGCTCTTGTGCCCAATTCAAACTTATCTTGACACACAGGGCAGTGAGCATCTGTGTTGAGATGCCTTTGCAAAATCTTGATGGTTGGCATAGCATCAATCGCGGAACGTGGTGCTGGAGGAGGACCCCGCCTGTCATTCACACTCAGCTGCTCTATCAATTCCTGCAGCCCATGCCCCATAAAGAAATCACCAGAATCGGCTCGTCTTTGCCCCATAAAGATATCACCAGAGTCGGCTCTTCTTTGCCCCACTCCATGTCCATCACTAAAAAAGAAATCAAATGGATCAACGGCAACTGGAGTTTGGCCATGGTATATCAATAATTGGCCAGGAGGCCTGGGGCCAACGCCCACACTCGTTCGTCCTCTGACATCAAAGTTCGGGTCCCTTCCTATCATCCTGCGCCTCATTAGGGCAGCAAAAGCATCCATAATACCGAATCTTGGATCTTGCATAAACCCGAGTCCAGAACCATCACCGGAGTGAGTGCTCATAACTTCGGCCAGCTCTTGTATAAAGCCTCCATCACAGTACGGGCAGACCAAGTTATGGCCTGGAGGTCGTACAGGCTGAGTGCACTGGTGGCACCAATGAGTGTTTCCACCACTTGACATTCTATCTTGGCTATTATTAAGATCTTAAACAAGAAGCATAAGCCACAATCTCCAACCTCAGAACGTTTCCTGCATCCAGACATCTATCTATGATTAACCATAACTCAACTATGATTAGCAAATTCAAAATTTGAACAAATAACAAATATGAGATCTGCCAATGAAGCCTGGACCATATTCCAATCAATTATGCAGGGTTCAAGTCGATTAGCTTATCATAAAAATTTACATGGTTTAGATTTGCTCCACAGAATTCAATCCTCTAAAGATAGAGAATAGAAAGGGGAACCCAGAGTATACGTATAACAGTAAAACTACTAACAAAAAAATTGGAAAAATCTAGGCAACGAAAAATCATGTTGATCATAAAACAATAAGTTCCTGAGAAAGTATACACAATCGCTTAACTGAACAATTTGTTTGGGGCGGAAAAATCCAACAAGCAAGCAAGCAAGCCAAGACAAAGTTGTATAAACTGAAAGCGATCAATCAAGTTTAAAATAGAAGAAATCTGGGGGTGGTTGAAATTAGGAAGCCAAACTATTGGAGCATGAGTAGTTAAACTTACCACTTACCAGGGTCCAGGGGAGAGAGAGAGAGAGAGAGTGTTTGCGACAATTTCGCCCAATTAAGGATTTGGCGATGGAATCACAAAAGACTTGTTGTGTTGGAGTTGTATATATAAAGAATGGATCTATTCTGACCCGACCCGAACCACCCGCGCTTCTTCGGGCTAAGTTTGAAAATGCAAATTGATTTCTAGAATTGCGGCTTATTCTCATAGCATCTCCAATGGCGGACGTCCGGTCGGACATCCGCGACGGGCGACCGGGACGTCCACCATTGTGGCGTGGCAACTCGGATACGGACGTCCCGTAAGGACGTCGGATGTCCTCGGACGTGCGGGCGACGGGCGGGCGGACGTCCGCCATTGTGTCGTGGGTCGGACGTCCGGGTCGGACGTCCGGTATTTATTATTTTTTTTAATAAAGTTGTTAATTTTTCTCGTTCGTATGCGTGTTGAAATTTTATTTTCGTAAACGTAGATTGCTTTATTTGTGAATTTGTGATTTTTTTTATTGCGGGAAGTCCTAGTGGGAAGGGCGGATTGTGCAGGGGAAGTCCTAGTGACGTGGCAGTGCGATGGGAAGTCCTAGTAACGTGGCAGGAGGTGTTTTTGCGAAGTCCTAGTGGATGTCCGAGTGGGACATCCGTGCATTGGAAATGCTCTCAATTTCTCATCTTCATTATCCTACAATATAATGAGTTTTATAGTTATTCTACTACAGTTAGAAGGGAGTAAAAATTTATAAGCAACTCCTATAACAAAATCACATTCATGGTTTAGATTCAATAACCTATTGTGAATAATCCCTGACATTACACTCCAAGTCTCTGACATAAAACTCATCTATGAAAGAAAACAACTTGAGAACACAACTTGATAAACTATCAAATACTTGCACAATTTATCAAATAACAATTTAAATAAACTAGTACAAGCTTATATAAAGATGTGATAAGATGCAAGGTATAAAATGAAAACAACTTGACAAATTAAATTTTTTTTTGTTCTTTTTACTTATACACTGTTGTCAGTTAAATTATTTGAGGAAGAAGCTTGAAGGGCTGGATAAATAAAACAAAGGCAAATAAATACTACTACCCCATAAAAGGACTTAAGAAAATAGTTTGTACAAACATGACCTAACATATGTACTAAGTGTGTGTACATGTGTGTGTGGTGGAGAGAGCGAAGGTGATGCTACATGCATATATACATTGAACTAAACGATCTAAAATGAACTCTGTATTATCTATCAATGTTCTAAAATAAACTAAAAATGAAGAGTTCGACAGTTCATCGCTTGACATCAGTTAGACATTGATTATAATCCTATCTATACATACATATTTAATGATTATATTATGAAGATGCTAAACTATAGAGGTGTCCTATTGATATATTTCTTCTTCTTATATACATGCATGAGTATAAATGATACGAGAATTAATGAATGATTGATAAAGTAGGATAAAAGAAAAGAAGTGTAGTTAAAGTAGGGTTTTTATAAATGAAAATGCGTTTTTATTTATGGAAATGAGGGACTATATAAAATGATCCATATCTATCTAGGGTTTTTATAACCGCTTATAAAATCTCGCCCCTCCAATCTCTGTCCCTCTCTTCACTCTCTTTCTACTTGCGCCTAGGTTATCTTTGCATCTCTCTCTTCCTCTCTCCAATGGCTGTTACCTTCGCAGATCTGCACACAGAAGCCGGCCTAAAGGCCCTCGACGCCTTCCTCTCTGGAAAATCATACATCTCTGGGTAACTAACACGCTTCTTCACTTTCTCTTTTTTTTGTACAATTTAACACTGTTCAATTTAATCCCAGTGATTCTAACGATTTGTGAATTGTTTGATTGGCGATTTCAGGAGTCAATTGACTAAGGACGATGTGAAAGTTTATGCTTCCGTTTCGGGGAAGCCTAGTGCTGATCTCTACCCTAATGCTTCCAAGTGGTACGAAGCTGTTTCCGCAAAGCTAGCATCGAGGTATTTTTTTTGTGACTTCACAAATTAATCAAATTTGCTTTCGTGCCTGTGTTTGCTTATTGATTGAATTTCGTGATGCCGATAGTTTACTTTTTATATCCTGTATTTGTGTATATTAATTATGTTTATGATTATTGTTGTACTTGATTGCTGACTTGCAATTTGTTATGGTGTAGCTTTCCTGGAAAAGCTGTTGGAGTAAGTATCGGAGGTCTAGCTGCAGTGTCAGCTGTTGAAGCGAAGGTAGCTGATTTACCTTTGTGTTTCGTATACCGACCTGCATGAAAAATGTGCTAATTGTTTTCATGGCATTTAATGTACGGGGTCAATTGATGAGGCAAAACATGGTAACAACACACATTTTAGGCTGATAGAGGATTTATCTCCTAACAAACGGTTGGGCAAAGTATGCTCATTTTGCAATCCTGAAATCAATGCAGTGAGAAGTTGTTTGTATTATAGGATGTTTTGGGATTGTTACTTACGGCCATGGATGAACTATAGTTCTATATTGATATTTTTCCTATTCCCAAGACATTGTAGGTAGTCCTGATAATTGGAATTGGTATTGTGAACAGAACATGGTTTACCATTTTAGGGCCTGCTTATGTTTTATAAATTATAAATAGCCCTGGCTCAATATACTAGAGGCTTTTAATTGATTGGATGATTCATTCTTAGGCCTAATGGCTTTGTACTGTTTATTTTTGTGGTGTGTATTGGAGTAGATAATAACTGATATGTAAAATCCATTTCATGTAGGAGGATGCTGCCGATGATGATGATGATCTTGATTTATTTGGTGATGAGACTGAGGAGGAAAAGAAGGCTGCCGAAGCAAGAGAAGCAGCCAAGGCGCCTGCTAAGAAGAAAGAAAGTGAGTCTATGGCATCTTAATCTCAGAGTGTTTGGTTTTTAAGTCATTATCTACGTATATGCCTGCCATTATCATTTAAAAAATTGATGCAGCCTTTTACAACATACGACTAAAAGTTATCTCAAGATCATAATGTATAGATTAATTGATTACATATGATTGTATCCATATGTTAGAATATTTCTACACTATCTTCATTGTGATTCTAAGTTGTCCTGGTTGTCTTCATCTTGCAGGTGGCAAGTCATCTGTTCTCATGGATATTAAGCCATGGGATGATGAGACCGACATGAAGAAGCTTGAAGAGAGTGTTCGAAGCGTTGAGTTGCCAGGACTCTTATGGGGAGCATGTATGATTTCTCTTCTGTTTTCGGCATCCTTCTCTTCTTACATACTACTTTTATGTATTATTATTACATTGCACTAGCTATCATTTATGCATTTGGTGCTTTACTTAACTCAGTCTATAACTTCTCCATGCAGCCAAATTGGTTGCAGTTGGTTATGGGATTAAGAAGCTCCAAATCATGCTTACTATTGTTGATGATCTTGTCTCCGTTGACACTATGATAGAGGAGGTACTCACCGTGGAACCTCACAACGAATACATCCAAAGTTGCGACATTGTTGCCTTCAACAAGATTTAAAGTTGCGATGTCTGAGCCTTGTCAGGCTATAATTTTGTTATTCACTAGAACTTTTGCATGTTTTGGTTTATACCACCTTTATTGTTACTAAGGTAAGAGGAATGGATGTTTAAGACACCGTTTGCGGAATTGATTTGGTGGTGTTTGATGAAATTTGCTGTTTTATAACCTTTGGCGGCGTTTGATGAAAGTTACTGTTTTTACTAGTACTTAACTTGAACACTACTGATGTTAAATACAGTAGTTTTTTCTGTTACTAAAATTTTCAATAAGAATGGTGGTTATGAGTTAACAAATGTTGATAGGTTTTAGGTAAAGCATTAAACTGCATTTTTGACTTTTAACCACTTTCATTGGCAGAATATAAATCAACTAAACATTTAACTATTTAAGTGTTGCTTCATTTCTTTCTAATAACAAGCATCTAGGTCTTCACCTCCTACAAGGGTAACACTTTTACACACTGGAGTAACAAAGTAGGGATGAAATGCAGGCGAATTCTACCCTATATTGTATGGGCTCCACTCAAAAACTTCGTTCCCATAGAGTATTAGAACGAAGAAGTTCTTCGCAGCTGAAACCTTAGTGTGCAGGGCTCACATGTGGTTATCTGTTCGAATTCCTGCAACGCAACATCAACAAAACAAAACTAAGTGCGCCAATGTAGGCATCGATCTATAAGATAAACAATGAAAGAGAAAGGCCAAAGTAACATCAAGTAGACATAGTGTTTAAATTTAGTCACTGCGGTAAAGGAATATGGAACAAAAGCACCAAGCAAGTTTTTAACATAAAGATATGTTTGAGGTTGCTTTATTGGCAAATCTAGTGCAAGACTTCAAATTTCATAGCAAATACACATCAAGTAGCATGAGAAATTTACACAAATAAAGTGCAAGGAATTCGAAATCTTGAAATAGTTTTTCAATTATTCATAGTGGAAGCGTATCGATAAAGAACAAAAATAAAGATATTCAAGCTGCAGAATATAGCCAAATAGCTGCTAGTGTGGTGTTAAAAGCATGAATCGTGATGGCTTAACTTGAAAGAACATAGCTGATGAGTTATGCACGGAGGAGGAACAGAGATATTGGAGCATCCACGAAAAAGTTAGAGTTGAAGAACAAGAAGCTTTTAGCTCATTTTGCATGATTTAAAACAAGCTGCTGGCAGAGAACAATACAGAACAGGCACATTGTTCATGTAAGAAAAAAGCTGCGAACTCCTTGATGTGCTTTCCACCCGAGAAGTGAAGGAATCACAAACTAATAGGACTAGTTCTACGAGAGACACCAAGTGCATATCAGCCAATCAGCCAGCTAACTTTTTTGTCTAAGCCACAAAATACAGAAAAAGAACTTTGTTCATATAAGAAAGAGACTATGCTGCTCTCCACTACGAAGTTGTTAATTTGTTGCGGATCAATGTCACATGAAAAGTATCCTTACGGGATATCACAGTTGACAGTATAGCTGTCGAACGAACCCCATTATTGTGTTTTCACACCAAGACAATCTGAAGGTAGAATAAGCTAACACGGCTAGTTCCATGAGAAATCTGAACAATTAAACATCAGAGAACAGGCCAAAAATTTGCAGGTTTATACAAAAAAGGACAAATAACAGCTCACAATCAATGAATCAACATGTGGAAGAAAATGTACTCCGTATTACTTTATCCCAATTTCACAGTCAAGCCAAAGGTACAGTTAGATCATATTAGATGTTATTCAGTAGCTTCTGCAAATTTGTATAACAAAATTCACTTTCGAAGTCTATATAGTTGTCTAAAATCCATTGTACTTACAAGTGTGAAATGTTAAAGTAGTTGTAAGTGGCACTTTGAACTGTATGGATAGACGCCATAGTGCATCATACTTGACATTTCCTAGTAAGTTAGGCACCAATCTTTGATACTCGCTAAGAGTAGGGTTCTTTTCAATCCTAATTCCAGCAAAATTGTAGATTCAGTACCAGTCCATAATTTCAGACAGAATTCGATAGTTACACGACCCATGCTTCGTTTTAGCTACTAAAGGAGGTTGATACTTTAAATTACCCCAACTCCTCCTAACAACCAAATCACCAACTTTGGTTCACTCTCAACATATTTCTTCTTGAGACAATTCTCTTCAAGTGCCAACTCTTCTTTCATCTCATATGTGTTGCTGCACCTAGACAGTACCACATGCAAAGTTCCAGATAATTATTCTTCTTTAAGTTTATTGTGAATATTTGCTGTTTTTCCTAGATCCTTTGCTTTTCTTTCATATCTTAGCGTTAAGATGTTTGGTGTTTGTAGTTATATTCACTTTCCAGTTTCCACCACACACACATGGTTCTAGTGTATTAGATTCCAAGCCACTACCACAAAAATTTGGATTGTATATATGATCCATAGGTCTTGAAATTTAAAATTTGTTTGAAATATTCAATGGATCAAAGTGATGCCAACCTGAACCATATTCCCTACAGATTTCAAGATGTGAGGAACAAAATACATATTGCTGCTAGATTGCTCACTTAACTCCAATTAAAGAGAGGATACCTGAGTGTGGTACTGTGGTTTATAATGTACTAATACTCAACTCAAAGCTAGATTCTGAGAATGTATGATTAACGTTGCTAAATTTTCTTGTTTTAATGTTTGACTGTTTTCAGCTTTATAATGTACTACTACTTCCTGCGTCCTAAGCTACTTGAGGTGTTTCTTTTGGGTACGAGATTTAAGAAAGTTGTATTTAGGGGGTTAAATGGAAACAAAATAAAGTAGGAGAGAAAATAAAGGAGGAGAGACAAGAGAGAGTTTTGTTTTTAATCATAAAAAGAAATGACTCAAGTAACTTGGGAAAACCCGAAATGGAATTGACTCAAGTATCTTGGGACGGAGGGAGTATTACTTTAATTATAATTCAAGCCTATCCACTTGAAAAGTTTCCAAATTATTTTTCTAGTTATTAAGGTTCATCAAATATACTAGGGGAAAAAAACAAATGTCTAAATGTACTTTGCGAAATTCAAGGAATCAAGATTGTACCCCTCAAGATCAAATAGACTCTGTTCATCAAAGGTAACTGAACCTTCCAGCATGTGCAAGCTGGTGAGAACGGCATTAAACAGTAAACGAAAGAAAATGCTCATATTTAGCAACCACTCATAGATATCACAAAAAACTAAAAGTTGAAGAATTTATGTTCAGGAAAAAAAAGGTTGTGTTCAACTGCAATTCCAGAAAACTGTGAAACTTCAATCACATATATGAATCCACTAACTTTTATCATGTGAAGGTGTAGTAGTCTCTGATGCATGCACTTTCGGATAACATTTTAGTCAAAACTTGATTTGTGGCTGGTTCAAGTCCATTACCTTAAACGGAAAACTTCATCACCCAAAACAAATATATAAAGAGGGAAAGACACTGAGTTGTTGGCCAGTTAAGGTTGAATCACTCAATTGTACGCGAAAATTAGATCGTTAACATTTCACATTAGCAAAAGTCTTGCTGTCACATATATTACCAACATGCACCATGAAAATGCATACTATATTAAAGAAGGATACAAATAGGTATTACTTGCCTTTTCCTTCTTAAGCTTTGAATTTTCCTCTTCAAGTCGTGAGACCTTGGTCACCAACTGGTTGTGGTATGCCTGTGAATGCTACATGAGTAAATATCCCGATGCCAATATATTCAAAATGCACCAGCAGCATACAAATATAACATAGCTATGCGAAATTTCTAGTCTTGCCTGTTTCCTTGCACGTGATCGTGCAGCAGACTCTCTGTTCTTAATTTTTCGCCTTAGCCTCCTCTCAACGGTCTTCTCAAGATCCCCAGACATCCTCTTCCGGCCAGGCAATGGTGTATCTGACAAATCATCAATTGAAGGCGAAGGAGACAACGACCTCATTTGAGATGAGAATTTGTGGGACTTGAGTGCGCTATCCAAGGACATCATGGGTTCAATAGAAACGGTGGAAGCATTGGACACGTACATCCCCGCTTTCACCAAAAAATCCTCCAAAGTCATCTCACCAAGGGTCGGGGTTCGTTCCTGGATACCGAAGCCATCCACATTGCTCATCTTATACCCTCGCTGGATATCCCTCCACACCTCATTCACCGTCTTCCCTGTGAAAGCCCTAGCAAGCGACCAACTCGCCTGGCGCTGCAGTGACACTGCAGGGGATGTTTCGATGCTCTCCATCCCAGAGGAGTGGCTAGTGTCAGTGGTCCACACTTTCTTGAGCAACTCATCAAGGTTCATGCTTCCTAATGGCTTTGCCAAATTACCTAGCAAGTGCCTCTCAACTTCATCTAGCGTTAGGCCTAACCACGAGTTGCAACGTTGCAGTGGATGATGCTGTACATGAGATTGCTGCCCTCCACTGCTCACATGAGAATTCATTGTCTGAATCCCCATTCAAACTTCACCTCCACTTTTCTAAAACTACTACCAATTGAAACCCTCAAAAACCTAATCTCAACTATGCTTCTAGAATTTTACCGAAGCCAACCCGATCTCTAAAAAGATACAACTCCTTACACCTTAAAACCTGACCATGGATTTAAAAAAAGCATGATTGAAGCAAATCCATCCAATAAGGTCAGAAACATCCAATCAAAACACAACAAACTCCATACAAGCAAATTCACAACAGATGAACCGAAACGTTGAGAAGAAACGAAACTATTCGCAGAGAGCAGAACGGAGCTAGGGACAGACGATTGTATGCAACAAACAGGCAATTTCGCTTGGACACACAAAACAACAACCAGCGAAAAATTAGAGAAGCAGATAAAAATAGTAATTGCAAATAAAAAGGATCAGATGATCTGTTACCGGAAAACGAGATTCATTTTGTATTGTAGGAGGGATCCACGTGTTGCAATTGGAAATTTCTTTATAGATAGTAGAAACAAGTATGTAATCGGGTTGAGGTGTTGGATTTGTGTTGATTGCTTTTTCCGGTTTTGTATTTTTTTTTCATGCGAAAATGAGAAGAAAAAAAAACGATGATTATTGCGTAAAGAGATGCCGTTGTGGAAACGACAACATGTCCTCGTACACATATGCATAAAAAAATATCCAAACCAACCCCACTCCACTCCCTCAAAATAAAGAAAACACATTTAATTAAATTTAAACTAAAATTTATTTATTTTAATCTATACTAAAAATCCAATCGAGAAGTTTGATGGATCATATTTGTTGGATTTTTTAGTGTAATTGGATTAACTTGATTGATCAATATGATCATAATGGGACATCAAATAAGTTGGAAGTGCAGAGTGCACACTTGTTTGAATTCGTTATGATTGGACGGGGTTCAGGGGCAGCGCCCCCGAGAGCGGGGTCCAAGAGGCGGCAGCCCCTGGCTGGGGTCGATAATTTCCGATAATTGAAGGACTAATTTGCAATTTTAGAAACCCGCCAAAATAAGTTAAAATCGGTTAACTGATGAAGAGACGCAATGTTCCGTGAAGAGACGCGATGCTTCATTTCTGCATCTTCTTATTGATCATTTTCGGTTCTAAGATCTGATCAAGAAATCAACATACGAATTTTCTACAAACCTGAATTGTATCCGATCAAATATTAATAGAACCATCAAATTGATTTGATCTGAAAGTATTTCATGTCTTTCAGGATATCCAGATGGTTCACGTTTAGTTTAAACTCCCTAACAATATTTTGGTTTATGGAAAATGCATATTGAGAATTATTTATTCAGTAAAGACCTATACAACTCCTAAAAGAAAAACTAGAATAAATGAATTCAAGTGAGTGTGAGTATTAGACAGAGAGACCAAGTGTGTTATACATTTATCATTTTGTTCAAGAACGTGGCATATTATTACATGACTATAAACACGTCGATTAGGTGGCAACATAAACGAGTTTAACATGATCATTGGGCACAAGATTGATGACGAGCTACATGTCTTAATTATGTTATCTTACAGTTATATGCATGAAACTTAGGTCGGGATAGTGGCAATAGTTAGCGCCTCATCCACGAAGACTAAGCTTACTTTGTTGAAGTCTGATATTTAATGATTAGATGAGAACGATAGGTTATGGAGTCTAATAGGATTTAATTTCATCAGGATAAAATCATATTGATAGGATTTTTTTCATTTCTTATAAATAACATACTCATTGTAATATATATAGAGGTTGTCAATGTCATGTCATTCTTAAAAAATATTATTGTAGTTTCAAATCTTTGGGTCAGTTGTCTCATCTATTGAAGTGTCTATAAATCAACATAAGTAATAGTCACTTGGCTCGCCGGTGGATATCCTTGTTAACTACCAAAATTTTTTTATTATTGATTTAGA
Source organism: Salvia splendens (assembly GCF_004379255.2). Classification (NCBI taxonomy): domain Eukaryota; kingdom Viridiplantae; phylum Streptophyta; class Magnoliopsida; order Lamiales; family Lamiaceae; genus Salvia; species Salvia splendens. The sequence goes on from NC_056039.1 coordinate 6,255,809, forward strand.
ATTAGTATTCTTTATCATAATTATATAAATTAATTTATTACTTAGATTAATATAATTGATTTATTATTATTTCTAACATAAAAAAGCATTTTATACTCCACGAACATGTTTCAAGAAACAAAATTCAACCGAGAAACAACCACACTGCCTCGGCAGTTCTTCGTCATGAAATGACAATTTTATCACAATTGGCAAATAATCAAAAAAATCAATTATAATAAGGGTTTGAAGGGGGAGAAGAGTTAAATTGTAAAACTAAAATAAAATCAAAAGCAACGAATATATAAAAACTGAAACTTAAGCTTTATATTCACAAAATATTAATATACCTACGCATTTTTGGTTTTTTAATTGGTAAAAAATTCCAATAACATCACTGGTATGTATCTCAATTTATTATTAGTCAAAAGTATGATTTGCTCACAATGCGCGCTTGCAAATTACGAATTTAATAACTAAAATAATAATTTATAAGATATTAAAAATTGAATTATATCTTACAATTATTGATATATAACAATAGTTATTACTACTAATTAGTGGAACTCGTCGAGATCCTCGCAAATAGCAAATAACATATCCATTCTCTATGAAAGTGAAATTAAACAATCCCAAAGCTACAAACCCCATTTCTAAATACAACCCCCATCTATTAAATAAAGCCTAGAAATTTTAGAGTATAATTATTGTATTAATTAATTAAAAAAATTCGGGTGGGGGAGGAAATATTGGTGAAGTTATCACTCCAAAAAATTTGAAGATACGATACAAAATTAGATGCTTAACATAATTAATACTATAATTGTGCAGGTTCGTAAAATATTACTGTGACTATAGCGAACGTAATTTGCACTACACACTATAACCGACTTATTGGCAAAAACAATGAAAAGGGATGTCTCCTAATCTTAGATGGAAATATATATTAAATAAATTTTATATGGAAATATTGCCAAAATCCACAAAAAAGATTTTCCGTATCTTGAGAGGTATAGAGATTAACTTACCATGTGGGAGGAAAAATAAAGTTTGACCTTAGAAAAATATTAGTACTCCTAGTTTTTTTTTACTCAATGGTATATCAATAGAAAATAGTCTATTTTTATTTTATATAATTATTTTAGGTAAAATTCTTTTTTTTACTCAACTATAGGTTTCTTGGTAATTTCGCATTTTCGTCAAAAGGCAATAACTCATCAACACTAGGGAAAAAAACACGCATGTTGATTCCAAAAAAATCCTATAAAATCAATCATAATAGCACGCAAAAATATTTTGGAAAAAGTAATTAAATATATTTATGAATGAATAATTGCGTTATAGAACTTTCCATATCCCAAGCAAAGAGAATTCACACACAATTAGTTAAGAAAATAAAAGAATTCACATATAGATATTTGAATTATACTACATATTAATGTAATTGGAGCACACAATATTATTTTGGAAAAAGTAATTAAATATCTTTATGAATGAATAATTAAACACCAATTCGAAATTGAAGTTGCTAAGCTAAAGGATCCTTAATTAAGATATTAATTATTATAAAATAGAGTTTGAGCATATCTAATAGCGACAATAGTGGTAGGTTGTTGCTCTCCCTCCATTATCTCCCCTCTTTGGCGTTTGATTTCCTAAAGGAAACACCCCTTTTCTGCGATTCAAATCGCAAATGATCTCTCAATTACTTCAAGATTTACCATATTTACTCCTCTTCTCCCTCGATTTGCCCTTCTGTCTTCTTATAGGGTTTTCATTATTTCTCTCTTTTCATATCAAACCAAACCAAATCCAATCTCCTCTCCTCCCAACTCATACTAACAAACCCTCTCTTCAATATTAATTAATATTCGAATTTCCAGCGCTTCGATGGAGGAGGGAGACAGCGGCAGAATTCCGGTGATCAAGATCAAAATCCCGAAGGAAACGGGGGAGGAAGAGGATGTTCCGAGCCATTACTGCAAAGAATGCGACCGGAGCTTCAGCTCGGGGAAGGCGCTGGGAGGGCACATGAGCTCTGCGCATGTTCAAGCTAACAAGGAGTACTCGATGAGGAAGGCGATGAGCTTCAATTCCAACTCCAAATCCAAATCATCGCCTGGATCTCCTACTTGCTCGTGCAATATCTGCGGTAGGGTTTTCCAGTCGCAGAAATCCCTCTTCGGCCACATGCGGTGCCACCCCGAGCGGGAGTGGCGCGGGATGGAGCCTCCGCGAGACGCCAAATCGGAATCCTCGGAAGAGCTAGGGTTTTTCAAGGCGAAGGCTTGGCCAACTTGCAAGAGGGGGCGGCCCTCGTTGGCGGCGGCGATGGAAGAGGAGAAGGAGAAGGAGAAGGTGGATGAGATGGTCAAGGTGGCGGTGCAGGTGCTGGCCAGCGGGAAGATGGAGAGGAAGTATCGCTGCGATACATGTGGTAGGGTTTTCAAGAGCCACGAGGCGCTGGGAGGCCACCGGGCCAGCCACAACAAGTTCATGATGACCATTATCAACACCAGCACCCGCCATCTCGAGCCCAAGAATATGCCAAAGGCCAAGAAGAAGAAGATGATGTTGATTAAGCCTGATTCTGTCACTAGTGATCATGTTGATGGTGATGGTGATTCGGCCTCGGTCTTGGCCTCTACCATCACCCCCACCTCAGCCTCCACCATCACTCCTACCTTAGCCTCGGGCTTTGGCTTTGATATCGATCTCAACATGTCTCCACCCGGGGAGGAGGAGGAGGAGGAGGTCGAGGACAAGGGCATGGAGGAGTCTTCGAATGATACCTCGTCTAGGCAGTAGCAGTCTGGTTAACTACTTCTATTATGTGTTTCTGTTTCTAGGTTTTGTTTTTGGTGTTAGTGAGAAGAGACATAGCAATTCAAGTTGCATAGTTCCAGTTGAGGGTTAATCCCCTTTCTTTCTTCTAACTCTACTCACTAATAATGCTACCAATTTCAACTTTGTTGTTCCAGTGTATTGCTTTCTCTTGAGATATAGGTACATGCGTGATCATTTTGAGATTAGCTTCAAGTGCATTCAGCCAGGTTCATAGTGGGAATTCAATCACATTGAGATTTTATATGCAAAATATCTGAGCTAATTTTAAGTAACAAATACATATTCATGCCTGAGTTGTTTGATGTTTTCTCCTAGATCCTATGGGTATGAATGTTGAAGAACATAAAATATTGTACCAATGTGAAGCCCTCAGTTTCAGTATTATCCTTCATAGGGCTATTCTTAGTGTAAAAATACTTTTTTTTATTTAAGATGTATATAAAAAAATAGTGTATCTCATGCTATACATCAATTATTTTGATATTAAAAGCATTATAAATACATATGACTTACTTTTTGTTTTTATATATTGATTAGATGGCACCCAACTGATTAACAGTTAGCTTTGTTACCAAAAATTTGCTGATAAAGCAGTTAGCTTTGTTTGCTCCTAAAATTACTCACTATTATCAGGGATCAAGGTTTTAGGGTCCAACAATCAGCAGCTGATGCTGTCGTCTTTTTTTTTTATTTGAAGTTTGAAACAGTTACTCTATATCTGACATGAATTGGTTGAACTCATACCCGAAAACTAGTTACGTATTTTAGTCAATAAGAACTTATAATGATCAATTTGTATTTATAAATACATTATCTATATTTTAAAAACGACTTTAATCTTGGTATCTCAACCAAGGGACGACATATAAAAAAGCGTCCCAAAAAAGCAAAAGTGGTATAATGGACAATTGTGACCTCAGCTTAAAGCCATTTTTTTGCGCCACCGGCTACTTTTTTTAACGTAGTTACACAAATAATGTGTCCTTAATTTGGAATTGGTTGACTTCGTATATATTTCCTACGTCTCGCAATAGGAGTCCTATTTAATTATGATACGTGTTTTAAGAAATGCAAAGAAAAGTTCGTTGAATAAATTAGTAGAATATGAGTCTCACTTATATATATTAGTTTTTTAATAAAATGTGAGTGGAATAAGTTGGCGGAATGTGAGTCTACTTACAATTTATGGTAAAAGGAAAATATAACTGTTATGGTGAGACAGAAAAAAAAATTACAAAATAGAACTCTTAATGTGGGACAAGGGGTATATATTAGCATACCAAAGTAGACTTGATAATAGTAGTAGAATAAAACGATAAATGTACATTCATCTTTATTCTAAATAAAATTTGGCCGAATAAAATTTATACGCTATAAATTTCAAAAATATCGACAAATTTCTTTCTTTAGCGTGATCGAAGAGCTCAGATTTAATAATAGTAAACCATAAGTTTTCTATAAATATTAAAACTACGTAATATATGCTAATTAATGAACTTACGCATTTATAGTCGCACGAGATATTTCAGCATCTCAATTATAATTGTCGATTTTCTCTTGGTTTTGAATCTTTTGATATACTATCTAAAATTAAATTATGAGATGCAGTTTTTCTTATTTTTCTCTGTTATATATTGCATATGTCTGCAAAAAGGATTTTTATTTTATTTTATTGAAATCAATATTCTTTTTATGATTCCAATCTTCGACTATCCTAGATTGAAGCTCCTAGGATGGGCCGCAAATATCTTGTACTAGTATTTAATAGAAAAATGATTTCCATGCTAAAATTTCCTATACGGTGTATGATTTTGATAGCATTATTTTTCCTACATAATCCAAGTAAGTCGTTTATGGTGATTGGTGACCTATTTGGTTTTGAACATGCTGAGCATTACTTTTGATTATTTGGAACTATCATTTGCTAACTATATAAGTTGCTAACTCTGCTAACCCATCAACGCAGTGTATTAAAATGTCAATACGATGACATTAAAATATCAACACATAATTTTGTTGAATTTCAATATATTGTGTCGATATTACGTGTTGACATTTTAATGTTACCACTGTATTGATGAGTTAGCAACTTATATAGTTAGCCATATAACACACCCCTTGGAACCTATTTATTTAATTATTCGGTTTATATCTCCTCTATAATCGACAGGTTACAAAAATGCTCTTTTCAAAATATTTGTAAAACTAGCCGTTTATAATTAAAAGAAAAAATTGGAGGTTTCATAAGATAAAGCAAAACTCTCCTCGTTTTTCGTCAATCTGTGATCGTCATATATGTTCTTCAATTTTTAATTATAAATATTATTTTAGATTAATTGTATAATAGTAATAATTTATAAATATTACTATATCTCAGTCATAGTATCTACTAAACTGGTAGATTGCAGCTTTAGCGAATGCTACAAATTGTAATTAATACTGCTGCTGTTTATAAATTAATATACGAGATATTTAAAATATTGAGGATATCTTAATTACCAATATCTTATGAGATATATATTGAAAACCCTAATACATTGGATAAATAGTATTTGACTTTCATAATTTGATTTCTCTATATCCGAAATAAATATAGATTATATTAGTCAAAATAAAATAAGTAAAAAAAAGTATAAAAGTATTATAATCGGTTTAATAAATTTATGAACTCATACTAAATTAGAAATATATAGACTCATGCTAATTTTTATAATCTTGTTAATAAATAGATTGATGGTGTATACTTAAAATTAATTTCAGAATTACTTTCAGATTCATGTGCATGTGGAACTTTCACCGAAAATGAAAAGTAAGCTTATATATATGCAATAAAACAACTTAAGAATATGTCTGTGAGTTGGTCAAATAGTAGAATGATAATGTCTAAAAATCAAAGGTGTAAGATTTGAGTTAACACCACACATTCTTTAAATATTTTGAATCTACATGAATATCAGCATTCATAGTGCATTGCTTCCAAGAGGATTCATCTATAGTGGGCTTCGCAAACAAACAGGGTACCATTTCCTTGCATAACATGACTATTATAGGATTCCAATTATATACTTTTGATATGAAATTCAAATTATAGAATTTGTGAGAAACTAAAAATGGTAATTCAATTCTAAATCCAATTTTTTTTTTCGATACCAAACATTGAATCTGGAATAAAAAGACTCATATTCCAATCCGGCATAGACCCAATTCCATATGCCCAATGGAGCTTTTACAGATTTTGTTTGATTTCTTTGTAATTTCAATTCTACAATAGTGTTTGCATATATTCCTTCTACAATTGAGTAGCATGGAGTACCTAACAAGTTATTGTATCAGTTGCAACAATTATTCTCTAAGCATATATTTATCAATCAATTTTTTCTATAAATCTTGCGAAACTAAAGCAGGAAAAAAATACAATTCCAATTTGTACAAAGTCATGTCATGTCTTTATTAGCTATTTTTTCCATAATTTTTTTTCTATACATTTTAGAAAACCAAAATAGGAAAAAAAGAAGAAAAAAACCTTCCGAAACTAAAATGTCGCCAACATTCTATGTACAAAAATGTATAAATACACCTCTATAGACGTTAGAGTTATCCCCCAAAATTTGCGACGTTGTCAGTTGCAGTAAGCTGTGAATTCACTGCAACTGCCATGTCAAGCCATATCGGCTAATGGCTGCCTTCTTAGCTCTAGTCCGCTTGAAATCTTCCATGCCACGGTATTCCTCTCTCAGCAGCCTATCCAATTCAGGATGCTTCTTCACTGCATCTCTCTCGTCCCGTGCCTACAGGAAATGATGAAATGCCCTGCCAAGTCGAACTGAAATTGTGAACACATAGAGATTGTGAACAAAGTGAGATTGTGAAGATGTAGCAATTACCAATACTTCTCCAGGCCATAGAGGTTCCCTTTTTCGTAGAATTGGAGTGTCAGCTGCTCAAAGTCATCATACAGATCCCCTTTGAATTCCTTCTCCAATCCATAACTGAGAGACAGAAAATTGTGGGTTGGAGAATCCCATCTAGGAAAGACAGCTATTTGTAAGAGAGAAAATGAATAACACAACTCATGTACCTATAGAACCGGAATAGGCATTCTGTTCCATAATTGTAACCAGCAGCAGCATCTTCTAGAGCCAGCTTACGGAACTCGTTGTACATGGAAGGGACACACATGTTCCTTAAGAATAAACACCAAAACCTGTACAATGTGTTCATCTCCTGCAAGTAAACAGTGGTGAAATGCATCAGCCTCAGCAAATTAAGGTTACCACATTCAAAGACCCCATGCAGTTTAGTCCGATTAGTTGTTATTTAATGGCAAGTGTATGAAATAAAATCACAAGGGGAAAACATCCATTATATCCAAGACCTAAAATCCAATGGAAGTATATCTTGAAGGAGTTCAAAGAGAATTTCATCTATAGTTTCCAAGATACCTCACTGCGACCAGTGCCCATTTTCGTTCGTTCACTGAGGCAGCGTTTTTTATACTTGTTGTACCTGAAGAAAGAAAAGCATGCCAGATATATGATAGGGGGCCACAATCAATGAGTCTTTTGGCTAAACATGCATGCTAGCAACTATAGCATAAAATTCTTTAAAATTGTATCTTCTTACAACTGCTGTTGAAACCATTTTCCTCCAGAAGTTTATGGCTTGCATGCTGAAATGGTGGAAATGACTTTGGTACTGAACCAACTGGAGGACTACTTCCTGAGAGGCTGCTGCTTTGTGGTGACTCAATTTTGAATGGCTGAACCTGAAAATTAATGGGTTTCATCAAACCAGAGAAAAACTTACAATAAATCTAAATGAAATTTAGATGCTTCACATCTGGGCAGATTATTCATTATTTCTTGTGTTAAAGAGTATAATTGTGTGATACTCACCCATAACTATCTGGGGGCATAGAACCAAAGAAAAAACCAACTGCATCACTAGGTGGACTTCCAGATACCGCTCCCAAAGAGTTCCGGCCACTTACATGGCCTTTAAGATTTCCGTAATACAATCGCTGGTGTTGCTTCAAGTTACTTTTATTTTGCTTTTCATGTGAGTTGGATGTGGTAGCACTGTGAGCAGAATTTCTGGAGCTGTCATCCCTTTCTTCACTAATTGGCTTATTATGTCTACGATGTGACCTTTTTAAGTTCAGTTCCTGCAATATTACATCAATTGGATCGGTAATTGAGAAAACTTTTCCAGTGATCACCCAATTATTGCACATGAAGCAATACTACGTGCATGGTTTGTAGCCTCTCAGTTGCTGATATTGTCCATAATATCCCAGATCAACTGCCTGCACACTATACCTGTTTATAATATATAGTTGCACAAGCTCTATTACTAAGTCATGTAGAAACAGAGAAACTCTGTAACTACTAGAAAGGAGGCTTATTTTAAAATATCAGACCATGCCTGCATGATTAGAAAATCGTGACCTTAACTACTGGTGCATGGACAGAATTGACACAAACAACTTGAAATTCATGTATAACACCTCTACTTGGGAGTTGAGAAAGGACATAGCCAAAACGTATTAAGTGGATCCAAGGGAGACAAGAAACTATAGTAACCTGTATATCATTAAAAGGAATCAACACAACCCATAGATCTTCAATGCCAAGAATAATTAAATCATTTATGGAAGAAGGCACAGAAATATGTCTGTGAATATCAGTCATCAGAAATCAACATGTTGATATAGTGAAAGAACACATGTCATGAGAAATTTGGTATGGAACAATATATGTTTGCATAACCAAAATTGCTGACTATCATCCATGTTTATTACAACGATGAGGCTACATACTAGATTCATTGTACATGCTACATACTAGATCCTTTCTACATTTCTGCAGCAAATATAATCCACCAATACTTTCCTGTCCATCACAAACACATGCATTTTCTGTTTGAACAACTTTATATGTAACAAAGAAATGAAAATGCACCCACTTTAATGCATTTTCCATTTAAAAAATTTTATATGTAACAAAGAAACGGATAGGCGCATCCAACAATTTTAAGATACATATAAATCAACTAGGAAGAAATCCTACACTACCTTCCAGCAGTAGACGGATGGTCACATCCTGTCATTTTCTGCTCCAATTCCAGTTCTTCATCAAGCATAAATGTGCTTGAAAATTCATCAGATGACTCACCAAAGTTCTTCACTTTCGCTTTCGAAAGATCATGCATGTTATTGTTTTTGCCATTTTCTAGTAAGACCGACTCCACAGAATCAGCTCCTATAGAATTTTCTTGGGAATTTGATCCATCGTTAAGTACTCTGGTATTGTTTATAGAGCTGGGTCGAGAGCCCTGCTCTAATCTTATATTACTTTTTCCTGAAGCAACTCTTTGTTCTTCACCATCCTTGCCATGTTCTGTAGAACTTTTAATGGAGCTTCCCAAAGTATCAGAAGCCAATGGCAAAGATCCCAATGAGCATTCAGCCGGAGGAAGCAACCCAGATGTTCCATCAGGACTGTCTCTTTTATTCTCATTCTGATCATTAATGTTCACGGAATTTCCAACTAGGGATGTAGAGTTAGCGTTCACAGATTTCGGAATCCACTTAGACCAATCATTGCGTCTCCTCACCTTCTCACCCTGCAGAGATTGAGATCAAACATGCAAGAAAGGGTTCAGAAGAAAGGAAGTGAAAGACATTTAAGTGAAAATGGCCAAGGAGAGGAAATTTATTGAACCTGCACTTCAATGGTCTCTGAAGTTTTCAATGCATCGATAATAAATGGGATATCTTCACTCATTCGTTTAACCTGAAACTCGAAGACTCAGACAGAAACAACTCATCTAGGAGAAGCATATCAAGTGTAAGAGACAATGGATTTGCAGAGAAAAGAGCAAAAGCTTTTTCTCCCTCAGTTCTTTTGCGGGTTGGGGGGATGGGAGGATTTCTCCAAAGATAATGAATTCAAATATTCTCAGATACCTTAAGAAAAAACTGTCATAACATTATGTAGTATTACCATGCTCAGAGACTGAATAACAAAAAAATCATCACTTTACCCTGTTAAATTTTGTGATGCTCGATACCGGCACCCAGCCGTGGTTGTCCATCAAGGAGATCAAGTAGACTTCATCACTCCCCAGATTCTCATCACTGCCAAAGTATATTAAAGTTAAGTGCAGAGTTATCAGGATAAGTTCTCTGTTATTTTCTTGCTAGTTTTACCAATCTCAAAGCATGGCCAAATAAAGTTAGTAGCATGTTTCTTGAAATACAATTCAAAACTAAAGAACACCCTATGAAGTTTTTCCCAAAGTTAAGCATATGAAAGAGTATATCAAAGTGCATGGACATCAACTTTAATAAATGCAGCTGATACAAAAGAATAGGCTTGAAGACGTGTTTTGGTTCTTATGGGACTAGTTCCAACCCTCCTGCAGTGTAGGCTGAATTTCAGAGGCATGAGATCTGTTTAAATAACCCACCTGAAATAATATTCAATTTGCTTAACAATGCTGGTCCTCAGTGCTTCCAGTGGCGTGGGTGATATGGGAACTCCAGGGCTCAATGGATATGGAACAAAAGATGGGGGATATGGAACCCTAACAGAGCCAGGGGGCACAGCAGGATAGAAACAGAAAGGTGCTGATGGACCTGTTGATAGAAAACTCTGTTAGATAACTGTTCTCATATAAGAACAGAAGAACAAAGCGGGGAGAAGGATAGAAAGAATAAAACTGAAATGGAGAATATAAGATGACAATTTAATAAAACAATAAGTCAAAAATAATACACAATGTAGAAAATATACCTGGATAGTTTGGCCGGTCACCAATGCCTGCAGGCCCAAAAAATGGAGGCCTAATCAAAGGTCTTGGCCCCACATTTTGTTGCATATAGAAGTTGTGAGAGGCAGGCCATTGATTGTTGTAGGACGGATACCTTGGTCCATGTTGCTCGTTTGTAATACGCCTTCTTCCACCAGAACCAGAATCATGGCCACTCGAATCAGCATGCAGTGAAGGCTGAAAATTTCCATTCTTTGGTGGAACATAGGCTTTTGCTGGATCAGTACCGGACATCAGCATTTGAGCATCGGCCCTCGGAAAAGGTCTGGTTGGAAACTGATAATTGGATCCAGGGACAGAAGTCTGTGAAATTGGAACCATACCATGAAAGTGTGGGGTCATTGGCGGCGGAGGGTAAGGACCGTAAGGTGAGGGACCAGAAAATGGAGGTATATTATTTGGGCCATGCTTTGGGCCATTTTTATTGTGATGTGCTGCGTACGGCCTTCGGAGAGATTTAAAGTTACCACGACCATGAAACTTCTGCGGCTCAACAGTAACCTGGATGTCACCAAGAACTGGCAGATAAGCTACCAATTTAAACAAAAGTATACTTGTTCAAAGAGATATGTAGGTTCTCAAACTGAACAGAAGCAAGATGAATTAAGTGATATTGTATCCCGCATTCCATGTCGATATAAGCTGACCAAAAGGGAAAACTAAAACATGCCAATAAGGCGTTTTCTATTCTGTTATGTGTTGCATTAAGTCAGTGATGAACAATGGGTAAATCGTATAAACCATCAACTAACTAAAACTTCAGACCAATTTTTCGTAACAGAAAATTAGGCACAATTCCCATTCTAAAAATCTCAGATGTCTTTAGGGTGAGTGTTCCATAACCTGAGGTGTCCCATCATTCCATCTAAAATCTACTTGTATAACCTGACACACTAGTGATCTTATTCTTACTGTCTTCGACAATCAAACTCTTACTCACATCAAACTTATATCTAATCTCTGGCAACAGATAAAATAAGAACCTTCACATGAAAATTTGACCAAGCATTACACGACCTGATTTTCTATCTATTATTTAGATTATTAAAACAAAAAAAACGAACTCGCGCGAGTATAAACAAAATTAAACCAATAAATTCAGCCTCAACGGACAGAATGCAAATAGCTAGAGCATTAATTAATACGATAAAACAACAAATTCAGTAAATTAGAAGAGGATCATCACCCACCGGCGGCGCAGAAGACGTCGGAGGATCAGCACGGCCATCGCTCCCGGCCTCAGTCGGCGGGGGAGGCGAGTTGGAGGGGTTCAAAGCGCTAGACCTCGATCGCTGCGGCGCGTCGGATAGCGGCGGCCAATCAGCGCCGGCCACCAGAGACGCGGCGGTCGAAGTCTTCCACGGCGACCTTGGAGGAGCGCCGGAGACGGCGTCAGTTTGATTCTCAGGCCGATCGCCGGCATCACCACCCCCGTTGTCGCCCATGCCCACGGCTGCTTGCTTTCCTCAATGAAAGTAATAAACAGGATTTTGATTGTTGAATGGTGAAAAGGGAGAATAGTCACGTATTTATACAAAATATTTTACCTTTGTTTCAATTTAGTACAAAAAGTATTAAGTTATATATTTCATATAAAAGTAATATTAGTGTTTTAAATTAATACATTCTGTTAGAGCATCCGCAACGGTGGCGACGGTCGCCACCGCCATCCGCGCCGCTGGCAAGGCGAAGCACCGCCGCCGCTGCGCTCTCTCGTCGCGCCAGCGAGCAGCTGACGTGGCGGCACGGGATTGAACAAGCCTTCAAAAAATTTTTTATTTAAAATCGGTTTTTAATTAAAAAAACCGATAAAAAATAAAAAAAATTCACTTCCCAAAAAAATTATAACCATTTATTACCGTTTTTTACACTTTTTTATTTTTTTTATTTTTTCTCCCCAAAAATACACACTTTCATCTATAAATACCCCCACTTTCACACCCAAAAATTCACATCAAACTACACAATTCTCATCTTCATTCTTCAATATCCATTCTCATCTTCATTCTCCCATATCCATTTTCATCTTCATTCTCTCATACCCTAACAATGTCCGGCCAAGGCGATGACAACCCGCCATCTCACGGTTAGAACCCCCAATGGTTCGGGGGACAACTGTTTCCTAGTCTGGAAACGGAATATTCGGCCCCTCCTCTCACCCAAGATTCGGCCGTTCCAGGTGGCTACCGGCCATACCCAATCGACGACCAAGGTGCCTCCGAAGGGCGATACGGGTGGACACCGGAGCCTAGGTCGACTGCCCCTTCCCAAACTCCGACTCCTACTACTCGCGCCGGTGTCCGCACACCGTACACTCCGGCGGAGATGGATAAATTGTTCAAGGCGTACTTCGAAATCTCCGAAGATGCGGCGGTTGGCACGAACCAATCCGGCGATCACTTTTGGTGGCGCGTCTCTCGCCGGTACAATGCAAACCGGCCGCCGGGAACGATCGAGCGCAACGAGAGTATGGTGCGCAACTGCATCGGCCAAGCCAACGAAGAAATTGGCAAGTTCAATGGCTATTTCCTCCAGGAGTCGCCGAATGCCGGGAGCGGCCGGAGCGAGGTCGACATCATCACTGCCGCGCTGAGCACCTACCAATCCTTGAACGGTAAGTCGTTCAAGTACCTCAACGTTTGGTAGAAAACGCGGTTCCACCCGAGGTATATGGGAAGCGTAACATCCTCCTCTAGCGGCTCCTCCAAACGGTCAAGGTCGGTATCCCTATCCGACTCCGGCTCCGAAGAAGTGGCTAGCCAACTCGCCGGAGCTAACTTGGGTAGCCCCGACGCCGGACCAAGCGGTTCCCAACGCCGACAGCAAGGAAGGAAGAAGGCGGCGGCCGACCGCCGGCGCTCCGCGACTCCATCGGCCCCCGCCCCCGAACCCGCACCCTATGTTCCACCTCCACCCTCGAACAACTCGTTGTGTGCCCTTTTGGCCCAACTCAATATGGCCGATAGGTCAACTATGACCCCCACGCAACTTCAAACGCACGAGGACATGATATTGGGTCTCAAAAAACAATTGGGGTTGGTGCCGCCGGATGCGTAGTCTTCCTCGGGTAATATTAGCCAATAATCATGTAATTTGTTTATTTTTAGGAGTTTAATTATGTAATTTTTAATTTTTAGGATTTTAATTATGTAATTTTTAATTTTTAGGATTTTAATTATGTCTTTTTTATTTTATTTGTAATTTGTAATATTTATTGTGGTTTTTTAATGAATTTTAGTATTATGGAAATGTTTTTGTGTAATTAAATTTTAAATTAATTGTGCTCGTCCTTGCGGAAGAGCACAGTTGTGGGTGTTGTGCTCTTGCCAGAGAGCAGGCAGAAAAAGTGGGGTCGGGCCCACAACCGTGCCGCTGGCAAGAGCACGGTTGTGGATGCTCTTAAGTCTTTGCTAATACCGTTACTTCCAATTATATTATACATACAAAAAGTTTTATCAATGTTTCAAATTTATACAAAAAGTTTTATATTAAAAGTTTCCATTAATTATTTCAAATACAGTTATTTTTATTACTCACAAAAATGAAAAACGCATAGAAAAAAATCACCACTCTTCACCATCAAATTAGCAAATTGCATTTTATTGTCGAAGCTTTCTCATGTAACAATAGAGAATACAACTAAAAAGATATTGAATCTTTTTTGTAAAAATTAAATAATGACTTATTGACTGTTTGAAGCTCAAATTAGCCATTTTGTAAAGATGAAATATGGACTTATTTTATATTGTGTTCTATAAAGAATACAATAAAAAAATAGAGTATATTGAGGGACAAGATTTTTTTAAACCACGATCAATTGCTGGAAGAATTAATATTGACTATTATTTTTTAGAGTGATTAATTGTATTAAATCTGTAATTATTCTTTTATTATGATGATAAGTTGGACAAATTATAAACTAACTAACGGTGTTTAAAATATTTAACGGAATGTATTAATTTAAAACACTAATGTAACTTTTTGTATGAAATATGTAAACTTAATACTTTTTGTACTAAATTGAAACAAAGGTAAAATATTTTGTATGAAACATGTAATTACCCCTGAAAAGGGAGTAAGAGCATCCCCATCCGTGCTCTTGCCAACGAGCACGGATGTGGGCTCGGATCCACTTTTACTCCCTGCTCTTAGGCAATAGCACAACACCCACATCGTACTCTTCCGCAATGACAAGCTGTCCTACCATTCTATTATTCAATTTAAATAAAAACATTTCCACAAAATTAAAATGCATTAAAAATATCCGGAATACTATTACAAATTATAAAAAAATTAAAAATTACATAATTAAAAACCTAAAAATTAAAAAGTACATAATTAAAATTCTAAAAATTAAAAATTACATAATTAAATTCGTAAAATTAAAAAAGTCCACTACTCGTGACCGAATTTCGCCCAAATATGTTTGATTAGGTCTTCTTGTAGCTCAATGTGGACTCGGGTATCGCGCATTGTGTTCCTTGTTTCGATCCTCTCGCCCACCGTCGTATGCACACCTCGGCGTGGGGGAGACCTCGCGGTTGAGCTTCCGGCTTCATCTTCATCGTAAAAGCTAGCCGCCATCGGTCCTTCGTCAGCTATAATCATGTTGTGCAAGATAATACATGTGTACATGATGTCGGCGATATTTTTCACGTACCACAGCCGAGACGGGGCCTTCACAATGTTGAATCGGGCTTGAAGGACCCCAAAAGCTCTTTCGACTTCTTTCCGAGCGGACTCTTGACGCTGCGCAAAAAAGCACCTGTCTCGGGTCTTGCGGGTTGCTGAGCGTCTTCCCGAAAGTCGACCACCTTGGGTAGATACCATCGGCGAGATAGTAGCTCATGTGGTATGCATTTCCGTTGACGGTGAAGTCTATCGCCGGTGCTACACCATTCAAAACATCATTGAAGAGTGGTGAAGAATAGAGCACGTTCAAGTCGTTGTTGAATCCGGCAATACCAAAATATGCATGTCAAATCCATAGGCGGTTTTCGGCGACCGCTTCAATGGTGTGGGCTTTAACCTATACGGTGCTTACTATAAGCCATATCTCAATACTTTAATGATTTCGATAATGAAATCTAATTCTAGATTTGAATTAATTCAACCACAACATTTATACTATAAAGTGGAGATAAAAGCACCAACCTTCATCCATGCTTTCTTCATTTGATGTAGAGGTTGAAATCCACCTTTTGATGTTTATCTTCTTTAACTGGATTCTCCAATTGATTTTATCTCCTTTTGACCTCAAGTCTTTATTGATTCTTTTGATGGATAAAGAATCAAGATCTTCTATAATATAATATATGTATATACCGTAAGTATGCCTTTTATGTGCATATGTTTTCGGTAATTGTCTATCTCTTTATATGACTGAAAACATTCTTATATAGGCATTATACACCGTTTCTGTAAGATTGCGTCGTTTCGCACAAAACTGCTGCCATGCAGTTTATTCACTACAACCGACTCCCACAAAGAGATGCATCGGTTGATAGTTTATGAATTAGTTTACTAATAAACTGTCTTCATAATTTCATGCTTACCATACATACACATTAATATATATAATATTATATATATGTATAACAATCTCACATGCTAACATACTTACACATATGTATACACGTAATCAATACTTTTCATATACAAGTATTATAATACTCTCGTATTATAATTGTAATGAAACCTTATGCATACATACATACATTGATACTATTATATTAAATAATTAGAGGTAAGAGAAGAGGGTTATCAATACACCCGAATTCTAATTCTTTAATTGACACCGATCCATCACTGTATCATCTTTTATATTGGAATTCTTAACTTTTAATATGAACTTAATCCATAATATTAAACCAATAGATACATAGGTCACTTAAGAATAAAAATATTCTTACACTTACAAGATTGAATGTAGCAACAACTAGTGGGACTTAAGTTGTGAAGGTGAAGTGTTGACCCCAAAATTAGTTTTGATTCACTGTTATTTCAAGAATTCATTAGGGGCCTATTTTGCATTCGGTTACAAAGCATAGCATGTAGTGATCATATCCTGATTGTATTTTTTCACAAACTAGCATAATACTAATGGATGTTTTATGCGGGATAAGTGATATGGAGAGAAATACTAGAAAGGATCAAGCTAACAAGTCTGAATATTGAAGACGACACGGTCCATATGGATGATATTAATGGTTAGATATACAAAAAACACTCTCTCCATAACATTGAAACCCTTCGTATATCTCATGTTACATCTCATATGTCAGTATCCTTATTCCTTTAAGTGGTACCTCGCCTTTTGTATGGGATTGGAAAGCCCTCATTATTGATATAACTAAATGACTCCTATTGGAGGTCAAACAAACTAATCATGTCTAAACGCCTCTATGTACTATGACATCTTACAAAAACAAAACCAATCATGGCTACCTACTTAGACTAGTTAAATACTATATCCATCCACGTTGAGTGTCACATTTAATGTGACTATAAATTTTAAGAAACGTAAAGAAAAATATATTAAATAAATTAGTGATCCATGCATACCACTTTCATATATTAATTTTAGTCTCACTTATATATATATATATATATATATAGGAGCGTTATTCTCCTATTCATCCCTTAGATCCTTTATTCTTCTTAATATGGGCCGTTAGATCTCATTCATCAACGATCCAGATGATCTGCATTATTACACTATAATGGTGCATTATTAATCGGTGTGCATTATTCAACTGAAAATCTACATTATTACACTATAATGGTGCATTATTAGTCGGTGTGCATTATTCAACTGAAAATCTGCATTATTAAATGACACGTGGCACCAATCTAGGGCTGAGATTAAAAAGAACAAAGAACAAAAGATACAAAAAAGAAACGAATATATCCCCCTATATATATATATATATATAGGGTCCTGTTAGGTTGAGATTATTTACCTAAATTGAGAAATGAGATGCAATATCAGCCACTAATCCACAAGATTAACTAAATGTCAATAACTATCACATTATGTCAACACAGGGGTATAAGTGTCATTTCGTGTTTTAATGGGGAAGAAGAACTGCAGCCCCAAAATCAGTTTCCAAAACCACGACTGATCCTTGGAACTTGTGGAGCGGGTCGTCGGGGAAGAATATCTCGGAGAGGCGGAGGCGGAGCTTCTGAGAGGTGGTTTTGGGTGGCGGCGGGCATACTCTGTGAACCTCCAGCGGCGGAAATGGCGGCATTGTTTCCCCTCCTAGCAGGCTGAGTCTCCGGTTGCCCGCTCCCCGCCGCTTCGCTTCTTTCACTCTTTTCTTCGTCGAGAATGCCACATTCAATTTCTCAGTCTCACCGTCCGCGCCGTACTCTCTATCTCTTTCTCTCTACCTGAATTTGATATAATTGGGGAAGATCTACTCAGCTTATGATTAATTCATTTCATATTGATTGGAGATTGCTCGCTGCGTTGTTCAACTAAACTAATTGAACTGAGTGATGAATATCTCCACATTTTGAAAAATTAGGGTTCTTAGCTTCAGTTGTTTAATGTGTATTTTCGTCGGTTTTACAAATTTAGGGATCTTAGCACTAATTTGGTGTTGATTTGCTGACAACAGTTTCTGCAACCTGGCTTTTCTGCGCTGCAATTCCAGCCCTACTAGTTAGTGGTTTTTCAGTTCCTGTAGCTATTCTGGGGAAACTCTAATTCAAGTCAATGTTAATGAAGAACTCAATTTCAAGGATAATGCAATTATGAAATTATATTGATTTTTAGGCAATGGTTGTAAAATGCAATGATTTTGTTCCTTTGATTGGATGTGGTGACATGCTATACTATCCACTGTTTTTCTGCATTGAATGCCTTCAAGAGAGTTGCGGAATCACTGGAGAAGCTAATGGATGCCACGAGAGAAGAGCTGCCGGACACCATGGCTGTCTTTCGATTATCTGGGATGGAGATTAGAGACTTGATAATGGAGCTCAGTGACAATGGTTCCAGTTGAAGCACCGATTGTAGCTGAATCGGTTGAAGCGCCGATCGAAGAGAATCGGCGTTCCACATCAGCGGTGGTTCCGACTTCTTCAGGTTCAACAATTGATTCAAATTTTAAGTATATTGCTTCGATTTTAGTGTATTAAAACAAATATGGATTTGTTTTCTTATGAATTCAATTTCTACTGAATTTTTTTGTTGATTAGCCATGGTAGAATCGCAATTGGAAGCATCACCTTCCAGTTAAGAATTTGTTTAAATTTTTAAGATTATTAACATTTCATACAATAGCTATTGACATAGCTATAATAACAGTATATGCTTGTTTGAATAGTTGTTAGGATGACTGTAGGTTGAACCAGAAAGAGTTATTGATATAGATTTATTGTGTTTCATTCATACAATAGCTATTGACATAGCTATAAAACAGAGTATATGATTTGTTTGACATGGCTATTGACATAGCTATAATTGGGATGCTTCGACAGCAAAGAAGAATTTCATTTCTCAAATAATGAGATTCAAAGAAGACCAGATTTCAACTGGAGAAAAATTGATTTGGTAATAAGATCTCACAATGACATTTACGTAAGAATATGAACAGGTGTTCTTTGGATATAATTTTATCTTTAATGTCATTTTATCTTTCATGTCAAACAGGTCTTCTTCCCAGTTTGTGCAAATTTCCATTACTATCTTGTAGTATATTGGATGAAGAAAAACACCATTGAGATAATAGATAACAACAAGCCACATAAAAATATGGATCCGTTCGAGAAGTATGACATTGATATTGGTTTAATGGTATGATTTTATCTATGTTATTGACATATTCTCTACATTTGGTTGACATAATTTCTACATCATGTTAAAATGCTTTGTTTGTGTAGTTTGATTTAGTTATTTATATATTTTGCAGAAAGATATGTTTGAAGCATACTTCATAGAGATGAAAATGTTAGATATTTCAGAAAATATAAACAAGTCTTCAATCAACTTTCTGCCTTTAGAGTGAGCCACAAGCACGAACAAAGAAGGACTGTGGTGTCTATTTGATGAGGCACATAGAGACCTATGTTGGCAAAAAGGGCAGTGAATGGGATATTGGCTTCTCTGCGCGTGGTGTAAAGATTCCCCACATACTCAGGGGAAGGTATTGCTACACGATGATTTCATCAATTTACAATAACCAAAGGCCGTCGTTGTTACAACTGGCTCATGATTGGATAGAAGCAAACATGGACAAATTGCTTGAGCTAAACAACAAGTACACGGAGTTGTTTAGTAAAAAAGAAGTAAACAAAAAGTGATATTAATGTTTGATGTTAACTTATTTTTTGGATGAGTTTTAAAACTGTTATTGTGGATTCAAACTTTTGAACTTAGCAGTTATATCAAATGTTAATCAGTTCAACAACTTGATTGAAATGTCAACAACTTATACACAAATGTCAACAGCTTGAATAAAGTGTGTACAACTCAGAAAACAAATCTTAAAATTAAAAAAACAAAATCATACAATAGAATGTCAATAGAGAGCAAAATCAAATATCAACAACTAATAAGAAAATGTCAATAACTTGTAGTATATGTTAACCACTAAAAAACAACTCTGATAGTTGTTGACATGGCTTGTATGTCTAATTGACATGACTTATAATTGTTGACATGGTTTCTATGTGCAGTTGACATGGTTGTGCGTGTAGTTGACACGATATGTACCGTAGTTAACATGACATGTATGTGCCGTTGACACGATATGCACCATAGTTGACATAGTTATATTAGTTGCTGACATGGCTAGTACATATAATTGTCATAATTTTTAATTGTAATTAACCTTAAAAACATGAATTGTAATTACCCCTCTAGGCAGGACTGGGGTAGCCTGGACGCCCTTATCAGCGAGGAGCACAGAGGCAAGCCTGACCCCAACTTGTATTGAAATGTCAACAACTTATACACAAATGTCAACAGCTTGAATAAAGTGTGTACAACTCAAAAAATAAATCTTAAAATTAAAAAAACAAAATCATACAAAAGAATGTCAATAGAGAGCAAAATTAAATATCAACAACTAATAAGAAAATGTCAATAACTTGTAGCATATGTTAACAACTAAAAAACAACTCTGATTGTTGCTGACATGGCTTGTACGTGTAGATGACATGTCTTGTAACACAGTTGACATGGCTTATACGTGTAGTTGACACGATATGTACCGTAGTTGACATGACATTTATGTGCCGTTGACACGATATGCATCATAGTAGACATAGTTATATTAGTTGTTGACATGGCTAGTATATATAGTTGACATAATTTTTAATTGTAATTAACCTTAAAAATATGAATTGTAATTGTAATTACCCCTCCAGGCAGGACTGGGGTAGCCTGGATGCCCTTATCAGCGAGGAGCACAGAGGCAAGCCTGACTCCAACTTGTATTGAAATGTCAACAACTTATAACCAAATGTCGACAGCTTGCATAAAGTGTGTACAACTCAAAAAACAAATCTAAAAATTAAAAAAACAAAATCATACAAAAGAATGTCAATAGAGAGCAAAATTAAATATCAACAACTAATAAGAAAATGTCAATAACTTGTAGCATATGTTAACAACTAAAAAACAACTCTGATTGTTGTTGACATGGCTTGTACGTGTAGATGACATGTCTTGTAACACAGTTGACATGGCTTGTACGTGTAGTTGACACGATATGTACCGTAGTTGACATGACATGTATGTGCCGTTGACACGATATGCACCATAGTTGACATAGTTATATTAGTTGTTGACATGGCTAGTATATATAGTTGACATAATTTTTAATTGTAATTAACCTTAAAAACATGAATTGTAATTGTAATTACCCCTCCAGGCAGGACTGGGGCAGCCTGGACGCCCTCATCAGCGAGGAGCACAGAGGCAAGCCTGACTCCAACTTGTATTGAAATGTCAACAACTTATACACAAATGTCAACAGCTTAAATAAAGTGTGTACAACTCAGAAAACAAATCTTAAAATTAAAAAACAAAATCATACAATAGAATGTCAATAGAGAGCAAAATCAAATATCAACAACTAATAAGAAAATGTCAATAACTTGTAGCATATGTTAAAACTAAAAAACAACTCTTTTATTTAAAAAAGAACAATTATGTCTACTTTCTGCCACAACTCCTGGCATTATGATCAGTCACTTTATAACACTTTCCACAACGCCTATAAAGGTTACTTGCCTTTTCAATTGCTTTCTCTATGCTTGACTTAATCCTGCTTTTCTTGTCACTTGC
Source organism: Salvia splendens (assembly GCF_004379255.2). Lineage (NCBI taxonomy): Eukaryota > Viridiplantae > Streptophyta > Magnoliopsida > Lamiales > Lamiaceae > Salvia > Salvia splendens. Next base: position 6,277,770 of record NC_056039.1, read on the forward strand.
ACCTCCCTTTGTACTAACCACATCTGGAGCATGTGCAGTTATTTCTTCAGGTACAACAATACTATATATGTTCTTGATGGAATCATTTTCATCAACCGATGAAGATCCAGTAGTGTCATCAGTAAAAATTTGAGGACCAATACCCGCAAGCAAATTATCCAATGCAATCAGATGATTTTTATTCTTAAAAGCGCGTTGATATAGACCAAAGTAACGTCCATGACACCTGTTACCAATCTGTAGCTTGCCATCTTCGTTAGAACCTGCAAACATATAACATGTCAATATCCTATATAAATTATATGAACACTAAATCTGTAACATGTCAACAGCCTATGTAGTTTATGTAAACACAAAATTGAAATATACTAAACATGAGTATTTTTGTTAGATACAGAGAATGTCGTCGTTCTGTTTGATCAACATATGACAAATAAACTGAAATATCTATAGGAAACAGTTCACATACCTTTGATATTTGTGAAAAAAGCCTTCACAAATTTTCTTCTTTTCTTGCATCTGATTTAGGATCATTTGAACATCCACTTCTTTCAGTTTCTCTTTAATATCACGAGAACAATTCCTAACATCATTCAACGTACACCCAACAACATCATAACCACCAAAAAACTCCTTTAATAAGTTGAAAGTTGAAGTAGGACCGATGTTAGCTTTGGTGCAATCTTCAACAAACTTGTGATGAACATCATTCATACTGCGACTTCCTTTCATAAATCGGTTATGATCTTTGTCAACCATAGCATGATTGTGTTCCTCAATGAATTGATGCACAAGATAATATTTAACACCACAATCAGAAAAAAAAACTTGAAACTGATCCATGCTCCACATGCACACCTTTTTGTGCCACGTCTGCGTTTCTTCTTTGAAGTTACTTCATCATCATCTGACACGTTCACATCCTCAGATATACTTACATCAACATCCAACGGATCAACTGTATGAAAACCTTGTCTGTTGCAAACAACATACTGAAAAAGTAATAACACCACCACTAGACCTATTTCCAAATCTTCGACAATCAAAACAAGCCTCTTGAGCATACTTTTCATAAAAGGAAATTCCCTCCTCAAGTGAAGAAAATTTTTGACCTTCAAAGGGCCTCAACTCAGCGTTGCAAATTGGAATAACATATCCTACAACATAATAGGAAAATATGTCAACAACCTAAAACAGATAATGTCAACTAGCATATCTTAACTGACCCACACCAGAATCCAGAATCAAAATCTCAAAATAAACAGCACCAACATATCAGACATCCTATCATGGACTCTCAACCCTACCCATAACCCCTTACTCCACCAACAAACACCACAACAGGGGTTCTTCAGCCAGGGGAGGGTGCATTTTGCATACAACTATTTTGTATGTCAACAAAATGTTAGTATAGCTACATAGAATATTTAACAGGTAACATACATCATGTCAACATATTTGCATTTATGTCAACAGAACATCAATTCAAACCAGAACATAATGTCAACTAGCATATCTTAACTGACCCACACCAGAATCAAAATCTCAAAATACGCAACACCAACACACCAACACCAACATCTTAGACATCCTATCATGGACTGTCAACCCTACCCATAACACCTTCCTCCACCAACAAACACCACAGCAGGGGCTCTTCAGCCAGGGGAGAGTGCATTTTGCATACAACTATTTTGTATGTCAACAAAATGTCAACAAAGAGTATAACTATATAGAATATTTAACAGGTAACATACATCATGTCAACAGATTTGCATTTATGTCAACAGAACATCAATTCAAATATCAACAACTGTGCATTTATGTCAACGTAGTATAATTCACCAACAAAGTACAAAAAAGTCATGTTAATGAAAACCAATCCAAATTACCTTCACCATTCGTCAACGTCGACTCAGAATAAGATGAAGAATCCATCAGATAACACCTTAGGTATTGATTACGAATTGAACTCGAAGCTAAAGCTGAAAAGGCAAAAAAAACTGATTAGGAACAAATTCGACTGGGCATCAACAAATAAAGCATAAAAACAGAATCAAAGTCGATAAAATCAGCCTAAAAACTTCAGATTCAACCAAACTCCGTCGAATTAGTCATTTTTTCAAAAATTGATATGATGAGGAATCGTCGAATCCGAGATCGTTGAAATCATCTGTGTTCTAATTTTCGAATCAATTGAATCAGAAAGCGTTGGAATCGCTCCGCGCTCACCACGAATCGCTCCATCTCGTCCCTGACATACACCGGCAGGTGCCCCTCCGAAACGCCGCAGGAGGAGGAGCGCTTCCGCAGCGACTCCGATCTGAGCAGCCACTACTGCGACGAGTCGCCTACTTTGGATAATCTTCTCATGAGCTTCCTCGGTAGACGGTGGCGGAAACGCCTTCCATTGGCTATTTGGTTGAAGATCTGGTACAGGCGTTGCTTTAATGGAGGAAATTTGGGAATGGAATTGGAGGAAAATTGGGAATGGAATTGGAGTGCTGGAAACCACACGTGTTTCATTTGTTTCTAACTTAAATTACCATTATACCCTTTCAGAATAAATTAATTTAAAAATATTTTTTGTGTGGCAAAATCTGGACCACTCATTTAATAAAAATGCGTGGCTGAGATTGCATCTCATTTCTCAATTAGCTTAAAAAATCTCAATTGATCATGGACCTATATATATATATATATATATATATAAGTTTTATAATAAAATGTGAGTAAAATTGGTTAGTAGAATATAGAGTCTGCTTACCATTGAAATGTGACTCTTATAGTGGGACGGACCGAAATAACAAAATGTGACATTAAATGTGGGACGGAGGTATAACAAACCGAACTAACAAAATGTGATATTTAATGTGGGACGGAGGTATAACAAAATGTGACATTTAACATAGACGGAATTAGTATATGAAAACGTGAGCCAATGATTTGCATTTCCAAGATCATTCCATCTATTAGGAAATAGTATCCCCAATTCTTGTATCTCCGGAAAATTAATTCAACTTCCAATTCCAAACAACTAAATTGATCATAATAAAACGCGAGCCACTCGAGAAAAACACACTGCAAATAAATGTATATATAGTAAACTTTAATAATTCGAAGCACACATCCCAGATCGAATTAGTACTAACATTTTACTACTCATTTTGTCATAATTTCAATTTCTCAAAAAGACTATTATTGTTAACATGTTTCACATTTTATTTCACAAAAGTGGCAAACGACATCGATCCCAAGTCACCAATCTTCGCCGCGAAGCTGCCGGAGAACTCTGCCGTGCGGAGAGTCAGGATCCCCTCTCATCGCATTCATCCGAAATATCTCCGCCGCTCTCCGTAGCGCCTCCTCCGCCGTGTCCAGCTGCTCCGGCCGCCACACCCTCTCCCCCAAATTCCCATCGTAGCCAACGCTCTCGCTCTGCGCCGTCCCATCCGTGGCCTGAGTCACGGGCTTCCTCGTATCGCAAACCTCAATCTCCGACAGCGGAGATGCCTTGTGGTGCCCGTAATACTCCTTGTTGTCCCTCTCCTGCTCCTCCCGCTGCGCTTTCCGGTCCACTCCATCCTCCTCCGGCCACGGGCTGCCGTCGATCCCCGCGCACCAGCTCTGCCGCTTCTGCTGCCCGAACGGGTCGGGCATGGGCCCCACGCCGCCGGACTCCAGCTTCGGCGCCGTCTCTGTCGGAGACTTCGGAGGAGTGTATGTTTCGTTGTCGTGCTTCGGCGGCCGCCGCCGCTTCTCGTCTTGCATCGCATCCGTAGGATACACATCCTTAGAAACAAGAATAATCAATTTCACTATTGTCGGATTCAAACCATCCCACATTGAGAATTATTAAAAATTATGCAAATAATATACAAGTATACAACTCATAAGGACAAATTAAGTCGTAAAAACTTTGTTGAAGCAGACAATATGATACCAATATGGAGTTCGGATGTGCATAAATCACTAAAATTTTCAGTTAATCAAAATTAATACAGTACTTCTTCCTCGACGGCGTGGATAGCTGGATCAGCCGTTCTGCCGGAGGTGGTGGCGCAGCCGCGTACGCTCTGCTGCGGGAACAGAGTGCGATTGAATTTGGCGACAGCGAGAGCTAATCTGGATTGCATTTTTCCTCTTTGTGACAGTAAACCATGCGATGGTAGAGCTTCTTCGAAAATGTTGTCACAATATCCACGTAGCATCTAACTTTTTATAGGAGGTTGGAATACAGTATTGACTGCTTAACTGCTTTGCTTTGGACATAGGACACGTGTCTAGTTAATGACACGTGGCATTATTCGTTGGCGTCTAGTTTCTTCGTGTCAATAATGGGGTTTTAACTCTCTATAATCAACTTAATTATGACTAGAAGATACAAGAACTTTCTCCATTTTTCTTCTACAGAAATCTTCTCTCTAGCTCATTCGATTTTGTTGTGCAGATAATGTTTTAGAAACATTGACTTTGATAAAATAATATGCTAGAACTTTCTTAAATAACACTAGTAGAAGTCTTTAGAACATGTACTTTTGTTGAGGCAATCTTCATAATTTGCTTAAACAGATAGGTCATAGGGTGGTGTTTAGTGACCATTTTATTTGTTATCACTTTTAAGAATAATTTATAACATTTGTTTTTGACAACTAACTTAAATATTCCATCTCTCTCACAATAACCGTCACATCTTTTCATTTTGATCTGTTTCGCAATAAAAATCACATTTCTTGATTACTATATTTGAACATGAATAATAACCCTGATGTTGGCAAATTTTACAACGAAAATGCCATTATTTACATTAAAAAAAAGAAAAGAAAATAGGAAATGGGAAAATGGACTCCGACCAATGCACTCTCTCATTCCCAATCGAGAGTTCATTCATTGTGAATGACCCCTAATTGTTGCCGCCTCTTATTTGCTTTCCCCCGATCCTTTCTCTTGCACCGCCTCTAGCTTAATTAATGAAATTTATTTAAGCTACACACCAAGTTCAATGAATCAAATGTAATCAATGAAATTTATTTAAGCACAACACCATTCGAGCTTCCTTTCAAAATTTAATTGCACATTGCATTTATCTCACAAATTTAAAGAAGCATTTTTACATGCAAAAAGTCAAAGGTGTCTCATATAACACTACCTAACTCCATTTATTACATACTCAAACACTTCCTTAAAACTCGTGCCCGTAATAAAAGTGACACTTATTGCGAGACGGTGGGAGTAATAACATTTCAATATCCTAATTACTAGTAATTAAATGTTTTAAAATGTTTAACTATTTGCTTTATTACATACTTTATATTCTATCTAATTAAAAAATATTATCTGATATACAATTCATTATGCCACAAGAACATTTGTCTTTTCATTAGAGGATGGTGGCAATTGCTCGATTGCGATAATGTTTGCTCTATCCACCTCTAAACCATCCACAGAAACCTTGTACCCAAACACGATAAGCACGATTCCATCTTTTAACAAGAAATGACATCTTTCTCAATTTAACATAATAAAAATTAGTGTCAAATCATATTTCTCTCAATCTGGCGATGACGTCATCGAATACATCTCATCGTCACTCTCCCTAACACCCGCTTCACGTGTGAAATGAGTGTGTGTGTGTGTGTGTGTGTGTGTGAAATGTGTATAGCGTGTGAAGAGCGTGAAATGTGTGTAGCGTGTATATAGTGAAGCTAACTAATTTTATGACTATTTGGAATTCCAATTTTCTACTTTTGATATGGAATTCAAATCATGAAATTGAAAAACTTGAAATTATAATTAAATTCCAATTCTATACATTTTTTTATACCAAACAATGGAATTGAAATTAGAGGCTCCAATTCCAATTCCAATTCCAATTCCAATTCCAATTCCAATTTCGTAACTCCAATTCCATGTTTCCAAACACACCCTTATATAAATTCATTTTTTGGCGTTCATAGACCACCGTATTTTAATGCGCCACCATTGTCTATTGTTACTCTTATTTAGTACAGTCACAATAATAATGCTAATCATAAATTTAGGTCTGCCTTTTCGTGACCCAATAAAATATACTACTAATATAATTAAATTATTAAATATATGTGAGTACAATTTATTTGGTGGTGATCCATCAAATTCCATGAAGTGGAAATTTGGGCACCGGTACTATTTCCTTCTATCCATTCATTTCCATAAACTGAGATTCAATACCATATTTATAATTTAATTCCATATTACTATTAACTAAATAGGGTTTGACCCTGGTATTAATAAAAACGATCCGACTTTTTCGTTTTTTTCTAATATATAATCTCTACCTTATTTTCCTTATGTTTGATTCTTTCAAGATGCATATATATTAATTTCCAATTATGTGATGTTTCATTTATTTTATTCGCATGACAATAATGTATCTGTATCATATATTATCACATATATCAATAATGTTTTTTAGCCATATCTACATTTGTGACATGCACATCATACATTATTAGTAGTGTAATACAGTAATAGTATACTGCATAAAGTAAAAATATGATTTGAAATTAGGGGGCTCTTGCTCTTCGTTTTGTTCTTCTTGATTTTCACTTTATTAACAAAAGTATACATCAAATGTGGATTATGAGCTTGTTTTGCACACATTATTAAACCAAAGCATGCATCCATTTTAGTTACACAATTTCCAAATTAAACTTGAAAAATCAATTCCATCATTACTTCATTAATAATTTAATGAAAGATAAAGAGCAAAATCCAAAACCAGACCTGGTCAAACTGTAAACACCTTGTATTCCCCAAAAGTTCAAAATGCCCGCGTCAATTGGGAAATTTAATTTTTGAAACCCAAAATGTTGGAAGTTGTAACGAATTTATAACAAAGAATTTATCATGTTAGATAACATTACCACTTTTTCACAAGACATCCAAAAAGCTACTTGTACCATCAATAACAAAACTAAATAGAAAGAAGAAAATTATAAATCAAAACAGCTTATATACACAAGTCAAAAATCAAAATCTAAGGATTTAATCATACTATTACTAGGAAAAACATGACTAAATCAATCATTGTTAGTCATTACATCAGCGAATCATCCTAAAAAAAATACTAAAACCTAAATTTCTCCCTCAAATTAACATCACATTAAGTTAGAACTCTCCAATTTTTTTTCCTTTTTCCAGATTTCAAATTCAGGGTACAACCGGAGAGGCCGGAGGTACCAAACCACTAAGCGTAGACAGATGATCCACACGAAAGCGCCATCAGCAGTATGGCCGCTCTCTCTTCCTCTCTCAACTTGTTCATCAACTTTCCTGATCTCTGCAACACAATCTCCCTTTTGAATCGCATTTTCAAAATCTCCCGAACCTCGTTGCTCCGCACAACGCTCGTTCGCTTTTTCTTCTTGTTTGGCTTCCCCGAATCCAACCCTAGGAGCTGCCTCCTCTTTTTGTTGTATTTTATCCCGCAGGCATTGCATAGAGACTGCAAACCAAACAGAAAATTTCAAATCAATTAAACCGTACAATTAATTTATTTTTTTTAAATACAACGTTTCATTTTTATACCTTCGGTCCAGCTGGACCGCCTCGCCAAAGCGGAGTTCTCGAAGTGTGACAGTCGCTGCAGGTCTTCAATGGAGAAATACTGCCATTTTTCTCCTCAAAATCTGCTTTCTGAAACAGCAAAAGCGAGATGTAAACAGTTGCTGCTGATTGATGAACCGAGAAAAAAAAAGTGGATAATGATGCGATCGCTTGATTTCTCACCTTATCTACTTTCAGATCCATGTGATCGGAGTGTGGATTGAAGAAATTAGGGCAATGCTTTGAGAATGTTTATCCAGAAAATGGCGTGATCATCGCATGGAGGAAAAAGAGAAAAACTTAAAAAGAAATAATTTGTGAAAATAAATCAAAATAGGAAAGGATGAGATTTTTGGCGAAGGGTTTCGAGTGTGAATGGGCCGAGTGTGTGTAGTATGTGTGTTTTTGTGGGCTCGGCTAATCTTTTTATATGTCTGTTGACAGAAAATAATGGAAAGCCAGCGATACGCCAAACCCTAGCTGACCTTGTTTTGTGGTAACTGACTATAATGCCCCTTGATGTTTCAAAATTTGAATTACAGTGAAACAATCTCGGCCGTTGGTTTCGTGATTCTGTTGTGATGGAATCCGTGCAGGACTTTTCATTTTTCGATTTTTGGGGTTTGATGATTTATTTGTCGTTTTATTTACTGGTCATTAGTGATTAATTGAGTACTTAATTGGCATCTTGATGATTTAATCAGTTTATTTTTATTCAGTAACTATATTTTGTAATTGTAACAACAAAGGTAAGAAAATTGCATATGATCAAATAGAATTAATCAGTTTTAAGTCTATTAAAACCTTATTTGCATTCCTATTATTTGGATATTTTATGAAATAAACTTATAATATAAAAAGTAGATGTATACTACTAGTAGTAGTATTCAATATCAACTGTATTATTCCCAACTTATAAAACAAGAACGAGGGCCAATTTATTTAGAAGATTCTTTAGCTAGTTTGCAACACAACAAAGTAGACTGAACTTATTTTACTGATTCATATAACACAGGAGAAGACTAGAATTAATTATATACTTCTACTAATGTTTAAAAAAGCTTCAAGAATCAAAAGGGGAACAGATGATATAAAGGTACAACTAATAATAACGATTCTGATCATGTTATGAAGCAGAAGAAGCTAATTAAGAATCTGCTGCAGTTGCTTGCTTGTACTTTAGAATCAAATATTAGTATAGTAGGAGTATGTTACTATGTTTCCATATGCCACAATCAAGTGTTTGACTTTTGAAATATCATTCACATTCAGAAATCAAAAATAATTCTTGAAAACAAAAGTTTTGGAGCGAATACTCAAATTGAAGTTAGGAGTATTCACAATAGCGGACGGACGAGAGGTTGCCCAGGGTGGGGAGGCGTTAGCCGGTCGCTCATCCGTCCGCTATTGTGGTCGGGTGACGGACGAGCGGACGAACGAGAGCATTTTTCGATTTTTTTTTCAACTATATATATACGGCTCGTTGCACTTCATTTCATTTGCACCACTTGTATTAACGATGTCATGTATGCATGTGTTATCATGCACAAAACGATCGTCGAAAATAAAAGTCCAGAACTGACTAATTGGACCAATGAAGATGCTGCCGGTCCAAGCCATGGCGTGTCCACCGCCAATGTACGAATGAGGATACCTCATGGGGACGCCGAACGGATCCGTGCATTTGTCGATCTTCTACAACAAGAAGCTCATATTCGACTCCAGAAAGATATAATTGAAGAGTTATGAGCGCGGAGGAGTGCACGTTGATATTTATAATGTAATTTGTTTAAATCATTGTTTTTTTTGGTTGAATTGTACTATTATTTTTTTTATTTAATGAAATTATTATTGCACTTTCTCCGTCCGTATTCGTGTCGAATTTTTTTTAATTCCATATTTGTGAATTTGTTATTATTGTGTTAGGCTATTGGTTAGTCCTACTGCTAAGCTTTTATTGTGCAGTGGGATGTCCTAATGATGCGGCAGTGCAGTGGGATGTACTAGTGATGCGGCAGTGCAGTGAGATGTACTAGTGACGTGACAGGAGGTATTTTTGGGATGCCCTAGCACTAGGCTATTGGGATGTTTGTCCTATTGTGGATTCTCTAAACTTTAATAAGTAAGAATGTGTCTAAACTTTAATAAGTAAGAATGTGTCGCTGTTACATGAAGCAGTAAGTAGCAAAAGCTTCATCTAACAAAAAATAGTGAGCATATCCGTACAATAAAAATAGCACATTTTTTAATAACAAGAATATTACCAAAAAGGCAAAAACAAGTTGATTGTAAATTCATAGAAGAAATTATGCTAGCCTGCAAACATTTATTAGTTATGTGATTTTACTGAAAATGATGCTAACACTGGTAGAAAATACTCTGCCAAAACAGAATATTACTCCAACACTTGAATTGTAACGTCATAAATACAAGGCCAAATTCCCAATTTCATTTGAGCAAAGCCAATAACGCTGATATTATCCAATATAAGTAATCATATATAACTCGAGAAGAAATCAGCAAAACTCAAGAATAAATAAAAACAAACTGCTTAGGCTACTGATTGCTGAAGCAAACGAATGTGCACAAGATTTCATTGTATTTACCAAAATCCAAAAAGAAAAAAGCAACTACAGGACAATCACATAAAAACGACTCAACTTCAACTTTATATACTCTGGCGAGCATGGAAGATGTTTTCCATATAATATAGTACTACATGATATTCATGCTACCATTGCAGAAAAAGGTATGATAAGAAAAAAGATTTTGCAAATATGGTTCACTGCAAACAAAAACATGTGAGATAGCCGTCTTGGCGCCACCAGACAATCCCTCTTTCTAGTATCCAACCACCTTCAGGGAATACTACACCTTGGACGCCATCTCTCATATCCACAACTGGCATTACGATAAGTTAAAAACATAAGAGACCGACAGCCGACCAGACTCCAGACAAAACTCAACCAGCCAGATCCATTGGACATCCATTCAAGTTCCTCATGAGCTTCCTGTAAATTTCAACTATTTTCATGCTACGGTTGGTCACATTCATATATACATCATAAGGGAAAGGATCCAAAACTATATGATCAGGATTAACCATAAATAAAGCTAGACACAATATTGACAAGTAGATGCACAGACCACTACACAGAGTGGTTACTAGACAGGCCAAGATAAAAGACTCAAAATGAAAACATTTACTTCACCTTCAACTGAACTGAAAGCCCCCTGTTGGAACAGGTAGGTCACCGCCTCCAAAGTTAAAGCCAGATTGTTGTGTAGCATCTCCAGACATGACCTGTTCATCATCGTCTTCCAACCAATATGTTTCAAGAATCTTCACAGACTTCTCATAGATTTCATTGTTGTCATGACTTTGGAGATTTTCAATCATCTCTAGACCTTCTGCGTCATCAATCATTTGAGCATAGACATTCACATCTCCGGTGTTACCTTGGCTCTTCTCAGCTTCTCCAACCTTAAGAATGTTCTCAAGGCCTTCCAAGCAGACTGTGACAATGCGTGGATCGGGACAAATAAGAAGGTCGCACATCGGCTTTATACATCCCTCACCAACCAAAAACCTGTAGATGTTGGATTAACTTTCAAGCCACACATTCCACAACATGAAATAACTAGGAAAGACCGAAAGAGGTTGAAATTTTTTACTTGATCTGGTCTGGAGTTCCACCAGAAGTGGCATTTGAAATAGCCCAGGCAGCCTCTTTCTTTATCTCAAATTCAGCACTTTGAAGCAGAGCAAGGAGAGGAGAGAAAATACCAGCAGCAATCACAGCCTGAACATTAAATTAACAAGCCTTTTAAATTACAGCATTATAGCATAAAACAGAAAAACCACTATTTTTGAGGAGGAGAATAAGCAGCTAGTCCATAGAAGCAATTGGCGTAACAGAATACATTTTTACTGTCTGTATCTACATTTTCCGTGCAGCAATGGTAATTAGTTACAGTGAAATTGTAGATAACTAGTTCACTTGTCCAAGTTTGGGTACCTGGATCTGGTCCTTATTTCCTGCTGTTATGTTTGAGATGGTCCAACAAGCTTCTTTCTTGATACTTTTCTTATAATTTTGTGTCAACAAGTTAAGCAGGCAAGGAAGAGCCCCCTTTTCAATGATGACCTGAAAATGATTGCAAAGATCCTGAGTGTCTAGTTCAAAGCAAAGCCACTGCGGACTAACAACAAAATTATTGCGCCTTCCCAAAATAAAGTGCAGGTAAACAATAAACATCAATTTTTATATCACTAAAAGGTCGCTTTTGTTATCACATGTCAATGTATCCTTATAGGACAAAAACCAGTGTCTTCCACACAGAGTGCCGGAAAAGACATGCAAACAATCATTGAAGGTAATCCTAGGATGAACTCTATGTTGGGAAATAAACAGTTTTATTACTGACCGGAGAAAGATGTCCGTCTAAATACCTGAGTCTGGACATCATCACCAGTCACAATATTTCCTACAGTGCGCAGGGCAGGTATCAAAACAGATGGTGATGGGTGTCTGAAAAACCCAGAAAAGAACAAATAGAAAACAAAATATAATCGTCAAAAGTGTACCAAACTAATAAATGTACGGATATAACCAAACAAGAAATTTGGGAAGAGTATTACACATTCTGCCACTTACAGTAAAAGCTCAATAAGACGAGGACAAACATCAGCGTCAATCACAGCTTGGATTTTCTCATTAACACCATCAGATAGATATGAAAGCGCCCAGCATGCATCTGTTAGGACCTCTTCATCATTCATATGAATAAGAAGAGTAAGAGCAAGGAGGGCGGGCTTCACCTGGTCAAGGATTTAATCATGACATGTAAATGGAATTGGCAGTGAAAAGATGCACAAAAAACTGAAACAAACTACTGAAAGACAAACCTGTTCAAACGGAGGCTGTGGCTTTCCCCTACAAAAGTTTGACAGAGTCCATGTTGCATTTCTCAACATGGATAGTTTCAATTGGTCACTAAATTGTGACAACAACGGCATTAAAGCCCCATAACCAAGAACCAGATCACGACATTTTGGTGAGTCACCTGCAACGTTTCCTAAAGCCCAGACTGCCTGCACAAGTAGTCAAAGAAAATCAAATTATCTAAAAGTAACAAGTTCAACATATATCATTTGTGCGTGCCACTGGCAAAGTGGCAATACAAGCATAAAGATAACAGTATATATACATCCATGTATGCATACCTGTTCGCGAACATCATCACTTGGAGAAGTAAGAAGTTTCACAAATATTGGGACAGCGCCATGATCAATCACAACCTTGGTGTTATCAGATGTTCCAGAGGCAATGTTTGTGAGGGCCCATGCTGCCTCAAACTAAATAAAGGAATAAGTCATGCATCATTGCATAATCAAAAGTCATAACAACTATTCATCAAAAGAACACAAAAACATCCACCACAACATACCTGAAGTTGCGGATAATCGTCCCTTGCAAGAAACTCTACAAACCTAGGAACAACTCCGGACTGTATTACTTCCTCAATCGGCGGATTTCGCTCTATTATAACAAACCATAATAAAATAATCCAGGTTGAGCTCGAAAGTGAAAACAATAAACCCAAATTGTATCACTAAGTAGAGCTTAACCAATTACCAATTGAAAGAAGTTTCCGGAACTGAGTTGTGGACTCCAGTTGCCGCGGACCATCGTCAGACCAAACACCATCAATCAATGCTGGAAGACTTTCAAGCTGAAAAGGACACGGCATGCACGATGCAACCCACAACTCAAAATTAAAATGTAAAAGCATCTCACAAATCGCGACATGAAGTTTCTATAAACCCTATTGATCCAACTAAAACATGCTAGGCAGACCCAATTATATTACTTAGACATTTAATCACCAGATCATATATGACAATTACAAATTTCAAAATACTAGACAGTAAATTCAATAGAAACAAGACGAGCAGATTCATGAATCAATAATCAATCCAATTCGATCAGATCCAAGCCTAACTTTAATTATAGCAAAAAAAAATCGTTGAACAACTAATACCTTCTTATCAAGCTGCGGAACGTTGACTGCAGAGGGTAGCTGCTGAGGTTGAAGCCCTTCCCGCCGCTTTTTGAGCAAATTCTCCTCTCTTCTATTCTTCCGGATCTCCACCATGTTGTCCTCCCGCCTCCTGCGTCCCTCCTCCGCGTCGACCGCCACCTTATAGCGGCTCCGGCGGACCTCCGTCCTGGCGTTCGGCCTTAACGACATCGATCAAAAAGGGAGGGGCGAAATTTCAAATCCTAGAAATGGCCGATATTGCTCAATAATTGCGTTGCCTTTGTTTGGTGTTAGAGGAGAACGGTAGTGTGGAAGAATATTTATGGATACGGACGAAAAGCTTCAGAATTTGAAGAATTTCTTTTTCAAATGGAGAGAGAAAATGAGTTTGAGTTGAGTAGAGAGAGAAAGCTGGGATTTTTTTTCATGCGAATTGAGAATGGGGCTGCAATCTCCTGCACCGCGATGATTGTAGCGGTTCCAACGACCCTCCCCAACATAACTGCCCTCTTTCTTTAATTATTTAACGATATTGCCACTCAATTTGAATTTGTGGGCTTCAATCTCCTGCACCGCGAGATTAGGGTAAGATTAGAGGGTAATTACATTTTTCGTACGCAATGTTTCACCTTGTTTTAATTTAGTACAAAAAGTATTAAGTTTACATATTTCATACAAACAGTTTACATAGTATTTTAAAATTATACATCTATCAAATTCCTACTAACACCGTTAATTCCAATTACATCACACATACAAAAAATTTCACCAATAGTTCACATTTGTACAAAAAGTTTTAAACTATAACATTCCATTAATTATTTCAAATACTATTACTTATTCAAAAAAATAAAAAATACATAGGAAAAAAACCAAGGTCAAAGTTTTCTAACGTAACAATGGAGAATAAAACCAAAGAATATTTACTCTTTTTCGTAACAATGGAGAATAAAACCAAAAGAATATTGACTCTTTTTCGTAAAAATTAAATATTTACTTATTAACTGGTCCAAACTCAAATTAGTCATTTTGTGAAGATGGAATATGGACTTATTTTATATATGTGCTATAAAGAATACAATAAAAAAGTGGAATATTGAGAGACAAATTTTTTTAAACCACGAGCAAATGCTGGAAGAATTGATATTGACTATTATTTTTTTGGAGTGATTAATTGTATTAAATCTCTAATTATAATCCCTATTATGTTGATAAGTTGGACATATTACAAAACTAACTAACCATGTTTAAAATATTTAACGAAATGTATTAACTTAAAACACTAATAATATGATTCATGTAAACTTAAAACATTTTGTACTAATTTGAAACATTTGTGAAACATTTTGTATGTATGATGTAATTAGAATTAACGGTGTTAGTCGGACTTGACGGAATGTATTATTTTAAAATAATAGGTTAACTTTTTGTATGAAATACGTAAACTTAATATTTTTTGTAATAAATGTGAAACATTTTGTATAAAACATGTAATTATCCGAAGATTAGAAGTTAGCGTTTGACGGCAATACATTATTAAACTAATCAACACATAATTCATTTTGTATTTTGGATTAAAAAATGCGAGTATCTGGTAAAATTATGAGGTAGTATATAACGAGGAAATGCAAGAAGCACTAAACATTGTAACTAGTAGCTTATTAAAATGAGCATCATTAAAATACCATCTACGATTTAACGCACATTCCAACGCTATTTAATTATAGTATATTAAAAAATATTATTGATATTTTAATTTTATAACCATCATTTTATCTATTTTCTCTATTATTTCAAATAAATAAATTAATTAAAGGATTATTTATCTGTAAATACACAAACTTTCAGCATATTTGAATTTTTTTCCATAACTTTTAAATTTAAATGTTAATACACGAATTTTGATTGTTTCTAATTTTTCCCCAATAAAAAAAGTTGGTCAAATTAAAGTTCATATGGAGTACACTTATTATATTACCATCTGCGTAGCGAAAGGTGGTAAATCAGTAGAATGATTACCATTTTATTATTCATAAATAGTAATACTTTAGTTTCACGATTTAAGTGATTATGTAAAAATTTGTATATATTAATATTTTATTTTTATTATACTATACTTTTTTTAAATGATGTAATGTTAAAAATGTTAATGAAATATTATTATAAAATCACTCTCCATAGTTATAAATATAAAATACTTCATCCGTCCCTAAAAGTTTGTCGCACTTATTTTCTGCATTCGTTTTGTAAAAATAATAATAAATAGTTAGAGTATAAAGTAAGAGAGTCTTAATTTAGCTAAGACTTTTATTTACATTATTTGATATCTTATTTTACTCTCCATTCACTTTAATTATTTATTACTCCCCCGCTCTCCATTCACTTTAATTATTTATCACTTCCCGTCCTACAAGAATATGCATTTTTTTTAGGTCATCCACAATAGGAATAGCCCAGCAATAGCCTAGCCATAGCCTAGCCACAAACTCCTCCTGCCACATCATCAACACTAAAAATCCTCCTGCCACATCATAAATAGCCCAGTCATAGCCTAGTCACATCATAAATAGCTCAGCCACATCAATAGCCACATCACTCAAAATTATATAAAACAAATAATTAACAATCACACAAAATACGCAATTTAATTTACGATACATATAAGAGAAAATTCAATAATATTATTAAAATTTAAAAAGTACATTAATTAAAAAAAATTACATAATTAACAAAAAAAACTACTGTCGTGCAGTCATCCGCGCCCATAACTCTTCAATTAAATCGCGTATATATAGTGTTTCGCGTATATATAGTGTTTCGCGTATATACAAGTGGTGCGAATGAAAATGACGGGCAAGTCGCGTATATATAGTGTTTCGAAAACAAAAAAAAAAATTAAAAATTCGCGCTAGGCGGTGCGCTAGGCGATCCGGATGCTGCAATAGCGCCTAGCGGATCGCCTAGCGCACAGCCTAGCGCCACGGAACCGCCGAGCGCTAGGCGGTTTTTTTTCGCGAAAATCGCTGGGCGGCTGCAATAGACCGCCTAGCGCCGGCGCTCGGCTAGGCGGTGCGCTAGGCGCTATTGTGGATGCTCTTAGTCCGTCCCACAAGAATATACACTTTTTAATTTGGGAAAGTCTTTTATCTCTAATGAGGTGGGACCCATTATCCACTAACAATACTTTAATTATTTTTTCTCTCTACCTCTCTCTTACTTTACGAATTTTACATTAAAACTTGTGCCGACCAAAAAATGCATATTATTTGGGGACGGAGAGAATATTAATGAAAAACTCATAAAATTCCAAAGTTTGGAGAAATTCTAGAAAAATCTCGAAAGTTCGAATACTTTTCAGCTTTAATACTTGTCGCTTTTTGCCACATTGGCACTTCCAACATATACGATAGCTTTAATTTTAAAAATGGGTTTTTTTAGGAAAAAACTGAAAGTTCATAAATTTAGATTAAGAAAGAAAAAAACGGAAAGTTCATACATTCAAATTCAAAAATAAAATTTCAAGAAGAAAATATAAAAATATTGAAAGTCGATATATTTACGTACAAATAACCTAAGTAACAACTAATCGAACGATTGATTTTTGATAAAACTTAGTACTCCTACCCCGTATAAAATATTAATAACAATTTCAAATATATTAAAATTAAATTAAATGTAAAAACAAGCAAATTCCGTTAGTAGCTAAACCATCAGTTGAATTACTGAATATAGTTCTGAAAAAAAAGTAGCCAACGCCAGGTGAAGACTCCGATAAAATTTGGATAGTACAATTCGTTCCAGAGGCGGCGTAGAACAGCTGCGAATGGCTTCAATCATGGCGGTATCTGCTGACGCCGGCGGAGACCGTACGCCGCTTCTCCACGACTCTAACTTGGAATATTCTGGCGGAGAGGCGGAGCCGGATATACCGCCACCCCCTATGATTTCAACTAATCCTAAACAACGCCTCGTATCGCTCGACGTTTTCCGAGGACTCACTGTTGCGGTTCGCCTCCCCTAGAATCATAGAATTACTCATTTAATGCCGTGATTTCAACTTCCCTTTCATATTTTATTTTAGTTTTTGATTTTTGTAAATTTGAACAATTTTTTTACAGTTGATGATATTGGTTGATGATGCTGGAGGGGCATTTCCGTCAATAAACCATGCGCCGTGGTTCGGATTGACTCTCGCAGACTTTGTTATGCCGTTTTTTCTCTTTGGAGTTGGTGTTTCTGCCAGTCTCGTGTTCAAGGTATGAATTAGTTTGAAGCTTCTCTACAATAACAAAAAAAAAAGGAAACGGAACAATTTGGAATTGATATGATTTTCTCAATGATTTGCTTTCAATTCAACAAGTAGACTTCAATTGGCAATCAGTTCACTTTATTTCTGTTAAAAGTAGTAGTAGCTGAACAGGCTTTTCCCGTTTCTGATGCAGAAAGTAGAAAACAGATTAGAAGCCACGAAGAGAGTAATGGCAAGATCTATCAAGCTCTTTCTCCTAGGAATGATCCTTCAAGGTAGAATCGTAGTGAGGTTTAGTATTGAAATTGTCTTACCAAGGGTATAAAATTCCGTGTAGGAAGTATTGTTATTATTGTTATCCCGAGATAGTTGAATTGTATATTGGTACTTTGCCTCTTTTGAGGTGGAGTTATTAGTGGCTGAGCCCTTAACATCAATTGCTCTTTTGGTCACAATGTTTGAATAGTCTCTTTGGTATATATGCTTAGGTGGTTATTTTCATGGCCGTGGTGATTTAACTTATGGAATTGATCTGGAGAAAATACGAGTAATGGGTGTGCTACAGGTATCATGACCTGCCCTCATTCTTCAGAAGTATGGTGTTAATATATGACCTTGATAGCTCTGTTCTTGTATCATTTCATTACATACAAAAGTAATGCAACTTCTTAGGTTGTCATCAATTGTAACTTTCTGTGTTCTAGAGGATTGCAATTGGATATATGCTGGCTTCAACTTTGGAGATATGGCTTGTAAACAATTATGCTGTTAATTCAACAATAACATTCGTGAAGAGATATTCGTATCAGACGTGAGTATAAGCTCTCTGTTTTCGGAATATTGCTACTCAGATCTTCAAGTGAGTGAGGACAAATTTAAATGATAATAATTCACAGATCATTTTATATATAATCTGACAGAATCTATATATAGTTATTAGTCACTGGAAGGTTTAGATGACATCAGACGAATTTTGTTTTAGGTAATTCAGTATAGTATTGTTCCTTCAGCATACAATATACGGAGTAAAGTGCAAAAACACAGACACACATATATAATGATACTCCCTCCGTCCCCTAATAATTGTCCACTTTGGCTCCGGCTCGAGTTTGAAGAAATGTAAAGGAAAGTGGGTTAAAAAAGTTAGCGGAATATGAGTCCCACTTTTATATAATATTAGTTTTATAATAAAATGTTAGGGAAGAGAGTTAGTTGAATGTGGAGCCTACTTACCATTTATGGTAAAAAGTGAAAGTGGACAATTAATGGGGGCGGACGAAAATAGCAAAAGTGGACAATTAATGGGGGACGGAGGGAGTATAATCTATGTAATGTTATAATAATATTTTCTTTTCTCTTATGTAGCGTGGCTGGAATTTTAATAGGTGTAATATACATGGGTCTGCTGTATGGCCTATATGTTCCAGACTGGAACTTTGATGCATCTAGTCTCAGGATGACCCAACGAACTCTACTTGGTTCTAATTCTCAAACTGTGAGTCAAAGTGCAGAGATCCCTTGTGGAGCATTTATATCAGTATTTGTGAAAGACATTTGATATGTGCTTTGAAAATCAGTTTCATACATTCTTATTGCGAAATTGAATTCATCTGAAAACAATCTTTAATTGTACAATACTGCTCCAAATTGACTTCGTCTGACACCTAAAGTATTAGTATTTGCCATTATTTGTAAGTATTGTACTCATCATCTACTTTCACATTTCCAGGTCTACTGTGGAATAAGGGGTAGCCTTGAACCTCCTTGCACTGCAGTTGGTTTCATTGATCGAGTTATTATCGGTGAAAATCATCTGTATCAACGTCCTGTATATAGAAGAACCAAGGTTGCTATTTGAAATTCTTCTTGCTATGCTTTTAAGTTTCTTCTATAGGGTTCATTTATAATTTTTTTCAGCACAACTCATCCATCTATACGTGGCTGGTTCATCTACAGGAATGCAGTGTCAATTCGCCAGATTATGGTCCTCCACCACCAAATTCCCCTGCATGGTGTCTTGCTCCATTTGATCCAGAGGGCATTTTAAGGTTATGGATGAATTAGTTTTTTTTATCTTCCATCATGAATCAGTTAAAGTGGGGAATTTGAATGATAGTTTTCAAAGTTTTGTTTATACTCTTTCGGTTAAGGTTCTGGTTATTGATAATTGCAAACTAGCCTTTGTTAATAGTACTTCAATTAATAAATGTAGCTCTCTGATGGCTGCCATTACATGTCTGGTTGGGTTGCATTATGGGCACATTCTTGTGCACTGTAAGGTAATATGTGTATTTTCTTCTTCCTTGGATATGTGGATGGAGGCCCGTTCTCATCATATTCCAGTGTTCCATTTTGCAGGATCAGAAGCAGAGAATAGTTATCTGGTTTGTATCATCTCTCCCTCTTCTGATGTTGGGCTATCTTTTAAGTGTCACAGGTACTTCCATTTTCTAGTGAGAATCTCTGCCTTTTCACTTCCTGGAATGTAGTACTTCATATTCCTGGAAATTGGCTACTATATACTCTTCGTTTTTTCCAGGTGTTCCACTTTCTAAACCACTGTACACATTGAGCTATATGTTTGTCACAGCAGGAGCATCTGGTGTTCTTTTGACCGTTATCTATTATATCGTGAGTTCCTGCCGTGAATAGTTATCTGTTTTGTCACCTCCGTTGGATTCATTATTGACATTCAATTAAACTCTACAATGTAGGTCGACACAAGATGCATTAGGAAGCCTACTCTATTATTCCAGTGGATGGGAATGAACGCTCTTGTAGTATATGCTCTAGCTGCTTGCGAAATATTTCCAGCCGCTGTTCAAGGTGTCTACTGGCGTTCACCCGAAAACAATCTGGTAATCCTCCATCTCAGTATCTCCACAACTTTCTGGTTGTCTTCTCTCGTACTACTACATTCTTCACATGCCTCTGAAATCATTTATGCAAATACATGTCTCATGTTTCGTTCACTAATCCCTGCCTCGTCTATATATTGATCTGATATCTAATGAATGCGACATGACGATGGTGAAACATTAGATGTAACTCGAAAATTTGTTTAACTTTTTTTCCCGTTGCTAACTGTGAAAAATGGCGTTGCTCGTAGGTAGACTTGTCGGAAAGGCTACTGCAATGGGTCTTCCATTCAGATAAGTGGGGTACGTTGATCTTCGTTTTTGTGGAGATCTTATTTTGGGGTTTTGTTGCTGGTTTCCTGCATTTGAAACGTGTATATATAAAATTTTGAGCTTGTTGACTATACATTATAACCTCACTTTTTCAAGTAGGTTGCCCTTGGCCTTGGGCATTTGTTGTTTAGTTGCTGGAAATATATACTCCCTCCGTCCCGGACTACTCGCACATTTCTTTTTCGGCACGGAGATTAAGGAATGAGTGTATAGCAAAGTCAACAATTGCGGCTGTAGGTGATAATTTTTACTAAAAATGGAAAGAGTGCAAATAACTTGGACGCCCAGAAAGGAAATAAGTGCAAGTAGTCCGGGACGGAGGGAGTATATGTTACATGTAGAACGAGAGTAATTTCTTAGAATGGGTGAGATTCTCTCTCTTGATTGACAAAGACAAATCGAGAGAAATGGAATGACCGGAAAGATGAATAGCAAAATTGAACTATGAGATTTATGTTTAATTCATCCTAGCATAAGACCATCAGCAGTGGGGCGCCCTAAGGCGCGCCCTATGGCGCGCCACGTCAGCATTTTTATCCTTCTTCTTCTCCTTCTCCACCTGCAGTGGGGCGCCCTAAGGCGCGCCCTATGACGGCCACATCATCATTTTGTTGTTTTGTTTAATTAATTTAACTATTTTCAAATAAAACGTAACGAGTAAAAAAAACGACTAAATAACAAGCGGCGAAGTTTTAATAAAAAAAATTACACCATTCAACTAAAAAAATAAAAAAACTAAGTCGGGCCAATTCTCAACTTCCTACGCAACTCATCGAGTAATGCACGGAGATACTCGGCTTGTTCGGGGTCGGTGCACTTCTTGAGGGCCTTGTGCGTCTGCAACATCGTCCTTGCCATCGACGCTGTAGCTAACGACGCAAACGCGGTGGCCGTCTGCGTCGGGAGCTCATCCGGGTCCGGAATAGGGGCGGCAGCGGTCGACGATGACGTCGCGGTCGCCTTCCCCTTGGTCTTCGCAACCTTGATGCCGGGAGGACACCGGTGTGCCGGAACTCCCTTCATCCACGTACGTCCGGTTGAGGTCAACCGGGTTAGTGCCGCTGCCGCTGCTCGTGTAGTCACCAGCTTCGGTGACCTTCGTCCTCTTCGGCGCACCAGTGTGCAGAATTCCACCTTGGAACTTCTGCTTCTCCCTCAAGAGAGCCCAGATGGCCTCGTGCTTGAACTCGCCGAACATCGACCGGTACGACAACATCGCTTTAGAGCGCACGTCGTGCACGCTCTCGCCGCTCCCCTGTGACCACACGCACTTCTCGAACTCCACCGAGTACAAGTTCACTTGCTTCTTGATTTGATCCCAGTGCTTGCGGAGTTGCTCACTCTTGCGCTTGTACGCGGTCGGCGGCTTGACCGAATTGTAGAGGTCCGCGATGCGCTCCCAGTACGCGGTCTGTCTCTGGTTGTTGGCGAATATCGG
Organism: Salvia splendens; assembly: GCF_004379255.2. Taxonomy (NCBI): domain Eukaryota; kingdom Viridiplantae; phylum Streptophyta; class Magnoliopsida; order Lamiales; family Lamiaceae; genus Salvia; species Salvia splendens. The sequence continues at coordinate 6,300,280 of NC_056039.1, forward strand.
ATCTTCCGATATATCTACCCAACACAGGGCCAAAGTGAGAGTTTCGTCGTCGGTGTAGTTCGTATGGCCGGGGGCGTACTCATCGCAGTCACCGGGAGGCGGCAACTTCTGCGCCCGCTGCCGGTTCCGCTTCGCCTTCCCCTTGGCGGCACCGGTCGCTGCGGGGCGGGATCGGCCGATGCGGTTGGGCGGTGCGGCAACGGCTCTATATCAGACAACCCATACGATTCCGTACTGAAATCGGGATCGTAATGGGTGTTGTCGCCGAACGAACGATAATCGCCGGGTTCTGTACCCGGCCAATGCGCCTCTCCGCTAAACGTAGGGCTATTGGGGCTTGAATCCATTTCGTAGTAATTATGTAAATGTAAGTTTCGAAGATGAAATCGTGTGAAATGAAATGTTACAAATGAACGCTATTTATAAAAAAACGAAACCGCGTGCCATCGTCCGCGACCTTCACAATGGGGCGGACGATGTCGCGGACGATGGCCATCGTCCGCGACGTCCGCAATGGAGTAGACGATGGCGCGGACGATGGCTATCGTCCGCGGTTTAAGTTGAGCCCGAAGCATAGGCCGCGACTATCGTCCGCGGCCTATGCCACACACCCACAGTGGGGGCGGACGATGAATGGAGCGGACGATGCGCGTCATCGGGCGTGCCATCGTCCGCCCATTGCGGATGGCCTAAGCTTTTGAGAGAGAATGAAAATTATAGCTTTTCTTTTTATAGGTATGAAAATGATGGTATTAAGAGTGGAGGCAGGTCGATGCCGGTCAAGGTTGTCACGATATCATTAATTATAAGCTTTGTGCAATTAAAATTAAATAAAAGTAGGATGCTTCAAAAAGGTGGAAACCTGTGTTATCGAGTACACAAAAATCTGAATTCTGAAACACCAAAAATCATTTTTTATGATTACAAAAAGTTAGAATTACAGCTATACATCCGCGCATTCTCATCAATGCTTTCAAAATCTAAATTTCACTCATTATTTTTACAACATTAATTTATTATCTACTACTCCTAGGCAGTGTAAATCAAATAAATATTCTTTTTAATAACAACGCATGTATACCAATTAAAATGTATTCTTCGTAAAATACAAATCCTTCTTGAAAATGATTTTACGCCAGATTCTTAAAATAAAACCTTGTAATACTAGTAATCCATTCCATTAAAAAAAACTAGTAATCCATCCAATTAAAAATAAAACGTTTCTTTTTAAATTTTCTTATTAAAAATGATAGATAAGTAATTTTTTATAATTGTCTAGTTACTACTAGTATTATTTTATTTTTCTTAAACTTTTTTCCTCTCTAAATTAACAGAAGAATAAATATTCTATATTTTAGTCCGAAAATGAAGCATTAAAACGGATGCTCATAGTTATAGCGCTCTCTCACTCTCCCCTGTTCTCTAGTATGGAACAAAGCGGGCGGCCGAGTTTCCGATCTGGCGGCGGAGAAAGGAGGCTGGAAATAGTGAGCGGAAGAGGCTACTATAACGTCGCCAACCAAATCCACCCGCCGGCGAGTTTCCCTCACGCCTCGCCGCCGGTTCGCATCGACGCGACTCAGGCGCCGAAGCCGTGGGGATTCGGTGGCCCGCGAATGAATCGGCGGAAGCGGATAGCGAGATACAAAGTCTACACTGTTGAAGGTAGGGTAAAAGCTTCCTTGAGAAATGGTTTGCGCTGGATCAAAAATAAGTGCTCTCACATCATTCATGGCTACTGATTTACCATTTTTTTTCCTTTTAATTTTCAACATTTGTTTCCTGCATGCTGGTGTATTTTCCCCCAATTTCCACCATCATATAAAGTTTTCATTTTGAGATACCAGTGCTTGCTGTTGTTTGTTGTATTTTTCTTATAACGAATCTGCTCTTATGATTAAGTGTGGAAAAAATATCGTGAATCATTTAATTTATGATTGAGTAAGAGATAAATCGTTCAATTTCCGTCTAGCATTAATAATCCATTAGTAATGATTTTATTAATCTTTTCTTGTTCTTATAAGGTTTTCACTGAGTAACTATTAATCAATTTAGGCATTCTTAATTAGTTTCCCCAACAAATTCATGACACGCCCAATTCGAGTAGAATGATAAAGGATGACGAATTCGAACAAAACCAAACACGATCCAGCATAAAGAGGAATGAAGGTGAAAAACAACAACAATTCGAACAAACAAATTGTTTACAACAACGCTCATTATATTGACTGAAATTTTTTACACAAACTAAGTGATGGTTTAGTAGTGGAGTGGTTAATGTTAATGTCCGTGAGTCCTTGTGATATGGCCTTTTAATTTCTGCTCACTTGTCAATAATAATAAAAAAAACTTATCCTAGCAATAGCATAGGTGGTGATGCAACCAATTCATCATAACCCAACCAATTTGAACATAGCCAGAGAATGGTGTGGCTTAGAAATCTATAACTTATTGGCAGAAAGAGATGAGGGCAACCCACAGCAACAGGGTTGTTATCAGGGTTCACCAAGTCCAAATCAACGACGACGACACACACCACCTCCGAAAACATTGAAGGCTACGTTGAATGTCAACAATATGTCATCACAGCCACAACCCACACATCAAACCAAGGAGAGTGACGACCATGAAGAGTGATAGTCCATCCTAAATCGAAGAAATTAAACAAATATTACTCCATCTAAGTCTTCCTTTTTTTAATTGTCACATTAAAAGTGACAGTAGTATTTCCTAAAATTGAAACATCATCATCTCAATTTTTTCAGTCTTTTACTTTATTTTCTCACAAAATAACACTATAAAAAATCTTGTGATGATAAGCAAATGTTTCACATTTAGTTAGACGTATGGAGCATACATACAAAATTCTGAGAGGGGCATTTGCATCTCACTACCGCCTCGAATCATCAAAAATACGTCTAATCTCTTATATATCGCGGTATATATGTATGAGAACACGTATGTATGTTAGTATGTAATGTGTATACGAGTTTATTCATGTTACGATCATGTGAAATACAGTGATGGACAAACCACGCACATACCTACGTGTATACGTCGAGTTCGTGTACGTTATACACACACACAGACATATATACATATATATGTATATGTGTGCTAAATATGAATCAAATGAAGCATTCCTTTTCTACTGAATGCTCGCCTCCAACACAAGTCAAAGCAGATGGAAATTTGATTAATTAAACTCCCCTATCCTGACGGTGGATCGAGTTCTGGTGGTGAATCGATTTGTAAAATCGAGAGATGAATTCCTCCGCCTTGGCGTCGATCAACTCATCTCCGTCAATCGCGTCGAACACCTCATCCGGATCTCGCTGCTCTTCCTCATCCTCGTTGCACAGATCCCGCAGATTCGTCGCCGATGCGTACTGGCTCATCGTTCCGCACGACGAACCCGAGCACGACGGCGCCGGTGAAGCCGTTCCGTCAAATCCGCCGCGCGACGGAGACGCCGGCACGTGCAGCGGCCTCATCGACTGGACGATATTCTTCCATTCGCCGCCGCCGTTGCTCTTCTCCTTCTTCATCGTCGCCGCCTCCTTTTCGCCGGTGCGCTTGCGCAGAATGTTCAGCGCCGCCCTGAATATGCCAAAGGCGCCGCTCTTCTTCTTCTTCCTCTGCATCTTCTCGGCGTTCAGAGGCGGCGGCGGCAGGATTTCGTCGGCGACGTCGACGTCGTAAGCCGGATTGAATCCCGTCATTTTGGTATGTATATATATGTGTGTGTGTGTGATTTTGCCCAGTCCCTTCCCTGCTATGCAGGGCAAATATGTATGAGAAAGGCTTATGGGATGAGCTTCATAGCTGCATTCTCAGATCTATATATACACACACAATAAATAAGAATACTAATTAGGTAATTACCTTACTATCCATTAATCTCGAACTAAGAATGAATACGCCTATAGTAGAATCGGGGGTAAAATGATGAATGACGGTGACAAATTTTATTTGAGAGGAGGAAAGTGGTTTTCGCGGGAATAAATGGTGCGAAAATAGAGCGGATTATCTAAACCTACCTCACATAAATTAGATTGTTGCCTTGCGGTCATTAAATTTTTTAAATTTTTTATTTGTATAATCGTGTGTTTGTAAATATGTAAATAAATCGAACTAAGTTGGGAAAAAATCGAGTTTATTTTGGATTCTAACTTTATTTTCTCGCCATTTGTGGAAAGTTTCAGTGGATATTTGATTCAGCCACTTAGGTAAAAATCTCGTCCCACAAAATTGTTGGGTCGACGACTCAGGCCCTCTGGCCCAATTGTTATATTTTAAGTAGCCCACTAGTTATATTTTAAGTAGCCCAGTAGTTATCAACTATCAAAAAATTCCAAATTAATTGGTCAATTATTGCTAAATGATGTTTCGTCTGTCTCATGGTACTTATACTTTTCTTTGGTCGTAAATCAAAGATTAAGTAATTAATATAATTATATTTATATTTTAAGTATAATAAAGAATTATTGTTAAATGATGTTTCATCCGTGTCCCATGCTACTTGTACTTTTCTTTTCTTTTTTTATCGTAAATAAAGATTAAGTAATTAATATAATTATATTAATATTTTTAAAGTATAATAAAGAAATATTTAATTAACTCTAATATCTTAATTAAATCTCTAATTCTTACTTAAAATATAAATATTGCTAGTAGTTTGGGACGAATCGAAATGAAAAGTGCAAGTAATATGAGACGGCTCCGTATTTGGTTGCCCGATCTCTATCTCACCGTACTATCAGCAATAAACCCTTAAATATATGTACATTTTTAATACTCAGACAAACTAAATTATTTGGGCATGTCTTTCTGAATTCTATTACTTCATTATTGTCATAGTTTGTTAGTAATAATACACTAACATCAATCTTTTTATATTTAGATGTGGTATTTTTTATTCATCAATTATCTTTGTTGTGAAACAATAAAATTCAAGATATGGCAGTGTGTCGTATAAAAATAAACAAAATCCCAGCACCAAATTGGCAACTTGCTCTGCATCACGCTCTATTTCATGACAACTAATGGTTGTTATTACTAGTATTTTATTGTTCATATTTCGTTTTTTGTTTTAACTTTATCAATCCCCAATCAGTATTTTCTGATTTACACTAGTATTTAGTAATTTTTATTAGAGCATTATTGACTTATTGTCATATGATACATCATAAATTAAGTTTATAATACTCCTACTATCAACCAAAGAGTACAAAATATTTCGTTATAATCTTATAGTATGATTCTAGCAATGATGGAAAACGTCGTAATTTAAAAAATATTTTGCTCTAAATAATAGTAATTGGGAATTCGAATTGCCACAATTACATAAATAAATGAGGGTTTACATTTTAAATAATCACGCTTTAGCACCAAAAAAGTAATGGGAAATTAGTCACTAAAACCATAAACTTTTCCTAAAATTTGGTATTTCCCATGAACTTTGAAATTGGTATATAATATCACAAACTTTGCACTTTGTTTGGTATTTCCCACGGCATGTCTATTACTATATTTGACTAACTTTCGAGGCATTTTTATCATACTTGACACAATTAAATCTAGGGGTGTCGAAACGGGTAACCGCGGATACCCAAACCCGATTTCGCGGGTACCTGTACCCGAAAACTTCAATATTATACTACCAAATACCGACCTGTATAGTTATACGGGTAACCCGATACCCGCATCGGGTATCCCAAACCCGCAGTTACGGGTACCCAAACCCGCAGGCATAATTTGAATCGTGTATTATATTATTCAATGATATTATGCTTTTAGTTTTCGCTATCATCAATGCTAGCCATCTAATACAATAATTTTATGTACATGTTGTAATTCTAGAATGGATTTTGAAATTGTTGCTAGTTGCTACACTATGATTTTAGATTTGTATTTTTTTTTACTTTGTTGTATTTGCATAATTTCCAACTATTAACTATGCACAAATATGGTGATTTCTCATCTCTTAAATATAATATGACTACATATGAAATATAATGCAAATCCAAATTTCAAATAAGCAAATATGATAGAAACATCAAGCATGTCTAAAATTAAATCACCATTCAAAAGTTTAATATAAACTGATTATATATAAACTTGAAACTAATTAACTAAAATAAAATATTTTAAAACCCTAACCCTAAAAATAACGGGTATTATCGGGTTTAACGGGTATACCCGCGCGGGTAGCGGGTATATCCATACCTGCAAAAATTTAAAACAAACTACCCGATCCCGCCCCGTTTCCCTTTGTCGTCGGGTAGCGGGTCGGGTTGAGGGTTTCCCGATACCCGCTACCCGTTTCGATACCCTTAATTAAATGAACGTGGATTTCAACGTGACTTTTTATCCTACATGTTATGAACTTAAAAAGTGATTTAAAATATCATAAAACATACTCCCTCCGTTCTATAGTAATTGATGCGTTTCTTTTCGGCACGGAGATTGAGAAAATTGTGTTAGGTGAGTTAAGTAAATGAAAAATAAAGTGGAAAATGAAAAATGTAGAGAGATAGAGAGAGAATAAAGTAAGAGAGAGTAAAGTAGGTGTGGAGAAATGTGTTGACTTTTACTAAAAAGAGAAATGACTCTATTACTATGGAACGTACTAAAATGACAAAATGACTCTATTACTATAGAACGGAGGGAGTATCACGGTTGCCTACGGAAAATAAGATTTTGCTGAAAATATCTTATTTGAGTGAGTTTGAGAAATACCAAACAAAATGCAGAGTTTGTGATATTGTAGACCAATTTTAAAATTCATAGAAAATACCAAATTTTAGACAAATTTCATGGTTTTAGAAACCAAGATCCCAAAAGTAATCGAGCTACTAATGAGAGATGACAAAACTTCCCGTGGAAGGAGACCAGGGATACAAGTAGGAGTATTATTTAGAGCATCAACAACGGTTGAAATCCGTCGTCCGTCCGTCCGTGCCAGCGGCGCGGCAACCGCTGCTCGCCGCTGCGCTCTTGCCGCTGCCGTCCGTGCCAGCGAGTAGCCTACATGTCAGTCTGTGATTGGCCAACGGCAATGCCGTTGGCAATTTATTTTTTTAAAAAAAATTGGATTTTAATTAAAAATTCGATTAAAAAAAATCCCACTTCCCAAAAAATTATATCCGTTTTCTACCCCCTTTTAATTTATTTTTCAATTTTTTCCCAAAAATACACATTTTAATCTATAAATACACT